>NC_080637.1:28878341-30374175 GCF_027579445.1 Ammospiza nelsoni | reverse complement strand
AAATTAGGCAGGGTATAATGAACTTAGCATAAGCAATTTCTCCATTTTCAGTATTAACACTAAAGTCAAAGCTGTATTTCACATAAAAACTTGGAAATTACTCATGCCATCAGAGTTCAGAATGTATAAATTGGTAACTTTACCTAATGATTTACTCATAATGTCATCCTAAAAAACAATTTGTAGTGGTGAAAAATATCACCACACTTCACTATTTTGAACAATATTATTATGAAGTCTTTTCGTACCCTAGTAGAACTTGGTTAAGAAGTTTAAGTAGTGCTTACTTGTAAATGTGTCTTAAATGAAAAGTAAATGTTCTATTTTTTTTTAATGAAAGCCTGTAGAAGTTTAATTTAGGTATCTTATACTGAAAGTGAATATTCTAAGAATAAAACTTGAATTCTCTATTTAGAGAGACTTTCTTAGTAATCTGAGGTTCTAACAGCAAGGAAGCCCAGATAAAAACTGGGTTACTTTAGTAAGAGACAGACTCCTCCCTAACACCTTAGAGCTCATAATCACTCTGTCATCCTCCCTGAATAGAAATAATATATATAATATAAAAATATATAAAATAAAATATGTAATATAGGAAATAAATAAAAGGCTTTATGAAGTCAAAGGAGAATGGCAGGGGCTGAATTAAGAAAGTAGGCAATGATGTGTTCATAGAAGACCGAGTACCACAGTAAAAGAATTACTGTCTTCATTTCTAATTTCTTGAAGATTTTTGTTTTCTCTGTATTGAGAAGCATAAGGATTAATCAATGGAGGCTGTTCTGAATGTCTCTCTTCAACAGTTATCATACCATATTTTAGAAAGCTGAATTACTATTCTAGAAATACTGAAAAAAGGACAACTGCAATAAATTAGGAACATATTAAAAATTATCTTCTCTTTTTAAGTTTGAAGAAAAATGAAATTGATAAAACGCTACTGAGACACCAAGTGAACTGATCTATGTCTGTGGACAAGTATCTCTAAAAACATCTATATTTCTTGAATTTCTTTAATTGTTTTATCAACTTAACTTCAAACTCTAACATTTATGTTGTGATTTAAAGTAATCTCCTGGCCCACTCTCACAGAGCATTAAAAATATTCACCTTTGCTTCAATGGCAACAAGGAAAAAAAATCACCCTGAACCCAAGAGGATTCCAATGCATAAAGCTACAGTCACTCAGTTACCTCTGAAAACCAGAAGGGTTAAAATAATAAAACTTGAAATGCAAAGAAATACAGAATTAAGGTATAAAACCAATTCTGTAATGCAGCTTTACACTGCCTAAATGGTTCTAGAAAAGCCATTACAGATTTTTTCAAGTGGGTATGGTGTTATGATAGACAGAAAAGATGATCAGGGAATGGGTCTGTCACACTGTGCTCTGTTTGACTTCCAGCACTGGTAACGCTCACAATCTGAAGTCTGTGAGGTAGATGTAATTTTTACTAAATAGTGAGGGATTAAGTGAAGAGAGTTCACCTAATAAATGCCTAAAAGTTGATGACTTAAACATGCTTTGTCTCAGTACCAGGTTTTTTTCAGCTGCTTCACAGCTCCATACATGAGTTTAATGATATGGAGTATCAGTTGTGAGCTGATATATCTGACACACTTCTAGGACTCAGAAAAAAGAACATTAAGCCAAGCCCTTGAAAGACAGCTTTCAAACATGAACTTGTAAGACAGCTTGAGGTGGAGCTGCTGGACTGAGCTTAGGGTTTCAACTGACACGTCATGCATTCTGGAAAGCAAACTATCAATTCCTGTCTCCCTCATGTAGCTGCTGGATGCTCTTTTCAGCTGTGCTAACAGAACTGTGGGGCAGTGCTGTAAGGTAATGTGGGGGACAGGACACACTACCCTTCCCCAAAATCCTCCTGTTTGTTAAAAGGAGGACAGTAAAAGGAACAGAAAGGGAACCTTTATGTTTTCACAAGACAGGAAGTGTATGAACTGCTCTGAGTGCTGACAGAGAAAGGTCTCATCTCTTCCCTTTGTTCCACCTCCTGTACTGGTGTTCAACCGAGAGTAAGGCAAAGAGATTCCACTCGTGTGGCAAGTCCACTCTTTCATTCTATGAGCAGTTTTTAAAAAAAACAAATTGATTTAGCATGCAATCTAACAAAAATTAAAGCTACCTTCCTCATCATAAGCAATGCACAGCTGTGAGAAGCAATAAGGAATGTCACAGAGAGTCAGAACAGAATCATAAAATCATTTAGGCTGGAAAACACTTCTAGAATCACCAAGTCTAAATATTAACCACTGCCACATCCACCACTAAACCATGTCCCTATGCATCACATCTGCACATCTTTTCAAGACATAAAACATGCAATTTTGAGCAGAGGAATGTTCTCATTTCAATTTGAATTCTGAAACCACACCCTTAGTATCTTGTGATATTGCAGTCTCAGTAAGATGGCAAGAACTAGTTATGTGTGTAAATTCCTGCTTTCTGAATCTGACCTAATTAGGGAATTCTGCCTCAGAAGAGGGGATGTATAAACAGTTTTTTTCCTATGACTACCTGTGCAAATTTAAAAGAAGCTTGTGAAGACACATAGCTACTGGAATGTGTTATCTGTGTGATGGAACATTATGAAAAGGCTGAGTTAAGAACACATCATGCTTGTTGATGGTGTCAGCCCTACACTTCTCACTTACCAACTATTTAAGACTAAATTACCATAATTCTTCTTTCTCTGGTTTTCCAAGGTCTGAGTGTTGCTCAGTTTAATGCAACAAGGCCCCATAAAGCAATATAAGTCCGTGTTAAGATGTTTTTTTATATTAAAAAATAAAAGGATTTTCAAACTAAATTTCTCAGTTTTCATAACTTGACTTTCTTTGCTGCCTCCAGCAGCTTGGTGGCAGTTTTACAAGCCACAAAACAGAAGAGCAAAAATCTGCCTGGGTCCATGTAATTACATCTAAAGTGGTTCCAGTCAGTTACTAACAAAGGCCAGGTCTTGACACACACAAGTAACTGAACCTTGAACAATTCCACTATTAACACAGCCAGCCCCAAAACCTCACACCAATGGGGTTGTACTCTGCAATATTAATTCCACATGGTCAAAATCATTCTGGGAAAGAGAAGAACCAAATCTGATTTCAGATAGCAACACAAAATCAGAAGACTCTGAGGAGTCTATTGTTTATCTTGCTTGCTTGTTTAAAGGAAAGTTTATTACAACAGTTCTTGGATCAAATCAGCCCAAATTTAGACCACAAAACTGGAAGGAATACAGCAAGTTACAAGACAATCCATCTCAGCTGTGTGACACATGAACCGTACACAATAAATAACTTTCCATTTGTATGACAAGCACTTCCCTGTTACAAGGAAAGTTATAAAATGCTGTCCAGTTGGGCAAAAAAATAGCAGAACATGTTGAGAACAACGTTCATCATAGAGTTTTGACCTATACACTTTAAAGAATTACCTGGGTTTTTTTAAGGTAACTGCAACTACACCAGAATCTATTCCCCTTTTTATCTTACTGGAACAAACCTCAAATTTCATTACAGATTCTTAAACATACAGAGTTTCACCTGATAAGGCAAGTTATAAACAAACTCTTCCAATAATTTCTAATTCTCCTATTTTTTCTATTATTAATGAGGTTCAAATCTCTTACTTATTGGAAGGCTTCTGATTTCCTGGTTGTCCAAGTTCATCTTGCTTTAATCCTGCAAGCAAAGCATCTCTGGAACAGTGTTTATCCTATTTGAGGAAAAGAGAAAGACCGTAAGAATGGTGTGTGGAAACTTACCATGAAATTCCTACTGTTTTCTGAAGTAATATGTGAAAGCAAATGTGTACCTGTAAATGGGTAATGAAGGAAAACCTCTGCCGCTGGAAAGGTTCACATCCCTCCCACAAGCACTGCCCTGGGTACACATCTTTTCCTCCATGCTCGGTTGCTGCATGATAGAAAACCTGTGATGGTGTCTGAAACCACCTACAAAAAGAGGAGAGGGGAATTTATTTTTTTTCCCCAGTGAATGGTGAAGTACAAATCCAACAAACATCAACTCATAGTGGTTAACATTTTTTTGAATTGAGACACACATTGATAAATGGAAAGTTGCAAAATTTTGAAGGGAAAAATATGTATGCATATTACCAGTGAGCTACCAATAAATGTCAATATGATTTTTCCAAACTTGATTGAAATATCATGGTTCTATTTTCTACTTACACTTCACTGAAGACTTAATGCATGTTAAATCCAACAGACCCATTCTCTGCAATATACAGCAACAAACTATGCACAGCTTAACTAGATGAGGTTTACGTAAGATATTTTTATATTTATATATAAAAATATACACGATATTTATAGAAAATAATCTCGTATGTTCCTTCTCCCATTTTTCTTCTCCACTAGCAGTCAGATTCAGATCTTATTTAAATCTGATCAACTTGGTGGCCCTCCTCTGGACTCATTCCAGCAGGTCCATGTCCTTCCTGTGCTGGGGACCCCAGAGCTGGATGCAGCAGCAGGTGGGGCCTCACTGGAGCAGAGTATAAGGGCAGAGTCACCTCTCTTGACTGGCTCTCTGTGCTGCAAGCACACAGGGCTGGATCATGTCCAGCCTCTCCTCCCCCAGCCCCCCGAGCCCCTCTCAGCAGGGCTGCTCTCCATCTGTCCATCCCCAGCCTGTGCTCATACCAGGGTTTGCCCCAACCCAGGTGCAGCACCTGCCCTTGGCCTTGTCAAACCCCATGAGATCCCCATGGCCCCACTGCTCAGGCCTGTCCAGGTCCCTCTGCATGGCATCCTGTGCTCCAGGTGTGTCAACTGCACCGCTCAGCTCCGTGTCACCTGCAAACGTGCTGAGGGTGCACTCGATCCCTGCATCCATGGCATTAATGAAAATATTAAACAACACTGGTCCCAGTACAGACCCGTGAGGGACACCATGTGTCATTGAAGTCCATCAAGACTCTTAGCTACTGATCACCATCCTCTGAATGTGACTGTCCAACCAATTCCTAATTTATCTACCAGTCCACTTATCAAATCCATCTCTCTCCAATTTAGGAAGAAGGATGTTGTGGGGGACCATGTCAAAGGCTTTACAGAAGTAAAGAAGAGAGTAGCCCTCTCCTTACCCTTTGATGCAGTTATTCCATCACAGAAAGCCACTAGATTGGTCAGACAGGATTTTGCCTTGCGGAAGCCATGCTGGCATTGTTTGTTCTTACCTGTTCACCAGCACGGGTACACCTCCTTTGACACTCCTTTTCTCATTAATGTACCTGTACAAGCCCTTGCGGTTATTTTCTGTGTACCTCGCCAGGTTCAGTTCCAGTTTTTCCAGCTCTGTTCCACTCCTCTGTCCCCAAGAACCCTCCCTTAACAGCAAGAAGTCTGCCTTCTTCAAGTTCAAGAGCCTGACTTGACTCCTTACCTGACCTAAATTTCTCAAGCCTGCAAGCTCCACCAATGCATGACTGCTGCAACCTAGGCTACCTCCAATCTCATGTAGACAAACAATGTGCTATTGTAACATATATAAGCTAGTAAAAGAGAATTGCTGTGTTTCAAAACACATGACATGAAAATAGTGAATGACTCAAAACATTAGGGTTTTTTAGTCTATATATACACCTTATGTATTTCAGATGTTACAAATTAGGCCCCTTACTCCAAAAGAGAAAAAACAGCCTAAGGATTTATCTACTCAAAATTCACTTCAATACAACTAACCCAGCTCATCAATATCCACTTAGTGTTTGGACCCAAGAGGTCTAGAAACCTAGCTGCTGCCATTTGGGAAGTTATTGCCAGCAGCTGCCCTCACACACTCTCAGCTTATGAACAGCTGTTCAGTGAGTGCTTTGATTCAGCCACCTCCCTCCACATCCCAGTACTAATTTCAGTAGTGTCCACTATACAAACATACTTGCAACTGATGCCTAGGCCTAAGTGTACAGATACTGATACCTGAACACTGTAACGACATCAAAGAGCTAAATTCACCCACAAACAAGCCTTAGTTATAAACTGAATGCTACTGCAGTAACCACCTGTAATACAGCAATTACCTTCTGCACTGGCAATAAATACTACTCTCTTTAAAAGCATTCATCTTTTACATGCCAGTTACCACATACTGAAGGGAAGATGAGAAGGAGCAATACCTGACTCTTGCTGTTGGTCCAGATAACCCATAGTAGGAAATGAAAATAAAATGTTTTACATCTACACTGGCTCTCCAGTGGGTGTTTCAGAGGACAAAGATCTTCCTACAATAAAGGGGAATCAGCTTAAGCCTGGCACTAACCATTTTATGAATAATAAAATAATAATTTCTGGCACAGATGAAACAAATTTCATGGCCTAAGTGAAATCCAAAATACAGTGCAAAACATTTCACTCAACATGGCAAATCTTCAGAAAAATAAAGCTATTTCAGCTATATTGGCTCATCCACTGTTTAATATACTCAGTGTTATACACTTCCATCACTGACCTAAAAAGATTCAAACTTTGTACCATTTTGCAGAGACAAACCATTTTTCCTTAAAGAAACACCTAACTATTGTAATAAAAAAAGCTTACGTACTGACAATATGGTCAGTTCAGTCTAGACTCTTGTTACACACTTAATTCATCCATGGCTCTGTTCAACTGCTGAACAGAACATTAACAGCTGACTTGACAGGCACTGGAGATTCAATAGCATTTTCAATTTACTTTTTAAATACAAAGCAATTCAAGAGCAAACATCTGCCTGCCTGGGAAACAAAACAGCAGCTTTTAAATTAAGCTGCATAAAATTAGCAGTACCTGCAGACAGCTGAAGTTCAAAGGAAAACACCTACTTTCTGTTACATCCTTAATGCAAAGTAATGTGCTGACTGACACCTTTTAGAATTTTACTTCCACTTCAGATATTAAATGTGAACAGATCTGCCAGAGGCCAATCATTTCAACTATTTGCATAATTCAGCCTCCTCTCATTGTAGTTTTTAGACACTACTAAATCTGTGGCATTTCAAATCTTGGTGTAATGTTTCCTAATTCAGTCCTAAAAAACCCAAACCAAATCACCAATACACACCACCTGAACGTTGCTGACTGGAGCAGCCAAATTAGTCAGTAGGAAAAGAACACAGTATTTTATTTATTCATATTTATCCTGCTTCACAATAAAATGTTTAAGGCCTTCACTGACTTCTGCACTGCATTTTTGAAGGAAAACATAATGTTAGTATTTTTTTGAGAATTAAACTAAAGAACATGCATAGAGAAACAGGTGAAAATTATTTTTTCAAATGTGCCTCCTGTTGTATCTTTCCAGTTAGCTACAAATATCACAAAAAAACCCCAGTATTCTATCATTCTACTGTGATGAAACTGACTGCTTAATCCTAGAGAAAAAAACGCTAAGCAATTGAGAATGAAATCAAGAAGTGAATGTGAAGTTCACACAGACTAATGACCCACTCAAAAGAATCTTCTTGTTTCCCATTTAAACTACTCAATAAAAGCAGCTAAGACTGAGAGGTACAAACAAAAAAAGAATAGGTGGCAATTCCAGATTTTTCTTTACATCTAACAGAACCAGGAAGCCTACAGGAGATTTTATATACCTGTTTTTAATCAGGCTCTTCAAGGAATATGAATAAACAATACGTATTTGAGGAAAATGCTAACTTAACATTTTGGTTCTCTCTTCACCACAGAGAAGGTCGAGTGTAATGTTTATCTAAATTGGTTTTAGGCTGGGACTGAAATAACTATTTTAAAGCTGAGAGCATAAAAACAAGAGCTGTCATATGAACTAAATCTATTAATGCAAAAAATGTCTGAAAGCTTTTGAAAAGAATGCAATTTGAGCATGAATTAAAAACAGTACAGGAAGTAACAGCCAGATAAACTAAAGCAACAGAAATGATACACTAGGCAAGGAGCAAAATACAGAGATCAATGGCCTTGTAGCCCTGAACTTCAGTCTCAGGTAAACCTTCTGGAGTTGTATTTGAAGACAGACTACAAAAAGACTGATAATGTAAGGTAATTTAATACTACTGCTCCTCCTCCTGCCCCAACACAGTTTATCCTATGTAACTTTAGACATGGAATAAAGTTGGTGACTTATACTTTGAAACTGTAGTTCAGCAAACTCTGACATGTTACAAGCTGGCAAGGCTTCTGTGTGACACTGCCCCAGCCTTTCATTTCAACCTCAATGCAACCCACCCACACCTAGGCGTGAGTAAATGCATCTACTGTGGAGCCAGCAGACTGCGGCTCTATAGTTCTATTTACTAGTGGTAAGGGAGGAAACTGCAGAGTAAGTAAAGCCTTTCTTACATAGAGAAGTGTCACCTATCAAAGAAAGAAAAATCACTTTTAAAGTGAAAATAGTGCCATGATTTAAAAGCACCAGATCTCTTGCACTGACTGAATCTCTTGCATAGACTGAACGATCTTAGAATTATGTTTGCAGGGAATGAAAGCAACAGAAATTACACCTTCAGGGGTTTCATACTAACCCTCATTCACTATTCCTGTAATTCTGTTCAAATGTCTTATTTTCACTATCCATTCCAAACAGCTAAACTTCTCCATCTTTTCATCTTAATTTTTAAATTTCCCACCAGCTTTTAGTTAAATCAGCTTTATGCTCCCTTTGTCATCCTACAGCAATGAGGCTGTCACTCTTTTTTATACTATCCTATATGTTATGCAATTTTTCTCACTCACAATTTGTCTCCAGTTTTCAAAGTAGGTATTTGACAACTACCTTTTTTCACCAACTCTCTGCCCTTGCCCACAAACTAAGCATATTCACAAACCTAAGTTATTTTAAAAGCCAGTGTCAAGATACATATACTTTCCATAAGAATTGCATCAAGCTTTTATAAGCCTCCATCTAAATGTCTAGTAGTTCACTCCCCTTTGAGAACAGAAGCAAATAAAAAAAAAAAAAATCATAGCTGTCTAGTCTTAAGAGCCAGTTTCTTACTACTTCCTTTCAAGACAATGGCATCCTCTGGAACACAAATGGTATAATTACCAAAATTAGTCATAAGCTAAATATGTGACCAGGACATTGAAGTGCAACACCCTGCTCTTGCAGAACTGGAAAGGCAAGAAAATGTCAAGCCATGATTTGTAACTGCAGTACAGGAACTATTTTATATGTGCAACACAGAGAACAAGTTTCAGAGGTCAGAATTCTTTTAAATTAACCACACAACTATTTTTTGTTACTAAAGAATCAATATACTTCAAGAAAGTTAGATAATACTCATTTTATGCTCTGAAGTATAACTCAGAGGAATTAAGTGTCCTGCCTTCCCCCATCTCATTCAATTTCCTCAATAGTTTTCACTTTTTCTTTTCCCCACTGAAAAAGTGTAAGGTAACTTAAGGAAACAGAATGGATGGAACTTGTAGAATCATCTTCTATATACAAGCATCTGTTACATATGAGTAAAAGGTAAATAAAGAAGCCATTTACTTTTTACAAGATTGCCACAGACACATGAAGTTCTGTCCAGGTTTTTTCATTTGCTCTGCATGTTGACTTGCTGCAGGGTATGAAGGTGGCTGCAAATTCATCTGCTGGCCCTGTACTTGAACTGTTGGTATCGATGTTGCAGGTGTGCTCTGTAGAAAAAGTTAAAACAATTTTAAACAGGGCTTATTTCTATACTTGACATACAATTTACTGCTTGTTGAAAGACTTTTTTACACTTTAATCCATGACAGGTGTTCAATTTTTAATACTCTGAACTCTGAATAAGCATTAGTAAGACACAGTAACATGAGGGACATACAACTTCTACACTGTATTACTGATACAGAACTTAATATTTAAACAATAAACTTCATGCCCAAATACAAATACAGAATTATGTCTGCAAAGAAATTTCTCAAGGGCACTAATGGAGCAAAGATTAACATTAGTTTTCAAACGCTTTGTTGTTATTTAAGAAAAGGAAAAAACCTCATGCAAACTCAAGGCATTGCAGTATCATCAGCATAGGGAACAGCACCACATGCTCAGAATGCCTGACAATGCTGTACAACTTGTACACAACAAAAACAGAAACATATCAGAAAGCAAAATTACTTTCCCCTCACTCCCCTGCAATATAACAAAACACTTAACACTCAACTAAAATTATCTTTCAAATTACCTAAAAATATATAAACACAAACTAATTTTATTTCTTTTTCTGAATAATGGATATTGAATGCAGAATGTTTCATTTCAAAACACTGCCTGTGTCAGAATATTGTTTCTCTTCTTTTTTTTTCCTGGAAGTCTCTGGTCAGCAAGTTCTAAGTTTCTAAGGATGATGACAGTAGAAAAATTAAGCTTCTGAATATTATTTAGAGATGAAGACCTAACATCCTTTTTTTCTCCACTGTTTGAAAACAAATTCACACTCTAAAGAGATCAAATAATATTACTTCCAAGTCTGTGTAAGAATACAATAAGCAAACACTTTCAAACAGTGCACACGTTTAGATCTTTACAGCTCTGTTACTGAGCAGCTTTAGACTTTCACTACAAAGAAACCAATTTCTAACATTTCATTTTTATATCAACTTACATTTTCTTCCTGCTGATCTCTTGGCATTGTGGACAGCAGTCACACAAGGTAGTGAGTTAATAACTATCACATATTATACTACATATATAGTATACTATTATACTAACATGACCCTAGGGACAGCAAAAAAGCCTGATCAAAAGCAAACACATCCCATATCCAAACAATAAAACATGACAAAAATAAGGAAAAACTCTGCAAAATACCTGAGTACAGCACAACTACTTATGATGCCTGTGATCCATCCACATATATGAAAAGTTGTAAGAAAGGACTTCAGTCCATTAGTCATAACTGCAAACTATTTTGAACTCAGCAATGATTTTCACCTAAGGACCTTTAAACTATTTCACAGAATGGGTAATGAATTCTTCACAAGATATCTTTTAACAAAAGGTAAACATAAGTGGAGTCCTTTAATATCAACGTCCCCTTAAAAAGGCATTTTTAAAATGAAGCTGCAAGCAAAAAAAAAGGAGTGTCAGCAGTACAGCTTGTTTTGCAACCTTCACTTGGCATCCCAGTATCAACACATTCTGATGGTCTTTTATGTGACGTTTTATCCCTCTAGAACTTCTGTCTCATTTAATGTGCTGAAGAGAAAATGAGCTTACTGAATGAACTCAGTATTTCGTTTAATTCTCATCATTCAATGTGTGGTTCATGTATTATTTACTCCATTCACAGCCAACCCTGCAATTAATCTGGAATTATGAATTTTCTCAAGGGTTTCTCTGGCAAGCTCTCCTAGTGGTATTCAAAGGTTTTAATACCATCTCATTGAAAAATTGTTTATTTTAAATAAGTTGATCTGAGATATACAACACAAAATGTTGCATTCTGAAAATGAAAGAGCTTAGAAAGAGAAACAAATTTTCAGGACAAAAAGTTGTCATTCAGTGCCCCCTCCCATTTTTTTCCACTTTTTTTTCCTCTGAGGAAAAAAGCTAATAAATTGAAAACAAACATGTAAAATAGCTGTTGCCGTTTAAAATTCTCTTCTTACTGCTCTACTGTGGAGTAGTTTCACTCAAACTTGGTGGACACAATTTCCATGTATTTTTTAAGACAAATCCATTGCTTGCCTATCAGCAATGACTGATTTTTGATTATATTTTTAAATCAACATGTAAAGCAAAGTTACATTTGCTCCTAGCATTTTTTATTTTGCTTTAGAAATGAAACTTTTACAGTTAAATATCACAAAGCTTTCCTCTCTTCATTAAAAAGATCAGAAAGATTTGCAGAGATCAATGCTAATTTTTGGTTTCCTTTTCCCTCTTTTGTCATGTATTAGTTTAGTAATGCATGACACGTGGGCTATCACTAAAATTAGGTATAGCCTTTGTTTTTCAGAAATTAAACTCCTTTTCCTCACAGAAACATACCTAGAAATACTTGCTAGGTGCTACCTACTTTACAGTGCTCATATGCAATGATTATGTTAATGCACTTATTTCTTTAAACGAAGACAGACGTTAACTTTTCCCTAATTAAGTCTAAGAAAAGTAACATCATAAAGTCTTTCCCTGGGGCATAAAGATTCCAGAAAACTTCCTCCTCTAGTGAAAACATTTAATGAATCCAGATTTCCCAAGAAAACAAATGCCCAGTACTCCGCTACACTTGAAAGTGCTCCACAACACCCTTTTATAACCAAATTAGACCTCTCCATGATACAATTTGCAACTGCCACCACTTAGCCCTTTTCTCACACAATCTTGGGACTGAAAGGTCCCTCTAGAGCAGCAGCATCTGTCTCAGTAGGGTTTATACTCAACCCTAAAGTATACAAACTGTTAATGCCTGTACAGTCTACTTACAGAGCAGATACTAGAGCCTACTATTAATAAGGAGGTAGAAATTTTATATCAAGACTGGGCTGACTTTAGACTGAGGTATTGGAGAGGGGGAGGAAATTCAGCCTGGTCATGATAACCAAGACTACAACTAAGAACTTTCTGCTAACTAGAATGGACTGTTTACCCTACATTTGGGCACAGAAGCTCCTTGTGTGGTAGGAGCAACAAACCCTATGAGTTAAGGCCAAATGTGGCCTCCACTTATATTTGACAGAAGCAGTGATGCTATTCCCTTTATGCATGAACAGATAACTACTTTATCATGATACCTGCACATTCTATTTAAAAGGCCTTCTATGCCACCATCAAGAGAACACTGTGCATCCCAGTGTGTTGGGGATTCTGTTGACATGTAGAGCCATATGCAGTTTAAAAGCATTAAGCTGTATTTTTTCCCCACCACTAATACGTGCACAGCCACTATAAATAAATGTAATTTTAAAAGAAACAATTATTAGTAAAAATACTTTTAAAGTATAACAGGATTTACAGGTTGATATGACAAAATTTTGTTTAGCTTATTCACGCTAATGAACACATCTATAAAAACACATAAGCTGAAAACAAATGGAACAGGATTTGAGTGTGAGAAAGGGGTCAAGTGGATAAATAGGCACCAAAATAAATGTTCTTTTCTTGTTAGATTACTGAGAACTTTATGCCTCCTTGCAACAGTGTGCTTCACAAGTGAAGGGCAGTAAAAGCACACAGATTCTGTATTTCACTAGTTCCAGCTGAGGAACTCATTTGCTCTGTGGCTAGGAATGAATTACACCTCCTGGAGCTACACACCTGCTTTCTGGTGCATGGTAATTCTCAGCTTTCCAATCAACACAGAGCAGGAGCCAACAGCCAAGGCCACACAAACTTTGCCACCTAAATTTCAACACAAGCATGTTTCAAGTGGGCAGCCTTAAGAGAAATGGGCATGCATTGTTTGTGAGGGAATGACAGTGATGAGCAAGAAAATCATTACTTTAAAAGCCAGATGAGGCAATTTAAATCAGATATGCTCAATTCTAAGGACTTGGCGTGATATCAGAGTATTTCTTTAAAACACACACCAATTGGGACAAACCAACATGGTTATGTTCAACGTCTGAAGAGGAATAAGAAAATGTGGCAAAGAAAAGCATACAGATAGGTAATTGCTCATTTCTTTTTCAACCACCAGCCTAGCACAATGCCTCAGGAAAGCAATAGACCATGAACAGAGAACAACCAAAATAAAAGGAAGCCAAAAAAGTACAGTACCGGATCTGTCTCCTCTCAAGAGTACATTTCATGGGCTTACAAAATATAGATGGAGATGTAAGAGCAAAATTGCAACACCCTGTGTATCATGTGTACCTATTCTGACCTAACTAACAGATCCCACTTTTTATCATAATGCAAAATATGGAAAGAAATTCTTATATATTCAGTATACATACAGTTATTATTCAACAAGCTTGATATGACAAAAGGTATACAATTAATAGGGAATAATCTCAGATTATATACACAAGAAACCTGTAAATATATTCAGATTATATACACAAGAAACCTCTGTGTATATATATATATATATATATATATATATATATATATATATTATATATACACACACACAAAAAGAAACCTTTGTCTAATTGGCTTTTAATGGCACTTACATGGGCTATCTCATAAACCGCCAGTATACAATTTTTATAGGGCAATTAAATTAACATTTTTCCCCAAGTACACTGTATCATCCCCTTTCCAACTACCTTTCATATAAGGAAACAAATTTCTCTTATCTTCTACATTCCCTTAAGGATTATTTCATGCTTTCTTGCTTTCCTTAGTTTTTAGACTGCTGTTCCCCTCCTGCCTTACTTGGTCATCCCTCTTTATTTTCAAGCACCTTCCCTTTCTCCTCTCCGTAGTTCATGAAAGCTAATCCTACTGTAGTTGCATAACCAATACCCTTCTTCATTTTCTGCCCCCCGAACCTCATTTTTAAGTCTTCCTGTCTGGTTTTACTTTTATTACATTTTTTTTCTTCTCTCTCTTTCACACTTCTCTGAAATACAAGCTGTTAACTAACAAGCAAACAGGAAATCACACACTAAAAGCTTCAGCAGCTATGTAATTTTGCCATAGCTAATATCCCTTCATTCTCTGTCCCTTACTGTTTTTCTCCACTGGATTATATTTCTAATAAATTTCATAATGTTTGCAGTAAAAAATGCTCTCCCTTTTCCTTCTGCAAGACAGCCAATATATACTAAAGTACTTCAGAGAGGATAAAACAATGCAGATGCTCAAGTGAAAAAAATGTTCCTCAGCTACTGCCTTTCAAAAAAGTCAGGGGTAAGGAAGCTATTTGTCAGATGAGGAAGACTCAAAATGTGAGGGAGAAAATAGAAGATAACACAAGGCCTAATCCTAAATGAAGTCATCACTAAAATTCACACCAACTTCATGAGATTTTGGCTGCATTTCTGAAAATTTAGAAACACCCCTAAAAGCAGACTTAATATTGGAAATACTTAGCATCTTCTCTTCCAGAAAAGCAATGGCTATTGCAGCTGCTCAGCAACTTTAGAGAAAGAAAAAGAGCTGGCCAGGGTGATTTTGATAGTTTATAATCCAACATGTTAATTTTAAAGAAGTGGCAAAGATCTCTACAAATCCTAAGCCAAACTATGATGTTCACTGTATCTGAACAGAGTACTCTAAAATGGGTTCAACTTAAGTCCATACTTGCAATATTATGACAGACATGATTTGTAAATATATAAACATGGCTAAGGCAAATAGTTAATGAATATATTTCTCACCAAGTTCAAAACTAATTAACTCATTTCTCCCATATTTCTGTAATTTTGAAAAAAGGAAGAGCATCCTACAGACAGCAGAATGAGCAAGCTTTCAGGTAGGGAGACATTTCTACCAAATGGCAAACCCAAGAGGCAGCATTTCTTGTTGTAGAAGTAATGAAAAAATGTAGTAACTATTCATTATAGTGATACTGGGGACAGTGTAAAGAGGAAACTATCAGCACAGATTTTTTTTTCTATCCTCCCCCTCTAGTATCATGATATACATTATAAAAATCAAATGAAATAGTTAAATGTATTACTCCCTTCTTAAAATCTGCTCACATAGTAGCTGCTTGAAATACAACTGCAAATTCTTTTCAGGTACATATTGAGGGAATAAATGAACCTATTCCATTCAAGACAGCCACACCATTTTATACTTCAGCCAAATCCTTAGCAAAGCTATAAAAGAAATTCAAACTGTGTAATAAAGACATTCAGTGTAAAAAACAAGGTATAGCTAATATATCTGCACTACAGAAAACCTAGCATGTTGCCCCTATGCTGCTATCAGACACTATCAATTTTGATCAAATTATTTCTATTAAGAACAAAGATAAATAACATATTAGAAAAATACAGATCTCCCGACAAAACCCAAGCAAAAATTAAGGAGTGAGTTTAAAGACATTCAAATACATTTTAAGAATTAAGTTTGTGCATTGTCACAGTTAGAAGCAAGAAGAAGAGAAAGTAAAAAAGAAAAAAAACTTGTTAACTGTTAACTGTGATTTTTGACAACTAGAAAAGTCAAAAGAGTTTTCATAAGCAAATTAACTTTCCACAGAAAATGAAGTAGTACTAGCCAGCACTTGTCACATTTTGAGTTCTAGGTCTGTATAAGCCCATCATGTCTATGCCTTCTAATGTGTCAAAGGCAACCAAACCCCCAACCAAAATAAAAAGTAAGAAATAAAAGACCTGTTAAGCCAAGGTCAAAATGTACTAACATACACTCAGGACTTCCTCTCTCTGGTCTGTCAGAACTCTTAACTGCCAGCCCTACCACTCTATTCCCTTTACTCATACTCAGGTTAGGAATGGGTTTTTCGGGGAGCAATTTTCTGTCTATGTATAAAACTAAAATAAATTCTTGGGAACAGAATCATCTCTGACATCACTATTTTACTTATTAATACTCCTGATATCTATGCCTCATTTCTTGTAAAGTGTTAGGGAGTAACCACTTTCAAAAGCTTTAACAAATTCAATCAAGGGACAAAAAAGCCCAACAAACTCTGATCAAAGCTTGGCAAACAGAGAAAAAAAAACCCTCAAAACAATGCTTGTTTTATTGATAAACATTGTGAATATTTTGTAATAAATAAATGCAAATATTTCAACAAATTTACAAAATAGTACTTTCTCCTAACTGTAGCAAACCCACAAAGCAAGACCTTGAGAACCAACTTCAAATGCAGGATTCAGTCATCCACATGCAGGTGTGTTTTTCTCCCAGAAAACACATTCACCCCTCTGAAGTGACCGAGAACAAAATGCAGAACAACACTGACATTTTTACAAGACCATGCAGCACATCATTGTTGTTTTCAGAACAGTTAATTCTTTAAAGAAGAAAATAGTGAGCAGAAGTTCTTTCCTCACTGCATATTATCAAGCTACAAATTTTGAATTCCACTGTTGTCACTGACACTGAAAAAGAATGTAAACTGTTAAAACTTTAGTCTGTGGAAGAACAGTAAGTATCCTTTTCTGAATATCTAAAATACTATGCAGGAGATATCGACCGAGCTCACATTTTCAGTCATGTTATTTCACACTATTAGTCAGAATCACAGTCAGAATAAACATGAAAAGAACACTGCAACATACCTGTGTGACCATGCTTTGTATATACGTGGTTGGATGCTGCTGCTTTTGTTGAACAGCACTTTCTATTGCTACTTTCGCTACAGTGCTTGGATCCGCTCCAGCTGGCACAGCAACCATAGTTGCACTGCAACCAGCATTGTTGGGGTCACTGATTGTAACAATTCTAACTCCTACTTTATTTGGAATTCCTGGAACAGTTTCCCTGTCATTATCCTCTGCTGGCCTCTTTGCAGTTTTGCATTCTGCTGTGCCATTAGTAGACCGAACTTCGGAGGACAGGGTAGACTGGGACACTCTAGGTCCTGAGTGTGGAACTGCTATGATTTGATGCCCCTGTATAACAGAGGCTGTAGATTGTGGTGAGACAACTACACTTGGGCGTTGCTGAGGCACATCTGAATTCAAACTTGAAGCTAGAGGTCCATTAGGTAAATCAGTGTTGGTACCACTAAGTTGCTGGGTTAACAGTTTTGCAGCCTCCTGTGTACCGCTTACAACAGGTGAACTACTCAAAGTTAATACAGGCCCATTAGAAATTCTTTCCCCTTGATCACCTTTGGCAGTATCTTGCTGCGTGGCATCCAAATTCCCTTGTTGTTCCACTGAAGATATCTCACCATTTCCTACATGATTGGAAGTTTTGTGATTTGGAATGTTTTTGCTCAAATGAGAACAATCTCCTTTATCAAAATCACAGATTCCATTAACTAGGGGCTTCTTCAAATCACTTTTAATTTCCTGTGTGTCCATTTGTTCAAAGTTCTGCTTTCCAGGAGCTCCGTTCTCACCCATTTCTAATGATGGCCCATTACTGACTTGTGAGCACTGATTGGCCTCATTCTGTGTTTTCCCTGAGTTAGAAGGAGGTAGACTGGAGTCACTATACTTTCTCCCATTTAAAAGACTTCCCACCTGCATTTCATTTTCTTTTGCATCCCCATTGCTGGTGTTTGCAGCTCCTCTTCGGCAGGAAGGATTCTCCATAACTTCAATTTTACGTTCATGAATGTGTAAACCTGTTGCTTCCTTTGCTTCTTCCTCCTTTTGGCAAATTATTTTATCACCTTTGAATGGGGGAGCAGCAGTACACGGTGATTGTCCAGCTGAAGGTGCTTGAGTAGCTGGAAGGGTTTGCACCTGTAGCCCAACTCCTGTCTGTGCTCCACTCACTGAAATTCCTGCTGGAGCAATTATCTGAGTTGCATTTCCCTGACTCACAGTTGCAGTAGCAAAACTCGTATTTGGCACAACTGTTATCGTAACCTGGTTGCCAGTAGTCCCTTGGAAAATAGTTGCTGGGCTGTTTGAGATCAACTGGCCTGGCAATATCTGTAAATTAGAAATGGGTACTGTTTGCACTGCCCCTTGGGGCGGGATTGCACCCGGGACCAGCTGAACATTTTGCTGTCCAACTAGCAGCTGCTGAGCTGGAGACTGTCCTTGAACTCCAAAACCTGGTGTCTGGTTATTGGCCATCTGATAAACCACCTGAGGGCTAGGAGCTCTTGCATTGTTAGGTGGAGGAATCTGTGGAGCTGGGAGTATAAGCTTCCCCCCGGGAGTTGAGGGGCCTCTTTTTGGAAGAAGCAGTTGTTTTATCAGGCTAGACTCACCAGAGCTGGGCTGGCCAACTCCTGTATTAGCTTGCTGTGACTGAACTTGCATTTGCATCGATTGTTGTACCTGTACCTGCTGCTGCGATGATGCTGGTGAATGTTGTTGCTGCTGCTGCTGCCTCTTTACAGAAAGCATCTGGCTAACAGTAGGAGGGGGTCCTTGTGACTGAGGAGTGGTAGATGAAGATGACATAACTGTAGGGACTTGATTATTTGTAACTGGACCAGGGGACGGTGAAGATGATGGAGTAATGCTCGGCTGTCCAGCCAACTGGACAGTTTGGCCAGCAGGAATAGAAGCTGGGTTAGCAAGCACAATTTGATGAATGGCTGGTGCATATGTCTGACCTTGCTGAGCTGGCTGGCTTACTATCACTACACTTTGCTGGGATGGTGCTGGAGGCTGCTGCTGTGGCTGCTGCCCCACAGCAGGTGGACCTTGCTGAGACGGCAGAGGCTTTGGCGCAATATTCTGAAACCCTACTCTAGATGTCGGTGGGTTTTGAACACCTGCAATTGTAACCACCTGCCCAGCTGCTACTTGGAAATTCTGAACTGTGGTGGCAGAAACCATGTTAGATGCAGAGGTTGTGACATACTGCTGTGGTGCTATGATGACCGTATCTTGTTGCTGGTTACCCGCAGAGGACTGCTGAGATGATGTCGGCCCAGGTTGTGATGATGTGCTGATTAGTTGTTGACCCTGTGAAACTGCTGAACTGCATGCTGGTAGGTTTTGTACTCTGCCAAATATATGACCCTGAGGTACAGCTTGCTGAATTACCGTAACAGGAGTGCCTGAAGGTATCTGTCCTGGTACCACTGCGTGCAGTGGGGACTGTTGTTGAATTACAGGTTGGTGGTGAAGCATCTGAGAACTCACAACTGTAACAGACGGCTGCTGGCCTGCGGTGCTGTGATTTTGATTAGAAGCTCCTCCTACTGCAATAGGAACAGGAACTGCAGACTGAGGAACAGAGCTCTGTATTACTGCAGCCTTCACTACTTCACAGGATATTGGACCTTTATTCTGTATAACAGTCATTGGAGCATTCTGTTGTGTATGAATAGAAGGATTTTGTGGAATTCTAGAAACAGTCTGTGCCACAGTGTGAACACCTTGAATTGGAAAAGACATCTGTGTTGCTGTCAAAGTTGAAGACTGGTTAATAGGGGTCCTCTGATAGTGATTTCCTACACCTGGTAACCCATGCGCGATTCCTGTTGAAATAAACACAGAAAAAGTTTGGAAGAAGAGATAACTTCAAACACATTAACAAATTTTTAAAAACCCAAGATCTGAAATTGTTATTCTGCCTGAAGCAGTTTCTTTTCTCAGCTCTACAGAGTCTGAATTAATGATGCAGCAACAGTGGCTTGTCTGCTGACTGGAAAGCTTATGGGTTACATGTCAAAGACTAGAATGGCATGCAAGGAAATACTGCAATACCATTCCCAACATTACTGAATAAACTCTAAACATGCAGCCTCAACTTCTAACACTTACAGGCTATGCTCAAAACCTTCAGGCTTTTCTTATGGTTTCAGGATCAATGCAAAATACTTTATACATAATGAAGTTAAAAACCTGCTGGCAAAGGAGACGAAGACACATCAGGAATTGAATCAACCCGGACAACTGGGGTAGACGAAGTTGGTGGCTGCTGATAGTACATCTGAATGGGAAGTGGTATAGCTCTCCTCTTCACTCCTACCACATGTATATGTGCTTGACCATTGTTACTTGGATCTTCTACTCTCTTCACTGTATGATTTGGAAAGACGGTTCTGCCAAACACAACATAAATCCATGTTAATAAACACAGCAACTCAACTCTCACCATGTTTTTGTTTTACCTAACCGCTCTTGTGTGCAGAGTAATAGAAGGAATGCCTGCATCTTTACAACAAAGCAAGATTTTCCAATATCATGTGAGTGCTTATCATTGAGACTAGCAGGTCCCCCAGATGGCTGAGATGCCAGAGAACCTAAGTGAAAATTACAAAATCTCAAAAAACTACTTCAGAAAGAACTGGAAGGACTAGAAGCAGAAAAGGAACCCATTCAAACATCTTGAAATATAATGAAATAAAGTTAAACAAACTCTAAACATTTGTTTCAATGTAAATTCCAGAAGTGGATGTCTTTCAACCCGGTAGATATTTTCTCTAAGAAATTTAAACTACCGGTTAGTTTTGAGAACATACAATTGTTTCTTCATTGCTGCATAAATTCTTGTCTTACCGCAGGCATTTATAAAATCCAGTTGATGTAAGGATTCCACCTCGAGCTAATTTACTACAAGTAGAGAGATATTCAGAGTACATTTCTGCTCGAGAGACTGAGCAATCAAGGTTCACTTCAAAATGGGCATTCAACCTGAGGGTGAAAAAATAAACTATGAAGCAAAATATGGAGAGAGTGTTTTTAAAGGGGTTGTTAAAACACTTCAGTTTGTATCACAGACACTTCTGAGATCTGCCAACAACATGGAAAACAGCATTTTAGTTTATAATTTTGTCAGATGCCTCTTCCACATTTTCTCACTGCTTACGAATTAACACACTGGACCCCTAACACCTACAGTCAGTTTTAAATGCAATATCTTATTTACATACTGACATACATATTATTATTTATGCAAAACTGTCTCTACCTATGCCTTTTTTATTTTATATTCTGCAAAAACAAATGAGAATGCATGGTTTCTTCCATACAGCTCTATTCTGATACCTTAATGATTCTACTTTCACAAAAGATGGGCTGAAAGCTAACTTCACACATTTTTATTGTAAGTCAATGTTTACTGAACATCTAATATTCACTTAGCAGTGAAAAGTATTTATATCTCTTACAGGCTCTACACAAGTCCAGAGACCATCTAACCTCTAACCTCATAGGAAGCTGTGAGAAAAGGAAACACCTAACAATTTAATTTTATTTCTCTTAGATCCACTACTCCAACCAGAGACAAAGGAGTTGTTAATCCCCAGCAGCAGAGGCACGTAAGAACTCTCACTCAGTGCTCAAATAGTGGCATGAAAATAAAAGAAATATTTTAGTTGTCAACATTTATTACAGGGCACTATCACTCTGTAAAACTACACTGTGTTCTTCTTTGTAGAGCCCTACACTCCAAATGTAACTGGATGAAAAGCCTGTGACGACATTCTTTAAATTGTGTTCTCTCATAAAGAGTAAGTACCATTTCTCCTGCAGTTGTTAGAATTTTATTATTACAAAAACAGAGATTATATTAACAGAAAGTATGTCATTTTAGGTTGACACACTAACACTGGTACCAGCAAATAGGAGATGTTCAGGACTTAAAATTGTGAAATGTGATCTGTGATCACTACTTTACTGTCACTGCACTTACACCTCCTACTGAATCTAAGCTGGCTAGTAATACATCCAGGAAGGTCAGTTTAAATACCTTGTCTTTTTGCTTCAAAGACAGAACTGAATTCTACTGCTATGATTTACTCATTTACCCATTTCTCTAAGTAGGAAGTAATGACTAAAGCATACCATGAAAATGAACATTTATCTAAATTTGCTAATGGGATCTGTAGACAAAGTCCAGTTCCAGGCATCACTGCTGAAATGCCTAAATATGAAATTTCTCAATCTTTCAGCAGTTAATTATTATGGTGATAATACTTTGCAGTGTGCAAAGACAAGCATGGTAACATCAGCTGACCACAAAAAGTTGCAGTATTTCCTTCCATACAGCCAAAGCTCTGCTGGAAGTATAACCTCATGATAACCCAAAACACTAGGCTTTGTAAATTCCATCCACTTTAACTGGAAGGTGCTTGTCTCCTCAGTGACAAGATGAACCTAAGAGCTGTGAAGCAGCAGAGGTGAAAGGCCCATCAGGAACTAATTAATACAAATACTTGGAACATGAGTTCATTTATGTAAGACAAAGAGCTCAGAAAGATCACCTGCAGTCTACATGAGAACCACAGGAGAGACAGTTTCTCTCTAAATATCTGACAATAATATTAGTTGAAAGCAAGAGACTATGAATGGAAAAGACTTTGATCTTCTTTAACTTGAGGTTCAGAATGATCATGTAAGAGTTTTGCAGGGCCTTAGCTTCATAATTGTTAATTACTTTTGTACTGATTCAGTAATAAAGCAACACATTACCAGATAAATGTGTAACACTGTTCAACAATTTAAAAAATAAATTAAATCAAGATCAGAGTTAAAAATCAAATCAAATTCTGTCCTAAGAGACAGAACAACTAACTTCATGAATCAACAGGCAAAGACTGAATAGTCTGGTGGAGCTTTTGCTTTCAGACTTCTTCACAGCAATGAAGATTTTTTGGTTTACACAGAAAAATCAGTGTAACAGTAAGGACAAGCAAACTGGAAAATTCTGTGACCCACGAATTCAGTATTTTTCTTTGTTTTTCTTCTTCACTAATGTATTTGAAAAGAACTATACACTTACCATTGACATGCAAATTTCTCGCTGTCTATCTCTACTATTCCTGGAGGTGGAGCAACATGTGGTGCTGTCCTAGAGGCTGTAGAGAACATGAAGAAAAAAAAAAAAAAAAAAAAAAAACTTGCTGAAATGTTTTTTGTCCTCCTGAATGAAGCACTTCATGACATCCACTGGTACATGCCAGTAAGGATGTCTCCAGCTAAGGAAGCAACAAAGGTGCCCACTGCAGACTACAGAGCTGCACTACAGTTTACCAAAGTGAAGCAGGGCTTGCCAGGGCCAGAGTCATTGCTAAAGTGCAGTCACCAGGAGTGCACCTAGTGAACGGCTGCTTCCAGATCCATGATTGTGATCTCAGCACTTTACAGCACTGAGCATGACTTTAAAGTGGCACACTACTCCACCAAAACAGGCACAAATACACAGCAATTATTTTTCCAGCTCTTAAGTGGATGCAAATATAATGCAAAGGATCTTGTAGCAATGCCACAACAGTTCATCCTATTCACTCTTGTTCACCCCCTCAGTTACATTCTCTCCCAGCCATTTTTTGCTGTGGTCTCTACACCCATTCCAAAAACAGCACGCTTAGACGTGCCAACCAGTCTGCTCCAATGGCTGTTTCTCATTAACTTACTAAGAATAGTTACAATTTGGTTTCCATAACAAGAAACTGTTTAGAACCTTCAAGAGTGTGTCTATCTCATCTCATCTCTGCAATTCTACCAAATAATTTATGTTACTGCCCAATAATACCCAGTGTAAAATGTAACATAAAATGGACCTCTAATTCTCTGAAAATTGTGGGAACAATCTAGAATAGATACTTCTTCTTTCCAGTGAACAAGTTAAAATAAGCAATGTGTGTGACTTTCAGAGAATTTTCAGATTAGCAACTAAAAAACATTAAAATTCTTTCAAAGCTTGTTTCACAACAGTTTTGGCTAACATAGCTTTGGCTAACATAGTGTATTTTCTTCGTGAGTGTTTGAAAAAGAGATATAGGTTATGCCCAATGTTACACTTATTTATGCAAACTAATCAGAAATCTAAAGAAGATAAAAATCACAGATCACGAATTTTATACAACAGTGTGTTCTCTTGCAGTGATACTCACCTGGGACACCTGTTGCATGAGCCTGTGAAGAACCATGATCCATTACCTGTGGTCTGACATCAAGTATTCCTTGCTGGCTAACACACTGATGTTCAATGAGCTTTACAGCAGTAAGAGCATCAGGTCCAAACATCTGGATGTCCATAGAAACCAGACATACTAATGTATCTAAAGTATTGAATGTAAAACCAACAATGACATTAGGACAACAAAACAAATGCTGTTGGAACATACTGATATGCTTTAAAATTGCCATGTGCTGAAAGGGAACAAGTCTTTGCATGCTTCTGTAGGTTTTTTTTTTGTTTTGTTTTTTTTAAACACATTTTGTGGCTTTTAAAAAATTTTAGAATTTTTAGCATCATCAATTCCTTGAGGACACAATGAATAGATTTAGAAAATTCCATCCCCATGCTGTGTTCTCTCTCACACACACAAGCAAGCCACATTTTTAAGAATATGCCATGGTCAGTAGTTAAGCCTTTTTTCTTAAGCAAGAGAAGAAAGAGATTTTGCTTCTCCCTTACCTATGCTCTTCTCTACTTTAGCAATCTTTGAGCAGGCCACTTCTCCCATTTCTGTGAGCATGTATAGCACCTCAAGTGCTGAGATTACAAGCAGCACATCTGGTAGTGTAAGATGACATATGATCTCTTTATAGGATTCTTGATCCACATATTCACAAATTAAGACACCATTATCTTCAGCCTTACAAAGATTTGCCAAGATTTCCATGCCTGAAGAACAAATACAAAATAGTTTTAAACAGCAATAATTATAATTCTGATACAAAAACAAGAATAGCTAGAGATCTTACCTCTCATTTTTAAAAATCTATCCCTTGACATGAGGCATTTTGTAACAGTGTGGAACATTAGATGAGTAGTTTTGAAATCAACAGGATCCAAAAGAAGCTGAGGAGAAAGGAAAATAATTACTAACACTATCCACATAGTGCTAATGGCTCAAATATTCAATTTGCTAATCAAAATATACGGCTCAGAAGGGTTTAAGTGCAGCATACATAAATTTCGCTCATGCTCATAAAAACTGAACCAGGTGAGCTTTTGATTGTACCTAGCATTTTGAGTCCCCTCCTCCTTTTCTGCTCTGAAGCAGCAATCTAATTTACACTTTCCAGTGCTCAGAATAAGGAAAATAACTTTCTCATCAGGCAGTTAACAGTATACACAAATGGATTTTAATACCCAAAAAAGGACCAGAACTTGAGTAACAAAATGTACTCCTTCCCAGATGCTATCCCAGTCATTCTTCTTGTTTCTACTTCTGCTTCTCAGCTAGAGATCCCAGACATAAGTAACATTCTTTCTCACTCAAAAGTCAAGTTTGGTACATGGCAAATGAAAAACACCACCTTTTCTGTCAATATTTAATAGTGGACCAATACTTCTAATCTTATTCCTGGCTAGTATCCATTTTACTTAAATTTATATGCTACATTTTAAAATATAAGGACTATCTGAATATACTTCCTATAAAAATCCATAAATCCATATAATTTTCTGCACAATAATATGACATACCGAAATAGCATATTTTATAACATTCAAACCTCTCTCTCAAAAAAAGAAAAAAAAAAAAAGAAAAAAAAGATGCCCCACATGATTCTGGCAGCACACCCATTTGCCTATGACTAGTTTACACAAAGTACAGTATACAGGACATAAAATCCTCTAAAACCCTCTTTCTTAAACACACTGTTTTGAAATTATGACTAAAGGTTTATAAAGTGAAGAAGCAAGCATACAGACTGCAGAACTTAACAAACTCCTTTCTTCTCTTTGGGAAACTAAACTGAAAATTATACTTTATGAATATCTTCTTATCTCGCTACATCATCAGTCTTCTTCATGAGATTCTATTTTAGCAAATGGACACATATAATCATATTTTAGTTTTGGCCCTGAACACTTGTTTTCAAAATGCTGATTACAAATTTAGAGAATAATTTATTTCCTTCTCCATCCAATGATAAAAATAAAATTCATTGACACTACTGCTTTTATCAATTTATATCTGAATTTTTCTGTTTGAAAGCACATTACCTCTGCTGCAATATTTCCCAGTGTGTCAAGCCCCAACTGCCGTAGAGAAATAAAGTGACTGTGAGCAGAGAGTAGCAGGAACCGAAGACAAGTACGATTAGCTGCCAGAAGTTTAACATTTCCCTCTTCAAAAGAAAGATTTCGTAAAATCACTGCTATCTGAAGTACCCGCTGCCCTTCAATATCATTAATGCCCAATTTGCGAGGTGGATGAAATAAGGATTCCCAAATCCATTCTTCTGATGGAATATCTATGAAGTAAATAAATATATATTAGTCCTTCCTTTGCTCAATTTACCAACATGCATGTATTAAGATTAGTCAAGATGTCTCACCTTGAGATTTGCTTCTGTCAGAAATTAGATCACGAACTTCAATATCCTCAACAATATCCTTCCAAAACTGAAGAAAGAATTAAAAATACTTAATTTCTAGGGGCTATTTCTTAAAATATTAATTACTTGTATTTCTATTATGTTAAAATATTGAAATAATATTTAAATATTATAAATTTTTCCCTTCAAGTACCAGAAGTATGCAGTCATGATCAACCAACACTACCACAGAAGTGTTTTGCTGAAGCACATGCTGCAACTATGGGGCAGTTTTCCATATATCATTAGAAATACAGCAATTCCAAATGGAAAAAAAGTACAGCTCATCCTCCTTCATCTCCTACAAACAGTGATGATCTAAGGCAGAATAAAGTGACTCCTCCCACTCTCAACAGATCGTAAGACTCCTGCAAGAAGTTACTATTTGAAAAGACTTTTTAAAGCTGCTGCTGTGTTTCCTACTTCGTCATAACACACTAAAAAGAGAGAAACAACCACCACTATCACAAAAAACCTTTATAAATATAACCAAAGCAGAACACTTCAGCAGACTGGAACTCCAATTACTTTACAAATTTATGGCCTGGTAAATGGTTGTTTTGTTGCTAGTCCTGCTGAAATTCAAGAATTAATCAATGAATTAAGTTTTTCAAACTAATAAAAATACATAGTGTGATGTACAATAATATAAAAATATATCATGATATATGCATTCTAATGTGTGTATCTGAACAAAGATATAAACCTTCCTTTGACTAATAAAAATTTGTACATTTCTTTGACTCACTAATGAAATACCATTCCTCTTTTAACTATAATCACAGAATAAAACCACCAATAAATCTGGATAAAAAGGGGAGGATGGGAAGTACAACCAGCTGAACAGCAGGAGAAATTTTGCTATGCAAATGTAATTACTAAATTACAGCACTCATACCAAGCTTGACACTACTATTTTCTTGACAAATACAATACTACAGATTTTCTAAATTGGAAGGAAAAGAATTTTATTTTCACTGCAATGTTGCTAAATGGTGTCCAAGTACTGTTTAGTAAAGAGGATTTACTTGCACAGAAAGGATTATTACCTCATTTTAGCAAAGACAAGAACAGCCAGAAAAAAATCCTAATTTCTTACTGTTTGTGACAAATAGATTTTTCTAATTAATACTGAAGCTACCAGCAAGAGCCACAGAAGACGAAGGCATGCAGGCAAAATTCTGTTACAAGGGAACAGGTGTAACATGAAAATTTTTTTTTTCCCCCCCAAAGGAACAGCAAAAGTGGAAAGAAACAATGAAGCTTTCTGGGCATTCATTTGAAAAACACACAGCACAAAGGCAACAAAACATCAGTTCAGCATCCCAAGCAGTTATTTATTCCCTACTATGAAGGATACCTGCAATCTAATATGACATATTAATAAACAAGATGGTGTATAAGAAATTGACCTTATCACTAATTTTATATATATATATATATATATATATATATATATATATATATATATATATATATATATATATATATATTTAAATCATGGACTGCTAATAGAAACAAAGCTAAAACCTAGAAGCAACCAAACAGAGCTTCCTGACACATCTGGATACTAAGATTGAATGGACAAAGATAAAGAACTTGATTCACATTCACAGTCTGATCACTGTCAGTACCCAAGCTCCTTTGGAAAAAAATGCAAACAATTATACAGAATCCACTGCAAATAAGATCAACCAAATGGCTGTCCATAAAAGCAATGGAGATGTAGCCCACAAAACAAAATGTACCAATGGTATGATGACTTATTGTTCAAGAAAAATATGAGAGACCTGGAGTAATGTCAGCTTGACAGATTACTCTGAGAGACAAGGAAAGTGATGTTTGAAAAGTATTTCAGGTATTTAAGTGCATAAGGATCTCTGCGCACTATCTGAGAAAGATTCAGAGGATAAACGCACAGTAAATGAAAAGAAAATTATATTTATAGAAAGAAGTTGGGCAACAAAATTTCAAAAATCACAAAATAAAGAAGAAAATCAGAGAAGTAAGTAAGGCACAAGAACTGCATGTATGTGGATTTTGGAGCTCTACAGCTAGAGGAGGCCTCAAGTAGTCCAAGAACGTGAAATGCAAATAATTTGACTGAAGTAAACAGAGACGAACGGTGCATGAAGAAATGTAATGCAACTTCTCAGACGCTACACATCAGACACTGAGTAGCTGCTGGAGACATGAAAGAAATACCTGGAAAAGTAGCTAAATCTATCAGAAAATAAACATACTACATAAACAAATCACTCTTGAAAGCGAACTATACTCACAAGTGAACCTTGGTAACTGAGGACATTCATAGCTAAGTGAAACAGTCAAAAATGGGAAAAGAGGAGAAAACATCTGAGCAGGATGCCATCAGAGCCTGGGGATGGGGACAACAAAACAAACAAGGCGACATACAAGACGACTGGCTAAATGCGAGTTGTTCCAATCCCTAAGTAAGGACACACAGTCATTCCTGCTAACTAGACATTTAAGCTTATTGGGAGCATGAGGAAAAATCAAGAGGGGAGAATGCCACAAATTAACATAGCTATAAGAGACAACAGCAGGTTCAACTTCAATAATACTCCTATTTGGACAATTAGTGGAACAGATTTACTGACTAGTAAAAACATTTGATTCAGTTTAGAAGTAATTTATGTAAAAAGTGAGAAGATATGTCCTGCTGCACTTAAGATAATGAAAAATATAAATTTTTCAAACAGTCTTATATAATGCAGTAAGGACTGGGGGGGAAGGGAAAGAAAAAAGAATAGAAAGGTAGTTGATTCCCTTGAAGTTTAGTATAAAGAAACACATTGCTTTTCATCTTCACCTTCAGTGACAGAACAGTGATACTGGAGGACACCACCAGCACCAAAATGAAATAACAAAAAAATGAAGATTAAAAAAAAAAAAGATAATATGAATGGTGAAAGGAGTAACTTACTTAATAGCTGTTCTTTTTTCTTAAAACTGCAAAAGCACATTTAAAAAAACCTAAAAGCAAACACCAAAACCAGACACACAACATCTGTGCTGACAACCAAATATCTCTCTGCTACGTCAGGAAGCTCCCATGCCTCCCCCAACTTCTGTTTTGACATAGCCACAGCTGCAATACAAAATAAATTACTTCCAGTAGTAAGGTCAAACAAATGCTTGCAGTGAGATGCTCTGAAAAAATCTGAATTCCTGGCATTAGAGATACTTTTACATGTGATGTCAAGTTTTTCACATGCTTTCTGAGTATTTCTGCCATGCTGTCAGCAGTATTTCACTACAGAATGGTACTATATATGTTGTAATGTCTAAACATAGATCTTGGAGAGCATCCAAGATTTTATTAGTAAACCTTATTGCAGTTATAGGGGTTCTACTTAAAACTTTGTTAAAACATTTATAAGAACCACCTGTCCTTATAACAATTACTTAAATTTAAATAATCAATATGTAATACCTTAGAATACTGTATAATTTCAGATGTTTACAGATCGAGACATGGTGCTTGTTGCTGCTCTAGATCAGCAACAGTCTGTGACAGCTTAGTGGGAACTCAACACATAAGTGCTAAATGCTTTAAAAAAACCCAACCAACCAAACTAACCAACCCACTAACCAACCCAAAGCCTACAGTACTTCTGGACATACTTTTTCAGTGGAAAAGGGAAAATCTTGAAGATTATGAAACATTAATTTTTACACTTAATTTTGGCACACTTGAATCTCCTTTTCAAGTCCATATACTCACAAATATGAGAGCTTAGCTTTCTTGGTTTTAAGTTTACTTAGGAAATTTTGATTAGGCAATCTTTACACTGGTATTTCAACAATACTTATCAATTAAGGAAAACTACTATGGTCCAGCTTGTTCCCAAACCAAGTTACATAAAAATAAAACAAAAGATAAATGGAGACAGCTCCCAACAAATATTGTTCTGTAATACTGGCATGATATTTCAGTATATAAAACAATTACGGAATTGAGCAGAAATCTGCCTTTATGAGGAACTCTGAAGATTATCTCTTCACATTTTTATTTAATAAAAAGCATAAGGTATCAAAATATATTTTAATCTAGCTTTCTTCTACTTTAGCCACATAAATCATCACTTGTAATTCAAGAAAGCACATATCATAGTAAATATACTAAAATATCAAATCTCTTTCATCTATAATGCATGCTCTTATTCACCTAAAAAGCTCATCTAGAATAAATAACCATCTGTACAAAGAAACTTTAGTTCTTTTTTTTACTTCATTTACTTATTTTTACTTCATTTCACTGCTTGTACAGTAGCTCATGCCCTCTAGTGGAAAGATTAAAAAAGCCTTCTGCAAAAATAAGTTAAAGCACTATTAAATACTATTAAAGTATTTCTCACAGCTCCTTTTGCTTTGATCTTAATTTTTATAATTCAGAATGTTTCTTTACTGATCATCGCAGTTCACAACGAAACCCAACACAGCATTGTTGCCTCTTGGTAAATATACTGTCCAACATCCCTTTTCTTCACACACATTAGTTTCCTTATAAAAATAAACATAGAAACTTTTGTTCATTTGGCTATACCTGTTTTTTTCTTAATACACTTCTTCCTACTCATCCCAACATTTTAAGACAACTGTGACATAGTGTCCTATTATATTTAAATCAAAGGAATGAAGTTGAGAGCAATTTTAAGGACATATGCTAGTGTATCTTAGAACTTGCCATCTTTTTAAAGGATTTGATATCCACCACATGCAGTACAAAATTATTTTAGTAATTTTTGATTTACCTTAACAAAATCTCTATCAGTTTTCTCCTTCCATTCTTCTCCAAATACGGCAGAAAATGATCCTAAAGCTTTAAGCACAAAAAGCGTATTTTAGTAAAGTGTTTAAAAATGAACATTTTTATTAATGCACAAACTAAATAAAGATTCAAGAACACTCTAGACTCTTCCAGTGTTTCCTGTTGATCTTAAAAATACTGCACAAACCAGCTGAAATGTCTGTTGTCGTTTAATTAACAGCTATTGCAAATTTACAGTGTAAACTGAAAGTAAGGAGTTCATAAGGAAAGGCCTAGTTTGTGAATCCTGTAAAAAAAAGAAAAAACTTTTCCAGGAGAAAAACTTCTCCAGGGGAAACTTTTCCAGAGTTCTTTTCCAAGAGTCAAGTTGACTGGTCTGTTCTCACCCTCATATCAAGAACTGTTTTCCATGTGTGCTGTGTAAGCACAAACACTACTGTAGTAATTAAACAAATTCCCACTCATGTTTTCTAAAAAACAGTAGTAAGATTTTGACAATGCTCGATTCAAACTCAATATTTAACCAAGACCAGTAATAGATGTTCTCGGCTGTTTGACTGAGCACTACCACAGCTTTTGTAACCATCAGTCCTTGAAAGCAGTTACGACTCAGTCAATCTGATTCAAATGCTGAGTCAATCTAAAAATACTCTCTTGCAATAGTTCTGTAATGAACTAATGACACATTTCAGTTAAACATTTTGGTTTATGTTTTGTTATTTTGTACAAAATGCTACAAATCTCAATTCCAAGACTACATCAGCTTTCAATTCACAGAATCCAAACAAAGGCCTTATGCAGCTCTCCAATATATAACCCTCAAACCCCTGCGGTTGCCCCATGACCTGCAATCCAACTGTCATCTTGAAGTTTAGGAGGGAACTGGAGAGAAGCTGATGACACATTTTATTACCCAAAAACCACTATAAATAATAACAATTATAAAACCTTAATTATAGACAAGAAAAATCTAAAACCTGTATTAAATAAAGTTAATCAGCTATTGTTTATTGCCACTTAACATTACTCTGGTAGGATTTTCACACTGGCTGAATTTACTAACTAGAGAACTCATTTATTTCAGCATGAAACCTGGCAGATATACCTTCATTATTTATACTATAAAACCACATCAATATTTCAAATTGAAGTTTCATGCTTCAAAAATAAGTAAACATACCCCTGCTGTTTCTTTCCCCTATTTGTCCCAATTAGTCTTTTTAATGCTGCTAGGACATTTCCCTGGATTTATCCAGAAGACACAATCATGTACTATAAAAATGAAGTTTTTCCCAGATAATGAAAACAGTGAGTTTATTACATGCTCATCATTCCTCCCAGCTTTACCTCAAATATTTTTCAAAAAACACTAAACAGACAAGCTATGGAATAAACCTGTTCTTCAAGTTAAGAACTCCAGAAAACACTGTCTGCCCCTACAACATCAAAAAAAAAAATCCTTAAATAGCAATACATAACTCAATTAAATTATTTGCAAATTCCTAAATCAATAGAAGTTTCATCAAGAGAACATGGGAGTGATGGTAACCTCGAAAATCTAGAGAGCAAGCATTCTGGAATCACATGGAGGACTAAGTTTCCCTTCCCTAGCTTCCTTTCAAATATTTTCCTTTGAAAGCACTTGTGCCTGGACTAGATGCAAACACTAAATGACCAAGCTCTAACCATATCTGAAGGACACTGAAAAATGTACAAATTTTTCAGAAAATTTGTAGAAAAAGCAAGAGAGAAGTTGGAAGACACTAATGCAATACTGGAGGGAGAACGGGAAAGCTACAAATCCTTATGTAAAAATGCCAATTATTAAAAAACCCTACTGAACCATATACAATGGCTAACACTGGCTCTTCCCTAGCATTTTAAATCAGAATCTTTGACATCCCATGCTATGTTTGTGCTTACACATGCAAAGGAGATTTCTACTCAAACAAATATGATAGTCTACATTATCAGACTTAATTATGCTCAGCTGAAAAGGCTCATTTGAGCAATTTTTTCTGGAAGTTATTTCTGAATTTCAGTATTAATAAACCAACCAACCAACCAAAAAACCCCACAAAACCAACAAACCAACCAACCCACCCACAAACAAAAATGAAACCCAAATTCACAAACAAATAAATGAACAGAAACAACAAAACAAAACATTAAAAGCAAACCAAACTAAAAAAGCTCAGCACATAAACATGGTAAATACTTCCTCCTCATCACCGCAAGATAAAAGCTACGTTGTTATCATTTTACAATAGTTTAGGTTAATTTATGTTTTGCTCCTCTCTTGACAGGAGGCCATTAACAAGGAATTATTAGGCATGGAGGCATTTCTTTCACACTGAAAAAAATCTGAAGAATTTATTTGACATACTTTAGTATTTTGAAGGTATCAACCCTCATTTAAAACTTATGTGCTAACATATTAAGTAATTCTGAAAATCTGATTAAGACTTTTCTCCCCCGAGTTTTATAACCTGAATTTCACTGCAGTTAAATGTGTAGTGAAGTATCAGGACAAAAATGTTAGCATGTCATTGTTTTCAGACTACCTTGACTTAAATTTTAAATATGCAGTGCCATTAAAAAAGAATTACAGAAACTCAGCATGGTCCTACAAATTCAAAAGGAAACAGTAATACACTACAAGGAGACAGAAATCCAGCGCTGTAAATTTAGCATCCTGAACAACTGAACTTCATTATCAAAAAACTTATTCTTACATTTCACTAACCTGTAAAATAGATTTTTAAGATTAACTAACTTAAAAGGTATTTGTTATGTTTGATAAAACCTGTAATCATAGACAAGAGGAAAAACTAGATATATTACTGTGAAGTAAGTTATTAACATTTTAATTGTCATGAGTTGTGAAAGATGCTACAACAGGTATGGATGCTTTCTGTTGCAAAAATGTTGATATATACTTACTGTCATCAAACACCCCAGCATTTGCAAGCAGTAAAGTGATGATTTTAGGGTCCTTTTCAAGCTGCATAACATGCTTGCTTTCATTTGAAAGAAGAGTACACACATTAATTGCAAAGTCCACTTCATTTGGGAGTCCAGATAACAGTGAAAGCACCAACTTATTATAGTCATTTGGTGAGTTTAAGTCCATAGACAGCCCATAGCTTTGACGAAGATAATCTAAAAAAAAATACAATCAACAACATTTTCACAGCTACACTCAATCTTGAAACAATATATAAAGCAATATTATTGTAAGGAAGAATTTGGAAAAAGTTTGTTTATAAATTATTGCCGTTTTAAACAAGCTTTCACAGTATTCAATGTATTTTTTGTCTGGCAAAAACACAGAACCCATTCCACTTTGCTGTGTACCTTTCTAGTTACATATCAATTCCTCTGCCAGCTCCAGAATGCAACAATGCAGCCTGTTCTCCCAAAGAAAAGCTTACAAAACAGAAGCTTTAATTAAAGCAGAATGGAATTGTAATACAATTTGAAGTCAATTTCTACACAACAAATTACATGTCCATTCCACAAAGTCCACCAGCTTCTGATTTGAAGCTTAAATAATTGTAGGCTCAATTCAGGTATTTGACTGTGTGGAGAAATTAGAGATTGAAAGAAACACACTGCAAATTTTCAAGGTAATTTTTTTCAAGACAAGTAACTACACAGCTCTACTAATTAGCAAGGATAAATTTGTAAAGAGGAGAAACAGCTTATGGATTTTAATATTTGTTTTCTTCTGGTTCACAGTGGAAAGGTTTTTGAGTGTATTAAACTAATCATTTGAGTGTCCTACAGATTTGACGGTTTAAATACTACTGCAAATGTATCCATGCACTATTTCTGCAGCCTGTCCAAAAAAAAAAAACCAACCAAAAATGCACCCACACACATGAAGGAAATAGCACTTTCACTCTCAAGAATTTACCTGACACGCTGTGTTGCTGGTAGTTATAGGAAGTTGGAATTGCACCAATAGGAAGTTGTGGCTTTGGATTGCCTGGTTGTACCTCATCATCCTCCTCTCCAAAATGATGGACTTTTTCATACTTTTCTAGATAACTGAAATAAAATTATTAAAAAATGTGGTTTTAGTGCAGCTAAATCTTTTATTCCAAAAGCAGAACTTCCAAAGTAAGCAATCTAGAAACACGAAGATTTACTGGAAACAATAATCAAGATGCTGAAAAACAAATGCTGAGTCAGACTGACAACAGGCGACAGAGAAATGTAGATATGTGTAATTACTGCTTAATATACCAATTTTTTCACATTTTTCAAAAATGATACTTAGATAAATTGCATCAAATTGCTCCCCTTTGTGACTAAGCCTGTTTTTCCCAAATCAACTTTTGCTACTCAAAATAAGTCTGCAGGTGAAAGCATCATAAAAACTACTCTGTACTCTCTAACAATACATATACAATACCAATGCCAAGGTCAACTCCAGAAAAAATATCTATTTCTTTTTGCCTTGTTTAAAGAGAAACTGTACACTAGGTCTTAACAACTACACAAGAGTAACAGACTTCAGGGATTCCAAGGGCAGCAATTCAGGAACTTGAGAGCTCTAACTGCAGCTAGTAACCAGTGGAAATCCCTTTGAACCCCTTAAGAAAAAAAACAAACAACTGATGTACTGTACAAAAAATGGACTTTAAGCACAAAACCTATATATACAAAAAGTAAACAGTCAAGCAGCTTGATAAATTAATTACCTCAATGACAGTTAATTTAGTATTAGAAATGTAACTTTCAGAACCTTCTACACTCCAGTATATAAAGTCAATTTAAAATACCCACTGTAGCATTAACTTCACAGTGATATGTAGTTGAAAACCCTTCATGAAATTAAGTCAAGGTCAAAGCTGCCTAAACATACAGATTTTAACTGTGCTGGAAAATGACAATGCCAGGTCAATAAAATAATAATAAAAATACTGTAAAATCAGAAAAGAATTTAAAACATTTATATTTCTCTTTGTATATGCTAAAATATTTACTATATGAGTAAGCTTTTGTATAATCTTTGCCAGCAGACACTGAAGTAATTAACTCATGGTAAATCAGAAAGATTTTAAGGAAATAGCATTCCCACTGACCTCTGAGGAATATTTCCCATTCATTAAATTAGTAATTATTTCATGAAGTGAGGTATCAATGACATAACCATGCCATTAATGTGTTAGCAAACAATTTTTTTTTCTTAAGAAAAGGGCACATTTCAGAAGAAATGAAAGACATCAGAGCTAATAAGGCATGATGCTGTACTGTATCACATGCAAATACCATTCATGTCTGACTAGAGTTCAGGATATTCCAAGTACTACATATGCTATTGTTACATAAACCACTGCCAGAGTCCCCTCCTTATTACATAAACTCTTGAGTCAGTTAAGCAAAAATCTTCCTCGCAAATCATTTGCTTTTAGGCTTTTTAAAAGACTAAAAACTTACACTTAAATATGATTGCTTTTATCTTGAAACTAAAAATACTCATTTATGTGAGTTAAACTTCAACCGAGTATCTGCACAGAAAGTAAAACCTTCTAAAACTGTTTATCAGTTTTTAAAGTCATAGCTCAACCCTGTTCTAAAATCTAAACCCTAAACTTTCTCTTCCCCTACATTTCCTTACCCTTTTAGCCCACTTCTCTCCTTTAGCTTACATCTTATATCTAGATGAATCAAATCTGCAATTCAATCAATTTTAATTAACAGAGCCTGTGCATTTATGGTCAAGACTAAAAAGAGCAGTTCAAAGACAGCCTGAGCTTCCCTTTTCCTGTCCCATCACTCACTCTGCAGAGAGCTCATTCAGAAAAGTAGGAGGATTCTACATTGGCTTTCCAGTCATTTTTCAAACTGAGCAGGGGTCAGATGAATACCAGCTCTGGTGCAGGAGTACACAGCCAAGGATGCCACATGTACCGTTTCTACACTGGCAGAAGCTACACTGCTGGAGTTGTCTAGAAAAAGCTGGGGCTAGAGCTAATTTCCTTGTATTTGCTGGTCTGAGTCAAAGCTTGAGCTTAAAACAATTTCATTATTGAAATAAAATTTCACAGAAACATTTAAAAAGATGAAGTAAAAATACCTATACAGAAACACATATGGTACTCAATCTGCAAATTATTCTGGACTTGTCCATTCTACCAAGACTGAACATCTATTTAAGCATTAAAATATATATATTGTATTATAATGTATATAATACAATATATATTTTTTTGTAATTGTATTTTGTAAATGTAATTATGTAATTGCATTATATATTGTATATAATGCATAATAATGTATATATACATTGTAAAATATGTATATATCATAAAATAGCTCATGTTGTTCCATAGTGTTATATGGAGCATATACACTTAACCTTATGCTTTTTATTAAAGCCATATTCCAGGAAAGCTGAACAATATGAATATCCTAGATGTTCTCCTCTGTTAATATCCAATTTATTAAAATGTGTTAAAACAGTTCCACTGAAAATAGAAAATTTCGAAGTTCAAGAATTTACTTCCTTTCTTCCCCCACTGAAAAAAATTTAGGTACATATTAAAATACCTCTGCAAACTAAAATGGTCATAATTTGTTCACTGTTGACAGTGGTCATAAAGTTCTCACAAATGTCTTATTAAGCATTTCACAAGAAACCAGGATTCAAATTACTTTTAAGTGATGACCTAATCTTTCCCCATGCCAATGCAAGGATTGACTTCACTTTACTAAATTCTGAGCTCTTTACGTTGTTATTCAATTTACCCAGGTTCTGCCTCTTCAAAGAAGAATCCTCCTTTCTTATCTCACCCCAAACTACCAAATTTGACAAGGAAAAGTTGAAAACTTAACAAAACAAAGCCCTCAATAATCCCAAAGCATCAATTACAAATGCTAATCCCTGCCTTCCTCCCACCCCAAGAAAAACCCAAACCTCAAACCAAACAACAGAAATACATTTCCCACCTCTAACACACTTTATTATCTTTAAGACACTTCTAGTATTCAGGGAGGATGATGCACTATTTGTCAATCCATTGTGTGTAACAGCACTGTAATACTAAATTTCAACTATAATAACCAGACTGTAATAGACTCTTCCGTATGATTCCTTTATGCTACAAAAGTACCAACTGTTTACAGACAGCTGTACAGATCTCAATCCTCCAAACATTCCTTTTGTTTCCTGTAGAGAGAATGCACAGCCTGGAATTTCAGTGTAGAGAAGAAGCTTTGTAAAATTAGCTTGTACAGGGGCTTTACTAGTCTTAAATTCTAATCTGAACAGTCTGGTATACAGCTACTATGCAAACAGCAGAGCAGTTCAGCATAAACACGTCTTGCTCTAAATACACAAGAAATTTAAAAATAATAAACGGAGCTTTTCTATTACTGAAAAACAGTTGTGCAAATGCTCATATGTTATAATCAGTTGCAATGGCTAATTTCACGTTTCAAAACAACTTGGATCTGTAGTTATAGGCTAGAAAGATATACTTTGGTCACAGAAAAAGGTTTTCAGGAATTCAGAATGCTTCCTTAATTTCACAAAGTCACAGGCAGTATACATCAGCAATAACAGTTTTCTGAACTTCTCTTTTAGTTTCAATACCAACTGAACAATTAGATCCCAACAAAGAAAGATGCAGCTAGTATCTACAAAAAAGAATTAAAGCAACTAACTAAATTCAAGACCTGAATTTAATTACTAATGAAACAAACAATGTATACGGGATAGAAAAGTTTCTAAAAAGTCTTTAAAAAACCCCATTTAAGTACTATGTTGAAGCCTTGGTGAAGATGGAATATTAATGAATACTTCCTTCTGTACCTGTGTAGAAAGATGCTCCACACAGTTAGCATGGCACCCTGAACCTGAACTGGTGTTACCAATTGGACACATGAAACAAAATATTCAAGAAACTGAAATGCAATGAAACTCATTTACAGTCACTCTTGGCTTTTCAGCTTGGATCACTCCTCTGTTCAGAGAGGTTTAGCTTAAATTAAATAAAGAAATAAATGGAACAATAAATAAATTTTTTAAAAGATACACACCCCAAACAAAACCAATACCATCACCGCTCCCTCAAAACAACAAAACACACACACAGCTCTGGTGAATAGCCAGAACAGGATATGCCAAGTACTGAAAAATAGGGAAATACGTGGGCAACCAGAGACAGACATGTGCAGACCAGCTACTTTTTGAAGGGCAAGTAATTTTGATGTCTTCTAAAAACGTGAGTTACTTTCAGGATCTCTCGACTTGGAAATCAAAAGATCACATCTCTTTAAATATCAAATTCATATTACTCATTCTGTTCCTCTGACAGCAATAAGTCACTTTGTTCCATTCAAGTCTGTGAGAAAAAAGTTCTCTGAAGATGAGTAATATTTTCGTCCACGCAAAATAATTTAGTAACAACACAAGTTTTTTCAGCCCAGTGACTTTTAGGCTTGTTTTCAGATATTTAGGAAAAAATACTAACAAAAAGAAGCCTACACTAGGTACATCTAGGGGCATGTATAATTTTCTATAAACAGCAGCCTTGAATGGGCTTAGAGTATACCAGAAACTGGTTCATGTAACAGTATTAAACATCTGGCTCATTTGGATATTTTGGCTCCCTTTACCAGGAAACAATAAATGCACCAAAATATATATTAAGCTAATGTCTGGCAAAACACAACATGAACTATCACAGTCCAACTATCAGCTCCCTCCTCACTTTTTTATTCAGCTGAAGAGCAAGCAGGTACCATTTCTACCACAGCTCTCCACATCACCTTTTTTGGAACTATATTTCTAACAGCACTGCTAGGGGGAGACTGACAGCATGACCTTGCACCATTTCTGTTTGCCTGAACACCACCCATCATGATGCAGACACACTCTTCCTGCTCATTCACTTGTACTCCCTCTCCCTCTTTGCAATGCTATTGACATCAACATCCTAGATAATCATGACTGTAATAAGGATTTCACACTACTGAATATTCCAATTTGTATTACTTTAAGTGAGAAGTGTTGCATATAGTCTCTCTTTGCCCCTAATTCAACATGACTCTTGCTCTAAACTCAAAAGGACTAAGGAACCCATGACAAATCATGAACTTGTGGTGCCAATCAAAAGCTGCAACCTTTTCAAAAATACACCATCTTTATTAGAAAATCCATTGCAGTCCTACAGCTTGAATCTATGCCTGATACAGTTACTTGAAAATCCAATCCATTTATGAAGCCTAATAGCAGGCAGTATTTTAATCCCATAGAAGGCTGTTTCTCAGCAAGGCCAAAGCATTTAAACTTGACTCTGCTGCTGGCACACACAGTGGAGACTGGTGCCACACACTGCAATGAAAATCCTGCTTAGAACTTAACAATGCTGCTGCTGCAGCTGCCCCAAGTAATGTACCACTCATTTCTCATCTCATACATGTTCACTTACTAAATTCCTGCCCCAAGAATTATCCTAAGTAGTTTCTGAAAATGGCAAACACAACAACTTGCTACAAGGCTCTGCTCAAACTTTTAGTGTGCACCAACAAACTGCCTCAAATTTGATTTCATGTCTAAGTGTTTTGCCAGTGTCACCAACAATCTTTTCAGGTTGGGTTTTCCCCCCGCCCCCGGCCCTGAGGGCACCACGAATTCCAATTCAACAGTTAAACCCCATTATTGTCAGAACTGATGCTTGCAGCTGAATCCTTCAACAACAACATTTGCATTTTCCATCTTCACCTTGTCTACCTCAGAAACTGACTATCTCACATAAGGCTTCCAGTGAAACATGGCACATGTGATGCTCAGCATTGTTTGTTTGATTTCTGATTTGCTGTGACCACCTAACAGGACAGGCTGACAGATCAAGACTCTCAATGCTGTACTTGGCCAGCATGGCAGACAAATATGAAACTCCAATAGCTGTGCTTTTCAAACACCTGGTGGAGTGTCCCACAGCGGGCATGCTGGATACTGTCCCAACCAGCCTGCACTGGCCTCTTTGGAATGAGGTCCCATGTGGGCCCATGAGACCATACACGCCATACCAGGGGTTCTACCATCCAGCCTCCACCCTGACAGGCTCTGTCACACTCCAGGAGAATTGTGTGCAAACTCAGAAGGCCTTGTGCAGATTAAACAGCCCCAGCCTGTTATACACAATCACATACAAACTATAATTGCATTTACATGGAATTTAAATATGTTAAACTTTAATGCCACATTTTGTAACACAAGACTCTACATGATAGATGGTCCAATTTGGTTGGAATTTCGTTATAAGATTCTTATCCTACCAAGAAATCTTTGCAAACAGAGGAAACCCAAATACATGTCTTCATGAAGTTCTGAATCTTTTCCAAGGCAATCTTTGTTAATCTTTGTTGGAACTAAGTGTAAAAGTTATAAGCATCAGCAACCCTCCAAGTTTCACTTTATTAGACATTACAAGAAGAAAAAGATTCAATGTTTCAAAGAAAAAAAATAAATCATTCAAGTTAATGAAAATACCTTGTTAGTATCTATAGTAACACCGAGAGGAAAGAAATTAAGATCCTATTTCATGTTTTCATACTCCTAAGGCTCCAGCTTAGAAGGGAAATAATAAAAGATATATTATCAGCTAACTAAAGCTGGAGAGCAGTTTCAAAAGACTGAGGTGGCTGGAGGATGACATCAGTCTCTGAAGAAACTGCACTACCAGCAACTCCAACAGATTCTAGATAAATACACTGCTATGTAAAGCTTGTCTTTATTTTTCAGTTTCATTTAAATGCAATCTACTTGTGATCCACAGCTGTGGTCCAGACTTCCTTTACAGGAGTAACTCTTCTACTGTATTCCCACTGCTTCCCAAAAACAATTCAAATACAGCATCACCTCTTACTGCTTCAGTGGCTGTTTCATCAGACCCACTGGGCTTCACATCCAGGAATATCTGAGTTGTACAATTACTAACAGTATTAATTCTCCAATCTATCTTTTCAACAAAGGCAATTCCCAGACGTATTCCTCTTACTAATACTACAGTCACTCTGTTTCCATCTAGGATGACAGCTCATCAAATCTCAAGTATAATTGCAGTCTGAGTTTAGCTCTTCAAGCAAAACATCAGAACCCTCTAGATTTGTTATTATCTCCATCGCATTTTCAAAAATTCTTGAGAAACCGCAAAGTTGATCTATTTAGAGAAATAATGTACAGAACTGTCTAGATTTCTCCACAGTGCCTGAACACAAGAGTACCTGAATGGCAAAGATTCACTAAAACAGATGGTACCACAACTTCAGAACTCCTGTAGGCCCATAGAGGAAATTTTAACCAAGCATTGTGTGGTGTGCCCACAGCAGCAACTGCACACAACACACTACTGCCCACATAGGTCACCTTATTTCAGACCATCACTCAAATCCCAAATACCAAGACATCAGGAAAGCCACTGTAACAATTTCAAGTATTCATGTATCCACTGCAAAGCTGGCAGCAATACAAATGAATACCTCTACACAGTAATATGTATTGTGACAGTAATAATAAAACTTTCAACTAAATGCAGCTTCCGACATAGCATTAGTTATAAATAGCATGTCTTGTAAAACACTCTGCACAGAATGCTAAAACATACTCTCAGTGAACACTATTTAGGTCACCAAGTGAAGTATCAAGATAAATACTAAAGAAAACATTATTTGTTTATGTGGATTCCTTCACAAACCTATCCTAGGACTGGGTGGTGTTTTGCCAACAGATGTGTTTATCTCGTAAGTGTATTTAACAAGAATATATTAAAAAATATAAAACACATACTTAATTTAAATAAAAAATCAGAACAAAGTTATCATTCCTACACAACCTGGTAACTTGGAACATGTTTAGAAGATGGAGGTTTCCACTAAGAAATAGTGGTTTATATTTTGTCAAATACCAAAGCTAAAAATCTATTAGATACTCCCCAGATCAGATTCAAGCAAAAGCACATTAAACACATTAAACTGGCCTATATAAGTATCCTACAAATGTTTAATTACTCTATGAGTAAAAACTACACATATTATAAACAAGTATAGCTTCACCTGACCATTACTTCTCTTATTATTTAATCATTATGAAATTTAAATTGGAGAAATATTTTTTGTGTGTGTTCAGGTAGCACAAAAGAAAGCGGAGAAGGAAACACTTGTTACAGCAACACAACATTCTATCAGAGCACAAACTGAAGAGCTGTCCTCACCAAACAGGAAATTTCTATGGCAATTCTGTCCTAGTTTTTTTTTTCCAAATTCAGGATGCAAGCTGGCCTTGTAGTACATATGATTAAGAAAGTGATGCCCTGGTTTTTTTTTTTTTGGTTTCACAGTTCCATTATCAAATATGCAAATAGAGAAAGACAGTATTTTTTCACAGGGACAATTCACTTTCGGACTTTCTGGGACTTCATTACTGTTTCCAGAGAAACTTCACTAGGGGGTTTTGTATGCAAGGAATAAATTCTTTAATTTTGTGCCTGATAAGCATTACACTGAAGTTATTTTCACAACAATAATGCCCTGAATTTATGCCATCAAGAATTCCCAATTCTTTGACTTTCTCTCAAACCCTTATAAATAACACAGCTCGCTGTATTATCACAGACAATAACAGTCAGTTACCTTGTCTTGTCTATGCAGAATAAATTTATCCTGCAAAGGCATAAACTGGCAAAACGCCACAACACATGAACAAAATAAGATATCACATGCTTACAATTAAAATTACACACTTTCTCAGAACACTTTGCTAAACTGGAATCTGGCTCATCTGCGAAGACTTGAATACTCCTTTTCAACCACAAATACTTGTCTTTCACATTTTCTAATTTAGGAAGTTTATACACTTTTCAAACTGCAGTAATAAGAAAAAATACTCTTTGAACTTAAAAATAATTCAAATTACTAAAAATCTGTAACATTCATAATTTAAAATATTTAAAATATTTAATTTTTTAAAATAATTGAAAATATTAAAAATTTGCAACCCCAAATATTTGCGTACTTCACTAAGTCTGCCAACAGAAATGCTGCTTAAGGATACTAATCAAACACCACTGACAAAAAACATGTCAGCTGTTTCTAGGATGAGGTATGGAAGTCCAGACTATGCAGTCAAAGTACTATCTTAATTATTGGAAAATGGCCCTTTCCCCCTGGCCTATTATTAATCCATACTCTTTGCTGCATTCTGCCAGTGCTTTGACAAGAAGGGCCAAGAGGTTCCCGTAGCAAGCCTGGTAATTAGAAGGACATTATACATGAGTACAATAATAGTAGATCTAAATCTCTTGAAAACAGCAGTCTAGAAATAGCTTTTCTAGATTTTGGCAATTGCTCTAGCCACCATAGTAAACATTTCCACAATACTTCTTTCAGTGTTATTCAACAGTTACTGAGAAAATCCCAGAACCATAAAACAGAGAATAAAAATATAGAATTTACTGACTCCTAATGCTTGTAGTCTGTTTCTGAAACTTATTGAGTCTACAAGCATTTATTAAAAACTTACAGCCATGCCATTTTATCACTTCACATAGCTATCTGTAATTTCACCATTACTTTCTGCACAGATTTGGCAACTTTAACAACTGCACTTTTCTGCCTTCATCACAAACCAGTCTTTTCCTGCAATTACATTTATTTACAATTTCTCTGCCAAACTGTATTCCCTGCTCTGACCACATAATCCAAGTACATGTACGAGTTTACATGTCCTTATTTATGTGGTAAATTAAACAAAATACCAACATTAATTAATTGCTGAACACTCTACCAGGGATTAAATATTCATTAAAAAAAAAGAATGGAATAAAAAAAAAATCTGAATAAGAGGATACTGCTGGGATTCTGCACACTAGGAACATAAATTCTTTAAGGTGCAGGTGGAGAGGAAAAAGCCATCTTGGGAGCAACTTTCTTTGTCTCAAAATCTTCCCAGAAATCAGTTTGTAAAATCGAATGCAATTGGACCTTCATAAAAATACTCAAATACTAAAAATACCTGTATATGTTTCAAATAAATACAAACCTACCCACATGGAAAGTAAAATAATGATAATAATGACTAATCTTACAATTTTTGATCACCTAACAATATGCAGTTATATGGTTTAAAGTATCCCAGTGCATTCTGAGAATGCAGCCAAGTGCAAATTTAGAAATGATGATAAAGAAGTAACGTATCGATTTAGCTGTCTAAAGCTGTAGAGGCTACACATCTATACCAGTAAAATCAACAGTGCTGTGAGCATTCCTGTGCATGGCAATGAATTGCCTGCACCACTAAACTGTTAAAGAAGTGCCCGAAACAACTTCTGTCCAGGCCAATTAGCATTCTTTCAAGCAATTTGAAGGCACCATTCAGAGAGCTATCCTTGGTACGGGGACCATTCCAGAAGTAACTCTGGATATAACTACCCTGTTTTGGGACTAGGACTATGGGTGTGAGCCACATTATGTCAATTAGCCTGAGACACACTTAATTCACTAATATAGATATAGCCAGAGAATCATTGAATGCTACACAGATGGCCTCTAGCTTAACACTAATTCTGATAAAGCATGAGGAAAGCAGAATGACAGATGAAGTGTCACTCCTTCAGAAAACATTTTACAATAACCAACACAATAATCATGAAGAATTTATAAGCATTTTCTTTTTGCTTCTTACAACTGCAATGTAAAGCCATTAGAATATATACAAAGATAAAAGAAAGACAACAAATAGGCATGATGAATACAGATAAAGCCCACAGATCAGATTTCCTGTTGGAAAATATTCATCTCCGTCACTGAAGATAATCATTGCAAATTGCTTTAAAGGCAGAAGGAAGAGAATTTTGGAGTATTAGAATGAAAAAAAAAATAAACCAACAGCTCTACTTTTAACAACTTACAAAGCCAACAAATTACTTAATGAGAAGGCCGTTGTGAAATACATAATAAAACCACTCAAACTCTAATCTTATATAAAACAGATACAGATACTAAAAATGTGTTGAACACATTGGATGAAAAATTCTTCTTTTATAGGAAGGCTAAAAAAGAACACCTCAGTATCAACTGTGTTCAGGTATTAAGTATCAGAAAATGCCTGGAGTATGTATAGTCCCTGCTGGTGGTCTGGGGTTTAGAGGAGATAAAACCTGATCCTCCACTGTGGATTACCCAGCCTTTTCAAATACTGCACAAACCCAGTAAGGCTTATTGTATTTCTAGCATTTTGAATGGAAATAACTTCTGGGAAGACAAATGCCCTGCAATAAACAAACTGCGTACTTTTTTCAAGAGACACAGGTTAGGGACTTCAGAGACTGAAGGAAGTTCATTATGGTTAAAGCTACAAAGTCACATGGAATTTGTATTAAGCAATATATGGGCATGTAAAAAAACATTTTCCTAAATAATCATCCAGATGTTAATCTTTCTTATCTCAGAGCCTTCTACACTCTACATAAATTTGAATAGCTCTGAAGGTCACCATCAGGCTGGCTCTGAGCAACCTGATCTAGTAAAAGCTTTCCCTGACCATGGCAAGAGGATATGCGTGTAGGGTATGTGTGCCATGGACTATATGGTCTTTAAACTCAAAGCATTTTATGATTCTGCATTATTACAGCACACAATTGACTGGATTTGCTACTTACATTTCCTTTACCCTTCCTTTTGACTTCTACAGTGTATATTATCTCTTTAAAACAATCAGATTTTTAAAAACTAGCTAAAAATTCGAAACAGTGTAGATCCACAAAAAAAAGACACTACTTAAATTTCCAGCTAGACTAGCATATGGTGCTAATCCCTTTCTTTAAGTACTCAATATTCTGAAACCAGGCTACCTCAGTGTCACATAAGCTCTGGACACATTTTGAAGATTCTTCTTCAGACCAGTGCAATCTTCTACCAAGAGGCAGAGCTCATTTCTACAAAAGAGCAAACCTTCTCAGAAATAAATTTCAAATAAGAAACTAAAAATAAATCTTCAGTATTTTCTGCTCACATGTAACAGCCATGCTCTGCAACAGATGGGGAGAAGAGTAAATCCTTAAGTAGCATAGAGAGCATTAAGCCAGTGACAACACCCAATCCCCTGGAAAGACTGTGACACAAGGAAGAAACCACATAAAGCACCTTCTTTATGAAGTACCTTAAGATGATCGGAGAGCAGTTAAGTTTTACATTGCTAGCTAGTGTTTTATGAAGTTATCTAACACTTGAAATAAACTGGCTGATGTTGTAGCGTCACCAACTATGTAGTTACAAGATTCTTCAAGTTAGCAGGCTGTAGAGGGAGCAGTACCTGCCAGCTGATGAGGGACAATGGTAATCCAGGACACACTGAACTGCTGATGTCAGATCCCAAAGTAGTTAACAGTAATTTCTCCTAACAGTCTGAAATCCATGTCTTACACAAGCTGTGCTACACTTGACCAGCGTGAATATGGAATAGAGCCCATATCCAGATTTTGCATCACTTGGGCAAGTTGCCCTCTGTCTTCACCACTAAATATGCAAAATATGAGCTTGTCTGGTAGTTTGGAGGGTGTTGTTTAGTTTGTTTTTTGGGCTTTTTGTAATGAACCTAGAGGACCAGAGGCTCTAATTCATGCCCCAAGTAACCTGAACATTCCTTCTGGGTAGCTTCCTTTGGGAAAAATATGGAAAGCATCATTATATATTTTTAAACGTTTTAAGCTCCTGGGAGCAGGGGCATACCAGATGAATTACAACAAACTTACGCAAGATAGACAAGCAACTAACTGTGTTTCTGGGCAGCTAGATTTTATAACACATGCATGATTTCAAAACAACATACTGTGGCCACTATAGAAAAGAGATTACTTTTAAAAAGAAAATGTAAGTACCCTTAGAACTGTGTGTATCAAGTTGCATTCTAGCAACATAATCTCACAAATATTTTGTCACGCTATAGGAAGACATAAAAAGAATCCGAAAGGACAAAAACAATTGAAGAAAGGGGTATAAGACTGTAAAAACCAGTGAGATATTGTGGAAGGAGGACACTAATTTAGGAGATAAAGTGAAGACTGGGAAAACTCTATACTCTCCCTTTAATGCGCTAGGCTTGTAACAAGGGGGAAAGAGCATCCAGAAAACAAATCAAAATTAATTTTCCCAAAGTCAGAAAATAAATCTAAATAATTCAGCAAACCAGATCCTACATGAGAATAAAGCACATGCCAGCCAAAGAGCAGAGGAGAAGGAAGGCTTTGGGAAGAAGCTGCTGGCAGCATGCACAGCGGCAGGGAAGGGAGGCTGCACTGGCTGCAATGCGCCTGCAGTAGCTGACCCCGTCAGAATGCACACACAGAGCTTTTCGTATGGTACAGATTAAGAGGAGGTGAAGGAGAAATGAAATGACATTTACTTTCAAGGGAAACAGAGGAAGATTATAAATTTTAACAGATGATGTAGAAGAGGCTGGAGAAAAAGCCTGGTAATTTCCCTCCCAGCTGCTTAAAGTTACTATAATGGCAAAACAGAATAATCAGGTGAAGGTGAGCACCATACTCCTGGCTTCCTTCCCCAGCCCTGTTAATGACCGCTCTCTGAACATTAAGAACTAGAGCCATTTCACTTTAAAAACTGTGAAGGGAGGGAAAAGAAAATAAAACCAATAAACCAGCAGTAATATCAAAACCATGCTTTGCCATAGGCCAACCAATTTTGTATAGGTGATTCTGCTTTTAAGTGGCATCTGTAAAAAAGGACAATGATATGAAGTAATATACACAAGGCCTAAAAGAGCTAGATACTGCTCAACTGGAGTAGCTTACTGGACATAAATCTAAATACGATTAAAATGTCTCATCAAATGAACCTCCAAATCTTTTCAGGTTTGGAAAGCTATTAAAAAGACCAATGGCAAAAACTGAAGTTTACAATGATTCCAAAGCTTTAATCAAATCTCCTGCCCCAAAAAAGGTGGGAGGAGAGCAAAAAGATTGTTGGAAACCTTTCTTCAGCTTCCTATGATTACAAGCTTGTTTTATCCTTGAGATGTTTTTTAATTAAAATAACTGAAAAGTTTGAAGTGTAAAGACAATGAAAAGATACCATATCATTTTAGGTTTGCAACTGCTGACTAAAATTAGGAAATTATAAAAGACAACTTCAGTAATTTCATGATGTAACAAAAAACTCTGTTACAGCAGTGATAACATCATCACTGCACTGTTGCTGCCTATGGGATGAGCATGAGCAGTATGAAACAGTACATGAAGAGCCCTAAAATGGCAGTTGTTTTATTTTTAGCTATGTATACATCAAAATGATGTAATATTATGAAATAATGATATCCATTAAAAAAAGAAACCATGAACAGCAGAAAGGCAAGTTTCAGTCGTTATTTTATTAAGACATCAATTAAACAACTTGAATTTTGTGAGGAAAAATCATGTCAAAAGGAAGCACAAGGAATAACTATACTTTTGACTAGAAAAGAAAAAAACATGTAAAATATGGTATGCTATTGTAACATACACTTAAATGCAATTACAGGAGTGCTTAGAATTTGTCTGACCTCACACTGGGTAGGATAAAAAAAAGCCTATGACTAATAGCCTGTGGCTAATCTAGTAACAAGGGACTATGGCTAGCTAATTAGCCCTTTGCAAACAAAAAGATAAGGAACAACCTGAATTCCATAAAAAGTTTTAATTACAAGCATGCCATAGAATTCACTCCCCACCATGAAAGTAAACTGAAAATGTAATTTCGGTATCATCCACATTTCTGCAAAGCATCAAACTTTTTTATTACCACACCACTATCACCTAGAAATCCATGGAATTAGAAATCCAACAACCTCAGACTTGTCTACACTACAACCATATTAGCCCTTTCTTAAGCAGGTTTTTAAACTGTGATATTTAGCAGGCATCAGTCAAGCAGTGCTAGTGTTAGGCACATTGCACTTAAACACACAAAAGTCCATTTGTCAGATATTGACCTGAGTTTTATCCTTAGACTGAGCAAACTAACATAAGGTGCTGACTTGTAGCTGCAGATAAAAATCAGACAACTGAAGCCATCACCATCCAGCTGCTTGCCCCTCCCTGCTGACAAATGTGGCTGCTCTCAAAGAAAGGCATCTGATGCACCCCTGAATCAGCCCATGAATCACTGATGCTTTCAGCTGTGTATTCAAGAAAGCACACACAATTTTACCTGAAAACAGTTAGATGGCTCAAGAGCTTATTTATATGCACATCTGACATCACCACTTGGAAAGTGGGACAAACGTAACATAATACCTCATAACACTAACAGCTTGAGCCAGACGATTTCTATTACTGTGTGGCTGCCAAAACCAATAGCCTCCTCTATCGGCTCAGAACAGGCCCTACCAGTGCTCATTCCAACACTGTGCAAGGGACACAGTTTGAGTTTATGCAGATTACATGAGTTAGACCACACATTTCTTATAAAATCTTGTGGACTATTTAGTATACTACTACTTGGTATATATTAGTTCAGATGACATTAAATTTATTTACAATTTCTTTACCATTTCTATGACAGTTTTATCATACAGAGTCAGGAAACAATGGATACAGCTGTAGTTTCTTACTAAGTTCCTTCCTTGAGCCAGAGGTTTCCCCAAACAGGAGGTGCCACAGCCCCACAGGGATGTCTGTACTCCTGCTGCAGAGGCACAACCTTCATCCAATCAGCCAGGCTGCCCACACAGTAATTAAACTACACAGATGTGGAGGCAAAGCATGAGCTAATTCAGCACAGACCGCTTCTGTATCGACAAATTCAGGAGGGGGCAGGGTAGGAGCTTGCATTTTCTACCTTACCATGTCTACAAATCCGTACAAAGAGTTGCATCAGCAACCTACAGAGTAATTCACCCTGGATTATGGCACTGGCAAGAGAGGGAGGAGTAGGAAGACAAACCATCCGGCTTAAAATAAGCACCATTACACTGAATCTAGACTTCACCCCTAACTCTGTCAAATAACACTAGGTGACACGTGCTTCCACTGGCTTTTGTTGTTACTGAGGGATTAAGAGTTGGTTTTGGTTTTAACCGCTCTGTTTTTCTTTTTAATTGCCACAGCCACAAAAATAATAGATTCACAGAAGGGATGATGCTTAAAATGAAACTTGTAACCATGTATTTATTCCCACTGACCCTCACTTTCTAGGGCCTTATAAGGATCACATTAACTGGTTTATTACAATACAACCAGCAAACAGTCAACTGAATGATGGCAGAAATTTAAACAGTATTTGAATAGAAGTCAATTAAGTTACATATCATCTTTAAACTGCTCTAAGAATACTTTATTTGGATTCAAGTAAAGGATTTAGACCTTAGGCTTTCCTGTAATGACATGGAAACCTTTAATCAGGTTTTCTAATGTCTTACTATTTTAAGATACATCCCATACATAGATTGGCTTCTTTAATTAAAACCAAACCAAAACAGAACCTTAACACAGACTAGGAAGCTATATCCATCACACAAATTAGCAAATTGAGTTAAAATAAAGCTCTGACTCAATTTACCAACTAGTCTTTAAAAAAATCCAAATAAACTCCATTGTTTTATTTTCAGTATAGTAATACCATTTATTACTGCTAGCCAGAATAGCAGTATTTTCCTAATGAAAAGGTATTTAAAACATCAAGAGTTGTTCAAGTTTGTCATGTGCTACACTTATAAAAACCCAAAGTGTCCACAACCATAGTTTGAAACAAACATGGTCAAGTTATTTGATTAAACAATCAGTAAGCAAACATTTGCTTAATTATCTTTTCAGTGTTAAAAGGGTATTGATAATCTTTGGAGCTCAAGCATAAGTAAAACCCAGTCTGCAGAAATCTGTATGGACAACCAACATTTCTTCCTCCCCTCAGTTATTTTTTTTTAAACTGCTAAGACTGACAAATGTGGCCGACAGCAAACGAAGCAGATCTAACTGCAGCTGCTATACTGATACTTTTCCCCTGGCAAAGCATTACCACTCCTCTGGTGTCCATCTGACCCTGTGCCAAGCTCTTTCCACACACCAGAAAACAATTCTTTTAAGGTGCATAGGTGTGTATACATGAGCAGAATGACATGGGAATGTGCATACAAAGAGATTTCTTCCATGTATACTGACTGAAGCAGCTGAGTTTGGGGTCAGAAGGGCACTGAAGCTGGCACAGAGAAGGATATGGCTGTAAGAGCCAGAAGTTACATCACTGCCCCATAAGGGCAGCTCCTGTTACAGTAAGTTACACTTCCCAGACTGTCCAGCCTAACACACCACTGCCATCTTTCACCTTCACTCTCACATGTGCTACACCATCCCACTACTGGGATACTACTTTGTAAAGGCTCTAACATTACAACTGTCCTCCAATCAACCCCACTCACCAAAAACTCCAGCAATACCCTGACTTTTCTTTCCTTCTTGGACTGTTTTTTTTCCCCCATGTCGAATTTGATTAATAAACATCAAGTCTCAGGGGACAGGAGGGGTGTAGTATAAAAAAAATGCCAAGGCCAGTGAAAAAATAAGTGGTGGGAGTTCACAGCTATGCACAGAAAGAAGTTGGAGCTCATTTTTTTCACTACCAGCAATCCATTAGATTACTTGAGCTCATTTGTGCAACTCTTTCCCAGATAAGTGTGTTGTTTTACTTTCAATTATCTAAAAAGTATCTTCAAATTAAGCATGACAGATGACTTATCTAGAAAATTCTACTGTTCTCTCTCATCACACCAGTATCAATGATAGGAAGTTTGTTACTGGTTTTCAAGCAGTACTGAAAATCCTTAGTGATATGATATGATATGATATTATATGATATGATATGCTATGCTATGCTGGGTACAAACATTATTTCAAAGATTGCAATTTTAAGTGCTGAAAACAGCACTGTGTAGTCAAAACTAGAAATTATAGCACTTCTTCATATGAACAGTAACATGACATTTTAAAATAGCAGATGTGACACTAAAACACAGAAATATTCTTGACAACACCACGGTTTTGTGCCAAAAGAAAACTGAAGTTGCCCAGGATATAGTACATCTGACCTGCACACAAGTTATCTTTCTCTTAACAAGTCACAGTAGAAGTATCTATACAACAAATACCTAACAAAGTATCTAAGCCATTGATCAAATAGTCTTGGGTTATAGCAGTTGTTGCCAACAATCTCTATAGGCAACTCAAATTATGATCATTTTCCTATTACACTGAATAGCACACAGAACGACTACAGCTCCCAAGGAACAGAATTAGGATGACAATAATAAGGTGACAATTGCCTAAACAAGACAAACATAACAGCTTAAAGTATTTTCACTGCAAACAAGACAAACATAACAGCTTAAAGTATTTTCACTGCAGACATGGAAAATGGATCAGGTTTCATCCTATGACTTGCAACTCATACTCACAATTAGAAGTATGCTGTCAGCTGGGCAGTTGTATTTTAGCTTGTCCTTCAGATGTGTAAAGAATTTAAATACTTACAATTAGCCTTTGATGTTAACAGCCTATTAACTCATATGGGAAAAGTTCAATCTTACAGTACTGTTGCTTGAATCTAGCTATTGACACAAGGCAACAGTGAATTTATTTAGTGAATGAGAAAGAGTGGAGGAAGGTATTTCATTCCAGAGAATTAAAAAAAAAAGTGAGAAAGACTGACATTTTTTCTAATTGGAATCTGATTACTGTACATTACCTTATCATTTAACCGACCTCACCTAATTTTGTTTCAACTGTTAAACACAATGAGGTAACACAATTAAAGAGCCAAATGCACACTGAAAAATAAAGTCAACTGTGGGCCTTAATAGCTGCAGCAGAGAAATAATATTTATATGCAAAATGCAGATACTTAGCTGAAGGTGCTAGAAATCCTTAGAAAAGACTGCACTCTGGTGGAAGACTTGTTAACTTGCTGTAATAGCTACTTGGTAAAGCCATGGGGTTTAAGTTTTAATTTAAAATTTAGGCTTCGTAGTAAGAAATTAGTTGCTTCACAAAATGAAAAGCTCTTCAAGCATCTGTTACTTCAGTACTTAGAGTTCTTTGGTGCCAATTATTCATGACATTTCAAAATACTAAGCCAAATATTTAGAAGCATTTTTATATAACTATATACATTTCCATATCCACATCCTGTGACACAAAGAGTAGGAGGGATAATTCTCTGTAATTCTGTTCCTTAGCCACAGCAGGTTAGTAAACATGAAAACTCCCAAACAAACCAAACAACAACAACAGAAAGAATAAAACCAAGTAGCATACTGAGGGGAGTCACAACAGAACACACACTTTTAAAATCTCTGTGAGGAACACACATAATGAATCAAGGATTTGTACCTTCTATTCCTCATATTCCCTTAAAATGATGACTTCTCCCTTTGCCCCAAGCAAAACTCTTTTCACAAGAGTTCAACACACCTTAAGTCTTCCTCAAGTTTTACTTCCCCACTTTCAGTGACTGCCTTCTCCCTTCTGTGCCTAACAGAGATCTGTCAAGTACTTGCAGCTCCCACAGACCCATCTCTCCCAGCTAACCAGGTAAGGACCAGCCTGTGGTAAAAATGGCTCACAAAAATGTGCAATCCAGCACGTGTGAGCAGCTGAAAGCCATTCCACCTGGAATGCATACAAGTCCAAGCTCTCCCTAACCTTCCCTCACTGACAACATTTCTAATGTCTCTTTTCTTTATGTATCTGCTAATTTCTAAATCAGTTATTGGAAATTTAGAAGAAAGTTATTTCCTTGTATCAAACACAGCTGAACTTGGTTAACAGGTTCCAAAGCTCTCAGAGAAGACAGAGTACAATCACAGGAAAACATTCTTCATAAAACTAATATAATTCTACCAAAAATACCTAGGAATTAACAGCAAGACACTCATATCTACACTTTACATATGAAAACATGGAAATAAATACTTGTACTACCTGCCTGAACTAGTAATTTACTGGCCCTGCATGTTGTATTAACAAAAGAAAAGCATTTATGACTCATGAAACAGACAAGTGGGATGACCAATTCCCAATCTATGATGAACACACATATGAGCTACAGAGTTGGAGAAGAAAACAAGCTTCATAGAGCAGCAGGCAAGAATTCATTTAACTTCAGGCTGCCCTAAATTAAAATAAAGTATCTTTTCTAAGATAACAGTTTTATATATACACACAGACAATATACCACTCCATATTCTGCACTGCCAGCAGGCAATAATGCAAAGAGTAGAATGAGATCATCATGTGCAAGATACTGTTTAACAGCCATATTTTTACATGCAAAATATCAAACACAAAAGAGCAACAGTACACTTACCATTTGTCTTGCAACCATATTTGGCAATTTAAAAAAACAAAACAGTTTGCTCCTGAATTCAAGGTGTAAGAACCTATAAATTTGTTCTGAAGATTACAATAACTTTAAAAAAGAGAGCACATTTGCAATTAGGATTCCCAGACAGAGCAAGTCTGCACTTCTAACTTCTTGCTTACTAATTGTGAAAAGCTTTTCTTAGCCTTGTCTATTCTTGCACCTTTCAGATTTACCAATGCAGTCATGGATCATTATTTCTGTCAGTAACAGCAAAAACTTTCATTTAACCCAGGTATCACTGGTCTTACTTCTGAGATCACTTAAAAATGCTGCTAACATGTCAAACAAGACATAGGAAATTTTGCACCATGAAGGAGCTACATTAATGGCAGTGAAACAGAACTAGAAATGGTTGATACCATTGCATTCTAATGCAGATACAGACCTTATTCACCCTCAGAACTAGAATGGCAGCTCTAATATTTGCAGCATCTCCCTTGGTAAGTTTCAAGTATTAATAACCATGTGGTATTCAAACACAAAGAAGGCAAAGAGTAGTCCTCTCTTGTATCAGCTCAGGGTCTCCCACACCTTCTACTTCATAATCATAATGCAAGCTAATTAACACATTAACAGTTCTATTAAAGGCAACCCAGTAGTTCTCTCAATACTGATCTGAGTTCAATATAGTGAATGATCTTTTTTCTTTTCTCAGAATTCCGAGGCCATAACACCTATGAACTAAACAATCAATAGTGGATTATGATAACATATTATGAGTGACTTAATACTGTCATACCTTTCCTTGTAAAGCAAGCACTGTCCTTCAATCAGATAGTGCTATCATACAAGAATATTTATTACTTGCACAGTTATCTTCATGGAGAAATCATGGAATATTCTGACAACACAACATAGAAATCAACATATATACTATAGAGATAGAAGTAATGATTTTCTGTGAAATATGGAAACATTCCAGAGACTGTCAGGGGGTGGGGGGAGTGGGGAGCTTTTAATATCTTCTGAAAGTAGTTGGCTCCCAATGAATGCGCTGAGATATGAGCCAAAAACCCCCAAGAAATCTAGAAATACCTTTCAAAAGGCTATCTTGTCCATCATCCCAGTATAGCTGGCAGGTACTGATCTGAATTGATCCCTTCCTGGAAAAGGGTATTCTAACCTGCTTAAAAAATGCCATTGATGGAGATTCCACCAATTCTCTATAGGGATATGACTGCCCACTGCTTACATTAGAAAACTTTTGAAAACCTTTAACCTAAATTTTACTCGCTACAACCACCCCCCTCCACTGCTGTCTGTCCCAACTCCAACAGACACAAAAGAAGTTTAACTATTATCCTTGGTCCTTTCACATACTAAAGAACTCTTATCACATATCTTTTGTCTTCTCTTCTGTAGACCAAACACAACATTTTTCTTCCAGTCTTTCCTTAAATTACACTTTCAAGCCTTCTGATAACAGTCTATAAAAGCAGGTGGATGGAAAGCATAAGGTAAAAAAAGGAAACATACTTCGACCACTCAAAAACCTGTAAGAAACTCCTTAGCAACATTTGCACTGGGGGAGGACAGTCCACAACAAACAAAACAGACAAACAAAATCCACCACTAAACCAAACAACAGTTTTCTAAAAACGATGAGATAAAGATTACTTAAAAAAAAAAAAAACAGAAAAAATATGGGTCTCAAGATGCACTAGTATCAATACACACAGTGCATGTTACTATACTGCTATGCACACAAGCCAGGCTAAAAAAGCATACTCTTCTCTTCCTCCTGTTTTCTACAGACTCCCAAAACCCCTGTAGGACCATACTCTTCTAGTAAATGACTATAAAGGATTTCACATATTCATGAAATCGTGGTACAATGCCATCTCAAGAAATGGCATGAAAACTGTTAAATTCGGGGTTTTTTTAAACCCTGTCCAAAGTTAGCATGAATTTCACTTCTCCTCATCCTTCCTCTACACTCTTGCAGCAGTTCCTCTGTAGTCAATGCCACGCTGATAAAGTAAGTGAGATGAGGAAAAGAAAGTCAGTAAGAATAACATCTAATCCCAGTTTACGTATGGATTCCTTCAAATGCTTTAGGAAATCACTTATTGTCCCTTTTATTCCAAACAGTATATTGACATTACACACTATGTTTACAAAAGCAATAGATACAAAGAATCAAATATATTTCTCTGACTACAAAATGGGATAAAACAGTCATCTACATAGTTCTTGTGAAGTTTCATTTATGCTTCAGAAAACATTTGGAATCTGAAAACAATACTTTTTTATATTATTCTGTTTCACGTATCATATGCAAAGAAGCTAAGCTCTGTTCAAATAGTTACATATAAATAAATAAAATTAAGGGGTTTGTTTAGGCATGTTGCAGATTGTCTAAATACCAAGAACTGTCTCAAAAGAAATACATACATTTTAAGACACAGAAACTGAAATATAAAATATTAAGAGAACACTAACTGTCCTACTGTGCCCTGTTAAATGCAACAAAAGCTGAACATACTGAAGCATGGTCTTTAGTATTTGTCATCCAATCCATGCTTTAAAAAGATAACTTCCTTTTCTCCTGTAGCATAAAAGGAGTATTTCTGCTTTGTAAACCCATGTATCTGCATTTACTAGGCAACAGCCCTACACTGTACCAGTGTTCAGAAGAATCATAGCAGTTATGCTATTTCACCTGCTGGGACAGCACACGTATACCAAATCTAAAGATGAACAGGAAATAGAACTTCATCTGTGAAGGACGACTGACTTTTTACAAACACTGAATTACATAGAACTGAATAGCAAAAGCAACATCTAAAATTACATTTCAGGTCACACAATGTCACAGTTAACACAACCTCAGCTCTAATCTTCGCCATGTAGTTTTTAGTATCATGTACAGTAGCAAGCAGTTCAGGATAACCACAAGCTAAATTCTTCAAGCTCCTCTACAAAATACTTCAATGTGTTTTGGGTGTATCTAAAGTTTGAATAATTTATCTCATGCATTACTAAATTAATTCAGGTTATAAACATACTGAAATAGAAGACTACATTTCTCAACTCACTTATTTATTCATTTCAATTTAAAATAATTAATGAGTTTACTTTCAAAAATCCCAGTAGTTTCATTATACACTCAAAGTACTGTATTCTGCACAGGACCGGCAGCGTTCACCACTGCTTACATCACTTTCAGATATAGACAAATTAAAAGAAAAACAAAAACCAATGCACAGGTTTTCATGAAAGCAATAAATTATGAGTTTCCCCGCACTGGGTCCCAAAAATGTAGAAATCCTGCTTTCAGTGCAAAGCTAAACAGAACTTGTGCTTCTGAGTCACAATCAAGGACAGCTACTTATGAGGCTGGTTTTATTTCAGGGATTTCCTTTTTACGTTATGCTAAATAGGAAACAAGGCATTAAAAAAGCTGATATATAACTGGTTTTTTAAAGCATTAGGTATTCCAATGCCCCATCAGAAACAGCAGGGGGTAGTGTTTCTGTGTTTTTAAACCCATGTACAAGTCTCATCCTGCATTTTCCTTCCTTACAGGTTACCCTTCAATCCCTCACCTAGGTTCCTTTACTGAGTAACTTCTTCTGGCTGCACTCCTGACGGGCAGAGTTGTCAATCCTCTTCTGAGCTACCTAATACAGAGCCTGCAGCGTGGTGACCAACCACTTGGCTGCTCTTCTCTGCCCCCTCTGCTTTACAGATTTCACCACACTTTATTTACCACTATTGTTGAAATCATTAGTCTAGTAACAGGTCACCTCACAATGCTAAATTATATCTTCCTATAAATATGGACATACAATTGGTGTAAACTGAAAATTAAAATATTAACTTGTACAGCACCACAAGCGTGTCCAACATTTTATGGACTAGAAGAATATTCCCACCACGGGTTTATAGTCTGAACACGTCAGAACAGCATCTAGCACAAGGCAGAATATAATATAATACACATGTCATTTGTAAAACAGTTCTTGAAAATGGCAAAGCTACTTGAACTTTCTCACTGACACAAGACTTTCCCACTTAGGTTATGAAGTCAGACCAGCAAATTTTAGTTTTATCTAAATCAGGCTATGTCTCCCCAATACCTACAAAGCATATTTAATATGCCTCCAGTGAGCCTTATTTACAAAGTGTAACACCAGACAACTGAGATTATGTGGTTTTTATTTTATTTGTTTTATTTCTCCATGTTTTACTTTTCTTTTTACTTTAAAGTTTACTTTAATATCCACACTCTACCTCCCCTGCCCTCAAATTCAGATTGACACAAACAACTGTAGAATACCTACTTTTTCAAATATCTTGTTTGCAATTTTAGGATACATTACCTCATGAATTACCATAAGTAAGATCCAGTACTGTCTTTGATTCAATTAATGAGCTGATTCCCAGTTCTCCAATATGATGAATTTAGAAGTATCTGAGAAACAGGACACATTTCCCATTTTTGTGTATTGTGTTTTACTCGTAATAGCTCACCCGCAGAGTCATTTTAAAGATTTGTTTTTTAAAATACAGGAAAGAGTTTGTGTAAAATATATGAGTAATGTTTCAAGGCAATTGGCTGATGGACATCCCTCTGATGTTATCATTTGTTCTAAAAGAAAGTTACCCTGAATTCAGAAAAAACCCTTCAGCTTCAAAATTTAAAGCTGAAAAATTAAAAGCAGACATAACTTTCTAACCAATCTTGCATTCAGTATGCAAAAGTGAAACAAAAAAATCCCCAAAGTCACTCTGTAATTAACTTAAATCACTATCATTATGTATTATCACTAAAGGGTGAGCAAACTCTCTGATTCCCCTCTAAGTCACTACATGTGAAAATGTACCTTGACAAACAAATGAAAATTAGTGCTAAATGATTTTATTTATGGTCATAGAGGATCTAAAAGAACATTTACTGAGAAAAATTCAGAGTAATAGAGATATTATATTGTGAAACCACTATTTAGTCCTCTGATTTCATCCAAACTATCCTATTCAGGAAATTCAAAATGACACACAGATGCCATACACTGCCTTTTCACTGGGACGGTTTCTATCCTGAAGATACAAGTGCACTATCAGTTTACTGACTGAAGTGAAAAATTATCCTAAACAATCCATCCTACCATATTCCACCTCTAAGCAGACTGAAAACTACTTTTCATCTATGTACCTTACAGTTCAGTCAGCAACCCAGTCTGAGTAGCCAATGCCCAGCAGTAACACAGGGAAGTTACAGGAGTCCCTTAGTAGAGGAACACAACCACACTTCCCAAGGCCCGAGGGAACTGTATTTCTAGAGGGCAGCTAAACTGTGATCTGCATTGTAGTAGCTCACACACTGTGAGAATTAAACATTTATCAGCAATTACCTCCGTGACTTCCTCATGATCAATATATAATATTGTCAAAGGAAGAGGAAGAGCGCAAGAGCAAAACAACCAAAGTCCGCTGGTGGCACACACATGACTAGTGACTACCATGATGAGGACACAAACCTGGCAAATATTTCTACATAATCCCAGGTATAATTTTCTAAGCACAGAATAATGGATGTGATCTCATGCACTGCCTGCTCAAAGCAGAGTCAAGTTTTGTCAGTCTCCAAGGACAAGTTTCTCAGCCTTCCCCACTCACTCCAAGCACCAGTAATGAAATAAAAGTAGGTAGCCGTATGTGTTTCTACCACTACGTATTTGAAAAACCTGTACCTGCTACAAAGATGTATTAAGTTCCTTTTCAGGAAACTAGATGGCTTTTCAAGCACATTAGACTTGAACACTTACCAGTTTTTCAAAAATGTATTTTAAGCAAATCAACAGGTCAAAGAACTAACTTAACCTGCTTTTGTTTATAAGCTTATTTTTAATAATCTTCGTGAGAATCTACAAATCTACATACGTTTCAAGAAGAACGTGAAGACCAGCAAAACAGATGTGCAAAATTAAAAAGGGATAAAGACTCTACTTCTACCTATGCTGTTCATATTTTCCACAGAAATGCAAGTTATACTGCATTATTTTCTTAGTCAACTGCCAACAAATCAATATCAGATCTTTGACAGAAGCCATCACTTTTCTTACTTGGTTCTAAAGAATGTTTTTCTCGTTTATTTCTTTCTATTCTAGTCTAGTCCCCAACAAAGCATAATTCCTTCTTCCTGCTCAGGGATATAATTATGTCCTCATTAGTTCTGAAATGCAGTACAGTAGGAATCTGTTGATTTTTTGGCAGCATAGGCATACTAAATAAGAATAACCAGATGCTGCTTACATCACTTTCAGATACAGACAAATTAAAAGAAAAACAAAAACCAATGCACAGGTGTTCGTGAAAGCAATAAATTCTGAGTTTCCCCACTATCTGGCTCTGGTTATAGTGGTATTCTACGTTGGCTAAAAAACCATTGTGTGCTCACAGCTCATAGCTATTTCATGCACTCAGATGTACATATCAAATACAAATTATGCAGATAAAACTCTGTAACCATCTGGTCATCTATAGTATTTCATATAAATTGTAAGTGACCTATTTATTGGTACATAGAATGCTTCCCAGTCTGCATTTTCTTCTTTCTTTTTGTTGTTTTTGACTGAAAGTTCAACAACAAAAAACCTGGTAGTTTGCAGAACTCCATGTATGCTGCTCTTCTGTTTGCACACCAACAGGTGCACATGCACCCATTAAACAGGCTGGTGCTAGAGACGGGCACAATACCGTAACTGCTCAGTTACGGTCTAGAAATCAATGGAATTACCAAGGAGGAGAACAAAATAAACTCAAGTTCAAAATGAAAAATGAGTTGTCATTTGCTGAAGTGCCTAGTTATAACTAAAACTGACACTTTCATTTTCTGCCATCTTCCAGTTTATAACTTACTAAAACAAAAAATCACTTCCTGCATTGGGACTGTTGCATTGAAACTGTTCCTGGTCCTCCTTATTTCAGAAAGTTTGTCTGTTTGTGGTTCCTTTGGACAGAAAGGAGAAGGGTAGATCAAGGAAATCTATTATTATAATATTTTGAAGTGGTCTTCAGTATTTTTTGCTCTCCAGGCTCTTTAAATACTGAGTTTTCAGTCCCGATCTTGTGGAAACAAGACTCTGTTTTCATTAATATATTCTTAGGAGGAAAAAATCCCAACTGATTGAGAAAGTACAGACTTAGGACTTCAGTTTAAAACAAACAAACCAACTCCAACAAACCACATACAATTCACACACTATTTTCTTGACAGAAGTACGAACTGCAACTGTGAGATAAGTACATGAGAGCATATAAAAAACCTAGGTTAGCCTATTTTTAGTATTGTAGTGTTAAGAATTATTGACATTTGAATACATATTGGCAACCCAAATAGTCATTTTTTATTTGTGTGAGGGCTATGCTTACCACTAACTTACATAACTTGAAAAGCAAACAGTTTAGTACATTAAATCAATTGTGTGCACTAGAAAGCTCATCTCAAATATCCATGCATTTAGAACAGAGACATGAAGTACAAGGGCTACAACAGATAGCCCTGGAATGACCTCCAGGATGATTCCATGTATAGCAGCTCAGTTCAAGTCTCATTGTCTTTACTTATTTAATTCAAGCTTATTTAATTCTTCCTTTGGAAGAAATGTATTGCTTCTCTTTACAATCCTCTGTACAATGGGAACCAGATCTAATTCAGAACTCTACAAGTAAGTGGTAAAATGATCATTACTGAGAGGTGTATCTCTAGCATGATGTACTTTTAGGAAGATGGCTGTAGTTTCACAGTCATAACCATCAGATTCTACATTAAAAGACTGTTACTGAGCAACAGTACAGGTCTGTGTGTACAAATAAACCCAAGGGAAGTCTCTCAATCACCTCTGCAGCTACCTAAGGAGGAAAAGGAAGATCTTGCCTTCCACTACATGCCTACTTCCTAGACCTGACAGGAGCCATCTGGCCCTCTGTAACTGCTTGCAGTTGCTCCCCTCTTGAAATAAAAGCACAGAAGAGCAAGGTTAAGGACACAATGTGCAAATGCAGAGGAAAAGTCTTGTACCATTGCTTTTAGAACCAATTAGTTCTACTATAAATGACTACTTAAAAAAATATCGCATGTACTAACCATCAGATAAACCATGCAAAATCTAAGTACCTGCTCAGAAAGACAAATTATACATTGAGAGCCAAAGGTTAGAATTTTGCCAGCACATCAGGTTTCAGATTTATTTTTTTTCAGAAAGCCTCATCCAACTCCTATGAAATTTAGCAGAACTTATTTTAACTGGTCTTGGCTTTAGTTCACAAGAGAATTACGGAACCAAGAATACAAGACCAAGACCTCCAGCCTTATGTCTAAAAAAAACCTGCCAACAGTAAACATAAGTGTAACATTCTTCACTACTCATTTTAAATGATAGAGCATTTTGATGTTTGAGCACATTTTCCAGGCAAAAGCCAAGCCCATTAAAGTTACAAATAACTATAATGAAAATACAAAAAAGCAGCACAGATAGAAGTAAATGTTAGTTAATCATTAGTCTGCTTTTTTACAGTGACTTAGGAACAAACCACACAGTAGTTATTTCTGCCTATTACTGCAGTAGAATATGTTTTTCCTTTTCTAATTCTCTTGAAATAAATGTTTAGTCAAGTAACAGAAGTTCCAATCCAGATCTGTTTCTGAATATTTTCTCCACTGCTGATTATTAGCCGATACCTGAAAGTGCCTAGATGGTTTTGTATTTTCTAGAAATTACTACAGCAAAACTGACCCCCTCTATATTACCATACATTCTTAGTGAAGCAATGTAACTGTCTTCCCCTTTCAGTGTAACAAACACTGAAAGCCATGATAAACTGCAGGTAGCAGAGCCACGCAGCACTCTGCTACAATAGATCTGGTAACACCTTGTCTCTTGAGCCCAAGAGACACAAGAGTTGCAGTGGGGATTAGTAAGAGAAATAAACAATGGTTATTATAAATGTTTAAAGATTAAGGTAGTGAGCACTCTTTCATCGTGTATAGTCTATTACTGAACCACCATAATTAATAATGAATTCACCTGTAATACTTGAAGATGTTTCAAAAAGGCAAAGTAAATTAAAAGAGTGTGACTTATTCCTAAAAACAACATCTCGTCTAAGTTGGTATGCAGCCCATTCACTGTCAAGCGCAACACGCTTTGGGATTGCACATTTGGATATACACTTCATATGCAGCATGAAATATCTTTCTAAAATCGTATTTGATTAAGACCAGAAAAATTTCTAAAGGCAGCCACGTGCTGCAAAAGCATGAATAGTTGTAAATGATAAGTGTCATAGGACAAGAGCCTGTCAGTCATTTCTTCACACAGCTAATCACATTTTATTTAAGAAAATATTTGTTGCATAATATCCTTTCAAAGTAATTTATCCTACCATTTGTGCTGTACCAAAAGAGAGCTGTATTTTGTATTTACAAATATATGACAAATGCAGAAGGTTTTGTTACTGGCACAGAAATTCAATGCCAGCACACCCAGTACTGCCAGCTAAAAACTCAGGAACTTCAGTGACCTTCTTGCAAAGGACTTGTTTGAAGACACCTCAGCATGTATGACAAGAGGTGCTAGGGAACACTTTACAAGCTCTGCTTGCATACTAAAGCAGAAACCTGTAAAAGTCAGAAGATAGACTGACTAATAGATATTTCAATATATATTTCAATTTATACATACCTAAGCAGATGGAACTACACTACTCTGAGTTATGTATGTATGTATGCAGTAATAAGCCATAACAATTATTAGTTTGGTTGATACTGAAAGTACAAATAAGACATTTATGTAGTCATTATTTTTGCTCTAAGAATATGCAACATTAAATTGGGTAAACTAACCTTAAATAATGGATACAAACATAACACCATTGTCTGAAACATAAATGGAAACTTCAGAAATAATAATGCCACTTAGTTTATAAGCAGGATCCCTGTAGAGGATCTAAATGGTCTAACAGTTTGCCTGTCTAAAATTTCAAGTGGTGTACCCCTTATCTGTCAGATTAGGGAACAGACACAATTTCTATCTAGAGGACAAATCCCAAAGCACTGTTTTCAGAGTCTGAATGTTTTGCCTGCTATATGCTCTGACTTCAAATCTGACTTCTACTTGGGAGAAAAAAAAGAAAGTCATTATTGTTTAGATACAACAATATGGAGACAGATAAATTTTTCATTTTAACTCTCAGGAAAAAAATATTAACTTGTCAGAAGCACTATATGGTTTTTTTCTTGAATGCTTAGTAATCATTGGTAAATGGCTATGACAGCAATGCTGTAGTCACTTTCTTAATACAATATCATCCTATTTTTTCAACTGGCACTTGAATAAGTTATTTTAGCCTATTAAATATTTTGAGTTAAGATTCCCTAAAGAATTAGAATTCAAAAGTGGTTACAAAATATAATTAGCCAACATTTTATTAAAACTGACATATACCATAGTATAAAGTTCACTTAAAGAGACTAAGTTGCAGGTGCTGCAGCAATATTGTAACATTCACTAAAGTTTAGTCTTTTACAGATCAGTTTTTCCCCCTTCAATAATGTCCATACCTAAATGGAATCTGCAATATTAGTCTTTGATTTCATCTTTTATCTCATATAAGCAACTATAAATTACATAAAAAAAACAACTGTAAAACTTCCTTATTTTTCCCTCAGCTGCAGTATTCAAAACCACATCACAATCTAATGAGAAATGGAAGTAATTGAAAAACCACACTTCATCCAGTGCTGGAAACTGAATATAATTGAACAACTAGTTCTACAGGTGTTTCAAGTTTAAAGGATGCCCTGACTTAGAGGTGTGGCCTCACTACCAGAGAAGCATAAAAATGACAGACAAGCAGCATTTATCATGTTATCTATAATCTGACACCAATACAATGAGACAGAGAGTAGTCTATTTGGTTCCATTACTGGCAACTGGGATGGAAACAATTCTTCCCAAAATTCACACAAACAGATTTCTGGACCTTCAAGGAAAAAAACATTAGTTGCATTTATTTCCTCTGTCATAAATTTCCAATACCGCTTTGCCATTTTCCATTAGTGTGGAAAAAAACAAATAGTTTAAATCACAATTAACCTAATTTGCTGCATCCTGAATGATAACTATTTACATATGCAAATTTCATTATGAAGCCTTAAATCAAATAATCCTCATTGTCTCATTGAAGTAGAATAAGAAAAAAATATTTACTAGAGTATACTATGTGGTATTTCCCAAGACATTGAAACTCTTCTATTTCAAAAGTACCATACGTATGAAACTACAACACAGATGAACTACATGCTGCTGTACGTCCATTAAGTAGTTTTTTTTTTTCAACGAAGCGCATTATGAAAAAGTAATAATTAGTGTTCTGATTTCTGAGACTAACCTAGTTAATCACCATTACTGCCTACAACTTTACACTGCTTTTACACCACAAGTTACCACTTCACAATACTAATGTTTAGTGAAAACACATTACACATGCTTATCTTTCCTACTCTCATATGAGAGCATAATCCCAAATCACCCTATTGTAATACTCTGCACAGGAACCATTTGTGATGCTATCACTAGGGATTGCAGCACTAGATAAGAAGAAAGCAACAGACTAAATTCTAGCAAGGATTTTATTATTTTATATTCCTTATTATAAAACACATTACAGGAATTATATTCTCCCCACTTTTTTTTCCCTTACAAAACTTCTCCAGAATATTATGTACTCTTCCATTTCACAGTACTTATAATGGTGCTTTTACAAAAAGCCCATGTGTCAGAATGTGGGTTTTTTCTTCCTTTTTTAAAAGGTGATAGTGAAAAAAAATTACTTGTCTTTTGTACTGTTTTTACTTAAAACTTCGTTTTTATCAATGCATGTAAATATGCAAATATCCTGGAAAATATACCACTGAACAGTTAACAAAAGATAGATAACCTCATATTTTTTACCTTCCAGGTCTTCTCATTAAGAATTTTACATTTTTATATCACGTGAAAAAGAGGTGTAAAAATATTCTACTTAAAATAATGCTGCAAAATCAACTGTTCTTAGTAGCCCACAGAAGTTCCTAAGCAAGTAGATGAACGGGCCCCTATTTCTACCCCTTTATATATCTATATCAATGCAGAGCATGTCCAGGAACTGTGAGGAGTCATTTTAAGAAAACATCCAAATGTCAAATCAGCTAAATAATTCTGACATCTCCTAAATTCTGAAGGTGTGGGGGTCATGGCAATCAAGTTTTTTTGTTTCAAACAAAAAACTCCTATTAAATTTCATTTCCTAAGAAGTAAGGAAATTACAAAGCAATGGACTGTTATTTTTTCCAACATCCCTAGAGCCTAAGAGGTAGAAAGTCATCAATCCAGAAAAGTGTCATGAGCTCTTACTATCCCATGATGAGTTAAGGAAGACAGAAACCAACTTCCTCCTCTACCTCGTCAAAAGACGGGAAACTTCCGCTGTACTTGCTCAGTTTCCTGTTTCTAAAAAGGAAAAGGGGAAACTGGCCCAACTGCAAAAATTTCAGAACAGGAAGGTCTTCAGAAAACTCAAGCTGCTTCTTCCCACATCACTACTCCTGAGACTCACACAGAAGTTACCATCCTGGCTACAGCATATGTTACTCCTTGCTCTTTTCAGTGGCAGAGGTGCCATTCATATTTAGATATCATTCTGACATGCTGTCAAATTAAAATGAAGAATGCAAATAAAGGAGAAGGAAATGGAAAGACAGTTTAACTACCTAAAATACAGACAAATCATAATGCAACAATGGATGAACAGGAGGTACTTCTCTAACTACAGGGCCTTGACCTTGCCAAACTGTAATAGTGTGCTACAGCCAAAAGTATTTCTGGAAAGAAAACAAGACTGAAATTACCATAATGGAAAAGGTAAGTAAAGAACTGCTAGCAGCCTTTCTACTAGGTTAAGTGTAAGAAAACTTACATCTGTCAACAACCATAGATAATTAAGGCAACAACCCAGAAAAAGAATCCTTATCCTTTTAATTCTGATTTTTAATTATACAAATTGTCCCTAAAATGAATGCTTCTGACATTTTTGGAACAAAGAAAAATTATTCCTGATTAAAAAATATTATTTTAAGTGTAGATAAAAGAACTGTTTTGAATTGTTCCAAATTCTTCTAGAGTTTAAGTGTTATATTTAAATGCCAATGAGAGTATTTTCCCCTGACCTTTTACAAAGAACAACACAGTAAGAGCCACTCTTCCTAAAACCATACTACTGTAAAATTCTGTCCAGCTAGCCATAATCTGCAAATAATAATGCAAACAATGTATGATTCACTTCAGAGATGTTTTTATTTTCACAACACTATGTATGTCTTTAAAACATTTGTACTTTCTATTACAAGTGTTTGAACTAAAAAGTATGTGTTGTAAAATCTTAGTACATATTAAATGTTTTGTAGTAAGCTCATATTCAGAACTATCTGTTTACCAGAATTAAATCTGTTTTATATAGTATGCACTTTGTAGTTCTCAAATGTACAAAGCAATATAAGCACATTTTGGACTAACCAAATTACTATTAGGCAGATTTACTACACTATAAACTTATACAACATTGAAAACTTCTCCTGAAATTAGGAAACCATGGCACCATTCATTATCACACCCAGAGAACATTGCCAATTTTAAAATCTATAGGAAGGAGCATTCACCTATTCAAGGCAAAAGGCAAACACATTACACCAGTCTTTAAATGACAGGTAAAAAGCACTACATAGTAGCTTAATTGCAATCCCTCCCTATTCTTCCACATAAGTGCTACGCAGATATCATCAGCCTTATATTGACTATAAAATTTGATACTTCTACTGTCCTTACAGTGTCTGATTAAAAAGTAAATGTACTTAAGTCTCTTTGCTACTTCTGAAAGAGGACAACCGATTCCTGTGTTCATGAGCAAAACAGACTATTAAAACCAGCCCAACAGTGAGCCACCCTAATTACAGGTGAAGTAACTTAATTATTTTTGAGGTCACATTGTAAGGTAAAGCCTAAAAGTTATTGATCTTAATATTGCAGTAAATTACTCATTTTTAGAACAGTAAAAGGAAAGTAGATTTGCTTGCCTTTTTGTATCTTGTGACAGTCCTGCTTATTCCACTGCTGAACTAAGGGACTGCATATGTGAAGACCAGTACCTCTACGGAAAGCTTACTAACAAATAAAAAAAACCCACATAATCCATCTGGCTAAAACATACAGAAAAATGTGTAAGAAAGAGATTGAGGACAAGCTTGTGAAAGGTTAGAGAAAAACAACCTACTAAAATTTGGAGATAACTGTATCATTGATTAAACAGGACACTGGCATTTCAGTTTTAACTACACAAAGATATAACTACTACCATGAAGAAAGGAAGCTCCTAATTATAATCTAAACTTCCAAAGCATATCAACATAATGAGAGAGGAGATATTAAAGCATTGTATTCCAAGCTGAGAAAATGCTCCTTTGTGAGAAAAGTTTCTTGGAAGCTCCCAGGCACAAAGCAGCTTAGTGCCAGCTAGTCCACAGTGAAGTTCTTCAACTGTGAAAGTAGTCTTCCACTGCCACCATTTCCTTTGCAGAACTTTCAAAAAAAACCCTTAACTTAATTGAATTGCTTAGGTATGAAATATTACACCTTCTATACAACTGCAGAATACAGCTCTTGACAATGCGTTTGGAGTCAACAAACATTTATTGTAAGTAACGTTTTATTGAAGTGAAAACAAGCTTGCAACCTTCAGGCTGAGAACTACAGTACAAGAAAATAAACACCCTTTCAACCAAACACTCTTTGTAAGGTGTTCTTACCAAAAAATCTTGTCAATCACAGGGAAAGTCAATTTCACCTACTGCACTGCTATACTGAAAATGAATATGCAATACATTCTGAGATTAATATACATTTGCTCAGGTAAGTGTTGAAGTTCAGGACTCTTTCTCCATCAATAACCTCCCAATTACATGTCACAGAACACACAACTGGAAAAGGAACATAATGTGACTCCACACACTGGCTGCACTTAAAACCTCAATTACTGAAGAAAAGTTGGGTGCTACACAGAATACCCCAAGAGGCAGCCAAGGGCTGAGAAACAGTTTTAAAATTCTAAATCACTAATCTAACATAAGAAAAAAGGGTGGAAGACCAACCACTTGCTCAGTAATTTAAGTGTTACTGACAAGAAGCACACTTTTGTTTTAGACAAAGGTGTAGAGGGAAAATCAGTCCTTCGGACAGATGATCTATTTTCATAATTAGATCAACACTTAGTTCTCTCTCTTTAGTTAGTTTTTTTATGATGGAGTCTGTTTATTTTTTGATTCCTCAATCAACATCCATTCTAACACCTGAACAAGAGAAAAACGCACGACAACTGAGATGTAAGATAAAAAAAGTACAGCCACCATGTCAGTCACATCCAGCAAATAAGTACTGTTATTCATTGGCATGATCCTGCAGCAAACACACTTCCATGGGATCTGCTTCCTCTAAGGGAAGATGTTTTTACCTTGTACAGCACGAGCTGGATTGTTGCCAAGCACTACAGCTGTGGTCTTTGAACTGATCAGCACTTAAAAGAAGACCATAAGAGCAAAATATTACACTTAAAAAGTAAAAAGAATGAACAGAAACTCTGATATATTCTCTGACAAATTCTTTTTTAAAAAATACCATTTGAACTGCTTAAAAGAACCTCAACACACCAAAATAACCAACCAACAAAACAAATCCCAGAAACCTAAGGAACTTGGTTATAAATTAATAAATATAAACCATTACATAAATAATGCTTCAAATATCCTGCTAGATGGCTCCTGGAATTTATCATCTTCTTCTTTGGTATTTCAGTTCCCACAGTGAGTGAGATCTACCTATCAAGGATTTGAGCCTTGGCAGCATTTAACTGAACAGTATTTGTTTTCAAATGCTTCTCTCTTCCCTCTCTGACAAAACGTCCAAAGAGTACTAAGGATTATCCCCTTCCCTGTCCTGGGGTGACTATGGTCTGGTATTGTCTCAAACCAGGACACTGCCCCACTGATAGTACATTACAAAACTTCCCAACAATTCTACATTTTACATTTGATTCCTATTTTGAAACTTAACTGTTTTATATTTTATATTGCTCATAATAATCAACACAACTCTAGTGTAATTATTATTAACTCCCTGCTATTTGGACTCTTTTAACCAAATACCCTCATGCTACTAAAATAATTTTCTTTGATTATGTGCCTTAATTACACAAGAATTTCTCATGGTCAAGGATGATGTTTACAAGCATAATTCATGCTCTTCTGCACTCAACCTACTCCATAAATCTACCCATCTCCCTGCCTGCAATTTTGGCATAATTTTTCTTTGATGAACTCTACTATTTCACTTTCCTACTGTAATCTACTCTTGTCTCCTTGATCACCAGTACATAATACTCTCTCAATTATTATGCTTTTTGCATATAAAATCTCTATACACACAACACTCTACATGACACCTGTGACTACAAAAGCCCTCCTATTTTAGGACTAGTCTCAACAAAATGTTCCTACTCAGCTTTCTTGAAGTACCAGAGAAGTAAGAACCTCTGTCATCATCAGGTACCTCCATTTTAAAAGTCACTAAGATTCTCTGATCTTTCTTTCTCTTCCTCATTTAGTATCTGCATATATACTAGTATGATGCTTTCTGAAAATTTTACTAATTTAATCAATCTCATTAATTTAATCAATTCTCTTTACACTAATGGCAAACCCCTTATTTATCTCAATTTCTAAAAAAAAATTCCAAGGAGACAACAAAATTGTTGAGTTCTTAAAGTTACTTAAGTGACAAGACTTGATCTCCTTCAGTAAAAACTAGTTTAAAAGGTGTGAAGAATATCTATTTGACTAATACATGTCTAAATATGTGGAGTTCTTTCCCTCTATATTCTCTGTGTTGTTCTTCTTCCTTAGTCTTTAATAGCACTTCCCTGCACAAGAGTGGCAGCCTCCAGAAATTTTAAAGGCAGGCAAACAAGGAAACCCTTCCTTTACAGAAGATTAACCACAAGGCCCTATAAATAACTTACAAAACTTAATTAAAAGTAAACAAAGAAATAAACAACAGCAGTAACAAGCAATTCAAGACTAGAATCTGCTAGCTTGTCTCTCTAGCAGCAATGGAACCCTGATGCAGGTCTCCATGAAAGTAGACCTCCACAATTAAAAACACACCAGTCTTCACCAATACCACAACCCTAAAAGCAGAGCTTTTATCACTAGCCATAGCCATATCACTACTGGAGGCCTATGCCAGCAGCACAGCAGCCACTCAAGCAACAGCAGAATTGTCTGCTTGGAAAGGGATACCACAAGCTGCTATTTAAGATAACAGCAATAATTTCTGATGTACATAAGCAAGTAAGAATGATGACCTGTGCTCTTTTTACCCTCCTCTATGCACTGAGGTAGGACAAGGGGTAGAGAAAGGAGATTATGTACTCCTTTTAAACAATGTGTTGCTTTTATTCGCTGGAAACATCAGTGTGGCTGACAACTCAAAACAGAGTGGCAATAAGCACTATTGGAAACACATATTTACATTGTCTTTAGCAGAAAAAATAGCAATTAATAGCTAACCAATCCAATCCCAAAGAAATTCCAATCATAGCAGAATCAAAATCTATGTAGCTGGATGACAGTATCTGTCTAATATAGTAGAAATAGCAGAGTTGCATGTAGTTTGTCTACATCTTTGACTAATTCAGCTGCTCTCTACTAACAATTGTTTTGATCAGAGCAACCGACATTCCATAACTTGGAGTAGTTTTAAACAACAGCCATTTGATATATTTTGCTTAGAGAAGGCTGAGTTTAAAAGCTGTCTTTCCAAATTATGTAAGCCTAATGTCTAGGACAGGAAACAATTTTGTATCACAAATGATCAGGAAATGCCATAAAGAAACAGTACTTTGCACATAAAGAAACAGTACTTTGCACCTACTTCCACCTGTGAGATCCAAACTGGGTGTCTAAACCTTTGTGCTGGTAGGTATAAAAATATTTTTAGAGTTTTGGAATGTTTCCTTCATTGAATCTTTTTCTTTTGTTGAAAATTCACTCTTAACATATATGCAACATTAGAAGTGGGACAGGAAACCTATGCAATCTATCCCAAACTTTAGCTGACCTCCAGATTTGTATATGCTCTCTCTATATACATATGCAATAAAAGGTATTTGCTTCTTATATAATCAATATACAAAATGAAGTATACACAGACATTACTAATTTTCTCAAAGTGACAACAGCATTTGAAAAAAAAATCACCCTGTTCCACAATGGTAACTTTCTTAGCTTTTATAAGTGCAGCAATGCCCATGAAAAACTATTTTCCAAGATGAGACCTTTCTCCCTGCAAGCTATTTAAGGAACAGATAAAATCCTTTATTTGATTATATGCAATTTTATGCTTTTATGGTATTTTAATATAAGGATAGAAGTAAGTGTAATTGTGATAATGGTAGATTTTTTTAAACCAAAATGAAAAAGGTAAATTCAGTGTTAATGAAAAAATATAAACTAACAGAAGAGAAATAAGTTCTGCACGTGCAGCCCTGGTAATGTAAGCAAAGAGGCAGAAGAACCACTCTAAGGTTTATACCAGTAAATCAGAACCTCACTGGAGGAAAGCTGATGGGGCAACTCAGTACTTCAGAAATGACAGTCTTCACTCACTCATCTGGGAAACAAGTCAATTAATATCCAGTGAACAATTTAAATGAGGGAGTTGGCTATTAAAAAGTAACTTACCAGCATTTGATTACATAACCCCTCCTTTTCCTTCTACAGTGTCTACCTCATCTGCCCTTCCAAACAGTGTTCTCTCCAAAATTCCCATTCCTGTCTTTTGACCCAGTGCATGAATGCACCCACCTCACTCAACACTGGTATTTCTTCCATCTGCCATTCAACCCCCTATGCACAGAAGGTCTCTTCTCCTGCTCTCATTAAAATACCTCCAAACAGCTTGTCTTTCCTCTCTCTTGGCCTACAGGCGACCGAGAGGCAGCAGTGTTTATGTGGCCCAGCTGGCAGCAGAGTTGGCATGTGCCTCCAGCTGGGCTCCTGACTGTTCAGAGTACAAGTGTCTCCTAGCAGGCCAGTACCTGTGCACCTTACATCCTCCCAGCCACACATCTGCCTAGCTGCCTGCCTGCTCAGGAGAGGGGCATCTCTGCAATGGGCAGCTGCTAAGTCAAGAAACACACAAAGTCTCTGAAGCCACAAACCATAGCACACACATAACATCTGAGCCAAAAAAAGCCTTGAGGAAAAAGACAAGAGGGTCACTTCCCCCTAGTGGCTTTCTACAGTAGAATCTTGTATTAGGGACCTTTGAAAGACTCATCCAGTAAGGCAAACAGGTCCACAATCCCACATATTTATACTGTTACTGTATGTTATAAGATATGTGAACAATGATATTTATCTCATGTCCATTACACTTTAACCTTCCACCATTATTTCCACAATAAAAAAAAATGTTTTAGTCATACTTATTTTGATACTGTGGATACAGGAAATCAGCAATACTAGGGATTGCATTATACCAGCGAAAACAATACAAATAAGTAAACTCTTGGTAAGTTTCTGAAAACAAGAAATAATGGAAATAGCTCTTTGTTTTTCTTGCTTAAGGTATGCAGCTCACTTTCGCCACCAAGGAAAACAAGCTTCTCTTAGCTTACACATATAAAGAACAAAACCTGTAACTTTCATAAACCCTTTAAAATGGTAACAACTGCCAAAGTTGCAACTTTTGCATGGATGGAAAGACCTCCTGAAAACAACTAATAAACAGTCTTTACACCAATTTCAGTATCCTAAGTTTTGAACGCATCTTTATTGACTTCACTGGTTTACTTCACACCCTTGCTAAGGCAGCACATTCTGTGTTAATACACATGGTCCAGATGTTACACACCTGACCTTTACAAGTGCACTGCAGGGCTGACACAGGATGCCACCAATTTCAGCCAAAGCCCAAAGAGGCAGGAATTCTACCTAAGTAAATCTAGATGCAATTCAACATCACCACAAAGCTAGTAAAATATTTTTGCTTTCTAACAGGCACATGAATTTATGGCACACAAATAGCCATACAGAAAAGTATCAGTATGCCTAGGAAAGCTGGGTGTTTGTTTAGTGTTATGTGCAGAACAATATGTAATTTTTAAGTCCCCTTTTGCTTTGATCTTAAGAAGCACTCTCTTCTACAGCTGGACTAATCCTACTTACAAGACAATTAAACTGCTTATTAGGAGAAGAAAAACTACTAGAGAAAAATGAGAATTGTATACTGGCAATATAAAAATCTAAGTAGAAAAAGCCATTGTATTTATCTACCACAAAACCTACCTTTCTAGGAACTACATTTCAGTAACAACAGCATATTGACAACAGGACATATTAATGAAACAACACTAAACATTATTAAATCATTGGCACCAAATGTTATATTTTGATTTTCTAATCTTTTACCTTTTTACTATGACACCATATGCTTTGACTAACATAACACCTTTCTTCTAATTAATAACTTCATGTTACATAAACAGAGAAGGACATGGCGTTAAACAGGGTAACAAGTTCAGCAAAGTTGGAAAAAAATACAATAATCTGAAGCATTTTTGGGGAAAAAAAATCCAAAACCCCCACTTACTAGAAGTGTTCCAAACTGTATGGCAGTTAGGGCCCGGTATACTCTTCAAATCCAACTACACGCAGTATTTCACTACAGGGGTCAGCCTTTGCACATACCTCTGCTCAGAAACAATATTTCCACTTTAAAAAAAAAAATAAAAATCAAATTTCTATGCCTTAGAATTACAAAAATGACCTTGGAAGAACAAGCAAAATGTCCCCAATGCTGCAATGCCTGACTAGGTCCCGCAGAGTACCTGAAACACATTTTTTAGGTGTGTGAAATACCCTTTATACATTCATCTGGATCCTGTGAATGCAGCATGCCCACAGCTGCAGAATTTGTTTTTCAGGTACCACAGAATCTATTACTGTTTTGCTGTAAAATTCAGTATTTTACTGTTGCTAGGCACCTGACATTTAGTGCTTTGTCCTCTTGCCCTTTTACTTGCATACATCCTTTTTTTCCTTCAATTTTCTTACAATTAGAAATTCATTTGATTACAGTAAATATCCCATGTGGAGTCAATGGGTACAGACATCAAGGGGACAAGGAACAGAGAATGAATTATGGCCTGTAGTCAAAAGATTGAGAAGATCATGATTAGAAGAGAATGAGAGACAGAAAGACAGAGCTACATGGTCCAGATGGGTAACACCATGGAAGGCAAGAGTGGAGAACTGATGCCCAGAAAGCAAACTCAAAACCTCTTTAGAAATAACTAACATTAAGATTAATCAATTACCACATTGAATGATGAGTCAAAATGATGTGTACCTTGATACAACAAATTAATACTGCCATGAAATTTATTTCCATTTCTCACTGAGAGCACAAGGCTCTACTGTAAAGAATATTCTCTAGAAACACAGTTACAGTTGCACATTCATACTTATATGAGGCAATTCCTGATTTTTTTCAGGTATTTACTGTATAACTGTAGCATTATACGAACATGTACTGGTAGAAATTTTAATTTTCCTGGGGTTTCACAAATGGTATTGGGGTGTGAAAAGCAGCCAAGAAACAGCTCCAAAATCTACAACATTTCAAAGCTATACTATCACCCTAAAATTACAGAGGACATCTGCGAACTCTGTAACTGTTTACCTGGCCAGTGCCTGGATTCTTCATCATTTCATGGAGATCACTAGAAAATGGACACTCCTGGCCAAAGTAATCAGATAAAGAACTATTCCTAATAGTATTTCCACAAGTTTTCTTCTAATATATAGATTTGAAGAGCAAACAAACTCATATACATAGTTCTGCACCTATCCTACACCATAATAATTATTAATATACTCAAAGATTTACCTCCAGAGTAAACTATTTTCATTTAGCTTAATTGAGCCCCTGGGATGTACCCCGAACGGAAAGTTCCCCCAGTACATTATGTTCCAGTAAGACAGGTTGTTATTGCACTTCAGAGAAATAGACCAGAGCTACTCAAAGTAAGTCACAGGATTTGGTGATCTACGGACCTGAGAATCCCTGCACATGGTTTATCATGGAAGCATGGCAACCTCTGCACTGGGAGGCAGAGGCCAGCCAGCAGACATCACAGCACATAACAGTGAAGAAACACATGCAGCCAAAAGTGTGGGCCATCTAAACCTCAGCAGCCATGTCAAAAGTCCACCAACCTCTGAGAGAAAAGCTCTCTGAAACAGAATGACTGCCTTACAAGATTTTTATGTACCTTAAGCAGATATGAATTGATAAGTAACACTGTAAATTATTCTGAGAGACTAATAATCTCAACTGTTGCTCCTCCCACACCAAGAGAAAATAGTATGAAGACAGTTCACTCTTACAGACAAACATGCTCCAGTGCATCACTCAACAAAACTACACTCTATTACAACTCTATTATGTGTGATCTCTCTTGCAACATAGCTGCCTTGCTACAATTTATCTGGAGTTAAAATAAATGCATGCACATTCAGTTTAAAGATAGAAAAACAATAAGTGGAGTACTCAGCTTCACTACCTTACTGCTAAAAATGTAATTCAGGTCTGGTTAAGACTTGAACTTGTTGCTCCAAGGAGACTGTATTTGAGATGTGATACCTAGCTCACTAATCTAGTACTTCAGGCAAAGCCTAAGCTCACTATTCTGGGTACCATCTTGCTGTTTTATTATCCTCCCTCAAGATAAGCTTCTTTCTTTCCACCGTTTCAATATTTCTCTGCTTAGGTATCCCAAGTTTATTTATTCCCTAAGGAATAAAGATTGTTCTTCCTCTCATCTGTGCTGTATTTTCTGCCTCTCAACACTGTAGAGGGCAAATAACCTTATGAATAGTTTTACTTTCCTTATATATTCCTAATTTATATTCATTTTCAAATATTTAAGATATGAGATAGAAGCATGAAGAGACACAAACCTGCATTAAAGAGCTTAAAGTCTCACACTTCTCTTTGAGATAGGTAAACAAACATCAGTATGGCCACTTTCTAAATATGAATAAAAAGACTGTAAATGATTTAACTAAGGCCACAGAATCAATATGTATCAGAGTGGTAACCAGAAACAAGACCACGTGAGGGGATCTCTGGCCTATACCCAATCTCCTCTGTGAACTGCGTTGACCTGTAATAATGTGGACTGATACTACAGTAACTCCAAGCAGCCCCATTTAAGCTGTAAAACACCACTACAACACTCAGAAGAAGCATTTTAAAACAAAACACAGCAAAATAAAACATGAACAGCTCATTCTCATGATCTTACATATTTAGTTCTCAGTTCTCCAATTGACAGAACATAACATTAGCACTGTTTGAAACATAAAATGGGATTTCTCAGCTACTGATTAAGAGGAATTTTAAAAGACAGTAACAGTAGCCTCTTTTTATGGATAGTTTAACTAAGGATCAAAATGAAGACATTTTCCTGTCAGAATTAGATTCTATAAAACAATTATTAACAGGATTAAAACTAAATTCTATAAAAACAATTATTAAAAATTAAAACTGGACTATTATAAAAATAATTGGCTGTAATGTATTTGGGTTTCATCTTATTTCGCATACACTCTCAAAGTAAAAATCTGAACCTCTGTGTACCTCTGGTACCTCACCTGTAAAAACTAACAAATCATATTTCTCTATTTCACTACTGGGGAAAGGGTTAAAAAAGAAAAGAAAAAAAGGAGTATGAAAGTCTTATCTATTGAGATTTAACTGCAAATAAGCAAGGTAATTAAAGGCTGCTAGCTCCAGAATAAAATTAAACAAACAAAAAACCAACCAAAACCAAACCAAACAACTTCGCTTAGCCCAGGCTTATTCCATTTAACAAGGAAAGAAGTAATACCCTTGCATTCCATATGCATTCTTGATCATATTGTAATTAGCTTAGCATGCATTCATTCAAACCTAAGACATTACAACAGATAGCAATAATTTTAAGGCACAAATTCATTGAAATACTGTTTTGGTTTAAGAATAGAAAATGGTCTTAAATAATTAACTTTCCACTAATTCTTAGAAGATTAAGTAGGTGCTTGAAGTTATCACATTTACTACAGTGTTGCCAGAAACTTTGCTCTTTGTAGATTATTAGTTCTGATAGCTGCCCATATAAGCTTTCACGTTAAACAATCAGAATTCTGAATTAAAAGTGAAGAACAACATTCACCCCCTCCCCAAATAAACTAGTGAACTTCAGCATAACAGCAGCAACTTGGGTGGTTTCTACAAAAAGCTTGCAGAAAATAATCAGGAAAATATGTTTATATGTTTATGTTCATCGCACTAACTTCTCACTACATCTATCAGCAGTAAAAAGGAGTTTACCCTCTGAAGAAAAAGCTGAGAAACTTTGATAGAGGCCAAACTCATCTGCACAGTAAACTGGTATCACAATGTCATTCTAATAAAGGGCAATTTTAAGGTAGCTATATCCCCTTTCACTTGCTGCTTGCTCCCTTCAGAGGAGTCCTAATGGAAATGTTGTACAGTAAAACTTCTGTTTTCCTTTGAGCAAACTCCCAGCAACCGTGACAAGACACATCCACCCAAATAAGTAACTTCTACTGAGAGACATTCTGAGATTTTAGCAACAACATATTTAATTTCCCTAAATAAAGCTTTATTTCATGAGCACTAACCGGTCTTGATTGTATGTTGGCTATATGATTCAGTACAACTAAAACAAAATTCCCCCTTCAACTATGTAAAATATTCACTTCAGACTTTAAAAGAAAGGCCTTAGACACCTGACTGAAACATGCATTACAATTTTTGTTTTGAGGAAGGAAAAGCAAATTTTAAGAAGAAATCATAAAAATGTCATCCATGTATTTGTTTCCTGTCTTGCCAGTGACTGCAGGATTTGGGACAAAATTAAGTGCAAAAGATTCCACAAGATCAAGTCCATAGGTATGCAAGATGAAAGTCTTCATTATGGCATTATTCAAGGATGGACAAAACCTGTAAGGTCAGCTGGCCTCTATGCCATTCCTGGCTCATTACCTGTTGCACATGTCTGGGTGTCCTGGCCAGTGCCTGGTGTGGGGGTTCCCCTGTACTCTGCCGGACACACTATTCATACCAGAAGGGATTCAGGTATATCTTGGGGGGTTTTGTGCTGCTCACTGCTCTGAATTGTCTCCTTCAGTTTTATCTCAGCTTACACATCAAAACAACCTCTTACTTTATTTAAAATTACCTCCCTTTTAACTGTTTAGACCCTTCAAAATGCTTGGAAGATATAATTTCCCCTTCTCACACAAACTGGTAATTGAGCCAAGCAAAACATATTTATCTTTTTTTTTTTATAATCAATTAGTCCTTTCAGCTTTCTTAACATTTTGCTGCTCTTCTCTGAGTTTCTGCTAAGCTACCCCACCTGTTGCAAAGGCTCTGAAGTAAAACAGTACTCTAAACACAGTCCCATAATCTTGTACAAAAATCCCTCTCCCACTTGTCTAATGTTTGCTCAATGCCACTGTGGATGCAACCTAAACTTGTTCTAAATTTTACAAAGTCTATATATCATATTTCAAATTGGGGGCTGTCCTTCCTGTCAGAAGCATGCACAAATCCCTTTCATATGAAAGGGAGTTGGGTTCACACAACTGACAGGATTATCAGGCCCATGGTATCACTCCTATCCCTTTTTCAGCAATACTGCTTTCCAGGTTATTCCCTCACAATGAATACCTGTTTTGGATTACGAGCCCTCAATTGTTTTAGCTTGCATTTTTCAAACTACATCTCGTATGTACTTTCCAACAATGTGCCTAATTTCTTTAGATTACCTTTTCTTTTCTGCCCTGTCTTGTGCTTAACTCTTCTATCATTGCCTGCTAATGCTGCAAGTGTAGTATTCAACCTCTCATAAAGTTAAGGAAAGCAGACACTAAATACACCTAAAATGGCTAAACTTGTATTACTACATGCATATGTAAGCACTGATGATACTCTTTTAGCACCTAAAACTGCTGTGACTCACTACATCTATTCTTTATACTTTGTTCTATTTTTGTTTATGGTCTTCATCCAATTTTTCATAAAGATGACTATCCATATACATAAATAATTTCTTAACAAGAGATTTTTGAGATGCATTTGAATTTCAGAAAATATTTAAAATATTACTACAGCTACAACTCTCTATTCATTTACTGGGGCCTTGAATCTGCAATCAGATCTGGCAAACAAGCCAATCCTGTACTTCTCCATACTCACTGAACTGTGTGCAGATGCTGTTGCAGTATCAGATCCTAATTTTAAACACTAAGTAAGAATAACAAAAAAACCTCTCCTAAAGTAATTTTTGCTTAGAAAATTCCAGGCTTCTCATTATTGTTTTTCTGATTTTTCTGCCATTATATTACCAAGAATCCCTTTTATCTAGTTCTTAAGCTCATGCTTTTTTTTTCTTTCCCCCTTTATTTTATTTTTCAAAAAATCAGTACTATTGTTTAATTTCTTAGAGGCATACTGAAGATCAAATGACTTATAAATATATCTTCAGATCTTTCAAGAACCCCCTCTATTTGTCATCAATAACTACTTCATATGGTTCTGATTGTTAACTGCTCACTGTTTTTTCATCTTACTATATATGGAATTTCAGGAAATTCAGCATAATAGCTTGTCTTAATAACAACTTTATGCAACTTCTCATTTATGAACTGACCACTTTCCTCTCTATTTGACTTCCCCTTACTTCCCCAATATTTACAACAGCAAATTTTTATTCACCTTGAACTATTATTAGCAAATTACTACTGCCTTTGCCCAAAGCATACAATATGCATGTGCTGTCCACCTTTCAGGAATTCTCCACAGAACTAAGACAAACTTATTTTACCTTACAACTAGTCCTTTCATACCATTTATCTTAATGTAGATAAATAACTTTGAAAAGCAACTGATTTTCAGTTCAGTTAGGCATACTTCATTCACACATTTAAGCTTACAAGGTCTCTCACTCCCCCAAAATAGATGAAGATCCACAACAGAAATAAATGTATCACTTGCACTCACACGAAAACCAACAGAACCTTATACCAACACATGAGGTCACATCAGCCCAATTCTTTGTAGGACTGTAATGCAATCTACTAATAAGATAAAAAACAGGCTATATTCCATGCTAGCTTTCTTTTTACCAACTGGGGGTTTACCAACAACAACATAAATGTATTCCACATTACTGATATTTACATGTATTACCCCATACTAAAATATTTTCATTAACATTATGAAATAATTTTTCAAGAAGCATTTAGAAAATGCTTTACTAATTCACCTCAATTGAAATGAAACATCCAATCTGCACTACATCCAAGGGAATTACACTCTGTGTTGCTGTAAAGTCTTACAGAACTACATTAACAAGTACAGTCTATCAATGGTTACTGGCACTGTGGCTTTTGACTGCTCACTAAGAACCCCAGTGCATAAATTAGTTCACCTGTCAGACAGCTCAAAGCAACAGAGGGACTAGGTTTGAATGGTTCAGACTTTCCCTATTATAAATTACTTTTTCCAGTGAGAGAAAAGGGAGAAGGGGTAGATAAATAGGTTATCATGTATTCAACTATCATCTATCATAAAACCTATTGGAATTGTATCACAAGTTTAAACAATTCACTTCTTTAATGAAGCCTAACATAGATTCCCAAAGACACACAGCAAAATTCCAGGACAGTCAAGTGAAAAAGTTATTTGAACAAAAATACAAACTTTAAGAACTGCCTCAATAAATACCATAACCCAATGACTGTTTTGCAAAACATTCAGTTTGATCAAGCCTATAAGAGTACTGACCTCACGCAAATAAATCAATTTTTAAATTTGTTTACATAGTAACTTTAAGTAAAAAGAGCAGCATTATTAGTGGCAACACAGTGAAATGAGCAAGTGGTCCATGCAGCTTGAGATTTTATCTCAGTCAAGACATTATGCCAGATGTTCCATAGAAAGAAGCAACTTTCAGCACAAACCATCCCAAATCCAAATCTGCAAACATATTCATGTAGGTGCATGCCACTAAATCCCTCTGAATTCAACAGGGTCTCCATGTGCCACGCAGATCCCTCACTTTACAGCACACATGACATACGATTGGATACAAATTGAAATACAAGCTGATAGGCCTCAATTTGTCTGGCTTTGCTTGGAAAGTCATTGAGCAGTGAGGCCAAGACTACAGTCATACCTGAGGTTCACAAGACACACTTTTTGCTTTCCAAGGGTAATTGCTCAGCACTTCATTCAAATCTAGCCTTGTAAGAAACCCCAGATTATGTTCTTCAACACAGACAAGCTAGACCCTTTTAATCAATTTATCATTACAGCCTTTATTCTTTCCCTAGAACTAAATGCTGCTGCCCCCCTTACACCTTCTAGGTTGTAGCTAAACAGGCATCAACCCAGCAGAGAGACATGTACATACAGTCTTACAACTGCACATGGAAGAAGGTGAACTCAGCTGGGAAACAGTTCCCATCCAACTCAGACCATGTGAGAAGCAACAGTGAGTAAAGCAGCAATTCAGAAAAAACAAAACCAAACAAAAACCAAAATGATCACTAAAAATCAGTCCACCCCAAAACCAACAACCTTGATAGCTTATTTCAGAATGGCTTAATCACAGAGCTTATATAAAAATATTTTTAAAGATTCTTCATTTTAACCATTTATCAACTTTTTTCTTAAATTCAAAATAAACAAAAACTCTTTAAATTATTTGTATGTAATCAGTTATATATGTCTTCAACAACTGTATTTTAAATAATGTCAATACCAGTATGCCAATAATAAAAATAACATTTTTGTATGTCTGACTAATTTAAAAAGTAATATCTTATTAAAAATTAATAGTCATTGGAAGGCTAAATTAACATTGTATTAACTGTCACAGCATATAATGGCTCTCACAATACACATGAAAACAGAAATGACACACAATCTTCTACTGCAAAAAGTTAGGCCATTCAAACACTTAAAAATATGGAAATAGAAATAAAAGGTAAAAACAAAAAAACTATCATTTTTCTAAATATACGTAAAATCTAGTCAACTAACAAATTACATGGTCCAACAGAAAAACTCAAGAAGCAAAAAACCTCTTTCTATGATGTGACAAATCTTCAGCAACACTATTTCAGTACTATGTAGGAGAGGAGGGGTAAAAAAAAAGAGGGAAGGATATCCTAAAGCAAGCTTCCCACTTGATTTCTAGGCCTGCCACCAACTTTAAACTCTACTAGAGCTATTAACAATGGTAGTTTCTTTTCTTAATCTGAATCTTAAAGCAATTGTACGCCATTATCAAAAAAAAACCCAAAATTTCAGTAACTACAAATATCTGGCTAAGGTTTTCCAGACGTCACTGAAACTCAGTAACTGCTCCACTGTGCTATGAACTCTACAGCTTCAAGCTGGAAGTCAATCTAGGACAACCAATAGAAAGTGCACCTGTACAATTACTGCATTTCCTAATTCAGAAGGCCAAACCAGAAACAGATAAAGCTTGTGTGTACTCAGCTCACCAAAACAGAAATTCAAAAGCACATACTTATTTTGTACATACTGCACATCTATATTATCATTAATTGTAATGAAAAAATATTGTATTTATAATTCAGAAACAGAAAACTATATTCCTTAACCAACATACATTTAACTCCATTCTAAATGAAATATAAGTATCCACATATATAGTATCTATAACAACTATATACACAATCATTTAAAAATCTTTTCTACAAAAAAATAATCACCCAAACTTAATAAAAATTAATTTTTTAAAAAGTAATCTAGTAAATTAATAGTACCATACATAGTAATTGAAAACATTCAATATGAGCTCCATGCAACAAGGAAAAATAACCTGTATCACAAAAAAATAATCTGCATCATTTCCAAGAAATGCAACCTTATTTTTAAAGCCTGCAGAAATTTATTGTTTTACAAGTAATAAAATAATTGTTTAGCTCTTTGTATTCTAAAATAGAAGAGAATGATATATGCTGCTAGTAATTGAGAACAATATAATTTGTGCAACAGTCCTGCAGATGCATTTTTATTCGACATCTGACCCCACTAAGCAGTAAACAAATTTACATATATCAACACATTTCAGTGCTCCAAATATTAATCTAAGTTTCTATAACTACAATAATGTGATCTCTTAGTAACAGTCCTTTAGTAGCGTCATTCTAAAACAATCAAAAAAATGGCCTCTGACATATATTGTTTGTGTACTTGGGATCCCTTCAAAGTTTAAGGCTTGCAGATGTAAAATAAAAAACTACAAAACAGAATCACCTTTAACTGATCACTGCACCAGACGAGAAAGGAATTACAAGGGTTTTTTCTGCTTTATTTTATAGCATTTTAAAAGAGTAGGGATATTTTTATTATTGCACACACTGAAAACTAAATATAACCCCGCACTCAAAAATACTACTGCAACAGCTTGATAGCACTCACCGCAAGTAATACTGTTTTAAAGCGAAGGCAGCGTTAGAACAACTTCTGGGAAAGTTAAACTCTTCTACAATTTCTCCCCACTGATTCTTCTCTGATACCTGTCAAAAACAACACACAAGCCGAGATACACAACGTACACGTAAACATGTTGCTGACAGCGAACATCACAAAAAAAAAACAGGCTGCCATGAAGCAAATAGATAAATATATAAAAAGAAACAAACACGAATGTATATGGGATTTAGGATTGTATATTTTACTGACAGTTGCTAGTATTCCCCTTTCGAGAATAATCCTGCTTCTCAGGGTTCTTTTACTGCATTTATTTTTTAACATACACATTATTTTTTCCGGGGGGAACGGCCGGGAGTGGTGGTATTGTTTTGGGGTTTGTTTGTTTTTGTTTTTACTGCCTGGACAATAACCAATCGGGAGTCCCTCTGTCGCCCCCTTTTAAATCCTAACGCGGTCCGTTAAAAACCCAAAGAAGTTTAAAATAATGCAGGGAAGTGCTGGCGGGGGGCGCCCCCTGGGCTGCGGGGCGCGGGGGCGCCGGCCCGGGGGGTCCCCCCAACACAGATCCATAGACACAGAGAGGCCTTTCTTTTGAGGCCTACATTTCTGTCCCCAGCCTTGAAGCCTAAAGATGGCTATTTGATTACACACCGTCTTGGGTGCCCCTTTTGTTATTTTTCCCAGGGAAGGGCTCGGAGGGCAGCGCCCGGCCCCCCCCGGCTGCGAGGATCGTTCCCTAGCCCATGCTCCGTGCCGATTATCGATGTTAAACATGCCCGCTAATTTTGAGTTGCACTAAAACTGCACTCAGACTCTTTCCTCTGTCTCTCCCTCTGCAAGAGAGACGCACAGAGCTGCCACCACAGCCGAAAGAAGCCTGGTCTCGGCGCCCAGCAGCTCCCTGCTCCCCCCTCGCCTTCCCGCGGGAGGGGGGCATGGGCGAGGGGGTCCAGCGGAGGCGGAGGAGGCAGGAGTGGGGTGCGCGCCGTACCCCCGAGTCCCCCTCCATCGCTCCGCCGACAAGGCCGAGCCACCAACCTGCCTATCTGCTCGCTTCCTCCTTCCACCCCCCACCTTCTCTAACCGGCTTTAAATAGGACGGTTCCCGGCCACCTCAGCTCCCCCCGCCACCCCCGGGGGTCAGAGGAGACTTTTGGGAAGAGGTTAGTGGGAGGGAAACCCAAATTAAAACTTCCACTCACCTTCCCAAATCCGCCTAAAGTGGTGACTCTGGTATAGAGAGCGTGAAGATCCAGCTCCTTCCCACCCACCACGGGGATCTTCTTAAAAGGAGACCTGCCAAAGGAGATACATACAAAACACCACAACTTGTCAGCTCTGCCCCCTTTTCTCCCCTCGCTGGGGCTGCCGTGTCCTTCAGGGAAGGGGCTGGAAGTTGGATCTGGTCGATTTAAAAGCCTCCCCCCCTCCCGTTCCATCTCCCCATTTTCCTCACCCTCTGCTGTGGTGAAACTGCCGCAGCTCGTCCAGGAAAGCGAGTCCCTTTCTCCGCTGGTCTGCGTGGTTTTTACCCGTCGAATTTGCCATTTTTGTAATAAAAAAGGTTCTCGTAAAAAAAAAAAATCCAATTAAAAAAAAAAAAACGGCCGACAACAACAACAACAATCCCCGGCTCCTCCTTGTCTTTAAGAGACCCAGGTGCCCGTGCTCGGCCGGGGATCAGCCATGGAGAGGGGCTTGTTTAAAAAAAAGTTTAAAAGGAATAAGGGAGCCCCGAGAGTGTGGTAATTGCGAGTCCTGTCTCCACACAACACACGGGCGAAGAGGCAGGGAGGGAGAGGGGCACCTCTCAGTAATTCCTCCTCCCGCGGCTGCTGCCTCTCTCAGCACCACAAACCCAGCCGATCCAGCCTGCACATGAGACTCAACATGGTGCTGCTGGATCACACAATGAATTGGGTTACTGTTGTGGTGGGGCGGGGGGGGAGCCGGAGTGAGGTATTGACAGTGTGTGTGTGTTACAGCCGCGGCTCCATGCGATCTCCCTCCCTCGCTCGCTCGCTCCCTCGCTCGCTCCCTTACACACACACACTGTACAGCTACGGCGGCGGCGGCGGTGGCGGCGGCAGCGGGATTCACTTCTCTTCTCGCTCAGACAAAAAGATCTGAGGCCGCCGTGCTTCTGCCTGGACGAGAGCGCGACACAGCGGGCCCCGGAGGCCGGTTCCGGTACTGCAGGAGGCAGCTCCAAAGGCAAAAGCCAGCACAGCCCCAGCAAGCAGTTCCTGGCGGGGAACAATAGGCTCCTCTCGCCGCTAAGGGCTCATCTGCAATGTGCCGCAAACTTCACACAAAGCCGGGCGGAAAGAGGCGAGGGAGAGGGAGAAGAGGGAGGAAAAAAACGGCTACTACCGGCTGTTCCGGGGCGCGGGGCCGGTGCGGGGCCCTCCCGTGCCAGGCTCGCGCCGACCGGCCTCTCTCCGCTGGCTGCCGGCGGGGGGGGGTGGGGGGGGCGGGGGGGCGGGAAAGGTGGATTTGGAAAGCGGGGACGAATTTTTTAATTGGACTAAACCCAACGCCCTGAGTTCAAGGGGAGAGAAAACAACAACCGAAGGGGGCACTGGTGGGATGTGGACTTTCGGAAAACTTTCCGAGTCCCCCGGGCCGAGGTGTTTCCAAGGGCAGGAAGTCGCCCCGGATGGCACGGCGGGGGCGAGGGGGGGCAGCAGGAACCCCTGATTTCGAGACATGAGGGCTCTAAAACTCCCCAAAGGAGAATGCCGAGTGCTCCCCCGAGTAGGAGGTGCCCTGGAGAGGTTTGTCAGTAGGACCCTAGGCTCAGGGTCACTCCATGAATATTTCTTATTCCTTTTTTCTCTTGGGATACTACAGTCTGTAATCTAAGTGTCTCGAGACTGCTGTACACAATCTAAGCCGCTCACATCTTTCTGTACATTGACCAGTGGAACATGCAGCACAAAATTAATGGAGGAGGAAGGTCTTGGCCCTCACCCCGGATGGGCAGCAGCCCCCACTGGCACTACAAGCGCTAGCCCTCTGCCTGTGGTGTGCGCAGTGTTTGTAAACACTCTTCCTCCTGACGTGTTTTCCACTTGGGAAACCAGAAGACCTGCATGCCGACCACGGTGGAGCTTGGTGCCACTTGGGGTAAACAGGAGCAAGAAAGGGTCCATGAAGTGGACACTACAGGGTGAAGTGTGCCTTCCATCAAACCTTTGGTCCTCAGGTAAAGCAGTGGCCAGGTGGGCATTTGTCCTTCCCCGGCATGCAAACAGCCACAGGTGAGTGCTTGCTCCAGTTTAAGAGATTCTGAAGGAATATTTGCCCCTCGCAACCTCTACACTGAAATCCAAAGCTAGAGGCCTACAGGCTTGGGGGTTTTTTAAGCAGAACTCAATGAAGTCAGTAAGGAGCTGTGTTTTAGAATCAATGGCATATGATGGCCTCCAGTGAGCACTTAAAGAAGGAAATCTGCAATTCCTTTCTACTCCGTGTACTAACTTCAGAAAACAATATTTTTTCAAATATTTTTTCCTTTTGACTGGTTTGTTGTTTCAGCTTGAATATACAGACAGATACAATAAAGCTTGGTAAACTTTGTCCTGGGTTCATGATCTGGGGGAAAAGGACAGAGAAATAAATATCCGAGTTTCAAATTAACACTCTATACTGAAAGTTGGTGGTGTGTGGATTTCAGAATATGAAATGCATAGTGTCTTATTCACTGTAGCATTAAGAGCCTTCCCTCCTCCCCCCTAAAATTAGACCTTCAGATCTTGGTCTGCAGCTCCTGTCTCTGACACTCTGAGCTTCTGCTATTTCAGCTACAGTATGCGTAAGACTGTCAAAGCCAGGATAATACAAATCAGAGAGGTTTAAAACAAGCGACTGGGGGGCTAAATCGCTGTTTTAGACGCACAGTCAAACCTCCCTTCACGGGAGGGCGGTGGTTTTTAATCGTGCCTTAAAAATTCCTTAAAAGCAGGGGGTCTCCCCTCCGCGAGGGGCAGTCGGCAGAGGTGAGTCACCGCTCGCCCGGGCGCCCTGTGAGGGGAGCGGGAGGCCGAGGGGAGGACAGACAAGTTGCGTAGCAGGGCTAGGTGGGTTTCCATGCTAAGCACAGCAATTGCGCACGGTCCCTTACGTAACTGTCAGCCGGGGATTCCCTAGATGGGGTCACTTTATTCAACCATTACATAGACCCCGGCCGCCGCTCCGGCGCGCCTGGGCTGCCGCGGCCGTCGCGACTGAGGCTGCGGCTGCTGCAAGGGAGCGCAACGGCTCCTCACAAAATGGCGGCGCCCATGGAAGCGGCAGCCCCATTTTGTGCCCGGCAGAGCCTGTCAACAAACACCGACTTGGCCGAGGCTGAGGAACAGAAGGCGGCGGCTCGTTCGCGTTACGGAGCGCGGAGGGAGGAGAGCGGAGGATTTCACCGCCCTCCTGCCGCCGAGAGGAGACTCTGGAGCGCGCGCGTTGGGGGAGGGAGGAGAGGGAGGTGAAGGGGGACGCGAGCAGCGAGCGAGTCAGAGGCTGCGTTATCCCAGCGCGGAACTGCCGGAGCTGCGGCGCGGGGGAGGGGAAGGCGAAGGCCAAGGCAGGCGGCCTTGGCGCTGCCCTCGCCGGGGCGTAGCTCCCGCAGACCCAGGGACTGCGGAGAGCCGGGGGCTGCAGGAGCGGCTGGCGACGCCGGGCTGGAGCCGGGGCTGCCCGCACGGGGGGCGCTGCGCCCCGCTCCCGCGCTGCCCGGGCGGACGGGGCCGTTCCTGTCGGATTCCGGCGAACCTGTAATGAATGACAGGACGATCGAGCTCCTTGTGTAGCTAACTAGGTCACTGTCAGCACTTAATTACTGTTTGTTTCATTTTAGTGCGTGCCTTATGAATAAACCGGCTATTAGGCTGATGCTTCAAGTAACATTATCCAGCACCAAGGTACAAAATGTCTGTATTGGACTCTGATCTTGCGATGCCAGCTTGGTAGTAATTACTGTTTTACATTAACGATGTCTTGGTTGTTATAGCTTGGTTATTCGGCTTATAGCTGAAACAGGTGGAGATCCCTTACGATAAGGTTGTGAAGCTGATTCTAGTATGACACCACCGGGCTTGTTTGTTTTATGTCTGTAAATCCTCCGTTTTTAGAGATAGAGAAGGGGCTTGTGCATTAAGACTTTTTTTTTTTTTTTTTGATCTATTTGTCTTAATATGCATGCTTTTTAATAGTATTAAATAAAGGAAATTACCTATTTCTGATGTATGTTATAATTTTTAAGTGTACCAAAATTACCTTGATATTAAGGAGTTTTGAAATATCTTGTTGCATACTAAACAGTCAAAGATCAAAAGTAGGAAAAAGGAAAAAATCTTGCTATTTAGTAAAAGGTCCTTTTATTATTCTCTGTATAGTATTTGTCAATGCAATTTGAGTTTATTTGTAAAATAAAGCCTCTACTGTTTGTAAATGTTACTGTATACAGTGAATTTCAGTGTATAAATATTAGAGAATTCTTGCAGACAGACAGGATAGGTTCAGTACCCAAATCGTCACTATTCAGTGCTGCTTGCATGGGTTTTTTGGCCTCTCGGTTGGGGTTTTTTAAGTATAGCTATGTTAAGTGAAGGTTCTGTTCTAGCAGCTGTATCCTGTGTTGCAGGGGGGGGTTTTTTGTTTGTTTTGGTTTGGGGGTTGTTTTGTTTTTATTTTCTGGGGGGGGGTTGTTTGAGTTTGGGGTGTTTTGTTTTTTTTTTTTTTGTTTTTTGGGTTTTTTTTTTAATTTTTAATACCAAATTTTGGGCTTATTGCTTGTCTTCAGTATTGCTGCTTTAGAGAGAGTAAGCCACCATTGCTCTTCTCTGTGTGCCACTACCTCTGCATTTGCTTTCTGGTGAGTGAAATATTCTCACTCATTTCCATTTTTGCTTGTGCTGCTCTTGAATTGTGGCAACATTATGTTCTGGTGAGTGTAACTAGTATCACTAGCTATATGCTACTTGTATTAAACAGTAAACTGTAAATCCTTAGAAACTGAAGTTAATTTTGTTTGTGTGTATGTGCATGTGCTATATACATGAGTTTTGAAAATGCAGCCTATTAGATGGACTATAGAATCCAGTGAATTCCCTCTTAAGACTAGTATATAATAGAGGTGCAATGTAAAAATAAGCACAGGAATTACAGGATGAACTTCTGCTAGAGGAGAGCATTAGAAAGGCCAAGTTGGCAAATGTTAGTAGCATGTAGCTCAGCCATATTTAATAAAAAATGTCAAAGTGTTGGAGCAACTGCATATGCTGGGCTAAAGACTTTACTGTTTGCTTAACTTGCTGTGGCAAATGCACACTTCAACAGGGAGGGGTTTATTCAGTAAGCCCTACCCCTTGTGACTGAATAATACTTCGAAATTCTTTATTACATTTTAGTGTGCTAGTTTCTTTTAAAGATTCTGCTACTTGGTATAGACCATAAGTGACTAGTCTTCAATGGTACACCATTAAATCATAAGTGAAAGGTCTTATGCATGAAATTAAATGCTAAACAGCATAGTAAAGGTGGGAAAGTGGAGGTCCAGCATTACAGGCTACTGTTGCACACTTGCTTACAATTTTCAGTACAGTTATTGGAACTTAACTACCTCAGGAGGGTTGAGTTAGACAATCTTAAAATTTAAAACACTTTTACATTGAAAAGACCCACCTTCTTAAGCTGTTTATTTAAATAATTTATGACACTTATCCTCCTAAGTCTTCCAACACGATGTGCACCTTCCTCATTTCAACTTTATGGTATTGCTACTCAGGAAATAAAACGGAGGGAAATTTTGGCTGCGTAAACACTATTGAAAATACCCAAGTGTTGATTAAACACTTTTAAAAATGCTATCTGTAAGTACTGTAATTTTTTAATACTTGCTGTTCTGCACAAAGGTCCACCTCTTGGAATTAGTGAGTTTCATGGTCATCTAAACTCTTAAGTTAGAAGCACTTCAAAGTGGATGGTTTTTCAGTTGGATTTTTCAGTTGTGCAATGAAGTATGAAACACAAAGCAGGAAAACCCTAAATGCAGCTGAAGGAGAAGTAAAAATAAATACGTAAATGCATTCCCACTCCATTTCAAAACTGCTATACTTTTGAAATCCTAATTCTTTTGTGTCCTGACTTAGGTGTTCTGAACACTCTAGGTTTGCAATACTTCAGCAGTAAGTTTAGAAAGATTGTCAAATTCATATCATTTTCTTGCAGGCAAAGAAAAAAAAAGATGCTTTATGTTATCATAACTATAATGCAGATTAGGGCCTCAATGGCAGAAAGTGTTCTAGCAAGCATTGGTGTGTAGCACAGAAGTCATGAATGTCCTGACAGCAAATGGGTGCAGGTTTTTTCTTAAAAAAAAAAAAAAAAAAGTATTTGGTCTTAGTAAATTACGTTTACCTTTAATCTCACACACTGCTTTATGATGACCTCTGTGTCAGTGTGATCTGGTGGATGGCACACTTCCCCCTGCCACTATAGCTGTACACTGTTCCCTGAAATAGCACTAGTGTGATTCATGTTTCTGGTTGAATGTGTGAAAGTTTGATTGAGATGCAAAACTGAGAGAGTTCTTCTGAATGTTAAAAAGGAACTGTGCTCAGAAATACAGAAATGATCAGATTAAATTTGTCAAAGGGTTTTTGTAGATTAAGAATTATGGTGTCATACTTGGACAGGGAAGGTCCAATGAATTTAAAGCCAAACCAAACCTAATAACTTCATGATGTTTGTTATAAGTGGTGAAATCCTACTAGTAGGAGAGTTCTCAGTATTGCAGATTTGCCAGCAATATTTCATTGTCACGTAGGACTGTCTCATCTTTATATTTTTACCAATTCAAATGACAGTCAACGGTAGCTAAAATTATGTTGAAATTTCTCTGAGTAAGCAGTTGCCTTACCTAACTTGCATATGGGCATAAATGAAAAGGGAAGTAATTTGTGCAACTGTGAATGTGTGGACAGACAATACATGTGAAAATTTATGCATTTCAATATAATATATGCTGCAAGAACACTTCTGAAAAATAATAAATAAAATAAATACTGGCCAAATAACATATAACTGAATTAATCTGTTAAAATTGCCCAAGCAAATCAAGAATTTAAAGCAGTGAAAACACATGAATACTCACAGATATACTTTGAAAGGAAGAAATTTGCTGTTGTCTAATTGTGATTCTCAGTGTATCTGTTGGTGATATGCTCAATTTGGATTTGGCCTTATAGACTGCTGATAGTTCATTGCATATGTGTTGTGTTGCCCAGATAAAAGGAAGTGTTTTTATTTTCAGAGTAACTGGAAAACAAATCCCCTCACACTTAGTGCATTGGTCAAATGCTGGTGTGATAGCTAATTTGAAAATCACACTTAAAACCTAGGACTTCAATTTTTAACTACAGTAGTGTCTAATAGAGCTGAAAAAAAAAGCTAATGAGAAATAGTTTTTGAAGTTGTTTACCATGAAGAGTTATCAAATGTAGTTGAGTATCAGTTCCTGTTGCTTGCAGAAACAGGACAGCATTTAAAGCTCTTGGGGGAATCTATTACTGTTAGCCTCCAGATATTATAAAAACGCTTATTAGGCTGAGCTGCTCCTACTTCTGAATTTTGAACCTTAATGTGAGATCTGTCTTATCCAGAATCTTGCTGCAAACTCTGTAAGCAATGAAAATCGCTTAGGAAAATGTAGAAATGGCGTGCATATATATATATATATATATATATATATATATATATATATATATATTTTTTTTTTTTTTTTTTTTTTTTTTTTTTGGGTGGAGGGGCTTCTGAGGATCTCAAGGTCCTTATGTTTAAGAGCAGTTGATGCACAGAGCAGGGTCAGTGTCTGGTTCTGAGCTGAGATGCACTTAATAGTGTTGAGAGAGGAGTGAGCATAGTTCCCTAGCCCCTTACCAAAAGGCAAAAGTGCAGTCTGGGTATTTGGGGTGGAGCCGTGTTCAAACGTGTTGCGCAAGCCGCTCTGCTTAGCCTTGTCCTTATCTAGCTTGTGTGCGGTGTGGGGAAACGGCACGCTGGGGAAAGGTCTCTTCCCTCCATGAAACTCCCTCGCTTGTAATAGAAAACAGGCAAGAAGCTGGAAAAATTCTAGCACTCCTGCTGAAGAACAAAAAAGGGAGAGGAAAGAAAGTGGGGACTTGAGCAAGGGAGTGAGTAAAATCTGATAATTTTGAGTGGGACAGCTCCCTCTCTGTGTGCTTTCGAGCAGTGCCACAGGTGACTTTAGATAGAGATCTCCTTAGGTGCATTTACCCTAACGTTTGTTTCTATCTTTTGCTGATTTGGGAATATTAAGTACTATTCACACTTTATTACAAATCAAGACATTAGACTTCTTTATTGTTCTAAGTGTTTTATTCCAGTTTGTTGAACAGGAACTTCCCAGTGGCTTGAGTCACATGCTGCACCACAGACTGCTTTGTAGTAAGTTCCCCAGCATAAACAGGAGTGGCCTGAATTTAGAGTGTGGTCTCTCAGAATGAAACTTCTTCCTGTCTTGTTTCATCCTTCACAAAGTTTCTCTAGTGATACATTACAAAGTCAAAATAGATTATTTTTTTTCTTTAATGCTACAAGTTTGACTAGATTTATAAGACAATAAAGGTGAATTAAGCCTATCTGTAAATGAAACCCTGAGAATATTGTGTTTCATCTGTTACCTCTATTTTAATAAGTCCAGGCTCATTCTTCACTTTGCTTCAGGAAAATTAAATAATGTCACAGTTTTTCCTTTGAGAGGTTACCAAGCTATTACACATCCTCCATGGTGTTCTATTGGAATTAATTGTGCTTAGAAGTTATGAAAATGGAGTTGTGTATCCTTAAGTCAGGTGTTTGTGTTATGTTTGCTGTAATATACAGAATTTATGTATATAATATAGAGTATGTATTTGATATTGTGAATTTACTCAAGTAATTTAAATTTTGTTCTGAGGAGTCATCTCCATTTGCCAAAATACGCAAATTAAGTTTTCAAAGATGTTTATAATTTTTTTTTAAATATTTGGATAACTAGCTGCAGCCAAGTTAATCTCAGGATCAATTTATTTATAGAAGAAAACACATAGACATTCAATTTACTGATTTTTTTATCTGCCAGAGAGTTCTTGACATTAAATAAAATTCTAATAGTTTCTGTTTGTGTCTGAACATAAAATTATCTATAATTGCATGCAAACCTTAACATATATGAAAATTAAGTGGAAGAATTCGGTGCTCATTGCTTAAGTTTTCCATCTGCGACATCATGCATGTGTATCATGATAATCCTTAATTATACAATCACTTTTTTAATGCAAGATCCTTCAGTTGGAGATGGAAACTTCTCACTGAATTAAAAAAATAGAAAAGTTATTTCTCTGTATCTGATGTTCTGATGTTAAGTGTTTGTCTGCATACCCTTTTTGTTTTTTGCTTTTCCTGCAGGCTTTTCTAGAGTAATCATTAGATGAGTATCTGAACGCTCATACTAATGAGTACCCAAAATTCTGAACTAGTAGCATTATCATCACTATATTGCTGAGAAAGCTAAGGCATAGAGGGATTCAATAAAAGAATGGCTGCTAAATTTGGTTGGTTTTCATTTAATCAAAGCAGAGTTTCACTGAATATTATAATGTACAGGTTATTTGAGGGTAGAGGTTGTTCAGCAGTAGGAGTGCTAGCCATAATTTTAGAGCTGTGTTAAATTCAGCGATAGGCTTTTTGTTGAATTTGTGGGTACATGCTGTGGTCCTATCTGCATTATTAGGGCTTTTCGTGGTGCAGCATTATTGGGATGCTCTGTTTCTCTGAGCATTTGCAGTGCTGAGAAGGCTGTATGCCTATGGTAGATTCTCCTTGATATTTCTGCATTTATTTTCCAGCAGCTTGAATATAGAGCTCAGAAAATGAGAAGCACTTCGTTAGAGGCCTCCAGTTCAATACAAGAAACTCACTACTCTGTAAGTCCCTGATAAAGCCAGAAATAGAAGTGGTGTGTACCCAACAGGATGCATTTGCAGTAGCTTCCCAACATCCCCTGTCCCTCCCTCCCCTCGAGGCAGCTGCTGGCTTTTGGTGGGGCCTGGGTGCCAGAAGAGGGAGCACGGAACACAGCAGAGCCCCAGCCTGAATGTCCCTGCTGCTGCCTCAGGTAGGAGGAACTCTGAAAGGACCAACCTGCAGCATTACTGATGCCACAGGTTTTTCAGAAAACCCAGCTTCTAGCTCTTAATATATTTTTCATTATTACTATTTTTTACTGTACATGTGCAGCTTGAGATTTAAGAGCTTTTAGCTTTATCACATTGTTCAATAGGAAAACTGCCCAAAAGGCATATTTCTGATTCAAAGGCTACCCTCCCACTAAATTTCAAATTCTCTCTTAAAAGTAAAGGCCTTTTCAGGTACGTTAAGAGGGTTTTGTACATACTTGAGTAAAAATGGGAGGTTTTTCCTTCCTCAGTTTCATACTTGGATTTTGTTAAAAAGTTCTTTTGAAAACATCAGCTTGAAGCAGACACGTGACCTGGAAAATTTAAACTCAGGTAGTATTAAAGTCAAAAAACCAGCATATTTTCAATTGTTTCTTCTAATAACATGTCTTAAAACCTGAAGCTCTATTGAATTTCAACCCCAAAAACATATCCTAGTAGCTGTTTGGCTGTGTTTGCATTTATAGTCATACACAATGTGGTTGCAAAATACCTGTACTGAGCTCAAATACAGAAAGTCAGCTATCCTTTAATATACATAGCTTATTCCAGTGTAATGCATATGACTCAGAATAACTGTCCAGTACAGAGACATTACATGAGAGGAAGATAGCAAGTCCTGTACTTCTAATCTAAGTAGTAAAAAGTACTCTTTGCAGTGGTAATTCTTGGTTCTGGCTTCCTCCAATGAGTTTAGGTCTCTGGGTAGCTGAAGCAGTTATATTAGGTACACAGACTGAGTCTTCAGGAGTATTCAGACTGTATCCCTTCACTGTGCAGAGCTGTGATCACCACATCCAGTTCTAACTTGTTACAGGACCACAGTCAAAGAACAGAACAGTTTTATTAACTAGCCAAATGGCATGGGAGAATTCCCAGAAGGTTACTTAGTTTGCTAATCTCTGCTCAAGAGGTTCTGGTGGCTCCATTGCTAGCAAAGGCTTAGCCTTGTAAGTACTGTCTGCCTTTTTAATTTCTATTTATTTGTTTAAGTTTTAAGGAAGGACTGGCTGATGAATGGCTAGCATTTGTTTGTTTTGTTCTCACTTTGCTACTACTGGATTCAGTCAGGTCTGAGAATGGTAGAAGAGCTTTACACAGCTGTATGCTTTATTTCTCCTTACCCCCTCCACATCTCATTGTCACAAAATGTTTGAGACATGTCTTGTGATTAGAACATCAAAGGCTACTCCATGGTCACATATGTCTTTCTTGATGGGGGGGGAACACAAAAAAAACCCAAAAAACCCCAGCCAAACAAGAAACCAACCAACCCCAAAAAGCACAAAAAAACCCCAAAATAAAAAAAAAAAAAAAAAACACCCCAAACCTATAGTTGTGGAAAGGGAAGAGTTTCTAGTTCCAGTATATGATCTTCATATGCACAATTACTGTAGAATAAAGAGGTTTATGGCTTGAATTCAATAATACTGTTATGTAAAAAAATCTTTTCATTGAATACTCCACTGGCTATTTTGATGATATTCTCAACATCTTGTTCCAGGGAAGAGGCAGAAAGAAGGACTTGCTTTTTGTTTGTTCTTGCTTGTTTCAATGACCAGTTGTGGTTCCTAAGTATAGAGGTCAGTGAAGCTGACTTCTATATGCCTGCAACTGGTTCAGTGCTGGCTGGAGGGAATCAGGCACTTCTCAAACAAATAGTTGAAGCAGCTTCAATATTCTTCACCATCTTTCCATGGAAAGTGAGAGGATGCGATGTTAGCAAATTTCTGAAGGAAAAATTGGCAGAGAGGATTCTAAATGGCCTTTTGGTAGCTCAGCACATCTCCCCCTGCCTTAGTATGACCAAACTCCACCAGAAAACATATGCGGTACAGTTGCCAGCATTTTATAAAGCTGTCATGCACATTGAAACACCACAGCTTTCTAGGTGTTTTGAAAGTGGTGTCCTGTTTGATGGAGTTTTGTCCATTGCCACACCATAGTACTGTGCACTGGATGTTATGAACAAATTTTAAAATAGCTAAAGCAAAGCCACTGATCACCTAATTGGTTTGCTACTGCCTTAGTAAAGCTTGCTGATCTTTAATATTGAGTAGCTGTAAATATTAACACCCACAGCTTTGTAAATGCAAATAAAGTTATGGGAAGTTTAACATTTGGAAAGGAAGTAAACAGGCATGTGTAGGAGCCTGGGTGTGTCAGGGGTAGAGGCCAGCTATCTTGGGTGGCACATTTGGAGCACAAACTATCAAACACAGCACTGTACCAGCCTGCTTGTGCACTGTTCTTTGTGCTGGTGCCCCCACCTATCAGCCAGAGAGCAGGAGCTCCTAAAGTCACAGCTTCCAGCATTACTTCCAAGACATGAACTCACTTACCTAAAGGAGGTTTGTATATACATGTATATCTGTTGGAACTGCAGTCCAGGAGTTGAGTGTCGTTTCTCAGAAAATGCTGGATCATCTCTTAAAACTGGAGTACTAGTGTTCTGTGTAATGTCTTATGGATGTTTAAAAGTAGTGAGGATTTAAGTACTGATTAAGCAGTTTGCTTTATCATCCTTCATTCATGTCAAAATTAGTTAGACAAAACTGCTGCCAATTCACTACTCAAAGATGGTAAGTAAAGATACTTGCAAAGAAGCTCACCAGTTGAGCTTATGTTCTACAGCAATGTTGCCAATTAACTTTTAGTAAGAGTTTACAACTTTAAAGTACTTCATATATATCTTGATCTCTAAAAAATGAGTTTTAAGCATTTTTGTAAAGATGGAAGAGAAAAATAGATTGTTAACATTTTTTGGTCTGAAAATAAGATAGAAAGCACAGTTTGAATGTATATACATTTGTAGTGTTTGATCCCAGAGTTTAGCCATACTGAGCTCTTTCTCATATACTCCATGATGAACCACTTAGACAAGAAGTAAGGGTGTGCGAAGAGGAGATGGCAGAACTGCAAGCAAGCAGTAATTGTGTTACTCCTTTGCACGTCAGTCACTTGTGAAAGTACACTGTAATTTCACTAGAACTTACCAGTGTTTTGCACATTGTTATATTGGTTTAAAAACATAAAAGCATTTTATACTTTTCAGTTGTTATTTAACTTACAGACATGAGCAATAAAGTTTTTTTTATTTGAACTTCTGCCTGATTGTAATGAAAGAAGAAGTACAAACTCTGCAAACAGATTTTATAGAAGTATGAAAACAGAGCCAGCAGTTTACACAATCTACAGAAATGACATGTCATTACCACAAACTAGCTACTACAGGAAGTAACTCTTGAGTTATGTGCCAGATTAGGTATTAACTTGAGACTCTGCATATATAAATTATTTGGGGACAAATATTCCATGTTGTTTAAGAGCCCCTTAAACCTCTGGGGAAGAAAAATCCTGGCAGACAACTCCTAACTCTTTTATTGGACAATTTTTGATATAAAAGCTCACATCTCAAAATATGGAATGTAATGTAACTAAGGAGGTAGTTGTTTCGTGGGATCACTTCTGAGACATGAAAGTATGTGTGCCGGGGTCCTCTTGACCAACATGGGTCTCTCACGGTGCTGTTTCCTTACAGGAACAACTGAGATTTTGGGTAAATCCCTGATGCTGAAAACCTGCAGATAAATAATTTAGATAATGATGTTGCTAACCTAATGCAGCAGTTGACTTGCCAAACTAGTAGCTTATGAATTTGTAGCCTTTCTAGTCTGGGTAGCTTCTGAATCTTAGTGATAGCTTTACCCTCCAGCAAAATGGCTTTCTGCAGTTATGCACTAAATACTCAAAACTGATGGCAGGATCTGGAATCACTCCTAGAAGTTAGGTAACAAGTTGTTCCACAATTTCTTAATAGCCTAAACTAGGTGCTGCCTCCAAAAAGAAGCACATCATGCATTTTTGTCCTCCGTTCCTTCCTCTTGGCATTAGCATTAACATTTCACACACCTGTACTGCAACATAGATGAAGATTCATTCAGCTGAAAATTTACAGAAAAAAATTGTCTTTTAAATGGACTTGCAACCACTGCGTAAAGGGCAGCATCAGTGCAAGAGAATGTAGAAATAAGAATCAGAGAAAGACAGGAGTCCTTCTTCCTCTAGTCCTCCTTCAAAGGCTCCAGCATCCACACTAATCAGATAACAACAGGACAGAATGCTGTCCCCCTTGTTATCACTGGTGAAAGAGTGGAAGAAATCTGAAGTCAAGGCAGTTAGGTGCTGCTGGCACTTCCTTGTTGCTCTTTAAAAGGATGATAAAGTGATGACTCTTTTGATAAATATTTCCTCTAGTTTGCTTAGCCCAGTTGTCACAGGCATTTTGAAAGGAGTGCACCTGGCTGAATTGTTAACTGTGCTCTTATTTCTTTTTCAGGGGGGTTGGGGTACAACTGTCATCTTGTGGTGTTTTTAAGAAAACAGAAATAGAAAACTAACTTTCATTTTATATGTAGCATGTCCGTGTGGGATGGACAGAGATGATACAAAAATGAGTTAGGAAAGGTTTTTTGGCTGATAACAACAGTGTTATATTTTCCTTCTGTTGCCAGCTTTGGGTCTGTTTGCCCCCAAACTTTGTGCTGCATCGAAAGACCTAAAATTTGGAGTCTGCAGGCCTTGGAGATGGAGAGAAGTTGAGCATAAAGTGAGTCTGCTGAGTATTTTCAAGACTGAGATTTGGAAAGAAGTTTCTCTCATCCACTTATGAAGAATCTAATATAGGACCTTTTGGAATATGGCACATCTATATTTAGATTTTTTTTTTAATCTATATCCTTTTTTCCCCCCTTTATTTTTATATGGACAAGTTTTAAAATAATTGCATATATGAAATAAATTCCACATCTAAAGTCTTGCAAATACGGGATGTTGTAGGAGTGGTATGCTTCCTACATGTTTTCATATAGATGAGAGGGACAGAGGACATGATATCATAGGCTTTATTTTGGTAAGATTAGTGTTTTCAGTCAATATTAAACCTGAATACTGAAATACCAAAACACTGCCTTGTCTGCTGCTGCCCTCCCATAGACCTATCAGTTTTAGCTCTCTGTACTTCTCATCCATTTTAGAGTTCTTTCCATCTTCCACTTCCTTGGCCTCTTCTCAGTAGCACTTTGCCACTGGAGCTACAGAATATCTATCTGGAGATTCATGACACCCCCATAAATGTGGAGGGGAGAAGGAAAGTGCAGTTAATCCCAGATTTAATTTTATGTTGCAAACAGTAAAGTTAAGCAACTGAAAAAGAAGTACAGACTTTTAACTGTTGATTTTCAATTAGAATTCCTTCCCTTCCCCATGCAATTATATCAAATCCATGCTGTACTTTAGGAAAATGGGAATAGGGAGAGATAGCTCTTCTAACAGCTCACAGTAGAATTTTTACCATTCCAGTGGTGCAGAAGGGTTTGTCTGGAGCCCAGAATAGTGCAGCAACAACATCCTCACACCTCCTCTGTCTTCAACAGCTAATGGCTCAGTTTTTGCAGAATAGTGCAATGGCTAATCCTGGGTAAGAGTCCCAGTACATGTGTGACTAAATTTCTTGAAAGCCTTGGAAGGCTCCAGAAGGACAAGTGAAATGCTTCTGCATATGTATGAAAAGATATGTGCAGTTTAGACCTTGAGACAAGCTCAGAGTAGTCAAAGTTAAGTAAATTAATGTTATTCAGTGAAAAACCTTAAGACATAAAAAAGAATCTGCATTTATTATGTGAGTAAAGCAGAGGATATGGGAAGTCGGGAATGGAAATGAAGAAACAGGATAATTTATATTTCCCTCTTTTAAAAGCAAAAATGTCATATTTTAGGTAAAAGTCCATACTTTTCTAGCCCAGCTGTTGTGCTTCACATGAAACTGAGAAATACTATATAAAGCACTTGCTGTTATGATAGGATTTCTCTCTTGCTTTACTGCAGTTCCCTTCTAAACCAGGGCCTAGTTCTGCAATTCATCTATAATAAAAGGAGCCAGGTGCTTCAGAACTGCCAAGACTGAATTGGGAGGGCGCATCACAATTTTTCTTTAGCTGTAGTCATTGGTGTTTCACATACAGTTAACATCCACTAAAGTTTTTAATTTCACTGAAGATCCTTCAAATAATTTTTATCTTTTTTTTTTCCAAATAGCAATTTGAAGTTTTATTTGTCTTAAGTGGTAGAAGAAAAATCAAGACCAGCTAATTATTAAAAATGGAGATACTAAACATGACTTTTCAACTGATACCAAACTCATTTTCACACAGAGTATTTTCCTATTTCAAGAGAACTTTCCTGTAATCTAAAAAAATAACTGCATATTTTGAAATCTTCAATAACATTATGGGATTTTTAATGTATAAAGTTGAGCATGGAAGTAACCGAAAGAGCTTCGCTTAAGAATGTAAATGCTTCCTGTCAGAGACTCTGTTAGCTTCAGGACCAACAATTTCCCATTACTCAAGCTCAGAGACTTTTCCCTTTTTTGTGTAGGATATGATTTAAGGAGCACCCCACACAAGTTTCTCTTGGGGACAGTGCTGAGGTGAGTATCAGACAGGAAAAGAGTTGTTTTCTGTTTATTAGGCATTCAAGATACGGATGTGCCTCTACAAGTTTTCTCCAAAGGCAACTTTTCACTCAGCCTGGCTAAAAAAGTCTGGGTCCTGCCATCTCCTGTGCAAACCAAGAGCCTTAACTGCTCAGAAGGTCATGTATTTCTGATAAATGTTTAGTTCATCATTATTTTAGAACAAGAAGAGTTCAGGAGCTTGAACAGCAGAATTACAGACTTAGAAAGTTATGTAGACATCATTAAATTCAGAATTCTATGGCCACATTAAATAGCAGGAGCTGTGAACTGACAAAACTCTTCATTGCGGAATCAATATGGGGCCATTTTCCTAAGGTGTCTTCCCTGAAGGAAGCAGCTCTAATTCTCACTATGTCAAGACTTCTTGGGCACGTGAAATTATAAAGGAAGCTCATTGGCAAGTGAAATATGCCAACAGGGAGTCATATCCAGTGCTGCTGCATCTGGTAAAAGCCTATGTGAAGTGACTGCAAATGTGCCAGCCTTGGCACTGGTGAGCCTTGGTGTGCTGTGTGTTCCACGCTGGTGAGTGGATAGGACTCAGTATGAATAAGGCTGCTCTACTCATCTCCAGAGCTAGCACCAACAACCTGAGAATGTCCCCTTAGTCTCCTTGTCCACTCCTAGCCTCAGTAGAGGCGGTGAAGGTAGCACCTGTCACAAGGGGCCTTGGCATCACATTTCTAACCTCCTTATCACATTTATCCTTGAGATATGTTACTAGCCCTTTGCATCAGAGCCACACTATTCCTCAGCACTACAGCTGTGGTAAAGGAACCTTCTCCCCAAGATTCTCTGTGGCAGGTGATAAGGGTATTCAGTTTTTGGAGGTGAAATGAGATCTCTGCTGTCAAAACAGTGAAAGTGCAACTCCTTATTCTATGGAACACCAGGTTCTAAAGATGTCAGCACTTGAACATGGTTTAAGTGCAGAAAATTCAATGACAGTTTCCTGACATAGGTGATTTGTGAGGTAACTAGAGGAGATGCCCTGGCTGAAATTACTTATTACTCATGAACAATCTGTCTGAGAGTGTAGAGGTTGAAGGCAGCTTTGGCTGCAACTCTGGGTTTTTATAGTTTAAAATCCTGAGATAAACAAGAAAACTAATAAAATTGCCAGTCTTGGCTTCCAAAGGACAAATTTCAGCTTGTTTGGGAATCTGTTGGACAGAATCACATGAGAAGCAATCAGGTGCCCTGGTGCAGCTAGTTGAACCTCAAGAACAACCTTCTCAAAACACAGAACTGGTCCCTTCCAAGTCAAGAAAGGTAAGCAAAGGTGATGCAAGGCTGGTATGGATGAACAGAGCACTCTAGACTGACTGCAAATACAAAATATAGCCAGTGGCAGCGTGAGTGTGCTACCTATCTACTTTACTGTGGTGAGAGGAGAGGTCCATGATGGTCAGAAGAAGCAAGTGTCATACCCATCATACCCAAGAAGGCTGAGAAAGAGGATCCAGGGAACTACAGGCTAAGAACTCTAACCTCTTCCAGTCACCTGGAAGATATTTCCTCCTGGAAACCACTTCTGAGCTTATGAACTGCAAGAAGGTGATTAAAAATAGGCAGCATGAATTTACCATGGGCAAATTGCCACTGATGAACCTGATTGATTGATCATTGTGAAGTGGACTGATTCCATGGAGGAGGGAAGAGTTGTGAATTTTGTTTACCTTGCCTTTAGCAGAGCTTTTCCCAAAGTCTTTGACAGTAACTTACCAGCCAAAATATGGACAGGATAAGCAGATTATAAAGTGGATGGAAAACTGGTTGAAATTCCAGGCCAGACAGGTTGTGAGTGGCAGTATAAAGTCCATCCCACAGCTGGTTGCTAGTGGCAGTCCTCCTCAGGGACAGATTCTGGGGTAAGTGCAGTTTGGTGTCTTCACTGCTAATGATCTGATCTAATGGGGGAGCTTGCACTATCAGCAGATTCATGGATCATACCAGCCTTCAGGGTAGGAGTTGATATGCCAGAGGGCAGGGCTGTTGCTTAGAGGGACCAAGACAAGCTGGCAGAATACATTTCCAGGAGTCTGACCAAGCTCAGCAAAGACAGGTGAGATGTCTTGCACATGCTGGAGATGAACTGACTGAAGAGCAGCTTTGTAGAAAGGGACCTGTGGTCCTGGTGGACACGATGAGCACAAGTTGGCAGTTGGGGCAAACAAGGTCAGCCTCATCCCACATTGTATTAGCAAGCTGTAACCAGCAGGTCTAGGGAAGTAATTGTTCCCTCTCTCTGGTGCTTGTGAGACTGCTTCTGGAGTACTGTTTTTGCTGCCCAGCACAAGAGACTGACACATGGTTTTGAGTGCAGCAAAGTCACTAAGATCACACAGGCTGAAGCACATGTGTATGACCTAGTGTGGTAGGGTGAGTAGAGGAAAGAGATCCAAACTCATCTTGGAGATGTATGGTGACAGGGGAAGAGCTAATGGACATAAGTCACAATAGAGGAAATTCTCCCTGTAAGGAAAAACATTTTCACTGTTAATATAATCAAATGCTGGAATGGACTTTAAGTCAATATTGTGGAATCTCAGACCCTGAAGAAATTCAAAACTTGACTAGTCAAGTTGCTTTAGTATGAGATGCTTTGAATGGGAAGTTGAACTAGCAGACCTCCAGGGATCACTTTCAACTTGTCCATCAGAGAAGAGGAGCAAAAACCAGCAAATGGCAGTAATTTACCACTGCAGACCTGCTCGAACCCTTACTGTCAGAGGACTCCAGTGCCAAAGATGAGTCACCTACACATTTCAACACTTAAACATGGCAGCTGAGTTTTCCTTTGAGAACTGCAAGTTTCAATGAAGAGCCCTAAGATCTGAATATCTTTTTGAATCTGGTTCTTAATAGTCAACTTAAAGTAGAATGGATGTGTTTTCAAAGAGTGCAGGCTTCTCTCCTGAAGACATGAAAGACATAAGAGGATGATTGAACAGGATTGCTTTGAGGGACGTTTTCTTTCCTGTTGTCCTAAAATGAGATTGGAGGTTGTAGGAAGTGGCAGATGTTTTGGAGAGGCCCTATTGTTTTCAGGACTTTAAATTGTTTTCCTTTGTGAGTTTCCTATCTGCTAAAATTAAATGCATACTTGTAGCTAGTGTACATGGTTACATTTGGCCCCTTTTTGGAGTTAGATGATAATTGTTTTCTAACTGGTGCTAATTTCCATTTTCAGACACTCTGCTTAACTTCAGCATTAGCAAAACTATATGAGAAGGTGATGTTGCTGTATTCTGTGCTGTGCAGGGCAGTAAATATAGGTATGCATTGCAGGAATAATTGTATAGGTTGAAAAGCTAATATACATTAGGACTTTGTTAAAAGTATGCACATTCAAAAGTATGCACTTTTTTTCCCAAGCACACATAGTGTTTGGGAAAAAAAGTCATTATCTCTTCATGACTGATCAAATTCTATACATTTTATGAGAAAATTTTTGTCACTAAAAATTAATAAACATGTTACATATTTAGTGGACTATATGATTTTTCCTTCTTCTAGTAAAATGATTCCCAGTTTTGTAGCAGCTTCCACAGGTGTAGGTAACAGGATAAGTGAGTGGATAATCGTAATCCTTATATTTAAGAAAAAATTCCTCCTTATTTTTAACATTTGGTAACTTGAAGATGTTTCTTGCATTTTGTCTTAAATACAGCATTTCATCATTAGTTTGATGCCTCTTTCTCTATGATAAAACAGTTAGAATATAGACCTTCTTCCTTTCCTCAGTGGTTTGTTAACAAATCAACATGCTGGCTTATATTTTATTAGAATTGTGGGGAAGGGGAAATGAGATTTGCCAAATGGGGAAGGAAAAAATATTTATCAGATTTCAACCCTTGGATTAAATTAGATCATGGTCTGTAAGAAAAATTATGTGGCTCTTCAGTTTTGTTTTAGCCGAGGTTCTGTGATCCAAAAACATGCTATATTCAGTGCATATACTAAAAGCATCACTCACATGCTGGTCACAAGAACATGGTTCTATTAAAAAAGTTGTCACTTATAAGTCTTTTTCCCTGTAGTTCAGAAAATAATTTCTATTTGAATAGCTTTGAAATTTCAAGATCAGAATATTTTTATAAGCAATAGTTTAAAGCCTGTGATATAATCTGAAAACTATCAAACATACGATCTTCCTAATGTGCCAGCACTTTGATTACATAAAAATACTTTGTTGATTTTTAGTGAATATTCATGAATGGTGTATATATGGTTGGTATGCATATGCACAGTATAAAACAACATTGTAAAAAACACATCTTCATACTTATGGAAAAATTTAAAAATAAACCATTCCTTTCTACCTCATTTTTCCCCCTCATTTTTAATTAATGCCTACTTAATGACTATCTATATTATCTCAGTATAATTTCTGCTCTGGTGATGTATCTGTAGAATCATTGATATTTCCTCTAAAATGAGAACTGGAAAACAGTCTATATTAGCTGCTAGTTTACTTGATCATGTCCTGGAATATCTCTAGCCTTCAGGCAAACTCATTGAATTTCTCTCCTGTTTTAGAGTGTGTAGAGGCAGCTGATAGGCTTGAAGTCATGGTCAATGGGGATCTAGTCAAAACAGTCAATATTATCCATAAAGTGAGTCAACTCATTTTAAAACAGGCATCTACTTTTAGTCAGATGAATCAGTCTCTAAACTTCATTGATGTAGATATGTCAAGGTGGATGAGATGGATCCCACCCTCACATTCCCTTGATATTTCTCCTCACTTGTTTGAGAGTGAATTGAAGCACTTAAAAAGAATTTTGCAATGCAGTTTGCATTGCATTTGCAATTGGGACAACAACTCTCAGCCTTGCTGAGTTAACTGTAAGTTACCAGCTTGGCAACGCCAGCTGTGTATGGGGACTCTACTACGTATGAACTGGTCATGGTCGATATGTGAGTCAGTGGTGCATTCAGCATTTAAATGCAATAAGTGCCTTTGGTGTTCTTACTGAAAAATGGCTCTAATGAGAGCCATATTTACACTTTAGCAAGCTTGCTTTCAGATAGCTCCAGAACTTTTAGATTGAGTTGGCTGACAGATTCTAAACAATTTTCCAAGTGTACCAAATCCATATTGGGTACATATTCTGACTGCATGTTATTATATAATGCATGCTAAGTTCCGTCTGTGAATTTGTTTACTGGCATGTGAACAGAGGAACAACCTCATCTTCTTATTCTGGACCTCCTAGCACTATGCTCCTTCTCAGGAGCAGAGAGGAACTTGAAAAGATTGGGTTGAAGCTGCAAACATACATTAGATAAAGGAGAGAGAAGATAGTTCTGATGAATCAACAGGTACAGGAAAGGGGAGAATGCTCCTGAACTTCTAAGCCATGTTGTTTTCTCCAAACATTGTGCCATTTTCTCTGTCCCTTGTATCAGTTGGTTGTTTGTATAATGCCCAATTCCACGTTTCCTTTAGCAGGTTGTTGGCAGGTAGGTGAAAATGACAAAAGAGTGGATGGCCCAAAGCAGTGGTGAGCAATTGTAGGTCCTTACAGCAACCACTAGCACCATGTTTTGGCACAGATGGAGTGGCCCTTGAAGGCTTTATCTTGCTGATGAAGATTAGAGAATAAATTAGCAGAAGCATTAAATGTAATTAATTGATATCCTGTTTGGTTGTCTGGATTTTTTTAAATCATCTCAAGTAGCATGAATTGGGATGGGAGCTATTCTTTCCTCTGGAGTTGTGTCAACAGGCAGGTCATGATAGGAATGCTTCCACCCCCACTTTATGACTGAAGTGCTGGAGACATGCTGGGTTATTTGTTCCTCTGCCCTGCATCACACTGCATAATTCTGGATGCCCTTTGCCTGGAGGAAGTCACAGCCCAGCTCAAGGTTCAGAGGCTTCCTTAGCAGTGTGGGAGGAGAAGTGGGAGTGGATTCCACAGAAACCTCTGATCAGGAAGCTGCCCAAGCAAGCTGGTGGGGAATGGCTGCATTCCAGGGGAGTTTCCTACTTGCTGTGCCACTGGGGCATGCTGAGGAGCATATCCTGGCCTGTGCCAAGTGCTCTTGTCTTCAGCTGCCTTTTTCCAAGCTGTTGATGGAGGGGTTGTGCAGCCTGCAGGTGAGGCAGGGTGGGAGCTTCCTGTAATGGGAATCTCATTTAGGCCTAAGACATGAGCTAGCAGATTTGAAGGGCTGTCAAGGTAATAAGGCTAAGATTCCTTGCCTTGTGGCAAAAGTGTCGGTTCATAGAAATGCAAGTAGCTACCAACAAGTGTCTCACTTGTTGGAGATGGTGAAGCTCTGCAGTACCTTTGAACCTTCCAAGAACTGGTGCCAAGTAAGAAAAATCTCTTGTATCTCTGCCTTGCTCCAAACCCACAGGTTAAAGCAGGTTGTACGCTTGCAGGAATATTTTTTCACTGCATGAATTCAGTAGGCTGGTTTTGCACCTGTAAGAAGCTGGTGTCCTACTTGCCTTTTCCCTGGTCTTTAACTAATTGCAATTTGAAAAACATTGTTTTATGGTGTCCTTAACATGGGCTTTATAGTAAGTAAACATTACATCCTGTTTACATGGTCACATCCAGTAAAACTCAAATATTGAAATTTCTGCAAATTCATCCCACATTTTATTTAGTTACATTATATGCATTCAATGTGTTTAAAGATTAAACAATGTTAAAACAATTTGTTACAGTGGTTTAAGCAAAACTTTATGGATTCTTTGTCCACAAACTTGTCTACTTTAGAAATTTGCCCCATTCAGTCTTAGGAAGAGACGTGAAAGAAGGAAAAAATGGTAGAAAATGTGATCTTGCTTCTTTATTGTTGGTGTGTAAATATCTTTATGGAATTAATATTATAAAGACAGAAGCTTACTTACACCAGATAATTTTATGGGTAGAACAGAACTGTTACATGCATAGGGAAAAAAGGCATACGAAGTGCCAGTGTTTCAAAAGTAAAGTGAAATTCAGATAGGAATGGTGTGGATTTTTTAAATAGTGTAACTACCAATCCTGTATCCATCTTCAAATAAGAACTCAAACATAAATATTGAAGTAATTACAGAAAGAGAGTCTGTAGTGTAGTCTGTTTGTGTAGATGTGAGACCAAAGTAACTTAGCAGCTTTATCTACCTCTAGAAACTTTGACTATATGTCCAGTTGAGACCTATTAAAAGGAGAAAAATTTCATAGTGAACAAGGTCTGTTTTGCTACACTGTATGTGGAGACACCACGTCTGGTAGCTGGATAAGATGGAATAGCTCATAAGTAGTAGTCTACTCCTCTCATGTGGCCAGCTTTGGTGGTGATGAAGCTTGCATTTTCCAACAATGAATAAATCTTGAGGCTGAGACACTTTTCTGTCTTTTTCCACTGCTATGTATTTGTCTGCCACTGCCTCCTCAACTTCTGTAACTCTGCTCTAGTACCTGTCCTTGTGTCTTACTCCCATTCTCCTAATTTAGTTGATAAGGTTCTTCATCTGGGCTTCTGTTTAACACCTTTTTATTTAGTAAGACCTTGATCTAGGAGCTTGAGGCTCCAGTCATTTTGCCAATCACTTCGAGTTCCTCCAGTCCTTATCTCTGTTCTTACATAGCCAAGACAAGCTGATTTTCTCTCTCACTATCGTATTTATCTCTTTCTGCCTGCTCTATTCTTCAGCCTGTTTTAGCAGCTTTGTCTCTGGTCTTGCTCTGATTTATTTGTCAGGTCAGTCACTGCTTGCTCTGTAGAAAATCTTTTCATGAGATTTTACACCTCTCCCATTTGGTCTCCTGGTTCCCATCCTTCACTGATCACATTATGTACTGTATTTTAAGTATCTAAACTCTGGCAAAGAAAAAAAGGGAGGCCATGTTGAATACCTAATGTTGGATAGTTGGTGGCAGAAATAACCTCCAAAGTTCCTCTATAATCACTAGGAACGAAGGTAGATGCTTTTGAAGAGGTGGTTCATAATAGCAAGACATCTTCTTGAAAGTTACAGTGTGTGTAGTCCTTAGTATCAAAATTACCAGAGTAACTAGAAGCAAATGTGACAATTCCTCAATAGGTTGAAGCAGTTTCTTAAGGCTGATGTACTGTTCAAGTTTCATGGCATTGTTCCTGAAATCCCCAGTATTCAATGTAACCTGAAATATCAAACGCATTTAAAAATAGTGATTTTATAAAATGTTGTCTGCTACAGAAGTTTTTCAAATTAAACCAAATAGAAATACTACTACCCTCTTACTTATTTATGACCAAAATCCTAGAGTCACAATCATAACTCCTGACCGTGGAATTGATATCATCATTGGTGACACAAGTATTCATTCCTTAGTCCTGCAGGAATGAATAAGTAGGCTGACCTTTTGTCTCACATAATGAATATCTTATGTAATCCTTGAGTGGATCCACCTATACACAACAGGATTTATTACTTAAACTACTATAAAAACAAAATAAAGGACAGCATGTTGAATGCAGGATCCGCATATATTTTTCTCTTGGGAGAAGAAAGAAAGAAAGGGAATAGATGTTCTCACATTCATGTCTCATTTAAAACTTTAAAATCCTTTAATACAACAGGAGCTCTAAAATCTCTACACCAAGATAGGGTGTAATAAGGCATTGTTTATATAGCTCACAACTGTTGCAAGGAAACCATGCAGTCTCTTTGAGAAGTAGGGCTTAGGAAATCATGCTGCTGTTTAGAATAGCTGGTGAGGTGGGCTCATGGTAGGGGCTGTTTTGTCAGTCAACAGAACTAGTAAAATCACAGCCTAATCCTGAATCAGCCATTAAAACCTGCACCAGCTGTTTATAGTCCAGTTGCTGTCACCTCCTGCTCCTTCTTCCCCCCGCTACTCCAGCTGTCATCCCTGAGGCTCATATCTGGGAAGCTTCCCTGTTTGTTTTTTTTTTTTTATGAATCTGGAAATATGCTCTTACAAGCAGATAGACAGCACTGAGGGAAAGACTTCATAGGAGTTTCACTTAGTGGACACCAGAAAGCTCATAGAAATAGTGTGATGCTAACAAACTTGAATCAGAGTTTGTGTTTTCTTAGATGTTTGGTCAGTCAGGCTTAAGACACAAATCCAAAAGGAAAACAAGCTTCCTTAGATTGATTTTCAATGAATTGTGCTTTAATTAATCTAACTTTTGACTTTGGTTTTCAGCAGGACAATTACTAGAATGAGAGCTTTGGTATCCTTCTCCTGGTAGATGATTAGCTTCATTATTTAAATAATTAGATGAAATCTGGTACTAACAAATCTTAATTTCGTACTGAATTTTAACACCATGTCCAGTTTTAGACACCATACTTGAGGAAAGAAGACAATTGAAAACAGTCCAAAGGAAAGTGACAAAAAAGACAGAACTGTAAAAATTATAACCTAAAAGGAAAAAAAAAATTATCTTAATTTAGTCTGACAGAAAAGATAGAATGAAGACACTATAATACAAGAGGTTGCTCCAAGGAGGAAAAGAACAATCTATTTCCTTTGCCTGTTGGATAGAACAAGAAGTAATAGGCTAAATTACAGCAGGGAAGATTTATTTTTAAAATTACAGAAAACTTTAATGGTGAGGATAGGGAATAGATTACTTGGCAAGCCTTTGGAGTTTCCATCTCAATTGGAGATCTGTAAGATCAGAGTCCTTGAAAAACTGCTTCCTGCAGGCAGGAGGATGTATTAGGTGTCATCTGGAGGTCCCTTCTAGTTCTTCTGTATATTTTATTCTTGTAGTAAAACTGTAGTTTAAAGGATAGGATTCATGTACACTTCTTACACTATCTTCTTCATGTCTTCAAGCAGTGATAAAATCCTTCTGTAGAAAGGAGAGAAAACAATGCTGTTTCTCCAGTGATCTTGTAATGAAAAATGGAAATGTATCTTGGAACAAAGTACTTTTTGATATACCTTCTTTTAGATAATTGCACAGGAGTACTTGGAAAGGTGGCTGTAATAGGGAAAAAACAGATAATGTGATAAAATTCATTTGTTTAAAATTACTTTTTGGCACCTGTTACTGTTGTACTGAATGATATCACTGTAGATCACTCATGTGGGAACCTCAGAAATCAATTGAATGTCCTAATTGCATTCAGAATGCTAAGTATAATTTTAGATTTTTATTTTATCATTCCTTCTATTTTAAAGATTTCATTTAACTGGAAATATTAGAAGTAGCACTTCAGTTCTCAAAAATTGTACATATCATGTGAAATCCATTAAAAATCTAAAAGGATAAAGTGTAGATTCTTCAGAGATAACTTTAAAAGTCCTTTTTACTGTATTAGTTGTATTTGCAGTTGAGTCTTCCAGAATAAAATGGTTGGGCCAGGGCAGCTGACTAACCACTTGTAAATCACAACTCTCAAACACATACTTGGGACACAAAGTTTAGAATTTATTTATTTGTTTTATTCTGGGCATTCTTTATTTTTCAGATTATAACTTGAATGCAGTTTCTTTACATTGCCTGTAATATGACTGGGACATAGCACTTCTACTGCAGAATGTCACAGAAATTTGACTTGACTATTCTGTTTCTTTCTCCTTCAGCTGCTTAGACCTCAGCAGATCTTGATCCTGAAGAAGGGCACCATCGACCATCAGGGCTGAGCAACAAACTGCACTTGGTGCCACTGGAACCATGCTCATCTGAATCCTGGGTCCTGACTCATGGGAAACACTGCCTGTCCTTCCTTGGGTTCTTCAGGTGTGCACCCTGGGAGACCACTGTCCCTACAGGTTCCAGATTCATGGAACTGAATTTGGCTGGCTGGACTCTTCACCTCACCCAGGCTTGTGTCAAACCTCATTCCTCCCTTCATCTTTCTCATTGGAGACAAGGGAAACAGATGCATACAATTGATATTTTTATTTGTCATTGAAATAGCTATGTTTGGGTCCAGTGATTTGTGAATTATGTGACTTTGCAAGCTGCAACAGTAGAGATTGATGCACTGTAAAGGTATAGGCACTTAATGAATGGGGAAAAGAGACAAAATTTTGGAGGCTTCACTGGACTGTAAATTCTAGACTTGGATACCTATGCTCCTGCATATATACATGCCCTATAGATTTCAGCACAGGGTAGAGGTTATCTGAAGTTAGCTTTAAATAATATTGGTCAGTTATTGGAATGGATCTGGCCTCAGTAACAGGCCACTCTGTCCATGGAACGTACTGGCAAGATGCTCTGCCTTCTCAAAATCGTGTAGCTTCTACTTTTTGCAGTCAGTTGCTTAAAGCAAGACCAATAGGACTGATATTTTTTCAGACTGTGACTCACAGCAAAGTCCTGGAACATATTACAACACTGAGTTGTAAGGCAAAAACTCATTGTTATCTGTAAAAAAAGATAAACAGTGGTCCAGCCCACTGAAAACTGCACCATCCAGCAACCTGTAGATGTACCTAAATTTTCCAAGGCTGTAGCTCTTTAGAATGTGTTTATATGAAAAACACAGTAAAATGAAAATAAGTTTGATAAACAGTCAATAATTTTTTTAAACTGAGAAGCTTGAAAGGAAATAGTTGCAAGAAGCAAAAATCCTCACAGATTTTTGTTACATTTTTAAAATCAGGACCTCTATTCTGGCCATTCATGTTCTCTAATGAAGCTCAGGCACATGTTCAGAGTGGTTTTACAGGTACATTTCCTTACATTCAATAGACACAATAGATTTTAAACAGTTTCATAGCAACAGATGGTTCATTATGACCATTAACCTAGATAAGTGAGTATCAATTTGGCACAGCCTTAATGGTCCATAGTGGTCTGTGGGTAAAAAAATATTTCTCTTCATCTGAGTACCTTCCTGAGAGATACTTTTTCAGTTTTGGTTTTGGCTCCACTCTTTTTCCCCCTTTGTTTTTACAAAGCATGTTCATGTGAATTCTTGCATTCAGGAAAAAAAATTGTACCCAAGAGCTTTGTGGTAAGAACATTTACCACAAAAAAAATATTTGTTTCTCTGAAATGTAGTAGCCATAGTATATCCTATCAGGTAATCAGAAATTTTAAATGTTGAATATATACCTTGACAGCAGCTAAACAGACATTCCTAGATAGCCGAGATTTTTAAATGATTGTTGCTACACCCATTGGAATTTAGAAAGGCTGTTTCATTTGCTGATTTTATTATTAAATCGCTCTATGCTGCTGGGACATGTCATAGCTCTTCTGTGAGACAAAAAATGCTATTAATGGCATGGTAGAGGAGGACCCCATGGCAATACCTAATGATGGAGCTAACACAAAGTTGGGAAGAGCAGAACCCCAGCATTCTGGGAAGTGCAGAACTGGGATATAAGGATCAGAGCTGGTTTGCTGTGTTCCCCAGAGCCACAAATATCTTGACACCAGGCCAGTTGTGTCAGCAGAGGCTGCTGATGGCGGCACGGTGCTGGCTGTTGGAGGAAGACAGCACATCTTGGAGGGAAGGACACCACCTCTCAAAGTGGCATAAGCCGCTGCCCCCTGCTCTTAGAGAGCATGGTAATCTAGTATGTATGAGTGTAATCTAGGGCTTATGATTTACTTACCCCACACATTTGCCATTGGTGATGTAGCTATGTAGGAAGACTTGCAGCACACATGTGGGCTTATTTCCATCCCTGAGATTCAGCTAGGGTTTACTATTAGTAACAGAAACCCTTGTTTGAAAAATAGTGCTTTAATATACTGTGGCACCCTACGTAATATTTCAGACTGATTCTATGGTGATGCATATTTGTGTGAATCTTAATGAGATCCCTTCTCTGTTGTCTCTTCTTCAAGCTAATCAAGCTCAACTTGCTCAGCCTATCCTCATAAGAGGCTAGTATCACTCCTGAATAATGCTCCATTTCTCTTGTCACCTTTGTAGCCCTCTGCTGGACCCTTTCTGGTAGTTGCTTGTCTTTCTCTTGTCCTTGTCTTTCTTGATTTGACATCAAGTATCTTCTTTCACATGGGTTTATCCGTTTGTTTGGGGATGCACATGTGTATGTGTGTTTGTGTATGTGTATGTGTGTCCATGTGTGGCTGAGGTTAATCAATTTTTTCTTGTTTCTACTTGGTCACCATCCACACCTATTCGTACCACGCACCAGGTTTGAATAGTGGCCGCCATGTAGCTGAAAATGAGCGGGGCTTTTAAGGAGCCTGCCTGTGCTAGACACTTTGTTGGCTACTGTGGGATAGTGAGGGATTGTCTTGGCCTCGCAAAAGGCATTTGTATTTGTTAGATGGAAAAAAGACAGTAAAACTTTCTAAAAGTTAATGTGTTGGATTTATGCGACTATAGAGGATCATGAGAACACTTTGGTCATAAGCAGTAAGGAACTTTTAATGAGACTTTTTCAAGTTAGTTTGGACTACAATTTTAATATCCTTAGTGAAGTCATCATGTTTTTAAAATAATTTAAAAAGTTTACTATGACCTTAGCACATTACTAAAATAGAATTATGTAAAAATAAATGAATTTATGTTGGACTGATGAAATAAGATATTTTAGAAGAGCAGTAGAATACACAAGTAGTATATAAGAATACTACTACACAAGTAGTATATAAGCAAAACAGTTTCAGTATGTTTAAGAAATAATTCTTCAGACTTTTCCCCAAGATGACACCTTTGCTTTCTGTGGATCACCTTCTCCTGTCAGTGTAAAGATGCTATGTCTTTAAACCATTTTTGGTGTTGTGGTCTAGGAATGGCATTTCCCAGTTTAGTGTTCTCATTGAAACACTCTAAACCATGTGCCACTCACTCATTCCCCTGTTCCCCTCTCCCTCCCCTCTGGTGGGATGGAGAGGAGAATTGGAAAAACAAAAGGTAAACATCACAGACTGAGAAAAGAACAATTTACTGGAAATGAAATTTAAATTTACTGGCAATGAAATTAAAAAAACACCCCTGCAATGAACTGTAACAATAGCAATATATGGTCACACATAAATGGTCACCATGCAGAGCCCCAACAACACCCAAGCACTCCCTCCAGCACACCAGGTGATCCAGAAGGGACCCATTTTCCCTGGGAAATCATGTGAGATGGTACCGAATAACCTGTGGGTCCTGCCCATGTCCCTCCTGATTACTGCAACAACTAAACCGGTCCCTTGCCAGAACCAGGACAAATGGGAGTGAGAAACCTCTTGCAATGCCCTACTTCCAGTCTACTTCTGGAGTTAGTTTTAGTGAGCAGGGACAGGTGCGACTAGCAGATGTAGCAAGTGTCCATTAAACTTCATACAATCTTAGTTGGATCTGGTGATCTAAAGTCTTTAACATCTCTATGACTTCCACTGTTCTAGATTTGTTTCAAATTGTCCAAGAGGTTGAAAAATTACCAGGGAAATTGGGGTAATAGTTGAGTGAATGGATAATGTGCCTGCATAAGCCTCATTTCCTTAGGACATTATACAACAAAATGAAAAATCTGCTGGATGGGGACATTTTCAATATTTAGCAGTATAGATGTTTTGTTTCAGCTGTTAATCTTACTGCTAGTTTGTGGAGAGAAGTTAAGTTTGCTTAACAGGAAATAGACCTAATCAGTCTTCATCATGCTTGGCTTTTTCTTTGGAAAACAAATAAGAGTTAAACCGACAATATTCTATCTCGAGTTATCTGTAGTTAGCATTTCTGATCAGAACATCCAGTTCTTTCTTCTCTCTTTCCTTTTAAAATTATGTTTTTATTTCAACCACTTTCTACCAGCAGGCAAAGCTGCTGTTACACTGTACCCAGCTGTGAAATCAATATGATTTTCATTACAAAGATAACAGAAACTCTCTTAGAAAGACTGTGAATTGCCAAAGGTCAAATAACAGTCAGTGGCACAGCTTAGAATTTAGATGCACTAATTAAAAAATTCTGTGGTATAAATATATTAATGAAATGCACCCTGAGAAATGTTTGCATTTAAGATGGCAACAATTTTAAGATATTACATTGTTTCTTCAATTACTGTAGTTCATGTAAGTCACATCAAACTGTGATGGGTTCTTTCTCTGGTTGATGATAATTTCTTATAAAAATAAGTATTAGCTCTTGTTTCCTGTTTTAATTCACAAATATTTGAGCTTGATTAGACTAGAAAGTGTAACAGGCACAGAAGACAGAACATATCGAGTATGATTTTTGTCATATTGAATTCTAAAAATTACACATACTCCAAATGAATGGAGTGAGATATGTGACTTCATTAGGAGCAAGAGGAAGTGCACCATCAAACTGAAAGCAGTACTTGAGTCTTTCAGCCGAAGCAGCCTGTTCTATTAAATTAAAATCCGGATTTTAAAATAAATGTTATTAGTCTTTCCAAGATCATCCTAGTCTCTTCTTTTAAACCTCAATTTTTTCAGCAGTTAAGTTGCATTTGCCTTATTACAAATGAAAATATCAGGAAATAAATTCTTTTACTGCTTGTATTTGTTTGACATTCCTCTCTCACATCTCTCTATTTTTAGTTAAATTCTGTCTCTTCCATGCCATGTGCTAAAACAGTAAACTCAGATTGCCAGTTATTGTGGGTTTTAATAGAAAATTTCCTCACCTTAGGGCTGAGGAATTTTTGCGTTACTGTGCTCCCTCTGCTGGATAGTACCTGATAATTTTTCGTTCCCTGAGCTGTACTAGTCTCCATGTTCTGTAAACAAGCAATCATGCTGCGTTAAAGAAAGAGGTATAAAAAGTGGGAATGCGTCATGTTGATCTCCGATAACATGGAAGGTGACATCTGTAGGCTAGGAAAAATCCTATTGTCGGGCAGCTCAAAAAGCCTTCAGCAGACATTTGAGGAATAGTAATTTACTATCTCTTGAGCAAAACCAGATGGACACTAAATAACCTTCTTTCATTTGTATAACTTAGAGAGGGTGACGTTGCTTCTCATACTTTGGTAAGTACAACCGTATCCTCAGATGTCCCTGTAATGTTATTAGTGTCTCAGTCTAGTGGCATGGTTCTCATAACTTGCTTCATCCTTTGGCAAATCTTACAGAGTCGCTGCTGGGCCAGTGTTTGCTCAGTGGAAAAAGCAAACATGCTCTCATGCTCAGTGCCAGCCCCACAGCAAGGTGGTGAGAATACGATCCTTTCCTGTCCCCACTGCAGTGGGGCAAAAAGGAGGAAGAGCAATACTTCAGTTTTGTTTCTAGAGGTGATTTTGGTCTTTGAGGCCTTTGACTTCATGGGGTGCTTTGGGCTTGTTCTCATGCCCACCTTTCTCTGGCTGCTGTCACACAGTGAACCTGGCTTTGTCTGTCCTTCCTTCCTTCCTGCCTCCCTCCCTCCCTTCCCAGTGGGATGTGGCTTGGGTGGGCACTCCCAACGTAACTGATTGAATGTCACAGTCATCTCTCATTTGACCCTGGAACCTCCTGGCACTCCACCCCCCCAGGGCCCACCCCCAGCTTCCCCACGGAGCACTGCCCAGATCAAACTGTGTTTCACAGCCTCCCAGCACTTAGCTCTGTGCTGGCTGACCCAGTTGGTTCTATGGAAAGGAAAAGGAAAGTCAACATCCACTTCAGTTGCAGGTGGATTTTCCCCATCTAAGCTACTTCTAACCAGATCTTGAGCCATGGTTTTGCAAGTAAGCCTGATACATTTGCAGTTTCCTTCAAATTTAATGTAATGTTATAAATGTATAATGTTATAAATGTTATAATTGTATAATGTTATAAATGCTACTGCATATTAGTAACAACAACTGGGATTGTCTGTTCAGCTTGGCATGACTGCCCTTATAGATTGGTCCACATTTCTCCCATATGTTAAAATATATCAGGCTGGTAGCTTATTAATGAAAATAAATAAAAAATTGCCAATTGTTAGGGACAGCAATTTATTTTGTTTAATTTACCATTTATTTAATTTACCATTATTATATAATGGTAACTTAAGTATCATTATTTACTGTTTATTTAATTTAATGTTGTTATATAATGGTAACTACTTGACTCCTGGTTCAACTAGGAGATTTGTTTTGGGAAAAGGCATTATGGGCAAATTCTAGTTAAGAATTTTTTTTCTAAGTTCAGTTTTAAATTTCAATATCTGGACATATAAATTAATTTTCCAGGTCTTTAAATCTCCCAAACAGTCTTACAGTGAAGTAATGAACCTAATTATTTTCTCTGATTCTCACTAATAAATTAAACCAACTTCCATCTACATGTACGCTTTCTTTTACAAAAGAAGGTGCTTTTAAAAACCATTTTTAAAAGAAAAAACTGGTTAGAAGAATAAATTTCCAATCCCTAAAACCTTCAGTTCTTCCTGTTTAGAAGAAAAGAGTTGCTTGGTACATTCTTCTTTTGCTAAATAATAAAAGCTTTTGCTGTCAAATAGATGTTTTTCCTTAATTTTGCAAGGCCTAAATAAAGTCAGCATTACTATTTGCACAACAATTTGTCCTAGGGTCAACTGATGACAGTTTTGCTGGTGGTGGGGCTGGGCTGAGGAGGCTGGGAAGGACTTCTGCAAAAGGAACCCTTAATGCTGAGGCTTCCAGGATGAGGCTGGAAATCTTTTGCCTCAGATGTCCATTGAGTTATAGCAACTAAAACACTTGACAGTGCTTGTCTCAGCATGAACATACACCATATGCTCTGGGACTATTCCCAAACAGAATTACTATCCTCCTAGTGCCACAGCAAGCTCATTAATACCCCAGTTACCCATTCAGTGGGACTAATCCTGCAGCCCAGAAGTCAGTGAGGAGATTCAAGTTATCTTTAGGATGCTTGAATAAAACCTTAGACTGCATTTGCATAATTTAAGTCACACCACAGGAATTATTTTCCAAAGTTTTAAATGCTTGCTAAGTTGCCAGTTTCTTTATTCCAAGGTTCTTGTTTTCCTCCATCTTATGAGGAGCAGTGATATGAACTGGAAAAGGGAATACATTTGTGTATTTGTATATTTCTGCTATTTTCCTATTTTCAAAACTGAGAGTACTTTTCGAGTACATAATTTTTTAAGTTTTTTCCAAAGAACCACTAGAATAAGCTTGCAATGGAATTGTAACTCAAATGCAAATATATATGTTAAACAAGTTTTTTTCTCCAAATATGTGACCAGTTCATGGAAAGATCTGTGGAAATTTCATACTTGATGTGCATAAAGAAAATGCCAGTTTAAGCTGCTGTAGTTCTCAGTCAATTCTAGTCATTCTTTATTGCTCTATGGCCACACAATAAATTTAATTAAAAATTAATCTTATTATATGTAAGAGAAGAAGAACTGGTATTTGCCAAAAAGAACCCCCCTTCAGGTCCCAATGTTTTTCCAGACTATGTTTCTTCATATGTTGGAAAATTTTCTTTTCACTCCTATGCATTTTAACAGCAGTTTTGAGGATTTTTTTGTTGGAAAAAAAGATAATTAGGTATGTGGGAAGTGAGAAGAAATGAACCTACAAGCTATACAGACAAAAGATACTATTTCATGTAAGTATATTTATGGTAGTGGGAGGGAAACTTAGATCAAACTTAGATCAAGAAGAAAAGACTGGAGAGGATCTACTCCAGATTCCACTGATGTGATAACAACTGCTATTACTGTACCCAGCTTTTTGAATTGAATATTGATAGAAATAAGTGAATAAAAGTCTGAGTAAACTGAAATGTGTGTTCTGTCTTTGTAAAGTGCACTTTTTTTCAGCATCTGGAGTACCAGAATCAACACCCTTTTATCCAATTAATAGTACTAAATAAGGACATCAGCTGACAGGAAATAAGAAAGTTCCTATGGCAACTAAAAATAAGCACAGGAGGAAAAATGCATCAAATGCTGTCAGCAGACAGCACAAAAAGTGGCTGTGTGTTGATAATACGATACAAGCAGAATTAAACCCTACTTGTAAATATGCACATTTTAATCGCTTTTAGTGGTACATTTGTTTTCTTTTGTTTTGTGTTTTCCCCCCCAAATCGGACTGTGATACCTTGGTTACGGAGTCTATTTGCCAATATCTCAGATTGGTTGCTGGCATAGGATCCTGGTTTTAAAGCCTACGACAAACAGGGACAGAGCCCTGCATCTTCAGGGGAGCAGCTGTATCCCCTCAGTTTTGGACACTGATCTAAGAAAGCCTTTTGGTGCTTTAAGTCACATGCACCTCTGGCAGTTTCTTTCCACATTACTCTTTGGTTCCTGCACACAAAATGTTTGAGAAAAATTTTGGGTAGAAGCAGAATGTCTGGTACAGCTGTGCCTTGTGGAAGGAATAGAATTGTATACCTCATGTAGATACTACTCACATTCATTTCAAGTTGCACTGAGCCTGAAAAGCTGTAGATGATGAAGTCCCTGGTGGAGGGGAAACCTGGGTATGCAGCTGCACAGCTGAGGCCACGTGCAAGCTGCTCCTTTCATCTCAGTGGGAGAATTAGTTTTAAGGACAGTTTAACTCTTGAAATTCCTGAGTTATCTGTTTTTCCTTCCTATCTAATCTTCCTACCTTCACCTCTCTCATAAAAAACAAACCCAAACCCCTCCCACCCCTACCAGACGTGTGCATGGCAGAGAATTCTGCATTGCTTCCTCTTTGCTCCCTGAAGTTGCTGCCCTTGCAGACACTTCCAGGCTCCCCCTTCTGATGCACAGATGTGCTTTTCATAGTAGAAGTCTTCTGCTGAGCAGCACAGGACCCTGCCAGAGTGCTTCTGTTCACCACAGCTTGTGGGGTTGACAAACCCACTATCAGTTTCTTGGCTAGCTCAGGAAACTTGGTTTCTGAGACAGAATATTCAGCCTTGCAGGTAGCAATGGGATTGTATTTCTCCCCAGTTATTTCTATCCTGTTAAGTGATAAAAATGTGAGAGGATGCCAAAGCAAGGCCAAAAGTAAAAACTGGAAGAAATATGGTAAGACTGTGTTAGTGCCAATGGACATCCCTATATTTACTCACAACTTCTGTAATTTCTGTTTTTTTATATGTCCATTCTGGTTGCTACCCAAATTTCAAATTCAGTACTCAAATTGTAAAAGGAATTCCATTTTTCCAAAGACAACTTCATTTTCAGTTTTAATGTTATACAACTCAGAGGACCTTCTGGGGTGGGAAGCCCACTCCTCATCTATGGTGAGCGGCTATGTCATATAATTGCTTCCATAAAACCATTTTGGGTGTGTTGCTGTATATATATTTATATATGCTTCCCAATCCTGTTCTGTGCTTATATGATAGTGTATGTGAGATGTAACCCATCATTATGTGACTCAGGCTGCAAGTCGACACTTGTAACCACAGGCATGTGGAGTATGAATAGATACCAGGCACTGATACTATTATAGCTTACTCTGCACTTTGGGTATGTACAGGCTGCTGTGAACAATACCAGCCCTCTGTGGACTACACTTGCACTGCCTGCATGTCACTGCATGCACAACTCCAGAGAAATTTAGGAACAGATCATTAGGTAGTCCACAAACAAAACATCAGAAACTATGTGATAGAATCACTCAAAGGGAATCACTTTCTCAAACTGGCTGACAAGAACAAGCGTAAACATGTTGTGTTTTTCTCTGGCACAATTAGCACAGCAAAGAAATTAGCTGTCTTCTGATTGAGTAAAGATGGATACTACACGTAAATACTCCAGCAAACAAAATGCTTCTGAAATTATCTGAACCACGATGTCACTGCAAAGGGAAATTACACATTATATTGTAACGGAAATTCAGGGGATGGCAGCTGGGTGTTGGCAATTACCTCTAGATTGATAACAAACTCATTGTTATTCGTGTCGTGGCTACTGGGGCAGAGCAGCCTGTGTCCGTGAGAGCTGCACGGCTTGTGATAGGAAACATTTGGTCTCTGAGCCACCCGTTCCTGGTAGCAGTGTCAGGCAGGTACAGCCTAAAGCAGGAGTACAATCTGTTCTGTCCTTCCCTCCTGTTTGTGAGCGCACTGTGCTCTTCAACAGATAGAGGAATTTATTGACCACTTGCCTGGTGCTGCTACGGAGCTGGGTAATTGCAGCGATTACAGTGATCAGATTACAATGCAGTTTTTCCTACTGTGCTTGTGAAATGCTGCAGCTCATCCCACCTTTTATTCATGGCAGATGGCAGATCTGCTGAGTGTACGAATGGGTGCTGCAGGACTAATCCTTTTTCCCCCACCCTGCCACAGCTAGGTTATATTCTTCACCTTGCGTGAACTAGCAGGGCAGTAAAACAGACAGCATGTCTACTTTGTTCAAGTCAGACTTGACATTCAGTTTATCCTCTCACGTTCAACAGCTCTCTGCTGAGTTGAAATAACAGCAACCAACAACAAGCAAAAAGAGCGTCAGCAACCTCATAATTTTTGTTCTTTAGGTGAACAGAAACTCTTGATTGGCTGAATCTAAAGACAAGTATTAAGAGAGAAGTAGAAGAAACAAAATGTGTAGTCTGAATATTTGCATCAAACAAGTTTTAAAGAATACATTGGGACATTGGAATTGCAAAGTTAAGTTGGGTTTTCTTTTGGTTTTGGGGTTTTTAAAATACATTTTTGAGGTAGAAAAGGCCACTGTATCTCTTACAAAATTTGCTTAGTTGTAACACAGAATGAACCAAGGTGTTGCACTTATACCTGTAAGACCTATACTAAAGGCTGCTTCTAGAGGCTCAGAACATGATTGTTGAAATGCTGACTGCTCAAAATGCCAAAATGTATGGAGGTTTAGGTCTTAAAAGTATCTACAAAGCACAAAAACCAGTTTTCAAATGAAAAATGTGCTTCAAACAATTGAAGTGCTAAAAGAATTTCATGTCTTATTTGTGGAAGGGCTAAATGAAATGTCTTTCCTCTCTGCTGTGACATTTGTCATCTTTTATTCTAGTAAAGTCTACCTCCACTGGACCTGGTGAACGTCTTCATAACATAAGTATTTGGCTTATTTATGCTCATAGAAAAATTTTCTCTTCTAGAAACAGCAACAACTCTTTTGACAAGTGCAGTCAGATTAGTCTGTCCAGCACTGGCCACTGTGTAGGCCCAGAAGATGAGAGGGAGCCTGCATTGATTATCAGTATTTCAGCAAAGTCCATTGTTGAAAATGTGTCTGGTGTCGAAGAGGGAAAGCAGAGGCACTCACAGAGGGTCTGAAGTTCAGGTAACTCCCACTGACCAAGAATGTGAGCAAACTCCTAAAAGAAAAACACTTTCCAGCTGGAAAGAAGTGAAGATGGGGAAAAAAGGGAGAAAACGGGAATGCCTTTGCAATATTAATGTGTAGTGTAATGGATTTTTCTTTATAATTACTCATGTTCTGAGAATTTCATACTAACAAATCTCATTTAGTAGAGCGCTTGCAGATTATGAATGGCAATTCTCTTTGTTTCGTTGATGAAAATGTCAACAAATTTTTATACAACAAAGTTATGCTAGTTATTTGTGGACATTATACTTGGAATAAAACATTTTATAGTGCCTTTGTGAGCACTTGGAACAAATCTTCTGATATAAAATTGGACAGTGTGCATACAAGAAGTCAGTTTGTGTTGTTATGGGAGATTGCTGAGAAACTGAAGGAAATTCTGAACTTGGCGGATCAAATGTTCTCTTTGTGTAGTCATCCTATTCCGTTGGAATTAACTTTTCTTATTAAAAACAAATGTAAAATTTTGCATGGAACTCTTTTTCAGCTAATTTAGAGAAGGATCTGTCATGTGCTTATTCCTAAGAATGGCAAAACACTTTTGGCTACTACTGAAATGAAGTCAAAGTTGTTTAGTACCTCATAGGACTGAGCTAAGAGCAATCAGGGGTGATTCCACATTCCTGGGACCTCAGGCAATGAAGTAATGTCATCTACTTAGTATAGATATAGCTGTCCCACAGGAAACTTATTGTATATGTTTAACCTCAGAATAATTAGAAATATTTTGTTTTATTAGTAAATTAAAACCAGGAATTCATTGCATTTTCAAAACTGAGAGTACTTTTCGAGTACATAATTTTTTTTCCTTGCTCAGCATGTTTCTGTTTCTTCAGCAAGTGTAATTTGGAAGAAGAAAAATACATGACTGATGCATTAAAATCAATCATGCTAGAGAATGCAATATTCAAGAAGTTGTCCAGTTACTCTGGGAAAAAATCTAAGTGATGACAGAATGTAGTGCAATGATTAGTACTCATTTGCCATACTGAAGGCAGAAATATTTGATAGTTTAATTTTACTCATGATTATAAATGCTTCTTGAATTCACTGGAAAGTCCAGCTATATCACAGCTTTTGAGATAACCAGGTTATCTTGCACATGCAGCTTAAGACACATGTGGCAGAAGGGCAAGTGACATGCATAAGTCACTGTCCTGAGCACAGTGCAGCATGTATCATTTGCATCTCACAAAACATGTTTGTCATTTTATGCTAATATATGGTAAGGAAACTTTTCAAAGAATTATAGCAGGAGTGTTTGAAATCTTCTTATTGTAAATCACTGGATTAATTTATTAAGCGTGGGCTCCAAATCCCTGTTCCAAGTTCAGGCCCTACAAGGGAAGGCACGCATGGGTGACAAGTGCCTGGGAATCTCTTGATGACAAAGGACACAGGACAGAGATGAAGCCGCCAGAAACCTCCATTTTGCTAAAGGCTGTGATGGTAAGAAGGATGAAAACCTTTGGGGCTTGTGTCCATAATCATCTACTGATGGTTTGAGCTGAGGAATGGGAGCTCCAAGGGTGCCAGCTTCCCCAATAAGAGGCATGAACTGGGAGACAGGAGCTAGGAAACCCTTAGCCCCTATTAGCAGTCTGGTCCCTCAGATGGCACAGGGTCCTTGGACTGCCCCTGCACTGCTAAACACAGTGAGACCAGAAGATGCTTGACCTATTGACCACTGGGCATAGGCCGCCCATGTCCACCCTACACTTGGCTCTACAGCTCTTCCAGCTGCCCTGTGGCTTTCCCATGACCCCAGCTCACTGCTGCTGTCTGAAGTGACGCTGTTGCCTTGCTGTGAAGATGAACTTTGGCTTCCCAAGGGCCATGGCATGGTACAGGGAGGCTGTCTGTCCAACAGTGGAGTCTTCTGGGACAGGAGTGGAGACCGTGTCCAGTGGAGGTAGTGCTGGGGGATGCTGGAAGCATTAAAATGTATGGGTGACCTCCAGCCTGGAACCTATTTACCAGGTAAGAGACTCTTAACCAAAGTCTTAGGTTTAGCCTGACTTTTTTTTCAGCTGTCACCTTGTGTTCATGGAAAACCTGCTGCTTAAGAGGATTGCTTTGTGAAATTGCATCAAGGATAGATTTTTACTGTTTGCCATTGGATTGTATTTCACTACTAAATCACATCAACTCCAGAAAGATCTCAGGAAAAATGGAAAAAGTTGCTGCCATCATCCCAAATTTCATTTGCATTTCTTTACATTAAAGCTCTGATTCTGCAAGAATTTTGAAGCTGATCTTGTTCTTGTATGTTCTAGGTTTCAGGAACATATTGTTAGGTACTAAATCATATCTTGGTTTTGCATGTACTATGTTTATGTATTGTAAAATCATCTAGTCTAAATGGTGTTCCTAGGGAAGCATATCAGCACTTCAAAAAATAAGATTATAATTTTCACTGTAGCCATTCTGCATTTTGTTGCTATTTGCATGTGTTAACATTATGTATTTTAAAAAGTGTTTAAAGGACACAAAGTTTAGAAAATCAAGCAGTAAAACATAATTCTGTTTCTTTCTGGCAGTAATCTGTGCAATTTTAACTAGCTTCCTTTGGATTTATGCACTGTGATTAGTCTTTAATTAAAAGAACACACATTTTTTTGTTCTTGTCAATGAACCTCTTCTACTGGAACTCTTTCAAGTCAGACCCCTGGCATGGAAGCATGTTTCATATAGATGGTCCATTAATGAACTCACTATTTGATTTTACCCTTGTCTTCAAGGAGCATCCAATGCTGATTCATTTCACATTGTGCAAGACTGATGTAATGCAGAATTATTTGTTTCCTTACAACTGTTTCTTTCATGTTCATCATTAGTGTACTCAGCTGTTTCACAAGCAGTAATGAACTTCCTGCCATACTTGTTTGCTGCAATGAAGAGTATTATTAGTCCCATTTTTCAGATAATAAGCTGAAGCAGACAAATATGAATAATAACTTTATTTACAAATTTTGGACACTGAGTTAAAAAACAATAGACAAGTATTATTCAGATTTTATTAGTTCACAGTACAGCCCTCCCTGGTGTCAGGTGTGGGTGTGAGAACCCCACACTTCTGCAAGACCGCCACAGTCTTTTTCTCAAGCTGATGCCTGGCTGAGGAAGGATGCTTCGGGGAATGGCTTTGTGAGGTTAGCTGGCTATAAGGCCTGGAAAGGAGATCCATGCCTTTCCTTTACCAACCACAGGGAGTGATCCCATTGATGCAACCACCTTGTGTAACATCCACCTTAGTTTGGTTGTGTCTTCTAGCACAGCACAGCTGGGAAAGGCAATTGTGGAGATAGCCTGGGCTTAGCCTCCCTTATCCTGGGGTCAGAAAGAAAATAGGCTTAGCATTGACAGAATCCTTGGAAATGCTATTTATCAACTGCTACTGAGCATATGCAATCAGATATTTTCTCATTTATTTATAACTTGTCTATATTTGCACATTATACATAGATGTGTACCATACACATAGATGCACAACAAAAGACTTACACATCACACAAAGACTATTCAATGCTTAATTCATTTCCTTGCCTCAAGACATCATACTGCCAGAAATTATTTACAGAACTGTTGAAGTAATCACTGGTAAATAGCATGATTGGCAAATAATATATTTTCTGTTGATTTTATTATTGAAAACAACAGGACAATTGATGCTAACACTCTTTTGGATATCAGACTTGGAACATTTCAGCCCCAACAGTTAAATTCTGGAAGAGTTTTTAACAACTGAAATGAAGGGTTTCTACTGGGAAGAGTTTGACAGCATTAACTCCAAAGAGCCTTCACCACTCAGTCTGTGATTGCTTCTCCCAAATTGTGAGTTGAAAATCATCTCCACCCCTAATTCTTGCCAGAGTTACAGTCCCTAGTAAGCAGGGAATGCAGAAGTTTTGATTTTTTTAATTGGATCATGGGGGTAGAGAGATTGAGTAGCTCTAGTATATAGTATTTGTATGAAGAGGTTGAGTAGCTCTAGTATATAGTGTTTGTATGAAGACCCCACTGCAAAAAGCATTTATGGAAGTATTTGATGACAAATTAAGAAGCAGAAATTATTTGTGTGTATAAAGTACACAATGCCTGTAATGAAATTTTTTAGTTTATTAATCTTTCTGGAATGAGTAGGAATAGTGTTATCTGTTATTTGCATAGCTGATAACTTCCAGCTGTAGAATCAGTGTGTTTACAGTTTTGGTTTGATTTGGTTTTAGTCATATGAATTTAATGTGAGAAAGACACAGACTTATGTTAACCTGAGTCCTGTCACAAATAAAAAACCCAGTGTGTACTTGTCAGGGCAAATAAGTTATAAAGACTGTATACAAAGGAGTATGCATCATTGTGATACAAATGGTTTCGGGGTTTTTTTTACTTTGTGCTCATAGAAATACCAGGTGCAACAATGCCATTACTTTTTTAATAAGGTTATCATTCTGGTAGTCTGGGCTTAAAAAGAAAACCAAAGGGCCTCACCTTTGAGGTGTTTCTTTAGCTTCAGTTAAGGGCAATACTTTGTAGAATCCATGCAGGAACTACTTTAACAGCCTGGGGTTAAAATGGGCTTATTTTTTCCATCTTTGAGAATTGTCAGTCATTTTCTATCTGTTTATTTCACAGTCACATTCCAGTTACAACAGGTCCATAAAAGCTGGAAAATGCAGCATGGAAGACATTATTGAGGTATTTATTAGAATATTTGGTGTGTCTATTTGGAAGGGGGTGAGGAAGAGCATCATCACGGAAGTGTTTTCCTTACACTTGCAGGACATGAGCCAGTGAACTTCTTGTGACTGGAAAGCTTATACCAGCACATTGCAGAGAACAGATTTTCACTATGAGCACAGTCATCCCCCAACTGCAGGTGTCAGGGGACAATAGAAAAGCCAGACTTTTGTGATTGATTATGCAAAATTGATTGGACATATCGTAAGAGTCAACATCCTCAATCATGTTTTACCAGTGTGGTGGTAAAATTATTGATATTTAAGAGTATTGATAGTTGAGAGCTCTGGCTAAGAAGTTCATCCTAAGTAAAAGAACAGTCCTTTCAACTAGGAGCTTGCAGCCTGTTTGTTTCCCCTCCCCTGTGCTAATTGTAGGAGATACAGGGTATACCTGATGGTATCAGCTCCATGTCCTTACCTTATTTACTGTGTGAGTCCTTCTTGGAGCCATGGCAGCCAGCAAGCTACTGAAGAAGTCTGTCCTCCTGTTGGAGATGGATACTGGAATTTGTTAACACCACAATGACCTTTTTTCTCACCTATTTTATTTATTTTTTTATTCCCTGACATAGCCTCTATTAGAATGATTACAGGCTGCAATAACTGAGCAGAGCCTATGGGAACAGTGAGGATGATACTGTTCACATGTTATCTCACTGTGATCATAGTTAATAAACTGTCTGACCTGTTCCAAACTGTACAAGTGTTATTACACACTTGGATTGTCCAGATCTCCCACTCCAACCTGTAGCCCCAATTTTTATGATAGAAAAATAAGAAAATCACTTGTATATTAAAAAGAAAAATCTGCTTTGTTTTCCCCTTCTCTTCTTCAGTTTTAAGTCTTTTAGAGGTCTTTGCATGGCATTCCAGTAATCTTTATCTTCAAGAATTCAAGCAGCTTTTTTAGCCCAAAGCAACAACTTTTAAAGGCACTATTTTTCTTAGCAAGACCACATCCACTCTGAACAGAAACATATTACTTGGAATTTATAATGTAATATTGTTTCTCTGAGTCATCATAATGAATCCACATTAGTTTATTATCACTTACACTCAGCCCAAACACATTATATAAATGTTGTTGAGTTGCTTGTGTATCTGAATACCAAAGTCTACTCCAATGTTTCTGTTGTCCTGTCCTGTGTTGATTAAGATATTAATTGCTGCTGCTCCTGGAGTAATGCTGTTGTCACTATACATGTACCTAAAACTGCACAACATCATCTACTCAGACAATATGGAACAGGCTACATTTAGATTTGTAGATATTATCACTTATGATTAAAATATTTGTAGTCTCAAGGTACAACCCATAAACATAAGAGTTTATGTTCATGCTTTTCAACATAAAAAAATCCATCCTTTGTTCTTTAAATCGAAAGGTCTTAGTTTAAAATAAGAACACTTTTCTTTAAAAATGCTATTTATATTCATGCCAATGACAGACTGTTCTAAGGCATAATTTTACTCTTACTATTCTCAGATGTTAATGAGTTCAAAAGTGCATTTGGCCTAATAAATCTTCACATTGTATAAGTCTCTCAGAAAAGAGGGTTTGTTTGGTGTGTTGTGGTTTGTTGATTTTTTTTAAACTTTGGAGCTTTTTCAGTTTCTGCTGCATTGGTTAAAGCTTTCCTGAATTACTTCCAGTGGAATTTTTAGTTGTGAGTTGCAAACACAATATTTTCTTCATTTGTGTTATTTCAGCTAAAGCTGATAGACTGAGTTAAAAAGGCAGAAAAAGGCGTTTCTGTCTTACAGTTTACAAACAAACTCCCAAATGGGCAAAAAATAATCAGTTGAATCTGAAAATTAAAGAATATATAGACATATTTGTGACAATATTCTTGCACGTATGGCTGCTTTTCAGAAGTGCCTCAGCATCTTAATGGCACTGATTTTGATGGGGAAAAAGCAGCTGGCCTATTGCAGCAATTCTGAAATCCCACAAAGTAATGAACTCCTTTATTAGGCAGGGAATACCTTTAGAAGTGAGGCCCATTTTGACCAGAAGCAATATGTTATTTCATTAACTGCAATTAATATTTCTTTTGCATAATAATGTCCTTTTAAATACAAAACATAGTTTAAAAGCTTCATTTTTATGGAACAGCAGTAAGGGGTCATTTATTTTACCTGTAGAAGCAATTTTAACAGGCTCTTTTCGTGTATTCTTAAAATTTTAGTTCTATCTTTCGTCTTAATACTGCTTATAAAAATCTTAAGACAAAATAATCACCAGGAGGTGTGTCCATCACTATTACCTGACATAAATAGATACATATACATAGACATAGACATAGACATAGACATGGACATGGACATGCACATACACATACACATACACATACACATATACACATACATCTATATATGTGTACAACTAATCATCTAAATAAATGTACGTGGGACAGATCAAAAATATGTAAACAGCTTAAAAATACTAAGTTCAACATAGCATAGCATAACATAACGTAACTATAACAAAAATTGAAAATGAACATGCCAACCAAGGAAAATGAAACTTTGTGGTCTGCTCTGGCAGTGCCCATAGTTGGAGCTGCTGTAGGATGCTGCCCAAGCAGGGTTGGAGCCCAGCTGTGCAGCCAGCAAGCCAGGACACTGCCAGTTGCATCCCCCTGGGCACAGAGAGCACAGCCTGTCATGGGGAAGGGCCTGGGTGGTCTGCATGATACACAGGCCTGTTGAATAACAAGCCAATTTTCACCTTTTAGCTTCAAAAGGTACTTTCTTCTTAGTAAACCGCTCAGGGGTTTTTTTGATATTTTATTCTTAGTGACATCTTTTTGGGGGGCACAGAAAGATAAAAATCAAGAGACATTTACTATTTGTACAAACACTCCATGCTTATTGCTCATAAGGAGCAATTTAAAATGATACATCATTATTCTATAAATCAGATATAGACAGACAACTTACTGGACTCCTTCCAATGTACACTGAGACATGCACCAAAATATCAGAGTGTAATTACTTTCATTATATATTCCAATTAATCTGAAAACAACTGAGTCTGTAAAGATTGCATCCTGCTAATCTTTTCTCACATAAACCCCAATATTATTTATAGAATTGGTTGTCCTCTGTTTACTTGATTAAAATATGGACTAATCAGGCACTGCTTTTCCAGAAATAGTTCTTGACTATGATAATTGGCTGTTTTCTGAAATTTTCTTTATTTAGCCAAAACACAAGTGCATATTTTACTTCATGTCAATACTTTAAACTTATCTCTGTCTTGGAACCAATGACTTAACTAAAAAAACCTAAATAAGAAAGCCATTTTAATATGTATCTGAAGGAATATTTTTTGTGTGAACCCCTGTTCTGATACTCCAAAGATGTTTTGTTGTTTGAGCACAGTTCTTTTCCAATAAGCATTATCAATTCCTTTATTTTGAAGATTATTTTATAATGAACTCTTCTTCACCTTTGACTTTGCTTCAGTCAGGAAAAGGATATGTGTCTGTTGCAGGCATATAACTGTTTCTGACCCTGTATTGTCAATGATTTAGACATTCTTCTTTGTCTTTCAAAAGCAATGACTTTTCTGTCTTTATTGATTGTTTCAAAATCTACTTCCTTCTTCCTTTAAAATGGAGATTCATTTTTGCCTATTTGGAGTTCTCCATAAAGGGGAAAGAAATTACATGAATCTTAAAATGTTGTAAGATATTAAAATGTTAGCTAAGAATATACTATTAATGTAGAATTTTTTTAATAAAAAGCCTTTAGCTCTCATAAAGGATTGGAAAGTTAAAGGAAGAGGCTCGATTGCACTTCCCTGTATAATATGTTGTGGTGATGGCAGGGAAGTGTATAGCAAAACCTGAGCCCTGGGATGATCAGATCAGGCCTTGGGGCAGTTGAGAAGGTGAGGTACAGACCTGATGACAGCTGGTGCAGAGTGCAGGCTCGAGCCAGCCCTCCTTTGGTAGCTGGGCTCTTCCTGGGCAAGCGGTACCTGCATGGAGAAGATCACTGAAAACAAGGATGTCTTGCCGTGGTGGCCAATGTGCAGCAGGCCATAGAGTTCTTCTGTGGAGGGAGGAAGGATAGAGCTTTTGCCTACTCCTAATCTCCCAGCTTCCTGAACACTGAATTAATTAATTATGCCTGTAATCCTCTCCTCCTCTGTCAGTTTCAGTCTTCTCTTCTGACCTTGTTCCTCCCTCTTGGCCCCTTCTTCACTGGCACCATGCTTCATTCAGTGCTTAATTACTCCGCTGCACTTTATATTCTCTAGTTCGAAGCCCCTGTTCTTTGTTTTGTCATATTCTGGTAATGCAAATAATCCTCTTCCTTTGAAGGTATTTGTATTCTGTGATCCTGTCTCCCCTGAGACTTCTCTTTGGCAGACTGCAGAAACTGAGTTTTGTCTGTCTAACCTAAGTCACTAGATACCTTTGAATGATGTTTTCTCTGTATGTGTTTTCTGCACTTTCATGGCACTTCCAAGCTGTGGGGAGCAGAATATACCCCAAAGAAGGTCCCAGCGCACTTACCTACATAAAGCATGCCATATCCCGTATTATTTTTACAAAAGAACAGTGTACAATCACTCATCCCCCTGGAACTTTTACTGCAGCTCTTCATGTGAAGGAAAGTACCAAGGAAAAGAGGTATCCATTAATCTACCAGCAATTTGTCAGTTTAAAATCTCTGCCCAGTCTAAAATCTGTAAGTCTATGATTCACCATGCAAGGCATTACTGAGGCAATAACTGTTCAGAGACCTTTTGGCTGTGCCTTGTCTGAAGTGCACTGGCTGAACACATTGATATTAATAAAGCTATTTGTGGCTTGCATTGACTGATGAGTCTTTTTGTCTTTCCTAAATATTTTATTACAGGTGCAAAGTTGATAGAGAGTTATGATTCATGGCAGTAAGGATACACTGGAGAAGATAACAACCAGAAGTTGTAGGGCTCCTTCATGTCCTGGATCCTTCTCAGCAAGGGACCGTGTAATAATGTACAGAATGAGTTAATTGAAGAAGCTATGGAAGTACAGTGAGCAGAAAATGTGCAATGGTCTCTGATGCACAAAGGTACTGTCTGCAAGCACTGATGCCTCAGCTGGTTTTCCTCCATTATCTGGTCTGCTATTTATTTTTGACCCTGATGGTTTAATCAGTGCCATGCAGATTGAATGCTTCAGGTACCTGGAGCTCATGGAGGGCTACAAGAGCAGGTGCAAAGAGGCTCATGGTAATGACTGCCATTCAGCTCTGTGCAATCTGGTTTTATTGGAAATTATTTGTTACAGATAAATATCTTGAATCATTAATCATTTTAAATCCCTTTTGTCCAAGGTATCTTGCATCCACTAGTAATGACTCCAAAAGTTAAAGAATAAAACTTGTGCCAAAAAATACTTAACTTTTTTTCTGTGTGTCTCATTGTTTAGAGAGTATTCCTGGAAAAAGTAAAAGTAAACTTAGGACAATGCTTTTTCTAGAATACTTGTTTATCTCAGTACATCCTCTTTTTGCTTTAATATCATAAGTGATAATTGCACCCCTAGGGTGCATCTTGGCTGATATCTAGACCACATCTAAAACTGTTTTCATTTTACTATGAAGAATTGTTTGAAATGAGAGGCTGTGGATGCTTTAATACCAGGGCCACAAAATGAGCTATCAATACATCTCTATCATTTAAAAAAGCTAAGTGATGATGAGATTTATTAAATACCAAATATAATTTCACTGCTACTGAATACCATGACCACATTCTGTTGCATTAAAAACAAAGGAGAAAATATAAAAATTATTTGCTTTATGCATTCAGAAATCTCATAGAGCCCAAATATAACTCTGGTCTTTACTTGGTAGTACACAAAGGATATACCCTGTGCCACAAGATTTCCCAAAAACTTCCTGCTATGAACAATGCTTAATGGCTTCAGTGGAAGGAAAGTTACTTTTTCCTGCTGTTATTGCAAAGTCTAAACCAAAGAACTTCGTTAAAATGACGTTGTGCTTTCCAGCACAAATGATGATATATTTTGCAGGCTTCTCCGTAAGAGGTAAGCAGCATGGATGGATCTTTCCTAGTCCTTACAGGAGACACAACTTGAGAATCCCACAATGTGCAGTAGGCATAGTACAATAAGTTGTAATTAATCATCTGCCAAGGAATGCCAATAGGCAAATACACTGGAAAACACCAGTGTGGCTCTAACACACATTTTGCTGTAACACAAGTCCTCAGGGGACAGGTAGGGAAAAAACGAAGGGAGCGCAACAGGTGAGTTCATATTTGCGAAACCAATCTCTTCCAAGCCTGGCTCTTGTGTCATAAAGAGTTCAGGATGTCCACAATTGCCTCACAAGCTTTGTGCAGGCTCTGCCCAGGAATGTGTTCAGTGTGAAGAAGATACTCTAAAATATAAATACTAATAATTAGTCTCAGTCCCTCTCTTCTAAAATTATAGGTGTTTCTAACTGAACAGGGTTGAAACAATCTTTACATGCTGGTCTACATAAATTCAGATTTACTATGGAAAAATATGAAGTCGCTTTTCCTTATGTACAAGATTTTGTGGATTCCAAGACAATGGTATGTAATTCCACATTCTGTTCCAAATTCCATTCTTCTAATATCAACACATTAATTGACTAGAACAGGTTGCAATCATTTCTCTTTCCTATCCTTCTCCTGGAGGAGGGGGATGAATAAGAAAACCCATGCAACCAAAGTTTATGGTTAAGTGTATTTTCTTTGACATGACATTTATTAATGGTTTTCCCGCATATCTTCACTTCTTCACTTGGAAGACAATTTTTTTCTTAATATTTCTGACAAGAGGTAAATGCAAAAGGTGGCTGAGCAGAGTTACTCCCCAGGATGTGGAAGCTGTAGATTGCTTTTCCTGCTAGAGCTGAGCCCAGGGTCAGCACGCTGCCAGTCAATTGGGTGCTGTCTGGCACTGCCCTGCAGTCCCAGCTCAGGGTGTCCATGCAGAGGAAGAACCTCTGCTTTTTGTGCTTTTTGGAATTAACTATTTTTTTGGTACAGGGTCCAAAACCATTACATTAAAAAAAAAATCCAAAAACACTTTTAAAATTTTATATCTTTAAATATTAAGCATTAGGTTTTGGTGAGCTGAATTACCAGAAAATTTGTGGATTTTTTCAACCCATTTTGTATGCAAGAAGATAGAAACTTGCATGTATCTGCTTGTATCTGATGTCAACAAGTTGCTTGGTGCAATGGGAAAACTTTGAAAATGTCTCTAGTCACAAATCTCAAGAATGCAAAAGGCACTCCCATCGATCTGCATCAGTGATGTAACAGTCCACTCTTTTTTTTTCTAAATAATAATATGTTTTATAGAAGCTAATCCAATGCATTCAACCATAAGAGTATGAAAGGAAAAAAAACAAAACAAGTATGGTATAAAATGTGTGCTGGGCAGTCTTCTGATGAGTGGGAAAAATGTGAAAAGAAAGTACAACTTTATATTCTGTGCATTCCAGTTCTTAAAAGCCATCTGAGCAAAATGTCTACTATTAGTTGCCCTATAAAGAAGAATGGGAAATGGGTGGGTAAAATATGTGAAAGGAACAATAGTCTAAAAGCTAATTGCTCTTATTTCCATATAATTCAAAAATATAAAATTGCCTTAGCAAAATTACTGAAGTGATTTATTCCTAGCCTGTGAATAACCTAAAGCTTACTTTTTCCCTATTCTAAAAATGCTTGTGTAGGAAAGCTGAAACAGGAAGATCGTGTACGCACTTCTCTCCAGGGTGAGGTTTGCCATTCAAAGATGGTAGGTAGCTCTCCAGCCTGAGCAGGGACAGGTGAATCTGGAGATGCATCCTTCCCTTGCACAGGCCTCAGACCCCCCACCACAGCTTAAGAGTCAGCACCCCCTTTTTATACAAGGAAGAACTACTGCTGTCCCCAAAATCATCCTGGAGAGGGTCTTTGCGCCAGAATATGTGCTGCACTGTCTCCCCCACAGCATGGGTGTTTGGAGTGACTGAGAAGCCAAAAGTTCATGGTGCCACAGCTTCCCTCAGCCGTGGTCCATCAACCTGATTTGCTGGACCTCTGCTTTGTCTCACCAGAGCAGAGGACAGCATCTCCTGCCTTAGCAGGAGACTCCAGTAGCAAGAAACACTGCTTTAACTGAAAGTAGCAATTGAACTCAATAATGGCAGTGCTACATAGCAGGACATCAAGCTTAATAGCTCAAAAGTTAGGACACTAAGCATCACTCACAAAAAAAGCACGCATCAAATGCATTTCTTGGAAAAACTAAAACAATTAATCTAAAATTACTGGGATAGAAAAAATTAATTAAATCTATAGAACTGAGTGAAAGGCAGTATTGTCACTGCTGTCATAGTATCGTAGATTCGTAGCATAATTCAGGGTGGAAAGGATCTCAGAAGGTCACTAGGCCAGCCTCCTGCTCAAAGCAGAGTCCCCTTGAGCCCAGACCAGTTTGCTCAGGAATATGCCCATTTGGGTCCTGAAGACCTCCAGAGATGGAGACTCTGCAGCCCCTCTAGGCAGCCTCTTCCACAGTGTGCTGGGGAATACCTGATGCCTTTCAACTAACCTGAGTGTCTCTATTTCAAATTCTGTCCCTTGTCTCTTGCTCTCCTTCCATGTACCACTCTGATGAGCCCAGACCTCTCCTCTTGCTAAGAACTCCCACAGAGGTGTTGGGGGGCTGCTCCTGGGTCCTCCTGTAGCTTTGTCTCTTCCAGGCTGACCAAGCTGGTTCCTTCACTCTGTTCCCAAGGGGAAAATGGTTCAGTCCCCACCCAGCCTAGGAGCCTCTGCTGAACTCAATCCAGTTTGCCCATGTCCTTCTTTACTCAGTATCTAGAACTACTGACTAATGCAGCCCAGGAGAGTTCCCAGTCACCTTCTCCTTCATGTGCCACTCCAAGAGTACTCACTGAATGATTTCCCAAGGAAACAACAGTAGGCTGAGCAGTCTGCAGTTCCCTAGGTAGGTATTTTTGCCCTTTTGAAGAGGAATGAAACAGTTCATGTCAAAGGAAGTGAGTAGAGGGAATAAAATAGAAGAATTTAAGCTCTGGCTTACTGTTTTTCAGCTTACAGATTTTCAGCTAGGTCAGAAAGAATCAGAACCAGAACCCTGAAAGATCTATTGTCTTCTGGAATATGAGAAGGACAAATTAGGTCAGATTATGACTGCTACATAATGCTAAATCTTACAGTGATCAGTGTAGGATGCCTAGGGTTTGAGTATTAGAAAGAGTATAAATGAAGGGTTCTCCTGTGTAGAGCACCATCTGGTACCCCAGGACACCATCTCATCTTCAGCAGTCACTGAGTTTGGACTGGTGGGGCTCTCAATTCCACCTAAACCGCTCTGCTAAACAGTCCTGGTAATCCCATTGTTTACAAACTCACTAAATTCCTTTATAGATCATTATAACTTTGGTAGCAATAAATTACATCATTAAATTCTCTGTTATGTTGGAAAAAATGTTTCCTTGTGTTTGACTTAAAGATAGAGTTGAGGCTGTCCCTTAGCTCTTGTGTACCAGGAAACAATGGGAAATGAACAATTCCCCATTCACCTTCTTTCCATGGTGTGCAGTTCTCTTGGGTCCCATCAAAGCTGCTCTTGAGCATTTTCTTTCCTGATGAACTTCCTTTGGGATACATTTCATATGTCCATCTGTCTCTCATCCCCTTCCCATGTGTCTCTCCCACAAACACCAGTTTGAGAACTGTTTACAAAACAGTCCACAGATCTCCTGGCAGACTCTTAAGAAAACACAGCCTCTAGCCAAAGTCTGTGTTTTGGAAACTGTTTTTCCTAAGTAAGTATAGTTTCATTTTTATTTTATTATCTCCATTTGCTAAATGAGGTTAGCTAGCATTTTACAACAGCTATATTTCATCAGCTGGAAAGAGAGGAGAGACTCTTGTGCTGTATTTGGAAATGGGAGTGAAACATGTCAGGAATGGCCTTCACCAAGGTCTTTCAAGTTTTTTGTATTCAGAGTGTTCCCCACATCCCATGTCAAGGTGACTGCCCCATGGAGGCCGTCGCTGCCACTCAGGAATTCAGGTGGGAGGCTTTGGAGGAGGGCTTGGAGACTGGAAGGGAGAGGCAGGACAAGGATGTTGGGATGTGAGTGCCTGCTCACAGTCCTGGCTGCCTCATTCCCTCAGGAGCTGGAATCATGCTTTTCACACCCCCTTTACCTTTTCTTGGGGTTGGGTGCAGCACCTTTGCTGTGCCAGCACTGGGTGCAACACTTCCTCTATCAGTGCTCCTGCAGAGCACAAGACAGTCTTAAAATATTACTCTTGGTGCAGTCAGTATTTTGGTTTTAGCAACCTTAGAATCAATAGTGATATAAAACAGAGGTGGAAAACTATTTCTTGCTGTGAAGGGAGAGTTTCAGCATACTGAGGTGATGGAGTAGCATGTCCTGGACTGACTGTACCCACAACTCCATGCACTGTTCTATAAGGCTTTAGCATCCATCATGTGGCAGAGAACCTCCTTTCCATTGTTTTTATCATATGGAACTGATAAGTTGCATTTTTCCTTTTATTAGCAAGCGAGGTCCACCAATAATTTTAATTCTGCGGGGAGAACTTACTTTAGGGGTAGTCATTCAGTTCAGAGCTGCACATGTTGTCCCTACAAAGCAAACTCCTTTCTCTGTGTCTCAGCCTGTCTCTGGTAAACACAAAGCCCACCAACTAGAGACATTAATCTAAATAGAGCTGGGAAAGGCTAATGTATTGTTTTTTCCTTACAGTGACAAATAATGGATATCAAGTATAAAAAAGAATAACAAGGCAAAGCTACTGATTCTGTCCTGGGTGATATTTGGTTTTAGTCTAGGCTTTGGAAAACTTAGAGCATTTTCCTCAAGTTTATTGTATTTTATGTGTATCTAACTTATTTCTCAGGTTTGCGTTTGAGCAAAAGTGTGGGCCTTCAAGACATGTTTGTAGTTTGTGGGTGGATAGAACCAATGGGGAACTTCCTCAGATGAAGCCTCTGAATTTTCTGTTTCAGGAGTCATACACTCTTTGACATTTCCTTTTTATGTAGTTTGGTGCAGTAAGGGTGGGGCTGCTCAGCCTGGAGAAGAGAAGGTTGTGGGGAGACCTCATCTCAGCCTCCCAGTATCTGAAGGGGGCCTGCAGGGGAGCTGGAGAAGAACACCTCCTCAGGAACTGCAGTGACAGGACAAGGGAGTAAAGGGGACAAATTGAAAGGCTTTAGGTTTAGATTAGATGTTAGAAAGAAAATCTTTACTGTGAGGATGGTGAGACCCTGGAACAGGTTGTCCAGAGAAGCTGTGGATGTCCCATCCCTGGAAGTGTTCAAGGACATGTTGGATGGGCTTTGAGCAATCTGGTCTAGTAGGAAGTGCCTGTGCCCATGGTGGTGGGGTTTGAACAAGATAATCATTGAGGTCCCTTCCAACTCAAACCATCCCAAGATTCTATGATTCTACATCAGCACTCCAGCACTTATGTTTTCTCTTCCACAAATAAAGCCTTTTGTTATCTAGCAGCTCCATTGCTGTGACAAGCCACACAGACAGATAGTGTCTGGATCTAGAAAATTGATACTTTTCTATTTTCCTGTCACAGTAAAAGGAGCAAGCTGAAGGTGCTTAATGAAGCTGATGTGCATTTTGTTTGGCAGTAGTGTCAATACTTTGAAGATCTTTCACTTTTATTTTTTTTATTCAGCCATTTAGTACATTGTATAAGTTTGCTTAAAACCATTGTGTGCTAGAATGTTTCTTCTTTTCTTATTCAGACTTCTCTTCTAATGGCCACAAGCCTTAACTGTGTAAAGAGAAGAGAAGGCCATAACACATTTGTTTAGCCAGTGCAGATAGCACACAGAAGATAAGAGCATTTACCTATGGCTTACTCCAGTGCAATCTCTTACAGACTGTGCTGAAAATATGCAGACAGGCAATCTGCATAAGGTTTCCGTGTGTGTTCTGGACAATATTTCTGACTAGATCCTCAGCTAATTTAAATCAGCATGCGTATGCTGACTTTAAAATTATGTCTGTTATGTGCAGTGAATATGTTTATCCCAAATTTAAACAAAGTTTAAAGATGGCCAAACATCACAAGCTCAATTAGCCAAGAACCCATTTATTCCTACTTGAGTGATAGAAATTTTAAAGCTGGTTAAAACTGTTATGCAGCCAAATGGTTTTCATTGGGCGAACTTAAAAACTTGATTCAGAAAAGCTTCCAGTGTATATTCAGTCTCTTTGCTACTCAGTAAAAAGGATTGATACAGTACAGAAAAGTTCCACAAGTTTCAAGAGAAAAAAACCCCATATTAATTCCACAGAATTCATATGGGGGAAAAAGAAAAAGTAGAATTTGATTTAAAATAAATTTTCATGTGACCCATAAAATTACAAACCCACCAGTGAAAGAAACAGACAAATACTTAAAATGTTCTTTCTGTAGGCAGTGTTTCAGATTATGATACTTTGTTTCAAAATTTGTCAGTTTGAAGTTACAATTCCTATGCACTCTTACTCTTTGTAGTAATTCTATTTTGCTACATTATGATGAACACTAATAGGATTACCATGGGTATTTTGAAAAATGTTCTCTATAGCTGTCTGTATTCCATTGTGTGTATTGTTACATCAGGTTAAATTCTGTTAAATACTATCTCATAACTCTACGGGTGATCTTATTTTCATTTATGATTAAAAATTATTGATGATTCCTGTTTTCAAAATTTTTCAAGACATAAATTTATAAACCCTAGTTCATATACATATTCATCTCTAGTACTAGGGTTATAATTCATTAACTAGAATAAATAATGTACACATTTATTTTGCATACTGTCTAATTACACTTACTTTATACAATCTAAATTACTTATGCTAATTTTTTTTCTCTGAGATATACATAACATTTATTTTCCGCTTTGGTTAGTTTTATTTAGCAAGTAACTATGACAGATTTTATTTATTCACACCTCTGTTTTTCAGTGAGGGTATTTTCCTCTCAAAACTACACTTAGACATTTTTTCATGTGTAGCTGTAGATGTACTTTTATTGCTGGATAAATCAGAAAAGTTGAGGTATTCTCCTTCATCAGTGTTCTTGGTGGGCATACTTTATTTTTAAAGGACCTGTGGAAAATGTGGATATAATTTAAGGAAAGAGTCAGTTTAGGACTTTGTTAGACATTGAAAAGAGTTTGAGGAAACTACAGTACTTAATCAAAGTTCTTGAAGATCCTATTTCCTGAAGTATGAGAAAAGAAAGAAATCAATATTTTATTAAATAAGCTGTTAACCACAAAGGTTTACATCATCCAGCATGAGTTTCTGAACAAGGGAAATGTAAAAAAAAAAGCAAAAATTCCCCTGCTTTACACCCCCGTGGAGGACGTGGGCAAATTCCTGCCTCCATGGTGAACATTTCCCTTGTGGCATGGTGGGAACTGAGAAAGCAGAGCCCCCAGAGCCAGTGCCACTGCCATTGCTGTGCCCCTGCCACTGCTGTGCCACTGCCACTGCTGTGCCACTGCCACTGCTGTGCCACTGACATTGCTGTGCCCCTGCCACTGCTGTGCCACTGCCACTGCTGTGCCCCTGCCACTGCTGTGCCACTGCCATTGCTGTGCCACTGCCACTGCTGTGCCCCTGCCACTGCTGTGCCACTGACATTGCTGTGCCACTGACATTGCTGTGCCCCTGCCACTGCTGTGCCACTGCCACTGCTGTGCCCCTGCCACTGCTGTGCCACTGCCACTGCTGTGCCACTGCCACTGCTGTGCCCCTGCCACTGCTGTGCCACTGCCACTGCTGTGCCCCTGTCACTGCTGTGCCACTGCCATTGCTGTGCCACTGCCACTGCTGTGCCCCTGCCACTGCTGTGCCACTGCCACTGTTGTGCCACTGCCACTGCTGTGCCACTGACATTGCTGTGCCCCTGCCACTGCTGTGCCACTGCCACTGCTGTGCCACTGCCACTGCTGTGCCACTGCCATTGCTGTGCCACTGCCACTGCTGTGCCACTGACATTGCTGTGCCCCTGCCACTGCTGTGCCACTGCCACTGCTGTGCCACTGCCACTGCTGTGCCCCTGCCACTGCTGTGCCACTGCCACTGCTGTGCCACTGCCATTGCTGTGCCACTGCCACTGCTGTGCCACTGCCACTGCTGTGCCACTGTCACTGCTGTGCCACTGCCATTGCTGTGCCACTGCCACTGCTGTGCCCCTGCCACTGCTGTGCCACTGCCACTGTCCCTCTGCCCCGTCCTCCTGCCCCTGCCTGGCTTCTGCTCCCTCTCCTGCTCTGGGAGCAAGTGATAGAAGGTCGATAAAGAAAACTGAGCTGGGCCTCTCTCCAGCAAGGATTACCTCTGCCTTTCTCCAGTCTCTGCAAAGGTTGTAGTTGAAACATTGTGTTTAAACCCACATGAGTACAGGACAGTTGAATATTTATCTGGCTCTATTTATTTTGAAGAAGGATAGAATAGAATCTGATGCATTTCTAAGTGATTGCAGTATCTGGAAATACTTCTTTCTTTCCTGCATGGAGCTGTTGTATATCCATTCTGAAGTACATGGAACAAGATTTCTGCTTCTTTCTAATTCTTCTTCTGACATTTTTCATAGTCTTACTGTTTCTGGAAAGTCTCCAATATGGAAACTGCTAATTCACAATTTTTTGTTGCGTGTTGTTAAATTTTTAGTTTTTGGCAGTTCTGAAGAATCAATCTTCAATCAACAGCTTAGACATTTTCCCCAATGCCTATATTCAGAACTGTTAAAATATTCTATATTTATATATAAATATATATTTATATCACATATGCTATATATCAAACATAATTCAGTTCTGCTGGGTTTTTCTCAGGTCATCTGCTGTGGAAAGTTCACAGTTCTGATCAATCTGTTAGATCTACAAGTCTTTCAGTGTTTTCTACCCTTTGTCATAGTTTTCAGTTTCACAGTGAGTTATTAGGACCCTTTTAAGCCTCTTCCCTTAAGCAATGCCCTAGGCTCCCTGTCCTTGTGCTAAAGCTAACTCTGGATGCTTAACCTCAGCAAGGGAATGTGCTTCCTTGAGATTCACACACAACAGCCCAGCAAGAATGCTCTCTTTCTATTTTGACACCATGCTGTTAGAGGGTTAAGAAACTATGTTTATTTGACTTATCTTCCATTACACGCAGGGATTCTCCAAAATCCACATATCTCTCAGCTCTCTGTTTGGATCCTTCACTGTGCACAGCCTTCCCGGCAGTTCCCTGCCTCTCCAGTCACGTGTTGTATGGTTTTAGCTCCTTTTAGCTTTCTGTTTGTTCTCTCAATCTCTAGTTTCCCCTAAAGGTTGGAACACGTTTATGATGTTCCCACCCACACCCTGCTCCTGGGATCTGGCTGCAGTGCCTCAGTGTTCCATGGTTAACACTACCCCATGTACCACATGGTGCTGTTGTCCACATGATGCCTGTGACAACAAGCCAGTTCTGACATTGATAGAATTGCAAGAATGAATAACCAGCATCTTGTCCATACCACTCCTCATTTCATTCCCCTTAAATATCTTTTTGCACATAATGAGTTCTGCTGGTTTAATATTTCCCCATTTGGAAGATATTCCCACTTCTGGACCATCCCCGCTGTGTTTCTCCTACACCTGTACCATCTCTATGATGATTTTTTAAATAGCTGGACCTGAACTGTCACCAGTAAGGGTAATTTTACCTCATCTCAAACACCATAATTTCTAGTTTTACTGTTATTCCTTTCTTACATATTGACATAGTCTCTAGGCTGGCTGGGTGCAATCACTCGGCAGAGCAGAGGGGAGCAGAGAGACCAATGCTGTCCAAATGTTTGTTCCCTGTGGTCATGGTTAATAAACTCCCCTCTGACCTGTCTTATGTTATACTTATGTTATGAAGCACTTGGTATCCCCAGATATGACACTTGACAAAACTATGTGTCATTCTGATTGCTATTAACAGTGAACTGAGCGCTTCCCACAGACCTACCAGCAGTGACTCCTAGGTCTCTGTTCTGTATGGTAATAGCCAATTTTAAGTCCATTAATTTATATATGCCTAGTTAAAATTGTTTGCCTCCATATTCATTGGTTTACATTTATTGCCATTGAATTTTTGTCTGTTATTTTACAGCCTGCATATCCAGAGCCTGTTCATCAGAATAAATGTAGGAAAACATCATCTGAGCCAGGTACCATGTGTTTCCATTATAGGCAGCAGAGAGAAAGAGGCATCTCCAGGGCCTTGATTCCTCCAAGTCTAATGTACATATCCCAAACAGACCAAGGGAATCCAGCCTGTTTCTCTCCACTGAGTACAAAACGAGCCTCTGGTGGTTCTTTGTTTCTCTAACAGCTACGCTGTTGTTAGGTAAAATAAATCCCACCTGTTGTGAGCTGTCTCTTTCACATTGCAGACAGCCCTTTTTCATATTGTCCTAAACTATTTTGTATCATCTACAAACACTTCTATGCTGCTATTTGCTTTTCTCAGGTGATTTTTGTGTGAATGGGACAGGCACACAAGTCCACAGATGCTGGTGGGACTGCCCTGGAAATGTTCCTTTAAAAAAACCCAAGAAAACCCCCATGACAATTTGTTCCTATCCTTTCTTTCCGACTGTAAGAGCTTTATCTATTTAACAATCTTTTAGGAAGGATGTTCTCAAAATCACTTCGGAAACACAAGCATGCTTCTTTAACAGCACCACCATAATCTTGCTCTCACTGACTATTTCCAAGGAGCTCAGTGGATTTATGATGTAAGATTTACTCCCTACAGAAGTTCTAGGCTTTCTTATATGTTTCCTATGTCGGTGTTCCTACATCAGCATTACACATCTATAGGTGTTTGAACCTTTTCTAATTTTCTTTTCAATACTGAGTTCACATTTACCTTTTAAGGGGAGGGTTGAGCAGTTTAAGCAGTTCTTTTACAATTCTGGGGAAATACCTTAGGGTTCTACTGATTCATTGCTACCTATTTTACTGTTCTGTCCTAAGTAGTCCCCTACTGCATTTGAGCTGCTCCTATCTGCTGTCATTAGGAAAGCCTATGCAGTGGGAATGTCCCTGAGTTATTCTTTGTGGTCACCAAGCCCACCTAGCTTTCCTCTTTCTGGAAACCCCATTGGCCCTATTGATTCCCTGATTGCCCACAGCAAATTTGAGAGATATTTCACTACATCTTTTGGATTTTTTTAGCAAATTGTCTTCAAAATGTTTTTCAGACTTGACTCCTTATGATCTTACCTTTTGCTTAGCAGAACACAATCCACACTTACTTCCTGGAGATTTGTCTTTGATGTTGTTAATATCAATAAAATATTTTTTGTTTTGTTTTGTAGAAAAAAACAATATTCCGATAATAGTGGATTAGATTAAGTGAAGCTGTGACCTATATTAGGCACATATCTGATTATTATGGTGAAGGTGTAGTTTGCCTATTTCTGCTCATGGTTGGTAGTTTTGGTAACAAGAAAGAGAGTACTTTCCATTAGTTTGGGATGGCCCAAGGTGGGCAGCAGAGGTATTTGTTCTTTGGTACCCATCTTTTTCATGGCATTTTTAGAATGCTCTCTGCTTCATTAAAAAAAGAAGAAACACCTTCCATTTTAAATTAATTGAGTTAATACTGTTTTCACGAGAGAGGAGATTCCTCAGAGGAAGGTCAATAACATAATTAGCAAAATATAATTAAGACGGGGGTGCTGAAGAACAAGAATCAAGCCACTGGCCAAATGCTTCCCTTAGTACAGCTGGTAGGCTGGTTCTGTCCTTCTGTCCTCTGGCTAAGGCTTGTGAAAAAGACAGAATTTAACAAGAAAAAGAAAGTTCTTGGGTCTGAATATCTGGCACTTGAAAGTCAGCATGTACTACGATTTGCTTTTCTAAGCAGTCAATTTTTTTGAGCTTTGCATCATGAGCAAGAAAAAAGGCATAGTTTATGTTCTTCATTTCAAAAGTTATTTTTACATCACATACTAATTTGTAATATTCCATTTGCCCTTTCACGTATATTTGCAGATATGAGCCCAACTGAAGCCTGAAACAAGGCCATTAGTATGGCCTACCAATGCATCCATACTCTCAATTACTTTATCTTAATGAATACTCTGATCTCTGGGACATTTAATAGAAATAAAAACTAATTTTAAATAATATTTGAAAGTTTTGTTTGGGACAGTTCATAAAGAGAAGAATCAAGAATTATCCAGTAAATTACTGGCAATGAGTTATTGTTCTTGCTCTGTTGATAACCAAGGGAACAGAAGAATTGCTGTAGTTTAGCAGACATCTACTGTGATGAGTCTGTTACCAGTGATCAATTCCTTATGTTTCAAAGGCATCTTATGTAGTAACCCACACAAAGGAACAGTTTTAAATCTCTGGAAACTACTGCCTGATTTAGAGCCTGAAACATGGCAGTGAAAGTCCCAAGTGTTTCAACTCATCTTTTCTTAAAATGACTCCTGTGAATACCTGAAATGCCAAGACCTGGTTCTACCTGCACACGGTGGGTTTGGTTCTGTTCTTAGTTTTTAAAGAAGAGTTAATGGGTTTTCATGTATTTACTTGGCATCTTCAGAAAAAAGTGCATCTTTATTTATCTCTTTGACAGGTCCTGGAAAGGCAGGAGTTTCCCCACACAGCTTTATGGGGGCAAAGTAATCACAGCATTAACAGAGGAAATGAAATCTTTCTTACCTCCTCATTTTTGTTTTGCAAACTCCAGATGTTTTTCCATCAGAGCACAAGATGCAGCTAGCTTCTCACTGCTCCTAACTGGATTAAGACTAATTTTACATACAGGAAAGCAATTTTCCAATTGCTAAGCACTATTATCTTTCAGCAGGTTTGTTTTTATTAACAAGGGGAAATCTATGTGTATTTTTAATTGTTTGTAACCCTTTTTCTTTGTATGATCCAATTCTCACCTGGGTATATAATTCCAGAAAGACTGTAAACTCTAGTAATTCAGTCACCCTGAGTGCATCTTTAGGTGTTTAAATGCTCTAAATATGCTTTCCTAAAGCTCATTGATTCACATAAGGCTCCAGATTTTATTTAGTGGCCAGTGATTGTTTCTATAAATATGTTTTTGACCATGGCTTTAATTCTTTTGGAAACCTTACTTAGGCATGGATGAGTGATGGACCATTACAAGTCATTCACTGTGGCGAAGGTTAATCAGACAAATCCTCTCATTAACCTGAATCTGATTCTCTTCTTTATTATTGAAAGACAATTTACATTTTCACAGTGAGGTTAAGGAATAAGTTTTTATGCTATAATATATATCCATTTATTGAGCATGTGTGCAGTTTACATGAGAGTTATTAGAATAAGGAATAAGGAATATATTTTGCAAAAGCATTTTGTAATGCTATTCAATCAGAAACAAACCCACAGTACGCTTAAATGAATAGAAGACTGTTCTTTTCCAGTGTACAAGTGCATAAAAATGACCTTGATAGCTCTTTTCTTTTTTTTTCTATTTCTATGTTCCTGTCTTTTTTTTCCATTCTGCCAATACCTTTTTCATTGTTTTGTATTGATGTTTCATTTTCATTGGGCTGCCTACTTGCTTAAATACATGACTTTCCACTCCCCTCTGTGGTGATCTCTATATTACCTTGTCTAGCCTTTTCCCAGACTTGCATGTAGCCCTAGTAACCTTATAAGTGGCACAATGTTGTCTCCAAATAGTATGTTCACATTTTTGAAAGAGATCTAAACATGGTGAGCTTTATTTCTCAGACTAATGGGTAAACCCCTATTTATTTATCTTATTTGGCAAACATGCTATGCCAGTATGCCATGAGGAGTGGTATGTAGATTGCAGGGCAACTCATTCCTTCTGTCATTCAAAAATGACTTACTTATTTATACAATTTTTAATTATGCATGGCAGTGTGCTAAATGTATGCCTCCATCTACATGTGGGAGAGGGAAAGAGACTGAATCCTCTTTTTTTGCAGTCACTGGACTTTCCCTTAAGATTCTCATTGTGAAATATGGAAGCAGCAGGATTTCCTAGCACATCCTACACACTTATAGGGATGTAAAACTGCAATTTAAACACTTAAAATCTTGTTTCTCTTGCTAGCTGACCCTGGCAGAATCATAAGTCTCTAGGCATCTACATTTCTGCCAGAAAAATCCTTAATTTTTTGAATGATATGTTGGGAACTTGACTGACATCATCTCATTGCTGAGAGTAACTAGGTGTTCTCATATATCCACTAAACATAGTAATTTCTTCTGTTAGATCAGTGCTTTGATTTCTTCTCCAATCAATATTTTATATCAAAAAACTGAATAATTTTGAGAGCAGAAACTGTAATGACATAGTCTTACATGCTTTCTCCAAGTGACTCGATTAGAGTCATTCTCTGGCTTGCTAGCTCAACAGACGTGCAATCATTTAAGTAAAAATTACCCTGAAGAAACTGGAGAATGACATACAGATATATGTTGCTGGCCACAACAAGATTTAAGTTAAAACTGCCTTAGCAGATGTGAGTGGGCAGGGCTCCCACAGACCTGGATGGTTGTCCTCATTGCTCCTAGAAAGCAAGGAAACCAAGAAGGTTGCATCAGCAGCTTCCCGGGGCTGAGGGAGAAAAGGTGTTCCCCCTCAGCTCAGTGCCAGCTAGATGAGAGAGTTCTGTATTCCTTCTGGTGGCTTTCCCAGATCCTGTTCAGAGACACATGGATGTCCCCACATATACAACAGGGAGCATAGGCATATAACTCAAGGCTGGATGTTTCTATGTGGGAAAAGATACTGGATTCATCCCATGTAAGAGTCAGCCTGAATTATTGCTTGGAATTCTCCATTAACTTCAGAGGAGCTCTGCAAGGCCTTTGTTTCTGGCTAAGGTTCCCAAAGTTAGTGGGATGAAGCCGGCTGAAAGTGTCAGAAGTTCAGAATTGCGACACTTGATATTGCAACTTCTAAAGGCTTTTGTGGAATGACCTGGTGGGGAAATTTTTGGTTAGGTAAATGCAGTGATATTTTACGATTGACTTTTATAGCCCTGGAAGTAATTTAAAGAATTCTGTAAAATAGCTAATGCCACTACTCTAGAAGCTGGTATTAACTGCCTTTGGTCCAATAATATTGAGGGATCAAAGCCATTCCTCCTAGGTCTTGCTGTAATGAAAGATGGGGTTTTAACCATTCTTTAAAAGCAGTGAATCGTTTCAATTCTTTCTCTCCTGAAAGCTCTTTCTATCAGATGTATTTTGATAGAGTTAGAATCATGTCCCTGTTTTCTTACTAAATGTTCCTATTTATATGTTAAAAAAGCTGGCAGGTTTGCAAGTACTGAAAAAAAAAAACCTCAAGGGGACAGCATTTTTTAAATGGAATGGGATTCAAAGTGAGAATTCATGAATATGCCTTTGGCTGGCTATGACTGCAATTCTTAGAGAGATCTGTGACACTCTCATTCAGCAGAGTCCAGCTGGGAACTGGCATGTTGTGTCTGTGTAGCCCTTTGCTCTCCGCATCCGTAGAGAAGGAGGTCAGTCCCAAGCCCCGTGGAGGGGGAGGACGTGGGAGCTCTGGTGCAGTTTGGGGAGGGGCTGTGGTTATAGCTGGAGAGTAGAATCTCTGCAGGGGCTCATGAAACCTGGACCACTGTCAGCCTTTTATTTGGTTCTTGATGAAGAAACTGCGTATCGGGGAAACATTCCTGAGCTCAGTACTAACACACACATCACTAGAAATCTGTTCTGGCATTTGCTGGTTTCTTTTCTTTGAACACTGACTCTACAGAATAGAAATTACCATATTGTGCTGTGCACCCTTAATACAGAAAGCAATTATAATCATTGCCAAGTCAAAAACATCTGCCTGAGGGAAGATCTTGCTGGTCCAGACCATGAAGCCGTTGCTGTGAGGTTATTCCAGCAATAACCATTTATGGTTATTCCAGCACTATTCTGTTGTGTGGCTCAGTTCACTTCTTCTGATGGTGCTTCCATCTCACTCTTTTTCTACATTCCCATAAACTGTGGGATGAAAAAGGCCTTAGGAGCTGAGAGGATCTGGAAGAAATACTGCCAGCTGCCACAGATTAGATTAAGTGCTGTGCAAGAGCTATAGGGTGGTAGGAGAGATGGCACCAATCAAGACACTGGTCTAAATTTTTTGCCTGATTGAAAGTCACTAAAGCCTAAGGACATACACAAAGATAACTCATTATTGTATTTAATGGGCAGTTGGTTGTATTGCACCAGGTTTCCTTTATTTTACAGAATAATTGGACAAAGCAGTCTTGCCATACCAACAGGCGTCATCTAAAGGCCAGGAAATATTTCTGCATATAGAGATGGAGGGACCACAGCTGCTTGATTCAGAGAGCGAATTTAAAAAGTAAATGTATGAATAGAGTCAATATGGAATGGAAGATGCACAAAAAATATTGTTTAGAAAATCAAGGTCTCCTATTTATTCTTGAGCATAATGCCGAAACAAGGTAATTTGAAATGGAAGTGAAAAGCAGCATATCCTGAGTGGTATATTATTAATTTATGGTATTGATTGGCTCATCAAAATGAAGGATTTAGTAAAAATAAAAGCAAGGAGAAATCTCTGTATGGATAATAAGAAGATCTAAAACCTGTCAGGCAGCACTGGATGACACAAGCCACGGGAACAAAAGGCAGGGCCTTAATTAATCGGCAGTAGATTTCATGTCCCTTCATTTTGGCAGCAATCTGAACAGGAGTTTCAGATGGCCAGATCATTTCTCTGGTCACGTGTTGCCATGCTGTACAGTCAAGCTTAGGCACAATTTTGCTAAAATGCTCATGAAGGCTTTTGTGTATCCACATTTCCAGCTAAAATACATTTAACATGACTTCAATTGCATGTGCCATGGACAGCCTGGTGTCACCACAGTTGCTTTTCACAGCCTAAGCAGCATTAAGGAATGTGAATTTGACAAGAAACAGCTGAAGAGGAGTACACTCATTCCTAAGGTAACTCCACTGACCTTGCTCGAGCTGATCCAAAGTTCAAGCTTAGCCTTGACCTGTTTTCCGGTAGTTCACAAGTTGTGTGCCTGGAGAACTGCTTCTACTTCTGCTCTTCTATCCATCTTTGTTCAAGGTGATAACAAAAGAAGTAAAAAAGGTTCAGGGAATGGTGACAAACATACTTGGAGCACAGGAAAACTCTCATATGAAGGGAGGTTAATAAGGTTGGAGTGGTTTCTCTTAGAGATAAGACAAATCAAAAGGAAGCCCACAAAAAGAAATCTAGAAGGACTCATCCATGTACCCCTTGTGACGTACTAAAAGCCCTTTAGAGGTCTACAACCATGGAATTGAATTAAACTGCTGCTACCTGCTGCTCCCTGCCAGCTGGATGAAAGTTGGGCTCTCTGCCTCGTGTCTTTTGGGCTATAAAAGTTAAAAATCATCCATATAGGGAAGTAGCAGCTCTTGTCCCTGTTTCCCACACAACAGAAAATAGGGAGAGCCACAGAAAATCTGGGAGTATTCCAAGTCAAAGGAAAGGAAGATACCTTTCAACGTGGTATATCCATATCAAATATCCATGGAACCAGGCAATTAATAGTGTTTGAACTTATTGTGGTTTGTAACAAGACTTCTCTGGTTTATAAGAGCTGCTGGTGAAGCTGAGTGCAGCTCTGCAGCCTAGGGGATGCTGCATCTCCATGGGTGGAAAGGGGACACACAAAGACTGGCAGCGAGCACGCTTCCCAGGAAAAGGCAAGGCTCAGGTGTCTGAGGCTTCAGCCACCCTGGGGAGTCAGCTGCCCGAGTCCAGCCATCATATGCATCATCTGAGCCAAGAGAGTCAGCCCAGCTTGTGAACGTAGCCTGTGGTCAGTGCGGACAGCAGCATTCACAGAGGGATGAAACTTGGTCAGAGTGAGCACAGTTTCTCATGCATTTGCAGTAGACAGGCAGCAGAAACAAGCCATCAGTTACCATGGTTAAGCTGGTGTTTACTAACTCAGGGGTGATGGTGAAATATCACAAGACCAAGTCCTAAAAACATGCCACCTCGTGCCTCTGTATTTCACAGGCAGCAACCATTGTAACCATCTCTGAGGAGTCACCAAACAAGTTCCCTAAGCAGCTGATGATAGTGCTGTACTTTCTCAGCAAACTCAATTTCATGGCAGTGTACTTTATTTGATGAGTATTTCTTTTTTGCTGCAGGGCTTCAGCAGCAGTGTGGATGGAGACTGCCATGCCCTTGCTTCCTACCATGTGGTTCACTCACAGCACACCTGGGTTTGTATCCCAGCAAGCCCCAGAAATTGTATAAATCCATCTTTTGTGCCTGGGCTGGGTACTCTGGCATGTTCCTCAGTGCCCAACAAAGACCTACAGACTTGGCTGTCATTTGGGAAGTGGGAGGGATCAAGGCAGTTCCTTGATCCTTGGATTGTGGGACCAAGCCCCAGAGATGACAGAGGATCCCTGCTCCCAAGCCTGGTGAGAGATCTGAGTCTCTGGGGCTCTTCTTTCTAACTTCTCCTTCTTCCTTAGAGAGTCTTTCAATTCCAGTTTATTCTTCACTTAATATGAAGGGATTTACACTGATCACTCTTGTTAATAGCTGTTAATGGGAATTTTATTCTTGAATCTCCTGTGTTTGGAAGTATAATTTTGTTTTCAGAGCAAATTTAAATTTGTAAGTATTCATGGGAAGAAAAAGTTATCAGACCACCCTCTGCACTTCCTAGCTGATGTTATACGGCCTTCTCTGATTAGCTTTTAAAATCTATTTTTAGCTTAAATATGTAGCATAGAGCCCTAGACACAAAGCTTGATGGTGCTTATCACTTCAAATACGCTATCAACAACCTCCTCCCAAAAGGAACAGATTGTAGGTGTGTAAGGGACTCCCTTTTTTCCTCCTGCAAAGTCTTCACGTTTGATATCAAAAAGCTTGGCTGCAGCGAGTCCCCCAGCTGCTTCGGCCTGACTCCAGAGATGGCTGAGGCTGCAGGTGAGCTCCCTGCAAAAACTGGGGCAACACCAAGTTCAAAGTGAAGCAGCTGGAGCTGGATGGGATGCATTCCACAGGCACTTCTCCATTTTTAAAAATTCCCTTTGCTCTATTATATTATAATATTTCTCTTTTACTTCTCATTTTCCTGACCCAATTAATGTCTTTGCACTTGAAATGGTTTGTAGAGTTAGGATTTGAGGAGAGGTAGCAGAGTAATGCTGTAAAAGCTGGGAGATTTTATCCTGTAGCCCTCTGTGAGTGCCCCTGTTTGTGGTCCCAGAGGCCTTTGGACATGGTAACTTTACTTAGGGGAGTTTATCTAAGGAATTGAGGTTGTCATACAGATCTTACTTTGTGGGGATGGTTGGGTGGATTTGGGATGCTTGTGTGAAATTGAGTGTATACACGTGGGTTAAAATAACAGTAGAATAACAGAATATGTAAAGTAATAGCCTTTCAGATGCCCAGGCAAAAGTAACAGGTTTGTGTGTCCTAAAGCACATAGGATGAGCTTTCTGGTGACTAGGTGTAGGAATGTTTACTTATGCCCCAAATATCACATTGCCTTTTGTTTTTTTTTTTTTTTTTTGTTTTTCTTTTAATGCATGTGAAAATTATTTGAGAAGTCAGCTCTAAAAATAATAGTGTTGTGCAACAACTGCAGTATTTTTTCAGGTGAGCTTTGAAATCTAGTGTTTGTGTATATAGTTAAGAACACATAAGTTCTTCCATCCCAGACTCTCACATCTGTTGAGCTGATGTCTTGTGTATTTGCTCTTTTCTAGGATAAAATTACTTGCTTTTAGGTTGAGCAAAAGTTTCTCAAGGACCTTAAGTAGGAAAATGGTAGGAAATATGGCATATTCATAATTTTTTCTTGCGACATTTTCCCAATTTGAGAGGTTCCTAAGCTACTCTTCAGAATATGGATGCAAAGGTTAAGTTATAAAGGTATCTGGCAAATTATTTTTACAACGGATTTAGAAAACTGCCCTGCATTGCTCAAGTGAGGAGGGATAGGTATTTACCATTTCTGCCATAACAGCCAATCTCTAGAAATGGGTCTGGCCATTTCATCTTCCTTATTCTGATAGAAGAAGGAAGACAAATGTAACAATCTGTATTTCATTAACATTAAAAGTTGATTGGGTTTTCATGGTAATAGGCTTTTAATGATTTTGCATGGGAGAATGTTTAATGAAAGAGGAAACAGCTGTTAAGTTCAAACATAGGAAAAATAATTTAATATAAGTCATGTAGCATGGCAGCATATTGAAATTTTTATTGTAACTTGTGTTTCCTCAGTTGTGAAGTGCCCTCATCTTCATCCCATTCCATATACAGTTTAGTACTCAGCTGAAAGACTCTTGTTAGTAACTTCTTGTTAGTACTCTTGTTAGTTGATTTTTAAAACTTTCACTAACAGCATTATTTTGCAGCCCATTTTCAAATTTTAGGAATAGATCCTTTATTAGATCACATCATATGAGTCTCTGTTCCAGAGGGCAAAAATAAGAAGCGTAAATGACTTTATTTTTGCCTCAGTGGATGCTTGTACAGGCTGCTCTGAGGCATCAGCTGATGGGTGTGGATGCTGTGGTGGGCAGGTGGCAGTGTCTGCTCCCTCTGAGCAGCACCCATGGAGATGGGGAGGGATTTCTCACACAGCCCTGCAGCACCAGCAACAGTGCCCCGCTGTCCTGAGCTCTGCTTCACTGGGGGACACACTGATGGATGACAGCACGTTTTCCTCTGATATAGAGACATTTCTGAACCTTACTAAAGCTGCCTTTTGCTTCAGCCAAGGGACAACTAAATTCACTTAAAAGGAAGCACCTAAAATCAGAAGTGCCATAGATAAATGAATGCAGAAAAAAAAAAATTCAGTTGCTGCCTTGCTCTTGTTCACCCTATCTTTTGAAATTGTGGTGAAACTCCACACTGCACTTTCAGGTGAAGAGCAGAGCTGTCTGTGACTTACAGGCTTTACTTTACACAAGGAGGGATTGCTCTCCTAATCCATCATCCAGGTGAACTGCATTGCATTTAGCCAGTAAAAGGTGGATACTGGAGGAAATAGCCCATTAAATTACCATTACCTAGGCCTAGAGAGATATTCCTGAAGAAACAGATCACAAAGGTGTGAAAGAGTAACCAAGTCTCTCCTCAGCTCCTAGTTTTTTGGGATTGGAAACAGACAGCAGTAGTGCCTGTGTCTGGGTGAGTCATGCGGCTTAGAGCAAGGACTTTTAAAATCTTCTTATCCATTACAGAGAGACACGTGTGCTACACCTGCTGTGTGTTACATGCAAGCTGTAAATCAGGTGCTGTAGAGGACTTTTCCACAACCTTTGCGAAGCAATGCAAACCAGTGCTTCATTTCATGCAGTATCTGTACATCTCCTTTTATTTGTCAGCTAAACTCTCATTCACAAGAGGAAGCTAAAGATCAGAAAGTATTGCATACATTTGTAAATGGTGTAAATAACCAAGTGATTTTTTTTTTCAAATTACAAGATTCCTTGTGAATTGTCCTTTTCCCTAATTTAAAATCCTGGAAATTTGTTCAGTTAAATTTGGCACGTTCTTAAAATCCAGATCCAAAAACGCTCAGATGTCTTAGCTGAAAATTCCTCTAACAATTAAGTTGACAATGATGAATCTTAACATCCAGCTAGCATCTATGTAGCTTTTTTTACTAATCAATTCAAAAGTGATGGAACTTTACCACCCTTCTACAAGTTACACTACACATACAAGGCAGGTTTTCATCAAGCCTTCCAGCAAGAATAAAACACACTTCTTGACAGCTACAGAGCACTCAAAATCAGCCTTAAAGTGAAATGGAAACAGTAATAAAATCGACTTTTTTGACAACTAAAATTTTTAGTCCTAGCCAGGATCTGGCTGCAAATGGTCTCAAAACATATATCAGTGTCACTAAGTGGACAGGGTCCCATAAAACTTGATTTTTCAAAAATTTCCATCAAATTGCATGACAAAACTAGGAAAAGTTAGGTCTCAGCTCTTATCTGCTCTATGTTGTGGACTTAGATGTGTCTTAGCAGCAATGTTTATAAAATGATGTTAATATTCACACTGTGAGATCTTTGGGATAGCACGGCTTTTTCCACATTGACACACTTTCTGAGGAGTCAATCACTTTCACCTTTTTTTTGTCTCTTAAACCTATCATTCTAAATTGAAGCTGTTAAGAAAAAATATTCTTTTTCTTATGAACACACACAAATGCTTACAGAAAGGCTCCTGACTAAAGTGAGGTGTTTCTGGGCCAAGCTAGGAGGAAGAGTGAGGAGAGCAGGAGGGAACATTTCTCTTCTTTCCTTCACTGTGGGGGAGTATCCCAGGCCCCTCCCTGGGATTCTGAAATCTTTGACTGAAGTCATGCTTCCCTGGTTTCAAACTTGGCAGGAGCGTGCCCAGATGCTGGATGGTAGCTGGGATGGAATTAACTGGGAAGGACTCACTGAGTTACTTCTAATGAAATAATTTTGTACCATAATTTTAGATAATTAGACATTGGCACAGAACCTCAGTCTGCTTTCCCCAAAGCCCTGGTGGAAAAGCTTTACTCCAGCCTTTTCCAGACTTTTAAATATGTTTGTGGAAAGCTTCCCAAGGTCTTGGGTTTTCCTTTGGTAGCAAAATATGTAAGTTTGGACTCTTAGAAACTATCTGGGGAGGAAAAATATTTCCTATTCAGCTCTTGTAACAAAACAAAACAAAAAAGAATAAAATAACTTTTTCTTTTTTGCTTAATTATAAAGGTTGCTAAGAGATAGATACTTCATTCCTTAAAATTGCTTTTTCATGGTACAGTACAAATGTTAGCAGACAAACCAAGTGATCTTGCTGTATTGTAAGGTGTTGCAGAAAACAGGCCAATAAATAGATTGAAAAGAAAAAATGGTGGGAAATGCTTGCTATCAAATTAATTAGATATTTAAATAGGAGGAGCTGATTTCTGTAAAAGCAAGAGGATTTCTGTAAAACCAAGAGTGCCTTTTAATCTTTCATAGTGGTTCAGAGATTCAGTCCTTGAGTGAAGAAGTCCTAGAGGACAGCTCTAATGTGTTGGCAAGCAAAAATCATGGACCAGTGAATAAGAAGGCAGTATCTGCTCTATAAATACATAGAGACAGCTTCACCTCTATAATGTATTCATCATGAAGCATTAAAAGCACTTTGGCCCCATGTCTTGAGGAACATTAAAGTGTTACTGTTACTGCAGTGCATTGCCTCTCCTGCTTAATGTTACGGCACACTCAGGGTATCTTTTGGGCTTGTAACGGTGGTATGTTGCAGGGTATTTCTTTCTATTTAAATAATCATGGCCCTAATTTTCAGAGAGTGACAATATGTCTGGCTGAAATGGAATCAATGGTACCAAACTCCTTTATGTTACCTAAGGAGCTGGTCACGTGTGCTTAAAAATAACCTAATGAGGGAAGGACCGGTCTGTCACTGAGAGGTTTGGTGACCTACTTCTGCAGCTCTCATGCTCTTCTGGGAAAGCTCTGCTGGGCTTCTGGTTCTTCATCTCCTTGGTCTCCCCCAAATCACTCACAAAAGCAAATTCCATGAGAGAGAGAGGGAGAGAGAGAGAGAGAGAGTGGCTTCTTCATATATGAATAATACACAGCCCTATAAATGATTAATAAAAGCTAGCAGTGACTTTGAATGATGGTGTAGTAATTCACACTAAGCTGTTTAGATGGTTCCCAGCCTTCATCCTGGCAGTGCACGAGGCACCTGGGATGAATGATTATCCTGTCATACAGACTGTTGTTTCCAGTTGCTTAAATTGAGCTCTGCACATATTGGACAGCATCATGCAGCTGATTATGGCCCACCACATGGATAGTCATAGTCAGAGTTATTAACTTTTTAAATTGCTCAAAGATGCATCTGTGGGAATGGTGTCAGCCACAGACTGAGAGCTTAATGCTTTGACATGCTGGAACTTAGAGCTGGACCAAACAAACATCTAAACTTGATCATATTTAATTTAATCACATGTGCAGATAGTCTGGTGAATCCTGTGGGGTGTCTAGTACAGAGCAAAGTCCTGTTGCTCCTCTGGTGGTGGATATGTTCATGTTATCATTGTCCAGCTGTTCATTCGATGGAAAGTCATTGCACTCTCTGCTGTGCCTCCCTGAGCTCTCTATGGTGTTACATTTGTGTGAGATCTATCCCTAAAAAGGGAATTACAATTTTTAAAAAGCCTTGCAAAAATGAGACTGTATTTAAAACCAACAAACAAAAAACCCCAAAAATTAGAAGCTGGGCATTAACTGAGTAGCTGGGAGCTGAGTAAGAGAGGCTCTCCATGGGAGATAGAAGAGGAGCAGAAACCCAACCCTGTCTGGTTACCTGCAGACAACTCAGCCACTTCTCACTTACATCCACCACATCCCAATGTCAATCAAAATGGATCAGAAAGATGACATGTGAGAAGTGCCAATTTTTCTCTGTTAATTACAAATGGATCCTGAGGTGGCTTGCTCAAGTATAGATGTCCACCCTCCAGAGCCCTAAAACTCGAGGAGGTGAGGTTTACCTTTTAAATGCCTGTATAACCTGTTCTCTGCAGTGTTTTGTTAGGCTGCCAGTACACAGAAGAGTAAAAGGCCACAGCATAACTAACAACCTGTTGATCAAATAAATGTGCTAAAATGCTGTAGTGGAGAAGTGGCTGCTGATGTGGAGCTTGCAGGGGTGTAAAATCTCCACAGACACCTTGTCTCTGACTATGGCCTGCAAAGGGGAGGTGGAAAACCTGGTTGGCTTATCCCAGATAGAAGGAAAAACACCAAAGTATTTAGATCCACAAGTGAGGCTTCCCTCCTCTTCAGGGGAAAAAACAGGGCCCCAGAAGGAGTTTGGTGCCTTTGTGCTGGTTTCTGAGTGAAGCAAACCTTTGAGGGGAAACAATGCTAATAGAGTCATCGCTTTGGCACATGAGCCCTGCTAGAAAGGAAGCCTGTTAATCCCCTCTATAGCCTCTCTATTTATACCCTTAGGCTGCACATAAACTGGCCAAGTACAGGAACAAAAGCTGACTAGAAAAATCACTCCTGTGATTGTTGCTCTCATGAGCTATTATCCCCTTTATTAAGGACCAGGCTCAGAACAACCTCTCTTAAGGACAATGTCTGTGAAGAAATGTGATTATTATGCTGATTTAGGTGAAACTTGGCCCTCCAGCAGCCTCTCCCTCTGCCCTCCCTGCCCATTTTCCTTATTGTGCTCTTAAGTGGCGGTGCCATTGTCAGGCTGGAGGAATGCCCGGTCCCCAGCCCTGCCCTTTGCCTCTTCGGGAGATCGGTACCGACCTACGACGTAAGTCTGTGTTCCCAGCCATTACCTAAAGACATTTGGTTATAGAAGTTTTGCAGTAAAAAGAAAAAAAAAAAAAAGGATTACGAATTTGTGCGTCATTTTAGAGGTGGGATCTTCCAGAGAAGGACGAGGTGTGGAACTGTTCACCAGACTACTGGTGTCCTTTCTGATATTCTTTTACTTACGATAATTTAGAAATCAGTGTTTGAGATATTTAGTTTGTTTCTTTAGTATATCTGAAGCTCATTAATATTTGGGATTATCCTCTCTGCTGTTTTTACTTAATAAAAATCCTCCTCAATTTTTCTGTCACATGTTTCACTGTGACTGAATGGAGATGCATCTTCTCAACCTGGAAGGCAATAGAGCCCAGGTTTGTTTGTCAGTCAAATTACAAGAGTAAAAAGATGGCTCTTCTGATCTTTCTGCAAAGAACATGTCCAGAGGCTTTTGAAGAAACTCATCCTTCATTGAAATGCCCTTGACTGAGAAGATACTTTGAAAATATAGAGTGCAAACAACTCCTCCAGTGGTTTTGTTGGAGGAAAGGGAGCAGGAGGGATTCATCATACTTGGCTATACCGAGCATGGAATGTCCTCTTTGGAAAACTGTCTGCATCAAGAATAGCTGTGTTACAGCTTATATTCCTGCAATGAAAATTGTTAAAAAGATCAGGTTAGACTTACCTGTGAGAATTTTACAAATTTTGACTAAATGTAACATTTCCATTAATGTATTGCCAGTATGATTGAGAATAATTCATTAGGTTAACACAGACTTAAGGGGCCTATGAAGTGAATAATGGAGATTCTTGAAGTAAAGTTGTAAATATCTTTTTCAGACTATGTGCTTACAGTTTGCTAGCCCTTCCAGTCTTGGGCAATCAAAAATTTTATCTACAGGATACCCTGACTTTTGAAGTCACAATCCTATTTAAGGTCAGACAACAGGAATAAATGAAATCAATGTAAAGAACCATACATTATTCTGTCGGATTGTTTGTACTCCATAAGCTATTTGTGAAATGAAATTAAGTTACTCTAATAATGGTTTAATTATAGGTAGGCCAGATGAGACTGTTGGTATTTAAAGACAAGGCATGTGTATATTTGAAGACATGAAATTCCTGTCACACTGGAAAGATAAAGAAAAAAAAAGGATGAAAAGATAGAGTGGTGTTTAGGCTTATGTCTGAGGCTGACTGGAGCCAGATGTTGGATTTAGATGTGGTGGTGGCTGGATTCTTATGAGCTTTCTGCTGCTGAGGGTGCACCAGAGTGGGGCAGAGAAGAAGTTCCCTCATGCTGTTGTGACCATAAGCTGCAAAGCACAAGTATAGTCAGTCCTCCTTCTTTTGAAGACCAAGTAAAAGCCAGAAGCAACAAGAGAAATCAAAGGTTTGCGAAATTTTGCACAAATGTGACTCATTATGGGATATGTAAGTGGTCAAATTGGGTGTTTCTAATTTTTTCAAAAGCCAGACAAATAAGAGGATGTTTATTAGGTCATATGTACAAATCTGGCATTTCTGCAGCTGGAGGGAAGGAAAACCTTTCTGGTTCAGAACTGAGGTTTGGGCACACTTATATCTTATTCCTGGATGAAGAAGAGGGAATTGGGAGACCTTTTGGCCACCATGCTGAATACACATGGGCTTGGCTGTCTGAACCTGCAGATCATCTCTTGCACATTTAACCAGGAATAATCTTGGAAGGTGTTGCACAAAGCTCCGACCACCCATGTAGAACTTACGGTACGAAATATGAGAGAAGAACCACTGGGGATGTCCTGACTCATTATTCTAAGAATTTCTTTTTCTATTAAAATATCTATTTAAATATTTCAGAAGTTTTTATTTTCATGAGAATTCAACTTTAATTGAAGAGGGATATCTGAAAAATGAAGTGGTATTCCTGAGCCAGATGTTTGCCAGCATTATTAGCGGCTTTTTGAGAAGCCAGTCATGAGAACAGGGCTTGCTCTGTCACAGGTCCTTCAGTATTCTCCTGGCAAAGCCTTGGTAGATGTTCATCTTCCTCAGAGGGCTTGAATTTGGTCTCCTTGCACTTTCCTTCTGGCCTCACTGATGCATTTTGAAGATGCATATTCACAAGTTAAGACGTCACACATTGCTTTCTCCTGCTCTAGGACAAGCAGGATTTAATATTAATATTTTTTTACTTAACAGTGTAAATTGTTTAACCTAAGACCTGTTAATCTAAAACCTGTTAAATTTAATACTAATAAATTGAGCACTTTCTTAATGTATGTTCACATTCATTGAACATTCATACATTCACAGTCACATTTATAATCTATTATATATATGCAGTATAGATGTGATGCATTGGCTTTGTAAACAACAACAAAAAAAAGACAAGAATAAAAAAAGCATTTTCAAGCCAAGTAACTATTCTGTGAAATAATGGAACTCTGAGAGCTGCAGTTCATTCCATGGGCTCAGTTGATCTAATATATCATAAACCCTGACAGGGCTTGATCCCCCAGCTTTTGACTCTGTGTTCCTTCAGCTCTTGCTCTGGTTCTGGTGGTGTTTGGGTCTGTAATGAACCAGGTTGACTCACTTATCCAGAATAAAATTGAAGAGATGAAAATGGGGGGATTTTGACTTGGGTTAATGAGTTCAATCATCTTCACAAAGGGCCTGAGGAATGCCCGTAGTGAAGGTTGATGGAGAGGGAGAATGATGACTCTTAAGTAGTAGAGATCTGTTAGACCCCCTTAGCTGCCTCTTCCACCTCCCCAGCCAGGACACCAGGATCTTCAAGACTTTAAAGCACTCCAAGTGGGTCTTGCTGTCCTACCCTGCTCTGCAGTGACATGGTGCCCTGCTCTTTCTGTGCACCAGCAGTTGTGTCCACTGGCCCTGTGATGAGCTGGTAGAAGAATATTCAGTATTTGTATGATTTTAGTTAGGTCTCTCCCAGTTTTGCATCTTGAGATGATTCTTCAGGATGTCAAGTAAACACAAGTGATAGTTGAAAAATGTGCAGAAAAGCATGGGGACACAGGATGTGATTGAGCTCTAACAGGGGTGGTTTAGATTACTTGAAGCTGTAGGCTTTACTGCTACAACAACCTGTTTTCTGCATTTTTGTTTCCCCTTTGCTTGGGTGGATTTGAGAGGCAGTTATATTTTCTGAAATGGACTGATTTTTTATCTGCACAAAGCCATTTGTATACAATGGACCTAACTGATGTCTGGGTTGCAAAACTCTCTTTGTACCCACAAGATACTGAGAGCAGCCTACAAGAAGGAGAATCTATCTCAAGAACAAAGGTACATTAATAATTTTAATAAGATCGTACACAGACATGACAACTAAAACCCAAATCACCAACTCATGTTTGCTCATCAAAAATATCTGCAGCTGGTCTAAAGAATTTGATGAGGTACAGAAATCAGCAAATAATTTGTCATAGACTCTGACAAGACTAAATGAGATTGCAAGAAATAGATGGACCTGTATTTCCAGGCTGATCCATGTGTCAAGTACAGTGTTATGGAAAAGTTCCAGCTCTGTTCCCATACGTACCATAGATCATACTTTCACTGCCTGCTACTTTGGGCACACCTCTTGTAGTCAGGTCTCTGTACTTGACTGGGTTTGTGGTGTGGGTGTGAACTATTCACACCTTCTGTGTGCCTGGGACTGCTAAAGGCCATTGGAGAAGTAGAGCAGACATTGCCTGTGATTTAGCAGTAAAAACTGTTTTCATTACTAGGTCTCAGGTACTGAAGACAGCCCAAATCCTCCAGTACTAGAGCTTTCAATGAGACATTGTTTGTTCTGCTGCACTGTCAATAAGATGTCATTACTTCAACTGCAAGATAAGAAAGAATTTGTTAATAGCTCCTCTTGGGGGATGGCGACATTTTTTTTCCCCCTCATAGATCACTGGGGAAAAAATACAGGAGCAGGCTGACAAGGAAAGAAAATCAGTTTAGCACTTTTTTATTTTCTTTTGTTTTTCCATTTAAACAAAAATTATCTATGCTTCTCAGTAAAAGCTGTAAGCTATGAAAAACACAAAATCACCCTTTTTATTTTATTTGTAGTCATGTGCAAAACCAGTGATATAATGTTAAATGTTCATGTGCCTATACCTTTTCAAGAGATAAAAAGAAATACTTAAGCGTATTTTAAAAAGAAAGCTGCTGTGAGCAGTAACAGGTCTATAACCTATCATTAATCTGGAGGTACAGTAGTCCAGGGAAGACAGATCAGTTTTTGCCTTTCCCAGGTCCAAGTAAGTAGTTATTAATTAACAGCAGATATGGCAAGAAGTGTTCAGTCCTTGCTTTGGCATAGCTGTCAGTGCTGTAACCCAGGGGCTGCACGGCTGGGCAGGGACTGCATGGCTGGGCAGGGACTGCATGGCTGGGCAGGGACTGCATGGCTGGGCATGGGGCTGCATGGCTGGGCATGGGGCTGCATGGCTGGGCAGGGGCTGCATGGCTGGGCAGGGACTGCATGGCTGGGCATGGGGCTGCATGGCTGGGCATGGGGCTGCATGGCTGGGCAGGGGCTGCATGGCTGGGCATGGGGCTGCATGGCTGGGCAGGGGCTGCATGGCTGGGCATGGGGCTGCATGGCTGGGCATGGGGCTGCATGGCTGGGCAGGGGCTGCATGGCTGGGCATGGGGCTGCATGGCTGGGCAGGGGGCTGCTGCTGCCCTTGCCCTGAGACCTCTGCCTCTGGCCAAGACCTCCTGCAAGTCCCCTTGTGTGGCGTCCCCTCTGTCCCAGGCTGCACGGCTGGCTCCTTCACTTTGCTGCATGAAACTCCCACATTGTCCTGGGCCTTTGGGAGTCCAGGTGACATTCTGGCAGTCTCTGATAGAACAATGACATATTTTTTGCAAAACTACATTTAGGACAATAGTAAAGGGCCCGATCCTGTGAGTTTTTAGCCATCTGTATAATCTTCTATATAGTTAAAGATATGAGCACACAGACAGCATGTCTGAACTTGGAAAATTCATTTGGCTTCAGGTGAAGGCTGAGCTCAAAGCACAATAGCTCCACCTGAATAGGGATATTCAGAGGACACAGAGCAGGTGCCAAGACCAGACCTGCTTGTTTGCAGCTGCGCTGGGGATTCTTAAAGGTACAAGCCTGCCCATTCATCTGTGTAACCAGCTCAGGCAGGCAGGCAGGTCCCTCTTTTTTAAACTCATTAAAATAACTGTGGGATGAGGAGCCCATTTGGCTGTGCTTTGGTAGAGTTTTTGGGCCAGAGGCTGCCCTGAAACTGGGCTACCTCTCCCACCATCTCATCTCTACTTCCCACCCTGTGTGACCCCCTGTGGCCACAGCCACCCATGCCAGCACAGCCACCGTGCCAGCACGGCCATCCATGCAGCCACCCTCCCCTGCCCAGTGCACAGCTGCACAAACAGGAGCTTGGCAGCAGGCAGCCCCAGGGCAGCAGGGAGAAGGCAGAGCCCCTGCCTCCTTATGCTGGCATGGCTGCCAAAATATTTTCACAGGACAAGTAATCTTAACCCCTGGCAGCCTGAGTACTCTGAGCTCCATAAAACTCAAGAACACAACAAACCCCAAGCACCCTCAGTCCTCAGTGGAGGGGATGGGTATTGAGGGCTGAATGCCAGGCTGGGGGTGCCAGTCACAATTTCCATTGGCTTTCCTGGCTCCAGCAAGCGAAGATCCTGCAGTGCCCATCCAGAGAGGCTCACACGTTACTGCTCACTCGGAGCAGCCAGACCGGTTTGGAGCATGACTGCATGAATGAGCACAGTATGGCTGTAACAGGACACCGAGTGGGATCCCAGAGAATGGGAGGGTAAGGCAACAGCTGCAGGGGGCTGGGGATCACAGCACAGCTTACTTAGGCACTTGTGGCAATCATAATTTCTCAAAAAGCTGAGAAATTATATGAGAGACTTACATGGACACTATGCAAATACCTAACATCCCCTGCCCTGATATTATGTTAATGCTGTCAGAGTTGGTTGTAATTTCTCTTGTGTAGCACAATTTAAGATATGATTTTCTCCCTCACCTTGTTCTCCCCCCAACTCTCTCTTCATATGCTAGAGGTGGCTTTTTGCTGTCCTGGCCTGTGCATGCTGCACTGTGGAATGCAGAGGGATTTTCTCCTTGGTCTGTGTTGTGTACTTTTTCTTCTTTTTCTTTCTCTTCAGCATTTAGGATATTACCATAGCCCACGTATTTTTAGAGAAGAGTATATCTTGATACAATTGATACAATTCCTGACGATTAACTGTAAGGTTAATCTCAGCAATTAGCATTGTTTTTACAGGATATATCAGAGAATGCAGCAGAAATTGTAGAAAGCAATTTTAAAAGACTCTTGTTTTGAGCCACTTCCAGCTTGTAAATAAAAACCACTTTCTTCAACTTTCCTAAAAATAATTTTTTACTATTATCTGGCTATTAAAACACATTATTTTCTTACAAGGAAAATACTGCTCCAAGTTGTGTTGAGGTTATTACTAACTACATCCATATCTTCTCAGTGTTTTGCATACCTGCTGCCGATCTATGCTTCAGGTCCACAAAAATGCAAATAAAATAGAACTTGCAGCCGCCATCACTTGCTCCCCTGTATTGGAAAAGCAGCCTTATGTAACAGACTGGAAATGACAGGTAGGCATACCAGAGAAAAATCTAGACTTGGTGTGAATTGCTCATACCTTTGCTGACATCTCTGGTGATGTGCAGGCAGAGCACAATAACAGGGTTGGGTGTTCCAGGTGGGGCAGAACACAGTGTGCTTTCCTCTGGTATAGACTGACTATCCAAAATCAGTGCACTTCATCTGTTCTATGACAGAAAGAATTACATTCTAACATTACCAGAAATAAAATCCTATGCTTTGGCTATTTATATTAAGTAGAAAAATAACTAAAGGCTGTTGTTTGAACAGTTTTAAATGTGTAAGTCAATTCAAAACTGCACAATCCTCATATGGATTTGGGCTATGATGATACTTTATCTTTCTGCTTGTAGGACAATAATCCTTTTATGCTTTATTCTAAAGTTTCTGCTGTTCTTGCTCTGACAAAGCCACACTGAAGCAAGAATGGCAGGGCAATGTGGGTAGTGGCATGGGTAAGACACGTAGCCCTTAGTCAGCAGAAACCAGGTTGGAAGTCGTGGTACTTCTGCTTCTACAACTGTCATAAAGCTGCTGGAAGCAGATCCTGAGAATCTCTGTGTGAAATAAAACCAACACACTGCAGTGCAAAGAAGATACCTATTTAAAATTACCCTCTAACCTTTCTGTTCTCTACATCTTAGGAAAGGATTTCCCAGAAGCAGAGAGCAGGACCCAGAGCAGAAGCAGAAGAGAACTGATGGCTGGAAGGCAGGGAGAGAGGGACAGAGTGGGTTGCCTGGAAATGGGAACATCCCAGACTCGATCCAGATGAAGAAATAAATGATGACTCTGAAACATAACACAGGGTTTATCATGACAGGAGTGAAAGGTTATAAAGACCTAAACTGTTTATTTGTATGAGAACATAATGGTTCTTGTCATCAATGTGGTGTTGGAAGGAATGACTTCCATCTAGGGGATGCAGAAAAACCCAGAAGATAAATTTCAGCACTAGTAACACTTTAATGGAATAAGATTGAAAAGGAGGATGAATATGGAAATTAAGACAGGGATGACACTGTAATAATTTAAGTGTAGCATTTGGGAGCAGCAGTATCATTCAAGGAAAAACAAACAACACTAATCAACATCAGATGTATTGATATTTTAAAATAGACTTTATTTAATGACAATAAATATAAAGAAATCTTAATATTCAGAAACTAATTGCAAACATTCTTAGAAAAAATAAAAAATACACTCTTACATTCTAAATTTTATTGACATACACAGAGTCTAAAACAGTGGTGATAGTCTGTAATTTATGGTGCTTGGTAAGGCAATGAAATGGTCACTGGTCCAAATTTACCCTGACTTCAATAGATCTGTACAAGGTAGGAGTCTGGTCTACGTATCAAGTGTAGAAAAAAGTAAAATGGAGTCAGAGTTTAAAACAAATGCTGATTTTTCCTTCAAGCAGATCTTTAATTAAAGTGACAAAGGCTAAAAAAGAAAAAAAAAATTACAAATACTCATATGTTGGCAACTGGCCCCCAGCATTTTGTTCTTAAGCCTCCGCAGAGCTTCTGGCACTCAAGCAGAGCACATTTCAGCAGCTGGAGGTAGAGGCTTCAGAAACTGCACAGCTTAACTCAAACTATTAAAATGCAATTATTAGGCACTGTGTTGGTTTCCCTCTCCTTTCTCTGATTCAGAACTCTGCTGTGAATAACACTGAGCACATGGCAAACTGAACTGAGTTCCTGATGTAATGTCTTCTGAAATGAAATGTTACAGCTACATTAGCAAGGAGCATGGCATTTCAGAAGCAAATCACTCGAGCAAAAAGTTCATGTTGGCTGGGTGATGCTCATGCAGAGCTCACCACTCTTCAGCCCAGCTCTGGTTTCAGCAGACAAAAGGCCTGCTGGTGACCATTAAGTGCATATCTAAAAGCTGCCTTCTGGGTCAGTTGGAACCAAAAGGAACTCAGCCCATGTGTGCCCAGACTAACCTGTGATGCCTCCCAGAAAATGGAGACAAGTGGAAGACCGGTTTCCAAAGCACATTTGTCATCTGAACAAAAAAGGTTACATAGAAACACACTCAGGGCTGATTAGGATTTTATTATGGGAGTAGCCCAAGCCACAGGCACATAGGCTTTGCTGATGTAGCAGGTTTTTTAATTGTTATTTTAAAGGCAGGAATATAAACTCTTCATGACACTGAGGGCGAACTCTCCCTTTAGGAAATGATGACAACTGATGCAGGAAGAAACAACTTGGAGACTCCCCAGGTATCACACAGGGAGCATAATTCTAGGCACTTCTGAAAATCAGCCTTCAGCCCTGCCACTGCTCACAGTATGACAATTAATTTGTTTCCTAGTTTCTTTAACTCTCAAAGAGCTTCCTTAAGACCAAATAATAACCTGAAATGGTCCATTTTGTGCTGCATTTCCACCCCTTTATCACAGGATGCCTCCTTACCTGCCCTCTAACACCACACCTGGAAAGGTATTTAAGGCACACTGGTACTGTGATCACTGATGAGGGAATAAAAATGGCATCTCTCATCTGAACACAACTGCAAATGAGAAAGGTCCAGCTGAAAGCTAAAATCAAAAGCTCCAAGTATGAAAGGAGCCAACTGTCCTTTTTAAACCAACTCATTTTCTACAGGGAAATCCTGACTACATCACTAAAATTGTTCCTTAATAAAGTTTTTGGACAAAACTTTGTTTCAACTGAAAATTTGGTATATTATGCAGTGACAGGACAAGAGGCAGAAACTGAAACATTTTTTCACTATGAGGATGACTGAGCAGTGGCACAGGTGGCCCAGAAAGGTTGTGGAGTCTCCATCCCTGGAAATATTCAAAAGAATATAAAGAATATTTGACCAGCCTGGCTGAACAGGGAGCTTTGGCTGGAACTGGTAAAAAAGGAGAGTTGATGACCTTTGGAAGAAGGGGCAGACAGCTCAGGAAGACTAATGCTATGAGGTTTTGCAGGAAGAAAATTAGAAGGGCCAAAGCCCCACTAGAACTTAATCTGGCTACTGCTGCAAAAGACAATAATAATGTTTCTATAAACATATCAGCAACTAAAGGAGGGCTAAGGAGACTCTCAATCCTTTACTGGATGTGGTGGAAAACACACGGACAAAAATGAGGAAAAGGCTGAGGTACTCAATGCTGTTTTTGCCTCAGTCTTTAGTAGTGACACCAGTTGTTCTCTGAGATCCCAGCCCCCTGGGAGGAGGGGAGACAGGGGCAGGGAACAGAATGAAGCCCTCATGATCCAAGGGGAAACATTCAGTGACCTGCTACACCACTTAGACAGACACAAGTCCCTGGGGCTGAATGGGTGCTGATCTGCTCACAGCTTGGGCAGACCTACTGCTGGCTAGATAAAAAACTGGCTGGGTGGCCGTGCTCAGAGAGTGGTATTTAAAAGACATGTAGATGTGGCACTCAGTAACATGGCTTAGTTGTGGTCATGGCAGTGTCAGGTTAATGGTGAGGCTTGATAATCTTAAAGGTCTTTTCCAGTCTGAATGATCTTATGATTCTATAGGGTTGGCTTCAAAAGACAGGCTTGAGTTACATGGCACTGAGTATTTGGGGATTTTGCTGCAAAGTTCATAGGTGTAATTCCTTTTGATTATTGACTGGATAAAATGCATCTTCCAAATGCTATTTAATTTCTGTAAATGGACTTCATACTTAAATAGTTATATGAATAATCTGCCTAAAAATTCTGCATATCTATTGCATTTAAGAAGAGTACAAAATTACAAACATAATCACCTGGTTTATAGAGCACAGGCATATTTTTCTTTTTTTAAAAGGTTTTGGTTTTCATGATTTATATAAATTTGTTCATTAAAACTGTTAAAAGAGAAAGCAAGTTAATAATCTGCAATATCACTTCTTCAGGCACAAAATAGCATTCCACATGCTTAATCTGTAATTCCCTAATTCCCAGTTTGCATCTGGAGCCAAAACAAGGGGGGAGATCAGCAGCCTGATTTGAAGATGACTGATGGCTGTAGCACATGCCTCCATACCCCTGACATCCTTCCATATTATTCAAAGCTTCACAGCACGGTTAAGGCCTATGAAATGGTTTATTCCAATCTCCAATTCCAACAGATTCATAGTCTTGTCAGAATTTACTTTACCACGCATTGTTGTATCAAAATGTTCAGCTGCACATTCGTCCTATGTCAAAACCTCAGGGAAGAGCACGTTTTGGCGTGAGAGAAATGCAAAAGACAGCCCTCCACAAATATTGATTTAGTATGTGAAAAGACTTTTAACACTTATTGCTTTTACAGGTAGGAGACCTTCAGGGCCATGAGCATTTAGCTCAGAATGGGCGAGTGAACTAATGAAAGAACATTGACTGCAGAAAGATAAAATGCCTGAGTTTTCTACTCACTTGGCGTGCTGTAAGGTCAGTTTGTATGCATTGATTTCAAAGGCAATTCTCCTGTTTACACAGAGATTGATGAACAGAATGGGCTTACAGTCCTGTTGCTTCTTGTGATCCAAGTCCATGATTAATTGAAATATCTTGTTATCCATTTAAGTCTCAGTATGCATAGCTAATTCAGAATAGCAACCAACCATGCTTAGTATGTCAACTCCAATGGCTTAACAGTGGGATTTTGAGTTGTATTTTCTTCCTTTTTCCTTCATGTTTTGGCTTTTCCTCTTCATTTTATAGCTGAGGTCTGTATTAGCAAGCAATCAAAACTCCTTCATTGGATGTGATGGTATTCTTATAGCAAATCATTCTTGTTCTTAAGGTTTATTCAAGTTAGACTAGTTATCTAATAGCTGATGCCTAAGAAAAGTAGAAAACAGCCTAGGTGTTTGGGAATTAATCTGCATCTTCTTAAGAGGATAAATAATTTTCCCCTTTTTCTTTTTTTTTTTTTTTTTTAAATGTTCTAAAAAGCTGTTTTAAAAAATGATAACTCCTGTCTGCATTGCAGTGGTTGCATTTGTCCAAGGGAAACTGGTAAATGAGCATGTAAGAGCTGCAAGAAACAATGTTTAGTACATCCAAAGTGCTTGATAGCTATTGGTAATATCTGGACAGATATTAGCTGTCCAAGTACTGTTGTTCCATATGAAAAAGTACTTATTCATCTTTAGGTCGGAAAGTGCTGTCTGCTCCTTTGATGATTTTGTCAGCTATTTTGCCCATGGTTCTTTTCACACCTTTGAGATCATTCTCGTGTAATAGTTTCTGTGTGAGGTACTTCTCTCGTTTGACCTTGCTCTTGGTCTTCTCCGATACGTCCGGAATTACATATGAAATAATAAACTTCACAAAGTATATGACATGCTGGGAAAGGTGAAAATGAAAAAAATGTCAGTCAGGCTGAACAGGACATTATTATCATTATAAATGAAATGTCACTTTTTATCTTAAGACACTGAGCTGACTCAGTGCCAGTATCTAAAACTGTAGAAAAAGATTTTAAAAAGACATGACTAATAAGATAGAATAATTATCTGATAAACAAGAATTTTCTGATTTTCCAATCCTGATTTGAGCAAGGACTTCTCTGCCTGCTTTGGGGAAACCCTGGTACACAGCGCTTCCTTCCTGCATGGAAACACTTTTTACAGTTTCCTAGATTTTTTATGTTTGTTCAAATCACTCTGGGGCAATTACTTTTCTCTGATACAGGAAATCTGCTCTAACCAGTTTCTGATGACTTCAGTAGTCCCTGTATCAGGACCTAAACACATTTTATAGTTAAATAATACTCAATATTCCTCTCTCTTTGTCTTTGACTGATTTCCATCTTTCGTAAGCCCAGGCTGTAGCTGCAGAGGAAAGAGCAATTGTTTTTTGATGGTCATCTAGAGAAGATCACTTCTTGCAGGGACTGTCTTTATAGACTTCACTCTGCCATGTATTGTACCTGCATTATGTACGTGCATTACAAACAGGTATCGTGCATATGCACTCAGGACGCTATGTGCAAACTTCCTCTAAATACATGTATTCTATTTCTGCCACTAAAAATTATTCTACAGTTCTTGAGAAAAGAAGCTGCAGCTCTGTGGGGCAATCTTCAGCTGATGTCATGATTTCAGGGAATTATTTTTCCAGTGTTGCTACTCTTAATTTACATCTCCCAAGTTCTTGCTCATGCTAGCACAGATCACAGCTGTGCCTGGACCGAAAGCCTCTGAAGGATTTTCCACAGGGAGGGAAGAGACTAAATAGGCATTGCTCAAAGCCCCATACACTGACCTCCATGACGATGATGAAAGCCAGCTTGGCTGCAATGACATGCCAGTAGTATATGTTGTGCTCGTACTGGTGCTGGTGACCAGGAGGGTAGCGGAGATCCCGGTATCTGGAAGCAAACCGGAAAGTCAGGAGCCGTCTCTGGCATCTCTGCAGTACGGCACTGTGGCCAGAGGATGGAGCACGACATGGCCCTGCTTCACGTGTCCAGAACAGTCAGCTCGGGGAACTGCTGCGATGGGCAAAACCATATCTGCCAGATAAGCTATATTTGGCTGAAACGTCGTGGGTTTTTTGCCATTTTATTAAGAATTACTGATAAAAATTGTAAGGTGCTTTTTTTTGAAAACTATCAGCTAGGAGAAAGCCCAATTTAAAAAAAAAAAGAATTTTCTGAGTGGCACTTTTGGGTGAATACTTCCATTCCATTCAGCCATTCAAAATAAGCTGGGTTCTCCTGTGTTTTAATGTTTCTTAAGGGATATTGTTTTCTGAATTAGATGGCCCAGAAATAAAAACAACTATTTTTGTAATTGGAAAATGACAAATACTTATTTGACACTTGCCTGCATGTTGTTTGTTTCCCGAGCCAAGGGGAAGAAGGCTTGCTTTCATTCTTGAAGTCTGATATATTGAAGACAGAAAGTGTGCTGTTTATGTACCCCTCCATAGTGTGAGTGCTGTGGCTCCCGTAAGGAGGGACAGAAAAGGACCAGTAATAAACCAGACGAGGAATCATGTCAGATGTAAAAGCAATGATCAAAGCCTGCGTTTCAGACAGAGAAGACAAAAAAGCAGAGCAGCATTAAAGAAATAAGCTTTAATATGCATTCCTTTGCCATATACTTATCATCTCAAAAGTTAGCATAGGAGCTAAAAATAGAAAATATGTTCTTTTCCCATCAGTGGCTGTTCATTCTGTAAATGAGCATGTAAGTCTCTCATGGGCACAAAACAATCCCTTTCTGGCATGTGTACTCTGTACAGTTCCTAAATTCTGCTAGCTCTGCTGAATGTCTTAAAACAGCTATACTGTAAAACACTTCTTTCACATGCATGCAGAGAAGATCAGCAAATGTGCTTCTTATGAGTACTAATGAGATGCTTGAAGAAATTCTGCCTGATGAAACTAATGGAAACAACAGAGGAGTTTTTCAGTAATAGAGAATTAAATGTCACCAGGTTCTCCGATGTCTGAGTAAAGGAATTAAATAAATTAGATATATAACTGATCCATCTCTGATCCTAGAAACCTCCCACCCTTTCTGAGGTGCTAGCCAGCCCAAATTCATCTTGGTACTTGTTGCCTCCTACTACAGCATAGTACATGTGGAAACTACTCTTGATGCCAAGATAATTTTTTTAGCAGCAGCTGCACAGTGCTGTTTTACATGACGTGACCATTTGTTTTTATCTTGCTCCCAAGAGAGTCCCTGTCCTACTCAGTCTGCTAGTCACAAACTGGGTAGGAAATACGATCTGTGGGTTTGTTGTGGGAAGTCTTTTCTGAACTCATGAGCTTCCCAAAACATCCTATTCTGGAGGACAGGTTAACTATGTTTAATCCAATTTCCTCCCCTGCTACTTCAAGTTCAAAAGGTTTCCCTGTGAGGAAGACTTTCCACTGGCAAGATCTGCAGCTGAGTATTTAGCAAGAGGCTGCCCAGCCAGCTCATGACAACAGGCGTCTCTGGTGCCCGGCACCTGGCAAGGAGCGACCAGCTGCACTCAGGCAGCCCCAGAGAAGTGTTTGGTCCCATACCAGGTTAAAAATACCCACTTAGCAACATGGATGGAAAGAACCAGGGCAGAGACATGGAAGAGAAAGGTGTGAAGTAGGGATCTGATGAGATCAGGCGGGAGGAGTTTTAGGCACAGATGTATAAAAGAGGCAGAAAAAACTACAGGAAAATTATAGGACAGAATTAGGGGCAAAGTCAAGCAATAATGGGTAACAGAGGAGCACAAAAACTGGTTCATATCTGCTTCCTATTCCCCATCATGCCAGTCTGTAACCAATGAGATCTGTATTTCCTTATTTTGATGACATAGGACAAAAAAATTTCCATTTTTGTGCAGCATTTCCAGCCAGACAATCCCAGCCTGAGGAGGTATTTGTAGCAGTTGCTGAAAAAGGGAAGGGGAGAGAGGGGAAAGGGTGAAAAAAAAAAGTGGATAACTCTTCCACAGTTCCTTGAACAATGCTTTGGTGGCAGTGCTAGCTAAATCAACATCCTCTATCTGCCTCCAGCAGTTGACTTGTGCTCTGTGCTGGCTTGGGCAGTCCTGGGCCCATTCAGCAGACCAGATGAAGATGCTGATCTGACTGGGAATCACCACTGGATCCTTTCCCTGGTCTGATTCATCATGTGTCTATACAGCACTTGTGCCAGCACAATGCAAGAGGCAGGACCAAGGGGGAAGGACAGCAAAGGGAAAGAGCAGGGAGTTGAAAAGGGGGCAAGACCCACCCTACCTCAGGTAGCACCACTGCCAAATGATGAATAATATCCTAGTGTCTGACCTTTTGAGTTGGCTTACTTTGAAGAACTGGAAAAGCTAAACTGTAGTTAAGATAAAAGTTGCAGAAACATTCTTTCTGAGACTGTGGCCTAAGATCTGTATTTAGTTCTCCAGAATATGGTTACAAGTGAGTTCAGCTGAGAGAAAGTTTGGCTGATAAGAAATAAAAAGAAGGCATCCTAGGTCTAAAACTCATTGAAAATTTTCAAGGATAAGGTGTTTTTCTTGTACTGCACTTTGGCTTAAATCAAATGTAGTTGGCATGCACTTTTAAAAACTGTTTTTAAGCGTTACATGCCAGTGTGAAATGAAGTGAAAATTATGTGTTGTTTATATTTACACGCCGAGTAGGAGTTTTTGACTGACAAGAAGTATATAGTACTGTGTCTTGCAGCTGCAGGGAGACGACCTCACAGGTAAATTACTCTGTTTTTAACTCTGAAGTCAGAGTTAAAAGTAGAGTACAAGTAGAGTATTTGTAGTCTGAATTACAAGCATAGAAAATTTTTGTTAAATAAACTTTGTTTCTGTTCATTAGCTCATCTAGTCAGACCATAAATGAATTATTATCAACTTAACAGTAAGGCAAAAAAATTTCTTCTCCCTTTGGACCAAATGAATTTGATGCTGCTTCTTTGTATCAGAAAGACGCTGGAATATGGTATTTACAGAGCTTAATATTTGATCTTACTGAATCTTTTTCGCAAGGCCCCAGGTCTCTCATCATCCTAAATCTGAGCCTTGTCTCACTCTCCTCCCTCTCTCAGAATGATCTCCAGATGTGCTCCAGAGAGCTTCAAGGACAGAAATACGAGAACTAATCCTACGGCATCCTCTCAAAGGAAAAACTTTTTTCCTCTTGAATTATGGGCTGCGTTTCAGACTATTGCACTGGAGAACTACAAACAAACAGCACATTCTTTGCTTCCCAAGCCTTACTGCACACAGTTTTCCATTTATACCATAACTAATTAAAATCAGTCTTCAAATCAACAACAGATGCAGTAGCAAGTCCAGTGCCTCACGGCAACTCACAAAACTGGTAGCTTTGTGCAAAAGTTGATAGCAGCTGCTACAAAGGTAACATGCATGAAGAAGAAGATGCACCAAGGGGAAGATGATACACTACCCAAGTATAATTAGCTGTAACAAGTCATGTAAAAGACAAGAAACATGTTCTATAAGGTAAGGCAAAATCAAGGCAGGGTTGTTAAAGACTGGTGACTTGGATCAGTTCCTGGATGTCAAACAAGGAAAGAAACACACTCAAAGGAGGAAAACAGCTTCTAGCATTTGCTCAAGCACATGGCTTCATGGCCCACACTTCATTAGCAATAAATACCAATCTCTTTGAGGTCCTCACAACACGTGCAGCGGGGCTGTTGGAACGTGGCAGTCTCTGGAGCTGAGCCCCTCGCACGCAACAGCCCCCAGAGTGAGCGGCCGATGCCCTGCTTGCACACTGACATCACCTGCCAAAAGCAGGGCACAAACACATTCCTCACAGAGGCCTACACATGGCCAAGTCAACGTGAGGTCACCAAAGCCACTGTAACTCTGCCCTGAATATCATGAGAACTGTGATAAGGCACAATATTTTAAAGTAATCTTAAGATACATGTTCAACTTCTAGTTTCATATTGGTATTACAAGATCCAGCTGGACTGACTAGGAACTACAGTTATCCAATAGCATAACATATTTGGATCTCTCTGAAAACAGAAGAAAACAGTGACCTTGTTGAAAAAGGCTATTATTCCCCATGGATAGTCTGAGGTGTTATTGTGCCTGCAGAAGAAACCAGTGGTCATTATTCCTTTAAAAAAGGCCAGCAGCAAGAATTTTCTGTAAGTTAATACATACTAGCTCCTGTTTAGTAATCCACAAATAATCCACAGTGATAAATAATAATGGCTTATTTTTCTTCCCACAATGCAGCCTACAAATTAAATAATGGTGAATTGATACAAAAAAAGTGAAATGTCTGAATTTCATTGTTAGAAGTATATTAATCAGAATTTTTTTCTTAATAATTTCAAGAAACTATTGAAAAATTCTCTTAAAATTCAGTTTATTGTGTACTTAAAAAATTAAGTACAGCTGAAGAACAGATTAGAGTCCAAATTCTCAGAAAATTCATTCTGATACACAATTTTGAACACACGTGGTATTTTTCGGCACACAAGAAAGAAGCTGAATTTCTGTTTTAAGAACAGAAAGGATCTGAATGTGCCTTAAGGATCATTTCAGTTGCACTGCCACACACAGCATTCCCACATTTGGATGTAGCACCTGCAGAGAAGGCATTTTCTCTTTAGCAGCTGCTGCACCGTACTTACGTTGGTGACCACGGCCAGAATGGCGATGCCCTGCAGGATGGGCTGCCAGGCTCCGATGTCCTGTGCCTTCTGTGGCACCATGCGCCTGAACTGTGTGGTCAGCTTCCACGCATCCAGCCGGATTTCCAGCATGTTGTTCATGAGAGCCAGCAGAGGAGCCAGGGGGAACGACGCCACAAACAGGGTCACAAAGCCAAACTGAATAACTGTGAAAGGGAGAGGTTACATGCATTGATGAGGCTTTCATTTCCTGGAGATAAGCAAGTGCAGGCATGTATGGTTTTTATACTCCAAATTCAGGTGGAAGAAACAAGAAAGCGTAGCTCGATTCCTCGTGACTCTTTGGGATGAGAAAATAGTAGCACAACAGTACCGGAGAAACTTGCTAGGTGAAGGCAACAGGAAAATATTACAAATCACAACACAGCATGAGAAACTATTCTGGGTATTCAAATATCCATTTCTTTCTGACATCTTTATCATGAAGACCTGGAAATCTCATGACTATCTGTCTCTGTACCGAACTGGAAGGCCCAAACCAACAATCATCAAACTGGTGTCTGGATACTGTCTTAAGCACACTGGCAACGTTGTCATACAATGGATGGTGGCAACAAACCAGCCACGGCCTGCCAGCTCCGAGGTTACCAGCAGCGACTCCGGGTGACTGCAGAGCTCCAGCAGAGCAGTGTGACACAGGGCTCTGCTCTGCAGCACCAGAACGTGACAGGGCTCTGCCCTCTGAATGCATTTCTCACAGGATTAGGCAAGGAAGCAGCAGCACTCCTCCTTGTACAATCACATCCTGCTTCCTAGTTATAAAATGGATTAAGGCTTAGCTGCTTAATAAAAGCTTGTAATACCACCTGTAATGGCTCAATCAAAACTTGTCTCAGAAAACATTAATGTCTCCTCTGGCCACCATATTCCACACTGCTTGTGTGAAGATTTTCTTTAGAACATGTTTGTACCCAGCAGTGGTAGTGAATCCAGACTAAACTGTTCCTTACCCATTTCAAGATACTCATAAAATAGTCCAAGTTTTCCAATGGGTTGGAGGTGGTAGTCATGCTCCCAACGGGGAACAACTTTTTCTGATCTAGCAGCTGCAGAATATCTTCCAATTAGATTCTTGACCAAACTATCAGACGGGGAGAAAAGGAACACTAACATTGGTAAAAGAACCTAAGAAGTCCAGTAAACGCAAAAAAAAAAATAAATTGGCATTTCTGCTTTTACATTTTTGGTTGTAGATTTAAACAACAGATTTATTTATTTATGAATTATTCAAAACTTTCTTCCTAAGAAAGGAGAGTTTTGTTGCCTTACCCTTCAAGTGGGTTTTTACAAGCCATAAATAAGAGTGTAAATATACCAGAATCACAGTGATTTATATCTACTAAATGAGTTAAAATAGTAACTTATACATGACTTTTAAAATCCCAATGTATAACAACAAATCATTCCAATCAGTATTAAGCAAGTCTTCAGTTTAATATTGTCATAGCTTTTACTACCTCAGTTTTGAATATGCAGCCTGAAACACATCAAGTTTGACGTGCAGAGGAAGGAAGAATTTCTGATTAGAATTAAAATCAGTTAAAACAACAGAGACAGCAGCCCAGACTACCCGACCAAAAAAGACTCTGAAGACAAGTCTTATTCTTTCAGAACACAATATGCACTTACCAAACTCAGTGACTAAATGCCTGAAGGCATCAAGCAAAACAGTGTTTTTCAACTATGAAAGAGCAGATTACTTAATAATTTGAACTTACGGAACAAGCACTTCCTGAACGTTGTTCCAGATAGCTTTCCCTCCCACTATGATGGCAAGCTGGGTTGTGAGCTCCAAGAGACATCCACCTGGATCACACTGAAGGTTGGGAGAGACAGGAAAATTTTTTTGAGGTTGGGTAACTTTTCAAGTATGCATGAAACATTTAAAATTATGCATCCCTGATTTATTAAAATAACATTACTGAAACCATTCAAAGAAGACTGTCTAGGCAAACTTTTCCAGTAATGTATTCAAAAGCCAAATCCAGGCCACATATGGTAGGTTGACAGAATATCAGTGGAAGAGTGAAATACCAGGTTAAGTCATGCAGCTCTGTGCTATCACCAGGTCAGGGTCACCCAGCAAAACAGGAATGCTTCCACTGATATTCTCTCTTTTCTGTGTGCCTAGTCACAGATTGTAGGACCATGGTAAAATACAGTTTTCTGAGTATGTGCAATACATTTCTAAGCCCAACTGGTCTTGTGCCAGACTCTTTCATGCTAGGGGTTTGTAAGGAGGTAAGTTGGGAGGCAGTCACTTTTAAACCCTAAGGTTAAATATGTACAACTATGTTTTACTTTATACACTCCAAACTGCAGCACAATATCTGGATTAATTACACATTCTACATTCTTACCTCTTCATTGCGATACTTTCCCAGCCAATAAACTGGGCTTCCAGGGTGACCCACAAATTTACCCTTAAAGAAGGCTATGTAGAAGCATGAAGAATAGTAGTTGACAAACTGGAACAAGAACATCTTTGTGGTCAGACTGTTTTCATAATCAGTCTGTGTCCTTGGAAGTTCTGCAATGGAAAAAAAGTAAATAAATTTTAAAAACCCCAACCCAATCTACAAGTAACCTACAAGCTGTTCCAGAGCCTCAGCTGCAAAGTATCTGTAAGCCTCATATTCCTTTATATGACTGAGAGCATTATCATTTAGATTGTACCTAATCCCCATGTATACTGTAACCATTATATAATTCTAAAACTCTATGGGTTGTAAAAAGAAAAGAACTTGTTCCCTGACAATAAAGAAAGAGAAGAAGCAAAAATTCTAATAACTCAGGGGAAGAAAAAGCACCCAAATCCAACGGACTCGACAAAGATGCAAATGTAACACTTTGAACTGATGAAACAGTATTAAGTGAAAACACCAAACTACTACACACATCTAAAGTAAAATAGCTACTTTGATGTTGATGGTCTGGGTATAGAGAATAATATTATTTGTTACTGTTTATCTGTTTAAGAACATCAGAGTGGTATGTAACTTTGGAATGGTGATCTTAGTTCACTTATTTACAAGAAAATAGCTATTTTCCCCATAAACAAAAGCTAACATAATTGAATGTGTTATGCCTTACTGATCTGTTTTCATAAAGCTTGGTTGTTGTAGTAATTTTCTTTGTTTTGTATGTTTCACAAGCACAAAACTGTAAACAATCCATCTTTTATGCTGTCTATGTAAGGCCTTTTCAGGCAAAGAGCTGAATATCATATTTCTCTGATATTGAGAAAATCTATATTAGAAAATTTCTAGGTGGTATCGTGTGATTTTTGTGGGAAAATTCTGGAAGATGTGGTACAGGTGTTCACCTACTGCAATACCTACTACACATATAAATGCTATTTTTTTCTAGCTGTTTTACCCCACGTTTCCACCTGAGGTAGAACAGCAGCATACCAAAGTCAGTGATCAGGATTGCCACTTTCTCGTAGACGATGTTGAGAATCATGATGACAACGAAGCTGATGAGGGAGGCGGTCACTGACGTGGCCGTCTGCGGAGTCAGGTACTTGCGGAGCGCCTCCGTCCCATTGACGTGCTGCGACAACTTTGAGGAGAACGCCAGGAAAACTGAGAGCCTGTAGACAATGATTCCAACAACTGAAGCAATAATCAAAAGGATCTGCCAAGGGAATGCAAGAAAATATATTCATGTTCAACCACCGACGTTAGGAAAAAGTGAGTTCAAAACACTTTTTATGATAGGCAAAAGGAAAGTAATTTTGTGCCTGTCACTCTATTGCAAGAGGATGATCAAATAAGATACAAAGCAATAAATAGAGAATCCATGAAAGAAGCATTTTTTTCATGTAACACAGTAAATCTGCAGGAAAGAAAAGAGATGGTCTGTTTTATCACTAAGAACAAGGTTTTTTACTGATGTAAGCCAATGTAACAAAAAGTGTAATCAAATCTTGCACCTCGAGGCATGTGATGGGAGAAAACTCTTCATACCGGACAATTGGCAGGATGGCAAATGTACTAGTGAGTCTACATTGATTGTGGAGGGGGCTGCACCTTCTCTTCCACATGATACTATTACAGACTACAGACCCCATCAAAGGAAAAGAAAAAATTTAAGCCAAGTCATGTAGTCTGCAGGAATTGCAGTAATGATCCAGGTACCCCATCTTGCTTGCCATCTCCTCTTTCTGTGTCTCTTCCTGCTTTTATTTTTTGCTAGTTCTCTAGATATTGTTCAGTTTAAGCTCCACAGGCTGTGTATCTTCTTTTCACTATCTCAGCAAATTGCCATGAACTACCTTCCCTGACCCAGCACTCAGTAACTGTGCAGTAACACAAGTGACAAACCCAGAACAAATCTCTTCCCTGCAACACGGAGTCTGCCCTATTTAAATCCAACTGCAAATGGGTATTTCTTCCTTTGTGTTTAAAATGTGCCAATGCTGAGGCTCTCCTGGGCTGCCAGATACCACTCTATCTCCTCTCTGCATCCTTTCACTGAGAATGAGGTCTTTTCCAGCTGCTATATGTGCTACAGATGAGGAGCATGCTAAAACACAGAGCTTTTCAAGGCAATCTCTCTAGGCCTGCTCATTGTGTTATATATTGTGTCATGGTTGACTGGACTGCTTTCAAGGTTTAGTTTTAATTAAAGTAGCAGCTCTGGAAGATTAAAGAGCTCCCAGCTTTGCTCTGTTAAGTGAAACACAAAACCTGAAAGAGGTCATGGACTGTGAGACACAATATGGAAGAACACAGCTGGAACAAATCAGACAGAAACTAGCAAGGAGGAGAGCATATAAACCAAAGTCTTCCCCTTACTGCCCCCCTAAAAGCAAAGGCATTTGTCTTAAAATAATGAAGGAAAAATCAATGGACCACCTTCACAAGCATAACTCACAAGCTACAGCTGCAGGATATTTTGATACTGTATGCTAATGACTACTAGGTGACCACAGCTACCTTCTCCATGTGGGTCCATACCTTATGGGCTTGATTTATGCATGAGATGGAAATCCAGCTGAACATGCTCCATTCTCATTTTTTGTTCAGTTCAGGAGGACAGTTACTAGAAAAGTGAATTTATGAGGGGAAAGAATAAGAGAAGAACTTTACCCAGAAGAAGATGGCACTTGTACAGAAAGTCATCCGCACACACTTCCCACATGCAGTGTATGGCACATGTTCTTCTTGCTGTAAAAGATTAGGAAACAGATCAAGGAAGCACACAATCCTCTTTCATTTTTTTTTTTGGTGTGCTCCAATTGAACTCTTTATTATACTGAGGGAAGAAAAAAAGGAAAAAAGTACCTTTTTTTGGTTTCCTGGAAACTCAACATTTATTCACAATTTCAGAAGTCTTGCCTGATTATAGGTGTCTTTTTTGCTGCCCCTTCTAAGACAAAAATGACTTCCATAGAGGTAGAGGGTCCTCAGATCTTATTGACTTCAGTGATTACAGAGTACATACTTCTTTTGAATGGACCCATCCTTCTTGGCTGATCATGGCGTCCAAAGTAATTATCTTTCAAACTTCAATGGCTAAATTTAGCAGGCACTAAAAATTTTGGTCCTTGATCTCTGTATTTCTCAATGTATTCCATACGAACAATGGAATGGCTTCCCCAAGGAAAATGACTACCTCAGTGTGGTACTGTAAAAATTCACTGAGTCTTTAAAGAATCTCTGAGGATCAAAATAAAATATTTTAGCATATTCTTCACTCTTTGAACTGTCTGGAAGGAACTTTCTAGCTATGACTTTATATATTCAAGGTGGCATAGGTTTACAAGCTTTTTGATAGCACAAGATATAAAAAGAAGACCTGTATAGGATAGTTTCAACTATGGCAGTTAATTTTGAAACTTTTCAAGTCCCTCTAATAAACATCACTATAACGTGGATGGAATGTGAAAGTAGTGCAAATGATTACACAAAAGACAGAGTAATCTATTGACAGAGAATAATAAAAAGTGAAACTGAACTTGAGTAAGCTGCCAAAGCTAAAGCTACCGAAATGTATAATAAATAGAAATCTAAAGTAAGATCCTCATAAATATGAATCCTCTGTCATTGAAATGAGGCTTATCCTTGTCTCTGCAAATTTGTTGTTATTAATCATAATTTCATCCATATGCACTTAGCAACAATAGCTATTTATACATGTTTCAAACAGAAATATCTTCGGTTAAAAAACATTCCTGGCATAATATACAATAATGCATTGTTTCCCTTTATTCACCTTTTTTTTCCTGATGCATGTCTAGGTAAAGATAGCAAATGCTGTGTGATCTTGGCCTCTGGCAGCAACAATTTACGATTTCTTGGGGCATTTAATAAAGTAGACTTAGTCTTCTAAGCTGGGGATGATGCCTACTTCTGTTTACTTAAGACAGAGGAACCTCAGCAGTTCAATGTCCTCAAACAGGCAACTACTTTAAAGTGCTTTCAGTTAGATTTCAATTCCCTCTCCCTGCATCTGTACTTTATCAAGTCACTCTTTTCAGACCAGCTTACCAATTTGAGGCACTGCTGATTTATAAAGCTCCAGTCCTGAGTCACCATTTTCATGGTGTCTGCTCACAGCATGCCTACACCAGTTGTCAAAATATTCCTTACCTGAGTGATTTCATTCATCACTATGTGAGTGCAGCGAGCTTCGTATTCTGGGCGGACCTGCTCCTCTTGCTCCAAGTACTCAACTGTGTCCCATTCATACTCCAGCTCAGCCTGCCGTCGCTTCCAGAACTCCAAAAAAAAGGTAACTACCCAAAGGACAGACAAAATGAGCAATAACACATGAGTACTGGATACTGTTTGCCCCCTCTGGGCTATAACACATGGCTCAGTATTCCATACAGCTTTTCACAGACTGTTTTCCTGGACTGTGCTCCTGCAGCTGGAAGTGCTGAGGATCAGGTACACAGATGCCTAAGTAGTAATGGTTAAACATGAATGCAGCCAAACTCATGACCTTGTCCCAAGACACTACACAGGCAGATCTGGCAGCAGAGGCAATGACAAAGCCAGATGGGAAGGCTGGGAGGAGCTCAGGATGCTGGGTGTCAGTACCATGCTCCCTGGCACACACCTGGATGCTTCATTCTTGAAGAGGGTGCAGTCTCAGATTAAATGAGTGGTGCAGCTCTGCAGCACTGTTTCCAGGAGTAGTACCCAATCACTGCACTTTCATTGCTGTCATTGTCTGGGAGTAATTAGCCCTACAATTTGGGGTTTTTTTCCTAGTTTGGCTCTTCATTCTGAATGATGAAACCTCAGCAGCATGCAGTTACAAGTCCGAACATTAAAGGTTATGTCTAAAATCAGGTGTGGTTGAAAAATCCCAAACGGAAACATTTAAAAGCCAGGAAACTCCATGGGCTGGGCTGTGAGATGACCTTGGCATCTGCAAATGCAAAACTCCAGAAAACCCTGCTCCCCTGATTCCTCAGGGGCCGCTTTCACGAGGACTTCCCCACCCCTTCATGCTTGGAAGCAGCAAGGAACTGCAAGTGGAGGACCAGATTCTCATCTGCTTTCTCTTGCAGAGCAAGGACATTAGTTTTCCATAAAACTTTAATTGCTGCCCAGCCCAAATCACAGGAGTCTACAGGCTACACTGATTTGCTCCAGCTGCAAATTCAGCTGCTGCTGGAGAGCCCAGAAGTGCAGGGACTCCTTCTGTGATGATAGCCTCACATGCTAACCGTGACAGAAGGGCACATAACACAGGGACAGCTCTCCCCTATTAGCTGTGTTGTGTCTTTCAGAGCAGGAAAGGAGCTCCTGCTGGATTTGCCATTTCCCTTTTATTTTGAAGCAAGACTGTTTCAACAGTGGAAACACATGACATTTCAGAATCAGGAGATCAAAGCAGTCATTTCATGTCATTTTGAATGGTGTCCCCTTTTGTGTGCTCCCCAACACTACCCTTCAGGCTGGCCCAGGTATTCTGCCTCTGAAGCTGTGCCACCAAGGTCTGACAAGAAGTGCCTCCACTAGAGAACACTTCTGGGCTTAACTGACCTTCCTCAGGGAGGGGACCCAGGAATGGCAGCAAGCGAAGCAGAAGCTGCCTCTTGCTCATGACCTCTGCCAATCTAGTCTCACCAGCAAAGGGAGAATTGGCAGAGCATCAATGTATAAAAAGGGCTAACTTCTGAGGCCAAATTTCCTGGTGTTTTATAGTGCTTTAGGATTTTTGAAGGGAATACACACAAGAAAATATGCTCTTATTAAAGTGTATTGATGCTAATGATGCAATAATATATCTAAGATTCTAGTATTAATTTTAATTGTTTTGGACAAGGAGGTCTAAAAAAGTAATAGAGCAAGATGAAAATTACAGCTGGAATTACACCAGGACCATGGGTCATTTGGATGCAGTACAATTTTGGCTGAATTTCTGTAATATAATTCACTTCTTTATATAGTGGACTTAACAACAAGAATACTAATAGACCTTGCAGCCATCTCTATAACCATGAAGCTTAACTTTGTAATTATTGCTCCTGGAACCATTCTTCAAAACAGGAAGCACAATTTTAATTAAAAACCAAATTGCCAATAAATTAACTCTTGACGTGATGGGAGAAGATTACATTAGTATCAAACTTCTAATAACTTTTAATTTAGTGAACTCCCTGCTGGTATTTTGACTTCAGCATATGTTCAGGAAAAAACTTCCTTTTAAAGTTATACATTTCATCTTACATTTCTTTAAAGGAAGAGTTATTTTGAAGCACTTTAGGTCATCATAGGGAAATAAAAATAAAATATGTTTTACAAAGAAAACAAATTTTGCATTCTTGTCAGCCTATATATGAATTCAAAATATTACATGAGATACATTCTCTATAGCACCTGGTATGCAGACCTAACATGGAACTTAACTTCCACAATTACTGGATAAGACATTGCAATAAAAGCCAATTAACAAAGCTGCTAATATGAATAAAATAATTTTTTCCTAGGGAAATAAACCTTGCCTAATCCCTTGAATATTAGCACTAAGTGTTTTCACCTGTGGGAAACATCCTCGTTTCATATATATTTTCTCTGCTAAAAGATAAATCTAGTGCTTATAACCTACTACACTTTTTACAATCAACTTCTTAACTAAAGACAGAAGGAAAAAATTCCTGGGAAGTATAACAAATGACTATTTTTCAATTGCATTGTGCAGTTACACAGCTGTTAATAGCACAAGCATCTCCATAAGTCTTTGGGAAAAACCCAGCTCTTCTGACAGATATACTTAAGCATGTGGCTGGCTCCTGCTGGATGAACATGTAGCAGTATTGACCACCTCCCTCAGACTTTTCTTCAAGTCATCCAAACAGAACAGATACTGATGACTAATTAAGACTACAATTTTTTGTTTGTTTGTGATGAGTTCCTGTGAATGTGCTTGTTTTCCATGGAACTACTTTCCAGTGAATTCCTAAATGCTAGCAAATGAAGTCAGTGCAAATTTATCTTAGGCTGATGCTGGAGGCTTGGCCAAAATTAGACAACAAACCACAGTTGTTGAAACTGACTTACCCCATATTCCCATAAATACTGCAAACACCAGTGTTCCATAGCTATCAAATATACAGAGTTTCTGGAAAAGTGGAAAAGAAAAAAAAAATCTTAAAATATAACTGACCATTTTTTATTCTTCTACACTAACCCAGAACAGAACCCAGAAGATGCTTACTGAAAATGTTGACTTTCAGTTTTTGTGTAGTTTCATAAACAACCCTTGTGGATAGTGTTTCCTCAATTTCTGTCCATGCACACCACTCTCCAGTAAATAAAGGAAATTAAATGCAAAGTTCAGAATTAAAAATAAAAGCCATATATGCATTATGAGTGATAGTAAAATGGAGTGCTATCAAACTTCCTTCCATTTGGTGCTTACTAAGAGGAAAAACAGTGCTTCTGGTCTGGGAACTCAGGATAGAATTATGGATTTTTAGTACAGCCACTAAGGCCATGGGCACATCTGGTTCTCATAAGCAGGATAACAAATAAGTTAGTAAAACCACACTGATGAAATACCTTTGTGGTCACTATCTCCCTTTTTTTTTCCATTACAGCTTTTTCCCTACAACCTTATTTCTTTTACTATGTAAGTGTGCGGATGCAGCACATTAAAGTTGGGCAAAATATTTTTGATGAATAGCTGAAAAATTGCAGTTTTGGGACTGAATCTACAGAGAGGAATGATGAAAGGCTAACATTAGCTTAGTGAGACAAGGTAATGGGGAAAGAAAGTGAGGCTCCTTTTGACAGGAATAAAGAGCAGGCAACAGGACATGGCTGAGTGACAGCTTCTGTCATAGCCAACACCAGCCTCCCCTTGTACCCATCTTCTCCTTGGCAACACAGATCAAATTCAAGGCATGGATCCAGATAACTTCTTCATGCAGGGAGGAGGCAGAAATTAGAAATGTCAAAACAAGCTTTAAATGTTTCCTTAGGAAAATTGATTCCGTTACTGGATCAAGGCTTTAACTGAATCTTTCCTTCCCTCAAAAAGAAGTACCCCCAAATGAAACCAATTTTCAATTGAAATAATTTTATTCTCCTATCAAATAGTGGTAACAATGTTAACTAAAAAAGATTAAATTTTTCATCTTAGATTGAGTTGGAGCAATTAATGTTGTTGTTGTTACTTTTTGAAGTTGAGTCACTGTATCAAAAGGAACAACTATTTGCACATTTTTAGCAGTTCTGCAGGATACTGATGGAGGACCAACATTGCTTTATATGTAGCTCTAGGGAAAGTGCAACTAAAGATCAAAATCATGTCTAGAAGCTGTAAATGGAGTTACCTTGGATGATTCACAAGTGATGGTGAGGTTCCAGTAGGTACATGCTCTATCACACTGAGGGCACATTATGATATTACCTCCTATGTTGGGGTCACATACTTCTTGGCTAAAAACAAAACTAGTCAGTCACTCACCAACACTAAATAATTCTTTAGTCCTTTTTCACACGTGAAGACAGTGCAATAATCTCAGGGAATTAGGGAATAATTTACCAGTAATCTCCACCAAAGAATTCCACCCCTTGCCCTGGCAACACATCCCCATTTCCATTCATAGTCCTCACCTCAAAAATGGATGACACATGAGGAAAATCATTTCCATCCCTTGTACATGGTGATAATTCTCAAAACTGCCTACACTAAAAATAAAACTCTTAAATAAAATTCTTAAAAGATCTAACTCTCTTCAGTAGGAAGCCCACAGTTGCTTGCTATTGTGGCAAGTCTAAAGGGAGAAGGAAGAGCAGCACTGCCCAGCAGAACAAGGAATAGCTGCAGAGCCCCAAGGGCTTCCTAGGCCCTGTGGTCTCCTAAACAGGATCAGACTGGAAATTGTGCAGAGGGGAGCTGCTGCAAGGATTCATGGGTTTACAGATGTATCTCCTGAGAGATGGCAAAAGAGCTGCCATCTCACACATGCTAACCCAGCATGGTGGAGGCCAAAGGTAATGTAATTACTTCCTACCTTACATCAGGGGGGTGAACACCAGGGAGGGAGCTGAGCTGCTTAAATGAATTATAATTCTGGCAAAAAGCGAAATGGGTAAAAATTGGGCACAGGAGTGGAGCTGTGGAATAGCCCTTCAGCATGGAATGTGAGCACCCTTCCAGGAGGGATCTACAACTGTATATCTGTAGGTCCTTTGACACAATGCCATCATTTTTTTTCCCTGGGTAATTTGGCCATGATTGAATTTTGTTGTGTTCTGATGAGAGGATCTGTGTCATGGCTATGCCTTGCATTCCAAGGTATCCTAAGCAGCTGAAGGCCCCTGTGCTGTTGCTCTTCCTATATTTTACCAAATTAGAGGAAAGAAACTTTTAACATCTTTGAGTATCCAGTGTAAGGATTACCACAGTGAAAATTATGTATTATGCCAATTCGTATTGACTTCTGATTGTCACTCTTTTCTTTGTGTTTCTACATCAGGTATGGTGAACCTCATGCAAAACAGAAATAAAATTATGAAATAGCAAACTCCCAGATGTCTATCACTGTAATGGTCCATGGATATCCATTATTTATCTAATATTTTATGCCTTTGCTTCAAATCCACCATGGCAGTTTTTCTTTGCTTCCTTTATTAAGCAATGTCTTGCAAGCCCTGTACTGTCCCCCTGTGTACAGGACTGACCAAAATTGTATGTGATATTAAACCAGGTACCTCCATGTGCAGTTGTCCCTTGTCAGGTATCCATAGAGAAAACAGCCAACTCCTACAACTGCAGCCACAGTCAGCATATTTGTGTAAAAGCCCAGCCAAGCAAAGTAGATGCCAATTTTCTCTCCATAATATTTCCTGTGGAGGAGAAAAGTGTTGGTTTTTGTGTTTTTTTTTTTTTTTTTTTTTTTTTTTTCCTGAAATGCAAGTAAATTTGCATTTCTGTTTCAAATGGCTCTTCAATTCACACATTTTATGCCAACCCATATTGTCATAGTCCTCTGGTTTCAAGTTTGGGGTGGAATAGCATTGCATGCTTTTGTAAAAGGATAGAAATGGTGGGGGGGGAAAGGAAAAAGAGAAAAGATCATGGCTTGCAAAGAAAAATTTTAAGTGGTTGCCTTTTCATAAATCAGCTCATCATGAAACCAGTCTCAAATTATGCTCCTGTGCATGAGCTGATCTGGGTGTATGTATCTTCCCTCAGAACTGACCTGTGTCTCTGACTTCCCCAAAACCAGACCTATGATGTAGATTTCTCTTTCTCCCTGCATTAGTCGAGCACCAGTCACACCAACCTGATGAAATCCAGGGGCTGCAATTTAAAAATGTTTTTAGGATGAGCCCATTCTCTGTAGAGGAGATATCGTTCGCTTGGGCAGCTGGGATCAGTCGACAGGTGCCTAAAACTTGACTGCAAAACAGAACGAGCATGAGAAGACAGCACTAAAATCTAACCAGAGCTGCTCCTCTCTCATCTCTACAGATGACTTCTATGACACAAAGCTAGAGTCTGGAGTAGCTTTTAGACAGTCTTTCTGCAAGCTAGGAAAAGGAGCAGCAGCTCTGAGAGCACACCAGGATTCAGGATAGAAGATTGTCAGAAAGGCACTGAATGCTAAAGTAAATGCTGTACATATGTGAGCTGAAAATAACAGGGACTCATCATGAACTTAATCTAAGCACATGTCAGCATCTTGGCACTTAGGAATAGAAAATAAAAAAGGATCCATTCTAATTAGAGAACAGGACTGAACTAAAATGGATTTTAAGTAGCTTTAACATGCTACACATGCTTTCCTTCAATACTGTACTAGAGTACAGGCTGGAAAGACTGAGAGAAAAATCCAGGGCCTCTAGTATCTGCTTTAAATTTAAAAAAGAGTTCATATGGAGATAATCTTTGTATTTCTTAGTAGGCTATTAAAAAAGCTATTCCAATAAAACCTGATTTGTTTGAGATATTTTCCATTCTATATCTGTAATGCAACAACGTGAGAAATGTTTGTAGAAATTTATCTGCTACTTTTCATTTTCAGCATAGCTGTTATGTATAATTTCAACTGTATAAAAAGACAGTCATTAATTACTAGTCATACTGAGTCCAAATTTCCCGTGCTATGATAGAAATATCCTGCAAGGCAGGTTTTAAATCTTTAAAAGGAAACCTTAAAAATGGCTAGTCACAAATCTATTCTGTAAATCTGATTACTTACAAGAAACATGGTTTATCTTGATTCTGCCTTAAAAAATTCTGTGAAAACCTTGGAGGCCTCCTAAATATTTTAAGCCAAGTCCATGCGGCTGAAGCAGTTATCATTCCTGACCTCCCATGTTCTCAATGTCTCCTCGACAGAACACACCTTGGACACAGAATGGTGGCTCTGAGGGGGACAAGTTGGGATGTTGCAGTTATGCAATAGATAGAATACAGAAAATTAGCCCTCAGTCTTTGCTCACTTTGCATTCACAGCCTCAGATGGAGTTGTTTCTTTGTCAAATATTCTGAAATCTGATTTTTTTTCTCCTTGATTTTTTTTTTAGTGCTATTGCTAGCCTCAGTATGCAAAACAATTTTCAGAATAACTTTCTTATTCAAATTATATAATTTAAAAAGCTTCAGAAGTATAGCTGCAAAAGCTGGATTTTTTATTATTGCAAGGTGAAATTGAAAGCAGTGAAGCTTTTATCTGCAAGATTCTGACAACACCTGCGAGGCACTGGACTGGCTGGGCAGTGTCCTCCTGTAGAAACCTGAGTCTCATGCATGTCTGCTGCAATGTTTGGGAACCAAGGGACTGCTTCTCGCTGTGCAAGACTTTCACACATCCTAAAATGAGATTTGTAGTCTACATCTTTATTAACAATGTTGACAGAAATTCTAATATTGGAAAATTGCATACTAATGAAGCATTGATTTAGGACTGATAATGCAGTGTGTCATGGGAACTATCTCTCAGTCCAGGTACTTTACTGAAATACATCTCCCAGAAAATACAAGTCTAAGAATTCTCAAGTGAAATATATTGTTTTTCATTTATAGAAACACATTTTTAACCAAAAGTGCTTTGGAAGAAAATCTCTTTAGCAAAACCACATCCTGTTCTTCTATGTAGATATAATACCAGTCCAGGAGTAAGGCAATGAATAGTGCTTCTATTCTTTGATATACCTCGAGGATATATATATCTAGATACAGTTCAGACCTCTAGATATAGTTCAGACCTCTATTTCAAAAGTGTATTTTAGTTACAAGCACCAGACTTACATCATGAAGGGGAAATGCTGCTTTGTAGATTCCAGTCTCCAGTAATTTGTTAATGCCAAACTTTTTCACATTATTTTTTGTTGCATATTCCACACGGGACAGGATAAAATGAACCTGAAATTAAAAAAAAAATAAAATTGTGTCCTTGCAACCTGAAAGAAATCATATACAGCTATACCTGTATCAGCATACAATCAAGTTAAGAAAGAGTAAGCAGTGTAGACAAAAATAATTGCACAGGGTGTACAAACCATTCAAATCCCTCATTAAAATTCAGGTGGAAGAGAAATAGGATAAATGTAACTAAAGTTTTCCTTCTGGATTGCCCAGGCTATGTAATAAATCACAGAGGACTGTTGCATCCCAAACATTTTTAATTTTTTAGGATGTTCCACTGAAGGTAATTACACTGATTAGATAAAAGGAATAGTTTCTTTTTTATGGGTAAATGCTAGAACTATTCTATTGACTTACAATTCGGCTTCTGGTTGCAGGATTGAAAAATGTGTCCTTGTCTTGGATGTAGAAGTTGGACAAATGTTCCTTTTGAAAAGGGGCAGTGAAAAACTCTTGCTCAGGTTTGATGATATTTTCGTCCACCCTGAAGAGTCTACTGAACCAGTTGAAAGCTGACTTTCGGGTTTTCAGGTCATTGTGTTGCAGGGGCAATTTGATGTGCATAACCTCTGCGTACGTGCACAGCACTTCCCAAGGTGCATGCACCTTCACAAAAATAAGTTTCTCATCCAAAACCTGAGATAAAAAAAAATATTGAAAATAAATATGTAAGCAAAGAACTTATCATTTTAACAATGCTTGAACTATCTAGAATTTTCTTTCTCTTTGCAGCTCATAGATGACCCACTCAAAGTTGCATTCATTGTCCATCCCAGCAAATATATCACTGGCTTCTGTAAAAATGCTGACATAAGGAAACATTCAGGCAAATGAAGGTATATAAAGGTATATAAAAAAGACAATTAAATCTTCCCTTAATGCTTAATGTTTACATCTCTGCAAAGTACTTTACAAAGCAACTTAAGTGTAACACTTTGCCCATACAGGGTCATTTGGACTTTTTTTACTTGTAGATTGACAGGGCAGGCATGGCAGGCAGGCAACTCCCCTGCAGCTCAGTTACAGCCCAGTGTGATGGGAGCAGGCTAGGCACTCATGGGTGCTCCTGTGCAACAAGAATTCCAAACCTCCTACAAAGAATGGGGAGAGGGAAAGGGAAATTAGATGGAACTGCTGAAAAAGACAGCATGGGGCACATTTGCTTCCAGGAGAATGGCCAGACCAGCAGGAATATGCAGTGGGAACCCTGACAGCCGCTCCTGCCTCCTGTCCACACGTGGCCTGTAGTCCTACGGCTGCCCTGCATTAGTGAGTGTCAGCCACATGAAATTTCCTTACATAGCCCATTGGCTCAGGGGCACTGGTCAGATATCTGATCCAGCCTGGGGAAATGTCCAGTTTCAAATGTTTTCCAGTCATAATCACAGCAGAACTATTGAAGCAACATATAAGTATCACACCAGGTCTGCAGCAGCCTTCCAGACAGCAAGCATTTACTTTTTTATGAATGTGAAGAACCAGACTGCATTCTTGGACATGCAACAGGAGCCCTCACAGCAGACAAATAAATACTGTGATGCCATAGATTCTGGGTAATTTGGGAGGAAGGGGCAAAGCACCCATCTCTGGAGCTCACTATAGACTACCAGAGAACAAATTTAGACTGGAAGTGATTGTCCTGGAGAGGGAGACACAGCTGGAGCACTGCAGCCCTGCAGGGTAGGAAAAAGGAGAAGGCATTTGGAGGGGGCTATAATCCTCTCTGCCAGAGACAGCAGCCCTGCAGCTGGTGTGCATTACCTCAGTGCTCTGGAGCTGCCTGCAGGCGACATCGCAGCCTTTCGAGAAGCAGGGTCACCCCTCTCCTCTGGCAGGGGCATTCTGCCCCAGACACACACTAGCCTCCCACCTGTACTACACAACCAGAGTATGGGAAGTACCTCTCTGCCGGGTATACACAGTAATTTTTATCTTGCAAGCTCTGAGCAAACATGACCTATGTAATCTCCAAGTTTCATGATGTAATCTTCCAGCTTCCCTTCTTTTATTTTGCAGAGGAAGGAGCAGACATAAGTTTAAAAAGATTTTGCATCAGATCTCAAAGAAACTGCTAATGGAAGAAAGGTGGGCCTTTTTTTCTTGAGAGGAGAGAAATCTTACAGTGAATTACTATACCCAGTTTCCTTAATCCCACAGGGCAGCTCTGCTCTCAGAACAGCCATTCACACAGAGAACAGCACTCACCGACCTCGTCGCTTCTAGTTGCAAGCCATTGTTTATCAGGTTTGATTCATATACTTGTCTCTTCCTCTGTTAAAAGATATTGAACACTGTAAAACATCTGTTCCAAATTTCACAAAAAATGTATGCATAGAAAAATGGAATTGCTTCCCAAAACCATCATTATGTTATCTCTATAACACTTGATAGCTACCGTGGTAATATGTACAGTCCTACCTACTAATTAACCTGGATCAGTTTTTTTGTCTGATATGCAATATAGTCCTCAAATGCAATTGTGTACAACTTATCCTCTCAGTTTCTGGTACATTTCAGAGGTGTAAGTATGACTCAGGTTTTGAGAATTTGTAAATCTACTCCTGAAATTTTGATCTCTTTCACCTTTAGTCACTAAGTGAACTACATTATTCTTCCTTTAGAAAGTCTTTATCTCAAATGCATTCCACCCCATTTTCCTTCCAGAAACCTGTAACTTTATGATTCTTTCACAGTAATCATATGTGTTCACACAGTGGTTCAAACTGTAATATCCCACTATATTTTAGTCCATGGGCTACATCCCCAAAGGAAGAAGCTGAGAGCTGTAGCCTGTAGCACTTGTAGAGTCAGTGGTGATATTCCAGGAGCCTTTAATGTCCCCAGAAGGACATAAGAAGTTTTTCTAAGCAAAAATCAAAATTGTGGATCATTTTAATTTTATTTCATAGTTACCATCACTTGGCAGATAGTTAATTGCAAAAAACCTGAAATGTCTTTCCAATCTTGAATCTGCTTCTCCATATAGATGACCTCCTCCCAAGAAACACAGAAACATCCCCTTTTCCCTCAAATAAAAAATGTGCAAATCCATATGGGATTTACAAGAAATTTTGAAACTCCATGTGAAGCAATCAAATTTAAAGCTATCTACACCAAATAAGTAGTTTCTCAATGATTTATTTGTTTATGTGAGTCAAGGGTAGCCAGCTCTCCCTGAACTACAGACTGCATGTCAAAATACCAGCCTGGGTAATGGGGGGCACCTGTAGGCAGCTGGGGCTCTTAAGTGAGCAGGTTGCTGGAAGAAGATGAATTTAATGTAAAGCTGAGAGCTTTATTCCTGTACCAGGTTAGACTAGGGCTGCAGTGAGGTTCTCAGAGTGACCTGGGCATACTACTTTCTTTCTCCCAGATTCCTTTCATGCCAATTTCTTTGTTGATTAATATGTGCTTAAAGGAATTGGCATCTCCCACTACAGGAACTTAAAGAAGAGGGTCCCAGTGCTTTTTGTCTTGTGGTTCTCTATAGCAATTCTAGCTGCCTTAACATCTGTGCACAGGATCCAGACCTGCTGCTACCATGAACAATCAGAGTCAATTAATGACCCTCTAGATAAAGTCTTGGCAATTTTGATAGGTAGGTAGAAAGTGGTCCTCAGGGCTAGACTCAAAGCTCACCCAGTCTAGGGGCAAAAAGATGCTTCAGCAAATGGGTAAAAGCCATTTCAGAAAACTTCTTCAGAAGTTCCACAGGAACAGGTCAGTTCTTGTACCCAAATAAGTTTCTGTACCCAAATAAGTTTCATCCAGTTCTTGAATATTTTAAGATGGTTATAAGTCCCCAAACAAGAAAATGCTATTTTTCCAAAACTCTAGCAAGTCTTGAAATTAATAATTATAGAACTGAATAACAATATGAACAGCCTACCCCATTTATAGCTCATCATTTCCCAGCTGCAGCAGCTGCATGAGAAAATGATCTCAATGGACTAATTTCGTATTTTGTGAAAAGTATTTTTCTTATCTGTTTTGGGTTTTCTGCCTTTTTGTTCCAGTGAATATCACCTTCTACTCGAGCTAGGCACAAGAAGAGCCAAATATTTCAATCTGTTATTTTTTTTCTCTCATCAACACCTATCACTTTTCTCCTTATTTCTTGCTTTTTTCAGGACAAAACCACAAACCCAGACTTTGATAGCACCCTTCATTGAGGGATTTCTCCATGTCTCAGAAATTCACTTGGCTATTTGAGAGAGTATTATGCTGTTTATATTTTTTCTTGTATATATATATGTATATATATATATATATATATATTTATCTGTGTGTGTGTGTAATATAGACATTTATGATGTGTGCATCTAATTATCTTTGTTGTATTTAAAATCACAAATGTGAATGAGTGTTTTTCTTGCAGTAATACATTTTCTTGCATTTTCAAGATATTCACTATCTCTTTCATAGATAATAATGTTCTCCAGTCTCCTTTAAAGCTAAAGGTTTTCAGCCACCTTGGCTTTTAAGTAAACTATATAATTATTTCCTCTGCAATTTTTTGTTTTATCAAAACTCAACCCTCTTCCCAGTTCAGTAATATATGTAGTACACAACACAGGAGTTTGTCACTCTAGTAGTAACTCTTCTGCTATTTCATCCCACCACTTTGCTTCTTCCATATTCACGTGGTTGTTTTTAAAGTGAACACTACCCAGTCATGAATGTATTTCAACCCAAGTTCTGCTTTGTTCCAGCAAATCAAATAGGCACAGGGCTAAATACCTGTTTGATTTTCTTTCTAAAGAGCATAAAAATACATGTAGAGCAATTCTCATTTGTAGAAGTCTAATACTATTTTTAAAAAACTTTTAATCAGATTCCTTTAATAACTGATTATGGCAATAAGTTCCCAAAATTAAATTTGCCCTCAAAATCTTAGATGAATGTTGACAATATTAAGGTTTCTAATAATGCATAAATTCAAATAGTGAGAAAAAAAGCCTCTGGGAGCCTTTGCTAATTAGGGGCTGTGCTATTTTATATAAATGATTGAATTATGTGTATAATGATCTATGGAGGAGCTAGACTTTTACCCAGAGGAGTCTATAGTGGTTTTGCATTGACTGGGGAATAGAATATATAGATATAACAGTTTATTAGGCTGGAAGGTGGAGACCATCCAAAGTTTACTTTAGTATTTGGCATTTTGCTCAGCTACCTGCAAGGCTAAGTTGCAATAATAAAGTAATCATGGCAATGCTGCTGATTCAAATCTGACACAGGTTTTGATGATTGAATGGCTAGTCAATAGACTAAGACACCTAGGATGCATAATCATACACAGTCTTAAGAAAACAAAAGCAGAATGTAGCTAAATGCCAAGTATTACAGGCATGTGGAAGGATCAGCTTTTGTGATCCTTGTGAACCACGGTGTTTTCAATTTCTGGTGATTGTCTTGCCAAGCTGAGGAGATTAACAAGATTGTGGGTCTGGAAATTGGTAGCAGACCAGTGGCGTCTTTCCCCCTGTGCGTTGTAAATGGTAGGGAAGACTTGCTTTGATTGCAGTGACAGAACACCAACTCATATCTTTGCTAAGTTTCTTTTGTGCAATGTGGAAAGTTCCCTATCACAATATCCATGTGGGCTCAGGGAAAAAATCCTAAATAAAAAAGAGAGCTTGAATAGCCTCCTCTGCCTCATCTGACAGACAACAGATAAATCACAGTCAATAAGAGAAAGTACATGGGGCCCAAAGCCTCCCCTATGAAAAACAGCTGAAGGAAGTGAAGAGGATCATTGTAACAATATTAGCTGCCTCACAGTTTCTTTGATGGTGTTTGGAAGCTTTCCTCAAAGTCCCAGCTGTCAGCATCAGAAAACTAATTGACTGAGCAGCTCTGCTCTGTAAGCTTCTTTCCCTTATGTTTGAAGACAATCATAAAAATTAGAAGCAGGACATGCTATAGAGAATAAGAACCCAAAGAACTCCAAATACATATTTTCTGATATACCCTTTGATTTTAAGCCAGCTCATGTTTTTTTGCAACCTGATCCATGACCACACAGAACTGGTGATACTGCAGTCCAGCCCTGCCCTCAACAACAGCTTCCAGGCACACTGTTTGGAACGAGCCATTTCTCTTACAAATGAATGTAGTAACTGTAGAGTAACTCCCTCCTTCTATCTGTCTTCATATTTTTTTGCCATCCTTCCTTCCAAAGTAGTAAAATTTGGGTTTGTGGTTGCCTCAGGAGCAGAGGTTTTATTTCGGTGAGTTTCTGCTTCAAACCAAGCCATCCAGCTGAGATGAAGGCAGGTGTGACCGCCCTCCTCCCAGTGCCAAAGGTCCCTTCCATACTTATCAGACTTCCTGAGTAGGTTGACTGAGCACACCACAGGCATGCAGAGCCTGTCATTCTCTACTGCTTCACATCGCCGCATAAAATGGCACAGAGACACCCTTTTACTGTAAACCCGAGTGCTGTTCTCTCACTGCAGGTATGACACATGCTAAGCAGCGGGATAAGTATAATTCTTGTTTGAAAAGTTACCCAAGCTTATTTTTGGTCATGTTTTTTCTTTTTGTGGTTTTATTGTTGTTGGTTATCTGAACTAGACAAGTATAGAGGCAGGAACTGTTTGCTTATGAGAACAAAATTCTCCAGCTCTGATGAATTTGTCAGAAACACTGTACTTAAAAACCCAAACAAGATGTGTGCAATATTCTCCATGAGTGATAGTTTCATTCAATTTGGAAAAGAAAAAAACAATCCATCTATTTCTGAGAAGCACAGATTCCTCCATGGCTGGAAATGAAGGTTTTGCCCACATTCCGATTTAAATTACTGACAGTCTTTCTGTTTATTTCTGTTGGGGGGGAATAGATGGACTAAAATGACATTCTGCATTGATTTATCTTGAATTTACCTTTCTGGCCCTGATCCTTTGACTTTCAACAGTGAGCTCCTTGAGGATCTCAACAGATGAAACTGGTATTTGGGAGCATTCCTGAAGAGACTGGCAATATTTAAATTCTATTCTGATGGTAAGCTATCCTGACAAATAGGCTACATAAATTGTAGATTTAAAAGATGTGCTTTGGGCACGAATTTCAATTGCTTTCAAGGTAAAGTTTCTGGAATCTTCTCCTGGCAATCTCATTTTTGCTAGTGCTTGCAAAATTAATTGTATACCAACTTTAAAAAGTTTGGAGTTTGAATTGAGTTGCATATTTGAAACTTACTGACTATCTTTTGGATCTATAAATTATGTTAGACACTTCCCTGAGGCTGTCATTTCATTAGTTTGACTTTGCCTACCCAAAACCAGATTTCAGAAACAGATGAAAATAACAGAAGCCCTGTGGATCTCCAAGAGCTTCAGAATCCCATATATTTTTTTCCTTCTATCAAATCACACCCATGTTTTATTTCCTGCTGTCCTCCGAGCTATTTCCCCAAGAATATTGCTTACTACTATAAATTAATGCTGGACCTTTCCATTACATTCATGCAATTATTCAGAAAAAGAGCAGAAGCCATTCAAATCCAATACAATGATACTCCCAGGATCTGAGTCTTCTCTTGCTGCAGAAGAACACGTGGATCTGTGCCCTGTTTCTCTGAATCTGGTCAATTGGATACCTAGGTTCTGGCCTGATTTTCAAATCCTTCTGTCTAAATTCAGTAGGAATTTGGGGACTTCTCAACATTCATAATGTATCATAAAAAAACACCCAATGCAGCACACAAAACATTTCCCTTCAGAAATCTACAGGTGTCCACTGATAATTTGAATTCTGAAGTGACTTCCACATCATTCAGTTGGGTGGAGTGCTGTGTGTGTCAGATTTTTTCCCAGTGACAAATCTCTAGATTTCAGAGACCTGTAACATTGCACACAACCAGTGCAAAACTTGCTCCTGACTCCAGTGACTTGAGGATGTCACCCTACAAGAACAGACTTCACTGAATCTTCCATATTTCGGTAATCTGGACTTTCCAAATTCTGTGCACAATAAAGCTCTATAAAACTGTCAGGGAAGTCAAAGAAAGTAGCATGGGCAAGGAACCTATTCATGCTTAAAGCACCCTGAATTACACAAGATACTACTTATAAAATTTGGCGTTTTCAGTTCATCATTGATCAGACAGTGATGTATGCAGCATTTAAAACTGATTGTACATGGCAATGCTCCTTATTTTGGTTCCATTTCATCACAAGGGTGGAAGCAATTTTTCTCAGAAAAATTACAACCAAATCAACAACAATGTCAGTAAAGACAAGCTATAAAGTAGGTTTTATGCCAACATTGATGAAATCTGAGTGTATCTTGGGCAGCACCAACCCCACATTATTCTGGGAACTGTGATAGGCCAAATGTTAATTTCCTTCCTGGAATTCTAAGAATGTAAAGCTGCACCATAAATATAATCTTAATTTCAATCTCAGATATAAATTATATGTGCACAGTTCCCCTGTTGCTTCAGCTTCTACTTATGCATGGAAATACTAGTTTTGGCTTCCTTCTGACACATCCCAGTCACCCCAGGCTCGTGTGTCACCCTCCTGGCTGTACTTCTGTCCATACAGGTTTTGTTGGCCACTTTGTTGTCAGGCTGCACAGCTGGCTCTTGTTCAGCTTGCTCTCCACAAAAACCACTGGGGCCTCTTCCACAGAACTGCTCTCCAGCCACTCAACGTTCCCCTTATCTGGCCACTTGTCTGATATGGTCTTGTCCTCACATGTGTTGCATGTGGGTAGATTGCTTCCTCTTCCTCAGCACCACAGAGCCAACCTGGCTGCAGATATTTGTGGAGCTAAGACCTTGGAAAGTAAAATTTTTATGCAAGCACCTACCCACAATCTCCTGGTCTAACTATTAATGGTTTCATTCTGGCTAATGTCTTAACATTAATGCTGCACTGAAAATACTACTCCACTGCTCACATTTAATTTCCATCACTACTTAGAAAAGATGCTCATTATATTTTTAATATATTTGGGCAATGGCCAAGCATTACAAACATAAATGTAAAATGCTAATTGATAAAAACAATTCTTTCCAAAGGGGCAGCTTTTTTGTCTAATTACCCCCTTCAATTAATTTATATTGCTGATCCTGTGATCATGTGTAATACAACACCCACCCACGGCAGGACTCCCTCAAACCCTACTAACGACATTCCTTATGGCTGTCCTCCTAATGCCAACAACAACACTGTGTAATGAGTATCAACCAGCTTAGCTACAGGCCTTCTTACTCCTACTCTTCTGTTTCCTAACTGCAAATTATTATTTGTATACGAGCTGCTTTCAGTGATATCTTTGTCCCTGCCTGTCTCTACCAGAGGCTGCTGCTGGGACATGGACTATTACTAAATCAGAGGAGGATGTGGGTGGGTGGGGGAGTGCAGATGCCAAGGGAACAATCTCATGGATGCTTACTTCTCAGGCAGTTCAGTGGCATAGCTGAGCTCATTTTTGTGACCCTGTGTGCCATAAAGAATGTAGTCCTCTGATGGAACTGATGAAATTATTAAAGAATAATTCTTACTCTATTATTGTGCTTCATTGCTAAGGAGCTATGGAGCTGTGGATGCTAAGGAGCATCAAGAAGTCACTGGCTTGAGTCAGAAACTTTGCAAGGTCTCTAGCAAGGGTGAAGCTGCTGAAGGGCCAAGGGAAAGAATTATCTAGATTTATTAAGAAAAATTCTGGTGGCAGATGTGCAGTTATTTCCCTTGAACAATTAAGCTATGTTATCAGAAGTCAGCAGAATGTCAGCAGCTGTGTTTATAACTGTGATCTGGAGCAACTGGTCATCTCCCTCCTTTGCGTTCCTCTGAATACTCTGATTTTATTACCAAAGTCCATTAGGGGCCTAATTGAATCACTGTAGGTACAGAAAATTTTCCCAGTGTGAAGATCTTGGTGTCCAACTCTAACCTGACACGGGCATTTTCCTGCTCACATCTTCCGAAGGGGGGCCTCCCATCCAGGAGGGTGCTCTGAGGTCCCAAGCACACACTGGCAGACAGGATGTGCAGTGCTCTGCCCACCCTCACAGCAATCTCGCACCTCGAGCCCTGTTCTCTGCTCATTTGATGGGCTTCAGCCTCCCAGCTCCCAAGAGTACTCTGAGGATAAGGCAAAGCAATTGCTGTTCCGGGTGAGGGCACTGTTCTTTCTGCCCACAGCTCTAACACCCAGTATATGAAAAATAACTCACCTTTTGCTTTTTACGATCACTCCTCCTATGAGTCATTTTCTTACTTTCATCTTCATACACCAAAACAAAGTCAATTCTTCGCTGCCCATCTTTGAAGAACAAGGAGTCAGGCTTGTCATCAAAATCCACCTGAAGGGCAGGTGCCATAGGTTAATATGAAGATCTTTGCTCACTAGTTCCTTACTTGCTTCCCTTTACACAGTATTTCACTGAACATAGAAATTCAACATAAATCAGCCTTGTGTAACAGGAAGCCCAAAATAGCAAAATTGCACAGAGTAAAATGAAGAAAAATAAATTATCCAGAGGAATTTGTCAGGTCTCTGCATGACATCAAACCAACAGAACCTTGACCTAACTTACTTCTTTAAAAATGGTACATTATATTTTCATAATGAGAGAAGCACTGGGAAGCAGCACCAGTACCAAATAATGCATCTGTCTAGTAATTTGTACACCATCATGGACATAACATTAGAAAGTTTGTCTAGAAAATTGTTGTTGCCTGATGGGAGTCTCAGAATTAGTGCATTACCATCTGTTCCCTTACCTGAACAAATGTAAGCATCTCTGCAATTACTAAAAAAAAAAAAGCAAAAAAAAACAAAAAAAAAAACCAAAAAACCCCACCAAAAAAAAACAAAAAAAAAAAAAAAGCAGTTGTTCCATGCATGCTTACTTAAACCCACCACTGCCAAGAGAACAAAGAACATGGTCAGAGCAGAGATGAGATCTCCAAACAGACACATATTATGTGGATTTATTTCTCATTTTATCTGCAACAACTCAGCAAGCAAAAACACATTGTTGTGTGCCACACATCCATCATGTTATAACAGATGCCAAAATCAAAAGTTTTAATATATCCATAAGCCATTATCTAGTCCCTGGAGGAAAGCAGGATAGATTGTCATATCCACTAATAACATCTTAATGTGTTATTTCATGCGTGAAATGATACAGACACTTTGGTGACAGGGAAACCTGAACGCTTGAATAATGATTCTGTAGTTTCTTAGAGTACTCTGGGGCAATATCACACATTACCACCCCCCTCCTTTCAGGTAATGTACAGCTGTAATGTTATCCAAGTCATGCTATGTAATGTGCACCAGCCTCTCAGGTACTTGGCCAAATCTGTCCATGGTGTAAACGGAGGTGGTGCCACTGGAGCTGATCCCAAAAGCCTGAAGTGGGACTCAGCATGGCATCAGAGACAGGAACATCTTCAAAGCTGGGAAGGCTCCCACTCAGAACTGCAGAGGAGCCTTGGCCTCCAGCCGACTGGGCATGGAGGGTTGGCCAAGCTGGGATCAGGTCAGGAAAAATGACACAGAATAATCTCTTGCATTTGCTGTGCATGTAGCAATGATTCCCAGATGTCCCATCCCTGGAATTCCCCTGTCAGTTCAGACCAAATTTCGTGAGACATGCAAAGTCAGGTTTTGGAGGTCTAGGATGTCTGGTCCACAAAAAGACCACAGATATGTGGTTATGGTGCCAGAAACCCCATCAGTGCAGCCTGAAATGGCTGTTCTTCAACTGTGAAGAACCAAGAAGAATGTCAGTCTTCAGTCAGGAGCACCCAAGTTCCAGAGAGCATATAGCGTTTTAGGAACCACGTGTCAGTTTTTCCAAAACAAATTTTCTCATGTTTTTTTGCAAAACCTCTCCGTGTAGATTATATTGTAACAGTTTATTGGCTGAACCAAAACAGGCAACCAAGATATGTCCTCCTGCAATTATGACGAAATTTCCATATTTTAAATAAACTTGGGGTAGTTTAAACTCACAGTTTTTTTATGTTGCATGTGCAAAGGCTAGGACCTGCTGCAAACAGGTCCTGTTGACTTAGTTGCTTCAAAAGTCTGAGCAGATTTTTTAATAGAACAGTTTTCTTTGAATGCCACCTGTGTGCTGGGATTTGTGACAAACCTGACAGCAAGCAGCTGCTGACACACATACACATATGGCCAGTGTACACACATTCTGCATGTTAGTTTCACAGCCTGGGATAGGATTTAGAGACTACCTAGGCAGTCGCCAAATCAACATACAATCGCATACTGTGGAAAAAGTTTTAGGAAAAAAAAGGCATTCAATTTCCAGATGACATCACCCAACCACAATGACACCAAGTTTCTCTATCAGCCAAAGCAAGTTACAAGTGTGAATTTCTAAATTCCGGAGAGATGAAGTTGGCATAGTCCTATCAAGAAATCAGAATTGGCCATGACAAGCTTTCCTCCTGCTGAGGACTAGTCACAGGTGTAAAACACACCTTTGCTGCTATAATTGCCTCTCGGGATCTTTTGGACCCCAAGATTGTTAAAAGTCTCTTTTCCCAGCCCGAGCGCTTGAAGAATGAGTCAGAGCCCTTCAATTCTCGGTCTCAAGGCTGTTTATTGCATCTTATCTATAAAAAATTTTCTCCTGCCCTGCCAAGATCCCTCCAGCAGGACAGTTCCAGGCACACTGCCTGCCCCTAGGGCAGAGTTATGTCTTTATACTAAAAACTACGTCTACAATGTTTACAATTACTTTCCAATACCTATCACCTATGTTAGATAGTGAGCTTCTACTCTAAACCAATCTGTAAGTGCCAACATCACAGCAGAAGATGGAGGCCAAGAAGAAGAAGGAGAAAGGCTGGACAAGCCCATCTTACCTCCTGAACCCCCATTCCAGAAAACTCAAAATCTACTTTTCCACCCCGTGATAACTTCACTGTTATTCTACCTAAACTGTTGTGGCTTGCTGACCTTCATACAAGGATGGTAATTTGCTCCATGGGTCATAACCAAAACCACAGGTATTTTGGGCTCTGTGCCAGGGCTTCTGAGCCCCCTGCAGGGGTCTTGGCCATTCTGGACAGCCAGAAGGATGTTCTGGGTTCCCACAATTTCCAATCTCATTTAAAACATAGCCACGATGATTTCACGTTGACAAGATTCGCTGTTAGGAGGAAAGCACCAAAACCAGCCAACAGCCCCTGTTGGGACACAGCCTGGGAGGTGCCTGAGCAGCGGGCACAGAGCCCAGCCTGGGAGCTGCTGCTCTTCCCTGGGACCCCAGCAGGCTGTGGCACATCACGAGCTATGATGGCTCCATGTTGCAATGTGGAAACACAGGGCCCAGATCCCGTGAAAATGAGTAACAGGGGGAAGGGTTGCCACTGCATAAAGCACAAGGTCTTTTAACTGGGCTTTTTCCTCTTTGGAATCTTAGAAACATCATTATAATACCTTCTGTTTAAAGACACGCAGTCTAGTTGTGAAAGTCAAGCACTCAAAAACATAAAAGTAGTAATAGTTGTAACTTTTCTTTCCACTGCAGCTTTTAGCACATTTTCTGATATAACCTGTCCTCAGGATAAAGAAAGACATGGAAAAGAGTAAACATCAAATCAAGTTTTGATAGAGGAAGATTTGATGGTAATTTGTGTTTGCATAATTTCACTGAGTAGTTTTCCTTTAAATGTAGTCTTTTCTAAGGTTAAAAAAGCAGTGATAACTGGATTATCAATAATAATTTATCATATTAAAAACCATATATACAATAGTTATAAAAAACAATTCATAAAATAAAATCTGCCTGTTAGCCAGCATTCTGACTGATAAATTTACTTACATAAGTGTTGACATTCACATGTATAACTGTTATTGTGTGCATACACCTTTATCTCTCTCTTTCACACACTATGCACATATAAATTGAATATAGCTGAAATATTATTAAATATTGGACTGCATGAATTCAGATACACAGAAGTTTATACTTATGGAGCTAACTTCTTATATGTAATCTCCATTGCTTTTAATCACAAGGACATTGTTCAGTTGGCCTTTCCATGGACACTTTATATATCAATAAAATAATAAAGAATTGACTCATGAAGCCTGAATACTTAAGAGATCAAGATTTAGACCTATAAAAATAGATTGTTATGTAGCTCATAATAAATTAAATATTGCTCAATTAAAATTAAGAAGTAAAATGTAAAAGAGAAAGTAATAGCCAAGTTTCCAACAGCCACATTAACTTACATATGTGGTGTATTTTGTAATCCCTACTGGATAGTTGGTAATGAAAAATCATATATTATTCAACATAACTACCCAGGGGAAAACAGGACTGGAAACCAAAAAGATGTAGTGTACTTTGAAGTTAGCATTTCCTTTGAGACAATGTTTGTTTTGTTTTTTTTTAATATGTAATATTATTTGACAGTTTTACAAATGTTACTATCATACCAAGGCACACAAGCTTGCGTGCATAGACAAATTAATGGGGCTGAAATTTCAACACATAGTTTTTTAAAGTATCAGTAGCAAATTACAGCCCCAAATAACCAACAGGCCCATTGGCACCTCTTCTAAAACACAGGACTATTTACTGCACTATTTAATTTTTTAGCCTTGGCATAAAGGCATTTTTAAGTACCGATGGGGGCAATGAGTTGTGCACTCTAATGTTTTAATAATACTCTAATGGACAGCAGGTTAATACTGATTAACACCACTAATAAAAAAATATATATCTATGTAGCTGTGAAATACTAATTATACTTAGCACACAATCTGCAGCCTTTAATAACTGTCCAAGAGCTGCACAACCAACTGCTGCCTACCAGGGAACTATCAGCTGCTTTTTTAACAGAGGGAATCTGAAGGAGAGAAGGACCTGGTCATGAATAAAGTTTTTTGTAACACTGAGGTTACACTTTTGTGGGTTAGTCTAGAGGCAGCATGGCCCCGTCCATGTGGCTGTACCTCTGTGTTTAAGTTTGGAGCAGGTCAGATCAGAGCATCACAGGCTCTTCACTCCAGAGAATGAGACCGGAGGAGCCTGTGGCAACCAAAAGTGCAGAAATGTGTGCAAAGCAGACACCACCTCCTCAGCACCAAATGCTTCTCCACAGCCCCACTGCTGGGGCCTCAGTGCCAGCAATGCACACCAGGTGGTGGGTGTGGGATCCTGCTGCAGCTGGGACGCGCTGCACTGCTGCAGCCACACTGAACGTGCTGGTCATAAGCAGTGCCATGCCATCAGTGCCAGAAGTGCCCTGCCATGCACTCCCCTTCCCTTCCACACCTTATCCTCCTGCTCCCTGAGTGTGCTCCCCTGTGGCCACCTTGGCAGAGGAATAAGGAGCTTCCTGCCCTCTGATAATCCAGCACAAGCCATCACCAGCCAGCAGCACCAGCTCTCCCAGACCCGGGACACAGCAGCACTTGGGAAAGGGCAAGTGGGACAGGCAGACAAGCTTGCCCCAGCACAGAAGGCTGAGGGAGCAGTTTTGGCTTCAAAAGCCCACCCCATGGCAGGTCCCCTCAGCCCCTTGACTCAGAGTTCATCAGGAGGGAGATTTCTGCATGCCCTCCTCACTGTAACCAGGCTGGCAGGTGTCTAAGGGAGCTGCGGTGTGTCACTCAGAGCTGCTCCTGTAGCCATGGCTACACACGGTGCCTGCAGCACATTACAGGAGAATGTGCAGGCAAGAGAGCTCCTTTCAGCAGCAGCTGTGTTCCAGAGAGGAAAAATGGCTGCACTTCCAAGAAACCTGCCCCACTTTTCCAGGCTTCTTTAGACATGATATAGTTAAATATTCAGTGGGGATAATGGTGGGATGGGCAGCACAGAGACAAGCATGAAGAAAAATATGTGCACAGGAATTGCAGCTATTTATTGTTTACTATACCCTGAACAAGCACAGTATTGTAAGCTGGATTTTTTAAATAACAAGAGATTCTGCAGGAATGATTTAGCTAACTGGAAAGATGGTATAAGTGCTTTATTTTGCCTGCAAGAGCCTTTGGTGTGACTGTCAATAGCGCCAAATGTAATCATTACTGGAGGGATAAACTGCTTGTCTACAACCTCACATAATATTCAGATATGCTTCAAAATAGCATCCTGCAGCATGCCAGTGAATAAATCAGTACTAGGAAAGAGGAGAGCAGAGCAGAGCCTGTGTAACATTGCCTCTGCTGATAGGCACCTGTAAAAAATCCTCCCACAGGCTCAGAGACAGGCACATGGGGGATCTGCAGGCTGCACTTCAGTTGTGGGTTTCATGACGGGGAAAATTTCAGAGTGACTAATTAGGAGCACAGTTATTTCTCTCTGTCTGCTTCAGGAAACTTGAAAACAAGTAAATAAAAAGAAAACAATCTATATTACCGGGGTGTCAGGAAACATAATTATTTATAAATGACTTTGAGATCATCTGAAGAAAATGTTACAGAAGTACAAAGTTCTTCTTACTGTCACAGCCATATAAAAAGATTTTTATTGCTTTAGGTTCTGAGCAACCTATAGAGACAACTTTCTACATTAAGACCAACACAAGCATTTATTTCTGGATTATATTGATATATATAATATATGAGATAGTACTGGAAGATGTAAGTTTATTTGCATATTGCATAATAATGTTGGTCTGTCTCTGGAGGACCATAAAACTGCTGTGCCTTTAACATTTTCCTTTATTATTCATATTTTTTAATAACAGAGGACTGTTTTTATTCTCTTTTTAGCAATAATGTGAATATTAGCAAGCACTTCATCAGAAGAAGGTTTTTTTTCCTTTTCCTCAACACTCGAAGGAATTTCAGCTATGTAACAAATTGAAATAAACTGAAACTAAAGAGAAGTAGCAAAAATATGGGGTGTCACTACAGTCATGCATTTCTGTCAGCAGAAAGCAGCTGGTAACTGGCCAGGCATTGGGATGCCTCGTCCCCTGAGCTAAGTTTGGACCAGACACCCACTTGACTTCCTGTCTGAGCGTCAGGTTGCTGCTGCTGCAGGAGGAATTCCAGTCACTCCTGATTAGAGAGAGACCAAATGGCCTTGCTTTTAAAGAAAATGAAGAAAGTGCTCACTGAGAACCTGCTTTTCAGCAACTCCCATCATCCATGGAATGCAAGAGCTGGGAAATTCACTCTTTTGAGCTTCCCAGAAGCCTTCTTGCAAAAGAAATTGTATGTGAGGGGCAGCAGTAATAGAAAGTTTGAAGAAGTTAACCCTGCAGATATTCACTCTCAAATTATTGTTACATGCCAACTCAAATTATCTACCTACAAAGCAGATAAGCTGCAAAATGAAACACTTCAAGGAAAAGCCTTGAATTAATGAATTAATGTGCAGTTTTGTCTTCCTTGTATGTGTTGTTTATGATATATTATTAAATTGTAGCATCACATACCATATTTCTGTGCTCCCTGTAGTAGCTATGAAATACTCCTTATTATTGTTTTCATTTAATGTCTGGTAGGTTTTTTTTGGTTGTTTCTTTTTGTTTGTTTGTTGGTTTTTGTTTGTTTGGGGGGTTTTTTTTGCTTGTTTGTTTTTTTGGCTACACCTCATTTAAATAGCTCAAATGCTTAAAATAAGGATTTCCTTCTGACTATGCTTTTGGTATTCTCCTCATAGAATCTCAATGTTTTGCAAATGTTGTGAAAATTTTACAAGATCCTCCAGGACAGAAAGCAACAGTATAACTCTCATTTTAATGGTCATAAGGCATCTAAACATCAACACCAAAACCTGTTCACTGTCTCCTAAGTTTGGAGCTACAGCTTTATACAGCAGGACAGTGACGTCTTTCCAGAGAGCTCAGCAATTGTCTCTCTTCAAAGAGCAATACACTCAATTCCAGGTCCACGTGTCACTCTTCTGCAAATGCAAACAGGGCCATGATGTTCTCCTTTGGCACTCAGGAAAAAGAAAATCTGGCTGCAACTCTATAAGTCTTGCACAAAAATCCTTTAGCAGGGATTACTCAATTATCTAGGACTGAACTCAGTTTTTCTAGTGGTAAGAGCCTTTCATTCCTTTGATGCAATTTCCTGCCACATTTAAAGCTTTATAAAGTACCACAAACAATATCCTCACAGATTTTTGGCTTTTTGGAGATAATTGTCCTATTCATGTGCCAAATGAGGCAGGGATCCTGTGGCAAACTTAGCTTATGATCCTGTAATTAGAGAAAGCAGCATAAGAAGAACAGAACTGTTTCTATTAACCAATAATTTACTTAGTTTTGGCTCCTCAGAAGAACTTGCAGAATCAAATCAAGTTTCCAGAATACTTCTGGCTGCAACACATGATCTAAGTTTAGACAAAAGGCACAGTACTTCCCTTCTATTCAACTGTTTCAGATCAGGCTTCCTCTTCAGCCTCTGTTTCTAGCTACAATTAACTAGAAACAATATGCAATAATGCATTTAGCAGAGGTTCAGCAGCTGTCAATTATATCTTTCTGTCTCCTCCAACACACTGAAACTATCTAGATCAACAAGGAGGACTTGACCCAGAAGGAGCAGTGCAGAAATGCTGCTAAAACTGAGAAGAAACTACAATTGCTGGTAAACATGAGTTACCAAAAATAAAAATCAATGTTGACCATCAATTTTCAGTAGAAATAAAAATAAATTCTACCAAGACTGTTCAGAGGAGACTGTTCTAACCGCAAGGTACATGACATTCCAGCTGTTTTGATGCTATTTCACTTAATAAAAATACATTAAAAAATCAATGAACCACAAGGAGACTCCAAGAAGGATTTTTATAACATCAAAGTCTAGGCCCTCATTTGGGAAATGGAAGCTCTTGATTGCACCTCATGCTTCAACAATGTTTAAACAGCTTCAAATGAACATGTTGCTGCAAAACACAGGGTGAGGGGAGATGAGGATGTCTACCTCCCAGAAGGAAATTAATTTCCAAAGTTACTTTGGATATTGGCTTTTTATGAGATCTGAGGCAGGGGTTCTTGTGCTAGAGTCAGCAGCCTGCTAGCTGCAGAAAATCTTAGGTGAGCTGGGAACCTGGAACTTTGGACAAAGGCAATGGACACTTCCAGGTCTTTTTTTTTTGTCTTGTCTGTTCAGTCTCTGGAGTAAGGAATTTCTTAGTGTCTCCAAGCTTTCTTAGAGCTTTCTTGGGTACGTGTGTTTATATGTAGGGTGTGTTCAGAAACATTTATTCTTGTACACACACACAGAAATCCTGTGCATTTGTGAACAAAACTACGTAGAGAGAGGAGGTGAATGTGTATGTATCAGTTTACAGTGAGTTTATATGGGTCACTAATAACTGAGTCCAGTGCCTGTGACAAGCTGTGCTTTCAGATCTGAGCCAATTACTTCAGGTGCCTTTAGGGAAATGGGGATTACAGCATTGCAGATTTAATCAAAAGATGAACTGCCTATGATGCAAATGCAAAGGAATGCTAGTCTTCTGGAAGAGCTACTGGACTGCTGCATACCTAAAGAGAGAATTTTACAGGTATTCACAGTTAAAGTAAACAGGTACCCACCCATTCAGGTGTGTGAAGGTTTTGCTGGTCCGGCACAGTTCCGTAAGTGGGAATAATCACCTGGTTCAGTTCCAAGACTAAAATTAAACATAAAAAATGAAAATGTGTTAGCATTTTTTGTGTTATGGCTTTTCATGGGTTTATAGTTTTAAAATTATTTTTTATTAATGCTTGGTGGAGAAGCCAGTTAATTGCACTTATTTAGTGTTTCAGAAATGGAACAATTGTGTGTCACACTTCAGTTACAATCAGCAGGTGGCAAGAAAATGAAACACCAGGATGACAAGGTAATGCTAGGAGAACATTTTGGCAGTGATGCATCCCTACAGTGATGCAAACAGCATCCCTTTGCTAGTATTTTACTAGTTATTTAGGGTTCCAGAAACTCCAGGGACATTGTAGCAGAAGTTTATTTTTCAATGAATAAAGGTGTCAGCACTGGCTCCAGCTGTGCCTTTAACCCTAGCTCATACTGGCTGTACCTGTCAGGCAAGAACAAATAACAGTAGCAAAGAAGTCTTCACGAGGCTTGGAATGGGTGCTACACAGGTGTGATGCTGTAACATTCACTCAGTAACACATAACCTAAAAACACACATACAACTTCAGTGGGTATTGATGCCTCAGCTACTCCTCACCCATTCCATCAGAACTTGTTAAAAACGAACAACCTGGAAACTGAACTGGTTTCCTGATATTACAACATGAACTGAAAATGACTTTGTCAAATATGCTACTGCCTGAAGCCATTATCAAGCATACTGGGAATGCTGGCTACCAAATCAAGCCCCAGATAACACACAAATCCATCCTAATAAAACTACTGGAAATAAGGTGCAGAAGCTCTACAATTGCTGCAAGGTATTTGCAAGGTTTTGTTTCTTCACAACTATTTTTGTTTCTTAAGGAGAAGCCAGATAATATCCTGAGGCTGAAGATAACATTAAGTAGCTGAAGGGAGCAGGCTGCTTCCTGCCTATGCATGACAGGCAGATGGGGATCCCATCTGTTATTTTTAGATCCTTAAATCTGAGACATATCTTAGTTAAGTCTGTCCTGTGCTGAGGAAGGGCCATGGATAATGCAGGTACTTAAATGCCAGTGTTGTCTGGAAAGGATAGCCTCAACCTACCAAAAAAATACTATAATACTAAAAGAAGTTCTCCAGACTCTAAAATAATTAGCCTATAGTACTTTTAGAATAGCTCAACACCCATTAGATACAAACCCAGGAAAAACACAACTGATATGCCTGGTTATGTTTTGGTTTAGTTTAGCTTTTTTTTGTTTGGTTTTGGGGTTTTTTTTGGCTTAAAACCTTCATTGCTAAATGGCCACATTTTCAAGACATTTTAAGAAGCTTTTCTTTTTCACTGATGATGCTCATTTATACCAGCTGAAGATATGTCAAAACTCAGAACAATAGCACAACAAGATTACAAATCAACAGAACTCTCTCATGGCCTCCAAGCAAAAAATTCTTGTTTAAGTACCCCTTCATAGAGTTTGATAGGGACTCAGTTCCAGGTGGTGTTGTCAGTTTCCAGATCTCTGCTCTGGTGATAGTAAATGCTCCAGGGAGAAGACAAAAGCAAGTCAATTAATTTTTTCTGAAATATTAGAGCCATAACCCAAAGGTCTGTCCAGTTGAATAATCAAGGTCTGTGAGCTCTCAACAACATTAAAATGTTCAAAAACATTCCCAGAATTAAAAAAAAAAAAAAAAAAAAAAAAAGAGAGATGGAAAATGTGGAAAATGTGGACTAGTGCAGCATTCAAACGTCACATGGTGAGACAATACATTCAGACTCAGAAAACACAAGCACCTCTCAGCAGCTACTGAAAAATTGCTGAGCATGTGCATCATTGTGGTTTAATGGATTCAGCTTAGACTGGGGTGAGAAGGGAAATATATAATCTCAATGTCAGTGTAATGGACATCTCCCTGCATTTCCTTCATTCTTTATTCTCTGTGTGGACACAAAGATATCCGGATACAAAGTATTTCTGAACACCCACAGAAGAAAGAATGTTTCTGCCCACATGTAATGAATGGGCAGAGGGAAGCAGAAATATAAGCATCTTGTTTTGAAATATAAACAGCTGCTCTGAAACTCTGTGTGCCATTACACAAAACATGCAGGTGTTGACACAGACATGACAACTTCCAGCCACTGAACTGCAGAATCAGGAGTTAAAGTTGCCTTTTTGCTAAGTAACCACACCCCCATCACCAGTTCTGTCTAGAAAACCCTTCAGACAGAACTGAAGCTGGGAACATGGCATTCACAAGAATTCCAACTCTCCCAAACCCTGATGGATCTGGGGCTGGTCAGAAACATCTCTGTGAAATTTGTGAGTACAGTTTGCCTCTGCATCAGGCTCTCTGTCCAGGATACCTTCCTCCTGATATGCTGAATGTCATGGAAACTTTAAAATTGGGTCTATATTTAACACCTTAACACATTTGTACTTGAAATAATACTCAAGGGAGTCCCTGGGTTATTGTCCCTAAGGAAGAACTTATGTAAAAGGGGCCTGCCACTCTCACCTCTCATGAGACAATAGCCAAGAACTTCTCTCAAGTTAATCACAGCTTAGCATTCATGTGAATCCAAAATTACAAAGCCTTGACACTACTTGAATGGGTACTTAGATAAGATTTGTTTTGACAGTGGTTTGCAAGGGCAGCTGTGCCAATTTGTGCAGTTTTTATCTGGAAGAGACCATTCTAGTCTCTCAGAAATACAAAAACAGTACTGCAAAACTCAGCTTTGCCAGAAAAAGGTGCACCCACACAAAGTCATTTTATACCCCCAAAATCACTTAATTTATTTCTCCTCCCTCCCCTCCAGCATTAGGGTAAAGTCAGTTTTAAGTATGGAAGGAAAAAAACCTGCAGCATAAAAGTTTGGTGCTAGACACTAAGAAAACCCTCCAACAGCAAGAACAGTAGAAGAGAGTGCCTGGGAAGGCAGGTGAGGTCATGTGAGGTCTTTAACATCAGAGATTATTTAGCAGAGATGAATTAAATACCCTGGAACAATTTAGGCCATGCTGAATCTGGCGTCACCTTTATGAGGTTGGCCTGGAGGAGCTTTCGAGGTCTCTCCCCAGCCCCAGCTTCCTCTAAGTCTGGTCCTAGTGCTCTCATAGTTATGTCTAAGGGCGGCTGTGCTCAGGTTTTATTCTAAAATAATAGTTCTTCTTACTGATATCTTCTTCAGAAATGTTACCACTCCTGTTAATATTTGAGTTACAGTACATCGAGGCTGGATGTTTGTGTTCTACCACCCAGCCAATTAAAGCAAAGGAGGTTCAAGGGAACAAAGAAATCTACTGGCTTTGTGCCAGCATACTCTGATTTTAATTGACAGATACATCAAATTCTGTCTTCAAGCAATCCAACAACATATGCTTTTGTCAGAACACTTAACCTAATTTCTTTCTATTGTAGTCATAATTCTGAGTGTCTGCTCAATGATACCAGTTGGTCTTTGATCTAGTCCTCTCAAAAGATGCTGTTGTAAAAATTCTAAGTACTGAAAATGTGCAAACTGCTTTACAAGAACATCTCGGTGGTATTTGAGCTGCCAATTTGTCAGGGGTATTTCCAGCTGCCTGGAGACTGTTCTTCAATGCAGGACACTGAAGTGAGCTGTCACCACCTCACACCTTCCCTCAAATATGCCTATGCAGAAGGACTAAGTAGTCCATGTTAATCCCACACTACTTTTTTATAACCTGTGTGTATCCCTTCTTTTGGCCAGGCCATGGGAGATGAATCCTGCTGTTTATTCTACCAGTGATTTTTAAAATGAATTTTCTCTACAGCTTTGCTTTTTCACAGGTAAGCCAGAATTTCTGACTGGATTGAATAAAGACAAAAAATTCCTTGATAGCCAACGCAAAATTTCCAGTCTTTTCATTAGTTAATTGTTATTGACAGTGGATGGTTTTGTAAGTTCGGTGATTTCTCATTGCATAATTCAAATTTAAAGGCTTTAATGATCATTTCTACTAGCAATCTCTACCTATAGGTGAGAGGCTATGGCCTACTGATAATCATGGATGATGATCTGCCTTTGTAAAACTATAAAGAAGAATTCAATATAAAGAAATAAATCTTTCCCTGGGGTCTGAATAGCAAAATAATGGAAGCTGTCCAAAGCACATGCAGTAGGGATGAAAGGATTTTTTGCATCTGTAAATTAAAGAGGACTGAGAATGAAAAAAAGCAGTATCCAGAAGTGAAAAATGATGCTGTCCAAAAAAAATTAATGACAAGAAAACCACAAAAATGTTGGATAAACTGATGTTTGAAAAGACCACTGGGCTTGGCTTTGTAACAAGGACATTGTCAAATGTGCCTGAAGATGCCAATCTTTTTGTGACAAAGAAATTCTATGTATTTGTTATCACTGATTTCCTCTCAAATGAAAACAGTCAGAGGCAAAAAAGAGCTGCAGCCCTCTTTTGGCTTGTAAATAACCTGCATGAACCCAAATTAGTAGGCACCAAATTATTCTGAGAGGTCAAGAAGATTTCACAACACTAAACTCATAGTGCCTGGTATCTAACAAGCCTGTGAGGCATTGTTAAGGACAAGATCTCAGCCCTGGCACTGAACATGGTACCTCATGAGCAACCAAGAATGCAAAGCCAGGAAGTGACCTCTGGAATGCCCAGGCTTTGCTGCTTTGCTATGGAGATCACATCACCTCTCACTTCCCACAGAGTTTTGGGAGAGTGATGACAGTCTCTCACAGAATTTTTAAACAGTCTAAATTCTCTTCTTACAGGGAGAAAAATAAGTTAATATAACACTGTGCTCTCCGAAGTACAAACCCAATGTGCTCAAGAACATCTGCTCAGCCCCTCAGTGGGACTTGCCTGCAGCATGGAGTTCCTGTTCCCAGAGAGGGAAGTTTACAGTGTGGTTACAGAAAATGAGATGTTGCAAAGCCAGGCCACAGTGCTGGGGCACAGCAACTGCTCTGCAGTACTGGTCAGAAATATCTCTGCACGCACAGAGCAGCAGGTGGGAATGCAGCAGGGCAGGAATGGGCAGCAGGCGTTTGCTGAAGGAGAACTGAGTAGATGGTATTTCAAACCCCCACTCAAGCTTCCTCACAGTCCTGTCCTCACACAGCCATGCCTGGAGCAACAACAGTCACTGCACACAGAAATGTGTGAACACTGTGTACACAATTGGACACGCTCAGGTCGCTCAGGCCTCAAATAGATTGCAAAGAAAATCAGTATAATAACAAAATACATCACTGACTGGAAAATATCAGGAAATATTTACATGCAATTTTTATCTGAATTGACACATTTCCTGACACATTCGACAGCACTATCACCACATTAGAAAAGAAAAAAAAAAAAGTGATTAGTAAAGTCTACGTGTTCTAATGAAAATCAAATGAAAAGATCATATCATGTTTGCCACAGTGAGGCTCAAATAACTGGATGGAGTCAGATTGTTCCCATCTGCTGGGATGAATAAGAAGATCCAAAGACTGTGGTCTTTGCCCAGATGCCGATTTTTCTTGACTAGTGGTTCTCTGGGCTATGATATTTCCTCCATGCACATATGAGAGCAGACATTATAAAAGTATCAATGGTTTCACCCCATCCCACCAAATACTACTGGCTTGCATCTAGTAGCATTCATTCTGCTAAGTTCTGTGATTAGAATATGTTTAAATTAGTTTCATTTCATACCTCATTGAAGAATGATTTGATAATTTCTTAGAAAGAAATTATTCAACAATGAATTGAAAGTCATGCTACTAAACCCCACATTCTTCACTTTCAGAAAAATTAAGTATTTGGAGAGAAATTAAATTATTTTTATATCAAACTATGCTTTATAACTTATCATTTACAGTTAATAAGAGATTTACAAGCTGCCTTCCATGTGAAAGTCTTGCTCACTTTGTGTCACCTGCAGCCTTACAGCATGTGAGAAACATGGTGACAATTAGTAATGTTAAAATGTAGTAATGCCAAAATGGCTTTCCAGCTGTCAATAAATTACATACTTTGTACACTTGCATAGAGCAGATCTGCAGGTATCATCAAACCAAAAACCTAATCTATGCCTCATAATGAGGAAAACATTGATTTTCATTTCAGAAGCCCGAGGAAACCTAATAATGAAGCTATAGATGCTGCTGGAGAACAAAGGAAGTGAAATGGCTGTCTTGGAAGATGATTCTTTCTTGTTTGAAAGACTATTCTTTCCATTAAGTTTTCTTCTTTTACAGCTGTGCAAACAAAGGATGGGGACATGTGGAATGACTTTAAAAAATAAATGCTCTTTCATGGCTAACCCTAAACAGGAAAACATTCAGTTGGCTATATAATAGAGGCCATTGCAAGTCTGGGTCATTGTAGTTCACCAAAAATAATAAAGTAAATGGCAGGCAGTTATAAAACCAAGAAATGTGACTTTGTGGAAATGATTCTGCTGATAGTAGTACCTAAATATTTAAGAGATACTGAATTGCAAAGTTTAGGGGGCTCAGTAATTGTAAAACAGTTCTTATGTGTTCAGAACTCAAAGAGGGCCAATTGCCCAAAATCTGCGGCAAAAATCCTAAAACATTTCAGTGAGACCTGGACTAGCCCCAGCCTCAGTTTCAGAAACAAAACACTGGGCTAATTATGTTTTAGTTACAATTCTGTGATTTCAGAGTAATCTGCTGAAAAGCCAGTGTTGGCTCCTGTTTCTCACTGCTGCAGTGCATGCCAGAACCAACCTGGCTTCATCCAGTATCCACATCCAACTCCAGCTGACCGTAAATCACTGCAGAAATTCAGCTGCTAATTATAATATTCCACATGGTTTTTCTCAAGCTAAACAGTTTACTCACGTTCAGTTGGAATGGCTGTCAGAAAGAATTATTTTGGCTCTCATCTGTCAATAGGCAATTTAAAGATAAACAGCCTTTGGTTTTAGAATGTATTAGCGTGTCTACCTGCTATAATTTTAAACAATATTTGGTATGCTTTTCAGTGTAAACTGATTGTATGCATGGCAAACACATGGCTTGCTTTGTCAAAGTAATGGAATACAGTGATTAAGTCAGTAGGCACCAGGCTGATATACTTTTCAGGCATTAATATCAAGTCAGACTATGGGCTTGAATCATTTTCTCTTCTCCACATATATTTTTTTATAATTGAGTAAGTAACTTAAATATATTAAAATGATGAAACAAACAAGCCTTCTTAAAATTTTCAATTAAGGGCTGCTGTGGTTTAATTATATATGGAATCAGGTAGAAAACTACTGTAATGTTGACTGCCAAATGAGCCTGTTTCATGATTGATTCTGTCACACTCCTACAAACTGAGGCATACTTAATGCATATGTATTTCATTTCTTTCATTTTTAACAATAATGAAAACATTATAATTCTTACTGTCAAAAATGTAGGTTCATAGTTTCTAGAGCAGACAAAAAGAATGACCTCAGTCACATTAAGAACATAAGGCACAAGGGATCAGCTGGGTCACTGAATTCAGCACCAGCTTACAGACAACTTTGACTTTTAGCTCTGTTAGAAAGTTCTGAGAGAAAAATTTCTTGACTTGGAATAATCTCTTTTAGCCTGAAAAAGGGATCAAGAAGAACTGGCTGCATTTTTTTTCCTGTTGCAGTAAATAAAATCCAGGTTGCAAAGGGTGAGATAGACAAATTTTAAGAACCCAAAGGGCATTAGGACAGATTTGCAGAACATAGTAGGCATTTAAAGTTACAGATAAATTCTTGCTGATGTATTCCAAAATGCCCAAGCAGATTGAGAGTTTTTAAGCCAAATTGTATCAATCATAGCATATGGCCCTTAATGACCAGAATGAATCAATTTCATTAATTGATACACCAATTTCATTATTATAATGAAATGAAATTACTAATGTTTCTCTTGCTTAATAAATTATTTTAAATGCAAAATGTTTCATAAATGTACTTTTAAAAAAGTATACTGCATCTTTAAGTCAACTAATAAACATATTTTTCTCTATGGTATATTAACTCTACTTACCAACAAGATGCATCTATATACAAGTTTAGAGTAAATAGGAATTATCTAGTAGATTAGAAAGAAATTATTCATCAACAAGTGGAAAATCAAAGAAAGTGAGCATTGAGCCATATACTTGCTGAAATTAATGTGTGTCTATGGAATTAAAGAAGAGATGTAGGCCCCTAAAGCAGGACTTGGGAGAAATCAAAACATTCAATTCCAGAAGTACAAACTGAAATAATCATTTTGCAACTGCTGGCTAACAGGAATTTCCTGCCTTACTGTCAGGTTACCAGGAAATTGCTATACCCAGACTGGGTACAGCCCCTGTGGTGCCCTCGGAAATGTCATTACACAGTAGAACACAAGGGGTTTACTGCCTTAGCTTCTTTACCAATAAACAAGAAAAACTTCTTTTTCTAAGAGAGCCATCAAAATAAAAATTCAGGTTGCTCCATATTACAACCCATGAATTAAATCAGTAACTACAATCATTCCTCTTTGGTTAATGTGGCTCTAATGGCTTTCAGGGTTCTTCTGAAAAAGAAAATTATAGAGAGATGTGGCAAGCAAGCAGATCAATAAGACTCCAAACTCAAACTCATGAACACTGAAATAGTTCTGGTTCAAGACTCTTTGTCATTGCAGATCCTCATTCTAAAGACACAAAGGAAAGGACTGGATAGACACAAAGGAAAGGACTGGATCCTGGTTTTTCTGTTTCAGAATTTTTTGTGACTACAAAAAAGGTAAAAGGTACAGTGTAATACCACTTGATCTAGCCCAGGAGATGTAAGCAGATTTTAAGGCAAAGAAAATAATTTTTCAGTATAAACCCCAAAATTTTTTCTCCAGGACCCTACCTTCTTTTGTATACAAGATGGGGCTGCAATGACGATGACTCCAGGTTTGGCTAAGTAAAACTTGTCTGTCTAGAACTTTGAGTAATTTTTGTAAAAGCCAGATAGCATATAGGGCTGTTGGAAGATTGAAAGAAGAAAGATTATCTCCTTGTCAAAGAATTTGCATACAGCCGCAGAGAAGGGGCCTGTGTCCCTGCGTCAGGATGTGATACACGTGGTGCTGAGCAAGCTGCTCAAACAAGGTTTGGCCCAGAGTTTTCAAGCCAGCTGCCCAGGGTGGTGCTGCCAGGGAGCTCAGCACTTCTACAGCACAGCTGGGCGCTTGTCACTGAGAGAGACCATTTACAACAGCATGTAGTGACCAGGGGGAATGGCTTACAACTGAAAGAGAGAGTGCTTAGATCACATTCTAGAAAAAATCCTCTGCTGTGGAGGTGGTGAGGCACTGGAACAGGTTCCCCAGAGAAGCTGTGGATGTCCCATCCCTGGTTGTGTCTGAGGCCAAGATGGATGGAGCTCTGAGCGACCTGGTCCAGTGGAAGATATCCGTTCCCATGGCAGAGGGGTTGGAACAAGATGATCTTTAAGGTTCTTTCCAACCTAAACTGTTCTATGATGGTTCTATGATGAAGTGTGGTATGGTATTTATAATGGCGAAAGTGGAAAATGCTCTTGTTTCTGAAAAATGTGTCCCAAAGCTTTTGGCATTGGTGAACATTTTTAGACAACTTTTTAAGAAGAGCAGGGAGTTTATAAACTATAAACACAGAATGGGATTAAGATCTGACTGTACAAAAGTGGTTAAAAATTAATTATTTTCTTGTGGCCCTGCAGAAGATGCATTCCTGCCATTGCAACTGCACTGGATTCCTGCCAGTGCAATCTGGATCTCTCTGTTCAGCATCTTGTGCTTGCACAATCCATTCAGATGTGTTTTACCTTCCCCACATCTTAGTAATCACTTCAGCATCCTACATTCCTGTGAAAAGAGCCTGAAACTCCATGACTCCCTAAAAACAGGAGTTTTAGGCAACCTGACACTGACATCCCTGTTGGATATAGCATTCAGGTGTGGCAAAAGCACCATAGAAACACAGAGGATGAAAAAATGAAAATGTTCTGTGCAATGCTTGGATAATTTGAGTTAAACAAGATATGGAGCCATGCTGTTTATGAGGAAGATAAAAAGAAATCTGCAATTGCTACCAGTTTACTAAATGAGGCAATGGACTTAAGAGGAAAAAAAGAACAATGATTGTGTACATAAACACTGTAACTTGCATTTAAACAAATGGCAGGGAAATGGAAGTTGTCTGGGCAATACTAATGCTGACACTGCCTAACTTCTAAGTGCTTGACTTCATAGCCTTAATGTTAACATTTTTTAGTCATAATATATTATTAGCTGCAACCAATTAGGGATGCTATGGCTCCTGCCGGTAACTGGTAAAATTTGCATTTAAATACGGAGAAAGATTACTACTGGCTATACTGTATAATTTAATTATACAGTCAGTTTAGAAATGAAATTCTATCTGAAGCATTTGAGTGATTCCCTTGAGCAGAAATGATGTAATAATTATTGCTGCAATTGGCATGAGGAAACTTTGCTGAAAGTCTAGAATTTCACCTAATCAGGCAATTTGATTAGTGGTCCATACGCAGCAGCACTCTGTGCTGCTGCAGAGTAATCTCAAAATGCACTGCAAGAAAAGTAATCACAGTAACTATGGACACTTTTTCTCACGGATCAAATTTATTAAGTTTCAAAAGTCAGTTCAGAATAATGTAATTAGTGTAAATTCAATACCATGATGGAAAAACCCACAACCAACCAAATATGGTTGGTTTAGCTCATTACAATCACCATGAATAAAAATTCTGGTTTCTGCTGAAAATTCTATTTGTGATGCCCAGTAACTGCAGCTGGTAAGGTCTGACAGCTTCGTGCCAGACAGAAGATCACATACCACAGACCCTGTGGCTTTGAAGACACAGAGGTTTCTAAGTTCCTTTCTGGGAAAAGAGGCATTAACAAGAAGGATGCATGTGTGCACACAGCTTTCTAATAAAAGTAGTGTGGGCAGTCTGATGGAAAATAAGAATACGCTCCTTCTGCCTGGCATTGAAAAGTCCACTCTTCAACTAAAACTAAAAAATAAATGCATATGAAAATACCAACTCAACAAATTTATACACAAATACATTCAAAAAACACAAAGGCAATAAAAGCAAGTTCTAGAGACAGCACAAATTTTTTTCCCTGGACTTTGAAAATACAGAAATAGAAGGATGTAAGATCCCAACAGCATTACAGTCTCGTAACAAGACAAGGATGGAAAAAATTAAGTATATTTCTCTGGAGAGAGAATGGCACGCTGAAGACCCTGGTCATTTTAGTCACTGGTGAAGAGCCCCCAGGTTTAGGTGACTGAATGGACAGATCAACCACTGCACATTCACAGGCCAAGCCCTGAGCTTAGGCAGGGTTGACAATTAGCTTTCTAAAGTGATGCCACCATCAAGCCCTGCCTTTGGCTGCAATCAGCCTCTTGTTGGGATGGGTGCTCTGTCATCTGGTTTGTAAGCCCAACTGCTGGCTTGTCCTTTCTGTCAGATGATGTCACACTACTGCCTCGTGGTCATTCAGCTGCAGGGCTTACTGCTAGCTCCTGGCCCTTGTCCTTGGGCAGAATGCCTGCTCCCAGACCCCAGCTTTATTTCACAGGAGTCATTGGCCTGCATCTTGCCTCCTGTGCAGCTCTTACTGCCCCTTTTCACCAGCCAGTGAACACTCAGGCTGTTCCCATGTTTTACACAAGGTCAGTGGTACACCCAGCCCAGCCTCCAGGCCCCAAGAGAATCCAGTGGTGCTTTGGGTCAGAACCACCATTCAGGGTCCCAAAGTGTAAAATGAGGGCACAGAGGCAGGGAACCTCCCACATACAGAATCAGACAGAAGTAGTACATTTTTTTAGATCATAAATGCTTTTGAGCCTGCAGCTGCTTCTTGCACGTCTTGGCTCTGGGGTGAGAGAGGAGCAGCAGGTTTCTAATCACCTATCCATGAATGGCACATTAGAAATATTCCCAGATATATTACACAGTACTACAAGCTCTGAGATGCCAAAGATACCTGAGAAAATATAAGAACAGTGCTGACCATGGGACAGGAGAGCTTTTTGATTGCTTGACGTGCAACAATGTTAATAAAGAATAAGGTATCTAGCTGAAGTGCTTACGAGCAACCCAAATAGAAGGATTAATACCTGGCTGGAGTTGTACTTCAGACTTCAGTATGGTCACCCACCACCATTGTGAACAAGCCTCTCAGAGTAGGAGCAGCAGGACAGCTTTAGACCCAGCAGAGTAAGCACACGATAGTCTGGCGTAAAGTGCCATTTCTAAATTTCTCTAGCAATTGCTGCTCCTTCACAGAAAATTAGCCATCCTAGATTGAGTAAATTCTCTCTATCAGTAAAGAATACTCATTAATTTAAAAATACAAATCTCCTTTTACTTAGCACAGAGAATAAAAATGTGTATTTTGACAGTGTATCTGAGGAGGGAGCTAACAGAGCTCAGGACTATACTGTAATGATCCTGATGAAAAATTACTAGCATCAAATCTTAGATACTGTTCAACTATAACAAAACCAAGCAGCAAGAATAATAAGGAGGAAAAAGCCAAACCCTTCCTTTACTCCTATCTCACCTACACCATAGTGTAATTCCATGAAATTTTTTAAAAAGCCCACAGAAGAGGAAATGCATGCAAGCAGGGAGAGACATTTTACTTTGGTATCTAGAAAAGAATTGTAAAGAATTGTAAAGAATCCTGCTAAACTGTTTTACGATGTGATGAACATACCAGATGGCAGTAACACAGGAACAGCCACAGGGCTTGCTCATTTTGTACAACATTACAGATCTCCATCAGAGAGACCAGTGCTGAGAGACCCAGCGATGGCCCTCGCCACAAACTCATTTCCACTGAGATTCTAATCCATTTCTTCAAAACTGTGGAAGGGAGAAAATGTAAAAAATCAGTTTTGCAATGAAATAAAACCAAAATCCAACCAGCAGCCTCTAGAGAGTTGTTTTTCATTTAAGCTGAGTTTAGAATGCTTATGCATCTCGTTACTACAGTAGGGAAAATGCAAGTGTGATGGGCTGTTAGGAGGTTAGTCATTATCCCTTATACGGGGATAATATATATGCTGAGATTTGTTCTGTTTTTGAAAAGGCTTTACTGCAGATTCCATTTTTTGTGTCAAAGGTAAGAAAAATGACCTTTTAAAATGTGTGGATCCAGCTCCTAGACTGCAAGACTAGGAAGGTTCTAGTCATCCAGTGATCCCTGCAAGGTCATCCAGTCTGGTCCCTGAACACAAACCAGGGGATTTTACCTCCAGATTTTAATTTAGTTTAGTATCACCAAACTGGAGAAAAACAGAAACATGAAATCATGGAATGACTCCTCTATCCCTGCTTGCTCCAGGCTGGCACTTCAGCTGTGCAGTTTGGACCTGAAGAATATCCTATGCCACTTGTAAGTGACATTTCTCTTCTGCATGAGCCAGATCTGGTCATATGGACTCAAACCTGGCATTCTGAATGCCAAGAGAATGACTGGCCCTAAAGCTGGCACAAGAAAACAGCAAAGAAGATTGTGATGGATATGGAAAAGAACAGAAAGACTCATCATGAAAGCAAACAGGATTTCTCTAATGTTTATTTTTGCATGCAAGGTGCTCCTAAGGAACATTCTGATGAGACAAATGGTTAATGGGTTTGGTTGGTGAACTACACACAGTGAGAGATGCAGAAGCTCTTCTGATGGACACATTTGATCTTAGAGCACAGGATAAACATCTATCCCCAATGCATTTAATTAAACTCTCCTACATTCTGAAGAAACAAATGAAAATAAAGCAACCAAACCACAAATGATAAATGGAGTATTATTATTATTTATGCTTTCATAATGAAAAATGTTGGAAAATAAACAACTGAAAAAACCCCACACTGAAAAACACCTACTGAACAGCTACCCCCAGGCTCTGAGGACTAAGACTGCAACATTTACACACTTAGATAACTACATAGACTCTGCTGGATCCACTCATCTCAAAAGAATAATTTTCATGTTTGACTTGTAATCCTTCCCTACATGGACTGGAACATAGAAAGGAGCAGCAGCCTGCTACCTCAGAAGTTTAGGCTGTTGTGTGAGAACTACAGGAGCAGGCTGCAGGTAATCCTGTAAAAATCAGTATTCCTACCACAGCCTGAGACAAGTACATGGAATGGTGGCAGTGTAACAGCTATCAAAAGGTTGAGTCCAAATTTGAGCCCAAACTCCATAAAATATCATTGGTTTTATGTTTTCTTTCCCTGAGTAATTCCAGTAGAGTTAGTGACATCTTATCTAAAGCAGCTGCTAAAACACAGTACTGCTGATACTTTAAGAAGTAGAAAGGATGAAACCAAGAAGCAGCACAAGCTGTTTACTGTTTCTGTGTGAACACTCTCCCTCCCCTACGTCTCATGCATGCCCAGAACCATGGTACACATGCACATACTCTGGAGGCTGACTCGCTGTAGGACTGTCACAGCTTTGGAGAGGACTGTTGAGTTTGGCCTCCAGTCAAAAGTCTGATAAGCTGCTTTTATACCTCCTCCAGGGCTGAGGGTCCCCAAGGGCCTTCTTGAATTAGAAGGTCTTTTCTTCATTGCTTAAAACAATGTGGTTCATTTTTGTTTGCTTGTTTTTATCCCAGATCAACTAAAAAATCTGTCCTGAAGCAGGAAATACAAAGAAGACAAGCTACTTCTGCTTTTGTCATGAGACAAATTTGCCAAGATCAACCTCAACCATACTGTCAAAAACACTACCCCTTTACAGAGGGAACTAGCATACCCTGCCTTCCTTGTGTTTTCCAGGAGGGCAGCCCTCCCACAGCAGTTGCCCCAAGCTCCAAACATAGCAGCCAAGCTATGGATTTTTAGCAGACAAGCTGAGCCCTTGGTGTTCCTCACCAATGCCAAATCTCCAGCCAGCAGCTATGGAGACTTTTCACTGGGAGCTGACATAATTGATACAATTGTAATTGCAGATGGCTGTTTGGTCAGCCTTCAATGCCTGTGGATCAATGAACTATCTAATTAGAAATCTTGAGTTAGATTTATAAAATTATACCCACTGCTGTTAAATTTGCATGTCTCAAAGGAGATATATTTGAATTTCTGTAACGAGATGCTCAGCATGTTTGCTTTAAAGTATTTCCCACACTCTAATGTTAGACAGTGTGTTTATAGAAAGGTCCCAAAAAGATACTTTCAATTACTTTAAAAACAGTGAAAATAAGTCAAAATCTAGGTGTACTTTTTAGCTTGTGTGTCGGTGCAAAGACTCTGCCTGCAAGCATTCTTGGTGTTGGACCCAGAGTTTAGAAACAAACTGTACTTTTGTTTCCTAATGAGTAAATTGTAGTTTTAACAATTAAAGGACTCCCCAGATTTTACTGTGGTGACCAGTGACAGGACCCAAGGGAATGGCCTGAAGTTATTGTCAGGGGAGGTTTAGGCTGGATATTAGAAAAAGGTTCTTCACCCAGAGGGCGGCTGGGCACTGGAACAGGCTCTGCAGGGAAGTGGGCAAGCACCAAGGTTGGCAGGGTCCATTTCAACCATGCTCTCAGGCACATGGTGGGATTCTTGGGGCTGTCCTGCCTGGAGCTAATAATAATCCTTGTGGATCCCTTCCAAATCAGCTTATTCTGTGATTCTGTGAAAGATGAACTTTGCTTTTCTCGTAAACTCCAATAAACTTACAAAAACATCTGGAGCTCTCCTTGGCTGGACTGCATTGCCCTTGAAGTTTTCTCTCTCCTTACTTGGTTATCAGCAAGGAAAAAGTTAAAAAATATATTCCAGCATTGATTCTTCTATTCTTCAGGTCATTAAAAAAAAATTTATTACATATTTAAGCCTTACCAAATATTGTAGGAGCAAATGCTGGGTTGTGTCTTAAGTACTACCATCATTTTATAGATTAAATTGTGCTTTAGTGCAAAATTCCTTCTTGTATTTTATAGACAGCAGAATGAATAAATGAATTTAATTATTTTTCCTAGAATAAATCAGCATATATGGAGATGATGAAATATTTAATAGAGATATTACCTCGATTAGGGAATAATTCTGCTTTTGCAACATTGTTTACAAAAATGATGCTATTCCCACTCTAGTCAAAGGGACTGCTCACAAGGGTAAAGTGTGCCTTGCTTGACCTCATCCTTATTCATTAATGCCTGTAAAAACTCCATTAGACCACTTACAGAAAAAAACACAGAAAAAGAATACCAATAATCTTACTAATATTGCACACAAACTAATAAAACTCTCTGGCACTGCTAGAGCCCTCTGGATTATCATCTCAGCCTTCTTATTATCTCTAACTGCGGTGCCAAACCTGCAGCAGTGGAAATTTTTTGCAAATAACTAAGAGTATAAAGATAGTAATTTTTTTCCTGCTAATTTATCCTCATTTTAATCAGATAAATTACTGATGAACACATTTCAATTTTTGCTATATATTAAAAAATACATTAAAATGGCACAGATGAATTATTTCAATTCACTGCACCCACAGCTATATTATCTTAGTCCCTTCTGCAGTTTATTTGCCTGATGAACTCAATTGGAAGAATCTTTATGCCACTGCTTAATAAGTTCCTGACCAGACAAATAGGTGAATATAATTACGGAATCATAGAATCACAGAATGGCTTGGGTTGGCAGGAACCTTAAAAGCCATCTAGTTCCCAACCTCCCTGCCACGGACAGGGACACATTCCACTGGACAGGGTGCTCAGAGTTCCATCCAGCCTGGCCCTGCTCACTCCCAGGCATGTGGCACTCACAGCTCCTCTGGGGAGCCCCAGTGCCTCAGCACCCACAGCAAACAATTGCTCCTTAACAGCTGCACTGGCCAGCCCTCCCCAGTGAACACTGCCAGCAGTTCTTCCTCTTTCACTTTCAATTGCTTTCTGTCTTTCTCACTCTGTACCCAGAACTCACATGTTTCGTCTTCACTTCTATTTCCTCATTCTTTTCATGACTTCAACACTTTTTATTTTATGAGAGCCTTCAGGTAAGACCCTGCTTTGTGCTACTTGAGTCTCTCCACTGATCTAAGCTCAAGTCTGGTGCTTTTCTCAGGCTTTCTTGAATCACAGTAACAGACCACAGCTTCTCCATAGGCTGTTTGGTCATGGCTCTTAACTCCTCCACTGTGTTAGCACATCCTTGGATTACTAATATCAGTTGCCAGCATCTTTAGCAGGATTGCTACACCACCAAAATTTAACAATCACTTCTCATTCTTTCCAACCTGATCTGCAGCCCAGATGACATTTTTGAGTTACTATTCCTCCCACAAAGGAAGGAAAGAATCCACGATATTTCACCCACTGAAAAGTCACTAATCTCATCCCCTTCTCCTGACACAAGTCCATTAGTATCGCCACACCATAGGAGGTGCAGGGTATCTCAACAAAAGCTCTTCCTGCTCCCACTCTTCCTAGACAGTGAAGATTCCTTAACTGACTGCAATTTCCCAAACTAGTAGAGGGACAGCTCAAGAGTCTCTGCTGCAGCCATGGAAAAAGAGCCAAAAGCTTTCGGGCTTAAGAGAAGGCTCTGGGGAAACCTTATTGTGTCATTTTAGGACAAACTGGGGGCATATAAGCAAGATGGGGACAGATTTTTTATCAGGGCCTTTAGAGACAGGACAATGGGTGATGGTTTTAGGCTAACAGAGGGTAAACTCAGTCTACCTATAAGGACCAAGTTTTTAACAATGAGGTTGGTGACACACTGGAACAGGTTGCCCAGAGGTGGTTGATGTCCCATCCCTGGAAACATTAAAGGCCAGACTGGATGGGGCCCTGAGCAACCAGATCTGGTTGAAGATGGGGCTCACAGCAGTGGGGCTGGACTAGATGAGTTTTAAAGGTCCTTCCAACCCAAACCATTCTGTGGTTCCGTGATCTATCTCCACCCATGCTGGAAGCCTGCAGGACAGGCACACACCAGGGGAACTCAAGTTTTCCAGGCATTTATCCTGCTGCACCAGCTGGTCTCAAGCAGCACTGAACACACAAGAGGTAGTAGCTGTTTCCTACAGTAGAGCACTGCTGCTCAGCTCATTCTGATGACTGTAATGTAAGCAGTCTCTTATGCAAATATTTAATGTCCGATAATAAATCATATCTAAAAAATGCTGGAGAACCTGACTAACCAGATTAATGGGGCCAGATGAATTCCATCTACAAAAAAAAAAAAAAAAAAACGAAAGGAAGGGAAACAGTAAAAGCAAAGAAAAATCTGCTGTTGGTGGCAGTTCTTACAAAACTTTAATTTTCAGTTGTGTCAAAATGATGTTGATGAATAGTGGTTTAGTTGGAAATTATTTTAATTGTATTTAATGTAAAAACTAAATTGAAGTGCCTTTACACTAATTGAAGTGCCTTTACATTCTGAAACTAAGCTGCTGTTTCTACCACATGAGTCACAAAAACAATGAAAAGAATGTTTATGGTCCAGCGGACTTGCAACTAAACTTCTTAAAGTTCAGTTTGCAATTTAATATATTTTAATAATTTTCCAGTTTGAATCTGGCACTCATTAAGGATGCCTCAGAAGCTCACTTCTCAAGTCCCTGCAGGGAACCCTGTCTATATATCTACTGCTGTTATCAAATACTTGAGAATGGGGCAGGTAAGAAGAGAGTAATTCCATCAAATTAAGCAAAAATGTATTTCAGATGGCTGTGTATTCCCTTGGGATACAATCAAGGGAATTGATTGTCTTCTGTCACAAAGCCTTCAGAGAGATGTGGGATGCCTGAGTAAATTGTGAGGGGTGGAAAAGACAATAGATCTATGCTTAGATGCTTGCATTCTTAGACTGACTACCAAAACCCATCCATTGTTTGGTGGCAGTGCACATGACTGCCAGTTTTCATTTGCCACAGACAGCAGCAATAAGAAGATAAAGTGTGCAGTGTCCTTCCCTGCAGCTTTGCATTCCTACCACACTGGCACTGAGACTCCCCAGTGAAATACAGGGCTAGAGTGCCAAGGAGACCTGGGCTGCTGCTGTGGGCTGGCTGGGGGTGGGAATACTTTCTGTAGCCAAACCAGTTTGTGCTGCTTCACTCGTTTGTGACATTACAGCCTCCAGTTTTCACTTCAGCTTCCAGATCCATCAGACTGGAACCAGAACACCAGACAGCAGCAATTCCTGAGCAGTCTCTCCTCACAGCCAATGCAGCAGATTAACTCACTCTCTTCAGAGGTAAGACTGTTCCACCTACACTCACACTAAGAATGAGTTTGAAACAGAAAACCCTAAAAACTGCAAGTGGTATTAGGCCCATTGAATATTTGGCCCCTAGTGAATATTTTTAGAAATTTCATATTAAAATATATATACCAAATATCAGTTTAATAATATGTATTTTGTACAGCAATATTTCAGACTGTTAGAAAGGACCATGCCAAAGACATGCACTGTAGCACTAGTGACAGTCCACTAAAAATAATCTGATTTTTTCTATTCATCAGGATACAGAGCTCAGCACTTGCATAATATTTCTCCCTTCACCTTTGTTTCCTCAATATGAGAACAGCACATAAACCAACCCATGGCACCTTCTCTAGAGCTGTCCTCCTTGACATTCACCCTCTGTTAAATAAATTATCATGTTAAACACGCAACTGTAGCAGTTCCATATGCTTAAGGCCTGAAGCACCTTTTCTAAAGGTTTTCTCATGTCAAGCAGACAATATTTAGTTTTATTATTTGTGCATTAAGTAAAAAGCACAGCAGTCAGTAACTCCTTTTCCTGGCTACACCAGTTAATCCCAAGCTTAGGCTAATGCTACTTTATTTGACTTTTTTAGGGGGTACAAGACTATTTAATTTATGCCATGTAAAACAAAAGCACCCTTGTGTTTGGTTGTATTTTGTTTTTTTGTAATCACAGCAGAAAACACCCATTTTAGTATCAGATTCCCCTTGAGGTTTGCCACATGTCTAGTGGCAAACTATATCTTAAGTGCACAGCACCAATCATTTCCAAGGAATTGGCAGGTATGAGGAAATAGCATGATGAGGTGATTTCTGTCGTAGACATCTTTTTGTGAAAATCTTTTCTTAAGATTTTTTTCCCTTCTGAGAAGCTGAGGCCTCAGAAATAAAATGTAAACAATGGTTATCTGCTGCTGTGGAATGCATCAGGTGGATTTTTGATTGGCCCATCTTAGATGTTTATAATTAATGGCCAATCAAGGCCGAGCAATCTCGGACAGAGATTGAGAGAGCTGCTTTTGTTATCATTCTTTGCTATTCTGTTCTTAGCTAGCCTTCTGAAATGAACCTTTTCCTTCTATTTCTTTTTAGAATAGTTATAATGTAATATATATATATCATAAAATAATAAATCAAGCCTTCTAAACATAGAGTCAACATTTTCGTCTCTTCCCTCATCCAAGAACCCCTGTGACCACCGTCACAGATTTCAATGATAACTTTATTGAATGGCATAAATTATAACAACTTTATGGACAACAGAAAGCTGGAAGGAATGGCTCACACCCCAGAGGTCTGTGGAGCCCTGCAGAAGGATCTCAAGAGGTTGGAGAGATGGGCAGAGAGGAAGTGTCTGAAATACAGCAAAGGCAAATGCAGGATACTGCACATGGGGAAAAATAACCCTCTGCACCAGGACAGCCTTGGGGCCCTCCTACAGGGAAGCAGCTCTGTGGAGAAGGACCCGTGGATCCCGGAGGACAACAAGCTGCCCATGAGCCAGCAGTGCCCTTGTGGCCAGAAGGCCAATGGAATCCTGGGCTGCATTAGGAAGAGCGCTGCCAGCAGGTCCAGGGAGGTGATCCTGCCCCTCCACTCAGCCCTGCTGAGGCACATCTGGAGCGCTGTGCCCAGTTCTGGGCTCCTCAGGGCAAGAGAGACATGGAGCTCCTGGAGTGGGTCCCACAGAGGGTGACAAAGATGATCAGGGGAAGGGAGCATCTCTCTTACGAGGAAAGGCTGAGGGAGCTGTGCCTGTTCAGCCTCAAGAAGAAACGACTGAGAGGGAACTTTGTCAACGTCCATCAGTATCTGCAGGGAGGGTGTCCAGAGGGTGTTTCCAGGCTCTTCTGGTGGTGCCAAGCGATAGGACAAGAGGCAACAGGGAAAAACTGATGCACAGGAAGTTCCACCTGAATACGAGGAATAATTTTACTGTGCAGGTGACCAAGCTCTGGAACAGTTTGTTCAGAGAGATTGTGGAGTCTCCCTCACTGGAGATACTCAAGAACAATCTGGACACAATCCTGTGCAATGTGTTCCAGGATGACCCTGCTTGAGCAGGGAGGTTGGATCAGTGACCCACTGTGGTCCTTTCCAATCTTACCCATTCTGTTTCTAAGTATTTCCGAGGCATATAGTAACAGATCTTATTAGTAATTCTTCTCTAATTACTCTTGAAAGGCACTTTTGTGTGGAAACACAACATCTGTTATGGCATGTGTACATCTTCCCTTCCAAGTCTCTGATCTCTTCAAATTCAAGTTCTCTATCTGCATTTTCATATTCTGCCTAAAGGACAAATCAACTCATATTAGGGCAGTTTTTTGTGAGCTTTTGATTGCATTACTTTTAGTAACTGTAACATTATAGAACTGCTGGAGTTCTGTACCACATAACAAAATTCTGGCTTTTCCCTACATATTGAATTTAATGAGTTTTCTTTTTTACAAATGGTAATGCTTCAAAGGTAGTTTTAAAAAATCTTAAGTTGTTGAGCATAACAGTGTAGAGTATTCCTCCTTTTAAAGGAAATTGTGGCTTGTGTAAATAGAGGAAAAAATTCAGGGAATGACATGTGATAAATATCCACCATAACATTTATAACTTAATAATTAGGAAAAGAAACAAAACAATAACCATTAAAGTTGTGCAATTTGCACAACCTAATACAGTGGCAAATTAGTCCTCCTACAGTTTGTAGACTTACCTGTAATATGTTCAGTACAGCTAAATTCACAATACAGGAAGAAAGAATATTTTCACAGTACAGGAAGTTTTTAATGGACAACTTTGAATTCAGGTATGGTAAAAACACTTTAAAAATAGATTTAAATTTGGTATATGTATGAAGGTTGTATAAATTTCCTAAATTCCCACCTGATTCTCTGATCTCCTCCAGAATTTATGAATTATAAATAGCTGCAAACTGGTAATTATATTGCAATTAAAGATTTATATTCTCAGTATTTGGTTTTTCAGAGTTTTGCAGAAAAATAAATAAATCAGCCTTAACAAGTGAGTGGTACCAGCAGTGTACTTTCAAATGGGACCACACTTGGTGACAAGGTCGGTGTCATTGTGTGGCTTGGATTGTATCCTCATCTGTGGCCTGGATTCTGCAAAGGTGAAGTGGCAGAGAGAGAAAAATGACAAACTATGAAGAGACAAAAAAAATGTGGGTAAACCATCAGTGTAACAGATATAAGAGAAAGGACATGAAGGCATGAAAAGTGGTTTAGATGTTGGCCAGTGTAACACTCCAGTGTTTCCTGGACCTGTGCAAGTCCCAGCTCACCAGGAGGAGTTTCTTGCTGCCCCAAGAGTAACTCCAATAGTAATTTAATAGAATAACTGAGACTATGGGTCTACATTCCTGCTTGTTTCTGCAGGAACATACATGCATGAGATGTCCACACAAGAGCAGGGTCCCAAACAGAGTGCAGGGAGCAGAAATTCTTGATTCTCAGCTCATCAGACAGTTTATGCCATCTTCAGGAGAATGGAGAATTGCAATGTGCCTCAATCATTTTTTAAGTTGATTGCAAGTATGAGAAGCAAAAGAGAAGAAAACCAGGTGTGAAAAGACACCACTGGGGCAGTTTTACTCCCTACTACTGTAGGCAGACTGAAAAGGTAGAAACTGTCCATTCAGAAACAAAACTACTTTTTTAAAAGAATCTACTTTTAAAGTCTTGCGTGTTAAGAAAATATAAGATCTGGCCCCTTTGAAATTTTCCAAAGGTGGGGATTATACTTAATAAATTGCAGGACAAAGCCATACTTCTGAGAAAACGAATTTAAGTGTTCAGGCTTTCCATTGCCTTTAGAAGAATTCTGTAGAGAACTGCCCATTTCAGAGAATCATGAAGGAAAAATGGAGTAATTTGGAGGACATTGTGGGTATGTTGTATTTTCATATTGGAGTACAGTATATGATATCAACAATATTTGTAGGGTCATACAAGGAACATCATGTTATTGGAACTATTGAAATGGAAAAAATAAAAGCTCTGGGCAGGCAGCATGACTAAATGCAGTATATGCCATGAGGAAACAAGAGAACATAACAGTGAGCAAAAGTAAGGAGGCGAAGAATAGCTATTCTACACCATTTGGATTACAACATCACCCCTCAGGGCAGGGCTCCAGTTGTACAGTGGGCTGAACAAAACTGCTTGTCTTAGGCTCCACAGCTATTATGTTGCTTGAATAAACCACTACTTTTGTACATTTTTATTGTAGTTGCTGAAAATGTGTCCAGAACAACAGCATGAAAGCCTTCTTAGAAAGAACAGCTGGAATTCCCCCTGAATCCTCATCAGCACACTGTGTGAGAAGAAAAAGGCTGACATACGAACGAACATCCTTTTCTTGGTCATCTAGAAAGCACAGTCTGGTCATTATTGCAGCAGTGTCAAAAGATGACAAGATGTAGACTCTAGGCTCAAGAAGCAAATAGGATATATATTTGAGTAAAACCAAGACCACAAAGCGTAAGCAAGTTGCTAACATATCCCTATGAAGACAAAAGCAAAAGCATTTCTTGTTGGATGGGTAATCAGGAGGAATGCCTCTGGATATTGTCTGCACAAGTTAATTTTTCTGGAAAGCATATTCAAATATCCTGTAAATCCTCAAACACAAGCAAACCAATTTGGATATGGTGTGAAGTTTGCACTAGGGAAAGAATAAATTATGGGGGAGGAAAAATGCCACTGATGTAAAAATCCTCTTGAAAACAGCCTGAGTCCAAATAAAAAAGTTGTCCATCTTGTTTAAGCATTGGAAAGAAAAAGTTGCAACTTGCCAAAAAGTCTAACCTTAGGATAAGACTTTCTTCCCTAAGCACAACTCTGATCCAAACAATTAGTGTCAAAGCTCTGTACCACAGGCAGAGCAGCTCTGGTACCTCCCTGTGGACTGGGACTCGAGTACAGCTCTCTCTCTGGATGCCTGCCCAACACTGCCTCTGACATGAGTGGCTTGCTGGTCATCAGCATGGACAACCAAAACCAACTGTATGCCAAAACGAGACAGATCGCTCCCTTTATGTGCCATGGCTGCAAACTTTGACATTCCATAATAATGCTTTTCTGATGAGATATAAACACTCTGGATTAACCTTGAATAGAACTGGAAAGAGTGCAGAAATCCTGCTTACTTACTGAACCAGGGATGATGTCCTTGGGAAAACTGCAGATGCAAGTTGCAAAATAAAACTGGAGGTAAATGGATGATTAATATATTTGTCATACTAATAAAACAATTCTCCTGTAATTATACCTAATATAAAAACCTTAAGACAGTTACACATGCATTTTGCAAGGAAGAGTAGCAAATGTGACAAAGCCAGGTGCTGTGTAACAGGCTCTGCATAACACAACAACTCATGAAATCATCACTGCACAATTTTTAGGCAATTTTGCCACATAGTATGAGTTGTTCCCGACTGTTGTATACAGTATATGAAACTCATGATTTGCTGGCTCTGAGAGCTGAACTATCCCCAAGTTGGATAAAGAGTTATGAGTAGGAAAAAAATCAGTTGTTCTCTGGGGTGAAGAATGGAAAAGACAGCTGTTGATTAATACACTGCAGTGCTGATCCACCCTTTAAATTCAGGGAGTGGAGTCAAACAATACCTTTGCTGCACTTCATATGGAAAACTGGATTTGTCTTTGGACTATTACTGTAAGTCAAGGGATACTCCCATCTGAAACAAAGGCTAATAATGTTGGAGGAAAGACATTCCCTGATTTCCACAGACACTGGGTGAGGCTCAAATTTTATGTACTTCTGGAGTGAGCTAACTGAACAAATGTGGCAGGCTGTATCTACCATTATTAAGGATTAATATTTGGAGGCAATGAAAAAGAGAGAGTTAATGTCACTAAAATTTTTTACAAATGCAGAAACTCAGACCAAATATTTAAAAAATCATCAAAATATGTGCTTTTCAGCAAAAAGATTCACAGCCTTTTGGAAAATAATGAGCAGAAACCCTTTTTATTTGTTAAAATTTATATGTACAGGCCCAGCTTCTACTTGCTTGTCTAACTGACTTTTACCTGCATTCTTTATTTGTTAGATTTATTTTAACAAGTGAACTAGAAATAAAAGGCTTTAGAATATCTTGGCTACTGCAGCTGAAAAACAGCTTCTGAACTGAAGTAAATCTGTGTCTCTTCAGTGAAATGAACAGACCCCTTCAGTCTGAACCAGCTGAGAAACAACCCCTTTTGGGCTGTTTTCTGGAAATACTTTAATAGAATTCATTCCCACAGTAAATACAATGTCATTGTCCTGGGCTACTGGCATTGGAACAAGACTTACATACACTTTGAATTTAAAACTCTCTGTCCATTTTAATGTCTGCTTTTCTGGCAGACACAATATGCCTTTTTTTCCCCCCAGCAAAATCACTATCTTTCTTTGCTTTGCCAATTTCCTCCTTACATTTTACTTTGTTTTGTTGGATGTTTTGTTCTGCAGGGAGGGAGTGGTGTCGCTGAAAGAGGGTAGGTTTAGATTAGATATTAGGGAAAAGTTCTTTACTGTGAGGATGGTGAGGCACTGGAAGAGGCTGCCCAGAGAAGCTGTGGATGCCTCTTCCCTGACTGTGTTTGAGGCCAGCTAGGATGGAGCTATGAGCAACCCGGTCTGCTGGAAGGTGTCCCTGCCTATGGCAGCTGTGCTAGAGCTGGACGACCTTCAAGCTCTCTCCATCCCAAGCCGTTCAGTGATTACCCTTCTCCTTAGCTTGGTGTGAAGCTAAGGCACCCCAGTCGGGCAGCGCGGGGAGCAAAGGGATGCTGCGAGCGCCGGAGGCCGGAGCGATGGCACCTTCGTGTTTTCCTAAGGACCGAGGCACCGGGATGGCACCTTTGTGTCTTCCCAAGGACCGAGGCACCGGGATGGCACCTTTGTGTTTTCCCAAGGACCGAGGCACCGGGATGGCACGTTCGTGTTTTCCCAAGGACCGAGGCACCGGGATGGCACCTTTGTGTCTTCCCAAGGACCGAGGCACCGGGACACGGGCTGTGAGATCACTGCCGCCCCAAAGGTCTCCGGCACCGCGCTCCCTGCAAAGCGCTGCTTCTGCCCCCTCTCTCGCGTTTCCCTCAGCTCACAGGGAAAGGAACAGACAAAGTTTTCGGTGCTTCTCGCCCACTGAGCCGTGCCGATGCTATAGAAGCGGGACCATCGCCACTGCGCTCCGTAAGGCAGCCACACCTGGCGCACACCCGCCAGCAGGGACAAAGACATCCCGAATTTTCCGCGGAAAAACGCTCAGTAGTTTCAGCGGAAGGAGGCGAGCGGCAGCGCGGCTCGCTGTCTGCCGGCGGCTCCCGGCCCCGGCCGGGCCCAGCCCGCACGGCCAGGTGCGCTCCCGCCCGCGGCCCCGGCAGGGACTGCCCGAGCCCCGCCGAGCCACACCGCCCGCGATGAGCCCGCTGTCCGGGGAACCCTCCCCGCGCCAGCCCCCACTCACCGATCTCCCCATCATCGTTATCATCATCTTCCTCCTCCTCCTCCCCCTCCAGATCCAGCAGCACATCCTGGTTCTCCACGCTCATCCTGCCGAAGTTGCGGTGCCCCGTGCCCGCTCCCCGCCGCCGGAGCGAGCCCGCCCCGAGCCCGGGCAGCGCCGGGGGCGGAGCGCGGGGGGCGGCCACCGGCACCTTCCCGGCAGGAACGGCCGCCCCCGCCCCGCCCCGGCCCTGCCCCGCTCCAACCGGAGCCCTCTGAAAGCCTGGGGCTTTCAAAATGTGCCAAAATACGCACCCAGGCACCACTGCTAAATACTGCTGGAAACGTGAAGCCTACGGATGGAAAAAGCTCCAAAGCAACAAGTAGAGTTATTTGGAAAAGGTAATGGAAATTGAAGGGAGAATGCTCAAGGACTGAATAACAAGCCCATCTCTAGACCTCTAGTAATGTGTTCAACTCGTTGTTGATTATTTCAGAGGGAAGAGGTTGTTGTCATCTCCATCTTAGCCTCCAGACACAACCTAGGGGAATTTTGCAACACAGAGAATGATGAATCGTCACTAAGCAGGAGTACTGTGGGGCAGAAGTACTTATAAAAGGGGATTTAAGTGCTCCTCAATATACTCATCTACTCACATGTGTTGGTTCCATGAGCAAGTAAAGCGATACTAAAACTGCAAGACATCTGGAGGAGTGCCCAGACAGGAACTGGACTGAGGTGGTATAGTGGGAAGAAATGGAAATAAGACTGTAAAAATGGATTGAAGAAATGGAGGAGCAATATTTGGGGAAAGGAGAAGATAAGAAGCACAAGATACCATTTGAGGCATTTTTTCCTGCAGAAAGCAGTAAAAGCCCTATAAGCAACCTATTTTCACTCTCCAGTCTGTTGTTGATACCAAAATGACTCACAGGACTCAGGATGTTTAAAGTACAAACAAAAAACTGGATGAAAAGCCATTTGTCAGATAAGCTTGTTGCTTGTTAATATGGTTATCTGTTGTCAGGCAGCTGTGGTTAGAGTCACAGCAGGGCCTGGTATTACAGCAAGTCTAAGTGCAAGCACTTTCAGCAAAATAATAGTTCAGAAATTTAATTGCAGAGTTTTGAATCAGCTGTGCTTGGCAAAGACCTTCTCTCATAGTCTGCTTAAAGACAGAAGTGGTCTGCAAATGCATCAGAACAGAAGCTACTTGTTTTGCCCTCTTGATAATGCCTCACTGGTATTATGGTTATCTGCACCATCTGACACTGCATTTTTCTCACTCAGATTAGGAAAGATTCACAGAACTGAACCAGAGAAGGGGGGCAATATGATGGGGGGATAATGGTGCACAGCAAGATTTGTTCTTTTGTGTCCTAAGTTAGAAGCATAGTGTGCTGCCCTGTGACACATCCAATCTGCCTCTGACCATCTAAGAACATGCCTCACTCACTGCCGTGACTGCTTGTCAGGTTTCACACTCTGAGCTTATGGGGAGGGAGTGAGTTATGTTGCTTCCAGCCAGGAGTGGTCACTCCAAGATGATTCATTTGCAGACACGTCATGGTTTTGATGTGCCTGGCACACAGCTGCAGTAACATCTTTACATACCTGTAGTGTGTAACATTCAGCTGCCCCCTTTTCTTGCAGGTCCTCCCCAAAATGTGGCCCTGGCTGGTGAGATCTTGTTTCACAAATGATGGGAAGAGGGCAGGTTACAGTCAAGGTACAGCTTGGTTTAGGATGGTGACGTGAGATTTGTGCACTTGGATACTCTCCAGGGACATCATTGTTACCTTGGTTACATACTTCCCATTTTCACATTTAATGAATGAAAATATAATCCAATAATAGCTAAGTTAAAAAAAGAAAGAACACTTCAAAACCAGGCTTTAACAAAATGTGGAGTCTTTTTAACTTTATCCTACTAAAAATACAGGTAGAAGATCTACCTCCTGCTCCCAGCATAAAGATTTCTCCCAGTATTTTACAATATAGATTGTAATAATACAAATAAAGATTTTGTAGGCTTCATTCAGCCTTCAACACCTGAATGTTCAATTTCATAGATTACAGAGCTGAGTTTTGCAGATATCTTAAAAAATAAGGGGAATATTGTGTGCAAAATTCACATGAAAAGCATGTATGTTGGGAAAATGCAAAGCTATTTGTTTTTTGACTTTGTACCAGATGAAAATACTTCTTGAGTAGTTTTGGTAAAACACCTAAGCTTCAGAAGATCAGTTTTGTTATCACTGAAAAACAGATTAAAAAAAAAAGTAAATGAAGACAAAAATGCAACAGCACCACCCTACTGCCATCTCTTTGTCAGATGGATAATAGCAAAAGATCCACTCAAAGAATTGCAGTTGGGTTAACTCTAGCCAAGTTTTTCAAAAGTCATCTGAAATGAAAAAGTTAGGCTAAGTAATCCCCACCCTGGCTCAAACATGACTGTATTCAATTTTATTGAAGAAATAAAACTTCCTGGTGGTGAGAAACAGAGACAGTTCGTGGAGCCAGTGGAAAAATTGCTTCCATGGGTAAGGGTTTCATAGCAACTGTAACAATATAGGTCAGGAAGAGAGTAAAAGAGATTGTTTAGCCCAGTAGTGACAAAATTCTGGCGCAGGCACCAAGTCTTTAGCTGGCGTGGATCTGGGCTGGCACCAGGAGCTCTGAGTCACAGGGCCTTTGACAAAGGATCTGGCACTGAGCATCAGAAGCTTGCTGTCAGTCACTGCTCTGGTCCAGCCCCCAGCAGAAAGGCAGGTTTGAACATATCCAGACACTGGTGACAAACATTTGCCATCGCATGCTTCATGTTGTCTGGTGGGGAGTCCACGAGGCCCCAGTTTCACTCCTGTTGGTACACAGCCAAAAGAATTTTGCAGCTTTTGAAATTTTCTTCTTGTCTTCTCCCAGCATCTGTGAGTGCAGCTGGTTGTTGTTCTCTTGATAATGACATATTACATGTGGAAAACTATCACCTTATTGCCTCTGAAGCTTTCCTCATCCAGATTACACAAATCCAGGTTTTCCAGCACAAATCACTGTCTGTGCTTTTCTCTCTGTTGCAAGTTAGTGTAAAAAATGCAGTGTGAGAATCTATGGTAGGAGAAGGTGATATCATTTTACAAAAGCTTTTAAGTACATTGGCTTTACCCACTCACAGTCCTTTTCTCAGTGATTGCATTCCTTTACACTCTCACATCCACACAATTACAAGAACCAAGAAGCAAATGTTCAGGTGGTCTGGGCAGGGTCACTTGTGTACAACACAGAGGACCAGGGGGCCATGGAGCTCCATCCTTGGGCATACCCAAAAGTCACCTGGACACAGCACAGGTGCTCTTCCTGTAGCAAGCGGCATGGACAAGATGACCTGCAGAGGTCACTTCCAACCTCAGCCATTCTGTGGTTCTGTGAAGGGATGCCAGGTATCAGGTCCTCATCATCTCCCCTGAGCAATGATAAACTAATTTTTGGACAGATGTTTTGTACCCAAGAACCAAAAATCACTACGACATCATTCTTTTGCATTGTACTTCTGCTTATTTCCACCTCCATAAATTTTAGGCAAGTCTGGCCTGAGTTCCTTAAGGCCAGAGTCTGTGTTATAGATGGGCTGGAAATAAAAGGAATAGTGTATTTGATGTGATGTGATATTACTTTCTTTTGTTAGAGGTAGAGTTTTCTGCTGGCAGGCAATCTGTGGTCTCATTTGACTGGAATGGTAAATGCAGGAAACAGTCCCCCTTTCTGTTGGGGACTATGCCCTTCCTTCAATATGAATATAGTTCATTTTTTAATAGAATATAGTTCATTTTTATCATGCTTATGCAGTTATATCCACTTATCCTTCATTTCTGCCCTCTTAATATTTCTACTACCTGTCAATACCTCTGTACACTTTGTTTCATTGCCTCACCCTTTATTTTAATGTACTGTGCTCAACAACAAGAACTGTATTCCAAGTAAGAACTCATCTACAGTGAATACTATTGCTGTACCATTTTGGACATGATTTTACTTTTAACATGCCCACAGCAACAATTTTAATTTTTGTCTTTCCACAGTTGTCAACTCATATTTCTATTGCATTGTGCAATAAGTCTTAGATCAATTTGTCTGGCAGTTTCCCATTTTGTATTTCTGTAGTTGATTTTCTGTCCCTAAGTGGACATTTTTACCCTTGTTTTTATAATATTTCCTCATTTGATCAGTTCTTTCTCATTTTTCAAGATAATTTTGAATATGAGTGTTTTTCTTGGTGTCAGCAAACTGCTGGGGGACAAAATTCATATGGCCTAAACCATAAGCCTAGCAGAATAAAGTCCATGAGCATGTAGAAAGCAAACAGTCAGAAGATTTGGAGGACTGGTAGGTCAGGTGTGCTCCAAAAAAACCTTGGAGGGAGTTTTGTGGGAAAGATATCAATTATTGAAATATATTAGGGCCACACTGGAATATTGTATCAGTGCACATGAAATTTGGGAAAGACAGCAGGAGAGAAGTATCACTGTGTGAGGATTTCTTTAAGGATACAGGAGTTGGAGTGGTTCATCACTGTGGGATTCATTGCAGAGCAGAGAACACAGCTGTCTTTCTACTCTGCATTCTCAGTTGGAATGAAAGAAATAATTATCCTAGGGACCAAACAAAGTCTATTATTTCACATTTCATAAAACATTAGACTTTTTAATAACTGCTGGGATATTGTGCCTTTGTGTCTGAAAGCAGGGGACTTTAGCACCATTACTGAAACTTTGAAACTCAGTAAGAGAAAAGAGATCATTTGAAATGCAAAGCCCCTGCTATAATGGAAGAACAAATTCAGAGAGAAGATTAAAACTAACTAAAGAAATAATAAATAATACATATATAAATATAATATACACTTAATAAAATGGTATTTCCCCACAAGAAATTCCCTTAAGTGCACCAAATTATTCACAAATTTGCTGCATTAACAGTCAGTAAAAGAAAATGTAGAAGAAACTTCTTCCAGTTCACTGCATCATATATTTTTCCTGTATTGTTAAGTTGGTGCTTGCAATCTGTTCAAGCCTAGAGAGAAATGACTGTGAAGAGTTTTGAGATAATTTTGTTTCATCAAGCTCTTATGTTTATTTCAGTCTGATTCACAGATAGGGAGAGCAGTGAATCATTAAGGGAAATTAAATTACCCAATTTCTGTACAGCTCTAGTATTTTTCTTTTACCTCGGTTATGTTTCCAATTGCATGTAATCCTCACAGATTTAATTCTCACTCTTGCATGCAGCCTCTAGTCTGAGATGACAACTTCAGTCTCTTTTGCCCTCTATTGAAGTGAATTGGTAATAACAATTACCAAGGAAATATGAGCTACAATGCAGAAAAGAGGATATAAATGATGGATCTCAGAGCAGTGATGTGTGTAATCACTTGATGCAGAAGTCTCGTAAGGGCTGCCAAGTCTTCTGCTGACTGCTACCTGTGAATTCCTTTTGCCTTCTTTCTCTAGCTGTCCTTAGTATGGTAAGTAGATGTGGTAATCATCTGGGAAACCTTTTGTCTGATATTTCTAACCTGTTTAATACCAAGCTTTTAATTCTTAGGAAAGGTATGTACATGTCCAATGTGTATATTGGACATGAGTTCAATGTACTGTTATTGAGTTCAAGTACTGTTATTTTTTTAACACAAATATCTGAACTCATATAGTTCAAAATATTTAAACTTCAGGGAGATAATGAGGTTATTTCAAAAGGTGAATTATGAACAATAACATTCAGCCACTTTCTTGGCTATATGCTGTTCTAGTTTTATGATATTTTAATTCTACTTGCAAAAAAAAAAAAAAATTAAAAATGTCCCAAGTCTGTCTGGATATCTCTAAGTCCCAGGAAATACCCACATGTGTTGGTTAGTCCAGGTGAGCTGTGACTAACAAGGCCAGGCCTTTCAAAGCCAGGGCTGGGACCTCTGAAGGTTCTGGGGATGCACTGAGCTGCTCTGAACTGGCTGTGGTACCTGGGCATCACATCTGACTGCTGGGGGAGTTATGGCCCACACCTGTAGGGCAGCCAACAGGTTTTGTCTTTGTGCTCTGAAAAAATGCAAAGAGCTGCATGTAGCCCTGACCTGAACCCCACTGAACAGATCCAAATCCCCCTGAAATGGTTAATTTGAATAATGCTGTACATCTTTGCTGTGTCCAAGTGCAGATACACTTTGGTTGGGAAAGCAAAGGATAAATAATTTGCCACACTTGTTGCTAAGTGTTTTTTTACAGTGTCACTTTCTCAGTTACTTGGGAAAAATGTTTGATCTAAGCCAACACAGAAATGACACAACCATAGCTGAATGTTCAGACTACAAAAAATATACAATAAAGTCTTCAACAGTTTTTCTGATCTGAAATAAGAGCTGTATGTCCTGGAAAGATAAAATTTGTGAATTTTTGAACATAAGGAGATAAAACTTACTGGAAAATTTGAAGTGACCATAATATTGTGGTAATACTACAGGTTTTTTTCTGCAATTGCCACAAAAACACACAATAAAAAAAGAGAATGTTTCCAGAAGTTTGGTAATAGAAGCCATGATATTTTATTTTTAATAAAATACTTTTTTAACTTTTCTATTTCCATGTTGGCTTACTCAGACAATCTTCCCTGAACAACTGAGAAAGATCCACTCTGTAGAACCCACTCAGCAATGTGTGTCACAAACTCGCCATTCCATTATCAGTGGAATAGATATTTTCCAGGAAAAACCTGGATTTATCTGATGAAAAATATGCATATGGGAGTTTATCAATGATAAGGTCAGAAAGGTTAGCCAATGATAAGGTCATTGGCTGTTACTTGTGCGGGGTACATCCTCTGCCCTCACTGTCATCATCTCCCCTTATTGTGTTGGCTGATGCATGCAGCACTTCAGCCAATGTTCATTTTAACTGCAATTCCAGTGGGATAAGCAAGTGCTACTTCTGCATGCTTTCAGTAAAGCTCTCTATTTGTGGTAAGCAAAGTGCTTTCAGTGACTGCTGCTGTACATCTCCCCCACCACCTGCAAAGCACAGATTTTCCATTAAAAGTTGAAGAGAGAGCAAGAAAGAGAAATTCTGAAATAAATTCCACTATTAATTAAGCGACTGAATGTCAAAATACTTCCCAGCATTTTAAAGATAATTTGGTTCTATCCTGTGGCCATGAAACATTCTTCAAATAACTTGTCAATAACTGTTTCCTGCAGGGATAGAACAGGACCTTCTGACATTAATGAAAACCTGGCAAACAAACTTCATAAGGCTTTACTTATAGCTGAAGAATTAGTATAATTGCACACTTAACACTTAAATGGCTTTCCTTTATTTTCCAATCAGATTTCTTCTATCAGGATGGGTTGCTCTTCTGCTAGGGATGGTTTTAATTTTCATCTAATCTTCAGTAACACTGCTGTTTCTGGGTTGTTCCACTGTTAAATGTTATGTCTGTACTGGCTTGTGGTCATGGAAGTGGTATAAATCAGTAGACTCCACAACTGATGAAGTGAGAGCGTTCTGTGGCAGGCTTTAATGCTTGCACAGGACTTGGAGGAGCTCATGTGTCTCCTGTATCAACTCCTCTTCCCCTCTGCTGCAAAAGGAAGTGATCTTGTCACCAGTCCTTCCTCCTCCTCCACTCTGTTATGTCATGTTGCACATCACTGTATTTCAAATTTACTCCAAGGAGGAATTACACTGACAGGCAAACAAGGAGAGTTTTGGTCCTCCTGAAGAATGTGAAGAAAGGATTTTGCTGTATGCTGGTATGGAACCCCAGGAGGATTACCCACATGCTCTGCAAAGTATCTTTACTGCACTTTAAAGAGAAATGGGTATTTCTTCACATGTCTTCCACGTCTTGCAAATGCCAAGAAAGAAAACCACTCTTATTTACTATGAAACATTAAATATGTATCTATATATACATATACACACACATATACACATACATATATATAGATAGATATATATAGATATACACAGAGTGTGAGAATTTCCTTACCTCAAGGTATGAGTCAGTTTTAAGCAGCTTCTTTTTACTCTCCTTGGGTTATTTTGCTTTTCTTATTTTCTATTGAAAGTGAGATTATATGAGCCTTAAGGTGTTAGCTGGGTAAGACTGACCTCATTCCCCAGGTAGAAGCAGAAAAGGAAACAGATAGATATGTGAGGAAGCTGGGACCACAGACCAAGTTACCCATCCTTTGCCAGGTGTTTGACACCTTTGGTGATTCTAAAATGAGGAGTTTTCTGCTTGTCTCTGTGGCTTTGTCCTCCTCAGTGCAGGCTGCTGCATTGCCAGGAATGTGGATGCTTTCTGCTGCCCAGGATCCTGTTTTGTTAACACTTCCTCCTTCGGCCACTTGCCAGAAAATCACCTTGGAAACCAAGGCACCAGTTTCCATGGTCACTTGGAGGAGCATATGTTTCCTTCCATTGCATGGAGTATTAGGAGGAGGAAGCCCACATGCTTTTTTTGCCGGAATAAATTCTGCAGTATTTGGCTCAAAGAGATGCATCCCGACCTTATTTCCTCCATCAAATCCCCAGTGAAACCACCAGTACTGCAAAGGATAAACAAGTGCAAAATGTGGCTTTACATTAATGTCCTCATAACTGAGATGTGAAATGACATCTTACAAATTACTTGCTTCTGACTTATTACTCAGAGAAACTCAAGAGTGAGATAAACAGGAATAAAACAGAACCTTGCTCTCCTCCAAATGCCAGCATGTAAAATTACATGAACAAGAAAAAAAGTCTTTAAAAGCATTCACCTGATGGTTGAGGTGAAAATTTGCAGTAGCTGGTCAATCTAAAGGTGTGACTGTGCCACTACCCCACACTCAGAAAGGATCCATGGCTGGCTGTGAAAAAAAATACAAGAAATAGCACGAGGATCTTTCCCGACTCCCATGCCTAGTTGGATTCAAGCACTGTAGGATCAAAGGCTAAAATGTAGATGTGGAACTTGTTGACTTCCTCTAAGGAAAAGCAGAAATGTTCCTCAGGCTGCTGTGGTTAAGGTAAAGGTTCTGGGTAAAGGTTATCACAATTCCCCTTCTATCTAAAAGTTAATTACTTTCTGAAAGGTGCTATAGCCATCAAGTTCCTTAGAGAAACAACATGCCTTACCACAGGATCCAGAATGATGGCTATCATGAAGTAACCAAATCCATACTGCGATCCCAAAAAGTACCAGAAATCTATTAAACATTTTGGAACAGTTTTACAGATCTGCAGTTTGAAGCCATGGTGATTGCTTTGTGAACAGCAATTCTGTTTTGTGGCTGTTAGAAATTAAAGTTTCAAAGCAAGAAATCTTCCCATTTACAGACGAGACCATTCTCAAACTTGTGTCTGAGACGCCAAGTCTAACAGCTCCTGTTTCTTGATTCTTACTTTTTCTAACCTTCCATTCTGAAGGAAAATTATTAGATAAACAGGAAATTAGGAGAATCCAAAGTCAAATACCATATGAACATTTTCTGTTATATCTGATGTTTCATTATGGGGATGTGACATATCACTGCCAATGCAAAGAAGGGTGTGAACAGCTTTGATCTTATTTTGCTGAAGATATGAGCTGACTAAATGCCAACCAGCCAGTCCAGAAACTACACAAAATGGTAGCATTCCTGATTAGTTGCTCTCTCTGTAAGCTACCACACCCTTGCAACCCAAAATGGCCCTTTATATTATTTTCCACATGATACTGAACTATGCAGAAACTAAATTATATGACTGCTGTGACCCTTTCAAAATGAAAGTGAATAAGTTCAGTAAATTCAGGCTGTTTGGGGACACACTGGCTAACCTGGCTAACCCCTTCAAACACATTAACTCACAGAAATACATTTGTGGGAGCTCCTGTTCAATGATGAGTTGGTTCCTGCTACATGATATCCCCCTCAGAACACCCAGGATGCTTTTACTGTGTTTGTATTGCCATTAGCAACTTTGATTCCCCTGAAAGCAGCTGATGGTTTGCAGTAACCATAGCTCAAGTGAAGAGTTCACCTCTCACAAATTGATCAATTTTGTGGGTGCCCTGCAGAGCCGTGGATAGAGTTACAGCCTTTAACTGCTAACAGGTGAGAAGAAAATCAACTCTGCTTAAATTAACTTGAAAGTTCACTGCAGAAACATGTATATGCACCTTCAATACCTATTTATTTGCAATTTCACCACCATGTTTTTGTATTCCATCAGTTACGATCGGTTTCTAAACCCATACGGTAAATACTGCAGCACAGATTTCATCTTTTTATGGGCAATGTGAATTGGAGCCTTCACTGCACCTCAGGACCCCTGAGAAGCTGTGTTCTTTTAAGTGTTTTCATTTGTTGACTATATACTCCAATTGCCCTGTACATGAACTATTTAAGCAAAGCCTAATATTAGGCCTGGCTCACTAACCTTTATTTACTTTTTGCTAGGAGATTGCTTTCCTTCTAAATTATGCATGCCTAAACTGCAAACATCAGTTTCGCCTTAACTCCCTCCCTTAGCTGGATATGACAAAATTAATTATGTTAGTTCTGTTAAAACTGTTTCCAATAATCCATTATTTTCTGCTGCAGCTATTTAAGCAGAAGCAACTTGGCTTGGCCATAGGAATGTGGCATGTCAAACGACTCTATTTGTCACCCTTTCTAAAATGACATAAAAATAATTAAACAACATGAAATGGCTGTGATTTTAATTGTGAAAAATTTAGGAAATGCCAAATGTTGGCTGTCTGCACTTTCTTAATGGGTTTACACAGTGTATGTACTTTAGTTTACACTCCATAAAACAGCATCATGTTCATTTTTTCCCACCAGTCTTATGGAAAAATAACAACAACAGCAGCAACAACAGTAACATAATCACACATAATTATTATGTGGACAAAAAGGTCTACATAATACTTACTATTCTCAGGAATGGAGCCTTAGGTAGCTAAAAATGAAATAATATTGGAGCCCTGCCTTGGGAAGCCTTAAGAATGCATGCTTGTGACAGATTCACACCAGAGGAGAAGTGTCAGAGCAGAGTCCCAGGAAGGCAAGGTGAACACAGCCCTGCACATGGACAGTAGATATCCTGCCCAGTAGATGCAGGATAGTGTGGCTAAAGCAAAATACAGAATAGGTGCTTCTCTGACAAGGTTCCAAGCAAGGGTCCTATGGTGAAAATAGCACTTTTTAATGCAGCAGTTAGGGTCAAAATGTATAAGTTTTTTCAATAGCAGCCTTTGTGCATGTACACATGCAAACAAATCTACATTATTTTGCAGTATTTACATTATTTACAATAGAGAATGGAACTTCTATAAAATAATTTCTCAGATAATTTCTGTCAGTGATGCATCTCTGCCACTGAATATATTGTATATGGTTTTACTCTCAGACTCTGAATATAAATGTCTTGCTCCATGCTGGTTTTTGTTGCCTCTGCAGAGTGATTTTTCTCCTTCCAAATGTGACTGGCAGCTCTTAAGAGCAGCACACATGTGCTGCAGCTACCTGGGGACAGAACACTATTAACTTCTCTCAGGTTTCCCAATGCATGTTTATGTTTTGATTGTTGGGAAGACCTTTTTAAGACAAGGTCATATATGAGAGAAGGAGGACAAGGAGAACATGGCATTTTAGCTCAGCACATGGACCAGCATTGTGCTGCTTTGGCAGTGACCTACCCTTTGCATTTGCATCAAGGAACTCCTGCTGACATCACCACTCACCCTGCCCTCCAATCCCTAGTCCATCTCACTTTTTGGGCTTGGTTTATGAAATATGAGGTTGTACAAGTCATAAAGAAAAGACCCTGCTCTAGTCTGGAGAGCTGTGAAGAGAGCTCCAATATTTCAGGATGTAGATGGGAATTTTAAACCTTCCCATTACATTTCTCAGGACTGTGTAAATCCAGCCTCTTTTAACAGGGACAGAGGAGGGGGATAGTCCTTGGTGGAGCTCACCTCTATGTTGTTGGGAGGGAAATCTGGTCCCTTTGCATCTCCTCCATGCATGAGTCTTTATGTTGGACTTGACAAATCATCCTTCACATGTTCCCACTGTTTCTGCCCTTAGGGACACAACTCTCCTGGTCCCACAGACAGTCTTAAACATATTTTTCCCCAGATGTTTCTGGGGACATTCCTCCTGGTGTAACCTTCCAGGGCCAAGGTGCAGTGATGCTCTGTGATGTCCAAGAGACATCCAAGCAGGCAGATGAAATGCAAAGGACATCAGAGAGCACTGCTGTTTAAAATTACAGCCAGGCACACCTGGCTGTAGGCTGAGACTGATGTGCTGATGGGTTGGTTCATGGAGAAAGAAGCCCAGTTGAAGATAAGAGTCTCCATGGTCATGAGAGGAACAAACCGAGGTGCTGAACCCAGCTCTGTGTCAGCAATTCAGACACCAGCTGCAATGCCTGCCCTGCACATGATACAGTGTTTTAACCTGGTTTTATAGCTCTTTTTGTAGAAGAACATTTCTGACTCCACAGTCTGATCTTTCACCTTTGATATACCCAACTAATGCAAAAAGATTTTTTCTGAGCTTTTCAAACCCTTGTAAACATCAAATCTCAAATTCAGAATTTCATTCTGAATGATGGTTTCAGAGAGGGTGAGGGTGCATTATACTAAGGCTTGGACAAAATCTCCTTGAAGGAGTTTTTTGTAACAGCTGCATTTAACTCAAAATATAGGGAACAGTAAAGCTCCTTCATGAAATTAGCTGAAAAAAGAGCCATTGCCAAGATCATAGCAATATACACTATTGTAAAGGTCCCAGATAAAAAATGGGGTTTTTGGGCTTCATAAAAATGCAGAGGTGAGGACACCATGTGATGGAGGTTAATGTGAAAAGAAACTGCACAACCATCACAGGCTGACACAAAAACATCAGAAAAGCAAGCAAATAGCTACAGCAAATATTAGAAATGTAGCCTCAAAAAAAGTCAATAGTCAGAGACATCTTTCCATGGCAATTCCACTGCAAGGATTTAAAAATTGATAATAAGATTGTTTTTTGATAACTTTGGTTTTAGTCTTTGTACATTAAAGGAACAAAAGTCAGACAAGTATCTAACTTTAATGTCGCAGACATTTCTCCACAGAAATCCTTTCTTTCGGATTTCTGCGTCTTCGGGAGGCCAGAGGCCCCTGAAGAGAAGGTAAACAATTATTATCAGCTGCTGTGGAATGCAACAGGGACACCTTGATTGGCTCATTTCCTATGTTTATAATTAAGGGCCAATCACCAGGGCAAGTGAGGGGACTGAGTCCCTGGACACAACTTTGTTTGGGATTCTTTTCTATCTCTTCTTAGCTTAGCTAGCAGCTCTGCAAACCTCTCTCTATATTCTATTTAGTATAACTATAATGTATTATATCATATATTAATAAATCAAGCCTTCTGATTCAAGAAACAAGATTCACCGTCTCTCTCACCAGCAGTGACCCACTCAGGTCGCTGTAATACTTTAACATTGTTTTTTCTTTCTGAAGGAAAAAGTCTCTGAACACTGAATAGCAGTTCACATTCAAAAAGAAAAGCATCTGTCCCCAGAATCTTGTCACAGTTTCCTGTGAAATTCAATGTATTATGCCAGGAATAACAGTAACGAGAACAACAGATAAATATCATTATGGCCTGTGCTTTTTTCATACCCCAACTAAAACAGCTCCACCTCTCCTTCCTGCTTTCACGTGGAGCTAGGAGAGACTAAGTGAGCAGTGGTAGCACTTCTCCATGGGCACGGGCTTTGCCCAGCCAGTGAGGAGCAGGGTATCTTGCCCAGGAGCTCCTACCTCTGTCAGCCTGGAGGAACCTCCATCTGATCCTTATTGGGAAGATTAAGGCTGTTTCCAGGCTTGAAGTAGCGCTTGAAGCTTTAAACACCAGGAATACTCGCTGGTGCTTTAAGGGACCTTCCATGAACCTGTAAGGGGTTCATGGAAGTACCATGGAAGGCCAGCCACTAGGTCTGGCTTTGAGCTAATAGATTCTCCTTCTTTGGTGGGTTTCTTGCCTGTACAGTAGCTTGGGCTTCCTTGAGGAACATGTCTTCCTTCATAATCTGCAAAGCTTCCTTGTAGCATTGTCAGAAGAGAAAAATATTGATTTCCTGTGAGATCCAAGGGCCAAAACTCATGGAGCATCCCTCTGACTAAAATGGTCTAAGTTTAAAGAGACTCCTTACACCAGGATGTGTAAGAAAGGAAAGGGTGGTTGTAGCAGAAAGCCTTTGGAGGTTTGTGCAGACAAAATGAAGTCACCAAGATAAACTGTGTACTGAAAGCCTGAAAGCTCAAGCCTGGAAGCACAGACTAGCAGCTCCTGTGAAGTTTGTTTGTGCATTTGTCAGCCTGAGCCTTATGGGACTAGTTAGTTCTTCAGTATAGTTCCATCTCCTAGAGCTCTTTGAAACTTTCTGTAGTTGCACACAGCCCTGAAAATCCAAGCTAGGCTTAGTATTTTTGTGTCCATAATATTTTTGCTTAGTATTAATGTGTTCATCATTCCTGAAGTGCAGAGCATGGGAAAAGGCTGCTGACATCCATAGGGTATAGACCTAAAATAAAGCAAAATGATAATTTTCAAGCATAAGAGTTTATTAACAATGATGGTTCGGGCTCCTTTAGTTATGGCCAGTGGTACAATACTCTCACAAATTCAAAAGAGAGATGCTACCTCTTGTGAATAGAACAGCTTGGTAAAGAAAATAGTCTCAGAATACATACAAGCAGTACAAAAGAAAAAAAGACAGCCTATTAGGAGCTAACAAAACTTGGAAATTGTTTTTAAAGAAAATAGAGTGTTCCTTGAAATCTTCCTATTTACATTTTGATGTAGGTATGGGCATACAAATGCTATGGGCTTTGAATATCTGAATGTCAAGGAGTTGCCTCTTCCTCATCCAGGAAAGGTGCCTGTCAAGTAAGCCAAACTGCTGGGATCTGTCCAGCTTTTGGAAGGATGCAGGAAGGCAGGGCTATGGGCAGAGGTAAATCTTGTGTTCTGGCTTCCCTTGGGTGCTTGGGACCCTTCAGCAGTGCCTGCCAGCATACAGGAATTTTACTCAGTTTTCCCCATTTTCCACTGCCACATGGGCCACCATCAGATGGTCTCAACGTGCAGCGAAGGAGCCAAGTGTCTGCCTGGTCCTATGGATATCTGTATTTTAGGATGAAACATACTGCTAATCAGAACTAAAGATAAGCTCTTTCCCCAGTCATATCTGGGCTGGCTTTTCATGGAAACAGGTAATCTATCACTAGCGTTCATTAGGAGCTATAAAATGGTGTATGTTGTGGGGGGTACTGAGAAGGTTGGTGTGAAGGTGGCATTTGTGAGCTGCTTCATCCTGTAATGTCACTCAGCACTGTCACAAGGAAGCTGTCACTAGAAAGCCTCAGCAGATGTTATTGCATTATCCAGCAGAAGAGATGCCATTAGGCATTCTGGCTGGAGGGAAAGGCCATTATGCTTCAGAACTCCTTTCCAGTCCCACACAGGTTAATAATTCATGACAATTATTTAGTTGATCTTGATCTAAGGATCACAAGGCACAGCTAGGCTAAGAAATTCTCAAGGCCACAAGACAAGTTATTGATAGACCAAGGAAATGCAATGGAAAGAATCCAGGCTCACAGTCTGGCAAAGGTGAGTATGTTTAATTTACAGACTGCTTGACATAATTGCTTGTGTCTGCCTGTAGAAGTGGATCTTTATGGAAAAGGTTACCTGAATAGGCCAGGACTGGGTAGTTAGTTTCTCTAGGGAAAAAAACCAAAAAATTCCAAAAGAACAACCAACCATCCCCCCCCCCCCCCCCCACTTTCTAATTAGCTTTGGATAAAATATTTTCTTTATATTTAAATTTTCCCACAAATAACATAAAATAAATTATCAGAGACTGCAAGGGCAACTGTAGTACCAGCATTTTCTACAGAGGCATTCTTAGAGAAAGCTGTTCAAACCATTCATACTGAGGTAGCTCCAATGACTCCAATTGCAGTAGATGACTTACCCAATACGTATGTGTCTGTTTGTAATCTAGAAATATACTTAAACTGCTATTGAAAGTGAATGAAAAAAGATTCCTAAACCTAATATACTGTTTTGGTGGTAAGATCACTGATATCAAATTATGATCTTATATGAAAGAGTACAGAGTGATTTCACCCTGATTGTTTTGGAAGAGTTACCACTGGCACGGAGTGATTTCCAGTGCTGTATTTCTCAGCGTGTGGCAGTCATGGCAGTGCAATTAAACACACATTGATCGATGCATGCCCAGTGCAGGCACCAACAGCCGCTTCACTAAAGTCACTTTTAGCCTTGATTTATATGCAGCCCTGGGGCAGCTCGGTAGTTCTCCGTCACTGCTGTGTATATAGCTTTGTCAAGGAGTGGGGGAGTGTTTCCAGATGCCTTTGGAGCAGAAGGCTGGAAGCGCTGGAAGGAGCCCGGCGGAGGAGCCCAGGCAGCCTCCTGGTGGCAGCACGTTCCCACGGACCGAGCACACCCACCCGGCTGCGACCCGCCAGGAAAGGCACAGTCATCCAGAGGGGGATAGAAAGGAAAAGAGAAAGGAAAAAAAACCCAAACCCATCCGGAAACAAACAAACAATAACGACAACAAAAAACAAGCCACAAACCAAAACAAAAAAACAACCAAACACCCCCCTCCAAAAAAAAAAAAAAAATAGAGAAAAGGAAAGGAGAAGGGAAAAGGGACAGGGAAAAGGGACAGGGAAAAGGGTAAAGGGGGAGGGGAGGGGAGGGGAGGGGAGGGGAGGGGAGGGGAGGGGAGGGGAGGGAGGGGAGGGGAGGGGAGGGGAGGGGAGGGAAGGGGAGGGGAGGGGAAGGGAAGGAAGGGAAGGGAAGGGAAGGGAAGGGAAGGAAGGGAAGGGAAGGGAAGGAAGGGAAGGGAAGGAGGGAAGGGAAGGGAAGGGAAGGGAAGGGAAGGGAAGGGAGGGAAGGGAAGGGAAGGGAAGAAGGAAGGGAAGGGAAGGGAAGGGAAGGGAAGGAGGGAAGGGAAGGGAAGGGAAAGGGAAGGGAAGGAAAGGAAAGGAAAGGAAAGGAAAGGAAAGGAAAGGAAAGGAAAGGAAAGGAAAGGAAAGGAAAGGAAAAGGAAAAGGAAAGGAAAGGAAAGGAAAGGAAAGGAAAGGAAAGGAAAGGAAAGGAAAGGAAAGGAAAGGAAAGGAAAGGAAAGGAAAGGAAAGGAAAGGAAAGGAAAGGAAAGGAAAGGAAAGGAAAGGGAAAGGAAAGGAAAAGGAAAGGAAAGGAAAGGAAAGGAAAGGAAAGGAAAGGAAAGGAAAGGAAAGGAAGAGAAAGGAAAGGAAAGGAAAGGAAAGGAAAGGAAAGGAAAGGAAAGGAAAGGAAAGGAAAGGAAAGGAAAGGGAAAGGAAAGGAAAGGAAAGGAAAGGAAAAGGAAAGGAAAGGAAAGAGGGGGGAAATGAAAACCGAAAAAGACAAAAAGAAAAATAAGAACGAAAAACAGCATAAAGAAAGAAAAAAGAAAAAGGGAAATTAGAGAAAATAGGGGGAAAGGTGAGAAAAGAAGGGAAAAGAAAAGAGAAATGAGAAAACAAAGCAAAGAGAAAAAGGGGGAAAGAAAAGGAAATAAAAAGCAAATAAAAATTTAAAAAGAAAAGAAAAAATAGAAGATGAAAAGATATAAACATTTATATATAGGCTTGTTAGTATTACAGGTTGGATATGGAAATGTACTTAACTAGAGAATATTAGGTGACATGTCTCTAGGAAAGTAAAAATGGATTTAATCATTCCTTTAAACCCCTGGAGACCTTTAAACAATTCAAAAGTATTAGACATTTGTTGACATTTTGATGTAAATTTTACCACATACTATGTAAAGATGAAAGTATTTTGTATGGTTTATGTACTCTGTATTTGAATATACTATTTCCCTGTACATAAATTCCTTTAGTAAATAGGATTTACCTCATAAGTTACACAGAATAGAATGTTTTTGTATTTTTAACCACACAAGAAAATACACAAGTTTTGCTCAGATTTTTACCTCCCAGTTATTTGCTTTAGTCCCTAGAAGATGATTTCTCAAAAGAAATAAAAGCCTTCACTTGCAGAAATGACCTTGTAGCACTAAAAATTTAGGTTTGCCAACCCAGCACAGGGAGTGCAACACAGAATAGCAGTTCTCTGCACCAGACAAGAATCTGAGAAACAAACTTGTGGAAAACTGATCTCCAAAATAGATGGTGTCGGTCCCTCCTTCACTTCTGCATACTGGAAGGAAAATTGCAACAAGGAGAGTACTACTGCACTAATGGAGCTTTCATCCTTTTCTCCTGCAAGTCCTCATACCAAGAATTAAAAAAGAGGCTGAATTCAACCAAGAGAAAATAAAGAGTGAAATCCTGAACATTTGAGTCAATTGCAATGATTGATTTTCTTAGATTTACCTTCTTCTCTTTCCAAGCCTTACCCACTGAATCCACCCCACCAAAGAGAAATGTCCCCATACTGTTCTGTTGAAGTGAGGTCTGTCTGGAGCTCTCATAGGCAGAACCCCAGAGCTGTGAAGTTCCAGTTGCTCTCAGTGCCTGGAAAGCTCCTTCCTTGACCCCATCTCCTGTTGCTCACCAAGGAAACCCAGGCACAGACACACAAGAAGTTGCATCTCAATGCAGGTTGATTTTACAGAGAAGGAAGAACCGCTAGCAAATTAAAGTAATGGCAGAGGAACCCTTTAGACACACATAAGGAAGCAGGACTACACAGTAACTTCCAAGGGCTCTGCTCACTCTTTTGTCTTCAAATGCAAAACCTGGTTCTGACCATAGGTTCTGTGGGCTGGATAATAACATACTTTTGTGTTGACTGGCACTTAGAGGTTGTGTGTTCACAACATTTTCAGTTGAACATATCTTCCTCTGTCTCTGTCTGCAAGGGGCACTATTTTCCCCCCAGAAAATAACAATCCAAATGCTGCCAAACACTTGAGTAGAAGCAGCTCCTTCAATTAACAGAAGAAATGGTCCTGTAGGTCTCTATAGGATCCCCTTTGGCTGTGGAAATAATCTCCTCATGTTCAGTGTGCTGAAATAAAGGAACTTTATTTAGAGTGTTTGTATTTTACAGCTTTTTTGCTTTACTCTCAGGCACTCAAAATGTGTTATCTCTGTTTTCACTGTGACAGACTGGTACTTAATCTTACCTCACAAGACTGAAAATCCTTTTGTAAATAAAATGAATTCAGACTGGATGCAACCATTATGCAGGAATGATTCAGATATTTGATTTTGCCTACAAAAAAAATGAGGGAGACATCATGGGCTATAAAAAATGGAGGAAAGTTAGTGGTGCTCTCTCTCAGATCCTGGCAAGACTTCCCCCTAACACAACACAATCCAGGGAAGATATTGAAGTGATTCTGATTCAAGTGTAGAAGTAAGAGACATTTTTGTAACTTAAGTAAGAGACCTTTCTGTAATTTACTGAATGGGAGAATATTTACTGTTTCACATTTTGCACCTTCATTCTAGGAAGAGAAGTTCCATTATTTTGATCATTTCAGTGTAAAGTTTTGAGGATATGATTAGGTTTGAAATTGAAGTATTTATTTTTAATTTTGTAAGTACTTTTTATTCTGTCTAAGCAAATAATTGTCAGTTTAAAAATATTGAATAGACAATCTAAGCCTAGGACACTGACTATTGAAGAGACAGGCTTTCCTTATAGGTTGCCCATAGTATTGGAAACCTTTTGTGGGCAGAGCTCTTGCTACCATTGATTATCAGAAAAATGGTGTGGCTTTTTTCATGACGAAAAAACAGACTCTGGACTTCCAGGAAAGGAATGGTACTGCTGCTTTCAGTTTTTACACTATAACTTTCAGTAGATGCAAGCCTTTTAGTTCAGGGTCACACGTCCTTGACTATTATGAGTTGAGTTCAAAGTAAGTTGAGTTGGCCTTTCCATACCCATTCTTCTCCACTGGAAGCTGCAGTCCAGGATTTTGGTGGCAGATTTTGGTGTGAGAAACCTGCCCACAGCCCTGAATGACTGTTTGCCAGCTGTCTTGTCTGATGGCATTAGTGTGCAGCCTTGTGCAAAAGCTGCTTCTGGAAAGGCATTTACTGAGTTCCATTGCTACAAAGAAATGTAAAAGGATAACAGGTTATAGGTTATACCTGTATTTTCCTTCAGTCATCTTTGTTAGGCAGAAGATTGGACTCTGTTTGCTGTCAGAATATTGACTACAAACTGGTATATGTTACTAATCTAAGTGTATTGATATGAGAACACATATTAGACACTACATCATGTCAAAGGAAAACTTCCTATGGTGCTAGAATTCTGTGTGCTTTTGGTTTTGCATCCTGTTTCTGCTCTTTCTATCACCAGAAGTGAGATACATCACCCCTGATAAAGCTGTTCTGGGCTCTGTGAGCAGTTAGCATGCTTCATTGACAGCTGAGAGTGAGAAATACTTCAGCTAAAATTTGAGTACATTATTGGAATTAAAATTTACAATGTAAGTAAAAGAGACTTTGAGATCCAAGATAAGCAGCAAGGCTTAACTTGGAGAGTTTGCAGAGTTTCATGCTGGAGAGTTGTTTAGAGTCTTTAAGCTCTCTCTTATTTTTTTGTAACAGTGTAAACTGAGGAAAAAAATAGGTTGAGTTTTTTAACAATTTATTTACAGGAAAGCAAAGCAGAGCAGCAACTGACTATTTTATTAATACCAGTAGTTATATAAATATTATAATATAACTCAGAAGTTACACATGCCTTGTTTACAAATGTAATGTTCTTCTTCCTTTCTGTAAGAAACTCTGCGTGTGCTTACACTCCTGCTCTCCAGACCTCTGCATTATATAGAAGATTTTCAAAATAACTAGTTCCTTTCCAAAACTTGCATAGACACATAGGTCAAGCCCTCATGTGTAGCTGGAGAGAAATACATTGGAATAAAACTTACATGTATAAACTTCCAATTCCTGTATTTTTCAAGGTTTATTACTTTTTCTAAATTGTGTAATTCATATATATATATATATATATATATATATATATATATATATATATATATATATATATATATATAATATATACATGTGCAGATTGCTCATTCCTTAGAAAAGATTTTTACTACTCACAGAAAAGCTGGGAGACAAACAAAAAAAAATCTGCAGTAACTTATTCTGGAATGGATTTTTATATTCTGAATGTCAGTCTGCTGCATGCTAGACTGAAGTCCAGTCCAGTATGTGCCACTGAGTATGGACTGTTCTTTCTCATTGAGGTAGGAAACTTGGCACATATGGTTTTCTCTAGAAAACACCAGTGTCTTCGGGCCAAATGAGAGCAACAAGAAATCACATACCGTGCTACCCTGAGGAACCTTGTGATTAAAGTAACTTGCATGGTATAAATTAGCAAAGAGGAATGAAACTGGCTGATTACAGCTCTAACCCTCATGCTCCAAAGACCATGCCATCTGAAGATGTTATCTTTTCCCTTAACTACTGAATCATTTACATCAGACTTCATGAGACAGCTGGTCTGAGCCAGACCATAAAAAATAAGAAAAGCACCACATCTCAAATCCTAGCTGAAACTGCCCCTGAAATGGGATCTAGAAGACTTAAATGATGAGCAGGAAGCTATCTAAGGGTAACCAGTGGAAAACACAAGACAAAAAAGTCTAAACCCACTAGTTTTTTCTTTTGTTACATATTCCATATATTTGTATATACTCATATTTTAGTACTTCATATACCACTTGTTCAAGAACTGAGAGGATACTTCAAGCCCTCTGAGTGTGTTACATACATTCATTATTTAAAGCATACAGTGTTTCCTTGATGATTTCATCCACTACTCAAAATAATTTGTGACTTCGTAACATTTTATTTATACAAAATTACTTTGATTCTCATTGTTTAAACTGTAACTGTATTGTTTCACTGTAGTTAATTTTCCTACACTTGCAATAGTTAGGTTCAGATTTTAACTGACTTTGAATTGCTAGCTTCATAAATTTTCAATAAAAGCCTAAAATCCTGCAGTTATTGTTTTCTTTCAAGGCTGCAACATATGTTTGCCAATCATGGATAGTATGAAGTAACCTTAGATGATGAAGTCTCTTTGTTCTCCTTATGATATGATAGTCTCTGGTCACTTTGCTCACGTTGAAGTGGGGAAAAAGACTACTGCAATCCTGGGTATTTGAATCTGTTCTCACTGACAGACAGAGAAAGCTATTTTTTTAAATGCCCTAGTCAAATTCAAAACGGAGCAGAATTCTATGTCAGGGAAGAGATTATTTTTATTTCACTCAGTACAGATAAAATTTAAGCTCAAAATTAATGCAGGCATGCATATTCCAGCACTAGAGCTGCATTGTCATTAAGAATCCTTGACTATAATTTTCGTGTCTTTGGTCTTAAGGTAAGTTGCTATTGGTGCTGCTACTCTAAAGTGCCAGGATCAACCTTAATTGGCTTTTCCACACAAAGCTTTGAGCTATACCAAAGTTTGGGAAATTATATTGGAATGGAATACATGAGGAGTTCAACATGCTTTCCTTCCCTACTCATGAAAATTGAGTCAAAAATTTAAAAACACTGAGAACCATATTTCTCAAAATAACTTGACAAAAAAAATTAAATTTAAAGTATTATTGTCTTTTATTATGTTCTAATGATTAAATGAAATGTTGAACCACTAACTTTCAAAACTAGAGGATGAACACCTAATATTTCTGTGAGAGGCAGCAAATGGTAATATCGGTAATAACCTTGGCAATTGCCTTGGTTTCCCGTCTCTCTTTAGCAGTCACAACAGATACATCAGTAGAGCAATTTGTTTCTCTGCTTTTCATGGCCACCTCCTCCATTGTACAGCCTGGTGTGCTGTCCAGGCCTGAGTGGTCTGGAAGCATGCATGAGATCATCAGCTGGCTTTAGCAGCACCACTGCTCTGGGCTCAGTTTTCACGCTGGGCAGGGAGGCTTCCACCTGAGTCCTGCAGTGAGACAGGCACAGTTTAGTGCAGCTTCTGCTGCCAGCTGTGGATGTTGGACCAAGCCAGACCACTTCCAATCTCTCACCATCTCCCTGGCCAATGCAAGAAAGGCTCAGCTGCATGCGAGTTTCACACAAAGTTTCTGTGGGAAGAAAGGCACCCTGGGAAGAGGACCTGTTCTCCAGCTATCAGTTGTCGCAGACATTTCTCTACAGAAATTTTTTCTTTCAGATTTCTGTGTCTTCGGGAGGCCAGAGGCCTCTGAAGACAAGGTAAACAATTATTATCAGCTGCTGGGGAATGCAACAGGGGCACCTATTTTGATTGGTGATTAGTTCATGTTTTATGTTTATAATTAAGGGCCAATCACCAATCAAAATAGGTGCCCCTGTTGCATTCCCCAGCAGCTGATAATAATTGTTTACCTTGTCTTCAGAGGCCTCTGGCCTCCCGAAGACACAGAAATCTGAAAGAAAAAATTTCTGTAGAGAAATGTCTGCGACAATCAGTCAATCTTTAATTAACCTCAGGAGGAAGAAAACTGTAATTTAGGTAACCTGTTTGCAACTGTCCTAAGGCAGAAAAGCAGGCAATGCTGCTCCATTGCTTTCATCTGCTCACCAAGACCACCCCTTCTGTCCTTCTGGAGTCCCCATGCAGGTCAGGGCCATTCTTTGCTCCCATCACTTGAAGGACATATTGGTAAATACCAGGTCTGAATCATGTCACACATCACACATGGGAATTTTCCCTTTTTTTTCCAAAATAAAAAGATTTTTTTATTTCTGCAAAATGAAATAGAATTACTAACTTTAGCAATATTTGTTTTGCCTAATTTTTCTGTTTCCCATTTCAAGCACCTGTGTGAAGCTGTATTTCAAAGGGACAACACATACTTCTTGTAGAGTAGCTTCTCTTTGAATTATTTTATTGGAAAGAATGCTGCCTAGTCATTAAAAGAGAAGTAAATTCTGCTCATTGAAAAGAAGGGGGTTCTTTTTGGAAATGCGTTTTTGCCACTTTCAGAAAGCTTACCAAATCACTACTCATATCTACATTATATTCATCTAATAATACAAAATAGAGACAATAATAAAAGCTCCTTACCTACAAATAAAGTTTAATATTGAGATATTTCAAATGCAGTGTTCTTGGCTTACAACTGTAAGCCTATGAAAAGAAGTTACACAATTATTAAAAAAGGCTGTTGAGCTGCTGATACCTGACCCCATTGGTTCATAAATTATCTTGAATTATTAATTAACTTCATTAGTCAGATGAAACATTAATTACAGAAATAAATATTTCAGGGCTAAAGTAAAAGTGAGAAATCTCATTCACTTTCTGATAAAATTGTTGATCTGTCAGTACTGGAATCTCAGCCACTGAATGAATAAACTCTTTGCTTCTCATATGCAAATATTCTCTGTGATCTAATAGATTACAGAGGTTTTCTTACACGTAGGTTTTTCAAGGTCAAAGATTAATGAGAAGGTATGATAAATATTGTTTGCTAGATATGACATTTAACACACATTAATGTAATTAATCTTTTAGGACATGTAGGTAAATTGTGGTGTTTATTATACAAGGATGCATTGCAAAGTTATTTCATACATGGGGGATTTTCAAAGTCCCGCATGATGACATTGATGTAGTGCTACTACTCTGTTATAATCTTTGTATATTATTTAAGTGTAACAAATACTTCATTCACTGCCTGCCCTAAACTTTGCATTTGATGACATTCTTGCTGCTGTGTTAATATCGGGTCTATTAAGCTGGACCTCATGGTCCATTACCCTTTCTTTAGGCCTGACCCCATGAAGTTTAAGGGTCTTGAGCACAGTGTGAAAAAGCAAAGGGTTTCACTCTCACCCAAGGAGCTCATTAGGACTTTATAGAAACACAAGAAATACTCACACAGTACCAACATTTGCACAGAGGGATACTCACCAGACAAACAGCCTGGTGTCAGGAGGTGTTCATTGTTCCCTTTTTCCAGGCCTGCACACCAATTTAGCAGGCTAACTAAAGGGATCACTCATTTGTAATCCCCCATTTCAGCCTTTGTAGTGCAGATTCATTTGCCAGTATCTTTTAACTCTTCTTCCTTGAAATTCCCATTTCACTTAGGACAGTGTATTTGAAATCAACTGGCTACTTGAAATACACTGGCCAGGATTACACTTGCCAAACGCTACAGCGGGATTTGGAGGTTGTCTTTGTTTGCTGCCTCAAGGCAAGCAAACTGTCATTCACAGCACATCTTTAAAAGTCCTTTTCACAAATCATTTACTGAGAGAGGGCCGGGTTCTGCTCTGTTTACCTGCCTTGAATAATGCTCCTTTTCTCCTAGATTTTAGCTGATTTACTGAAGGGTAAGGAGCTATAAAAGCGGCAGAAGGCTGTCAGAGTCCCATTCTAACTAAGATAAGAATAAGGAACTGCTCTCTCTTCTTCCACTAATGAAACAACTTTGCACTTCTTGGGCTGGAGTCCATCTGTGCACCTGTCTCCACAAAGTGTCGGCATCTTTAGCAAATATGCTGTGCGCTGCTAGCAGCTGATAGCACAGCTCCCTATGGCTTTGGGTGCAGTATCAACATCTCCCTATATCAATAGATCATTAAGGCTTTTGCAGTATTCAGTCACTGAGCACAACGACATAGGTTGTGTCTCAACCATATTATAAATGAGTCTTCTTTTGTATTTAAGACTTGGATATGAAACTCCAAAGTACTGATTTTTAATTAATTCTCATTTTTTGAAAATTGATGCTCATTGCCTTGGGTAGCAGCAGCCAGCTGTCTGGGTGGCAACCTTTGGTATACTTTTCAGAATTTCCACACTTCCCATAAACACAGGAACAACAGATTTGCAGACCAAAGGGACTCACTTTACACCAAATCCAAAGGGTTTTATGTTTTCAGGCAAACAGGAAAAATTGTGTAGATAATTTTTTCTGGCAAAGATTCCTTTTAATATTTCACAACAAGGTATCTTTACATCAAGGCATGCTATTTAGCATCCTAGCCACTTCTCACATTCTCTGTGAGATGTTTTGCTCTAAGAAAGAGCAACTGACATTAAAATAGCTACAGCTCTGGGTTTTGCCATGTGTGAAATCTGAAGTAGGGAAATTGTTGTTCACACATAAATGGCATTTAGGTGGGTATTCCTACTATTCCCTTATGTTGATATACATTTCACTATGAAATCAGTGGAGAAACATACAGCAAGAATTTGTTAATTAGTTTTAATATAACTGCAACAGAAAAGTAGTACCACATGACATCTGTTTATTTTGGTTATGAGCAGAACTAGTTTTATTAGTCCCTGTTTAATTTTTCTACTTCAGAAAGAGCCACCATGTAAGTCAATGTGGTGCCATCAGTGGATATGATGTAAAACACATACAAACAAAACAGTCTGTTAAGGAAATACCATATCCCTTCAGAATCACCAGAATGGATTTGGGTCACTGTTATAGTTCAGGAATGCTGTAAATTTGCTGACAAATAAGTTCACAGTTAGTTCTTGGTCAATGAGCCCTGACGGGAGTATTAGGTGGGATTTATTCACTAGTACAGCCTAGCATAGTAAAGCTTGTGTCCTGCTTGTTTGTCAGCCATTACAAAGCTAAGTCCTCAAATCTCCATGGTCACAGTTTGGTTACTTTTTAGTTGCTATGCCATCTCTATGTCATTTTCTTGACCCATAAATTTACATCTTTGGGAGTTTCCTAGCCCCAGCCCATGAATGTTTCATCTGTTTACTCTTAAGTAAAATAGTGAATATAATTTGGAAAGGGATTGCAGGAGGAGATGAAAAGGCCAATGAAAAATTCCACACCTCATTTGAAGGCAATCCAAAAGCTTAATGGAAATGTTGAAAAGGATGCAATCAGAGGAGGTAGAAAAAGGGAAGGAATTTCTTGTCATCTGAAATGACCAGTGAACATGTAGTGAAAATAGTGATTTTTTGAAGATAGCAGCCACCCACACCATTTCAGTATCTTCAAGAAGTGGCAGGGCCAAAGGACAAAACATGAAACCAGTTAACAGCAATTCCAGCATAGCCCCTAACAACAGTGTTAAAAATTACTCATGTGAAGACTTATACTGTCTTCATTGTGAAGTCACTGAGTTTATCTTAACAGCTTTTCAGAGATAATGAAACTGATCTGATATGCTGATATTTGGATTCAGGAAGTTGCAGAGCCAGTTGCACAATCGATTTTGGCATCTCTGCTTTGGGGATGCAGAGATAGGGGACTTGAAGGGGCAGAGGTATTTAAACAAACAGCATCATTTCTGCAGTGAATGTCTGATTGCAGCCTAGGACTTTGGCCTTTGGCCTCCAAATTTATTTAATCTGAGACATGGTCAAGACACTGCAAACAGGAAGGCTTCTGAAGCTATCACATCAATAATCTGTAAATTTCACTTTGTTCTCTCACAAGCAAAACAAACAAACAAATGGAGAAGCCATTCTTCCAGCTGCTGTTGTTCTTAATTACAATGCAGAGGAAGAGTTAAGTCAGCAGTTACTTGAATGGAGTCCAGTAAAAGCCATTCTTTTTAACAGCAAATGTATACTGCTTGAAAGTTTGCTTGATAAAGTGTACCATAAAAATCAACTATAGGTCATCGACAATTTTAATATTTCCTGTATGGATTTGTTTGCATTCTTAAATAGGCAGAGGCTGGGTGTAACATTATCTTTTAACATTTTTCAGAGTAGTATTTGTATCTTAGCTGAAATAATTTCTTGAAATAAGCGGCATCTTTACTTTGGGTTCTGTTGTGTTTGAGAACTTCATGTCTAGGTGATGGGGCCAAGTCCTTGGTGAAGTGGGAAAAGCTAAAAAAATAGCTCTATCTGATAGAACTCCTCAACTTGAAAAGTTTTCTTCAGACTTACTTGAAAGTAAGTAGAAATAAGATGAGTAAGGCCAAGGCCCACCAAGAATTAAATCTGGCCAAAGATGTCAAGGACAACCAGAAGATCTTCTTCAAATGCACCAATAACAAAAGGAAAACAAAGGATAATGAGGGCTATTAGTAAGAGGAGAGGAAGACCTGCTAACAGAGGACACAGAGAAAGCCAATGGAATCCTGGGTTGCATTAGGAAGAGCGCTGCCAGCAGGTCCAGGGAGGTGATCCTGCCCCTCCACTCAGCCCTGCTGAGGCACATCTGGAGCGCTGTGCCCAGTTCTGGGCTCCTCAGGGCAAGAGAGACATGGAGCTCCTGGAGTGGGTCCCACAGAGGGTGACAAAGATGATCAGGGGAAGGGAGCATCTCTCTTACGAGGAAAGGCTGAGGGAGCTGTGCCTGTTCAGTCGGGAGAAGAGATGACTGAGACGGGACTTTGTCAATGTCTATCAGTATCTGAAGGGAGGGTGTCCAAAGGATGTTTTTTCTTGGTGGTGCCAAGCAATAGGATAAGAGACAACATGAGGAAGAACTTCTTTACTGTTCAGGTGGCTGAGCACTAGGACAGATTATCCAGAGAGGTTGTGGAGTCTCTGCAGATATTCAAGATACTTCCTGGATGCCATTCTGTGCAATCTGTTCTAGGATGACCCTGCTTGAGCAAGAAGGTTGGATTAATGACACACTGCGGTCCCTTCCAATTTTATGCATTCTGTGATTCTGTGAAATTGAGGATTCTAAGCATTCTCACTGAATAGTTATAATGTACCTATGGCTAAATATAACTCATACTGACTTTTATGTCTGCATGTTCAGCTCTTTGTACAATGGATGGTGACTAGTCAATCTCTAGACCTTCCAATTATAGTAACAGCAAAAATGTAAAAGCAATACAGTATTGTGAGAATAATGTAACAACAGTACTTAGGATAACTACTAGGACAACCAGAATAGGTATAAAATAAATTGATGCTTTCCAGTGTAAATTTCATAAAACATAAACCAGATGTGTAGCACCTATAAAGGATCATACATGAAATTCAACAGAACCTCAAAAAATTGTATGATCTCATTCAATTATATAAGAGTGGTAGATATTCTAGTGTGGTATCAAATGGCAAAAAAAATCATGAAGGCAGGTTTAGATGGGAACAAAGAAAAGGATGATTACATGAGATTTGAAGTGAAATTAGTGCATGAGGTGCAAAGATTGGGCTAAACTCTAATAAGGGCAAATGATGCTGGGATATTACAAATGCGTCTTCAAGATGAGTTACTATATTAAAACACAGCTATGGGTTTGATATCTAGGGGAAAATCAGAGAGGTAACTGGACTTTGAATCAAAACAGCATAGTATCTTTTAAGTTGGATAAAATAATAAAAACCTCCCTACTGTCAGCAGCTGGTAAGTGTCAAAGAAAAGCCTGTGCATGACAAAGAGAAGATCCTATAGCAGTGACTGGCAAGAATATATTTCAAGTAGCTTGAGAATAAAAATGGCCCCCCATTAAACATGGCATGAGGACAGTCAGAAAACCACGGGTCATAAATCCTGAAAGTGACCTATTTCATGATCACTTCTGACCTTCAGAAATTGCATTCCCAACCTAGGACATTATCAGTTCCTACACAGGGAAATTTCAGGCAAGTGTTGACTCTGGAATGTGTAGATTATTTTATTGTTTCACACTGATTAGTATGAAACCTGATATTTTAGCATCAAATCAAGTGATGATAGTGACATAATACAAGTTTTCAGTTTTCTTAAAGAACTTTTAGGCAAAAATTATCAAGAAAGTATTTTCCAACTAAAACCATTTTGTCAGTAAGTGTTTGTCTAGCTGTAATGACTCTTACATGGTACCATTAAGATGTTATTTTCTTCTTCAGAGTATAAAGTAAGACATTTAAATGACATGAGTGTGTGGTGAGGAAAGAAGTAATTGTATACAATGGAGTAGGCACTATGCAAATACCCGGCTAGATTACGATCTAACTTTACTGAGTAATTGATCACATCCTTTTGACTTCTATTTCAATGAGTTGAGAAGAGGGTTTAAATAGAGGTTACTCGGTGCAGTAATGTTCTTATAGGTGGTTAATGCAGAATCAAAGTTTATGTACATAGGACTGACAGAATGACCAACAGTGATAGGTAAAATAACACATGGTAAAAATGCCAGAGTGCATTTCCCTAGCAACTACATTTCTTTGTAACATTTGTCTGTCTCCTAATTAATTAATGCAAAGGAGAAAAAAATTATAAGCTTGAATTCTAGTGAAAAAAAAGAATGTTTGAAATATAGGTATTTTAAAGTAATGAATCTTAGACCGTATTTATTGTCAAAATTTATTCTTGCATTTTTGTAATAATAATTAAAGAAAATATTTTTAGAGTAATAACAAAAACTCAAATACAATACTTGATATCTGTAAAAAATTTGGGAAAGGAAATATCTTCTTTGCTATTTGTTTGCTTGGAGACCAAAATGTAAATGAACAGCTATGGTTTGATATGTTAATTTAGCCTTACTTCAAAAGCAGACAAGCAAAGAATGCAAAAGACACAGAGCACAGGTAGTAATCCAGTGTATCTCCTATATGAGGAGCTTCTAATCTATAGAAAAGGCAATTCTTTCCTTGGCAGCCTGCAAGGAATAAAAAGAAGAAAAAAAGGATTTCTTATGCACAGTTCTGTATTTTCACTATAACATTGTTTATGCTTACAGCTTTCCACCTCATGATACTCTGAATCTCATCACTCCCAAAATATTTAAGGTATAATCTTAATCTTCAGTGAAATTTTTCCAGTAGTAACACATGCTTGAAATAAATTTCCATGTCAGGAAAAAGAATCAGTACACCAAGAAAATGAACACTACTCTTATTTGTAAAGTATTCCTAAAATAGATGATCTTCTTTTCACTAACTTTGACTTATGAAGTTTCTAAGTGAAATTCCAAAATTGGGCAAGACCCATAACAGAGTTTAGACGGAGCTTTCATTTTTATATTTGTCTTCATAAAGCCTGTATAACTCTATGGTTAGGACAAAAAAAATAGCAATGCTGGTTCACACGGCTAATAAAATAGTTAATTTCCAAAGATATAAGTACCCACCTACTGACTATATTCGTTTTTGCCATTATTTGCTCAAGCAGAAACCCTTGGAAGTTTTAATCATACCGTTTCAGCCAGATCCTTACCAGATATAACTTTTGAAGCATGATTATACATCCCTGTGTGTATGGCACTGCCTCAAACAAATTTCTCACCAGCTTCTGGGCAACTACAAAATGTAGTATTGTAGTTTCATGAGTTAAACACCTCATGGGCTCTGAGTTCTCCTTGACTATGGGAGTCTGTCATCCCAAGGGCGAGGTCAGCACCCCAATGGCTGTCACAAGCCTAAGCCTTCACTGGAGCACACATTTTCCACCAAAATTTCTGTAAATGTCCTTTTTGTTCAACAAAATCCAGGTGTGTACAATGGATGGAAAACACGATTAAAGCCAGTAGTTAGGACCTCCTTTAGCCAAAATACATTCAGCTACAAGATGATACCCATTTTTATGCTTTAGCCAGGTGTACAGCTTGTCAGGACATCTAATGCCAAGCCTAGAGCAATCCCACAGCAGAATGTGAGGAGTCTTCCCCAGGTCACAGAGTCCAGCTTTTCTTAATGCCTTCTCTCCTGCCCCACAGACCTCCTAGTCCTCACTGTGCTCATCTTAAGTGACATGGCATGTGATAACCAAAATTTTAAAAAAAATCAAAACAAAACAGTATTTTGGTTTAAAAAGGCTATCTGCAAAAATAAGAAATAATATTTTTTACCTAGAGGATGCCCAATATGAGAACTTGAGGTTTTGTGGATTCTTGCCCTAATCACAGTACAAGGACTCATAAATAAAGGTTGTACAGAAAGATCTAGAAATATAGTTTCTTCATCACCTTTTCTTAGCTCAGGGAGCTTTCTGTTGAGAAAAGAGAAATACTGCAAGGCCTATTCCTTATATGGAATACTCACGATTATAACATGATTAAAAATTGGTTTGATATTGCAGCACTGTTTACACAGACCTGTCATCAGGAACATTGTTCCTGAATAGTAGAATAAATTCATTGGATAATTCAGGTTGAAAAGACCTCAGGATAGTCGAATGGTCAATAGTCCAATCTCCTGTTCATAGCAGGGTCACTTCTGAGTTCAGAGCAGATTACCGGTTTTATCCAGTTAGGCCTTAAAAATCTCTGGGAATGGACACTGCACAGCCTCTCTAGGAATTTTCTACCACTGCTCAATTGCCCTCATGGGAATTTTTTTCTTTCTATCCAGTCTGAATTCCTTGCTTCAATATATGCTTGTTGCCTCCTGTTCTCTCCATGCTCTGCTGTGAAGAGCCTGACTGTATCTTCCTGCTAACCTCCCCAGAGGCACTGGGGGGCTGTTGGGTGTCCCCGAGGCCGTGTCTCTTTCAAGGTGAACAAGCCCAGTTCCCTCAGTTTCTGCTCTCTGGGCAAGTGCTTCAGACCCCAGTCAGCTCTGGGACAATGCTGAACTCACTCCAGTTTACCAATCTCTTTCTTGCATTGGTGTGCTCAAAACTGAACACAGCATCCAGATGCAGACTAACAGGCATGGAGGAATGGGGAACAAATCTCTTCCCACAGCCCAAGGCTGCATCCCTGCTCACACCTGAGGCAGCCTCGCTGTCAGGGCACATGGCGGCCTACTGGGCCCCCAGGGTGGGCCATTCCTGCAGAGCTGTTCCCCAGCCTGGCCTGCTGCAGGGCTGCTTCACTCTTGGGGACAGCACTTCAACTTTTCCCTTGCTGAATCTCACAAGGTCCCATTAGCTCTTGTAGATTCCCAAACTGTCCTTTTGGGGGATGGTTGCAACATTTGCCTTTCTTGACCTTCTCCAGTTGTTAGGGGCCTTTAAGTCTCTAGGACCTTCCAAGGACAACAGATAATAGAGAATCATATTTAAACATGAGGACATAGTTAAATGTAATTTGCTCCTACTTTTCCAGAAGGAAAAAAAAAAAGGTTTAACAATGTTAGGAAGACACTATTTGGTTCAAAGACCTCAAATGCAGTGGGTGAAATCTAGGCTCTCTGGAAGCCTCTGACAAAGATCTTGTTGCCTCCAGAGGGAAATGTAATGGCATTTATAGTTCGGCTAGGGCTTGGGTTTCCTTGCTCTGAAGCTGTATTTGTGAAAGAAACTGAAAGCAACTTTTATTTTTTAAAAGGTACCTCTGTTTGCTCCAGGCATAATTCAAAGTCTCCAACAATGGAAAGACTACTTTATTTAGGTTAGATTAGATCAGATATTAAATATGGAAATTTCTGTAATTAATTAACCCTGTCGATCAAGGGAAAAATAAAAAATCTGCATGGAGCTTCTCACTGCTGTACAAAGTTAAGAGGGTTTGCACTATGTACTGTGTCCTTCCTATTACATATTATTTTAATGGCAAGAAAACAGGAAATTTTCAGGAGAGATTAAATTATGCAATGAGTCCTTTCTTTCTAATTAATCTCAGAAAACTGTGCAGATTTTACTGCTGCAGGAATGCTCAGGCAAAGCATATTTATTTTACTTAGTCTAAATCTAAAAGTTACTTTATCTAAAATTGTCTTTCTACCTGACAATCAAAGAATTTGTGTGTTCCTGTAGGGATTAAGTCAGGAAGCAGTTTTCAAAAACAACAAATTGAAACGTTTACACAAGGAAGTGTTGCTTTTATAAGTGATGGGAAACTTCAAATTTGATTACAAGCAACCTTTGGCTTCCTATCTGTTCAACAATAGGCCATGTTGTTAAGGGCAATTTCCATGCACAGCATGTGGGTCCCATTTTTTCATCCTTAGACATGGTTGTTTACTGTTCAGAACTGTTTATGCATTTTAATCAGGCTTATTCAGCAGCCCTTAATAAATCACCACTAAGTGAATGTACCAAAACAAGAACTATTATACAGGATTTGTTCCCCTTATGCAGTATTTGCTGCCCTCAGGTTCCACTGGATATAAAAATAAAGAGTAAATGGGTAATTGAGTCAAAAGAATAATTATGAGACATATGATTTTAATGCCTTTTGCTGAGGAGTTGCCTCCAGCAACTTCCGTTAGCTACAGGAGCTTGCCTTTAAATTCAACTCGGGCCAGAATGACTTAACAATTGGAACCTGCCTTCAGCTCATGGCACTGGAAGGCTTTTTGAGGGGATGAAGCTGACAGCCCAGTTCCTTCCTGGCAGACGTTTACATGAGACAAGGCAAAAGTCACAGAGATAAGTGCTTAAACATTCAGGTACCTTGGGGTCTGCCAACAACAGAGGAAAGCACTGCTAGTAAGAAACTGCTATGAAGAAGTAAATAGATTATTTTACTTACTAATATAAGAAACACACAGAGAAGAATTCTTTTTGCATAGTCTGGTGAACAAAAACTTTCCAAAAGGGTTTCAATAAATAGTAATGGTTCCATTAATAAATGTTTTCTGTGACAGCTCTACTGCATAAATAGAAAAAATTCCAGAAATGAAGTATTTAATATTGAAAGATTTTTCCAATCTGGCTTTAACTGGATTTCACTGGATTACTATCCCTTCCTGTGAAAAACAGGGGAATTTTATAGACATATAGATCATGTGCAGGAAAGATGTGACACACATGGCATGGTGCCCTACATATGTCAAAGAGTAATGTCTGAGAAAAACAAAGGAAAATACTTCAGTATTTGTAACTGAATACAAAAAAGGCTTGTTCTATGTAGGGCAGAGCTTCCCAGAAACTACTGCTAAAATGCAAAATATAATTTTGGAGATTATTTTGCATGTTCTTTGCCTTGATCTTTGCCCTACTGAGGCCACTAGGAGAAATGAGGCTGGGTAAATTAGGGCTCTGTTTCTCTTGCAGAAATCCTGCTTCCTTTTGGGTCACAGTTCTTGGTTAGGCTACCTAGCCCTGATGCTGCTCGCAGCCATAAAAGCTTTGTCCAGCAGTCAGCAGCCATGCAAGACTCCCCACCAACTCTCCTGCTGGATCATAACCCCTACTGCAGCGTTGCAGACCTTTTCTCCTCTCCCCCAGCATACCAATTTGTTTGGGTAGCACTTAGGCTGGTTTTCTAAAAAGCAGGATATTTGGGGCTTTTGCTTCAATCTATTACTGTTACCATGATAATAAACATTTGTGAGCAGAGAAATTGCCACAACATAACAAAACTCTGTTAGCTAAATAGTGAGTTTTCCTTTGGGAAATTATACGGCTCAATGTTCCATAAGCCAAACTAACATAAATTATCATCTTGATTTTAGTGGTGCTCAGTTATCATGATCAGCATGGAATCTAACCTTTCAGCTAGCTGGATCAAAAAGGCCTAAACCTTTCAAGAACACCACACTGAAATACTGTTTTCTTCAGTAACACTTTGGCTAGAGCGACACAAAAGATGGACCCTGAATTGTGCAGGCAGACTGCTCAATTACTAATATCAAACTGGCAATTGTGCCATTCTTCCTTTGAAAACAGCTCACAGTCATTTCACATGCAGAAAGAGAAAAGATGTTTTCCTTTGATAAATGAATAACTACTCAACAATAATGCTGTTTTACTAAATTATTTGTTCTTGGGCAAAATGTGGCCAAACCTGTTTCTTGTGTATCACTTGCAAACAATGCCCAGCTCGGACCATGTTAGTCTCCTCACCCTGAATTTAGGATTTTTATTTTTTTGTTGTTATTCTATTAACAGCTTTGCTTCCCTTAGTGAAATAAACACAATCTCCACGACTCTGTGTGTGCAGTAAAGAGAAACTGTCAGAGGAAACCAGTCCACTAAGTTTCATGCAGTATTACCTGAGCAGGACTTTTACTTGACTAATGGACCTTGTAACTGTATTGTAATTGTTAGTTTGAGACCTAGCTGTCAAGATTTTACTTATTTCACAACTGCACAAGGTATATGTGTTTTTCTTTGCCTTGAAATTTCATTATATTACCTAACACTTCAGTTAGGAAGTGCCAGAATCATTCAAGTCAGCCATTTGGGACCTAACCAAATTGTGAATCTTCATCTCAGTAAAATACTTTCGAATGCAGTAACTCACCTCAGATGCTCCCCTGCATTATCTTACAAAGTGTAAAAGAATTTAATTATGCCAATAAGTGGGCAAATATTCTTTTTTTTATACACAGAACTGCACTTGAAACTCTGCTATTTTTTTGGAAACAATTATTTCTAATATTTAAAGAAAATGTTTAAAAAATCAGTGAAATTTCTCTTTTCAAAGGGAGCATGAAGAGAGTATGAACCCTCTGATAATACAATGGTGACTGATTTGTCTCTTAACAGCTTTATCTGTATATATCTTATTGGAGGGCCCTTCTAGAAACAGTAAAGAAATTAGTACAGTAATTGAAACATATATAGGGAATAAAAAAAGACTGTCCACCTGTTCCAGTTACTTTGAGACAGACTCATCTGTGCTGGAGCAGTGCAGCACCATGCTGTGCCCTTGGACCTGAAGATGTTAAAGCTTTGGAAACTGTGTCAGCAGCTATAAAATAGGAAATATGGGTTAAGTAGTCCACATGAGAGAATGGACAGAGGAAGTCAATGGGAAAGGGAGGAGAAATAGAGAAAACTATTACCCTCTCACCTTCTTTAAACTAGTAAAATATATAGATTGTTAGAAGAACATTTAATAATTAAGTCTTTTGGAAAAATGTAGCTTGAAACTATGATATGCAAGAGGACCACAGTGCTCTGATTGCAGAAGTAGCTGATACTTTTGACCACTACAGCCAATCCAAAATTTAAAAACTTTCCCTGAAGCAATTACACAAGTTTCTAACACCATCGCTATCCCCAGAGGACAAAGATACACAATAAAAGTTGTGTGAAATACCCAAGACACTCAGAAAATACCTTGCTCTGATTTTTATATCACCAGATGCCTGAAGTATCAACACTGCTGTAAATCATGCCAGAGTACATGAAACACTACTGGACAGACTATTGGATAAGATCTGCATTTCATATCAGCAGAGTTGTATATATGACTTGTTCTTAGGAACAGAAATAATATTCTGAGAAATCATTGTATGCTTTAGATACTTTTTTCTGAATCTTTTGTGGTGGAGTGGGAGCAATAGGTTGTGCTGCTGTCTAACCTAATATGAATTACAAGATCCTTTATATAAGCTCTCTCACATGCTTTGTACTATTGCTGATATGTCACAAGGGTGAAAAAAAATCCAAACTAGGAAAACGAAATTTCCAAATAAAGTTCTGTATGACTGAAGCATTTCATGTGTGGTTTCTGCAGGAAGAAGCATAGCTAAAAAAGTTTAGTCACATCCATATATCTAGCTTTCAACATGTGTTAAAATATCATGCACAAAAGTCAGGGTGCATGCTGCAGTAAGATTTTGTGCACATCTGCAACATAACTTGACAGGGAATCAATTTCTTTTCACACTTCAATATTTCACTTCTGTGTATTTTTTTGCAACTTGCTGAGCTCTAATGCCAAGCCAGATTTGACAGAAATTACTTCAGTCATTTGAAACTGAGCTGTTGAAGCTTTTTATGGAACTGGATTGAAAGAATGCTAATTCCATCTGTGTTTGCTCAGAATGATGGTGACTCCTAAGCACAGCAGTTTCCTGGTGAATGGTTAAGTTCAGCTGGGAGTGCTGTGAAATTCTTTAGCTAAATCTAGATTTCTCAAAAGCCTGACTAACTTGGCAAAGTTTAAATTGCTTTCAGGATATCAGGACGGTAAAAAAAGAAACAGCAGGAGGTAGGAAGAGAAGTAAGTGTCAAGGCAAACTGCCTCCTCAGAAATTAGAATGGCAACAACAGGGTGCCCCAAATCTTCTAATGTTGTGGGCTGGATGCCAGTTTTGCTCCTTCTTCATAGGACAGCTGTGGCTTGCAAGGATTGGAAGGCTTGCAAGTGGCTTGTGTGGGCAGCTACAGAGGAAGCCAGTACCCAACACAAGCCCACCCAGGCTCTCCTCGAGGCTGCCCTTTGCTGCTGCATACAGAGCAAGACAGCAGTGCAGTTTCCTACTCTGTTTTCTGAACATGGACTATGTTTTCCCAAGGCACTGAAAATATTTACGAGACAAATGGAGAAAATACTGAGCTGTGACAGGACTCAAGCCTGGCCAGAATGCACAAATCTAATTTTCCCCTCCTTTCACAACTCTTCTTTTCCTTGAAATACAGACCAAAGGTTTCCCCAGGCCACCGGTGATACACCCAATTTTAATGTGGTGCAGGTAACACTCATATACCAAAGAGTTTGCACAATGCAAGGAAGTACAGCATTTTTTGGTGCCAGCTATGCTTAAGAAGTCAGCTTATAATGGGTTCATGCCCCACATCAGGTGCGTGTCATACCTTTTATTTGAACTGCGTCCTAAGCTTCATGGTAAACAAAGCAGCAGGTGTAAGCCAGAATACTTTGGGGATGGTACAAGAATGTAGAAATTAAACATGTAGTCAAAACTTTAATGCCTCCTGCACAGCTGGAGTTTTGCTCCTAGTTTGCTGAGTGTTATTTCTACCATTGCTGTTCTGAGGTCTCTCTGAGTTGGAGATAACCTAAGTGGTTTGCATCCAGGTTAGCATAACCTGACCGAGTTACTTTCTTGGACCAGGACACCCCTGAAATGACCATCACCAAAATGGCAAGGGAGCATTTTTGAATGGGGAAATTTAGAGCAAAATCTGCCTAAAAGTCTGCAGCAGCTCTGCAGTGATGACATAACCCGGGCCCAGACTGCCAAGCTTGGTAATACATTGAAGAACATTAATGACTGCTGTCTAACATGCTCAGGTTAGACAAAACAGTGTGAGACAATTACCTCCAAGAGTGTGGGAAATCCGTCTAACTTGGAAAATGGCAGATAGCTATGTTATTACAAATATGTTTCAGTGTGTAAGTCCAAAGCATTTTTTGCCAGGGAAATTCAGGATCAATCTCAAAAAATGCTTTGACAGGATTAATGTATAATTCCTTTGGCTAGAATATGTCACTCCAAAGCTTACAAGCAGAAACGTAAACGTATTATTTTTACTGGAAAAGCAAAGTTGGAAATCATTAATGAGTTCAAATAGACATTTCCAAAGTGTCATACACAGAATCCAGTAAAATTATGACTGGCTAGTGCTGCCTTTAGCACATCTAAGCAACGACAGCCTTAGAAAAGACTTGTGTTTAATTACCTCATCTTTGTCTCCTGCAAGTGTGCATATGTTTCTATATCAAGATCCTTGTTCTTGGCTTTATGAAAGCTATATGGCTTCCATAAAGTTTGAGCATCTCAGGCTGCCATAGAGGAACATTCTGTGGATGCATGGAGGCAGATGGCTCACACCATGTCAAGTCTTCACAACAGAAATGGCAGGTGTGCTGAAGTTTTTGCATATCTGATTTTAATAGAAGGTAAAGGGCATTTAAATTACTAATTTCTGTTCTTAAATTTATTTTATGCATTTTATACGTGCTGATTGGAGGTGCCTTTGGGAAAACTTGCAGTCAGGAAAAGCAGAATGTGAATTTGCCCTGGGCTAGGTAGGACGCTCCCCATATTTACATGCTTCTTTTGAATTACAAAACTTTCAGCTGCTGCTGTCACAAGGTCCTGGAAAATACATCTTCTCCTGAGATACCTATGCTACCAGTTTCCAACACAGCTTATGCAGCAAAATAAAGGAGCCTCTCCATTATCCTTTGGATATCTTGAAGTTATATCATTGAATCACAGAATCATTTAGGTTGCAAAAAGAGCTATAAGATCATTGACTTCAACCATTAACCCACTGACCACTTCACCACCAAACCACACTCCTAAGCACAATATCTGCATGTCTTTTAGATACCTCCAGGGTTGGTTGACTTAACCACTTTCCTAGGCATTCTGTTACAATGCTCAACAACCCTTTCACTGAAAAACCTTTTTCTACATTCTGTTACAATGCTCAACAACCCTTTCACTGAAAAACCTTTTTCTAATATCCAATCTAAACCTCCCCTGGCACAACTTCAGGCCAATCTTTCTTGCCCTATTGCTTGCTACTTGGAAGAAGAGACTGACCCACACCTTGCTACAGCCTCCTTTCAGGCAGCTGGAGAGAGTGATAAGGTCTCCTCTGAGCTCCTTCTCTCCTGGATAAACAACCCCAGCTCTCTCAGCCACTTCTCGGAAGAACTGAGTTTCAGCTTCTTCAGCAGCTGTGTTGCCCTTCTCTGGATATGCTCCATACCTCAATGTCCTTGTTGTAGTGTGGGGCCCAGAACTGGACACAGCACTTGAGGTGTGGCCTCACCAGTGCCAAGCACAGAGGGACAATCACTGCTCTGGCCCTACTGGTTACACTCTTGCTGATACTGGCCAGGATGCCACTGGCCTTGTTGGCCACCTGGGCACACTGCTGATGTCCAACAGCATACCCAGGACCTTTTCTGTCAGTCAGCCTCCCAGCTACTCTTCCTCCAAGCGTGTAGCGCTGCATGTGCTAGTCATGACCCTAAAGCAAGACCCAGCACTTTGTGCCTTGTTCAGCTTCATACAACTTTGGCCCATCAATGCAACCTATCGGGATCCCTTTGCAGAGCCTTCTTGCCCTCCACCAGACCAACCCTTCCACCCAATTCTTTGGAGGTGCCATCTGGAATATGACTTAGGGTGCACTCAATTTCCTTGTACAGATCATTGATAAAGCCATTAAACAGGCCTGGCCCCAGTACTGAGCCCTGGACACCCCGCCAGTGACTAGCCACCAGTTGGCCTCCATTAAACATCCCTCTCTGGGCCCAGCCATCCAGGCAATATTTTACCTCACAAACAGTGCACCTGTGCAAGCCACAGGCAGCTTAGCACCTTTGGGTGGATCCCATACAGCCCCAGAGACTTATGTCTAAGTGGTGTAGCAGGTCACTGACCACTTCCCCTTGGATCATCTGGGCTTCATTGCCCCTGTCTCTCAGGTCAGGGGGCTGGGCTCTCAGAGAACAACTGGTCTTACTACTAAAGACTGAGGCAAAAAAGGCATTGAGTACCTCAGCCTTTTCCTCATTCTCTGTTCCTGTGTTTCCCTTTCCATTCAACGAAGGATGGAGAGCCTCCAGGGCCCTTCCTTCATTTGTCACAAAGGTATTTATTGAAACAGTTTCATTGTCTTTTATGGAGTAGCCAGGTTAAGTTCTAGCTGTGTTTTGGTCCTTCCAATTTCCTCCCTGAAAAAGCTCATGCCCTTGTAGTCCTGCTGAGCTGCCTGGCCATTCTTCCAAAGGTCATCATCTCCCTTTCTTTTCCTGAGTTCCAGATAAAGCTCTCCATTCAGCCATCCCAGTCTTTTGGCACATGGGGACAGCCTGCTCCAGTGTCTTTAAAAGTCCCTTCTTGAGGAACATCCAGCTTTCCTGGAATACTTTGCCCTTCAGGACTGCCTCCCATGGGACTCGGTATACCAATGAAGCTTCTAAAAAGGACAAAGCCTGCCAAGGCTTTGGGAGTCCAAGACAGCATTCTGCTGAGTTTTGTCCTTAGTTTTCCAAGAATAGAAAACTCTATCATCTAATGGCTGCCGTGCCCAAGACTGCTGCTGACCATTGTATCACCTACAGTCCTCCTCTGTTCACAAACAGCAGGTCCAGCAGGGCAGCTCCCCAGCTGGCACACTCACCAGCTGTGTGGGGAAGTTACCTTCCACACAGTCCAGGAACCTCCTTGACTGTTTCCTCTAAGCTGTTTTGCATTTCCAGCACATATCTGATAAGCTGAAGTCCACCATGAAGACAAAGGCCAGAAATGGGGATTTACTGGAGTGCAGACCTAAATGTTAGCTGTTCTAACCTTAAAAAAAAAAAAAAAAAAGAAAAAAGAAGAGCTTGCAGAAAAATCAGATGCATGTAAATTTGGCAAAAAAATGCAGATGCTGCTGATATGCAAGCTTGCCATTAAGCATCAGGAAATTTCCATCAAGGATGGAAATGCCATCTGAGAAAGGGCAGAGCTGATGTAGAAGAAGAATTGTTAGGGAGACTTTGATATAGTTGCACAGATCTTGTGCTTGATATGTTACATAAATGGTCTGCCCTGTCAGTAAGACTGTCCTCTGAGTAGGGAAGGCTTAACTGATTACTGAGAATTTCATGTATGTTTCATGTACCCCATTTTTTGAGTTTTGCAGCCTGAGAAGTACATCTTCATGTTTTCCTAACACCTGATACAAGCCAAGATAGCCAGTGAAGGCAAACTTTCTTTTCCTTTAGTCTCATTAAGGTACATTAGTAAATTGACAAAATCCAAATGCAGAGCAAGTACTTTCCAAGTTTGAATAATCAAATGAAAAGAAGAGCTACTCATCATGTGAATGTCATCTCTACTTTCTGAATATATCTGGATAATACACAACCAAAAACTTATCACAACCATGGCTAGGGATCCATTTGTCATGCAATTCCAGGCTGCATTCACCAGAAAGTATCTGGATTTTAGGGATGCCACTTGTTTTACTCTCAAATAATTCCATACTCCAGATCTGAACAAGGAATTTATATTTTCTTGTGCTGTGCTCTCCAGCTTTTGACAGGTAGCAATTCTTGGGCCTGACTATACTCAATTAATTATCACTTGCCCAGAGAATAGACAGAATTTGGTAGCTACTGCTCAGCAGAGCTGCAGATGTATGTCCCAGAGACCAAGTGCTCAGAGGCTGCCCTGGTTTAATGAGTTCATTTTGCTATTCTGCTCTACCACCCTTGCTTAACATCACACAACCAGTTTGAGATCTCCACTGGGAACCTCTTGAAAAATAGTATTTCCTGTCTTATTTAAAACCTGAGTCCTGTGATTTGGTGGGTTTATGACAGCAGAGTCAGATCATGGGTGAGATGCCACTGATAGATGGAAATCAGAGAGAAGAAAGACACTGCTTAAACACACATTGCAAGGCATGGGTTAAACCCTGGAACTAGAGATGCAACCTGACATGAATTTTTAACTTATCATGTGGTTGATCACTCTCTCCCATGCAGTCAAATGCTACACATGTTGATGAACCTTTGGGTCTCTTCCAACTCAGAAGTGTGTTGTGTTATATTTCTCTGTGTAGTGCTATATTTCTGTGTGTTGTGCTCATATTTCATAGAAACATGAAACTTGCTAATCATACTTTACCAAACTACACAGCTGAGATGAACACATTAGTAGCCACTCTGGCTTCAAAAGTAGCCTTGGAGGAAACCAAAACTCAAGTCTGTCTTTGAAGGCTACAGTCTCTGACATCCATCATTTCCCTGGTGAATACCTTTTATTCATACAGCACAGCTGGATGGACTAACTGCACATCCCAAGTGTTGAATTATGGTTTTCAGTGTCTCGGGCCCTTGGGAATTCTCTGAGAATTTAATCAGTGAAACTAAAGACAAAATAAATCCTTAAGTGTGAATAAATTTATGAGGGGTAATTGGAAAGGCAGCTACTTGCAATGCTCAGAAGCCAGTGCCCTCCTGACTTGTTTCTTTCCCTTAGAAACATAATTTCTGCACCTTCGACTACAACAATGCTCAGTAGCTTCAGATGTAGCCTGGGATACAACAGCCTGGCTTCTGTCCATTCTACAACAAGGAGCAAGAGTCTCAAAATGCTAATTAGTAAAATACTTGCATTAATATATTTTGATGAAGGCCTTCAGATTTGCCAATACAAGCACTCAAGCTGTGGAAATTGTTTCGGCTGAGAATACTTACGAGAATGTATCAGGGCAAAACTATCAGACTCATCTTGGACTTCTTCCTGCTCACAGCCACTGCTGTAAGACACAAAGTCAAACTGCATGGGTCTCTGGCACGAAGCAGCCTTTTCAACTCTTAGGCTCTCATTCACCACATCTTAGTACCAATGGAATTAAGTGCCAAAACTCTAGCAGGGTGAATCTACCCTAAGATGTAAAGGAAAGATTCAGACACGTGAGCATCTAATTTATATTCCCCAAGGCATTACTTAGTCCCACAGCAGTTAAGGCATCCTTCCCGTTTCTCAACCAAGGGCACAGATGATTCCACTAGTCCAGCTGGCTTTAGCTTTGAACCACCCTGATGTCCGAGGGTTATGCCTCTGCTGCCATACAAAAATAAGGGATGCACCTCCTCCAAAGGATTTTGCAGGGAATATCTTCAAGATTAGACTGGTGAACAGCTGCTTTGAAATAAAAGGATTTCTCTGCAAAACAGGAAGATGCTTTCAGGACTTTGGAACAGCATTCAATTTTAACTTTCTGCTTGCATGTTTGAACTGCAAAATGAGACATCTTTTTTATATTACGTGATTTGTAAGCAAATAAAGAAGAATGCATGCCAGGAAGTAGAAATGGACTAAGCTATTCCGGACAAAGAATGTTTATGCCCACACAAAGCTTCGTCCAACATCTCGAAAAAACTATGATTAACAGTACTGTGCTGATCTTAATCAGATTTATTAAGACAAATGCTGAAAATCCAGCGTGCATGTTGTGTGCGGGTAACTAAAGGAAAAAAAAAAAGGCCAGATAAAAATGCCCAGAGGGAGTGAGCTAATGACTATCTTCCCATTACCTCATGGGATCATTAGGTCGACATGATCTCTCCGCGGCCAGCACCGGAGCCGCTTCCCCGCCGGGACGGAGGCCAGCGGCCTTTCCCTGCGCCGGCTGTCCCCCGCACAGGTGCACCCTCAGCGGGAGGCGCGACCCGCCGCCATGTCGGGGCGGGCACGGCGGGACGGCCACCTCGGCTGCCGCCCTGCCCCCTCCCCGGGGGGCTGCCGGGCAAGGCGGCATTGTTGGCCGCGTCCATCACTCCTCGTCCCCGGCTGACATAATGAATGCGCTTGGACACACCTTCCAGCCCGGCGGAGAGGCGCCGCGTCTTCACGGACAGCCTCACCGAGCCGTCCGCTCCGCTCCCCGCAGCCCTCGGGGAGGCCCCGCCAGCCCGCCCGGCCCCATAGCCCGGCGCCCCGTCCCAGCCCAGTGAGGGGCCGCGGCGGCCGGGCCGGGCTGGGCAGGGCGAGGAGGGTACAAAGTCTCGCTATGCTGCCCAGCGCCCTTTACTGGGACCTGGTGGGCTCCTCGGCTCTCCTCAACCTGCCGGCGGCGCCGGGCTTCGGCAACCTGGGCAAAAGTTTCCTCATCGAGAACTTGCTGCGGGCCGGGGCTCCGAGCCCTGCCCAGCTCCGTCCCCTCCCCGCCAACCCCGTGCCCCTCAAGCTGTGCCCCGCGGCGGAACAAATCAACCCCTCGGGGGGTCCCTTCCCGGCAAGATGGGCTTTCCAAGTGCTCAACCCCTCGGCGGCGGACGGCGGCCGCCCGCCAGCGCGGGCCGCGGCGGCGGAGAGAGGCGGCATCTTCCCGCCGGCAGCCACAGGTGAGCGCCGGCCCCTCCCGCGTCCTGCCGCCGGGAGACGGCACCGAGGGGCTCGCCGAGGGCTCGGCCCCGCGCTCCGCACGGCGGACACGGCGGCAGAAGAGGCGCGGCCGCTCCGAGGAGCCCGCAGGCGGCGGCGGGACGCCGGGCCCCGGTGGGGCCGTGCCGCCTGGGCGCGGCGGGGGCTGCGCCCGGGGCTCCGGCCGAGGGTCTCGCCGTGCCGCTGGCACCGGGACGCCGAGGAGCGGGTGGTGCGGGGCGCCGGGCGGTGGCTTCCGAGTGAGGACGGGCGGCGCACCTGTGGGTGCAGAGAGCGCGGCAGAGCCCCGCGATGGCCGCGCCGGGTGCTGTTAAACGCCCCTAATCGCAGTTCTTTCAGGTCTTGACGTCCCGCAGACTCCAGAGGTGGTAGAAGCTTCGCCGCCAACAGGCGCTCCGGGAAAGTCTGAAATTCCAAGTTTTGGGAGGAAGGAGAGCAGTCCTATCTCCTAAGTAGCGATAGCTCGGGAGGCAGCTGCTCGTTTCTCTACACGCCCTGCTTTGCGGGACAGCAAGGCGTGGAGGACCCGGCTCCTCCTGCCAAAAGGAGGATTAAGCCGCGTAGAACAGGCAGTTTTCTGGAAGTTTTGACAAAACCGGGGACGGGGGGAAAATAAAAAAGTTTTAGAGAGGTGTAAAGGTGCGTTATCACCCCGGTGTCACACTGAGAGCCAGCGCCCTGCCGGGCGGTGGGGAACAGCTCGCGGCCGCCGGGGGCCCGCAGGAATCCGTGCCATAGGATTGGAAACAAACAGGTTTCCAAAACCCATTCGGTTTCTTGAATATGTCGATTTTCGTATAGATACATTTTGTCTGGGCTCGAGCAACATACTTTAAGAAATGTATACTTATGTTAGTCATGGAACTGATTGTAGTAAATTCATTAAATTTGGTATTAGACTTGCTATCTATATAGTGTTTTGCTTTTCTGTTATAATGCATAAATTATTCCAATATTATGCGGTATTTTAAAAATTTTTATTTATAGTAGTACAGTTTTAAATGCGTTTAAAATGAAAATCAGACAAGCAGAACTGTATTTATTTATGTCTTTGAGATGTGAAACCAAAAGGCTTGCTTTGAAAACAGAAGAAATTGTTTTCTTTTCAAACATAATTTTATTTCAATTAGATTCTGCAAACTGTTCTTCAAATTCCAAAGTAGTATTTAATCCTTTAGCATTATCTACTTTAAAGGCAGGAAAGAGTCAAAGTGTACATTAAGGTTTCTGAATACTCCTGACCTCTCAGGTAAGTGGCACCTTAAGCATATCAGTTACTTAAACGTGTTTAACTAACTATAGGCTAGGCCAGGGAACAGGACAAGTATCATCTTCCTGCAATTCGATGAATATTATCCCTGCCTGCCCTTTGCCCTTACCCTGAAAAAAAGTTCTGGAGAAAATGCTGTATTTATTTGTGGAAAGAGAGAAGATAGCAGATGCCCCAGCACTCTTATTTGCTAGAGCAAAGGTATTTTGTTGGGTTTTATTTATTGTTGTTGTTTGTTTGACTGGGTTTTTGTTTGTTTTAAAAAGCTGTGGGTAAATTGCTGCAGAAGTTCCCGAATGCCAAATTTTGCAAATGTTTGTTTCCAGGATTATTTCTTCTTTTGATTGACCCATAGCAGTAGTTGTGATTTTAATATGTTAGGTCTGCCTAGCGATTTGGAGTCCAGTCCTATGCTTCTTCTGATTCCACAGCTCCCACAGGTCTTGGCAAAAGCACCAGGCTGTTAGATTTGAGCAGGGAAAAATACTGGTATTTCCTCATTCATCGTGCACCCAGAAGAAAATTCTCCTGTGACTATACACTTGTGACAGTGACTTTTATATTCTAACAGGGATCTGTTGATTCTGATCTCACTTGTACGTCTTAAAGTGATGAGGACTCTTAGTTGTCTCAACATTCATAAATTTGAGTTAGATTGGAACTGTCTTGCTGAGCCAGTTTGTGGTTTCTAAGGAGTCTCTTGTCTCTAGTGTAGGCGTGTACTGAGGAAACTGTTCAGACCAGACACTGCATTTGTGAGTAGGGCTGGGGTGGTCAGGCTGTGTGTAATGTTTCTTGTTTATACAGTGAGAGGGCAAAGGAGCATTTTGGCTGAACAAAAATTTTAGCCTCCAGGGACTAATGAAGATATTTTGACTAAGAATTTGTGCTAGGTAGGGTTTTTTAATTTACTGATTTTTTTTTTTTCAAGAATAAACTCATATTTGGAACCCCAAAATCACATGGCACTTTGGAAAATCTTTCTCGAAGTCTTTAAAAAGATGATTGAAAATGATAATGCAAGCTTTTTTTTTTTTTTTTTCAAAAAAATCTTTCTGAACTAACAAGTGCTTTATAGATCATGCAGGGACTAAAAGTTCCCTAATAAACTACCTTCGCATAAGCCAAGTTTCCTTTTATTTTTTAATTAAAAAAAAATGAAAGAAATTGAAAAAGTACCAGACTTTTTGGAAACAGTATATTACTCATGTTGTCCCAAATTCTGGTGAGGTCACCAGAAGTTCTCAAAAAGAAGGAAGTACAAAATCACACCAGAGACTTAACTGAATAAGCTGAACCTTTTAATATATATCCACAGTACCTACAAAGGGAAGACTTGAATAAACCACTCCATTTTAGGGTACCTTTTAACATAAAAGTGCTAACAAATGTAGATCCTCTATTCTTTCTGTAAATTGGAAAATGCTTATCCATGGTGGCAAAAGAGACCAGGTTGGCATTCTTGAGCTGGGCTATCTCATCATGGTAATTTCTCCTTTTGTAACTCCTCAGCAACTGAGTTGTATCAGCAAGTTTCCTTCCCATAATTTACAGGTTTCAAAGTATTAGTTGGACTATTTCAAGTCCTTATCTGCATGTGTATTTTACATACATCTCCTACAAAATTATTGTGAATAAAAAAGTGAACAAGAACTCAGGAAGAATCACACCCTAAATATTACATCATCTAATGAGCATAGTAGAAATAAATATATTTGCTGTCTGTGAAAGTTTAAATAGTCACTTTCCATCACTATATACATTTAAAAAAATTAAATGTAGTCATTGTAGGTGTTTGAAATTAGTTTGGTTTAATTTAAGAAGAACATGAGCAAAGAGCATGTTACATAAAACTTAGGAAAGAAAAGCAGAAGGGGCATTACTGCTGTATGGTAAACTCATGAGCCTTCTGCAGTGGTATACCAATTTATACTGGCTTGGAATTCCACAGGCTTTCTTGCACTTCTTCTGAAGCCCCTTTGCTCTGTGCTGTCCTCAATTTCCTCTTGTTAATCTGGGTTTCAGTCCCTTGACTCCCAGCCTATTGTTATATTCTGGATAAATAGAAGACTTGACAGTTTTCTTCAGTGTTTTCTGACACATAAAAATCAGATGTGAGGATGCTGAGATGCTGTGTCTTGTAGCACAGGTGCTGTAAAGAGGTCCACTTCAAATATTTCCTCATTACTTAGTTTCCAGATGTATTGGCTGGCACTAGAGCTGAGTGACCTCCTTGGGAAATGTGAAGTTACTCTGCTACCTGAAATAATTTTTCTAAATATCTCTGCTCTTCTTAAGTCATTTGTCCAGGAGGGGGTTGACAGGAAGTGCTGTACAGTGTGAATATGGTCATGTGGCAAGAATGTGGCTTTCTGCTTTAATTTTGGCATTTTTGTAGATGAACAGAGAAAGGAAATTGAAAACTGCAGCAAAACAAACAGTGAGATAATTCCGTTGTAAAACCTGCTGAGAAATTTATCTTAGGGGATTTTTGCCTAAAGCATCAGAATACAAGAGAGCAGAATGAAGGACAGCAAGCATAACAAAAAAGAAAACAGAAGAACCATATAGTAAATATAAATTGGACTTAGAGTAAGCATCCATAGATGTACTTTATACATATCCAGATACATTTGTGCTATCAATGTGTCTTTTCTTTCTGTAACATTTGGGTACTTTGCATTTTGATGCAGTTATCATCACATTGAGCCAGTGAGATAGGAGAGATTTCTATTGTGTAGAGGAGAAGCTGGAGCAAAACCAAATGAGGTGACTCACCTGAGGTAATACAGATAACTGGTAGCATTGCAAGGAAATTAAATCAAGTCTTCTGCAGGCTAAGCCTCTGGAAAATTATGTCGATTTTTGTCTTCTCAGGTGATGCCACCAATTCTATCCTGAATCAAACATATCTTATTTCCCATATTTAATAAAGTGTCCTGTGTTTCTTTATGACAACCAGGAGACAATTAAATTACTGAAATTTAAGTGACATTTTTTCTTTAATTTTGGACCTCTTCTTAGTGAATTAATGCTTATTAATTATTGATTCCAAGCCAACTGGCAGCCAGGGTGTGTCCTCAAACGACATGTAACACTAGCTTTCAGTAAAATAAAAGACAGGAAAAAGCCCAACGTTTTGTCTTGACTCATCTAACTCGGGCAACAAGTTGACTGACAAGTCTTAGAATTTTCTTGTTTAGTTGGTGTTTTCTGGAGATAGAAAGCTTCTTTAAGGTGGGGAGATCTATTTGGCATCCTTTCTTATTCCCTGATTACCAGGAGCACTGAGACACTGTAATTGTTTTGAAAGTTTGTCTTTGGAAGCAAAGAAGTTTTTGTAAGTATTAGAAATCACAGACTAGCACGTTTCCTGTTTCCAGTTAACTTTGTGAGCCATTTAATAGAATTGGTCTGGAATGCCCAGCATATTTTAAGAGTGGCTGCAAAATGGCTTTTAAAGGACAAACTGTTGTCCTCATTGTGAGGTTGCCAGAGCTAGCCTAGTGCCAGCTACTCTGCGACCCAGCCGCTAGTGTGGCAGGCTGTGCTGGGTGAGGAGTACGAGCCTTGGCTGGACACCGCTCCTTCCTTTGGCTGCTCTCGCCGTGCCGGCTCTCAGAAGGAAGAGGGTCCCGAGTTTGGTCCTTGGCAAGACTTAGGTACTACCAGAAGGTCTCAGAGCTGCACTAGGAAGACAAGTGGTGGAGTTTGTACAAAAGAAATTGACTGAGTTGAAACCATGGAATCAGTCATGCCTACAGTAACTGAATTAACTTCTGTGAAATGTATTTTGTACACCAGAATGAGCTGGTCTTCTGAAATCGTGTAGTATATTGCTCATGATTTTAGAAAACACATGACTGTGCTAAGGATTAATCTCATCAGGCAAACTTAAGTGCAGATTTCAGGTTTTATTGTACTGTGTCTTTATTATTTTCTGTTAAGAAATCCTCCTAAATTTTGGAAGGCAAGTTCTCTGCTTCCATTGCTCTCTGAAGGTGTTCTGCATTTCTTTTATAAAGCAGCTCTGCAAAATAATTGATGTTTTACATGGTAGTTTTGTGGTCAGTCATGACCCCACAGCAGAAAGGGGAGTTTGTTTTTTTTTTCCAATAGAAAACAACTGCAGGTATATAAAGCAGTAAGAGGCTGCTTCAAATGTCTTTTATGTAGACTCTGATATTTATAAAATTATACATCCAAATATTTTCAGTAACCTGGACTGTGTTTCTTTGAGGCGAGTTGTCGCTTTGGAGAAGTGGCCTTTGCTTTGTACTGAAAAGCTTACGAAATTTTTTCATGAGAGGCTGCTTTTGTCTGCAGTTGTAGCACATAATTCTCTTGAGGTATTCTGAATGTGTGGTGAGAATGTTACCTCCTTGTGACTATGTGAATATCTCAAGTTTCAACTTGAAAAAGTATTTCCTTGTACAAATGTAAAAATACTAAACCCCTTATGTTAAAAAAAGAAGAAAGAATTTGCCATGTGTTATTTTTTATTCTAACACTGTTTGTATTATCTTGGGACTTTTGTCTGTTTGGAGCTAGCAATACTGCAACAAGTAAAGACTGCTCCAGGTAAAAAAAGTTGGCTAATCAGTGCATACCACAGGAGTAAATGGTGCATTTTGGCCTCTTGTACAATTTTGAATTAGTGCTGCAACAATGAAAAACCAGTGAAATACTGACTTGCAGCAGCTGACCTTAATTTTGCCATGCTTGTTGAGGAAATGATTTCTAAACAAATTGTAATATGTTGAAAATCAAAGAAAATAACTAATGACTTTCTAGCTGAATTTTTTATATTTTTTAGTCTTTATGGCTGTACAGATGATAATATTCTTTTGATGTTACCTGTGAGGGACAAGAAGAATGTCATGGCAATTCAGCTGTTTAATAAAAAGTAGGTGTCTTGTCTAAGCTGTAGTCAATAGAGAGAGATGCCTCCAGAGACACCTTCTGTGTCTGTTTTAAGGTGATGAATTGTTATGTAGAGCTTCTTGTAACAGAGAGCTTCACTTCTCTCTTCTCATTGTCTGAACAGGAGGCCCAGACAAGGAACTTGGGCAAGACACTGAACTTTTAGACAGAGAACTGACAGTGATGCCTGTTTTGAAAAGAACTGGAAGTCATAAAGTGCTGAGGCACACTAGTACATGGGCATCCTGAGGAAGGACAAAGCCAGAAAAGAATTGTAAATCCAAAGGTGGATTCCCATCTTCTCAATAGCGAGGCTGTGTAGGAGGCATGGAGAGGGTAAAAGCCACTTTTACTCCTGACATCAGGGTACCCATGGAGTCTTTGGCAAACATTGAAGAGTTTGGTTGTTGCTTTGGGTTGTACAGGTGAGATCTGACCATGTATTGTCACCAGCCTCAGGCTGGCGTATTTCCTCAGGTGGTGAAAGTACTGTACAACAAATTACTACATAATAGTTAGGCATGTGAATGATGCCTCTGAAAACTGACAGTGATTAGTGTGGTTTCAGATAATCTGCACTGTGATGCTCTTGGCCATTACCTTGCTGTAGATGCAAGTGATGATTATGCTGTTAGCACATTTCAAGCCCATTTTGGGGGCTGCTCTGCCAATTTTTGAAAGCCCCACCATGACCCAGCATAAAAATGTAAGCCCACTCCTTGCATCCATGTTTTGTGTAGGAATTAAAAAAATATATATATTTAGAACTTTAAAACTCTTTCTCTGAATGTTTGGCAGTTTTTAAAAACTGATCTGTGGATGCTACTCTGCTTTACCCGTTTGGCTTGACTTCCTTTGAACATTCATGTGGTTGTGTTTTACAGGAATAAATAGAAAGCAAATGGACTCATTGGGAGTGCAGGAAAGCCAGTTCTGCATGGTTCTTCACCACAGGCTCTTGCAGGAAGTTTTTCCACTTCCATGGGATGGCAGTTGCTTTTGCGTGGGATATGGCAGTGGCTGCTGCTTTGTTCTTGCAGTTGGAGGCTCCTCTTCAGCTGATTGAAATGCTTTGGGGCTGCACAACTGCTGCTGGAACGTTGCACTCTAAAGACAGTAACTGCTAGGGAAAGAGCAATGACTCATCATGAGGTCCAGGGTTTGTGGTTTGGGAGCAGAAATGCAGCTCAGCTGGATCACTAAGCTGGCAGAGCTACTGCTGGACTGTTTTCAGGGAACCCTTCATGACATGACACTTCCCTGCAGCTTTGCAAAAGCCTACTTTAAATATTGCCAAGAATGGATGTAAGTAGGAAATTCCAGTTGTGCCCATAACCATCCAAAGTTCTCAGATGATATAGCTTTACTGATAATACATTTAAGTTTCCTGCAAGGGCTGAAACCTAGGCATCATGGTGGAAAGCAGTTCACGTGGACTTAGCATGTTTGGAGAATTGAAGTGTTCACGCAGCTTGAGGTTTCTCGGCTTCTGTTGTTAGTTTTGTTAGCTGGCTCTAGGCAGTTTTCTGAATAATCTTTTGGAGGTGTTCCAGCTCTCTTCACAGGCTGATACCACATTTTTATCAGTTATCTTTAAAACCCCCCACAGATTAGCAGCATGTGCAGTGAAGGAGCCTGTATGGATAATACCAGAAGTTTACCATCAGTTTCACTGTCCCTTAATAGCCATTTTTCCTTCACCCCTTCCCACTTTCCTGATGGCTGTTAGCCTACACTCTTTGCTGAGTTATTTCACAACAGTAGAATTAGAAAGAGTAAACAGTTTCCTTAATATTAAGCCATTTTCAAAGTTGCATAACTGAGCTGGACTGTATTTAGGAGCCTTACTCTCAAATGATGGATAGTTGGAAGGAAAACTTCTGATCCCATTATCAGTATGACTTTTCTAATGGAAGGGCTTTTGAATTTATAATATTTTCAGACCAGACTGTGTCTTTTAAAATATTAGTATCTGAAATGCTTTCTGAGTTTTAGCACTAGATAAGCTTGAGTCCATTTACATGTTTAGTATTATTTTATTTCCTGTAAAATTATTTCTGTTCACTGCAATAAATGTAGTGAACACTATTACTAGAATTTGTATACAGCACCAGTGTCAAAAGTATTTGTTTTATGAAAAACCCCCATAACCTAGGTATTTAATACTTTTGTATATATGATCCAATATATTTTCTTTTAAGGCATATAGTACAGTTTTTGGAGTGCCAAAAGGCACTTACACTTTGATACTTTTCATGCATGTGTGAAGCTAAACCTGTAAAGACTGAGTTTTGTGAAACAATTCCACACAGTCTTGGTTTTATAAAATGAAGATATAAAGCAGAAAAAGGCTTAATTGTCCTGAATACAAATTATTAGGATTTTGCCCCTGCTTTAAGTTCCTGTATATCTCTGGGAGCAACAGCTGCCTTTTGGTTACTGTGTACCTCATTCTGGCCAAAAAATGGCATAATTAATATTCTGACATCTCAGCAATTTTCAGTCTTATGTGAACAGCAAAGAACATTTGCTTTAGGTCTCTTGCTCAACAGATATTGATAGAGTTGCTATGATGTATGTGAAAAGAAAACAATGGGTAGTGCTTCCTCTATATTGTTCTCAAAACTGTATTATGCCATTTCTTCAGGTACAATTTCAGCATAATTCTAGGCAATTTTAATTCTGTTAATGGAGTTTCTTACAGTGGTAGTGGAATGGTAGTGGAAGCCATTTAATGTGATGAACTGTGTTGTTTTTATTGAAGATAAAAAAATATAAGTGCATATATTTATATATACTTGTATAAAATATAAGGATATGTTGAAGCATTAACATTTTTCTGCCTGTAGAACTCCCAAGACAGGGTTGAGTATCCCTGTATTATGTCACATTGTTTTTACTGATGTAACTCTGCAGAACTGCTGCACATTGGTTTGAGTGCAACAGCTTCAGTAGATGAAGGGGTGTAGTTTCATGTATGTAATGTAGAATTCACCTGTGCATCAGTATAGCTGCAGCACATTAAAAAAGGTTACAAACTGGACATACGTGTTGGCTATAGGCATAGAGAGACATCATGGCATTGTTTTTTACTCAGGATCTAGACTAAATATTGAGAATTGAGCTCAGGAACCTCTTTGTTCAAAGTAGGATTTGAGGATTTCACCTGCATCTTACTTCTTAAGCAAATATTCTGCTTCATAGAGATACGTGCCCTGCAGGCAAAAAAAGCAGCAGTTGGTTGAAAGAATTAAGTAAAATGCCCAGGTAAGCCAGACTCCTGATTTCCATCAACTTGAGCAGAATTAGGATCAAGATCTCTTCTGTTTGCATCATGGTACTGTGCTACTGTATTAAATCATTGTCAGCAACTTCCATGGAAATATATTGCTTGTTTGGAGTTTACTTAAGCAAAGAATTTGCTTAAGTTTTTGCTGTGATCCATCTTCAGACCTTTATGCTTGCAGCTTACTTGTTGAGAGATGTAGTGAGTGGAGGAAACTGTCCTTTCCTATTCCTGTCATTACTTGCAGGAACATGCTCTCTATCTGAGTCAGTAGCTTGTTCAATTCTGATTTATCCAGGTGTCTTCTGCTTTTCTCACATGCCATTATGAACCCCACATTATAAAAACAGAGCAAGGAACTGGACAGAGTTAAGATACTACAAGAGGGAATATCAAGGACAGGATAACATGTCTGATAAAAATTCCGTGGCATGAATAAGGTGCTGGAGCAATGATTGGAGGGAATAGGACATTATGGCAGCCAAGGAATATCCAAGGCATTTAAGAAGAAAGCAAAGGAATGGAGTGTGCCGTCTTCTGTATTCTAAGTTGTATTTTCAGAGGTGGAGAGTTTTACTTGGCTGTAAGGGAAATGTGATAAAAGCACAAGGAATGAGTCTACCAAGGAAGGGAGGAAAAGCTCCTTCACCTGAGAGTCTGGGAATTTCAGAGGATAAAATATACTGTCAATGACAAGCTCTAATGTCCAGGAGGTTGGCCGATATTCATCTTCTACAGCTCCTGTGCTTTTTGTGTCACTCAGATTCTTTCCAGCTTACACACTTCACCAGTTGCATTGAAACCCTTTGGATACATGGGATAGGTAGGATTTGGCTGCACGTTCTTGATGATTTTAAATTTCTAAGGACGTGTTCCACATTTGGTGGTCTTGTGTGGAAAAGAACCTTTAGAATGCTAATGCCTGGCATAAATCATTCTTTTTTGTAAATGTTTTGCAAGTATATGCCTCAAAACCAGGCAGTTAATTTGTATTTCATTAGAAACAGCAAAATTTCAATAGAAAGCTGTACTACTAAAATGCTTATCAGCCAGCAATTGCAAGTTAATACTTTAAAAAATGTTTAGAGTTAGACTTCTATAGCAATAATTTTTTTACTCTGGGATAGCAGCAAATTTAAGGGTCAGGAAACTTATTTTGAGGTCCTAATACATACTTGGAAAATTAATTTTGAATTATCTTTATTTTTAATTGCACTTGAAAAACTTTTAAAAACTAGCAGCATGGCTTAGCTACATTTATCTCTTTATCTTTCTTTTTGATTGTTGATTTCTTTTATTTTTTTGTACCCAAGTCTGCAGTTACTTTTTTTTATTTTAGTTTTTTTTTCTGGAGATTTGGACAACTACAGTACGGGCTCTAGAGCCACTTATTTTGTGCCGAAACCAATGTGTCACATCTAGTGACATAGATGTTTTGATGCTGATCACATTTTACAAGTGTTCAGTTCTAGCAATGATGTATCTTTTTCAAAACAAAAAAATATCCCAGGTTTCATAGTTGACTAGAACAAGCAGAAATTGATAGGTAATTATGATTAATGGAAAATCCCATGAGCAAGCCTTATAGAAAAAATTAAGGGATAAATAGATAATGAAGAGCTTTCCATGATTTGGAAGTTCTTTTTAGATATGAGAGACTGCAGTTAAAAAAAATCTGTAAAAAATTTACCAAATATTACCTAATACTGTGAGTTGACTTTGCAGATTTTTTTTGTTGTATCAAGCAGAGCCTTCAGCAAGTGGTTTATTTAAATTTAGAGCACTTGCCCAGCAAGACTAAGTTGACAGTCAGAGAAACAGAATCAGGCCCTGTAGTACGTGCCTGTAGAGCTCAGCTGTTTCATCTCATGGCATTTTATAAATTTTCTTCCTAAAGGTTTCTTGTTGAGGACCTTATTGGTTTGAGTGCTGTTAACAGCATTGGAGTTCCAGCTGATTTTTTTTTTGTAAGATGACATGCTTGCTAGAGTTATTTTACATAACTTTCAGATTCATTATACTCATTATTTCAGCAACATATTATTGAAACAATATGTTTTATACCAATATTTAGAAAAACTCCCATAATTGCAGCAATTACAGAAGGAAATTTCTAGTCTGTAGAGCTTCATTCTTATAAATATAGGAACAGTTTTGCATATTATAGCTAAGCTACGCATGTAAAATAACCTTGCTAAATTAAAGAGCAATTACTTGGTTTATCATTGTTTGCCTTAAAAATATCACCATGTTGAAAAAAGGAAAAAGAACTTGTGGGGCAGGACTTTACACACTGACTTTTTGGAGGACTGTTGTTATGAATATCACCTAAGCTCAATGGATAACCAATTAGATCTATGCTTTCTTTGCAGCTCTTTCCAAACACTTTTTTCTCCGAGCCCCACCATTCTACTCAGCATGCTGCGGTGGGTCCTGTCAGCACCCTGCATCCCCCACTGCTTTTCCAAGTAAGTTTTTATGCTTCATCAGTAATGCTTGAGTTATTCTGTAAACCAAAGCAGCAGGATTTAATGTGTTCTGGAAAACTAATTGGTGATGCAATGGCAGCAGCTAATTCCTTAGTAAAATCACAGCAATCCTATTCAGAGGGTTTCCAAAGATTTATCAAACTTAAGTACACTGAGCAATTGTGAGAGGTTTCTAATGGCATTGAGACACCCAGACAGGGCTAACCTAGGAAAGTGCCTTGTTTTCAGTTTGCTGGAAACAATTCTTTAAAATCAGTAACTCTTTTAAAAATCAGTGTCAATAAACATTTGCAAATAAGAAAAGAGCTGGAGGATTGTAAAATGCGTGCTGCATTTTAATGTTTGTTAGGGGTGTAGATTATGATTCAGGAAGCTTTAGCATTATTTAAATACAACAATCATTCTTTTTGTAGTAGTCAAATGTGTGCACATGTTTAATTTTGTTTCTCTTTTTAATTATAATGTAAAAAATTGAAGAAGTATGTTAAAGAGAATTTTGACAAGTGTTCACTATCCATTCAGGATTAAGAATCTATTTAATCCAAAACTAAATTTAACCTTGATTGGGAAGATGGCAAGCCAAAGTTGTAAGAATGGACAGTCATGATTTTGTGCTTATGGCTCAGGAATGAAAACAGAAGGGGCGTTCCCTCTTTCTTCAAAACAGAAAGAAAAGCAAAAATTTCTTGTCAAATCCAAATGAAAAGTAGAACTTATACGTGCTCTGGCATATACTTTTTTATCACAGTTGCATTCAAACCATTCCTGACTAAAGTGCATGCTTTTTATGAATGTTTCAGGAGGGCAGTTGCTAAGTTGAATGATTCTTGACAAGTGAGGCAGCAAATGCTGGCAGTTTAATGAGCTGCAAGTTTCTGAGCACCTCTTTAGGGGGCTGACACTTTCCCACAGAGCGTTTTACATGGCCTCGGCTCTCCCACAATGGCTGACAGCACCATGACCAATCACCACTTTCACTTTACTCATCCACACGCGACCTCACCACAATTTTTCACTGTGCAGATGAACTTTAGGAACCATTTCACATTGAAAAGGCCTGGGCAAGGGTCAGTTGCCCTTTTGTATGGCCATAAAGCAATACTCTATGTGCCAGTCTTTTCTCCTGTCTCACATTCCAAGAGATTTTCTGGACACCATTTAAAGCACTTGACTGAAAAATAAAGCAGTGAATGAAACTGACTTTTATAGACTCATTCTAGCTCATCTTCCCATATAACCCTGTCTACCTGAAAAGGGATTTAGTGGATGAGCTGAGTGTATACAGGGACTTGCTGAATACATAGGCCCATTATCAACTGTGGGGATTGTTTATTAACCAGGACTGATACACTACTATTTTGGAAGTGACCTATTAATTGTCCATTTAACTAGAATGTATTGAATTCTAATGAAAAAATGGAAACCATGACTAAAGCTTTTACTTGCTCCTTCAAGGTGGTCTCTGCCATGAAGGCAAATGAAAATTGTTCCACAGATTAAGGGGACATTTATCACTATATATTAGGATACAAAGGAAAGCCTTAACAAAAATCAAATCAGTAACATAGGAAATAGTTGGTCACATTTATGTGAGCAGAACACTGAACCTGCTGCATGTTCAGAGATGAACTGCAAACTAACATATTTAATTTTGCTGGAATTGTTGAAATGTATAAATGACTGCCTATCCTGCTGCACTGAAAAGGTCTATAATCCACAAACTGAAATTCAGTTTTTGTTTAACAGTTGGAGTGCATTTTAGAATATGGCTTATTTTAAAAAAAGTTCTCTAGGCTACTCACTTGGTGGTAGGTTTCAGATATTTTGCTCCATAGACTGTTTGTTAATGCTTCTGATCATTCTGCTCATCGTTAAATTTTGTTCAGTTAATCTTTTAAAATCCATCACATATTGTGCCTTAGAGTGTAAAGATGCCTCACTATTAGTCTAATATAGGTGTTAAGCTGGACCCTACATACTGCCTGAACTGGAATTAATTGGTGCCTTGAGGCTCCAGCAGGAGGTTGTTTCCTTGCTGATTGACTGTTAACAACCAGCCAGGCAAGACAAATTTTAAGGGGTCACATAATTTGGCGTCCTCTGTCCTTGGCTGACAACTCCATTGTGGAGCAGAGGCCGGGAGGTGAGGACCAGCCCTGTTACGCCTCTTCCCTTGCTGGTGTCTCTCATCCCACCGTGGGGAGGAGAGAAGATACCAGTTCTGCTGCTGGCTCAGACTGTACCTTCCACTAAACCTGAGAATGCTGACAATTCAGCAGAAACTACTCAGAGGCTACCTGGAAAAAAGTATCTAAATTCATGAAGTTTGAGAAGAAAGAGAAAACATGCATGAGGAGGGAAGGCTCCCAGCTTGCTCCCAGTTTTGTAGGTGTGATTGGAGCATGCAGTGGGGGTTATGAACAGGCTCTGAAGTCCCCAGAGAAATATCAGCCTGGCTTGCCCTTCCATTGTGGTATTTTTACTTTTGTTCTGCAGATGGTTTATTGTGATTTGGATAAAGTCTGATTGTGTATCACAGTGTAATAAATATCAGGACATTAACCAGTAGGTTATGATTTTTGTATGTGGTCTTAGATATAATTTTGAAAATTGAAGTACATATGTATAAATTAAGGATTATTTATACTGTAACATTGCAAATCATAATAATTATTTTTTACCACGTGCTGTTATGAGTGCCAGATAAAAACATCTTGATTTCTTGACGTAAAAAGTGCAAGAAAAGAATTGACAGAATGCAATGGGCTCTAAATCAGTAATGTTTCACAGGGGTAGTTTTATTTTAGGGAATCCTAAAATCTGACCCTAGTCAATCAGAGTTGGAAGCAGGATGTAGGAGCAGTGTAAGTTATATCAATATCATGTGTTACTAGTAACACATAGCTACAAAAGTATTTAGTCAACTTTGCAAGACATAGAGATATACACTTCAGTTTCTCATCATTATATTACAATACCCTCAATATATGTGTCTTTGTTTTTCTGTGGGTGTTTAAAGATACATATACCCATGTGTATGTATGTATAATATACTGGGGTTGAAATGTGGTGTAGCCCCAAGGACAGTTTGTGGAAGCTGCATCTGGATTTCATTAGTATTTTCAAGAGCACTATATCAATTGAAAAAATGTATGTAATTTCCCTCCCACCCCGTTACAGCTGACTAGAATAGATAGACTTCTACACAACAAAAAAAAAGTTTAGTATTTTAGAAAATCTGATTTTCAGGGAGGATTTGCTTTTGGCTTTGATATGAAAATGGTCGTATCCTTTGTAGGAATTGAGCAGCAGCACACCTTTGCTGCTGCTGTAACTATAAGCTGGGAGGGCAGTGTAGGCCCCTGGACTTGAGAAGGTGGTGGGCAGCAGGAGGGCAGCTTGCATCTGAATTGCCACTCCTACAGCAAGATTGTAGGTGCCAGTGGCTGTACAGCCATGGCATGGGTTTCTGAGCCAAAGTGCTGCTGTTTCGTGGCTTGTTTGCATCTCCCTAATTATCACATGCCCTGCTTGATGATGGGCCCTATTCAACTGATCCCTGCTCCTGCTTCCTGAGTATTCCAGGAAGCTGGGTGCATATAAAGCATCACCAAGGACTGCTTCTCATACACCATATCTTTCTAGGGGAGAGGGAGCATGGGAAAGCACTATGGCTTTAGGTTTTATTGGGTGTGAGGAACACGAGAGATTTATCTTGGGGTTTCTGTGCTCTTTGTGTAAACAGTTCTGCTGCTTCACTGCAGCTCTGTCCCCCAGCTTTGAGGCTGTTTTCCAGGGTAGGGCTCCCTCTAGGCGTGCATTTAGGGGATGTGATTCGATACACTGAAAGCTGCTCTCCCAGGACTTGCTATGAGATGTCAAAGGATTAGAAACCAGGCTGAAAGAAGTAAGTCCAAGTACTCTCCAAATCCTCTAATATAAAAATTGCTGTGGTTTCCAGAATAACTAAGTGAATGACCAGGGATTTTCTGAGAAATAGATCACTCTGAAACTCTTTCATTAGTTAAAAAAAAAAATAGAGGAAAGCCTACTTTGTTTCTTTGAATCACTATTACAGACCACTTTTATCTCATTTTACATTCCACACAAGGAGTAAATGAACTCATAGGAAAACTTGTTGCAGCTTACTCAGTGGTGATGACAGGCAAAGAAAAGTGAAGTTTCCCCCTGACTATATTTGAATTTTGCAGTAGCATGGGCTCTGTCCTAATATTCCTCTATGAACTTATCTGATTTTCTTTGTACCATGTCAGGGGGAGACTCTTGACTACTGACAACACCTCTATATCCAAGTGAGGATTTAATCCTTACTGAACATGACTGAAGCATTACAACACACTTATAACACCAACAAATCAAAAGTGGGACAGGAGTCTGCAACCATTATAATGAACAGCACTTAATAGTTCTCTGATATATGCTAGATGTTTTGGAAAATTCTCATCTATTTCCAACAGGGGAGGAAAGTGTGCTGCCTCTTCTGACCCAGGAGTCTAACTCCAAATCCCGGAGAGGCATATTAAGAAGAGCTGTCTTTTCTGAAGACCAGAGGAAAGCTTTGGAGAAAATGTTCCAAAAGCAGAAGTATATTAGTAAAACAGACAGGAAGAAACTGGCCCTTAACCTGGGTCTAAAGGAGTCTCAGGTAAGAAATGTACTTTTGGGGAGAAATCTTTAAAATGGCTTTGAAGGAGGAAAGTTGAACAGTGCAGGGGCAGCCCTGAGCTCTTTTACCTGCAAAGACCTCAGTAAACCAATGGCAGTTAAAACTAGGGAATACTTGAACAGTTTCCTGGTTTATTTTCTGTTTGTGTACATTCAAAACTTGATGGCTTCATTTTCATACAAAGAAACATGACCTCTGTGTTTCATTTCCAACTCCCTTTTTTTTGCTGTCTGATAGAGCTCCCTTGGAAGCTTTGGGGTAGGGAACTATGCTCCATCCCTCTGCTCTAAAGGCAAAAACATGAGTGCATAGATCATTCCTTCATTCCACCCTTTGCACTCACAGATGAACAACTAGGGACAATGCAGTCAACAGCACTTCCTCTGGAACGGTTCTGCAGCAGACAGGCAACCATCCCTATGGAATGACACTTGACTGCACAAAGAAAGATATTTTTAGAGCTGAGAGATACCATAAGAAATAAAGCTTTGCAGGGTGACCTGCTAAAACACTCCCACTTTCCTTGCCAATTCCCATTTCATGGGATTTTTTGCATGAGTCTGAGTTGGTCTGCTGCAGGATTTTAGAGTTTAGCTGAGGGTCCAATGCCTCCAGTTAGTTGTTGTGCCTGAACAGCTACATTAATAGTGGTGCTGAGCAGCAGTGGCACAATTGGGAATCTTTGGGCCCTCGCCTGTCTGCAGATAAAAACATAGGAAAAATGCCTGGCTTGAGGAGCACAAAATCTGAAAGAAGCTGGGGGGAAAAAGTTTGTGAGGGCATGTAACAGCAGAAAATTAACATGGTAGTTGCTGACAGATAGGATTCTGAAGGTGCTGGAGTAGATGCAGCCCTCAAGATTGCAGCTGATATACTGAGAGATGACAGTACAATTTTGTTTCTTTGAATGCAGTAGGATTGAAAGTGCTTAAGATACATGTGCAGAAGCTATCTTGGGGACAGAAAAGCCTGAGAGTGGTGATGAGAGCTCTTGTCATCTCTGTCTTGGAGATTTTCAGAACTTGAAAAGGCTCTCAACAGTTTGATCTAACTTTGCAGTTGGCTCTAGTTTGCACAGGAGGTTGGATCTGGTGGTCTGTGCTGGTTCCTTACAACCTGATGACTCTGACACTGTTGCAAGCACTGCAACAATAAACACAAAAGCGGAGTGTTGTGTTTCTCGGTGTGATGTACAGAACTGTAATCTCTGCAGTAAAACTATTGCAATCGAAATGTGCAATTGCACTCACCAGTGTGCTGCCTAAAGTATTTCCCAAAATGTAGTCAAATTCCTAGTATTACAGTTATTTCCTTGAGATTACTTTCTGTGCTCATGTTATTCAAGAGCTTGGGTGTGTAAAAAATAATGTAATGATACATAGATAAGAATATAATTTTGTGCTAGTGACAGACCAGATGATATTAGTTTCTTTTTTTATACCCCCCATGAAAGGAAGAGAAGTTGCTGTGAAGGTTACTTCTTCAATTTTCTGATCAGTTGTGCTGGAGGAACAGTACCTGTCATCTAAGACAATGATTCTCATACCTTTGTCTTCATATCAAGTATCTGAATACTAGACCTAAATGCAAATGTTTAAGGGAAAAGAGAACCTAATCTGAATAATTTGATTGATCACCCTTACCTTTCTTCTCTTCATGTAAAACTAGTTCCTGGTTATATTCTCCCCCAAGCTTTCCCCAGCATTTCATAAATGCCTTTGAATGCTTGTGTTAAGAATTGCAACTCGAAGTTTTTGAAAAGTTGATTTTATCTCAAAATCACATGGGTTCTAGGCAACTCCTGGAAAACTGTAGTCAGGCAGACAAAATGTCTCTGAATCGTCAATCCTGTTTCCTATGTCACAACACACTTTTCTGTATGGCCAAGCTGATTTTAGCTATGTTTGTGAAGGGGACAGTCATGCTTCTTACAGCCTCTGCTTAATAGAGGCCCTCACACCACTAGTCATATCACTTAGTTCTTAATGATGATACTAATTTTCTCTGGGAATTCTCTTCTGTCAAGAAGGATGTTGTTTGTAGGAAACTCTTCTATCCCTAGCTATTGAGCTGTCCATTTTCCTCTCTAAGCTAAGTAATCTGTTGTAGGTGGTGAAAGTCAAGGCGAATATTTGTTCCAGGTGTAGTAAATAGTGATGGGAAAATCCTCAGATAATGTCAGTCAGCTGGCTTCACTGGTTCTCTACTGTGATAACAAATAATGAAACTAAGAGCATGGAAAGGAATAAACCACTTGTTAGGGCAAAGTTATTTAAAGCAAAGAATAATAATAAACTCTCGTTAATTTGCAAACAGGTGAAAATCTGGTTTCAGAATCGAAGGATGAAATGGCGAAACTCCAAAGAAAAAGAAGTGCTTTCTAACAGGTGCCTCCAAGAAGAAGGTCTTCAGGAGAACTACCTCTCACGATCCACCATGAATTTTACCTCTCCATGCCCATCTGTGTGGGAAATGTCAGAAGAGCAGGCAAGTCCAAGGTGGAGGGAGAATTCTCCAGGAAATTCTGAAAGACTGACTACTACACAACCACCTCCAAGAGCAAATTCATTGCAGAGCCCACTCTATTTGTATCCTGACCAAGACACTGCAAACAAGGCATCATCAAGTGTAAGAGAGTAGGGGCTGTTTGTAAATGGAGTGGGAGAGTTCAGGCTTCAAATGAGCAGTCTTTTAAGATTAACAATATTTGAACATTGTAAAGCTAACTAGTTTATGCTCCAAAAATATGCTAAGGTCTAACACCATTAAAATTACAAACAACTAATGACTAAAGAAGTATTCTTCAATATTCAGTTTTTTCTTGTGTCTTTTCCACTCTTATACTGACCTTAAAAGTAAAATAGGAACTGATGGTAAGTAAAATGAAGTGAAGAACATGAATCTGAATTTGTGCTCTGATTTATACATCTGCATTGTATGTGATGCTAGTTAAAAATACCCTAATAGAGAATCACTTTTATCTCTCATTGTAGTCAGACCAATTAATTTCTTCTGTGCATGAGATAAAAAGAACTCTTCTGTCAAGACAGTAAGTGGTTTTGGGTTCTTTTAGAAATTCATGAAATAACACAATAGATTCATATTGACAAATACTAGCATTTTGGTGTGTTTTCTCCGTCTGTCTTCACCTATGTCAGTATTCAATTAGCTTTAAAGTGTCACAGGTGAACCGATAACCTCGGTAAAGTTATGCAATATTAAAAGGCAGCCAACCTAAAATGTTACATGTTTAAGTAACTCTGATGAGTGTGTGTACTGGAAAGTGCAGTTCACTGGCTTCTGTCTTTCTGTCCATGCATGAATCTACTAGCATTCTTAACTTTGAATTGCGGTGTCTTTTTTTTTGGCTGTTGGTAGAATCTTTTGTATTTCAAAACTGCAATGACAGTGTGCAGAATTGTAGCCAAAAATGCACTAAACAACACACCCATAACTGGAAAAATTGCTACTACAGCCAGTTCAGAAAATTACTTATGGAGATGATGTACCAATAGTAGCATTATTCCTGGCTTATTGCTGTTTAAACTGGTGCCGGTAAGGACGCATTAGAATATATCTGTATCAAAGGCAGGACAGCATTCTGTGTAAAACAAGTTGCCTTGAATATTATTAAAGCTACTTAAAATTATTTCCTTGCTTAATCCAATTTAAGGAGGTCAGTCTATGAATTTAGGTGTATCTTTCTTTGTTTTATTTACAAATTTTTATAGCTAAAAATGGGAGCATAGCATTCATTTTCTTTTTCATACATTTATGGATGCCTTTGTTGAGAAGAGAGACTAAAGATATTTTATGTTACAGGCAAAACCTTATGGAGAACATTATAGGTTTTATAGGGACTATTTTCTTTCTGTCATTGATACGTTTTATAGGCAAAAGATTATCATAATCTAGTCTGGCTTTTCTTATCATATATGCCTTGAATGTTTCTGATTATTCTGATTATACTTGCCTTGAGCTTCAGGTATTTTGAACTGTATTGTATATCTTCCAAAATACCATGCAATTGTTGTAGAGTAAGTTGTTACTTAATGTTTTACCTTTTGATAGATGATTTACTATTCCCCTTGTTACATTGTATTATCTGGGAGGTGAAGTTTGGATACATCTGCAGCTAAAACACTTGAGATTGCAATGATGATCCTTGTATCATTTATGCACGATAAGGTGGGTTTTGTACCTTGCCTTGTGCATGTCCTGCTGTCTCAGTGGCCAAATATGCAGTCCTAGTTTTGCATTATGTAGCATTCCTTGCATGTGATTTCCTCTGCTTGATTTAAAGAAAAAAACAAATTACAGAAGAATTAAGAAGTTATCTCTTCCTGCACTTACAAATCTTCATTAGTGTAAGCTGCCTCAACACCGACCCTCAAAAAGCCCTTGAACACATGTTATATACTAGTCAGTAATGAGAGGAGTTTATTCCTCTCTTGCAATTGAAATCCCGAAACCAACTCAGATTGTGCAAGAAGAATTTGGTGGGTAGGAGAACAGACAGATTGTGTACACATGGGGATGAATTTGGTGTTGAAATCCTGCCCTGTTTGACCAGCTCCTGCCTGAACAACCAGCTAGGGTTAGTAGCCCAGATGGGTGTGAAATTGCATTGCAGTATTTCCAGAGTACCATCTAATGATCAGGTGGTGGTATATATGTGTGCATCTATTCATCAGTGCTTCCCATTTTGGAGGAAATCTGTATGGTGGGGTGGTGGGGGGTTTTAATCTCACCTTTAATGGAAAGGGAGCCTTCCCAGCTGCTCTATTTTACTGCAAGTCAATGAAGCCTCAGTGCTAGAAGCAACACTTTTGGAAATGGGAGATGTGATTCAGAATGCTCCTTGGGAAATTCTTTCAGTTCACGGTGTTGCAAGCACAAAATGTGAACTACTGTCAAAACTGAGCTGATGTGCTGAACAGAGTACATCTGAAAGCTGTCTCACTGAGGCAAAGATCAAGCAAGGCTCATGCAGCATTGGTTTCACAATTGGAATATTACAGGTGTTTTAAATTCATCAAATTCTGGTTTCACTGTAGCCTGTTAAAACTTAAACAATTTCAAGGTTCTCCAAATCTCTCAACACCTCCTATCAGTGTTCTTACTTCACAGCTAGAATGAAGTTTCAGTATGCCAGATAAAAGATTCTTTGTCTGAAAATGCTGACCAAGCTTTTAAAAAACCCTGAAGTATACATCCAAATCTTGAATTATATCTAAAATTGTCTGATTAAATTATGATTTAGGCCCATTAAACACAAAATTTTGATTCCTCTGATTTTTTGCTAAATAAAGGAGAAGTTTCTCTTCAGTCCATACTGTGAAAACTTGGTAAATGAGAAATAGCACCCTGTACAAATACAAAAATATATTTACAGCGCCAGTCTTTTTGGTTTCTTCAAATACGGTATGCCTACTCGTTTTAGAAAGAACCAAGAGAGCACAAGTATGCAAAGTGCCCAGCAGATACTTGAACTGCTTCATAAGATTCACAGTGCAGAGGGGAAAGGGGAAAGGTGTAGTGCAGCTGGTGTGAGGGAATGAGATGGTAGATACCAGTGACACCTAGGTTAAAACCAGCAATGTGCTACTTGTCTTCACAGATTTGACCTGATGGATGATCATGCAGCATGGTTGTAGGGTACTTGAGGTATTTCCTGTGTGTAGCGTTTTGAGACTATAGTTACCAGCTGTGGAGTACTATGATGTACATTTATTGAGATCCTGGGACTGGGGAGAGTTCGGGTACCGCAAATTGCAAACCACAGTTAAAAACCTTATCTCTTCAGAGGCTGCAAACAAAGCAGATACTTATACTCACTGGGCACCTCTCTGTTTGTTCTGGCAGCTTATCAATGCTAATGTAATACAGAATACAACAAGGACAGAGAGGAAAGGCTGAGACTCAGTACTCGCTTTGTTAACCAGGCTGCGAACTTCCATGTTCTCAGGCTGTGCTGCTGACACAGAGATCTCACTGCCCAGCCCAGCAGCCTCAGGAACAGAAGGGACTTTTCTCATCCCACCTATTGATGGTCATCCATACGGGTCTGAATGTGGATCTGAATGTGTGTTCTTAAAGAAAGGGAGAGGAGCTTCCCTGATACCTAAGAAGACGCTGCTGATTTCCTTCGAAGCTCTTGGACTTTTAAAATGTATCACAATGCAGATTTTTGCAGTCTGCATCAGACACAGTCACAGTCATATTTTACTGCATGTGAATAGCTGTGAGCCTGTGAACATGAAAGACCAGCTAGCTCCTCCATGCACCTCATATAACATTGTTAGAAACTGGATTTTTAATAGGTGTGTCAGCACTTAAACTTTAGTTGTATATATTTACAGTATAAAATGATTTTCTGAAAGTTACCTTGTTTTTATTGATCCTTTGCCAAACAGGAATCAAGTATTATGATCTGCTGAGAACAGGGCTGCTTTAAGGCACAAAACTGCATTACTGACTTCAATGTCAGAACAGTAGTACAAAGGTCAAATGTCACTCCTGAGCTGCAGTAATACATCAGATTTGTTTTATCTGCTGTGATTTACTAGTACTGGGTTTTAAATACCAGTTGCTATCACTGTAGCCATGCAGCTCCTCTGATGAATGTATGTTCTGCAGTCAAAAGACTGACATAAATTAAGTGCATTCACATGCTTCAGCACTCTCTACCAACTAGACTGTTACTGATTTTCACATACTAGAAGGAAAGACAAACCAATTTCATGATGATAGCTGTAAATCCAGTGCCTTTAGAAAGGAACAGAGAGGAATTAGAGTCCAATTAACTTAAGACTCAGCTTTGAACCACAGGGAGACCTGCAGAGAAAAAAAGGCCCCTATAGAGAAAGGTTCACAGTGGATGAAATTCTTGTGGACTGAGGAAGTCTTAAAGTGAGTGGGCTTCTAAGGGATGTACGTGGTGACTGCTGATCACCTTTACTGTAAGGTAAACTGGGATAGTTAAACCTGGGTCTGAAGTTCCCCCATGCAGACTTGCACCAAAATTCATGATCAGAGAATGGCAACTCCTTGGTTTTATATTGGTTGTGATTCTGAGCACTGAAGCTGGGCACGGTGGACAGGGATGTCAGAAGATACCATCTCTATAGTGATCTTCCAGTGCTTTCTAAAGCACAAAGAAATGCCACTTTTTATAAGCATTCAACCCTTGAGGAATTCTTCAGTTTTTAAAAGTAATTTTTATTTACATTCAATATTTGAATGAAGGTAGCTGAACGTGCATGTGTATTGTGCAAAGAAGACTGTTTCAATTTTGTTTCTGTTTTGAAATCATGGGTTTAGATGAGAGCTAAACTATGAGTGACATTAGCCACTTAGTCTACCATGGAAACATCAGCACATACAAGATTCAGTCTAAATTTAAGATACACGATCAGTACCATTTAGTGCATTATGAAAGGAACAAAATAAATTTTCAGTCACTGGGAGTGTCTCTGTTGTATCCTTCATCATTCTGAAAAAATGGAAACATGATGAGGAAATCACTGATGTGCAAAAGCCAGTTCTAATAATTGGAAAAAAAAATTTGACTATACAAAAATGTCAGTATTCTGGGATTATCCTGCAGTGCTTCATGGAATAAGGTCTGAAGAACAATGGAGATGTTTTAAGTCTTTAATTTATTTGGTTGGCAAGAAAGTTTAATGGAAACAGATTGTTTCACAAATGGAAATGATACCATTACTTACCTATTTTGTTGTACATGACGCCTGTGCTTAACTGGAAGCCAATCCTGATTTTCTGATTCTCTGTTAATTTACAGAATTGTTTCTCCTAAATTAATATTCAGATATAAACGTGATGGATTCTCAAACTCCAAAGCTTTTGATAGTAGCACACAATTTAACATGATCAAATTCTCCTAACCAGTAATGCTGCTGTCTTGGATGAAATCATGCAGGAGATGAAGTATTCCCCTGTGCAGAAAGCAACCATGGCTGTATTTCTGCTTTAGGCATCGGTGGCCACAGAGAAAAGGATGCCCTTTTCAGCCCACTGCTCAGTTGTTTCCTCGATCACAAGAGGAAGCAAAGCAATGCCAGCAATATAGGAAGGCTTTTGTTTTACCAACGTGCCTCGCTTGAGCCAAAGGCAAAACTGAAATATAACACTAATGAGGATGAATGACTGTGAATAACACATCGGTGCACTGTTCCTCGTGCGCCACCCACTATCTCATTTTTTCTGTTTTCACATTTCTGTACAGTAAAACGTTCCCAGGGTTCAGCACTTTGGCGGAGGTGAGAGTTTTTTGTATCACCTGCTCCGTTTGCAAGGTTTTCTTCCTGACCCTCAGCTGCACCCTTGGGACGTCCTGCCAGCTGCGGGTACGGCTGATGTCTGAGTTACCGTGCAATTCGCTTGCCATTACTTGCACCAAGCAGGACCGGGGGGCACGGCCGCCTCCCGCCCTGCCAGCCCTGTGCGCGGTGCCCGGAGAGCGGGGCGGGCCGCAGCCGGTCCGGGGGGAGCTGCGTGCCGTCAGCCTCTTGGGCACGGTGCCCCCGCCGTGTCTGTGCCGCTCGCCTCTGTGGCAGGGCGGCTGCCGTGTGTGTGCCGGGACCCGGCGGCGCTACCCCGGCACCGCCTGTCTCCGCAGGGAAGGCGCGGTGGCCCCGCTGCGGCGTTTGGGAGCCAGCAGTGACCCCTCGCTGGCACGTTATTAATTGCTGCTGCATCTTCTGGGATCGCAGCTGGATGCAGGCACTGTGGGCATCCCCCTCTGGTTCTGTCTGTTCGCTCAGAGGAGCCTTCTTTTGCTCTCTTTGGAGCTGCGTTTTGTTTCCAGAATTTCCCCAGAATCTACCCATGAATGCTGCTATTTCATTTTGTGTTAGTGGTATCTTACTGCATAAGGAGATGCAGCTATAACTTCTTCAGGGCAAGCACAATGTAGCCCATTGCTTTTCAACTATACCTGGCACAGCAGGGACCAGACGTGAATTGTGAACACTCACAAGTACAGCCGCCATCTACCTGACAGGAGATATCTGAGGATATTTGCAGTTACGGGCATGTAACTAAAACGTTGTTTCTCTGGTCTGCATAAATGCTTCTTTGACATCTTTCTCTGCTAGGTTTCTCAAGCCCAAATTTAGTATCATTATTAAATAATCATCAGCATTTTACTCCTTGTTCTTGCTTGCCTGAACTCTTGCTACTGTCAGCAACCATCAAGATCATGGAAGGCCAGAAAAGAGCATTTAGTGGTAAAAAAGTCAAGAATATTAAAAATAAATCCATGTTGATTATATCTACTTGTTCAACTGTCTCAGGCTCTGAATGCCAAGTTTTGTTTTATGCACAGCCAGCAGCACCACCCTGCTGCTAGGAAAATGTGATTTCCTTAAAATATCTGAGAGCTTTCATATTTTTATTTGCAATGGAGTTTGTAATCATTACTGTAAAACCCAAGACCTGTGTCAGCATGTGGAATGGGAAAGAGACTTAGTGCGAAGCCCTTAGACTGAAATGCTGTTTGGACCAGAATTCTGACTTACTTTTCACAAACTTTTTCTTTAGGAGTTTCTATTGAAATCAGTGAAGCCATTACAGATATAAAAGGGCATTCAAAATGAATAAAAATGGTAGATTTTATGGAACACATATGAAAGCCCTCAGAAATCAGTAAGAAGTATGATGTGAATGTAAAATCTGGCATAGGCCCTGCAGTTAAATGAGCTGATCAACATTAATGCCCCTCTTCAGTGTTAAGCAATATTCTGCAGGTAGGTATGTATGTAGAAATGGGGGAAAACATTTTCTTTAGGGAAAAATATACTTTATTGATAGTATACAGATGTACCACAGTTTAACAGATTGAATCTTATTTTCAACTATGTTGTACCTATGTTTCAGCTTCAGTAAGGCTTTCCACAGGGTCCCACTTGACACCCTTATCTCCAAATTGGAGAGACATGGGTTTGAAGGTTAGACTATTTGGTGGTTAAGAAATTGGCTGGTTGGATGTGTCCAGGAGATTGTGAGCAGTAGTTCTTATGTCCAGGGGGAGACCAGTGACACCTGGTGTCCCTCAAGGTTCTGTCTTGGGACTGGTGCTCTTCAGTATTTTCCTTAATGACACAGAGGGTGGCATGGAGTGCATCCTCAGCAAGTTTGCAGATACAAAGCTGAGCAATGCAGCTGACACAACAGAAGGAGGGGATGTGATCCAGGGGAACCTGGACAAGCTTAACAAGTGGGCCCACAAGAACCTCATGAAGACAGTCTGAGATTCGGCATGGTTTAGCTTATAGAAGAGAAGGCACCAGGGAAATCTCATTGCAGCCATACATGACTTAAAGATTGCTCATAAAAAAAGAGGGAGAGCAACTTTTACATAGATAAGAGTGATAGGATAAGGGGGAATGGTTTAAAATTAAAATAGGAGAGATTTAGATTAGATGTGAGGAAGAAGTTCTTTATTCAAAGGCATGGTGAGGCACTGGAATACATTGCCCAGAGAAGCTGTGGATGGCTCATATCTGGAAGTGTTCAGGACCAGCTTGAGTGGGGCCCTCACCAACCTGATCTAGTGGATGGCATCCCTGCCAGTGGCAGAGTGGTGGCTGGAACTCAATGATCACGAAGGTCCCTTTCAACTCAAGCCATTCTGTAATTCTATGTATTTATCTAAACTATGAATCAGCCATAGTATAGTCTGGCACAGTGTAACATGCAAGAACATTTATTTATCTAATGCTAGAGCACTCCTTTTTATCGGTGCATTAACTGACATACACACACGAGGCTTTAGTATTTCATCTCCATTGGTCAACTGTGCCAGCTTCCAAAGGATTTTAAAAACACTTTCCTATTAAAATTACTGTTAAAGTGATAATTTAGAAGTTCTATTTTTTTAATCTTTATAAGCAACATGCTGAAGACTACTTGTCAAAGGAGTACAATTTAGCAACTATTTTCTGGCATAATCCTACATTTGAGAATTTTTAAGTAGCTTTGTACTTTATTGGAATCTCTCCTAAAACAGTGAATGAAATCAGAGTCACTCATCATGTTTGCTTCATTACTAATCGATAAACCAGTGTCTTCAGATGATGCCATTCCATTTAATGAATTGCTGATGATCCCCATTGACTGCATCTGTATTGAAAACAGGAAAGGAAGTTCAACTTGTAACTACACACAGAACAAATATTGAAAATACTACTGCAGAAGACAACTGAGGTGTCACTCCACTGGGCTCTGCTGTTCAGATCTTTCACATACTTACTGAAGATATATGTAAAGATCCTTACATAGAATAACATTGTCTATTTATCCTTATGGTATCTCTGCAACTTTTAAACTAGACTGAAATTTCTTGATACACTAGTAATGAATACTTCATCTGAGTTTAAGTAGAGGAACCTCTGTTTGGTAATCCTTATTTCCTCTTGAAGTATTATAGCAAATCAGTCTTGAGATTTTTTAGCTATTTATTTTTATGCTTTTTGTGAAGGGAGGCTCCTAACATGAGCATCCACCAGTGCTGTTCATTTAACCTGGTGAATTCTACAGACTGTGATCACCTCTCAGAGTGGGTGCTTCACAACAAAAGCAAGTTTAGAGTTTTCCTAATTTTAAACAGAAAGACATAGCTGCAAAATATGGAATGCATTAATTTTTGTAATTATATTTCTACCCTATGTATAAATATCCATGGTACAGAGAAATCAATACTGTAGAAATTTCCCTCTTAGTACTAGCGTCAAAGGTGCTTTAGAAAAAATAAAGCATGTAAATACACCAAAAGTGTGTATCTGGTTTAGAGTTTGCTTCAGATACAGAATGAAACAAAGGTTGAGCTTTGAGATTGAACACTTCTGAACTTTAAGGCTATTTTAGCCCAGAACCATGGCTGCATTTGTAACTCCAAGTCACTCTAACCAGGGCTGAATTTTGTAGTAGGGTACTATTTGGCCTATTCTAGTCATGAACTTGTTACCCTTTTAAAACTTGTATTCCTCACCTGTGTCCATAGAGTTATAAGGTGATCTACTAGTGTAAAATACTAGTTTATTAATCACTTCTTTTTAGTGAAACACACACTCCAGCAGTGTAGCCATTTAGAGAATGGGCACACAGATTTCATTTGCCAAACCACAGTTAATTTTAGATATAAATGCACAAAAAATGCAAAGGTCAGGACTTTAGCAAGAAATGAGAAGACAGAAATGGAAATAACAAAGAATTTCATCCAATTATTTATACATAATCTTGCATAATATGGAATGGAGTTTTGAAATTATTTTGTGACTGACATCAGACCTAAGTGATGCCACTGTTGTCTTGAAGAAGTTACCCAGCATAAAATTATTGCCTTAGGAAGGAGCCCTTTGCATCAGACAGCAGTGATACTTGAATTGCTTAGAATTTAAATACAAATAAAACTTAAGACAATTATTCAGCATTTGTTATGGTCTACCCACATCTTCTCTTCTGGCCTAGAAAACTCAAGTCCTTACTCATATATGAAGATACAAAAGGCTCTAGCCTTTGTACTTGTGTGTGTTGTTCATGCATGTCATATTAATAAAATGCTTCCTCACAGATATGGACTCCTATAACACCATCTACATATCTGCCAATCTATAGCTTAGCCACATTCTCTGATGGAAAGATACTTTGTTAAAGTATCTTTAACTTAAAAGTATCTTTAACAAAGTCCTGCATTTTGCTGAGTAAGAGCCTTCAAACCCAAGTAGGAGCAGACATTGCCTCCTCTTCGAAGTCACCCATGCCACATAACTGATATAAATAAAAGCTACATCAAAAATCTTGCCTTTTCTGTTACTTTCTCGACTCCAGTCTTCAACTCATGTACCATATTGCTGATTTGCTTAGCTTTGCTAAGGCTGTCATCAGGTAGCTCTTGATGGTGCTCAATATTCTGGTTAAAGTGGGACAGCGGTTCTTTCCAGGCTTGCAAAAGTTTCAGTATCACGTGAGTTAGTTCTTCTCTCTTATAAATTGAAACAGTAGAGAACGTGTCTGTTACTTTGCAGCAGATCATATGAATACTCTTAGTCTCATTATGAAATCTCAGTGGGGTCAAGATTTACATCTGCAATTTACTACTAAAACACCACTCTGTCTCTGGTTATTTGTATATATATAAATAATAACACCTAGAATTTGTGTTTTCAGCTAACACGAGCAGGGCCATCTTTCATTGCCCTTCCAGGGGACCTTCTAGAAGGACATTCACGGGGAAACTCCTCACTCCATCACAACCAAAACCCAAAATGTTAGCATTTGTCTTTGTCTGTCTCCTGGAGGCAAAAGTTTCTCCCACTGGTCTATCCCCAACATCACAATTTGCTTTTTCTCTATATGAACAAACTCTTCCTGCTCTTCTCTAAACTAATAATGATTTTTTTCTCTTTGCCATCACAATGTGATGTAAACAAATTTGCTGTTCTTTTCCCCTTACCTAACTACTGATTCAGAAATTACTGTTCTTTCTTTCCCTAATTGCTTTTTGTACTTTGCAGTGATACTGATTAATGTAACTTCTTTGCCACATACACAAGTTTCTAAGTTTCTGTTCCACTGAGTCTGCCTCAAAAAAATCAAAGGATGTCTGTCAATCATTCTGACAAAGTACTACTGCAACAGTAGGAGATACTAGTTATTATCCTAGTTATTGTAACTAGTATTTATGATGAAATTTTAGGTATCATATTTACAGATTCAATTTACAGATTTAAATTCAACTAATTTAAGATTCATATGCAATACCTCTCTGATGTGCACCTGTTTGGGGTCAAAACTTAACAGCCTCTTTCATCCAGATTGTTGATGAAGCTCCGGAAGCATATAAACCTCTCTGCCTATCTCCAGCCCGACTGGAGTGGGGGACTATTACAGCATGATGAATGAGACATTTTGGGGTTCTGACAGGACAGGAGGTGTATTCCCCTTTCTCCAGGGAGGGGAGAAAGTAGGCGGTGTGACCCGCAGGGTCCCCTTCCCGTCCCCAGGCCTGGCGGTCCCCCCTTCTGCCCTGTCTCTGTCCGCCGGCGCCGCCGTTCCCTTACCGGGATTTTTTGGGCGTACTCTTTGCCGTTGGGGGTCAGCATCCCCGACGTGTGGCACTTCCGAGCGGGCCTTCCCAGCTCGTTGTCACGGTGAGGGAAGTGTTTTTCCTGCGGGGGAAGAACACCTAGACGTGCACCGAGAGGCACCGCCGCCCCCTAGATGCCCCCCGCCTTTTCCCCTATCCGCTCGCCGGGCGCCGCAAGCCCCGCTCCGCGGCGGGGCCGGCCCGGCACTCACCAGCTCCGCGTAGAGCGCCGTGGAGAGGCTGTGGATCCTGCCCGAGTGCCGGATCACCCGGTCGAAGAGATCGGCCACGGTCAGGGGGTGACAGCCGGCGTCCCCCGGAGCGCAGACCAGCAGCCACAGCAGCGCCAGCGCCGCAACCGCACCTGCGGACAGGGCGGCGGGGTCGGGGCGCGGAATGGCGGGGCGCGGAATGTTGGGGTGCGTCCCCGCCCGGCCCGGCCCCCCCGCCCCCTCACCTGCTCGCCCCGCCGCCCGGGCCAGGGCCATAGCGCTGCGGAGCCCGCGCCCGGCACGGAGCGGCTGCGATCGGCCGGCGGTGCCCCCGCATCCCCTATATATGCCGGGATCGCACGGCCGTGGCGGGTGGCTCCCCTGACGTGCGCTGCCCGCGGGCACCGTGAGCCAGCCCGCCCGGAGCGTCCCTTGCACCAGCGGGACCGAGTGCCCTCGGCAACCCACGGGGGCCGGCAGAAACGGGACTGGCTCCTGGGCTCGGTGCTGGGGCTGTGCCGACCCCCACAGCCCGTCACAGCCCTCTCGTGGGCGCACGGGGGCGGCCCCGGCCCCGCACAACAGTGGCGTGGGCAGGTCCGTCCCAGCGCGTCCGAGGGGGCAAGGGTGGGAGAAAGGAGACTAGGAAAATAAATTGCTTATGTTCGTGGCAATGGGGTTCACAAAAGGGCAGGAATGGGCAAAATGAGGGGTTGGAGAGAAGCCTGGTCTGATGACATTCATCTCTTAGCCATCTTTTCAAATCAAACTGTTATGGATCAGATCGGCTGCTTCTGCTCCATTGCAAGTGGTGAGGGGTAAGACTGCTGAAGATACAACAGCTGGTGACTGCATGTTTGGTGTTGCAAATATACCTCAGGATACCTCACTTATCCCATGCTCAGGGAGTAGCACAGCAAAGGACTTAGATCAGGATCCCTAAAGGGGTGCAAATCCTGTGGACATGGTTGGTGACCTCTATTTCGGGGCACAAGATCCTGAGCAACCCTGAGGATGTTTAAGAAAAGTTGAGATGCTGGTCATGAGGAAAATTAGTTGAGTCTGCCCTTCTTACAGAGGTTTTTCACTGCCAAGGGAAAAGTCTACTCAGAAATGAGGATTCATGTGACATGAAATTGCTATCTTTTCTCCCCAGCCATTATGCTGGAGTTATGTATCTGTTTTCTAGCCCCTGAATCTTGATTTCATTTATGGAAAATGGAAGGAACATACTTCTGCCAGGATGATGAAGATCATCCCTCTCCATACCTTTTTAAGGACAGCTGGGTGACTCATTCTGGAGGTAGAGGACATGAGTTTGACTAGTTCTTGGCCAAGGTGAAATGGAACTCTGTCACCTATATTCTGTGTAGGTACTAAACAACTGGTAGGAAACAAGTAGATGTAGCTACATCTCTAGCCAGATCTTAAAAGAAATTGTCTGCCACTGCTTCTGCATAAAGTCAAGAGGCATTTCCAAGGGACTCATGTTTTGAAAGGCTGGTAGCCCAATGGGTCCATAGGATAATTTTAACCCCTCCTTTTTTAGAGCTTCAAAAGTTAATTTTAAAAACAGTTTACTAAGTGTGCCTAACAAATAAAACAACACAGTTGATTTCAGTATTTAGTGCTGCTGAGCCTGTTCTTACTGGGAACCCTACCAATATGGCAATAGCTCTGAGCTGTTTGCCAGCTGATAAACTGCTTAATGGCTTGTGGTCCAGGTGAAGGGTTGGAGTATTAATACTAATTAATTCTAATAATTATCATAAAACAAGCAATCATGTGAGGATGCAATATGACAGGATCTGAAAACCATTGGTAGTCTGCATATGGGAAACACACGGATCACTGACTCATTTTTATTGGCCAATAGCCATTTTCTTTTCTTTTTCATGTGTTTTGGAGAAATCCTGATATATGCATGTCTTTAAAAGGTTCCTTAAAATATTAAATTTTTAAGATTTGAAGGAGCAATGAACTTGAACTCTGGAAAATGTAAATTAATTGAACAGCAACTCTGCCTCTGGCAGCTTGCCAAAGATTTATAGTGCAAGATCAACTCGAGTCCATTATGTATTCAAGAATCTCTCCTGAACTTACATCATGAAGGAGTAAAAGATGGAATGAAAAGCTTTGTTTCAATCAAATACTGTCTACTATTGATTTGAACCTTTTCCTCTAACAACAGGCTCAAGAAGGGACATGTCACACACTTCTGCTCTGAAAGTTGGCAATACAAGCTCTTGAATACAACAAGATGGAAACTATGTAACCTGGACATTGAAAGGGAAATTAAACTACCTGCTTAAAGGAGTAAACCACTTTCAGAAGGCTGGATCTCAGATCTGCGTTTTTTCCTGACTTCTGTAAATAGAACTACTTCATGTAGAATTGTTTGACTTTCTCTTCTTACTTCTCTCTCTTCTCTATGTAAACAGCTGTCCAATTCATGTCTCCCTGTTTTCATAGAGTAATCATCTTGCTGATTTTGTCTTGATTTGTGTTGCTCTTGATTGTTGCAATCTTGAGACTCCAAAGACAGAGAATAAATACGAGGTAAGTAAAAACACATAGTATTTCCCATTCCATCTATTGATATAGCTGGGAAAATGGAAGCCACGTTTTTATGAAACACGAGTTTATTCAGAGTGAAGCTGATAAACTGTCTGCTTGATCAACTGTCAATTTTTAAAAAAAATATCAATTTTAAAAAAATCATCTTGCTCTGGGTTGTTGTCAAATATAGTAAGAGTTCTACTGTTATTATATTGCAAAGGTTTTATATTGCTAGAGTTTCATACCTCCTTGATGTTTCTTATAGGCAGTTCCTCTAGGCACTGACTCTTCCCTGTCCTCACAGCAACCAACTAACTCCAGTTCCCCTCAAACCTTTTTTAGTCCTCTCATCTTAAAGCAACTGGTTCTTGTTTCCAGTTGTTACTCTGGGCGAAATCCTTCCCTGTCCTCCATAGCTCATTAAGTAACTCACTGAGAAGTTGCTTCTATGCAGTAATTCACTAATCTCTGGTGGTGCATGGTTTTGCCTGGTGATTCTCACTTGAGCTCAGGGTGATGAGTATAGAGTGAGCTAGTGCAGAAAAATCTCATTTTCTGTTTGCAAATGTAGCCCAGGAGCTGAGGGAGCATGTGCTTGATGCATCCAATGGAGCTGGTGCGCTGCTTCTTTTTCTACTCCTCTGCTGGGCAGCCTCGTGCAGACATTGCATTTTGGCCTCCCTTGGGGATGCAGAGATGCCTACTATTTATGACTGTGATTGTAGCACACAAGCAGAGAGAAACATGATTTTGAAACATCTGCTCTATTCCAGCCTTCTGGAGGAGATGAATTCCTTAGCTGGAGTGCTGGCTGCTCATGAGAATGAACTTCTGTGCTATTTTAGGCAAGACCTGGATGCACATAAAGATTAAATAAAATTGAAGATACAGACCCAGTTATAAATTCAGGTACTTTAAGTTCTGGAACCCTTCATTATTATTATAATGTGTTATTTTACATCCTACTAAAATGGTAGAATCAACTGTGTAAGGACAGACTGCAGTCTATGTGGAGTGCCTGAGCAGAATATTGCCATGCTAAACAGATATTACTGTAAATCAATGATTTTCACCATACTAAGCATCACGCAAGTCAAGTGGGAAAATCAATGCCTTAATGCTTTAATTATGATTTTTTAAGGATATTGTTTCAATTTATTTTTTTAAAGAGGAGAACATTTCTGTTCTCATCCCTGTTGGCTTCAGTGGGGTTACTTATATGTGTGAATTTAGATCTATCTGATAGAAGATTTACTTAATATTGATTTGGGAGGACAGATCAAATCACAGAAGAAATAGGTGAAAACTTTGATCCTCACTGAAACGTGAAAGGGTAATAAACCCTATGAAATCTTAACTTGGAATTTTAGGTCCTTTCCTACATAAATTTTTGTTTGTGAAATTTAATGATTTCAAATTTACTTTATATATTTTATATAAAATTTTGTATATTTCAGTTTTGCAATTGGTCTTGAATGTAGCCTGGAGAAACAAACTGGATTGGAAAGGTAGAATCTATAATTAAAATATTTAATACTATTTAGACAATGAAACTTTAGGAGGAAAATGTTCTGCATTCTGGGATGTTCAATTCCATTGACGAATGCTCTCACTTATAAATGCAAAATATATCTAAAAGATATTAAAAAAAATTGAAAAAGATAAAGACATGGTTGAATCCTACTACTTGAATATTTACAGATGTTCTTACTGTCTTAACATAACTGGGAAGAGTGAGGTGTCATATTTTACCAGCGGCAGATTTTGGGAAATCCTACGACGGAACTTCATTTTCCTCTAAACCACTATAAAGGAAACCAGTCTTCTCAAAAGAAGCTGCACCCTACCTATAAAGGTGCATCATCATCATCATGCTTTCTACTTCTTACAGTGTCCATGTAGGATAGTCTACACTGTGTCTCCGATGTGCTGTAATAATACTGAGTATTTCAAGTATTTCTCCTGATATGAAGTGTGTCACTGCTGTGTCAAGAGGATCAGTAGTAACATAATAAAAAGATGTGTTAAACTTTAGAGGAGACAGGTTTGTATTTTAACAATCTTTTTTTGTAGAGGAAAATAAAATTATGTATTTAATATTTGTAAGTGTGTCAAGCAAAAATGCATTCTTTAGCTCATAATCTGAAATTGCCTGGAGATAAATTTCAGGTAAATTCATTACCTCAGTTCTGAGAGTTTTAAGGAAATACAGATATCTCTGTCACACAATGGTGGCAGTATGAAGGCCACTCAAATCTCAAATCAGCTTTGGCTGACTTTCATAAACACTGGGTTAGACCATCATGCTAGTGTAGCTTCACTAACTTTGCTGTCACAAAGACAAGGTTTGGGTCCTGACTTTATATTATTGATAAGCATTTGCAGTTGAAAATGAACTGCAACCTCCAGGGTTAATTCTGTAATATCCATCTGTAAAGAATGTCCTCTGTTTAGGAAATCAAATTATTTAGAGCATTTAGTGAAGTAGGGAAGAGGACACTATGACTGTCTTCAGATTTGAAATTATGCTTCATTTAAATTGTAACTTCCTTTCTGCCACCATTTTGAAGAGCAGAACCTTGTCAGAGATACCAAAGGTCCAGGATTTTTATCAGTGTAGTATGAACATAACCTAACTGCATTTAATTTAACATCTGTCTAGTTTCATGTGTTGCCAAGATGTGCCCTCCCTACTGACATAATAATATTTTACAGCATAGAGGAGTTGGCAATATCTCATGCTTTGCTTTGTTCATAGCAGGAATCACAGGAAAAATTACATAAATATATAGATCCTCCATTTAAAAAAATACTTTGTAGTTTCTGCTACATTATTTTCATATTTTCAAATATTATCAAGCCATTTGATTTCTCCTTGCTGAGGCTAGAAATACTAACTATGCTATGGAATCTTCCTTTGCCCTCTTTGTGCATAAAAACTAATATGTTTAATGACATGACTGAATGATAATTTTTCTCGTGGTTTCTACTTTGGCTTATTCAACTGAATAAGTGGCCATTGAATTTTTGTTTTCTCCTAATGATCACTGTATGCTCTCATGCCTTCTTTACTACCCACTGTTCCAACCCATTCTGAACACATATTCATTTTCCTTTTGGAATCTCTCTATTGCTCTCAAATATGTGTCTGTTCACACACATGACTTAATTTTTTATCCCAGCATATTCCTGAGGTGGATGGATGCTATTACGCCCATTTTGTAGATAAGTGAAAAAATCACAGTGAAATTACATATTCATTTGGATAGTCAATTTGCCATTCAAATGATATGAATAGTACTTGAAGAAAAGCCTCACATCATATATGAAAAGCTCCATATATAAGTAATATCTTTTCTGATCTCAGATATAAAAGTCTTTTGTTTAGGTCCCAGCTCTGCTCTTCTGAAGATGCATCCCTCACCACAACCACAGGGGAAAAAACAGGTAGTTTCACCCACCTCTGCTTGGAACACTGAGGTATATTTTCATTTTTCTTGTAAGGCAAGAATTTGATAGCAGTCATAAGTTATTATTCATCTCTGGGGAAAGGGTATATTTGGGTATATCTGGGAAGATGTTTGCTGACTCTAAGGTTGCACTAAGTGAGACCTGGGAACATTTTGTTCCCTCTCAAGCTGTAAAGGGGCTGTGCTGTAATTAGACAGAACTGTCAGTCTTGTCTCCAGTACTGAGATATTGATACATGGTAGTTATTTCCTTCACCAAATATTCCTACTACATGGATATTTTCTCCAGTTCTCCCCTGCCTTCTTGAGATACCTATTTAACATGTTGCATACTTTTTCTTACATCTTTTATGAGTCTTTCTCCTCAGACTGAGCTTCTAGTTATCCTGTCTGCCTCATTAAAATCTAATATTCCTTCTCTTCCTTGCACCAGACTTTTTGCACCGTTCTATTTGCTTTCTCTAGTCAGGCCTGAAGATTGACAGAATGTACCTGAAGCTTGGAAGGAAAAATTCAGGTCCTGCTCTCCTCTAGCTGTGCTTCCCAAACTGCTCTGCATGGGACTGGTACACATCCTCTCTGCGTTTGAATTGGGCATGTTCTTCTCTCAGGGTATCAGAGAGCAGCATGCAAACAGAGGCAATGCAGATGAGATGGTGCATACTCTGATCATGGCCAAGATCTTTTATCCCCTGGTAGTTTAAAGCTGCATCATCTCTGGCATGAAGGAGGTTGAGTGGAGTGGGAATTGGTTAGAAAGTTTCCAGCTAATACCAAGAAGGTTATATTGCATGTATGCAGTGTTTTCCTTTTCCAAAAGGTTACAAATTGACAATAAGAGGGTGAATTTGCACAATAATAGAAAATACCTATCAGAGCTTATATTTTACAGTTGAGTTGTGCATGGCTTTTGTGGAACAAATCCTGATCCCTTAAAGACTTTTCTAGTCCCTGCTCTACCCACCCACAGTACCCAGGGGTTTGGGGCAGGCAGAGAACCAGATCTCATACTCCTGGGAGGTACTAACAGTATGCACTACCCTGCTTAGAGGTTGCATAGTGCATACTATCTCACCTGTAAGTGGGTTAGTAGATGTGTGTTTCAATTATTTACAGGTGGAAGAAGCACTGAGTGGAAAAGTGACTCTTCCAAGATGGTGCAAGGAGTCCTCCTGGCTGGGAAAAACCCCCATGCCTTTCAGTTCCAGTGCTCTAACCTCAGGAATCCTCCCCTGGACAGACTAGATGCTCCATGCTGAGAAAAGACTAGTGCACATGCTTTTGACATTTATGTTACAATAAATAATGTATAAAGTGACAAATTATTCAGAATCAGAAAAGAAAAATTGCTCTTTCGTGTTCTCTAGAGGATTTTTGTGTGTGTGTGTCTTTCCAAATCACTGACTTGTACTTCCATTTATATTCACATGTTTATGGACTTTATTCTTGTGTCATCTGACTCCAGCCATGTGACAGTATAGTGACAGCAAGAAACCCTGCAGGTTTTCTTACTAAACTGCTGCAAACCATTTAATAGATTGGAATAAGTGACTAACCTTCCACTTTCTTATGTAAGATGATGAACATAGATTATTTATAGAGGCTGCTGTCTCTAAATTTGTTTACTGTCACATGGAATGTGTGTCTGTCTTTCACGTGTCTCTGTCAAACTCCTTGGAAAAAATAAACCTACTACCAAATGTTAAGAACTCACTGGTCCTGTTGCGTGTCAGAGTTGACAAGGATGAAATATGACATACTTAAAATAAAACTAATTGGAATGAGTAATGTGTATATATATATATAATTATCATGCTCATATGTTGACATCTCACTCTTGCCAAAGGAAATAATTAAATAACAAATTACCGTAATGTAACTTAAGGCTTCATTCCAGCATTTTCTAATAATCCTTATTGTTCCCAGGACAGGAATTATTTAAAATGAGTGTCCACAATATTCTTTCAAAAGGGAGAAGCAGTCATGCAAATTAAAATTTACTTTCCCCTGTGTATGTGCTCTAACTGACCTTTGTGTGAAAGAAGTGCAGAGAAATAAAAATTCTGAACCAGGCATAACCAGCCAGGAGTACAAGACTCTTCCAGCCAGCTCTTCTCATCTTCTCATCTTTCTGAGAAATGAAAGACGTAAATTCCATAGTGGAACCGTAGGACCATGGAACTGCAGGGTTTTCCTGCAGAGACTAGTGTGTCCCTTGCCAAGATCTCCACAGCTCTTGGGAGCAGCCCTTCTTGCTCCAGCTGAGGCCAGGAGCAAAGGAAGCTGGCGGCCAAGCACTGCTCTTTCTTGTGCACTGGTCCTCGTCTGCTGGCCCTCGTGCTCCATGGGTGCTGTGGCTCTGTGCCAATCTGTGTGCCCTGTGCCTGTCTGTGTGCCCTGTGCCTGTGTGCCCTGTGCCTGTCTGTGTGCCCTGTGCCTGTGTGCCCTGTGCCTATCTGTGTGCCCTGTGCCTGTGTGCCCTGTGCCTATCTGTGTGCTGTGTGCCTATCTGTGTGCCCTGTGCCTGTCTGTGTGCCCTGTGCCTGTGTGCCCTGTGCCTATCTGTGTGCTGTGTGCCTATCTGTGTGCCCTGTGCCTATCTGTGTGCCCTGTGCCTATCTGTGTGCCCTGTGCCTGTCTGTGTGCCCTGTGCCTATCTGTGTGCTGTGTGCCTATCTGTGTGCCGTGTGCCTATCTGTGTGCCCCGTGCCTATCTGTGTGCCCTGTGCCTATCTGTGTGCCCTGTGCCTATCTGTGTGCTGTGTGCCTATCTGTGTGCCCTGTGCCTATCTGTGTGCCCTGTGCCTATCTGTGTGCTATGTGCCTATCTGTGTGCCGTGTGCCTATCTGTGTGCCGTGTGCCTGTGTGCCCTGTGCCTATCTGTGTGCCGTGTGCCTATCTGTGTGCTCAGTGCTGTCAGGAGGCAGTGCCATTTCAATGGCAGAGTCTAAATCACAAGTGATGGGAAGAGTCCTTACCCTGACAGTGTTTCTGAAAATGCCTGATGATGTTCCTGATTTATGCACCGGACACCCTACCACCTCTTAGTGCATATCTACTGCAGGGATGGGTAGTTCCAGCTGCAAGTAGGCAGGGTAGAGCTTGTCAGAAGAGTGGGAAATTGAAGCTTTAAGCACACCAAAGCCAAGACAACTCTGTTACAGAGACTTCTGCTCCCCCTCTCTGATCACCCTGACCACAAGATGGAATAGAAGAAAAAACACAAGTTGAGAAAAAAGGACCATGGAAAGACTTGCTATGGAGCAAAAGGGTTTGTGTTTCTGATTAAATCCATGATGATTTAAGACTCCAAGCCTAACCAGTCTTGTGGTGTGGCATGAGGTAGAACTGCCCCATTCAATTTTATCCCTTTCCCAGGGATTTATAAATCTGTCTAAGGTGTAGGTCACTGGCTGTTTACTAGCACTAAGACATATCCTAGTCATATTCAGCTTGTTGGTAAATCCAACAAGGTAAAGTCTATTGTCGCAGACATTTCTCCACAGAAATCCTTTCTTTCAGATTTCTGTGTCTTCTGGAAGGCAGAGGCCTCAGAAGGGAAGGTAAACAATTGTTATCAGCTGCTGTGGAATGCAATAGGATTCACCTTGATTGGCTCATTTTCTATGTTTATAATTAAGGGCCAATCATCAGTGCAAGCTAGGGGACTGAGTCCCTGGACACAACTTTGTTGTAGATTCTTTTCTATCTATTCTTAGCTTAGCTAGCTGCTCTGCAAAACCTCTCTCTATATTCTATTAGTATAGTCATAGTGTATTATATATAATATCTTAATAAATATGCCTTCTGATCGAGATACAAGATTCACCATCTCTCTCTCACCAGCTGCGACCCACTCAGGCGCAGTAATAGTCTATGGTATTGAAAAAGGGAAAAAAGTAGAAGAAAATTTCTGGAAAAACTTGGCTTGTGCTAAGAGAAAATCTTAAGGAAAAAGGAAACGTGAGAAGGAAAAAGCAAACAGTGCTAACAAAAAACATAAGGCCAGCCAGAAGGAACTAACATCTGTTCCTGCAAAAAATATATCTAATTGCCTTTCCCTGCAATGACCAACTCAGACGTGGAGCTTGGAAAGAATGGGAGAATAGGAAGGGAAGCCAGTTTGAGGATAGAAAACCTGGCAAAAGGAGGAAGATCCCAGGTGGCCAAAAATGTTCAGCATTTCAAGCTCACTGCCCAGACTGCTCTGTCACTCAGCAAATGAGAAGAACAAGCAAACTTTTCTTCACCTCTGACACAGGCTGGAGAAACCTTTGTGTTCCCATCCCTTCTGATTTAAGTTTCCCATCTACTTGACAAGATACAGTTAATAGTGTTGGGGATTTTTTTGGAATGTCAGTTGAAAAAATCGGTAGGAAATAAAATTATATGATAAATAAAATGAAGAAAATGTAACACTGTACTTTTCTCAGTGTTATCCTATGGATGTGTTATTGGCAGCTGTTCTTAGGTATGCAGGTGTTTTAGTTCATGTTTGTACAAAAATGAATGAACCATCACATGGTCAAATGGAAACCTGTAGCTGGTATTAAGAAATAAATTATAAATGTGCATCACCAGCTACCAGTGATCTTTAGGAAATGGCAATTTCTATCAGTGAAAACTTGTCCTAGACTTTGTAGCGGAAAATGTGACACCTGAAGGAACCATCACAGGTAGACTCATTAGCAAATGCTCCTTTCTTTAAACTACAGACAGAATATGGTGACAGTGAAACTTAATAGCCAAGAATATATTTGATTTAGAATTACTGAACCAAAGGCTGTGAGATTTTTATAGGGAAGTACATTGTCGCACCATCTTTCTTATTTATTTGGGGCCATTAATCATCATGCTACAAAACCCAAGGCTTAGCAAGAACAGTTCTGGTGGGTTTTTTAATGTATTTAGATTTCGAGCTATAGGTATTTCCTCATTCTTCACTCCTGACATGACAGAAATATTTTCCTCTCTTCTCCCACTGTTGAGTCTGTCATGTAAATGTATGTAAATATACGAGTCACTAAGTACGACAAGTAGCCATACTAAGTTATAGTAACTATTTGCTTGAATAGCAACTATTTGCTATTTAATTAAAATGGCATGGTTGTCTGTTTCTTTGTCAGTGGCAGAGTATGTCTTTAGAAGGGAAAAACTGTCAAAGCAAATGCGTATTAAGACATCAGCTCTGCGGAGTATGAAAATATGTGTATGGCTATGAATGTCTGCTAGCTGAACGGATCAGTCTGACAGCTGCAGGATTGCTTAAAGCTACTCCTGAAGACCTCTTGGAGTTCAAGCCTGAAATCTTAAGGGCTACATCCAGGTAAGACCTCCTGCATCTGTGGAGAATCCAGGCCCAACAGGATGGTCTGAGGAACAGACAGCAGCAAGGAAGTCCTGCAGAACCACCTCTGATATTTAAGAAGATGGAAGCTGAAATTAAATACTCTCAGTTGACATTTGCCATTGTACCTGGGATTCTCATTCACATCCAGTGCTAATGCAAAACTAACTCCAGGCAAGATTTCAAACAAATTCTTCATTTGAAATAAAAACATTAATAACACTAGTGATGTGACAAATGATATAAATTAGAATGAGGTATTTTGAAGTCTGCAGTGATAGTGAATAGGTTGATTTCCAATTTTCTCTGTAATGTGCATTGTATATCATCTAATGGGAGAGAATTATGTTTTGGAGTCACATTGTCATCTAAGTAGCCTGACATTTATCAGGTGATTTTTCAAAGGGACAAAAAAAGAGAACAGAAAAGAGATGGGAAAGTCAGTGGGAGATGAAGTCAGGGTCTTTGAAAATGTTATCTTTAATTTAATGTTTTTTAGGTAATGTATAAATATTGTCTGAGAAGCTCAGTCTATTGTTTAACAAGTTAATATTTTGCCTTTGCCCATTAGCAAATATTTGACTCATACAATTCAAATCATTAAAAGTGTGCTTCAAGCATGAGCACGTGTGGAACTAATTTTTGTCTGGTGTCCTTATCATGTGGTAGATCTTCAATGATTAGGAGACATTGAATGAGTCACTTCATAATGCAAGGTTAAATGAGGATGATCTTGACCAGAGCTTATACTGTCTTGAAGGGAAGGAGGTCACAGCAAAGGTTTTTCTCCATTATTCTATAAATTTACCTTAATTTTGACCTGTAGAGGTAGCCTCCAATTAGGCAATAGGGAATTTTGGTTTTATACTTAATTAATTTTTAGTCATATTTCGTCATTGGATGTTGGCCTTTCTGTGTTTGTTGTAATTTGTGGCATTTGTCAGTTACATGACAAAGTGAAGTTGATATGAACTAAAGGCTACCAAAGGCCACTAAACTCAAGTCAATCATAAGCAATAAATCCAAAGATGGTAGGGCAGTAGCAGTTTATCTTGTAACTAGATTATTTTTTCCAACAGTCAACATGTTTCTTATCTGTTGCACATGGTATGTGTTGCCTTTACTGTCCAGTTTTTATCACTGTAATTTGACACAGCACCACTGACCTCCATGGGGCTGTGTTTGCTTAATGGCAGTGGATCTTCCAGCTCTGACACGAAGATTTGATAATTTGCCTTGTGGATTAGGGTTTCTTTTTCTCTCCTACAGATCACTACTCCAAAAACACTTCTGAAAGGAGAAAATCCAGGAGACCAGTGAACTGAGAGCTGGGTGTTGGACAGCAGAAGCAGAGCAAGGCTGGATATTAGACAGCAGCTAATCTTTAGCTGTGATCGTTTACAGCAGCCTTTATCCACACCCTAGTGAGCCTTTGACTCGGGTCAGGGAGTGATGGCACAGCATTTCACACTCAGTTTGAAGACCCTAAGGAGGATCAATGACCAGGATGTCAAGTCTGGAGGTGATGGCAAAGTGTGTCTGGTGAATCAGGAACTAGTACTGGGTAACGTAATGAATACAGTGACACTGAAGCTGATGAAACACAGCATCAAGAGGAACAAGAATAAAGAGATGAAAAAGAACTAGTGTGAATGGGAAGGGGGGATGGTAAAGCACAACCAGCCCTGAGGGGCACTGTGAGTGTCTGCCCTGTGGCACTGTCATCTATCAGCGTACCCTGACACAGGACAGGAGTGCAGATATCCTCAGCAGGGTCTCTGGGAAGCAGTTGGAAGTGACACAATGCAATGGAAACGCAAAGGGGAAAGATGAGACATTCAGTCAATTTATTAGGGTATTTGTTGACCAGGTTGGAGAGAAGAGCATTATTAAATGGAGGAGTGGAGGGTTGTCCCACTTATGAGCAGAGTGGATTCCTGGGGGTGGCAGAATTATGAGAGATGGACAAATAATGTTTACTTTGTCTTGCTGAAGTCAGTAGGCCACCGGCTTTGATAAAAGTTGCATAACATTTTAGCACAAGTGAAAAGGCAACTGAAATTACATGGAATTCAACAGCTGAAAGAAGATTAATTTTTCAGTCCTTCTGGGAAGGATAAATCAAACCCAAATAAAAGTTGTAGTTTCCAGGTGCAAAGGAAAGAATCAGTCAGTATGATTTCTACACAACCAAATATCCATCTGGCCAAAGCAAAAAGCCATTCAAACAGTATTTCCTCAATTGAATGCAAACCTGCCAGGGCTCCATGATACTTAGAGATGTTTTGATTTAATGTGTATATATATTCCCTTTTCTTATACAGAAATGTAAAAGGTAAGAAGGGGAAGAATTGCATCTAAACAAACACTTTAATTGTTAGAAGAGTTTAGCATTTATTCAATTATGAAAAATATATAAAATCAATAAAATATATATTATAAAATATATAATGCCATAAGGGCGTAACAGAAGAAGACATTTTGCAGCTTCCTAAAAACTTCACCAAAGTCCACATTTTCTTGCCTTATCAATTACATCATCTGTCATTTACTGGAAAATGTTGGGTTTTGAGGGTAGCTTTTCTACCCTCAAACCTCTATGTTAGGTTTTGAGGGTAGCAGTGTATGTAATACAGAAAATAACAAGAAACACATTAAAGATTTTGCAGACATTGTTATTACAAGCTGTAAATTGTGTGAAATGTTTCTAGAGAAAAAAATTCTCAAACAGTCCAACGGTCTTGTTTTCTTCCAGCCAAATGGCAAAAGAAAGAGCACTTTGATATCTAACTCTGCATTAAGGTGACAGACAACATTTGTGTTTGCAATCAAGGAGCTAAATGTCAGCATACTGTTTTTTATTGAGACATGAATTCAGAGGTCCTGGTGAGGGCTCTTTAGAAATTGACCTACATGTCTAGCGTGTTACTGATAATAGATTTTTAAGGACAGAAAGGCAAAGGAGAATTTGAGATTCAGACTTAGCTACAGCAGTTAAAGCAAAATGGTTGATGGGAAAAGGGTCATGACTTCAGGAGTTACTTCCTTGCAGATTTATGCCTCTTGCCTGTAAATACAGGTGGATAGTTAATAGAGCATTGGCAAAAGGACAATGTATATCAGAATAAAGAAAAAAATTCCAGTCTCCAATACAAGAAAACCCTTTTAGTTTTTAAATGTTGCACCTTTTTTCTTTGCCAAGACTGGTACTGAAGAGTTTGAACTTAATTTCCCTTTTCTCTTCTTTCTCCTTTAAAAAAAAACAAAAAAACAAAAAAAAAAAAAAAAAAAAAAAAACAAAAAAAAAAAAAAAAACAAAAAAAACCCCAACCAACCAACCAAAAAAACCAAAAAAAAAACCAAAAAAAAAAAAAGGAAAACCAAACCAGGAGAAAGGTTATTTTTTTAATTTGGGGAAAAAACCCTCCAGAAAATTTAGAGCCGAGGGTTTTTTTCCCTCAAAAAAAGTTGTATTTTCATTACAACATTCAGTTTTATTTACTTTGGTCTGCTAGTTGTCTCCTGGAATCATGTAAAGTATTAGGGATATACATAAATAATTAAATGGCTGGAGCTTTACTCAAAGTCTTTGATTTCTGTTGGACCCCTGGATATAGAAGCTCAATTCTTAAGACAAGTGTTGGTTATGACAAAATATACAGTGAAAGAAAGCTTCTTGGGAGAACTCTCAACCTTGTTATTAATTTGTTTATACACCTGTTCTTTTCAAAAATATTGGTTTTAGCATATTTTTTTTTGTTTTCAGAACTGTTTTGTCTCTAATAGGTTTTCTGGATTGCTGATCATTTAATTCTGATGTACTCAAGGCATTCATTAATAATACTGTACTTCTGTTCCATGACCAGATGATATGTCCTATGTCTCCCAAGAAAATGGTTATGACTGTTGCAAGGTATTAGAAATTTTATCCTCTCTCCCAGTCCTTATTACTCCAGTCATGTAATGTTACATTTAATTTTCACATTTCTCACACTTTCTAGCTCTGATTCTTTTCTTCTTCCTTTTTTTCCATTTTGTTATCTGGTATCAGAAGGTGGTTGGACACTGGGACAGGTCCCCAGGGAAGTGGTCACAGCACCAAGTCTGGCAGTCCATGAAATTGGACATTGCTGTTAGGCCCATGATGTGACTCTTGGGGTGTCCTGTGCAGGAGCAGGAGTGGGACTTGGTGATCCTTTTGGGTCCTTTTCAACTCAGCTTATTCTGTGAAACCATTCCACGCACATGCATCTGTGTGAAAAAGAAAGATGTTCTCACACGTGTCTGTGTGAGAAAGAAAGATGTGGAAAGGACGGGGTGAAGTTGTGAGGACAAGATGGTGTTGGGATCATCACACAGAAAAGGATGCTGTGGGATTTCTGGGCTGATGGGAAGGAAAGGTCTCAAGTGTAGGACATGTACAGCATTGCTTATGGGTCTCTGAAAGTAGCCAGGCAGTGCAGTGTATGCCAACAGCACCCTGAAGATGTGAAGCTGGGACAGCTTGTTCAGAGGATGGTACCTCAAGCTGCTGATATTGTCAAGAATTTTGTGTTTTTCCACTGTTTAAAGTATTGAAGACCCTTTAATGATGGGTTTGATGTCACAACTCAATGGAAGAAACTCTTGCCAAGCACAGACCACCTCTAACCACTTGGGAAACCCTTGGAGGAAATATGATGAAGAGTAGAGAAATTATTATTTTCTGCCCCTTCTTAATAAAGCCTCTACCTCAGGATACTTATTCCTTAATTCATTTCTTTTGTTTAATTTTTTAGGCTTTTTGCTTAATTTCCATCTCAGCCAGAATCAGTACCCGTTTTAAATTGCTTTTCTTGCCACAAGATGGCAATGCTATCCTTCAGATAACAACATGAGAGTGCAGCAAACTTTATTTTCTAGGGACAAACTTTCAGAACAAAACAACACTTCGAAGAGAATTTAGGAGATTTTATAGTTTAAGGAAAAAGGGCATGGTAGTTGCTTTAACTGGTGGTATTAATAATTCTGGCCAAAATAATTCACCTGAACATGCACCACTGCTGTTTAACTCTTGTACAAATAAAACTAGTTCCATTAAATAGATTTGTACAGCAAAAGGAGGATTTTGTGGTTGTACACTTTATATGCATCCCAGATGGTTGCAATATATGGATGGCTTATTATAGTACATTTTTTTTGCATGTACCTAAATGCAATCTCCTGCTGCCTGGAAGAAAGTTGGATCTCAGAGTATGCCTAACTGCTTTGTAGAATCAAGATACGAGACCACTTTAAAGCTTGACATCTGGCAGTTCCTTAGCTTCCCCAGCCTCCCTGCTGCAATTTAAAAATAACTGCAAGATCATTGTTGGGTTTTAGTTTTCTTTTGTCAATGACCCAGAAGTTTCCTTCTAGATACCAGCTGGGATCAGCTCTGGGGAAAAAAAAAAAAAAAAAGAATCACAGCTCAGGAAATTAACCAAAATCAGCAAGGTAACAAAATGAGTCCAGAACCATAGTGCAGTCCTTCAATTTCTTCCTTCATAGAGCTGTGGTAAACTGTATAGATTTAAAGTTCCATGAAGGAACTTTCCATACTTTTTACAGACAGCCAAAGGCACAAAAGAAAGGTGAACTTAAAAACCTGCTTTCTTGCTAAAAATTTAAAACACAATGCCTGTCATCAGCATATAATCGGCATATAATAAAGGCAATTAAGGAGACGCAATTCTATCTAATTAAGTATAATAAGATATGTCAAAATGTCTAATTTTGTTGTTGCATTGATTTGCAAAATCTTCTTTAGGTGGGGGATGGTTGAAGCCTGGGCTTGGCACTCTAAAGCAGCTGAAAGCAATTCTGCTCACTGCCATGATTCCCTGCGACCTTGGTGTCAAGGAGATGAAGAGAAAAACAGGGAGAGTGGTTCTTCTCTCAGTGTGTCAGTCCTCATCTCTGAAAGGAGAATTACAATTCGTCCCTTCTTTCTCATCTGGTATCTCACCTATTTTGAACATAAGTGCTTTAAAGCCATTTTTTTTCTGTACTTTTGCAAAATTAACTCAGCTAAATTGCATCTTCCAGCAGTATGATGATACTGCTAACATTGTAATTAAATGCACCATCATTGTAAGAATTAAAATTGGATGTGACTTAGCAATCTTGTGTTAGAGAAGACATTTTCTCAAATAAATGGATTTATTACATTAGTTCAGTGTTATACAGTGTGCTTACTTAGGTGCTTGCTGATATGGGAATTTTTTCCTCTCAGAAGACCTCAGTTCACCATTTTCTTCTAACAACAGCACATTTTTCTGGCAGTATAAAATGTTACAAACAGGCATCTTATTTAGCTGAATTACTATTGACAGTCAGGACAGGTGTAAGTGAGGTTAACAGGAGATACACTGACCTGCACAGAGGATTTTAGTCTACTACTTGCTCTAGAATTGATAAAACAGTTCAGCTTTTGGGAATTGCTTTCATAAAGTTTATCCCTGTTCATAAAAACAAGGCACTGTTGATACATGAGAGGCACATTTATCTCCTAGTTTAAAACTTTCTAGGCAAGCAGGCCACAAAGCTTCCTTTAGTGGCTGGTAAGGACCAGGTACCACAGCCCCTGCGCCATGGTCTGCCTCCATCTCCTGGACATGCAGAACCATTTAGGTTGGAAAAGGCTCCAGGATCATTGAGTCCAGCCTAGGACTGGTCACCACTTTGTCATCTAGACCACAGCCCTCAGAGCCACATTCTACAGGACAATCTACAGCTGTTCTGTGCAGCATTCGCTGCTCCTGCATCCACTGCGTGCGTGTGCAGGTAAACCCCAGCTGCTGCCACGAGGCTGACCCGGGCAAACGAGGCAGACAGCAGTGTCCTATTAGTTACAAAATCATCTCAGAATTCCTTCCCCAGTCTGCTGCTTTGGGCAGGTCAGGGCCATGGGATGGTTCAGCTGCACCTTTCTGGGGACCACACAACACACCAGGAGATAGACAAGATACGGAGCAGCCAAGCCTCAGGGGAGACAGTGACCCAGTGCCACCTCAGAATGAAGTGTTTACTCTGGGACAGCTGCTGGGGAGCATTCAAGGAGGGTCTGGAAGAAGGAGGGATGTGGGTGCTTGTGAGGGTTTGAAGGTAAACCAGTGGGAGAAAAATTAACCGCACACAAATACTTTGCAAGAGATTTCAAGACTGAAATTACAATTTAATAGAAAGATTACAACAAATGCAACAATACAGAAAAATTGGCTTAAATACACCAAGTCAGACTACAACCTGGCCCCTGTCAGTAGGGGTGGTGGGCATGGGCCAGTTAAGCAGTGGTTGCAGTCCTGCTGAAGTGGTGGCTGCAGTCTTGTCAAAGGCAGTGGTCCTGTGGAAGGTCTGGTCCTTCTCTGGATGTCCAGTGGTGGTAGTGATCCCAGTCCCCAGATTATATATCCTCAAACCCAGACTGGAATGTTCCATACCTCCCCCAGGGCAGGAAGCTTCACAATGGGGATGAGTCCTTGGTGTGAAGAAAAAGAAACATTACCCTGCCTGGAAGGGTTGCCTCTTTTTCCTTATCTCACAGAACACCCAGCTGGTAGCCGGAGGGGCTGGTCAGCTGTTGCAAATTACCCACCATGAACAGTTCACCAGGAATAAGGTAGATGGGTGTAGAAGACATAGTTTGGTTACTCCCATGGTGGCACTCTTTCTCTTGTAACCAGGACAGTGCTGGACATGCTGGGTTAGTTGTTTGGTTGGTTGGTCACTGACCACCTTCGTCTTAAGGGAATTGCTAAGATGGGAATAGTTTCTACATATAAACTAAAAGTTCTCAGGCCTATGAGTAATAAGTCATCTCCCTTTTTTCTTAGCATTACCTTGTCCCCCTGTTTGCACTGTAGGAGGAAGAGCATGAATGCATGAGACCTAATTAGAAAGAGCTGAGTTAGTGTCAAGTACACCTACACTTGTTAATGGAGCATGAAATAAAACCATGTATTGCAGCAAAAGAAAATTAATATTGGCCATGAAACTTTCTGTTTTATAAATTGGAATAAGTGTATCTGGTGCAGTATATCATTTTCAATAGATTACTTTGCTTCAGTAATCTTAGAGAAACGACTCTTCAGTATACCTGGGGCCTGTAGCACAAAATCTATGTGATTGTAAGAGACCATTTTAACCAATTTTTATGACCAAGTTAAAGTCTGTTCTGTTTGAAATTCTCTATCCTGAGATTATAGCCTCTCAGCAAAATTATTTTAAGAGTTTTGGCTAAGCAGCCTAGCCAGTCACTGAGAAAGAGATTGTTTTGCCCACCAATATGGGGAAGGAGACCAGAGACTAGGGAGTAAGCAAGGACATGATGAAAAATTTGGATGATTCTAATATGAATACTGAGACTGGGTATTTCTTTGCAGGAAGAGACAAACTGGAGAGAGATTGAAGAGAAGAATAAATTCTTCTGTAAGTAAAACTAGCACTGAGATAAGAAACTTGAGATGTGGAAATACAGATTTTCTGTGAAAGAAAGCACAATTGTACTGAATGGAAAGAGACAGACAAAGTTGAGAGAAAATTAGAGGTACAGAAGTAGCAAAAGCACTTGCACTTGTTAGTCAGGAGCTGGAGAAGAAATAGCCTCAGGATAAGGACAGAAATAAGTAAGGAGGAAATGGTCAAGGAAGATCACATAGCCCTCTGTACTAGAAAAAGAATCTTAAGACTGACAGCAAAGATCTTTCGTACGTCACCCAAAGCTTGTTACCAGTTTTATAATGTACAAAACTTCATTGCACAAGGTTTATTTCCCTCTTGTATTTTTCTTAAAACAAGAACATATATACCAGACTCCAAAGGAAAGGGTTTTTTTTAGATTATGGAAAGAATTATTAACCAGGGAGAGAGAAGTACATACATGTGGATGAGGTCTACTTTCCTACACACTCTGAACCCTCTCAGACAATAAATTTTCATTTCCATCTTGATTTTTATTATCACATTAAAACATCCCATATATGCAAAACAATCTTCACAAAAGTCCTATGAGATGGGACATGGGGTAATCAGGATACTATTCCTCAGATGAAGACTATAAGCCTGAAAATGTAAAGAAAATGTACCCACTGGTTCTGAAAAGTTTAAAGTGAAAGCTCTTTGCTTTAGCTTTTGCTTAGCATTCTGACCAGCAGCTTCCACTCCAGAATCTGCCCTATGTTTTGGCTAGGGCATAAATAAGTCCTCCAATAACCTTAATTTTAATCTAGCTTACTTCATGAAACACATCCTGGCCCTATTGGAACTAGAAACTTTGTTCTCTAGTGACCCCAGTCATCATCATACCCAACAGAAGAGGAAAATATTGCATCCAAGTTCCAAGTCCAGCCTAAAGGCATGAAGTTGTTCATGTTTTTTCCTGCCTCATATTTGTAATGCTTTCCATGTTTCCTCACTCTCTGCAGGTACTTTGATTTTTGTGCTCCTGAAGTATTAGTTGATACAAATCACTGCAAGATGGTGCTTCCTATGTTCTCTCAGTCTTGTTTCCCATTTCTGACATTTTCTTCTGCAGGATTTGTCAGATGCACAGAGCAGTGTAGGATGCATATGAACTGCCCATGGAAGTTTGGCTGGACCTCTCACCCCCTCAACTAACCCAAAGTTCCTTGTCAGGCACTTGAATAAACATCCAAGCATTCCAAATACAGTTCTCCTCAGATTGCTCTGTGATTTTTCTAGAAACCCCCCTGTGTGCAGAGGATCAAGTCTAAGTAGGTGTAAAAAGCTAAGAGCTGTCATATTCAGAAATGTACTGAGATTTGAAAATACCTGTTTATATTTTGTGTTTGTGCATGAAAACACCCACAGAGAAGAACATTAGATTTAAATTATGTGCATTAGTTTCCACTAATGACTTCCCTTATGCTTCTACTGAATGCTTACTAAGCAGTAATGGTAAGTTCACCAGGACCCAGACCCCCCCATACACCTGCTGTGGTGAGCTTTACTCTTTCCTGGGCTTTTGGCTCCCCTTCACTGGCCAGCCCTGTCTGATGCCACCTGTCAAACAACATCCTTGAACAAGGCTCTGTGCCAGGGAAGCCAGGCAGGTTAAGAGACATCTGCAAAGCGCTCACTCTGTTTTGGTTTTTTTGTCAAAATCTACTTTAAAAGCCCCAAAGCATAGTTTCTATACCCTAAGTCTATGTTAGACAAAGTTATGATGTCTAGCAGCTAAAACTTCACATTTAGTGATTGAGGTGTTGCTGTTTCTCTCACCTGTGAGCATGTTCCACACTAGCTGATAAACTTTGTTGCAGGAACTTCTGGTGCTATTATACAAACATGCAGAGAGTTAGTAAAGGTTTCTAAAATTGCTAGGTTGTTTTATTGTGCACCCAGTCATAAAATGGATTCAGCAATTAATGGCTGCATTGACATAATTTGGAGAGATTTTGCTGGAAATGGATAATTCTTGGTTTAATTTTTCCTCATATTGTTTCTGATTAGGACCTGGAAGGTCATTAATTCAGTGTAGCCAATTAAATTCTGAGGAATTGCATTTTTCCTTTCTGAACAAGAGTAATTATGCTACTGCTGCACTGGCTGCAGTCTCTCATGGTGATAAAAGCCTGGAAAACAAAGCCACAAAATCCCTGTTGATGATACAATGATACAATATTTTTTTTAATAGGAGGGAATTGTAAAGAAGGTGTATTGAACATATTCACCAGCATAATGAAGAAACACACACCAACTTCTGCTTTGTTTTGCTGAAGATGGTTGAAAAAAACCCAACCCCCAAATCTATGAGTGCTCCTCTTACATCAGGGTGGCAGAACAAAACTAGGTTTATTGGTAACCATTGGAATGATTTGAGCCAAAGGCTGATCACTTCACTTTTCCTTTTCTGTACCACTTCATTTTCTTTTCTTCAACCACTCTCTTCCTTCATCTCCATTTGTGATATATTGGGAAAGACATAAAAAACCCCTTAAAACAGAAAATGACTGAAATGAGAGCAAGTGTAGAAACAAAATGCAGCTGCAAGAGGACAAAACAGTCAAAGTAAATACACTATACAGAAAAAATTCAAAAAGCATATTAGAAATAATGACATGAATTCAGCTGACATGTGATTTGTCATTTGGGATATTTCACCATTGCAGCTGAAAGCCCTTCATAGAATGAAGTGTAAGTGTTTGGGTACAGTATTTGTTACCATTTCCAGGGAAAGGAGATCTGAAAATAAGTTTAGTTAGTGCACAGCTGATATTTTCACTAGAACAAAAATAGCTGGTGTGGGGGAAGGGATCGTGGAGAGTGGCAAAAAGCAGGGGCTAGTGGGTGTAAGCCTGAAGGACTGTTGGAGAAGTTGCTCTCTCTGCTGCAGCAACCTCCTTCCAAGGTGAACATATGCTGTGCAGCCTCAAAAAAAGCAAACAGTTTGTGGGAGGTTGTTTATAAATCACATTAAAAGAAGGTTTAGCAAACCCCTTCCCTATCAGCAGCAGAGTGCACAACCTTCCTGTTGGTCTGTGGCCCAAAAGGCTCATCAGTGAATCACTACATGGGACTGAAAGAAGCTGCAGGCTCTGGCTGAGACTTCAGCAGGCTGGGTTGGAAGAAAGTGAGGTGTTCAAATAACCTTTCTTTAAAATGCGGTGTGAATCTTGAGTGTACTCAACATTCAATTTTCTCACCTCCTCTGCTGTCGTTTCATCTCTGACATGCCCTTTGCCAGATATGATTTCTTATTTTTTTCCTTGGAGGACTTTGGAAATGTTGAGCTTTTGGAGATTCATCAGTGTCTAGTAAGAGAAAACTGGATTTGCTTTATCTTCTCTAGAGATTTAGGGATTTTAATAATTTAGTTTGCCTGGGAATTATTTGCCTTGGGAAATTTTATTGCAAGAAAGACAAAAAAATTTGTTTCACTAAGGTAACTTCTGGGCTGCAGCAGTTGACTATCCAGATCATGGGCAAAACTGAACATAGTAAGTTCTCCTACAGTATCTTTTTGAATTATCACTTTTTAGTTGAACTCCAGAGAGAGCCAAAGTTGATACTTGGAAACTGGGGTTAGTAGTATATACTTCTTGTTCACCTCAGTTTAAGGAAACATTATTTCTTAAGATAATGTGGTGTGGTTGATAAAAGCTCCAGTTAAGACCTTTAAAATGACTCAGTCTTTCAGAAGAGATCCATACATCTCTGGCAAGTACAAATGTCTCACTGCATAAAACAAAGGTGGTGGCAGAACTTGGATCCATTTTATAATTTGCTTTATGCTGTAAAAACTTGCTCTGCCTGATGATGGATTGGTACACATCTAGGTCTGAGCTGGTGTCATGGTTCAACCCCAGCCATCAGCCAAGCCCCACACAGCTGCTTGCTCACTTCCCCACCAGCAGGACTGGGGAGAGAACTGGAAGGGTATAAGCTAGAAACTCGTGGGTTGGGATAAAGAACAGGAAAAGCAAAAGCTGCACATAAACAAAACAAAAGAAAACTACTTCCCATGGGCAGTCAGAGGTTCAGCCATCTCCAGGAGACCAGGGCCCCATCACATGCAATGGTTACTGGGGAAGACAAACTCCATCACTCCAAATGTCCCCCCTTCCTCCTCCTTCCCCCCAGCACATACACTGAGCATGATGGCACCTGGTCTGGGACCTCCTTGTGTCCAGTTTGGGTCACCTGTCCTGGCTGTCTCCTCCCAGCCCCCCAGGCACCCCCAGTCTCCTTCCCAGTGTGGCAGGAAGAAAAGCAGGAAAGGCCTTGGCTCTGTGTAAGCTCTGCTCAGCAATAACCAAAACATCTCTGTATTATCAACCCCATGGTCAGTAAAAATCCAGAACACAGCCAAATACCAGCCACTGTGAAGACAATTCATTCTACCCCAGCCAAACCCAGCACTGCTGGTCATCTAGACTTCCTTTATAAAGAGAAATTGGGTCTCCTGTGCTATTATCATCTCACACTGAAGCCAACATCTAAAGTGGGTCAGATGACTCAAGACCTAGAAGTGCCTCCTCCAGATGAAGGGTATTTAGTGTTATAAGCTCAGATGGAAGAACTTGTATTGCAAATGTCTCAGGTTAGGGGAAATGAATATACCTATCTACCTTTTTTCCTGGGTTGTCCTGTAGAAGGCTGAGAAGTTTTCTCTAGAATTCAACCCTTAATTTCTCTCTAATTTCTTTACTTCTATTGGGTCATGTTTCTTAGACTGTCTGTTTGAGATTGATGGTCATGGATAAGATCTTAATTCCCTAGAGTGCTTAAATTGCAGTTATATCAAATAATTTTCTGCAATGACCATGATACAGTTTATCTTGAACAATGTTTTGTTGCATTCTTAATGATGATCCACATTAACAAAAAATTATTCAATTTATCAGCTCTTCTGTCACAAGATAAATATTGAAAAAATAATTTAACGCTTTCCTCCACAGAAAGCTAAGGCTGCAACCCAATCAAATGCAAACAGGAAGGTTGTATTATACCACAAGGCCTTGTGCCCTGGGAGGAGAGATGTACATGTAGTAGCAGGTCGTGCTGATGGTGGAGAAGGGTGGTTACAGCCCCTCTGAACTTCTCCTGCTTTCCATCTAATAAATCCATACCTGCTTTATGCTCGTCAATGGAAAGTCAATGCAAATGAGAGCTGGTATAAAAACACAGTGTGCTGTTTATCAGTTGCAGTGGGGGAAATACTCCTTCTTTTGAGGAAGACACAATGTCTGTCACCCACTTGCCTTTATACGTAACCTATTCACCCCAAACTCATACAAATGAAATGTGAATCTACCTGTCTCATATTCCAAAGTGTCCCACTGTGGCACTCTGCTACCTGACACCCCAAAGCATGCAATGATTATAATTTGATATGTAGTATTATAATCTTCCCCAAAATACTAACTCTCCCCCAGAGGTTTTTAATCAGTTCTGTGTCATGTTCCGAGGCACACACTTATTCTCTTTTCTCACAAGCTGCACTTGTATGACACAGAAGTCTAAGCAGGTAGAGAGCTGGCACAAACAATGGATAGCTGTCAGACAGGAGATCTAAAATGCAAAACTCTGGACAATCAGCTGATACTGTGATGTGGTTTTCATAATATTTTTAGACACAAGTGTGCAGCATGTAGAGTATATGCTAGAAGATGAAATACAGCTCCGTCTTCCTGAAGAAAATAGAAGTAATGTGGAAAGTTAACTAAATTATTTTTCTTCCTTTTTTTTTCCTCATCTGCAAAGGAAAACAGACCTTTTACTCCTGCTCTCCTAAAAGATTGATGAAAACAATGCATGACATGCACATCAGGAAAATGCATCCTGACATTTTTGCACAGAATATGCATTGCACGTGGAGAGATTTTTGCTATAAAACTGACAGTTTTGGTGCAAGCTGTTCCTGCCATAACTACAGGGGATGGAGTGCAAAAGGGAAAAGTATGATTTACACTATACACATTTGAAATGAACCTGACAGGTGACAAGGTGGCTCATGTAAAGGTACCAGAAGGTATCTAAAACTAGTTCCCATACCTTTTATAGAACAGCATCCCTAAATATTGTACTTGCAATGTAGTGAACTGATTACAGGAAAATCACATGCTGCTTTACAGATTTTCACATGTATTATAAAAGTACTGGTGTGAACCAGTGAATTTAAAGCTTTTCAAGATTTCGTTTCTTCCCTCAAATACTCATAGCACAAAAGCAAATTTCCTTTAACACATTAACATGAAAGAAAACTGCCTGTTTATGAAAATATTAACAAAAGTGGCCATGCTGTTTCTGCATAGTTCTGAAGAGCTTTTACAAGAAATAAAAATGGTGGCAGTAGTCATAGCAAATTAAACATTTGGCTGCACAGAATGTATATCTATCAACTTTAAATGAGACTACTTAAAAATATTTCTTGTTGTATAAAGGTTATCATCTAAGCTATAATATATTCAATTTCAATACAAAATATCATTTTACTAATAAATTCCTTATGCTTTGAAATTTCAAAGAAGTGAAAAGATCTTTAAAAGCAATGATTAAATATGCAAATACAACCCTTGCAGCCTTTTTTTTTAGACAGATCTACCTTTAGAAAACTATCTATCTGCAGAGAAATCTTTTTTTTTTCTCATTTTTCTTCTCCGCCTCTTCCATTTTTAATGATGGATTGCTGTACAGTAGGCTGAACACCACACAGCTTCAGTCTTCCCTATTAAATTAATCTAGGGAGAGCATTAGATTTCTAATCTTGGACAGTCTCACTTCCATTCCCTCATTGCCTGAGGGCTCACCTGCTGTCACCTCAAGCTAAATTCTTCTCATGTATTTACATGAACCACCAACTTTCATGAGACTGCCAAAATAAATAAGAGCATCAGGATATGGTCCCATATTTATTTCATTAACAGATTTCTTCAGTGTAACTGCTACACTGAAAGAAGTAGGGCTCTGCTCCTCCCACCCACTAGTTTCTGGGAGAACAACCTGATTTTTGTTTTCTTACAGCATGAACTATTTAGTAAAGTTGCAAGAAATGTGTAAGTTAGGCATGCCTTCCAAACCCAACTCAATATTTGTTTTCCTTGGTATAGCAATCCACTGCTATTCTGCTCAGTACCTCCTGGGACTCTCTTTTTTCTTTTTGATTTTTACTTGCCTGTTCTAGTTTGACTCCTTCTTTCTAGAGGTCTTGCAATACCCCATGTTTAGAAAGACACATGATTGACAGAGCTACTCTGATAAAGTACCGGCAAACCAAGACTGAATTTCAAAGCTCACTCAGAAGGTGAGAGAATATGACCAATAAGAAGAAAAATAAGTATAAGAAGAAGGAAGACAAAGAAGAAAAGGAAGAAGAACCCTTCACATTCAGAGAAGCTGCTGCACATCAGTTGGAGTTGGAGCAACTCCAAAAACAAAAAAGCTGGAGCTCAGTTGCATCCTTTGGCACTCATCCCACCAGACTGCAGGAAGCGAGTCCTTGATTACACAGAAGAAAGGTGGGACTAGAACCATAAAGTGATTTAAATGCCCCTATAGCAGCTTGGGATCCTCAAGACCTCGCCTCTTGCAGTCTTCGTTGGACTCCAAACTGTATCTACTCTACTAATCTAGAGGTTCTTCTGCACCTTGGCAGCTCAGCAGGCCACTACAGTCATGACATGATTATGACCAGCAGCACTGGAAGTAGTGACGTGCTTGACATGAAATCTGGCCACTTTTCCCTTCAAAACCCTGTCTGAAGAGTAAAGGCACTGCCCAGGGCATGAGAGAAGGCTGGAACTGGGCAGAGAAGTACTCTGGATCAAGCAACAGCAGAGTCTTGGCAACCCATCTGGCTGCTTTGTTTAACCACAGAGGAGTGGTTCTCTGATTTACTTAAGGAGGCCTGTCTTCTCCTTGCTGGAGACACAGGGTACAGTCTCTCCCTCCCTTCCTTTGCATTCCACTGGAGCTGCTGTGCTAAATGTCCCAGTACTGATGCTGCCTCCCTGTATCCCCAGCACAATCAACAGCAACTGGATGAGCTGAGAGGCAGCGACACTGCAGGGGAGGGAGGAGAGAGGGATTCAGCACAGCTGGTCCAGAGCACGTGGGGAGAGACATTGAGCCAAATGCATCTCTGACCTTTGCCTTTTCCTAATGTATCTGGTCAACACACAGTGTGGCATCTTGTTAAAAGGCAGAAGTAGGGCCAGAAAAGCTGCTGTTGCTGCCCACCTCCATTTCTACATTTGGTGTTGGGTTCTCTCGCTGCTAGGTGAAATCCTCTACTAAGGAACTGCTAGCTTTGTAAAACCCACAGTAGTGGGAATGCAAATTCTGTCCCAGTCTATACATCTCCCACAGGAAGTGATACTATTTGAGGGCAGCTAAAACTTTATATTTGCCATCTGCTTCTGCAGAGCTCTAAGAGATTGACTACTGCAGGTCAAACCCAGAGGAGACTGACCAGTACAAGATAGAAATGTGCTAAGCAATGCAAAAGAAGACAAATTTCCTTCCTAAAACAAGATTGCAATAAGACTGTAGTAAGCTGTGCAAAAATTATATTTTGAATGATATTGAAGTATGGGGTAATTATGAACTGGAAAGCTAGAAGTTCATTCCTCACTTTTCTGAGCTCAGTCACTACAGTAGCTTCATCTTGGCTACCTGCTCTAACAGGACTAGATTTTCTCCGTGTTGCCTACCTTCCCCACAGCATGCCACCCAGAGAGCAGAGCCACCATTTCTCATGGGCTGGTGTCCAAAAGCATCTTCAGCAAGCCACTGTAGAGCAATTATGAATGCAAGTCAGGAGGAGGAAGGAAGAAGTAGGAGGGGAGGGGAGAGAAAGAAGTAGTACTCATTGTCATGGAAACATTTCTCCACTGTATTGTTGCCCAGCACTGACAGATGTGGCTTACCAAATAGTGTCAGAATCCATCAGCACTGGCACATGTGACCCAGTGTCATGCTTTAATCCCAGACAGCAACTAGGTACCATGCAGCTGCTCCCCAACTGCCCACCTTGGTGCAATGGGGAGGAGAACTGGAAAAAGTTAAAATTTGTGTGTTGAAATAAAAACAGTTTTACAACTGAAATAAAGTAAAATAATATAATAAATCCTATAATACTATCAGTAATGAAAAGGTACAGGGGGTGAGAGAGAAAGAGAGGAGGGAATAAAACCCAAGAAAAACAAGTGATGTGCAATATAAATGCTCACCACTCAGTGACCAGTGCCCAGCCCATCCCAAGCAGTGATTGGCAGGTACCAGCCAACTCCCCCCGAGTTTATAGACTTGGTATGGAATACCCCTTTGGCTGGTTTAGGTCCTGGCCATGCTCCCTTATAGCTTCTTGTGCAGCTCCTCACTGGCAGAACATGGAAAAGAGTAAAGTTTTTGACATAGGCTAAACACTATTTAGGAAAAGTTAAAACCTCAATGTGTTATCAACATTATTTTCATACTAAATCCAAAACACAGCATTGTACCGGCTACTTGGGAGAAAATTAACTAACTCTATCCCAGCCAAAAACAGAACAGTAACCAGCTGTTATTCCATAATATTTTTGTAATGCCAGGTTCCAGGCTTTCCAAAACGTTGGAGCTAACCATCATCACACTTCCAGTCCTCTGAGATTAAATATATAGATAAATATATAGATACATATGTACACACACATACACACATACACACATACACATACATACATATATATATATATATATTTACATATAGACAATATTCACTTAGGAGCAGATCATCCCTATTAGAGTTTGTTGAGTTCATTTAGTCTGTGACTTTGGGCTCTGGCTGGGTATCTGCAGTTTTGCTACTATTGCACAGCTTGTATATTGCAATCAATAAACTACTTGATCCCAGTATTCCAAGCCACTTGCAGTAACTTGGATACTTCACTGCTGATGAAGACAAATGTAGGATATCTGCAGACACCAAAATCTGTCGTGGGGCTGTTCTACATTCTAATGGTTGATTCTAAGTAATGTATTTTCTGACCTTGAGCTCTGCATTTATTTTTGAAGACGCTTGAGAATCAGTTTCAAATTATTGGAGGCATAGTTGTAATCTCCATTTTCTTCTGAGCGCATTGCTTTCAATTCCCATCTGTCCTTTCAGACACTTCCTCTATTAAATGGTCACAGAAGATGAATAACGGTAGTGAGAATTCTTCAAAATGGCATTACATGTTATTCTGCTACTTATTAATGTTCTGTGTTCTTTTATTTACAATAACCTTGTGAACATTAAGGTAAGATGGCATCCACATGGTCTTTACATCCAGCTGAAAAATGACACAAGTGTATTGTTAACATCCAAGGAAGGAAAAAACAATAAAAAGTGGGAGAAAAGAAGAGAAAGTATGTTTTAGGTGAGCAATTAAAGGAATACTCTTGTTACTGTGTTTTTGGATGAGCTCTTTCTTAGTTGTCCAGGTTTAAAATCTAGTTGTGTAATTCATGTAATTGTCAGAAGTTTATGCACTTCACTTGTAACACCTATCGTATGCTAATGTGTCTTTTCCAATTGATTTTATTCAGTCACTTAATACACACAAAAATGAACAATTTGTATTGCCTTTACTGGCTCCAAGCACAGTGTACCACAGAGAGCTTTGAGATCAAGGGACAAAAGGTTTTGGTTCTATGTATTTTCTTCATATACTGGAGTGCTCCATGATCTATGTTCTAATTTGAAGTATCTTAACAGTATGGTAAACTTACCCTAGGAAAGGAGCACACAGTAGTTGATTAAACCATTTTCAACATCACTGCACCTGTAATAAAATATTTCAAAGTCTATTACATGTGAAACTATGTTCTGTACCACTTTCCTGGCTTCTTTAAAAGACTTTAAGGTCATGAAATCTGCTTCACCTCATGATTCCTGGTGCCAATGATAGAAGATAATTTGTAATTTTAATACAAGGATTGTGATCCTTCAGGTCACTCCTGTGCACAGGTTCACCTCTCCTTTTCTGCAGTGCATGCAAGCATTGAGCTGCCTTCAGTTGTCTGTCCCTCCATTTATCACGGTATTGCCCTCAGGTTCAATTCTCTAAAACCACAGCTCAGACTCCAAATCTTTTGACATTTCTTATGCTGGCCTTCAAGAAAAAATAATTTCAGGGGTCTCCTCATTTCATTTCTTGCTTCAGAGTTTTCAGCTGCATCTTAGTCATATTTTCAAGCTTTTATCTACAAATATAAGTGAAAACCACTTTTTTATTAATTTTAAATTTTTTTTCTTTAATGAAAGTTAGGAGTCTCTGGCAATTGCTTGCTGTTAGCTGTGGCTTGCAGAAAAACAGCAAACATCCCAAGAGTCGAAGTAAAATATGAGCGTTACTAAGATAGCCATCAAAACTTCCCTGCTTTTTAAGCGGCTTTTTTTTTTTCAATGGGGAAACTGTATAATTATGAAGGGCAAGAAAAGGTACTGCTGAGTTATTCAGGGCTTTATGGTCGGAATAAGGTACAGGAACAGAAGCTTTGTGATGAACAGAAGGCACAGAGAAGAAAATATGTTTCTGTCAGAGCCATCTGTTGTGGATCTCCTCAGGCTCAGCTGTGGATATGGGTGGAGATCTCTGTAAGATGATGGAAGAATTATCGGTTGGTAGGAATTTTTAACTTGTACATATAGTATGGGAAGTTATGCTACCAGAAATTTTGAAGTCCTGGTATTTTTGGATGAAAAGGTCTGGGTGTTCTGCTACAAGGTCACTATATCTACCAGAGGTGATCCGGCTTTAAACTCAGAATCTTACAGAGTTACAAAGGAACTGGCTGTCAAAAATCATCTTTGATCAGGTGATTGTAAATCAGCTGAAACAGGTCAACAAGTAAGATTCAGAATGACAATTTGTGTGTGTGTGAAATAAGGCTCAGTGGAGTTAAGAGCTCAAAAATTTTAATGTGAAGGCTTGGAGTTAATTTAAACCAGTGTATTAATTAAGAGTTTTCTTGCATATTGCAGGCAGAAGGGAAAAATGGTAGGAAAGGAAAGTTGACCCACCGGGCAAAAATAAGCACTGGCCTAAAGCGTTTAAGGGAAAAAAAACCTGCCTCTAATGGAAAAGGAACTGAAAGCTGGGATTGCTGAGTCCCAAAGGTCAGAAAATGCAGAGCTAAACCAAAAACATTCAAAAGCCTTGCTGAGCTGTACCTCGTGAAAAATACCAAAGAAAAAAAATAGCAGGAGATGCTGTATTTTGTTAAACAAAAAGAGAACAAGAAGAGCCGCTGACTGACAGATAGAAATGAAAGACTAATCCCAGGAACGGCCAAACAGTAAATGAATCCCATCCCCAGGATCTGGGCTAGAGATAGCACTGGGCCGTGAATGAGGATGGCAGGGTGGTGGAAGTCATCGCTTGCTGAGGCAAAGCAAACAGATGGCACATTCACACAATATGCTGCCATCAGGTGAGAAGCAGCTCTGCTGCTGCTGTGGCTTGGCCAGGTGGAAGGCAACTGTGAAGTGGGCTCTGCTGGGCTGCACCAGTGTGGCTGCAGAAAAGTGAGGCTGCTCTCATGCAGCCCCTCCACTCAGCACTCACTGCCTGGCAGCTTGAGAGGCTCCATCCCATTTTGAGCCATCCTTAGTGAAAACCTGAAGTAAAGCTGGCTTCAGCACCCACCTGGAAATGTGGGAAACTTAGTTCCAGCCCAGGCAAGCAGCAAGTGACACTTCCCCACCCCCAGACTCTAAGTTAGGCAGATGGCCTTGAGCAAACAGAAATTTTATTGTATGGTTTGAACATATTGAAAGGGGAAACCTGAGCAATCTGCCACGGGCAGGGCAAACATTTAAAATAATTTGCTGGCACTTATCCTGACTACATCTTCTCTACTGCTGTGCTGGGTGAGGTGAGAAGGGTTTGCTGGCTGCCAGGTTGATAATGATATTGGGGCAGTGAGAGGCTTGGAGAGTTGATGCTCCCCTAATCTATACAAACGAAGGCAGCTGCATATATATTAAAAAAACTGAACAAGTCCTGAGCTGTCAGAGCCCTGCACATGTATCTGAAGGGCAACCCAACTGACTCCCACATCCAGCTGAGGAGCTGGTGGATGTGGGAGATGATCCCTTTGAGCTCCTCCTGCTCATTTTTTGGTGGATGAGCATATCTGTTGTCATTGCTTAGCAGTCCTGTCCTCTCTTCCCTCTCTGTTCTCCAAGTCCTCAGGCTGCAGTTTCATCCTGCTTTCAGCATGGCCTGCCCTTCAGCCCTGCCTTTCCCAAGCATCTTCCCCTCTATGCCCCAGCATCCTTTCATTCTGGAAAAGCTGCAAGGATCTATAGAGAGTCCTTGCCAGTACAGGGAACTTTTACTGAATGCTCTTTTCCTTCAGTAAGAGTCTCTCGGGTTCTTTGAAAGAAATGCCCCCAATGATATTGAACCTGCACGTTTGTTAAACCTATCAAAGATTTAGTGAAAAAGAAAAAAAAAATAAAACAAAACAAACTCACAAAAGTAGGACTGGGTGATGGCTCAAATGTTAGTTCTATCTGTCCTGACACTTCACCTGATCAGTAGCTTCTTTTCTCCCCAGGAGATGGTGGCAGAGTTCTTGTCCTCTGCTGGTGCCATCCCTAGAGAGAAACATGCTGCTTCGTGACAAGAGTAAAAGAAAAAAGGAAGGAGTGTTTGAGGGAGATAATCACAAATCCTATTTGAACACCAGAGAAGATCTTAGGGAAGAAATATGGAAGATAAAAGCAAATAAAAAGTGGAGTGAATCTCTCTAGCCTTAAGAAAAACATTGAGACTGGGTGCACTTCACAGGAACTAATATTTGAGTAAGAAATGACAGCAGATTAATTCTGACCTTGTAGAACTGAGGAGGCTGCTGGACAACAGGATTGCAGAGCAAAAGTCATGTTGCATGTAAGGGCAGCCTTTGGGTCAGCCTGGCTCATTGTTTTCCTTCGTGACCTTGGTGTAGGAACTAGACACGTGCTTACAAAATCTGCCGATGACACAAAGCTGGTATGTACAGCTAATACAGTCCAGAGAAAGACTTGATTATTATGCAGGAAAAATTAGATGACCTTGTGGAACAGCAGAACAGAAACAGCATGAAATGTAATAATCCAAAGTGCAAAATCATGCCCTTGAAGACTAATCACCAGAACTTTTGCTGTAGGAAAGGGGTTCCTGAACTGGAGGAAGGAGAGCTGAACAAGCTGATTGACCATAGAATGCCCATAAGCTCCCCCACACTATATGGTTATGAGAACAGCTAAAGATGATGCTCCAACAGGTACCTGGTGAGAATATGCAGCAGAGTTGTGAAGGAATTAGTGTAATGGTAAAAGGTATTAAGTTCAGATCATATGCATTTCTGCTCATCTGTGTTGCAAAGATACTTTAAACTGCAATAAATGCAGGGAAATGCAGGTATGTACAAGCAGGAAAGGTCAGACGGGGTAGCAGTGATTATCATTTCTGTGTTGTGTGTCCTTTATTCTCCTCCCTCCCCACAAGCTTTCATAAAAGGTTTGCTGCTCTGGGTTAATGTTTTCCCTATTGAGTTATTTCCATCCCCTAAGGAATATTTCAGTCAACAGGCAAGGAAGTGAATAATTCTCCTTTCCACTGCTGTATAACTTCATGACGGCGTGAGGAACTGCTTACCTTTATTTAATTTGTTAAAGCATGGCAACAGTAGGACATTAGGCAGGACCATAGAGTCTTCTTATTGTCCTGGGAAATCAGTCCATCCAATCCTCTTTCTGCTCAGGATTGAACAAGTTTGAACAGGACAGACGGACATGCCAGCAGCATCCATCCATGTTGGGTGCCGGCAATGACAGCTCAGGACTGAGTGTTGGTCCTTCCACATGCTGCTCTCTCTTCCAGCCCTATTGCTGGATTTTGTGGTGTGAGTCCATATATACATTAGTGCAAGGAAAAAAGGCTTAAACCCAGCAAAAGGCTTTCAGTCCAAGTGCACCTCTGGAATTTTCCTCCTCTTCCCCCTTTCATATGTTCTGGAGTCACTTGGGGTCAGAAAAAGGGAAGCAAATTCTTCCATGGATTGGCCAAGATGAGCTTCCAGCAAAGCCCCTTCCAACAGCACCGTAATGTGTGAAAAATATCTTGCCATATGGAAAGGCTGTTCATTTTTTTCCCTCTGTGCACAGTTTGGCTTGCCCCACGTTAGCAGAGGCTATCTTTAGCATGTCGTCGGAGTTTTTTATGAAGAGATATAAAAACTCCCACAGCAGGAGTCCTCTGGCTCTGAGACTGGGTGATGGAAGGAGGCTATGACAGACTGCTTAACTGGCCCCACTGCTCAGAACCATCTGCTTGCCAAGGTTTCTCAACTATGAAGAGAGAGGCAGACATTGCCCTTCTCAGCAGTGGTATGTCACTGTGAGTATGGAGTACCACTCAGAGGGTAGGAAAGGTTCAAAAAAAATGAAATCCAAGCTATTTAAATAGACAAGCAAGAGATTTTTTGTATTATTTTCTACTGTAAAATAGTCCCTGTAAAATAGTTTCTTATTTAGTTGTAAATAAGAAAGAAAATATAGTAGTTCTCTCTTACATGCAATTCAGCAAGGCTCTCCCATAATTTGTTCAGACCCTATTAATGAATATAAGCAGTTTAAGCAGTTTGTTTAATGGCCATATCTCTGCAGTTGCTTATGCTGAACATAATTTCCTTTCCTGTTGCTAGCTTCGCAACAAGTCACAAGAATTATTTACAGACACCTTAGTTTTATCTAATTTAACAGCTTTGTGTTGTCAGCAGTTTTGCCATCTCATTGTATTCTGTCTCTTCCTGGTCATTAATAAAGATGGGGCTGGAAAAAGAGTGGAATTAATCCCAGCAGTGATCCTCTGGCACAGTTTCTGTGGCACCACACTCTTACCACCTTTTCATCCCAGTTATCTGCCATTTATCCCCATCTTTTTCTCTCTCTTTTAACCCATAAAACCCCTTATCTCTTATCCCACAGCTACTGAGTTTCCTTAAAAGCCTTGTGGTGAATGATACTATCAAATGTCTCTGTAAATGCATGTCATGTGATTCTCTTTTAGTCAATATTTTGCCACCACTTTGTAACATTTGAACAGGTTAGAAAAGCACAATTTATCCTCACTGATAAGTATATCAATTTATCTCTGCTTAGCAGTGCTGACTTGCAATTTATTAATCCTGATTTTTTCCCTCTCTCCTACCTACCACCTGTAGGTGTTTTACAAGTATTTTTAATGATTTTCTCAGCTATTTTGTCCATTAACGAATTAAGGTTTTTTACATTTCTGTTTTGAGGGTCATTCTTTAAGCTATTTTAAAGATTGCTACAGTGTTGGCCATTTGCCAGTTACCCAGAAGAGTGGCTGTTTTAATGATGAATTACATATCTTTAATGATAAATTACGGTAGGCTGAAATTGTTCTCCATTCTTCGGATTTCCTCAGTCTCCAATAAATTCCATTTGGTTCTATGAGTTATCGGAACATATATTTTTGAAGTTATTACACCACTGATAATTTTTATATCTTTTACCCAATAGGGCTTTCACATCATTGCATGTAACTTCAGAGTAAATATTCTCTCTCAAGCCCTTCTTTTCTGACTCCCAAATGAATCATTTACCTTCACTGCAATCTTTCCTCACCCTGTGATTTAATTCTTCACACTTAGCAGTCCAGTAAACCTACACAGCTTTCCATATCTTATTTACTTGCATTGCTTCTTTGTCATCATGCCTTTGACTGGTTTTGCATATTTTCTGAGGTTCAGCTTGATGTATGAGTTGTACTTTGCCTGTCAAATCTTCCATTTTATTTGCTATGCTTTGAGTATCCTTTCCTGAAAGATGCTTTGGGGATAAAAATTGTTCCTGGAATTTTACCATTTAATTATCCAATGCCTTCCCTTGTTTCTTTGTTCTGAACTGTGGAGATCTGTTAAAGCACAGGTTATAAATGGCTTCCACTCTAAAGTTATTCATAACATTTAAAAAAATAATTATTTCTCTGGGAGAAAAGCCCCTGGTTTAAATGCTGATATTTTATCTTAAAATGCTGATATTTTGCTCAAGGTATTGATCTTGAATATGAGTTCATTCACCCAGGCTGGTAATTCTATCAGCTTCAAGGTAAATATTAATGTAAATAAATCATAATTACTTTCATAGTAATTATTGTACTTGGGACCATACTCTCTGAAACAAATCCAGTAGTTAATGAACTCCATTACATGTAGTATTTCTTCATGCTTAATCATTTTGATTCATGGCATGTGCTGTGTTTACAGGACTGGATTTGTTTTTTTCAGATCTAGAATTTGTGTGCTCAGAGTCAGTTTCTCCTACACACGTTGAATTCTGTTCAGTGGTTTAGGTAGCACATTTTGATTCTTGCCTTTATCTTCTTCTAAACAAACTAATCATTAAACATCTTTTGATATTCCCTTATAATAAGAGTTCCTTACTCACAGTTGCTTCATTTCTTCCCAACTTAGTACTGGTTTCTCAATCATCCGTGACCCTTCCCTTCTGTATCTCTGTAACATTTGTTATTTGCACACCTGTGATGAATCCTCCTCCCCTCATTCAAGAAGATGCTATTTTACATGTCTAATTTATTTCTCAAGATTACACTGTTATTGGAACACAGACACAAGAAGGCAAGGAATTTCCATCATCTGAAGTTGTTTTTCCATCAGTGGTTATGTACCAAAGACATTGACCACCATCTGTCCTGATTAACAGTCTGCCTCCCATACCCAAGCCTGTTAAAATACACAACCTCAAAGTTATATGTGCTTGAATAAGTAATGACTAAAACTACAGGTTATGTTCATGAGAAATGCTTAGTACTCAGGCTTTTGAAAAACAGACCACTTAGATTAGGACTAATCAAGTGTTTTATGATGAAATAATTTTCTGCTAGAAATAACTCAAGAGTTAGGCTCTCACTAGCAGTTGAGACAAAGCAGGATGAAGAATAAGTTGTAATCAGATGAAGCAGGTACTTGAACGTGGTCATCCTAACCCTACAAGCATTTTTGCTATCCAGGGCACAAGGAATAGGATCTAAAATATGTGTCTATGAATGATAATTTTTAAAAACAAACAGGTAGAAATCTTTCTTTTCCTCTTGTTTGTTGAAAAATTTAAACAATGGTGTTTGCTTAGTATCATATTCAGTAATGATTTTGCTACCTGAATTAAGAATTTAAATTTTGTGACTTAAAAAGCAATGCCAAAATTATGCAACACTTACACTCTAGAATTTTGTATCAAATTCATTAGCAGACTGTTCTGGCTCTTTGGAAATGGAGCTTCTTTTATCCCTGTAGGACTAACCCAGGAAGTGTGGCCTGAGGTACAGCGTGCGTTTCCTCTTCCTAGCAATGCAAGTCAGGGTTCCCTCAGGCTGCAGGGAGATTTGGTGAGACCGGGACTGGGCATGTTTAGTCTCTGCAGTGACACAGGGTTCAGAAATCTCCAGTCCAGGCACTGCCAGAGTGCTCTTCTAAAGCACCTCTGGGTGTCCGGCAGCCACCCTGCATGTCCCAGCACTGCGGGGCCCGAGCTGACATGGCTGCAGAGCTCTCCTAGCAGGACAGCCAGATGGGGCTCCGGTGCCTGCACCAGTGTGCAAACACCTCCTCCCCTACCCAGGTTGCTCCTTCTCTTCTGCATTTTTCTCTTTAGGCAGGAGAAATCCAAAGTCCTTTAAGAACTGGAGTTTGATACTGTTACTGCTAATACACAATACTACATCAGGCCCTCTTAATTATTTGAAGGCCTTCTTAATTATTTGATAGACTGGTAGAATCATTGCAACTATTTCCATTTGCCTACTATATGTAACTTAGGGTGTGAAAACTGTACAGATCAAGTTTGAAAAGCCTATTATTTGTCAGGCAGTTTAAGAGATCCTGTGATACTTTCTCTCCCAATACTAGACTATACTAGGAGATGTAAAATTTGTACCTTTGAGGTCACAACCATGTTTTAAACAATTTTTTTCCTCTCTCTACATGCAAGAGCCAAAATCTAGCTTAGCTCAACTGAAAACGAAAAGGATCATGACTGTTCCACAGTAGTCCCACCCAGGACACACCAGGCAGACTGGATGTTTTTAAGCTATCAGTGTTAGCTTTGGCAAATTTGTAGATATGGCAGCTTGAGCACATGGAAAGGAAAGGAGAGCCCGGCATCACAAGTGTCTCTTGTTTTTTTGGAGTGAGTGGGGTCTGGGGATGGGGTTGAGGTCTTGGGACAGGGTCTGGATTTGGCCCCTGATCCAAAGCTGTCTGAAATCTCTCCACTGACTCTGACCATGACTTAAAGCTGTAAAAAATTTCTCCAGTGTGTATATGTCGAACACAAACCTGTGTTCTCTAAAATGGCATCTTCTTTTAATGGCAATAAAAGAGAGAATGCCTTGAGGATTCCTTGCGCTTCTTGCTGGTCATTAAAAATTCTGCTGTCAAATACGAATTTGTTCTAATATGATTCTCAGATACTAGATGGTGTTTTCCCTTTGCTTTCTACAGAAAGTCTTCTATTACCAGGAATTCTCTCCCAATTTTAGTACCTGTAGATAGAATTATCTTATTATATTAGGTGGTGGAATGAAATTACACCCACCTTCTTTTAGGGACTCGTACTCCAACCTGTGTCTGGCTGTAGTGAGGACTGCATAGATATTTTTCTCTATTACAAAAATAAAACATACAATATTAAAGTCTTTTCATGCCAGCTTTGTTATCATAAATATCCCTGATGGATATGCTGATTCATTTTTTAATAGGGGATAATTCTTCAGATGAGAAAATAAAGCACGGAGCACAGTTAGGTCAAGGTAATTTAACTCTAATCTTGCCTAGTTGTTATTGTGATCTGGACAGACAGAACTGAGATAATTAAATCTTGATCATGAACTATCCTCTTCTCTTTTATATGGTTCCATGTGCCAAATACAATGCCAGCAATCTTAGCTGACATTTTCAATGAAAAGACATTTTTAGGCATCATAATGTGTGAAGGCTGCCAGCAGGGCAGTCTATCACTTCTACCTTACATCAAAGGGATGTGCACTCTCTTGGAGGAAGAAAATAAAGCTGGTATAAAAAACAAGACTTTAGCAAGGATGGTTAATGTGGGGACCTTGCAACTCGGAAGTGTCTAAGTTCAAATTTAGGAAAGAAACAGCACAACCAACACTTGCAGACTTTCTTCCTTGCTCTTGAATCAAACAAGAATCTTTGGGAAAACTCTGAAAAATACCTTTATGTCTATCTCTCATTAATGTAATTGCCTCCATTTCTCTTTCTGCACTCAGAAGAATGCGGCTGTAAAACAACCACGTCATTTCCACCCTGCCTAGTGCTGCTTCTCCACTGCTGACTGCACCACTGCTGAGTCCACTCACCAAAGCTGCAACCCTAGGCTCAGGGTGTGAAGCATAATCAAGTGAAGATGGTATAAAACCCCAGGAAGGCATGAAGCATTCTGAGACTTAAGGTGTGTTCCTCAAATAGCTATAGTCTTTGTTTCACAGCTCTATTTTTGATAGCAAGTAAATTTTGCAATTACAAGTGGGGCGATATCAAATCAGTATGAAACATTCATAACTGTAGCTAAAATTGGGTAATGCCTCCTCAGCTGATGCATGCTTGAGAGGGATGCCTTTGATGCCAAAGCTTTTTAGCAGGGCTCATCTGTCATCGTTGGGTGTGTAGCTTACTCAATTTGTCAGTCTCTGCTGGGGCTTTGCCAAGTGCTGGATTTAAATCCCAAGTTCTCCTGGTCAGAAAGGCAGAGTGTAGCCTGCAGTGTGCAGGATGCTAATACTGGTACTAGCTCTCACCTCAGGGGGGCTGCAAGACTAAAAAATTGCAAGGAGAAGATGAGCAAAACAGTTGCTGTGCACGCAAGTTTGTGTGTGAGAAGGAGGGAAAGAGAGAGCACCTGTGCGAGAGGACTTTGCTAAAGGGCAGAAAGCACCTGGGGAAATGGGAAAAGAAGACTGTGCACAGTCTTCTGTGCTTTACAGATACAAATATAAGGGGATGTGTGCTGAAGGGAGAGAGTACCACAAAAGAAGTTCACAGATCTGGTCAGGAAGATGGCAAGAAAAAACTGTCTGATAAACAACTGGGGTTTCTTCAAAAACAGCATCTGAGTTTTTTTCTTCACTGTTGAAGCCATCATTTAGGAAACAAGTGAAAATGGGTATGGTGGTCTCATTTAAGTCCCTCATGGCATTTAAACATCACCCAACAACTGTACCATTTTTATATATGACTGTTTTCATAGACAGAAAACGAGGATCATAATGATATAACGAAGACAGAAGTCCACATTGAAGGGTATTAACAGAAAGTGCTGCAACATAATTTGCCTCTTGCATTTTCCCCGACTGTAACTAATAAAAAGTCCTCAAGCCCAGCAGTATCGAATTTACTCAGTTAAAAAGCTGCTTCTCTGTGACAACAGACTATTCTTCTTGTTCCACTTCAAAAAGTATTAATTATGGAACATCATGTTTTACAAATATTTTTTGTATAAATGCTGCATTAAAGCACTATAATAGTGTTGAGTAAACAACTCTGTTTTGCAATATACTCTCAGAAAAAAGTTGCATCAGTATTTTATAAGTAGGTCACTGACAATTCCTTATGTATTTCTTAAATTCACATGGACTATTCCAATTTCAGCATAGAAATACATGGATAAAACTACTGCAAATAAAATATTCATGTTTTTCTTTAAAAATAAATAGACCCACATAAGCTGCAGTAAGAGAGGTAATGCTTTTCTGGTGTAGGATTGGCTTTTGCATGCTTTAAGAGCTCTACTTCGTTCAGTTTATTACCTATAATTAATATGAGTGTAATTAATATGAGTCTAATTAATATGATTGCAATTAATATGTGCATAATAAATATGAAATTCCCTTTTACAATGAAACCATTCATGAATTTGAGGATTGCAACACATGCCTTATTTCTTCATTTAATATGAAAATTGCTGTAAATATAAGATTATGGTGACTGATTCCAGGGTTGTCTCCTCAAGAAGCCTTTTTGCTTGCACTTGGAAAAAATGTGTTTGTGTTATTGTTGACATGTCCATTGCTATGGGGTTACAGGATGCCATTTCATCCAAGAGGTTTTGTAAAGAGAAGGTTAAGAGAAAGTGTTTTAATGTACATGTAGTAATACCTGTTACCAGGTGGTATTTCAAAGAAAGCCCCAGGACAAGAATAAAAAGTGCAAAAGATTACTCTTGTCTTCTACAGATGTTTCCTCGAGTAATTTCACCTTGAGCATGGGTAAAAACCATCTTAAACCATAAAAACCATAAAAACCAAACCAACCAGACCAACAAAAAATCCCAAACCAACTCAAAGAAAGCCTTATCAATCAACCAAAAATCTCCCAAAACCAAATAAAACCCAAACTACCTGTAAGACATCTAGCCTTCGGAGAGCCTTGGAAATTGCTGAGACATGTAAAGGTTAGGATCTGAAATGGCCTTCTTTAGACAGAAAATTTGCTTAACATAGAAAACACTTTCTGTGATGCATGGTTATTAGAGACATATGCTGCACCATTTTCTTAGGTTTGTCCACCTTTCTATGTGTGGACTAGATTCTGGTGAGCCTCAGTATGAAGTATTTGTAGTTCTCTTGGCTAAAACACATAGTTTCCATCAAAAGGAACAGCATTCCAGCCATCTGAAAGTATAAAACCCATTTTCTTTCAGGTATTTCCATACTATTCAAATTTAAGAAGGGACATGCCCTCCAAAAACTGTGAAACTGTGGTTTTAGAATGATCAGAAAGTGATTCCATGGCTAGACATGCATTTGAAACATTTAATCATCAATAATTCCTTGTGTTAGTAGAAATCTATTTCTGCTCACTTCTTGGTTAGCTGAATATTGACATTTAACATAACAGAAACACGGCTCCATGTAATGTGTATAATGTCTGCACTAGGCTCCACACAGATCTGGGGGAATAGGTAAAGCAGCTTGGATGGTGTTTCGAGTGATTTTTCATATATGTGAATATGAGTGGCTGCTCCTTGGAGATCTTTTGAGAAAGAAGTAGATTATTAAAGGGATGGGTTTCCCCTGATTTACATGCTCCTGTTGCTTTGGCAGCCTCAGCAAATGGAGAATGTCACTGTCTGCTGGCAGCTGCAAAGGACTTTGGGCAGATGTTTGCCTCTTCTGCTTTGTTCACTTGTATGCCTGATCCAACTGGCAGCGGGGCTCATTATGCACCATTATTGTTCTAGACATTGAACCTATTTCTTCACAAATTAATTGCTTCTGGCTGACTTATCTGTAACCAATGTGATTGAAATAGCATGAAAACAATCAGTGATATGTGGCTGAGGCCTGTTAACTCTCCCAAGGAAACCTTTGTTAAGACTGCCTTGGCAGCCAGTGGACTTCATGAGTTTGGAAGCACAATTCCATGTTGGCAACAGGCTGGAGACAAAGCTTTGTTGCAGAAGAGATGCTAGGCTGATTGGCATGGGGCGGGATGTCACTGATGACTATGCAAGATACAACATCAGGGATGCTGTGTGACCAGTTACACGGGTGGTACCGGCAGCAGGGTTCCTTTATTTTTTTTGTTTGTTTTCAGACCAGTTGCAATGTGAAGTAGCTGAAGATGAAGCCTGTAGCTCTTCTGAGGGTGACATGCACGTTGGGCACACTGGAACTGAACTCTAATGCCTATGCTCTGGATTTAGGTTGAGGGATGGATTGCATTTCCAGCTTTCATGTGTAAACAGTCCTCTCTCTCTTTTTTTCCCCCATTTCTTATAAGAAAGAAGGTGTTTGCTTAGTATGGTGGTTAGTATCTCAGTTGGTTAATTTAGTCCACAAAGGAGATTTACCATGGACTCCCATGGTTGTCTTGGGGGAGAGAAAAAAAAATGAGGGAAAGAACTGCTTTCTCTTTCAGCCTTCATAGTTATTGTTGAGAAAGATGTGAAAGGTTACTTGTAAAGATTTTATAATTTGCAAAGACTGTAGAGGATGAACTTGGGGGAGGTCAATATACAATATTGGAATCACCAGCTGACGTCAGGGTCTTACTGACATGCTTATGAAATGAGGGAGGAAAAAAACCCAAAACCAAAACCCCAGTCCTTCATCCTGCAGAATCTGACAAACTGGCAACAAGAGATTTCTGCCCTGCACATTCGGAGTCTGTGAAAGGGAAGGGAAGAATAAGGCTATTCTTAGCCCCCTTTATAAGCACACAAAGTACGGCACAGAAATGTCACTTGCTGGGGCGGGAGGAGGGTTTGTTAAAGAGGACAGGACCGCTGTGTAGAATCGTCCTTTACGACAGGGCAAACGAACCTGCCGCTGTCAGCCCGGCGCCAGCTCTGCACATTCCCCTCTCAGTCAGCTACTGCAAACGTCCGGATTTCTTCCCTTCCCTTCCCTTCCCTTCCCTTCCCTTCCCTTCCCTTCCCTTCCCTTCCCTTCCCTTCCCTTCCCTTCCCTTCCCTTCCCTTCCCTTCCCTTCCCTTCCCTTCCCTTCCCTTCCCTTCCCTTCCCTTCCCTTCCCTTCCCTTCCCTTCCCTTCCCTTTCCTTCCCTTCCCTTCCCTTCCCCCCCACCTTTCCCAAATTATTTTTATTCGTGCTCAAAGACCGGAGGCTTCACCAGACCCTGGACGGCACCACCTCGGGACGGGAACCAAACGGTGCCTTCAGCACAGGCGGCCGAGAGCTGCCGACAGGCAGGGGAGCGCCCCGAGGGTCACGGCCAGCGCCGACCGGGCGCTGCCAGCCGCGGCCTCCGGGGGCACCCGGGCCGTCCCCGCCGCTCCCCTCAAAGTTCCCGGCGGATCCCCCCACAGCGGCTCCCGCTCCCCCGGCGGACGGGGCGGCGCGGCGGCGCCTCCCCCGGCCCTGCCCAGCCCTGCCCGGCCCGGCGGAGGCGGTGGGCGGCTCCTGTGGCCGTGGCATAAACCGGCGGCCCCTCCCGCCGCCGCCGCTGTCCCCGCTGGACGGCGGGGAGGAGAGCGGCGCTGCCCTGGGAGCTGGGCGGAGGCTGCGGCTGCTCTCCAGCGGAGGGGCTCGCCTGGCGGCGGCGGGCCGGGAGCTGAGGGGCACGGGCGCGCCGCCTGCGGCTGCCGCGGCCTCGCTCGCTCGCACGGCGGCGGCGGCGGGAGGCTCCGCCGGGCTCCCCCATTGTCTGCCCGCGGGCGGAGGGCTGCGCTGCCCGCACGTCTCCCACCCTCCCTCGCCTTTGTGTGCTCCGGCCGGCGCGGGGCGGCGCGGCGCCCGCCGTGATGTGCGCTGCGGGGCGGCGCGGGGTCCGTGCCGCTCGGTGAGGCGGGGAGGGACCCAGCCCGTGCCCCGGAGGCTTTTCGCTCGCAGCAGCCGGAGCGGGGGACTATGGACTGAGCGCATCGCTGTACCATGGAGTCGGGCATCCGCTTGAGCACGCTCTGCTTTCTCCTCTGCCTGGGGCCAGGTAGGCGGATGCTGGACCCGCCGGGAGAGCGCCCGGGAGCGGGGCCGGCGGAGCTTCGCAGCGGCGATGCTCTGGCCCCTGGGCAGCCGCAGGTGCGGACAGCGGCGGAGGGGCTGGGGGGGTGCTCGGGAAGTTGCGGTGTCGGCGGGTGGGTGACGGCACTTTCTGGTCAGTTTCAGGCTTTGGCGTGGACCCCTCGCTGCAGATCGACGTGCTGTCCGAGCTACAGCTGGGAGGCTCCACGGAGGGCGTGCGCCAGGTGCCGGGGCTGCACAACGGGAGCAAAGCCTTCCTCTTCACAGGTACGGCCGCCCCGGCCGTCGGGACCCGGCGCCGCGCACGGGGCGCGTCCCCCCGGGTCCCCCCACCGCCAGAAGCTTGCTCGCTTTGAGACCTCGGGATTCCGTACCTTCCCCTCCTGCTCGCTTTTCTTCCACTCTTCTTTACCGCTCCCCTCTCATTATTTCATAAAATTTTTTCCTCTCACCCCATTTTTTTTTCTTTGACTGGTAGACGCTTAATTAAAGTACAGCAGGAACGGGGATGGCAGATGGCATGTTTGTGAGTCGTGGGGTGCGGTGATGAATAATAGCACCACCCACTCTACCGCTTTACTTGGGAAACGCTAAACATATCCTAGCTCCAGCTAAGGAAAACCTCACTGAAAGTTTTATGTGAGTCGAGCAAAATGTTGAAATGAAGTGCCCCGGAGGAGGGAGGCAGACGGCTTGAAATAAGAACAACCTTTTTTTTGCCAAAGGAAAGTGGCTCTTTGGCGCTTCTGTGACATACCCCTCCTGAGAAACAAGGAATGAGTTGTGGTCTCTTTTAGTGCTTGTAATTGTTTCTTTGTTAATAGTGGGAATAGACATAAAATAGTAGTCTTCTCTCTTCCAAAAGTACATTTAGGAGTTTTATCAGAGATTATTAAAAATTATTAAGCTTTCTTATATTGTAATTTATAAAAGACTGTGAAATACCTCTCAATATCTTGTTGAATATATTGGCATTGGTTACTTTCCATACACTTGCTCATTGTCAGTGTGTTTTTGAATTACACTTTAATAACATACTGATACGTTAAATGAAGCTGGAATCAACAATATTTTTAGGAAAAAAAACAACCCAAGTCTATCTTATTTAAACAAAAATGAAGCCTAAAACTGGCCTTTAGAAGCAAGTCTCTTCTCTGAAAGATTATTAAATGCTCCTTATAATCTATGACTAAGCAAGAAGGAGTGTGGCTCAACATCTGATGAAAAACAAGCACATCTCCTCCTCAGCTTGCACTTTCAAGAGAGGGGAATTTCATTGTTGGTGTCTTGTGTCATGCCAGGAGTTTAGCTTGGATCTGAAGAGATTTCTAGTGCAACAGGCAAGAGGCTGTGTTTCACATACAGGAGAGTTATGATCTAAGGGAGATAAGATCTGGAAAGGGAATTTCTTTTTCATGTTTGCATTAATGAGATAATTTATCAGGAAGCTAATAGTTGCCAAAGGCTTTTTTTTTTTGCTTTTTTTTTTTTTTTTTTTTAAGGTGACCTCTCTAGTGGTGTTCTTCCCTGGAGCTGCCAGCATGTGTCACTGTGGACATGAATGTGGAGACACATGGGCATATGCCTTGAGAAGCACTGGCACATGCTGGCTTTAAACATCTGTGATGAGCTTGTGGCTGCACAGCAGAGACCTCTTGTGAAGGGGTCTGCTGCTCAGCATGGAAATGCATTTGTGTGCCAGTGGGATTGGTGTCGTGTCCTAAAATAAGTGTAATTTTTAAGGCATCGTTCTGAGTTGAAGCCCCATTGTGCTACAGTGGGTTGGGGTGAAGGAGTGGGGGGAAGTTAAAACTCACTTTGTCTTCAGTGGTTGCAGGATTTGAAGTTTGGAAGAACAAGACCTGCTGGTATATTCTCCCAGTGTCAGGACAAAAAATTACTGGGTTACTAAAGAATTACTTTTTTTCAAGTTTTTCCCTCGTTCTTTGTAATTACAAATGTACATAAGTGGGTTAGCAGTTTATTTGTAACAAAAGAAGACAGGAATTTTAAATTTTCCCGGCAGCCTTTTTATTTTGTTGAGAACAATTGGAGAAATAACAAGGATGAAAACACTTGTGGCTAAATGGTGGTTAAAGTCACTCAGTGTCCCTTAGGAAGTCTTCAATGCCCTGCAGGACTGGAGATAATTTTCCCTGCTACTGCATAAGATGACTAGTGATTTTCTTATAGTAAATTGGGTCCTTACTGAGCAGAGGGATTTTCATTTTTGAACTTGCATTTAGAAATAGAGAAATTTCCTTCCTTGATCAGACCACTCGGTCCACTTAGTCATTTTTGTTCTGCTCTTAGAACTGACACTTTGGGAACATTGCTGCAATGTGTGCCTCTTAATGTATGTATTTGCAGTGTGTGAATTTCAAATACGTGTGTGTGTTGCCTTGAAGTTTGGTTTGTCTGTGTGGGTTTTTCCTTATTCCAGCTGAAGCCTTAGTCCAAGACAGAAAAGATTTTGTGGGAATGATGCAAATTACTTTAAATGATCTGTGAACTTACTCTGGAAGCTCCAACTTGTGATCCATCCTTTCTTTTCCTCTTGGTTTCTTCAGATAGTGAATTTTTTCTCGTATCATATACGTATTTACAACACTTTAGTATGCTGCCTTTTGATAGACCACATTCTGTAAAGCCTTACTTTACATAAGCTTTACATTCAGAAGTCCTAAATGCTGTTCTCTATTTTAGAAGGAAATTATGAATGTGGCATGTTGAACTGCCAACAGGTAATAGACAATTAAAGATGTATGATGGGAAAATTATATATATAGTTAAAGCAGAATAGTCTCTTTAGTTTCTAGGCAAAAAGTCAGTTTTGACTGCTTAATTAGATGTAGCATCAATTTTCAATATAGGGGTTTAGCATCTGATTGGCTGTTCTGGCAAATTCTCCCTTGTCTAAGTGACTTTTCAAAGGTACTTGTATTTATAGGTCATATAAGACAGTATGCAATTACTCTTTAAACGTAATTTTAGTCTGGTACTGTCCAGTGAGATAATTTAGATTATACTCATAGTCTTGTGTCATGCCGTGACTTAGAAATAATGTTAGCCATTTGAAATCTGCTGTTACTTGGACTTTTTTTGTGTTTGTGTGTGTACTTGACTTCAGCAGCTTTAGTTGCTGAATTCTAAAGCTTTTTAGGTGTCTGGTGCTCCTTGGTTGTCATGAATGGTAACAACAGAATGCCACTGTAATCTGTGTCTAGTTAGCTGCAGGGACTTCTTTTTCTGGAAATTTGATTTGCAAAGTAATTGTAAAATGTTCCAGTGCAGCTAGTGGGAAGATACAATTATGAATAGAAAACAGGAGGAAGTCTTGAAAAATGTTAGTGTTGCTGTATGTGAACATCTGCCAGCACTTTCTAGCCAACAGCAGATATTATTATGTCAAAATATGTTGAGAGGAAAATTATTCCTCTGCTGGTCAGAGCAGCAGAAGTCAGAATATCTGTGTCACTAATGTCTCTCTGTTGGCAACTGTTTATGTAAGTCAGTGAAATTTTCAACACCTTCGTTCCTCCCTTTGCAAAACTGGGATGACACTTGGGTAAAGCCCAAACCAGATGGGTGGACTGAAGTGTAATTAATGCTGCTAAAAAGGCTTTTGGAGAAATACACGTTGTCATTCTTATAGTTCTTTTTTTGTAAGGATACCGCATTAATGTGATTTGAGGAGATAGGTGAAGATGAACGTCCAATGTAGCTACTTTCCTATGTAAATATGGAAATCATATTGCTTCAAGAGGACTTGTTGCATATGTAACTGCTGGGGAGTTTGAAGAAGCAGACAGAACCACAACAACAGAGGCTGAAGGATGAAGAAGGTTTTGCATGACTGACTCAAGTCTGTGCTAGGAGATACATGAAGTTCATGCAAGGTCCCAGTAAAGCCAGATATTTCAACTGGCAGTAGGAAATGGTGTTCTGAGACGTGACATTCTAAAGAGGGGCTGCAAGAGTAACTTGGTCTCTGACATTTCACTAGGCAATTACATTTTGTCACCCTCCCTTTAAATTCTGTATTACATGTATTTTACAGATAGAGTATTTCAGTAGTCATTCTGGGTCTCTTGTTGAGAGCAGATACTGTTCATCAGGCTTTGTCCAAAGAGAGTGTGTGTGTAGTAATGGAGACCCTTCCAACTGCCTCCAGCACCAGTGGAGAGGTAAATCAAGGGATGAGAGGCAACACAAATGAAAGCCAGGTGATGTGTAAGGACAGTATATGCCCATCAAAGGGTGTATATTCTCTTCAAAGGGAAGGCTAAAAGGTGGATAGAAGAGTGTAGTCGGATGGTTACAAACACAGAGGCATGCATTTAAGGAAAAGATAAAAAGGGCGTGTCAGTAATGAAAATGTGAGAGATTATGTATTTGGAATTTATTCAGAGGAGGGGCAGTTTTAGAGGCAAAATATGCTATATTCTGATGGGGATCAAGATGTGCTATGAAACACCAGAAAATAATTTAATCTGTCAGTAGGATGAATGAAAGGACTTGGCAGTACTGTTGTTTGAGTTGGTGCTGGCTGGCACAAAATGCTGGCAGAAAAGAAAAGCACCCCTAAACCAGGCTTCTTGGTGTAAGTGATGTGTTATCTGTTGTTGTATGAGTGGATCGTTAGTGTGTTATTTTAAAATACTAGCAAGAAAATATTATTCTATCGTATATCCCTTTGGAAAGTTCACTCTGTTTTGTCTCATGATGTCATCTCTGGACACTTACTAAATAAGGAAGCTAAAAGAAGCTTTAAAAGCAGAGATGAGTAAACTTTGTCACAGAAATAGGATTTACGTTGCCTGTGCACTTTACAACACACACTGCTTTTTCCTTGCCACCTGTCATTGAAACTGTGGGCAGATGCTTTCTTCAGGTTCCAGCTGAGCCTGCTGAAAATATTACTGTTCCCAGCTGCTCATCACTGCCCAGAAGCTAGAGGTTACTGTCCCCACAACTCCTCCAAAGCAAGAGATTATCCGAGTGTTCCCATGCCTGCTGATGGCAAAATCAGCCAGCATCAGGAGCAAACCTGGCTGACTGCAGTGACATGGATTACAGTGCTGTAAAATCGCCTTTCTCCAGCTGTATCCATCTCCCAGAGGAGTGGTAACAGACAGCTGGGAATGAGGATGTTAGTGTTGCCAGCTGTCTTAGCTGACTGCGGAGTGAATACTTACTGCAGCTTTTTTTTGTCTTGCATGCAAACTGTTTTCATTCAGAAGCACTGAATCCTCAAAATGTGGGACTTCCATCACAGAGATCATCTGTAGGTAACAGACATTTTAATCAAAGTTTAATTTCAGTAGGCACTGGCATGTTTTTTTCATGTTAGAAATGCCTCATGTAAGCAATTGCTCTATGACAATGTGGTAGCCAGAAAGGTTTTGGTGTATCTGGAATAACAGCATAAGCTTTCCCTTTGCTGCCTTTCACTTCTGGAACTTTCTAAAGTCACCTCTGCACCTGTGCAAACAGTAACCATTGTGGTAGGGCACTGCCAGGACTGTGATTAATGCTGCTGGGGAGCCAGGCTGAAGGAGAGCAGGAGAGCCCTGAAAAGCTGGGCTGCCTTTGCTGGTCTGGCTGCTCCTCTGAGACATACCCTTGCTCCACAAGAACTCAACCACTTCTGGGCAGGAGGAGCAGTTGTAGCAAGAGGATGTGTTTGTGAGCTGAGCTGTCTGCTGCTTGAAAACCCCACCCAAAAAAGGAGATAGCATGTGAGGGTCCTGCATCAATTTTCCATCCTAAACCATGAATTTTAACGCATGGATAACTATGATGCACTTACCCCCACTGAATATTCATCAACATGCCCAGAGCTGGAGGCTGTGTTGCTTGTTAACTGGTTGTGCTGGTTTATTGGTAAAATAAAGAGGAAAAAGTTATGGAAGAAAGTCTTTTATGTCTTGAGCTTCTGCTTGATGCTTGTAATGGTACAGTAGAGGGTAGGGCTGAGAAATGGAAAGTGAAGAGGAACCTGAAGTATTGCAGATACAGAAACTGAGAGAAGAAAAGCTTGTAATCTCTGAATATAGTCATTAGTGCAGAGTTGACACAAATAATGTTAAGGAATGGCATAAAACTTGGCCTGTGGCATTGGGGATTGCATCTGTTTTATGCTGAAAGTTTCTAATAAATATTGTTGTTGAGAGTGTGTATTTGGCATTACTATAACAGAAGTATAAGTGTTAAGCAACAAAGTTGTTTTATGTTCAGCTCTAAAAATTGTCATTATTCATCCCAAGGAAAGGTATTTTACACAAAGTGTTACTTTGTTGGCCTTTTTTTTTTAGTTTTCTTTTGGTTTTCTACAGTGGGCTTTTTCTGGGGTGGGAAAGGTAATCATCTCAGAGATTAAATATTCCATTTAAATCCTTTGGGGTTGTTTTTTTTTGTTGTCGTTTGTTGCTTGTGGGCTTTTTTTGTTGTTATTGTTTTGTTGTGGGGTTTTTTTAATTGTTTTTGGTTTTTTTTCCTGTTTTTCATTTCTACTCTCACCTCTTTCCATGTGTCTTGATATGGGCTCTTGTCATCTTTCAGTTTGTTAAGTTCCAGCATGACTTTGGTGGCTTTGCCTGGGCTCGGTATGACAGCTAACATCTCCAGTCTCTGATACTTCAGCCTTTGGAGTGAATTAATACCTGCATTTATTTATCAACAGGGTGTGACTCAATTTAAAGCAATGTTGTGTTTTACTGTGTTCTTCTGGACTTGAGCCTGTGCTTTTCACAGCAAAGTTGTATCTGATACCTGCAATAAATTGAAGTCCCTGGGGGTCTGTTTTCTACTGGGATGATGATGAATCTCTAAAATTTTTTTAATGAGTGTCTGGTTGTTCAGGTTAATGCAAATAACCATGTATTGTTTACATATTCAGTATTGCCCCAAACGATTCATACTGACTAAGGACAGACAGAATTGCATGTGCTTCTTTGTGCCTTTACAATGAGGCCTCTTCTAGAATATTGCAAGTACAAAATCCTTGTTGAGGCTTGTATTATCTCAGAGCTCCAGCTGGCATTTTGTTGGAAAGCTGAAGATGAGTATGATGTACAGCTCTAAGGCACGTTTGGAAGGGGAATACATTACAGGGGTGTCTGTGTGGGGATGTGGGGCAGAGCCCTGGTTGGTGCTGTGAGAAGGGACCTGATGTTTGGAGGAGTGGGGCCAAAGAGCCTCTCTCCATGTTGATATCCCTGTGAGGGGCAGGCAGGTGCAGATGGCTGCTCACCTGGCAGCCTCTCTGGGCAGTGGTGTTTGCTGAAGTTAAAAGATGTGATGTTGACAGCAGGACACTTCTGTCCTGTGTGCCACAGAGAACCCAGCACATGTGCTCTGGGAGAGAGGACAGTGACCCTTCTAGGTAGCTGTCAAGTGCATCTTTCCATATTGCTGGGGGAGGAATGCATTAGCAAGAGGAAGTGATGGGGGAAAATGAGGTCTTGCTACCCTTATATAATTACTTTTGCTGTGGCATAGTTCTGTAGTCACAAAGTGTGCCTGAGACTTGCAAGGTTAATTTTTTTTTTCTGGTTTCTTCCTCCACTGCAGCATGGCTCATTCTCCAGTGAGATGCCACAAAGGACAGCAGCATTTCCTACACGTCCCTTTTAGATCAATCACAATGTGTGTTTTCCCTCTACTTTTTGCTTATAAGATGTGGGAAATAGGTTTTCTACTCTCCCCTCCTCCCCAGCTTATGTTCTTCTAGTCTGTATCCTCCAGGGTATACAGGTGCTACCTTGGAAAAATAGCTCCAGGTACGGTTAACTTCACTGCTTCCACTGAGTCTTAAGGGATGTGCAGTTCATAAGTTATTTAAAACCATTGGTAAGGGCTGGAAATTTTATATAGCTGTCACGGAAAACTGTAATTCTTTGTAGTGACTCTTCCCTATATTTCGTCCCATTTGGTTTTGTGCCGAGGTGCAGATCCACTGAGCAGCTGTGTTCTCCTACCTGTGCTACTAAGGCACAGCTGAATAAGGGGTGAAAAACATTTTTTCACTGTTGGATTCTTTTTTAGTGTCCATCTGTTTTTGCCTAAACTCCTCTATATTTTGTCTCAATGTTTAAGACATGCTATATTTTTCCATCTTGCCATTGTCCAAATAATTTCCTCTCAGGAGAATCTGAGGAGAAATATAAGAAAGGATACTTTGGTTTTAAATTTTTTTTTTGCCTGGACATTTTTTCCACAATAAACACCTACTATGAATGCTCACTTAGATATTTCAGATTGAAAAAAAATTCTGTAGCCATTTTCAACATGGAAGAATTCCACAGCAAAAAATTCTTATTTGTTAACGTTTTATTTGCTTTTGGTTTTTTGGTGCATGCTTTGATTTTGGGGTGTGTGTGTGATGCTGATGACTTCAGAGAGACACACAAACTTAGAACTAACTGACTTTTAGCTTGAATCATCTCATGAGTAGCTGCTCACAGTTCTGGCCTCTTGCAAGGTGCTAAAGCAATGGGCACGGTTTAAAAGAACCAGCAGACTGAGAGAGACTTCCAAAGACACAATGTTCAGGAGGCTTTTAGCAGATTAACATATTTGCTGCAGCACCAAAATTGCTATGATAGACTGTAATGTTTCCAAGGGAGCCATTACAATCAATATTGCTAGCGATCCATAACTGAGAACTCTTTTAGTGGAATTTGAGTGGCTATTTCCTTCTCTGAAAACATGGAGTATAATAACAAAAAGACCTCCAATTGTAGAGTTAGAGCATTGTTTATACTCTGTTAGAGCAATGTTTATACAATTTCCCCAGCACAAATGCTTATTTAAGTATAATTAGATGGTGGTTGCATCCACAGTGTTTATCCTAAAAGCGAAGATGACATGCACCAGCCTTGACTCTATCTGGATATCCATCACTCTCTAGATACAGCTGTGAAATGATCCAGAAGGGTTCCAAATGATATTTTCTAGTTTTGAGGTCAATAATCTGTGTTTTAATAGCTCCCTAAGCATGCATTTGCATATTGTGCCCCAGCTGTTCCAAAGACAGTCTTAAGATTTTCTGTAACATTAATATGCCTTGAACTTGAAATAGTCCCTAGATTTGCTCAGCTCTCATTGAAGAAAGAGGTTTGACTTGAGGAAAACTTTGTGTACCCTGTTCAGTGTTGCTCTTATTAAGAATCCTTGCGCACACCATTAGCATAAGGAAAGCATATGGGAGTAAGAGATCTGGGAGGTTGAATTTTTTAAAAAAATTGCGTCTGGGTTATTGCATTCACTCTGAGTTTCTGCATTTCAGAAAAATATCAATGAAGAGAAAAACAGCAAACCTGATTATACAGTAACAAAAGGTCTGGCTTAGTAAGAAAGCTTTTGAAGAACTTGAGCATGTACAGCTTGTCCAAGAAATGACAAAAGTGTTGTATGATAAGTGTCTAGTATTAGAAGATTCTTAGTGGTTTAAAATGAAGGAATTATTTAGTATTCAAAGAGCTAGAGGTAAGAGTAATGTAATGATACTACAAATGGTGAGGATTTAAGATAAAAGAAGAGTTTCACAGTGAACTAGTTTAGATTGTGGAATAGCTGCTGAAAAGAAGCGGTGGAAATCTCCATACTTTTGGTTTTTTAGAAGATAGCCTGAAATAAAATATCTAGGAAACAGTAGCTATGCTGTAGTTATTGTACATAGTTGTCAGGTAATAGGCTAAGAAATGAGTGGATGACCCTCAAGTCTTTCTGTACTCTGGAGAATGGGAGTGTTGGTGAAATTGATCAGGATAGAGTTTTTCAAAGACACAAAGTAGCATCAAACACTTAGTACACAATTATCAAACTGGCGCCTTTGTATTCTTGTGAAACTTGTTCTGTGGTGCACTTAAATATATTTTGATGATGCTGTAAGCCTACAATAGCAAATTAGAGCCTGGAAGCATTTTGTAATTTTAACTCATCCAAGTTTATACACTGAGCATGAGTTTAAGCCTGTAGCTGATTCAGGGCTAGTGAGCACATTCACAGAAGCATGGACTCTGTTAATACCTGGTTTAAATCAGAACAACTGAAAAACCTGAACTCTGGTCTTCCCCAGCTTTCTTGAAATGTCTGGTAAAGGTTGGCTTGAGCCTTCCATGTATTTTCTACCTGTCTGCTCTGCTTACAGTTGAGTGGTGTGTATGGTATTCCTTGGTATCTCTCCTCTTTGATGTTCTCAATTCAAAATATTTTTCTTTCCTTTTTCTGGCATCAAGATAAATATCCTGTGAGTAGAGATTTTTCCAAGCATGCCAGTATGGTTGGTGGCATTGGTGTCCTACCTCTACCCTCAGGTGTGTTCTCTCTGCCCCTTCCTGTTTCTGCTAGTGCTTGCATTCTGTTTGCAGTTCAGTACAGTTCAGCCTTCTCCCCCCATCTGCTGCTCTTTGTTCAGTCTGCTGCTGGGCACCTGTGGCTAACAACAGAGGTGTTGGATGTGTTCAGATACAATTTTTTCCACTGGTGGCCTCCCTCCCCCTGCCCTGCTTGCTCTATTTTTGCTGTCAGGATACAGGTTTAAGTTTTCTGGTGCTTTTTATCTGTGTCAGGGGCTGTTGGCCATTCTCTTGTGTCAGAAGTTAATCTTTCATGCAGACTGCATGGTTGTGGTGGTCATCTACAAAATGATCTCATATTAATGCTTTCTTAAGCTGAACATTGTGTTATGTGAAAAGAAATCAGCACTTAAATTCTTAAAAGATAGATTTTTTGTTAGCTGAAGGCAGTTAACCCTAATGTGGGCAAAAACCAGTTATACTCTAGAAAGCCAGGGATGAAAGAAAATTAGGATGAGAGATCCAAATCACTGCCAAGAGGGAGAAACAGGTTCTTCATAAAGAAAAAAGGTAAACCTTCTAGGTCATCCACAAATGATTACCGTTGGGCTAGGTGATCTCAAGAATCCTTTCCAGCCTAAATGAATCTTTGAAACACTGGCGTGAGGAGTTAGGTCCTCAGGAACAGCATACTTGTCACCACAAAAGGAGGTTTTGAGAGAACATGACTGAGCAGAGAGCATGAGTAAGTCTTACTGACGCTTGCACACTGAGAAGCAAGTGAGGGGGAGACATGGTGTGTTGCTGAGAGGGGATTGGATTGCCTACACCAAGCATGATCCTAATTCAGAGGTGCTGTGGTGGGTGCTGATCTCACACAGTCTGCCATTGACACAATGTAGTTCACCACTGGAATGGGATATGTTTGAGAATTTGAGCTGCATCATAGCTTCAGAGAAAAGGGTAGGGCATGTGATGCAGCTTGATCTACAACTAGCATAATCTGCTTGCATGATTTATTATTGCCAATAAATTTGTACTTTATTGTTGTTAATTGATTGGGCTTTGTTTACCTTTGGTAGCCTGCCTTTCATTTGGAAAAGGCTGGCAACACTATCTCCTTCTCCTTCTCCTGTCCTCCCCTTTTGCTGTGAATTGAATAGCTGTTAAAATCCTGGCCATGCTATACAATGAAAATAAAATCAGTCTTTTAGCAGTTCTCATGTGTGTCATGCCCTTATTACAGTATTAGTAGTGCTGGAAGATGATGCATTGTTTTTCTTCTGCTCTTCAACGTCCCAGTGTTAACAGGATTTCTTGGTGTGATCCGTTTGTTTGTTGTTAGGTCACTTTGACACAAAGTGCTCATGTGACAGTATGCAACCAAGCATAAATAGGTGCATATGCCACAGATGGCAGCTGCAAGGAAAACAAGGCAGGCCTGATTTTCTCCACAGGTTTCAAGGTGTTCTCGAAGCAGCTTCTAGAAGGCTGTTTTGTGCCTAAAGGGAGTTCATGTTTATATACACATATATATTTATAAAGCTACAGTAGCTGTAACCTTTTAAATATAAGGTACATTTTATATATATATATAATGGAATCTCCATCAAAATGAAGAAACAAAAGAAATCCCACTCTGTGCTACATCGGTGTCCTTGTTCAAACATAGTAGATTTTATAGTGGTATTGGCTGTGCAAAACCTAAACAACATAATTCTAAGTAGCAGTATGTGATTCTACTTATGAGGGAGCACGCACAAAACATCTTCAAAACTTAAAAAGGGTTTAAGAATAGTGTTGAAGTATAAGCTAGGAAAAACTGGTAATCAAAAAAGCTATTGCAACTTAAAATTGATAACCTGTAACCTATAAATCACCAGAAAGCATTACAATGATAAATAGATGGTGCAGAGCATTTTGTGCAGCACACATTTTAATTTCCTAGGAGTGGAATTTCTGTAACAAGAACAGAAGTCTTTTATCTTCATTATTTTGCTGACTTGTCAAAGGTCCCCATTGAGTAGCACCTTCTCTCCTGGTGATAGTATTTTGCCTGATGACAGTTGCTGGGAAAGAGATAGTATTTCTGGTGTACGAGGAACAGAAGTTATCTGTATCATGTATGCTTTTAAAAATTCCTGATAGTACTTTTGTATGTGTGCTCCTTCCCTGTGTGTTGATCTATGCATTTCTAAAATTCCTTTCAGAAGTGTTCAGGAGAGCATATTCTCATTCTCTGTGGCAATTTGATAGGAGTCGTTTATTAACAATCCAGTGTGGCAGGATCTGTATTGCTTGTTAGCAAATCAGCTGTTTCAGCCTCCTGTGCTGAGAATACAGACTTCTAATCTGGAGTCCTGTTTGTTCAAAGTTCTGGTTTGCCTGCAATTAGATTTTTTATCCTGTCATTTGCAAAAGGTTTGAAAAACTGGCAGAAATATGCTATTGCAGATACAGTCACTAGAACCTGTTCTATAACTATTTATCCTTTATTTACTTTTTGCCTGCTGAGTCCAAAAGTCATGAAATCCTTGTTCATGGACGTGACATTTTTGGAAGAGCATGCCTGACTTTTTGTGGTGCAGCTGGGCTGTTTTACATTACAGGAAATTATTCCCATTTGTAATCCTGGTGCAGATTCCCTCTTTGCTGAAGGGACAACAGCCCAAGGAAAGATGTCTAAGTGTCTTAGCATGTGCAGGTAGAGACTAAGATGGAGAGCCATGGTACTGAATCCATCGCCGAACGATTCGGTCCCATCTGACTTGCCTTGCTTTCTAGAAGCAGCTGGTTGGTATAAGCTCAGAGGCTTAACCCAGCCACTAGTATAATCACCCCCAAACTTGTTTTGTATCATCTCTTGCTTCTAGGATGCTTCTAGGCAGATTTCAGTGGTAATATTGTCAGTTCACAGGGAATATATATTATATTATGGCTGTTGCTTTCCACAGGCAGTCATGGATTTGCAAAGTCTATCCTAGTTGTCCTGATTCAACCCCAGTTGTCCAGGCTCTCAGTACCTTTCCCTCCTCTTGTCCCACAGTGGATTTGTTCTCAGCTGTGCCAAAATGACTTTAAACATCAAAGTATGTAGCATATAGGTGAGCCAGAGTTTTGTCCAGGTGTGATGTGATATGATTACTGTTTTTGAAGGACATAAGTATGAACAGCCAATGTAATTGGGGTAAAAATGTGTTCAGAAACAGGTCTTGTGGTTTTCAGTGTCATGCCATTGTGGCTTGTGGGACTTTGCATATGGTTTGAGCTGGAGGAAAGCTCTTGCTGGATGACACACCAAAGCTGTAGCTGACATTCAGAACAGAGGAAGCTACAAAGCAAAGGCATTTGGAACCTCCCCAAAAGCTGCAAGAACAAACTGTGACATTTTCCCCCTTGTTTTTATTTGATTTAATGATTTGGCTTCAAGTCAGTTTTTGTTTTGATTGTTTCGTTTCAGCTGAAGAGCATTTTGCCCTCTTCCTTTTCTCCTTCTCACCTACTGCATTTCTATCTGCATGCATCCTTGCTGAAGCATTTCTTTAGTGGAAATAAGAAGCCAGAAATGCCACACCATGGGAGTGTCAAAACTACAAGGGCAGTTTGTGGGCTATGTCCCTAAACAGTCTGTGGGGTATCCCAAGGTCCTGATCATGCCACTTGGGAAAGTAATTACTAGAGTCCTTGTTCCTGGCATTTGTGAGTGTTTGTTCTGGGGAGACCAGGTTGGATTGAGTTTATGGGGGGCACTTGGGTGCACAGAGGTCTGGATGTACCTGGCTGTATCCTGACGTACGTTTTGATTGTAGTCCTAAGAGTTCCCCCAGGTTTGGGAGCTGGGCAGTGCTCCTGGCCCTGCAGTGTAGGCACACCCTTTGGGAATGGCCCCAGTGGGAGTCTTACAGGGTTGGTGTTTACCCTGTACCTTGTAGTCTTTTAAACTTAGCTGAAACTGCAACACCTTCCCCCAGACTCTTGCAGGGCTCCTTGCTGCAGCCTTGGAGAATCCGACTCAGATTCATGTAGGTTTGGAAAACTACAGCTGCTTTTTTTGCTGTTCTCTCTAAAACAACTGGGAATCTTTGAGAAGGGAATAGAAAAATTTATAGCTAAAGTAGTTCAAAATGTTTTATGAGCTGATCTTATATATCAGTTTAAATAGCAAAACAACCAGCCTTTCTACTGAAGAATTTAATGCATATCACATCTAGCAAGGCTTTAGTCTAATAAAGGTTGTTTTACTTCTTTGTATCTTCATTTTTCATTAGAGGAATGCAACTCCTGAATTTGAATGCACTGTGTTCCCCTTAAAATCCTGCTGTTCTGTCAGCCTTGTGAAGATTTTGCTATTGGATTGGCTTTGAATGCTGCCCGGTTGGCTGGATGCAGCCTAGTTTATATTTGTTATCTAAATAAAATAACCATATAAAGTAAACAGTTGCCCTTTGAAGGCTGTGTGAAATCCCTAGTTACAAAAATATTAACCAAAAATTTGAATATGGGAACGTGACAGGATGGGAGTATATGCTTGTGACACTCATCCCTCCTAGTGTAGGAAATTCAAACAAAATTGAGCCAATTATATTTTTCAGACACATTTTAGCCTTCAGCCCTCCTTCTCATAAGCCACTAGAATGTAATTTGGATAATTCAGCAGAGCTACAGTCAGATGCAGAATTGATTTATAGATGCTGCTATTAGAAGATGATTATGTGCACATAAAGCAAACTGTGGAGCTCAATTAGTTAGAATGCCTCCTTCAAAGACTATTCTGCAGGAATTTGTTTTATAATTCAGTTCATACCGTATGTGTACTTTTTAGATGCTCTTCAAAAATTTGAGAGCACTCCCTTTACTAGGAAAAGGTACTTATTCCATTTAATAACTGTTTTCTTTTATTGTGGTCTGGAAATGAATGGTAGTCAATGGCTTGTGGTTTAGTATGATTTAGTATTTTCTTGCTTACTGCCCATAACTTGTTGGTGGTGACTTCCAGCACCTTTTTTTTTGTTTTGTTTTGGTTTGGGTTTTTTTGTGCTGTGGATTTTTTTTTAATTTTTTTTTTTTTTTTTTTTTTTTTTTGTGAGGAGACATGGCTGGATCAGTTAAGACTGGATCAGTTGCCTGTAATAGTTCCTCATAAGTTTTTATGAATGCAGTTGTCACCACAGGGAAGATGAGAGCATGGCTGCAGTGGGTAAAACTGCTTCTTTCTCCACTACCTGTTTGAACTGGTGGAAGTCCTTTGGACTTGTGGAGCAAGTCCTGGTGAAAGTTACTTGCTGTCTTTGGTAAAGTGCAGTGATTATTATCTCATGACCATGACTGAAATGACACTGTCTGCTCTTGACACCTCCAGGAGATGCTGGTGTGATGTTGGTGTTTGCTGCAGAGCTCTGATTGCAGATTGCCTCTGAGGGGGGAAATGCATCCTAAAAGTGGGGGCTTCAGGGAGCACAGGCAGCTGCTGAGCTTGTCTTCTGAAGGGCTGAGTTCCTGCAGGTCTTGTGGTCAGTGGTTCTCCTCACTGGGCTTTCAGGCTGCTTTGAAATGTTGACTCTTAAAGGATCTAGCCTGAACAAGGAATGAGACATGCTTTGAGTTTGGATTTTTTGTTTCTTTAATTGTCACTTTCATGTTTCTGTAAGTTAAAGATGGAGTGATGACACTAGTGATTTGTGAATTGTGGTCAAACCAAACACACACAATATTCTAGGAAAATAAACCCAAAATATACATGTTGTGGTTAGTGACAAATTTCTCATTCAAACTAATAATTCTCTCCTTATTTTTGCACTCTTAAGTTGAAAAAAAATATGCCTCTGGTTTTGTGTACTAGAAATGTTTGCAGTATGAGGTTTTTAGGTAACTATTGAAAAACTGGAAATTATTGACTAAGATATACCAGTTTGATTTTTCCAAGCTATTATGGAAGAAGCCCCGTTCCAGTGAAGTATTTTTGTTGGGTCTTATACTGATTACTAGGAGACAGATATCAAGAAGAAGCCTGAAGCAATATTTATTGAGCACAGCTGGTGATCTATCAAGCGCCTACTGCTAGTGTTCAAAGGCAATTGGAAGGAGGGATTTGCACTCTTGTGTTAGTGTGAAAAGAATGGATCTGACAGATCAAGGACCTTTCAGTCATCTTGCTTTTAAGAAATCCACCTGGTGCCTGCCCTGAGCAAAGAATGTTGTGCTTCATAAGAGTAGTAATAATTCAAAAGGCTGTGTAGCTTTTTTGAGCAGCAAGTATAATCTGACCTATTTGCAATACCAAAGCTGAATGGCCATGTGTTTTGGCAGTGTAACATAACACTCCAGCAGTTAGTGTGATGGTAACCTTAGTGTTTAGGCAGCCAGCATGATGCAATGAGGTCTTGCTACTGTTGTCTGTATGCAAGAAGGTTATCTGAGGTCACAATGGACGATTATAGGGTACCCAGATAAGGTTTTATACAATAAAGGATGGAAAATTCTCATCCACTGTAGTGATCAGGTAATGATTCAGGGTGACATGAAGATACCTCATAAATTATTCCTGCCTTGTAGGTGTTGTGGCAGCTTGGTTTCCCCTGCCTCTCACACAGCAATGAGGACTGGGGTGGTTCTGGAGAGATCCATGTGATGGTGAAGGTTTGTTTCCTTGCTAGAACACAGGCCAGCTGTAGTGCCGTGTTTGCATCCCAATAGCTCCAGTTAGAATAAAAGGGCCTGAGGGAGGGGCAATAGTTATAAATCTATGGACTGGCCTTCTTTAAGGGTAGGGGTGTTAAGCATATACTTTTTCGTCAGTTGCTTATGAGAATATCATAGGAATTTGGTAGAAATTAACTTCTTCCCTTTTTTTTCTTTCTTTTGGGTTCCCCTTTGTGTAAAACAAATGAAATTCAGCTGGGTGTGACACTGTTCAGGAGCTTGGTTAGGACTTCACAGTTGCACAGGTTGTTGCATTTCCTGAACAGATATTTAAATATTCCTGATCCATAAGCCACAATGAACTGTTTCTGTTAATGGAGACCAGCATCTTCATGGGTCCAGCTTAAAGAGTAAAACTGTTTTTAGAATAGTGTAAGCTGAAAGTGGTGTACTTGAGAGCTCAGCTCCAGTGCTGCCGAAGAAAATCACCAGTTCTGTTGCTGTCCACTCTTGACAGCTATTCCTGAGTTAGTGTCCCAAGTAGACCAGAATGGTCAAATTGCTGTGACAAGAAGCTTGTGGACTGATTTAGTTCTTACACAGTTGATTACACATGCTAATGAATTGATTTTGTGCATTAAAAATGTATATTTTTTTTTCTGGTATAATGTATTCTGGAGATTGGGAATTATTTTTCTAGCATTTGACATCTTATTTGTAAATTATCTCTTTAGAGGTTTTAAGCTTGGACCTTTTTTATTTTCTATGCATGTTATGTGCAAATTCAGCAGAAATATTGCATCTGTCTAGGCTTTGTGTGGGTTTTTAAAAGTCTTTGTTAGAGTAGTGGCACATGTATACAATAAATGTTCATTACATCTTGTGCAAGAAGCAGCAGGAAAATGCCACCCAAATGGAGCAAATAATTAGTGATAAAATATTTTATAATTTGGTGAATTTTTAAACTATTACTTAAAGCTGAGTAAATTTTGTTGTTTTTTTAAATTATTTATTTATATATTTATGCTATTAGGCATAATATCTTTTAGAAGTCATTAAAAAGTTGCTCAGGTCACATGTCAGGGTTTAGGCTCATGTCTGGTGTTGTCACTGTGCTTCACTGCTAGTAAGCTCAAACTTTGGATGGGATATTAAAGGTACCATCTGCCACCCCTGGAGAAAGTAAGGGTTATGACCCTGGATCAGAACAAAACACCACCCCTCCCTAGAACAGAACAGGTGTCCTAGAAAATGTGTTCTCTTTCATTTAAATGGCTTCCACTGTATGCAAAACTAATGTTTTAAGTACTTTGATCCCTGCTTTTGCCTGTTCAATTTTGCTTCTCAGAAATAGCCTGTTATTTTGTAAGCTATTTGAATGAGAATGTAAAGTCAAGTAAGATTTTATACTGAGTGTTTTTTCCTCTCATGTTTATTTTAGATACTTCAAGAAATGTGAAGGCATCTCCAGAAACAGCTGAAATCTTTTTTCAGAAGTTAAGAAATAAATGTGAATTCACAATTTTGGTGACCTTAAAACAAGCCCATTTGAATTCAGGGGTTATTCTCTCTATTCACCATTTAGATCACAGGTAAGTACTGATACCTGTCTGCTGGCTAATGCAAGTGTATTAATTCATGCATAAAAAATTTACCATAAATCAGAACAAGATTTTTGTGTAGCAGATAACTTGTAACTATTTATAGTGCTTGGATAGGTACATTGTGGAGATTTGTCAAAAGTCACAGGGGAAGGTCAAGAGGGGTTTTTCTTTACATGTCTTTTACCACCAAGGGCATGGAAAGCTAGTTCTGCATTGTTGTTTGTAACCACAAAGAGCAGATTCTCAGCTGGTGTAAAACTGTCCCTGTGTATGTCACTATACCTATGCTGACTGACAAAGCCTCGCCCTGTAAGTCCCCCTCTTCATTGTTTTTGACAATGCAAGCAGTCTTAAAAAAGAAAAAAATATCCTCCAGTTATGGGTTTACATCTTCCCGTGAATGGCAAAGCACTTTACTCAAAATGTTGTCAACCTTAAAAAACTAAAATGAATGACACATAGGATTTAAGGATTATCCTTTCAATAGAATCAAGACTGCTAGAGAAATAAGATACTTTTTATATATATACTTGAGTAATAGCTATTAAAGATAACTGCCCTATCATTCTCTGACAGAATAAAAAGGAGTTTTCAAATGTGCACTTTCTAAACAGTCATTAGCGCAAGAAACAGGTGAGCTCTGCTTTAGGTTCCTAGTTATTTTTATTTTCTTGTGTACCATCCCATAATTCTTTCTTGACAGTGTCACTACAAAATAACAACAACAACAAAAAAGACATGTTCAAGCACAGCAAAACGTCTGTTTCTTTTACATAAGTGTACAAGTTTTCATTAGGAAGCATGGTGACAATTATTTTGTGCTGGAAGATGCTCCAGTCAATTCCTGCAGAAGAGGCCTCATCTTCTGCAATTTGGCTGTTTGTAAAAAAACAAACAAAAAGACCAACCAAAACACAAACCACAAAACAAACAAGAAGAAGGACGACACTCCCAAGGATCATTATGCCAAGTTTATAAAAGGATTTTCATGCTTGTAAAGAAGTAGTTAAATGTCTCATGGATGGCATTAGATGTGCCCTTTGGCTTTTAATAAACACATTCAGGTCTCTTCTGTGCTAGGATTGTATGGAGAGATGTCTGTGTGCCAGAGCAGTGTTTGTTCAGCTGAACTGTGCTGAAATGAGGGCTGACCTAGGTGTGGGTAATACTGCAACCAGACAAGCACCTTGTGTAGTTTATTTTATGGTTTTAATGTTCTTTTATGATGAATGACAATAAAGACAAGAGAAAGTAGATGTTAAAAGGAAGCATTTGGATGGCTTATATTCAATAGCTGCTTCTTCAGTGCTGGATCTCCACCTCTGACCTTGCCCACCTCTGACCAGGGACTTGGCTATAGCAGTTCTTTTAGTTGTTAACTTTCTGTGAAGTCTCTGTCGCAGCAGTCATTGTAGTTAGTGGGAAAAGTAGCAATGCCAGACCTGACTGGTTTGCACTAGCTTCAGCCTTTTATCACACTGGTGTCAAAAAAAGTTGCACTAGCATTGAGCTGCTGCCTTGCAGTTCAGTTTACAGAGGTCAGTACTAGCTCTGACATTTCTGCAGTGAGGAGCTGAATGAGGGTGAGGAAGGCTGAAGGTGGCAGTAACTGAATGATGTAATTAGTTATCACACAAGTGCCTTTTCATGTGCTTTATTTTACAGAACTTTCATGGCAACTATTGGTTCTAGGGTAAAACCATTTCTACGGTACAAGAAAATAAAAATGTTTAAGAAGTGGGAAAAGGTGCATTTATTAATACTTGGTGTTTTTGAAAATAAGTCAGAGTAAAACTCATCCTCTCTTTGCATGGATCTAGGGATGTTGGTGCAATTATGTGAATTTACATTAAGGGCATTTCCTAAATTGTAGGGGTTTTTTAAATTTATAATTTTGTCTATAAACTTAAAATCGTTTATGTGATTCAGAGTTGACTGATTCAGTCTGTGTTGTCTAGTTTTATGAAGTTGTTATTTTTGTCCCTTTTTGCTGGCTCCCTTTTGAGAATCATCAAAAATGAATACTTCCACTGAGACATGGTCATGCAGCTATTTAAGGCTTTGTGTCTTAAGAAGTTTACAGGGCTGGTCTCACAACGTTTCCCTTCTAATGTCATGTGTTGAATGCTGTTCTTGGGCTATCAGAGAGAATTAAGTCTCAGGCTTGGGCATTTGCTGAGGTTGGGCTGTTGCTGTCATCACAAAAAGATGCTCCTGAAATGGTCTACTGAAAATATAGTAATATTTTCATACTCACTTAAATGTTTTGTTCTTTTCCTAAATAAGTATCAAAGCTGACTTCCCCTCTTACAATGATAATGCATTTCTGTAGTATTTAATGTATTAAAATATTTAATACAATACATATTTAATTTTAGTTTTAAAGTGAAAGAATCTGAAACAATACCTGTAACTGTCCTTTCCTAACTTGCCCATACATTTCCACAGACATTGCTTTTCCCCCACTGATTAGAGCAGCCAAGGAGTTCAGGCAGTGGTAGCTTTGGGCACAGTATGGAGGTGATAATTTCAGACGAAATTCTTGTGGTGTCAGAGAATTCAAATTACACATCAGTAATTGTTTGGATGAATTTCAAGCAGCTGAACGCATCTTTTATATATGGCAGATTTATATGGCATATGCCTGAAAGATAGAAGTTATAAATGTCTTCTTGGCTTCAGGGCTTTACCTTGACCAGAGACAGTGCCCTACATAAAATGTGTTGTACTTCATGGTAGCAAGGTAAATATTTTTAATTGTGTTAATGAAGGGATAGCTAAAATTGAGTAGAATCACTGTTAAACACTGATTGCTCTGTGTTTCATCTTTCAGTTTAATCTGTATTATCCTCTACACTTCTGAATTCGTCTCACCACCTTCTTGATGGAAGAGTCAGCAGAGAGCTGATTTTGCTCTGTAATGGGGTTGTAATATATGTTTAGTCTTGCTGTTCCATCATATATTTTCATTTAATCATCAACAGTGGAGCTGATGATAGTAAAGCTTTTTCCTCCTTTTGTGGTTAGATGGCTTTATGTAACTAATCTTACATTCATATCTCTTGAGATACTGCATATTAAGCCCTTAAAGGATGGAGCTGCTGGATTGTAGTTTAATGATTCTTTCCTTTCGTTAGTGCTTTTTATATCCTGCAACAGAGAACTGAAATCAATAGTATGTTATGGACAGGCATTTCCTACACTTAATTTGTATCTCTACTAATTTATTAAATTTCTGCCTTCCTTAGCATTTGTTTTCACAGCAGTTGGTGTCTTGTGATTATCTGCTGTCAAATGGGCTGTACTGCACAACAGTTTCAAACATCTTTCAGTATGTAGGAGGAACTTATCTGTGACATTTCTCTCGTACTGATTTATTCTACAAGGAGATAAGTTGCCAGAGGTGAATTCCCGATGCATGAATTTTGTTCTCTCATTTGACCATTGTATTAAAATAGAGGTGGAACTGTACGTTCCCTGCTTTTGATGTATGAGTGGCAGTATTTCTGGACTGCAGTGTGAAGTGTCCTCTCTGACACCACAAAATCTGCTGCAAAACTCTTACACTGAGAAAACTTTCAGTATTTACCACTTAAGCCAATATTTACTACTTAAGCCAATAATTGCAGAGCAGATGTTAGGTAATATGGGATTAATTTTCAAACGTTTAAGCTGTATATGGCTGTTCCCTGTGCCAAAAGAGGCAGTAGCTTATTTCTGCTTTTTAGAAATAAGCTGGTCCACTTCTGCTCCATGGTGTTCTTTGTTGGAAGAGAGAAGGTAATGTTCTGTGTTTTGTTTTTTTGGTATTAAATCTTAGTTTTTATTTTTTACTGGTCTGATAGTAATTATGAACACACTGGAATTTATTTGTAACAGCTTTTGAATTCCTGTAGTGATTTTAAACTTCTCTGGTGTCAGTATTCTATTCTTTGGATGTAGTTTGCATGTTTCATCAAAGGTGTCAAAAAAAGGTATTTTCATTCATTCATTCATTCATTCATTCATTCATTCATTCATTCATTCATTCATTCACAGCTTTTCCAGTGCGTGAGAAGATTCTGTGGGACAAAGGATTCTCTCTGTAGACACTGACAGCTTGACCAGGCTCTTTGTCCCAAAAGAAAAAAGTTCCTTGCTTGTGTTGGTTTGGGAGATTTAACTTCTATCCCTGAGCATGGTGTTAGATGGAAATATTTGTAAAGCAGCTATTTTGTGTTACACTCTGTTTAATGCCTTCATGGAGTTAGGAATGACCTGTTTCTTTGAGTGTTGGCTACAAAGATTATCATAAAATTGATTGATGCCATGTCACTCTTGCTTGGATATGGGGTTTTTTGTTTCAGTTTAGTTTATACTCTGACCAAAGAAAAAGAATAATAATTGGCAATAGGATGTAAGTTTCTGTAGTTCATGCACCTAACTGTTCCATAACTTTTGTTAAATCAAGTGAGGCCAGCCTGTCCAGTGTAAATCATTGCAGTGCCAGCTAATCCAGGGTGAATAGTCTGAGAACATCTTACAGAATGCTTATATGCATGTGGAACCTATTGAATTGAGATTAGTGACAGGCCTTCTTGAATAAGAGACAGAAGATTTGTTTCTTCCTGTGATGTTGAAAATTGGCACTGAAATAGCTGAAATGCGAGTTTTGACAGATTTTGTTTTTCTTCCTATGTTGTGTATAAGGCTTTCTATGAGCAAACAAATAACGGAGAAATCTGTATTCTTTTGGGGTAAGAAATGGAAACAGTTATGTTGAAACTGCCTTTTTCTTTTACTAATACATCTACTAGAAAGTTCTTTATTGTATTTACAGTCCTCTTTCTCTCCTTGGAGAAAATTTGTCAAGAAAAGGGAATGAGAGGCATGGTTTATGCTGTTTGTTTTTACAGTGATTGAGTTGAGAAAGTTCTTCCCTTGTTGATTTTTAGTAGAAGAGGAAGCTTCAGGCAGGCAAGATTCATATTCCTGGCAATGTGAATATATATTAGTGAGAACAAAATGGAATATATATTATATATTGATAAATGAAGCTAGTGGGAGAGATGAGAGGAATGAGAGCAATTGCTCAAAGACATGAATTAGTGTTTCAGAATTATTTCTTAAATTTGGAAATTTGATTTCATATCCATGGCCCAAATAGGAACAGCATGGGCAATGTGCTGTAATATTGGGGTTGGATTTTTCCAAGACCAAGCCAACACCTTTTGCAAGAACAGCTTTCCTTGGAGTGCTTTGAAGAGCTTGGTGAGACCTCAGTTCCTGCTTCTGGCTCCTTCTAAGCTCCCATAAGGGTTGTGGAAAGGCCAGCTGGGAGCCTTGCCTTGTCATCAGCAGTAGCATTGGATGGGCTGGAGGATCTTGCTCTTGTGATGGCCATGGGCTCTTGGATCATAGCACTAAACCCAGCAGAAGCTATGAACACTGTTGTGGGGGTAAGGCAAGATTTTGCCTCCCTGATTTGGTTGACCTCAGAATTTGGGAGGTAAGCAAAGAGGTCTCTGAGGTGAGAGGCAGGGTCTTGACTTCAAAGGCTTCCAGACCACAGCAGTCCTACTGAAATCAGATGAGGGGCTGCAAGGAGTTGATAAGAGCAATATCTTACTGACACACATTTTTTTTCCTGCCTGCTTTATTAGTTTGAATCAGGCACAGACACTGAGTGGCACAGTGTTGGAAAGAATTTGAACAGCCTCACATGTTTGTTTCATAACTTCCAAATCCACATCAGGGTACTGAATCTCACTTTCCTAGCTGCTGCCTTGTGCTTCTTTCTGTGTGGAGAGAAGCTGTGCAGCAGTAACTTGTGCAGGTGCATGTGTGTGGATGGTGCCTCTCTGCCCTGCTGTTATCTCTTGCCTGGATGCTCTCTCCCATGAACATCCCAACAAGGAGGGTGTTCCTCCGTGCATGTCCCAGTGCTGGCTCCATCACCTGAGCACATCATGAATGCACCTTTCTCCTCCACAGCTGTTCTCCGGATCTGTCCAGTGCAGGGAGCAGTGCTGTGCTGAAACAAAGCTGAAGTGCATGACTGTTTTTGTGGTGGAAGAAAATAAACAAGAGAGATGTAAATGCCAGAATGATCAGTTGGTGTCTGACTGGGGTGCTTCAAAGGCATTTTCCTCACAAGGTTAATTTCTGCTCTGCCTGATTTGGAGCAGGAACTTGAACTTTTTTTTTCCACCTTAGACAAGTGCCCTGAGAAATGCCATTCTCCTTTTTTTTCTCCCCACTTGATGCAGTGCTGATGCAGATTTGTTGGCAGTGTCAAGGGCTTGCTAGTAAACCAAACAGTGTCCAGGCTGGAGCGCTGGCTTGCTGCTGTCCATTTTGCATAATTGTTAGCATCTTCCTTGGCATGCTTCTGTCTCCTGCAGTTAGTACCCTTGCAGATGATGTCAGGGCAGTCTGTGAAGCAGCACTGGCCCAGGCCTGTTCCCACCAGTCAGTGTGGAAAAGTGCACCAGTTTCAGGGAAAAAGTGTGAGAGATCATCAAGATGGATATGAGTTGAAGTGGAGCACCAGTTTTATAATAGAAATTTGAGAGAATGGTTTTGCTGTCCTGCTGTTTATATGATCTGTGTTGATATGCATCTTCTCTTTTTTGAGCTCTCTTCACTTGGGGTTTCTGCTTTCATATACGTAATAATCATGGCATTAAAGATATTTGAGAAAGTTTTCCAGAGAATCTTATATTTGTGCTCTCTCTCTCTCTCTCATTTTCCCACTTTAGCAAGGATGTCATCCTAGACCCCACAAGCTTTGCTGTGAGAATGTTTGTGTCTGTCAAAAGATTTGGTTTTAATGAATGGATCAATGTTATTGTACAAAAATGCCCTAAATCAGAAAATGACAGTCTGGCTTTAAAACTACATTCAGCAAAAGGATGGGTCAGAAATGGAATTGGTGGCATTCCTGCCCATTGTGCACTTGCACTAAGGGCTACAACTTTTCCAGAAAAGCAAAGGAAATTTTTTAGCTAATAATTCCCTGATAAAAATGCCAGTCTTCTCTTGTCTAGGTAGAGCTCTAGATGGAAAAGGATAAAAACAGTAAGATCAAGCAGTAGTATGAGTTAGAGATGGGAACTAGATTCTTATGGGTAAAATGAAGACACCATAGAATCATGTCGATTGAAAAAATTATAATCTGTCTGGGGATATTTTGGTGCCATGTTGTTCTAGGGGGATGCACTAAGCAATAAAAACTTATAGTTAGTGTTTCATAACACTTAGTGTTACTTCCAGATTAAGTGTTCTGAAACATAGAAGAATAAAACTCACGCTCCTGACCACCCAGTCATGATACCACAGAAAACAGCAAATAATGCATTGCTGAATGTGGTAGTGGTGCTCCATGAGTTGTTTTTGTGTCTTCATAATCTACTCCTAGCAGAATTGCTTGCTGCTATTGTGCAATGAGGTCTACTTTGTAGGATCTCCTTTTTCTTTTTTAATGTTTTATGTTAATAAACTTAACAAAAAAGGCACAACTTTGATAGCAAAAATCTTCAGATAAAGATTTTTTTATAAGTAATGGAGATAAGGATTTAAAATTTTTTTCTTAAGTACATATTGCTGTTTAATTTTATTTATTTGCCTTTTTTTCAGTATAGACCAAAGAGCCACGAAGAAATATTTTAGCATTATACCTATAAATGTGAGTAGGAAAATTTAAAAAACCCCACCTCCCTGTTATAAATTCTTAAGCAGCAGACATGATATTTTGCCTTTAGCTTCTGAAGTACTTGTCTACATGGTGTAAATGCAAGTCGGAATTATTAGTTGTGTGGAATAAGTGTGTGCATTTGTTGTGTGAGAAAGGATGCCACATGAATAAGTGAGCCATCAAAGACCTGGCATTGCCAACACTGGAATGGCCATACCTCCCTCTTCTCAAAGACATCTACTGTGTGCACTGAGACCAGCTGGTGTTTCACCCCCTAAATCTCTAACTTTTTGCTGTACATCCTGACTTTTACTTCCAGAGTCTCCCTTGTGCTACTCTGTCACCTCCCAAAGAGCAGGTCGTGCCCAGGCTGGTGTGACCACATGCCCTGTGGATGGTCATAGAGCTCCACAGTGCACAGATCTGCTGAGTCCCAGCTCTTACCTAGAAGTTACAATAGATCAGTGCTGAGCAGCAGAGCAAACATCACTGTTTTCTGTCTCAGATTCCTCCAGGGCATTCAAAACAAATTTCTTCCTCTTACAAAGCCAGGCTCCTCCCTAGTCAGTACATTAGGGATCACTGGCTGGCTGGTTTCCAGGCAGAGCAGCTGATCTGATGCTGTGGCCTTGGCTGTTGCCTTTGCAGTGATTGTGCACACACAGAGTGATCTACACAGATGTAGCAACCTTTTCTTCCAGGTTGGCATTTTCTTCTCTGCATGTTGAACATAGCAAAACATAAGCACATATCATCTCCTTGTGAAGTTAAATCCAAGTTTACCCCAAGGTGGGTGTGGTTGTTTGGGGGGACTTAAAATCAGGTAGGCTGGTATTGATTAACAACCACAGAGATTACGGATTTTACAAAGAGAGGTGCAGGTTCTGCTGTTGTGTTGGGTTTCTCATTGTGGTTTACTTTTTACGCCAGTAGTCATTTGCCTTCTGCAGCATAGAAGACCTTGGGGCTGTTGGGAGAAGCATCAGTGATGTTTAAAATGGGATATCTTTGGCTGCTGCTCTCACTGCAATGACTGGGCTGGGCTAGGCTGATGTGGACAAGGAACTGGTGATTCAGCTGATGAGGTTCCCCTGAAGCTTTTCAGTAATAAGATTCTTGGCTAGGAGAAGACTGCAGTACAATGCAGTTAGTCTTTCTTTTGGGAGCAAGTCCTTCAGGAGTTGGCAGCACCCTCCTTTTTCTCTCAAATGATTAGTGATCTGGACTGTACCGAGAACTATAGAGTGGTTTTATCACCAGACATGAATTTCTAAGATCCAGGTCTGTTTGCTTAGTGTATTTTCTGAAAGATTCTTCCAAACCTTTGGAAACCATGCACCTGAGTGTTACAGCCTCGTGGATGGAACAAGAAGCCTCACTGTGGGCAGACTGCATTTTCACTCATATATGTTTGTCACTGCTGAGTCTTGTCCTATCTCCTGAAACTCATGAGGCTGAGACAGAGCTGTGTAAGTCCAGGCAGTTAAACAAATGTAGAAAAGGGGAATAGCAAGCACAGCATTTTGTAAAAGAATTGAGTAGAAATGATTCACTTTCATGTCTGTATTTCAGCATCATGGCATTTGTTCAAGCTGAAAGCAGTATTGCTTTGGCTGTCATTTCACTTGCTTTTCTAATTGTGTTTTGCTGCTGCCTCTACAGATTATTAATAAACCATTAAAGATTCTCCTAATAATTCTCCTAATGGCTGTTATTTTCTTTTTCATTTTGATGCATGTTTTCTCATTTCAAAGGTAGTTATATTTGTTAGTTTACCAAATGGAAGAATAAAAGATATTATCTGTGAATATCAAAACAGTGTGTTAATCATCATTAAAACAAAACCACAAGTGTCCACAGTTTCTGTGCAGTTTTGTGTAGGAAAATTTCCTTGCTTATTACAGCATCATCAATTGTCAGCATCCTCTCTCAGCAGTTCTTAATTCATGAAATTTATACAGCAATGTCTTCTTTTTATTGGAAAATCCATGGTTCACCTGCAGAGGTTTCATTATCTTACATGCATAAGGGCAACACAAGTGATTGTTTTCTACCTTCTCTGGTGATTTTATGTCTAGTAGTGTAGTTTCTTCCCTGCCGGCAACTTTGTGTGCTGCCATTGGTTCTGCTATTGACTTGGAATGAAGGAGAGCTCTTAGTTCTACCAGCAATTAATGCTTCAACATATCCATGCCTTTTGTTTTCCATTTATTTTTGGCAGCTGGGTGGAGACACTTAAAAGTTGCTGGAGGAGTCAAGTTCTGTAATGTTCTCCTCTCTTTCGGGTTGAGAGTAACCTTATTTTTATCCTTGAAGCTTGAGTTATGAAGGAGGTGATTAAGTTGACTGATGTCCTGCCACTGTTGTGCAATTTTTCCAGCCCGGCCTTCAATTAGTTTCCACTTCTTGCCAATGCAAAAATTATTTTTGGGCGATGAGGAGGTAATTTGATTATAAAATTTATATCTGACTCTAGTTAACTGCTTTCTTAATACTGGGGAGAAAGAAGAAATTGTCCTTTGCTGGTTTTGCAAAAAAACTAGTTGTTTTTGTGCTGTTGGTTGGTGTGTTCCACTGTGGAACAGCCTGAAGGAAGCAAGGATGTGCAGTAAGCCCAGCCTTCTCCTAGGGATGTTGATTGTACAGGATAGTTTTGAATTGGTTTCAGTTTTTAGTTTTGATTTGGTCTCATTTTTACTCTTCAAAACAACAATCATTGTCTTTTCTATTCCTTAATATCGGTAGTCTGTTAAAGTAAATGGCATCACCCATGATGTGCACTCAGCTTACAAGCCACTGCCATGTCTGACTGCACATGTAGCCACAAAAATAGACAAAAATGAATTGTCCATTCTCCCAGTTGTTGTGTATCTTACCCCATCCGTTATTCTCCTTGCTCTTCAAATTTAGGTTGCAAATGATTGTTAGAGAATCTCTATTTCTGTTTCTCTTTCCTGTGTAAAAATAATTTTCTTGGGGAATTTTAAAATGAGAAACTTAGTACTTTAAAAAGACAAACGGTTAGTCAGGCTTTATCCCAGAAGATGTCCGACATGTGAGACAGCCTGTCTAAGAACTGAGTTTGGTTGTGGAGTGCTTTTTGAATTGAACAGCTGGAATTTCACCATCAAAGCTTGTATTTGCAATCTGCCAGATGCACTTAGCACAGCTGCACTGTTGATTTTTTGCTAAACATATATCCATATTTACATATATATGTGTATACATATATAGATGTGTATATATGAATGTGTACACCCACCCTGCAAATACACATACTAATTTAACAAAGCAAATAAATACACATATATAAATTGTTCTGAGGAGTTAGCATTTCTTGATTTTATATATATTTGGAGAAATTTTATTACAGAAAATGAAAGAAGGTGTAACAGTTCATATAAAAGCCAACAAAGCAGTGTTCAGTCTCAGTCTTTACTTCCCTTGGTAATTACTAATGATGTGGCTACTGCAGAACTTGGAGTTGTCTTTTGTGCATTCAGATCTTCAGAGTATTGCTATTGTGCTTTCATTGTATAAGGCAATTATTTATAATAGTGTAATTCAGATCATGTTATGGAAAATTGTTTTGTTGGAGGAAAACATTTGGCTTGGAATCTTGTGTAGTTACATGAAAGTTTCAACCTGCTATTATTTGTCACTGAGAAGTGAGATGCAGTGGAAATCTGAAAAGAGTCTACTTTTTTGCCTTTGTGTCTGCATGTTTTTCTTCCTTTTTTTATATAGTTCTTGCATGATGATGAGAAGATGTCTTATGTAAAATGTTGCTGTGCTGAAAAGAATGGTTCATGACATGATGATGCATTTGTGGTACAGGTACCTGGAGCTGGAAAGCAGCGGTCATCGAAATGAAATCAGGTTGCATTATCGTTCAGGCAGTCATCGCTCCCACACAGAAGTGTTCCCATACATTTTGGCAGATGATAAATGGCACAGACTTTCCTTAGCAATCAGTGCCTCTCACTTGATATTACATGTGGACTGCAATAAGTAAGTAAAGAGTGCTGTTTTATAAGAAGTTGTCACATTTGGAATATTTGAGCTCTGAGTAAATTAAATGATAACAACCTGGGATTGTATTTTCCTGTTCCTTTTCAGAATTTATGAAAGAGTTGTGGAGAAGCCTTTCATGGACTTACCTTTGGGTACAACCTTTTGGCTGGGACAGAGGAATACTGCACATGGTTATTTTAAGGTATGCACTCCTGATAGATAGAGTGAAATAAATTATTAAAGGAATTGAATCATCTTTCATATGATGAGAGGCTGAGAGATTTGGAATTGTTCAGCCTGGAGAAGAGAAGGCTCAGGAGGATCTCATCAGTGTGGATAAATGTGAGGGAAATGAAGATAAGGAATCCAGACTTATCTCACTAGGGCCCACTAACAGGCCAAGAAGCAATGGGCAAAACCTGAAACACCTGAAATTCTCCACATCAGAAAACAATTCTACTATGAGGCTTGTCAAAGAAAGATGACTATGGAGATAGTCAGAACTGTTTGGACACAGTCCTAGGCAATCTGCTGTAGCTGATCCTGCTTGAGCAGGGAAGTTGGAGCAGATGACCTCAGGAGGTCATTGGTTTGTGCTGAATCAGTTTGTGCTTCTGTAATCATAACACAGCTCTTGGATTGCTTTGAAATTGCTCTTTGGCCTTTGCTATTGGAGGGCAGCGTACTGGCTGCTAATTGTATCTTAACTAAGCATGTAAAATCTGCCAGCAAGCATGAGATCTATTCTTCTGGGTGAAATCATCCTTTTCCAAACATTGTAGTTGAATTTCATGCTGAAATCTCCCTGAGCTCTTAACAACATGCAGCTCTGCAGCTGTGTAACAGACATGTAGTTTCTCAGCATTTTGCAAGTTTGTGGAAGGATCCCCGTCAGAATTTGTTGTGGTCTAACCCCAGCTGGCACCACCTAGCCACTTGCTCACTTTTTCCTCCCTGGTGGGATGGGGAAGGGAATTGGAAGGGTAAAAGCTAAAAAATTCGTGGTTTGAGACAGAGTTTGATAGGTAAAGCAAAGCAAAACAAGGAATTCATTCACCACTTTCCATGGGCAAGCAAGTGTTCAGCCATCCCCAGGAAAGCAGGGCTCTGTAATGGTTACTTGGGAAGGCAAGTGCCACCACTCCAAACGTTCCCTGCTTCCTTCTTGTCCCAGCTTTAAATGCTGTGCCTGATACCCTGTGGTCTCAGATATGACCCCTTCTTTGGTCAGCTGGGGCAGCTGTCCTGGCTGTCTCTCCCAGCTCCTTGTGCATCCCCAGCCTCCTCACTGGTGGGGTGGTAGGAGAAGCAGAAAAGGCCTTGCTGTTGTGTAATTTCTGTAACATCCCAGCAATGTTTCCAGTACAAATCCAAAACACAACTTCATGCCAGCTACTTTTCTGTGAAGAAAATTAACTCTACTCCAGCCAAAACCAGCACAAACTCATTAAGGGTTTGCATTAATATATTTTTCTTGACTCTGGTTTCTTTAGTCTTCAAATCTATTTAAGACTTATAGCTTGTAAAAAATTTGCATTTTATTTAAAAGAGTATTTCTAAGTAGCTGAAACTGCAACTGTTTTCAAATTACTTTTTAAAGGTCATTTGCAAGCTTTTCTGCAGTGACTAACTAAAAATAACAATGAATTCAAACCCACCAAACTCTTGCCACATAATTATACCTTGACATTTAATCTTATGTCTCTAAAAATTATTCAGTATGCTTGTACATCTATCTATTTTTATTTCTACTTATTCTTCCAACACTGAATTGGGTCCAGACATGAAGGCTATTTATTCATAAGTATTTTTTTTTAAATCAGGTAGTTTTTCTTTGTGGGCTTTAATGTTTTACATGGTGAATGAAAAAACATAATTTTGAAAGGTAAAAAGAATGTATCCTTTTGTTTTCTCTCCACTAACACATAGGGCATAATGCAAGATGTGCAATTACTTGTCATGCCTCAAGGATTTATTTCTCAGTGCCCAGATCTTAATCGCAGTAAGTCTATTAATTCTTATATCATAAAATGAAAGGTGTGCTTTTTACCTTCTTTCTGCCCTACAAGCTTTCTTAAAACCTTGGATTTAATTGTGTTGTTTGTCAACTTTGGCATGATTGATCCTATTGTGAATTAATTTATTAACATGTATTGTATTATTCCAGCATGCCCAACTTGTAATGACTTCCATGGACTTGTGCAGAAAATTATGGAACTGCAAGACATTTTAGCAAAAACATCAGCTAAGGTAATGTTTACTAGGACTCTATTCATAGAAGAAATTGGGATTGCCAGTCTTTATTTGCTGTATTTTTAGATTATTCATGCTTGTATGGCTGTGTGCAGAACATCCCTGCATGGTATGTTTGCATCTTTATATATCTCTGCCTAATTTATACATACAGATTCTCAGTTCAGAGAGTTTTCTTGTGTTTTAATATTTTTATAGAATCATGAATTTTAATAGTAAAGAGCATCCAAATCCCTGAGCAAGGAAAGGGCTCACAGATATCCAAACTCTACCTATAAGGCTAATAAATCAATAAACCTAGAACGAAATAGGTAACTGTGTTTATTACAGCAAGACTTACCAAAGTAAGCTGAGCTACCAAAGGTGCTTTCAGACAAAATATATGCAGGACAAGGAACTAAGAATCAGGAACCAAACCAGGACTTTCTTCTTTCTTTCCTGTAGAATATTATACCAAAAACATTCATGTGTTCAGGTGAAAATAGACTGCTGTGATTTTAAATGTCAGTTCTTTAGATATCTGCTGGAATGCTGTTACCTAGCTGCTTTGATACACTAATGTTAGAAATGCCTTGGCTGAAGAGCAGAAAAAATTGTTAATGTTGGTTCTGAGCTTATTTGGCCCCTCTGTCTGCGAGTACTTTATGTGGAGCAAGATTCTTGATCAGTGTGCCCATACAAAGATGAGAAATGAGGAGCTGTACCCATCTTGACCTGCCCATTTTGTTTTATGATGTCCCTGATGTCAGGGTGATAAGAAAGATGAAATGCACTGTGTCTCACTTCTCAATTTCTGTCTCTGAATGGCTGCAGTTTAATCATGTTTTATTTAACAATACAACATGATTAAATTGTTTTATTGTCTCTGATTGTGTTTTCCTAAATGTATTCTCTCATCTGTGTACTGGGGACAGTTTGAATTGTGTTTTTACTGATGTGGAGGCCATTTAAAAATTCAAAAACATTTTTGTGAACTGTAAATACAGTTGTCTCAAGCTGAGCAGAGGATGAACAAGTTGGATCAGTGCTACTGTGAGAGAACCTGCACAATGAAAGGCACAACCTACAGAGAGTTTGAATCCTGGACGGATGGCTGTAAGAACTGCACTTGCATGGTATGGCTATAGTTTGAGTGGTGAGTCAGGAACTCCAGTGTTTCCTCTGAATAGGTTTATTGAGAACTTCCAGATGTATTCTAGGTACTAACAACAAAGAAGTTAAAAATCTGTTCCAAATCTAAGGAATAGTATTAATAAATATGTTTTCCTATATTTTCTGCTCTACTAGCACGTGTAGCTCCACTATTTCATGTCACCATATGCAGGTGCTAGGGAATATACTTAGATTTCATGTTATTCCATTGCCCTGAGTTGCAAACAGTTTCTCTGGAATGTTAATTCCTTGTTTTTGTCTCTAAAAACACAGCCTTTTTCTTAGCAAATGATTTAATAGATCCCTTGTGCCCGATTTCCTTTGGTTGCCTTTGGTTACATCTCAATAAATAATAAAAAGTAAAATGTCAGGGTCATATGCAAGCTTTGTTATATTACCAGTGAAAAAGATTTGGTGGATGGAAGATCCCCAAAGGTATCACAACTCCATATGTGATTGCAAGTATCCTTCCAGGTACTAAGCTAGGGTGTCTGTATTGCTGTCCATTCATATAAAACTTTCATTCCATTTGAACTCATTAAATCCTTAATCCAAAGGCCATTAGAAGGCAGTGAAAAGGTTGTTGTTGTCTGTACTGCACCTTAGATTGATTTACTGCTATCTATAATTGGCTAAATGGGTCTCCTTAAGCTTAATATTTTTTTAACCTTTATATTTCTGGATGGGTTTTCATTTTGCTTTTAGTATTTTATAGCATCAAATCTGGCTGATGAATGTTTAAAATTCTTTCAATTTGAATTTAAATTCATTGCATATGTTTGTCTTGGATTTTTCTCACAGCTATAATATTGCTACCTTTTAGACATATATTCTCTCTAACATAAAATCAGAAGGCAGAGTATTGTTCTGTGCAGTTGTCATTTCACAGTAATCTGTCAGTTTTTTTCCTGATTGGCAGAATGTTTTGCCTCCAAATAGGTTTGCCTCTAAAAAAAAAATTGTTCATTATCATCTCAAAGCGCACATCATTCATGTTAAAAGATTGTATGTGTGACATTCTGAAGGTATGGTTTCTGTTCTTGCAGTTATTAAAAGACCCACATTAAACTATCTTTTTTTGGACATTGTTAGAAATTTAATTGTATTTAAAAATAGATTTTCAAGTTCCTGTGTTTGAGAACATCTCTGCTCCTGCTAAATAAAACACCAGTTAAGCACCTTTTGTTCTCCTAGAACGGCACGGTGCAGTGCGAGGCTCTGGTTTGCCCCCTCGCTGACTGTCCTCTCAACTCTGCCCTGGCCTACGTGGATGGCAAGTGCTGCAAGGAATGTCAGTGTAAGTTTCACTGTTGTGCCTCTTGCTAATGAATGCTTTGAAATCTTAAATAATAGGAGCCTTTCTGTAAGTATGTCAGTGAAAGAACTGGTCATTAAAATAGTTGGGTTGAGGAGTCAGGGAACTTGGATTTCTCTGAAGTGTTGTGGTGAACTGATAACCAGAAGGTTTCAATATTTCATGTGGGATATTTTGTTTCAGTTTAGTTATGTTGGTTTTATTTAGCACACATAGTCATTTTCAAAATTTAAAAAGAAGAAAAAATTTGTTACAAAGATTTCTGCAGACTTCCATTATCTATGTTTTAGACCAAACTGCTGCAAATTCAAGAGCAATTGCCTGATGTTTGACCAGGGTCTCCAACACCTTTATCACATAACCTTATGTTATTAAGCTTAGAAATGGAGGTTCAGATTTATGATTCTTCTTCCTTAGTTAAGAGAAAAGAAGAAACCAGCAAAACCCAGACACCTAGAAGTGTTATTTCACAAAAGGTCATAAAATAATTAAAGGAAAAATGGAAAAAGGTGATTTATTTTGTCTTTTAGGTTCGGATACATGATTAGGTTTTATGGGTATTCTGGTTTTGTTGCAAGTAGGGTCAGAGAAGGGAAATTTCAGGTTAATCTCTATCTAGATGGACTATAAATAGTATTTCAGATTGATTATGTATGTGTATTCCATATATGATGGCTAGTTATTTCAGACTGGTGGAATATATTCTTAAAATTGAGCATGAGATGCATGCACTTCTTTATTCTGTAAATGTTGAGATTTTTCTGTGTGGTTTCATCACTGTTCTACTGCTGTATAAAACTTCTTACAGAGTGTAGAGAAATACATAACTGGTTAAAATGACATTTTTAAGATAAAACTCAGGATGACGTTTTGTACTCCATTGATCTAGCTCCCATAGGAGTTTATTAATATTTAATTGTGTTAGAAGTTACACAAACCATCCCTTTTTATGAAACCTTATTAACTTACTCAAGTAGATTAATTCTAATTAAGAGGAAATAAGAATTCAGATACTTTTTTTAACAGCTACACAGAATTTCCATGCATATTAGATAACTCAGGGTAATTGGTAATTCAGGAATGTGATATGTGTGGCATTCAAGCCTCTTGTTGAGGCTATCTGAATCTCTGACCATGTTGGCAGAATTTGAAAACCTGATCCTCTGAAGTATGTTTTTGTAATGTAATGCCTGTAAATTGAGTTGGGAATTCTGTCCAGGTGTTAGTGGGGAAGCACTCACATCATGCAACTTCTTCCAAAGTTGATTCTATTGGGAGTCTTGACAAAAGTCAAGAAATGTGAATGAGCATATGGACACTGACCTTGTCAGAGAGCATTGGTACTTCTTTGAATTAAGATGCAGTTCTGGTACAGCACGCTGATGTTTACTCTGAAATTTCCTGTTTGATATTCTTAATATTATCAAAGTGTCTTAGCTTTGAGTGTTGCTAATTTGATGCCCGTACATAATTCAATTTATAGCTATCATAAAAACATACCACTTTCTTGACAAACCACCAGAAAAATAATTAGATCGGAAGACATATATAAAAATTGCTTTTGAAATTTTTTTCCTAATTTCATCTAGATTATTTAAAGTGACTTTTGAAAAAAAAGAAAAATCACACAATTTTTACAGTGGCTGGATTCCTGGAACCAAAGGACAGAGAATGTAAATTGGAGTCTCATTGACAGGGTAGTTAAATTCCAGTGAAAGAGTGGAAGTTAGAGGTGATGGAGGCTGCATGACTGTCGCTTATTCTCCAGGCCAGTTTGGTGGAAATGCTAAGTTGTCTCTGAGTTCATACACATATGCCAGCTGTATTCTGTCTTGGTGTCTTTGGGTCAGGGTCTGGGCTGATTGAGGTCAGTGTGCTTGTTGAACTTGGTTCTTGCTGGAGGGGTTCAAATTGAGTGGCTCCATTTGGACAGGTTCTGAGAATAACTTAATTGTTTGCAGTGCTCAGAACAACAGGAAGAGATGTAGCTTCTGACTGGATAATATAGAGTGAACACAGATGGCTTATAATTGGGAAAACAGCTTAGGGGGTTACCCCTAGTTAGGGAGTGTTGCTCATGGAGCCATATCCTTGGTTTTGGATAAGCAATCATAAGTGCTGAGAAAAAATGATGCTTGATAGACAGTTCTTTAGCTGGATTTAGTATTTGTTTCAAGACAGAACATGAAATATTGATGCTTCCTTCCTGGTATTTATGTTATCTCATACCAGATGATGGGCTGTTTCTGCCAGGCTGTAGTTTGAGTTGAAGTGCCCAGGCAGTGACAGCTGCTGGAACCATTGGCTGTGTCTCACTCCCCCAGGGCTGAGTGCTTCCCTCCACACCTCTTCTTTTCTTCTGCTGGTGTTAGAACAAAGCCACAAAAATCAAAAGAGTGATGTTGGATTTAATGACAGCTGGAAGAGAAGAGTTAAGAGTACAGCACTTCTGGCTCTTTCAGTGACCAGCAAGCAGGCTTTCTGGGACTTTTTTTTTTTTGTTAGGGTTTTTTCATTGTTTTTTTCTCTCCCTCAGGGATGGAGGATGGAGTCATTCTGCATGGCTTTAGGCATGTAGAATTTGGGAATACAATCTGAAGTGGCTTCACTTATACTAGTAAATGAAATAGGGCAGGCAGAGTCCTGTGGCACTTTTGGCTCGCATGGCTGAAGTCTCTTCCCCTTTCCCACCCCCAGCAGGTTATCTGCTTCCAGATGGTTGGCTGGGAATGGCCTCTGATCAGGGCTGTGCCCCCAGCTTGTGCCTGGCACTGCTTCAGAGCATCTTGGCTGGCTGGCGCAGGGTGACATGATGCCATGGTGTGTGCTAACACTCAGACTGCAGGGAGAGTTACACACCGTAACCAAGCATTTTCAAGGCTGCTGTCATTTGCTGTTTCATTTACCTGATGTGTTTCACTTACTAGTTGTGGACATCACCAGTTTGACTCTCTTGATAATGAGCTGCAGGGACTGGCACCTCCAGAATGCACTTGGTGCTGGGAGGGGCTGGAAGGGATGGGATTTGTTGCCTTCTGGAAGTGGACAGCTCCTTCCATGGCTTTGTATACAGAGCCCAGGTGATTAGATCAGATACTGAACTTTTAGACAGCTGAAGTTGTGAGACTAATCTTATGCCAGTTACTGTGATGCATATCAGGTGTCTAGGATAGGAATGGAAAGTGCTGGATTTTTAAGCTTGATTCTGGCATTAAACTGTTATGCTAAGAGACTTTCCCCTGCTGCCAAATCCTAGGAATTACATTTCAGCCCAAGTCCAGCATTTTGGACAGCGAAGCTTTGTTTTGTCTTGTTCAATGACATTTTCAATGCTTTGGAAATTTCAGCACAATTGTCTGTTCATGTTTTTCTTAAATGTTTAGTTCAGGGAAGAACACTTAGTAAGGAATGGTTTAGATTGTTTTTAAAAAATAATATTACTTTGACTTTAGTTCTTTTTGTAAGCCAAAGGAAAAAAGCCACAAAGCAAACAAAAACCCAAACCCTGACCTTCTCTCTTAACTCCATACCTTTGTTTCAGGCCATTCAGACAACTTGTACTGTTTTGTCTTGTGTGAAGGTCGATGCTGGTAGCGTGGGGAATGGCAATGAATGCAAATTATCTGTGTTTTCTTTTAGCTTAATGGGCTCGAAGAAGCAGCAATCTTCCAGGGCAGATGAATGGGCCAGTGTGTTGGATGTATGTTTCAGCTGTAGACAATGTAAAACTCAGTCCAGCTGCCATAGATACATCTTAGTCAATGGGAGATTCCTGTGGAGAATTGTTTGGAGCTGGAAGGAAGAGACTACTTTGTCTGTGCTCAATGCAATTTTAAAAAATTCTGAGAAGGTGTGTGCAAAAGATCATTAATTTTTTTTGTCCTCTGTGGAGACACAAATGCTTTGTGTGGTGATAGGCACCAGTACAAATTGAGGAGAGATTAAGCTTCCCTACTTAACCTATAAATATTGCTTTAGACCACAGGCTTGGCTTAAGAAGTACAAGGACAAGTTCATTTGTTTTAAGTGAATTGTGGAAGGACTGCCAATGTCTTAGCAGCTGAGAGAATTGGTGCTTGGTCAGCAGATCCTATTATGGTAATGTTTTCATTAGTCAGTGTATTAACACCAAGGCATCACCTCCAAAAGTTATATGCATTCTTTTTAAAATGGAACTAGTGTATTTTAAACAAACTAGGTGATTTTTGTTATTATAAGACCAGAAGTGATATTTGTGCCAGTATCTGGTGCAGTAATAATTCCCATCACCAAAGACTGATTTACAGGAAGCAATTGCTCTCTTCTCATCACTCTCTTCCTCCCAGTGACACTGCAGATACTTATTGACCTAACAGCAATCTATTTAAATCCATCCCAACAGACTCCTGTAGAGGTTAAAATCTGAGCCATTATGCTCAAAGCTGCAGGCTGTGATTTTTCCTTATACCTGTTTTTTTTTTTTTTCCTGAGACAGGATACTTCATGAGTTTCTGGTGCATTGTAGCCAAGTTCTCAGTCTAACACAAGTATTGTAAGCAACTTTGAGAAACATTAGGGTTGTACTGGATCAGGTCACAGTTCTAGTGCTAGCAGGTGTGGAGAGTGTGTGTGTGTAAAGGGTTCTATAACTTGGATTTTTAACAAAATAATTTAAAAAATATTGATATTGACAAATCTTAATAACATGCATGGGTTTCTGATGCAGTAATCTGTCTTGCTACCTTGCAGAAACTTTTAATTTTATGATTAAAATTAAAGGGATTTCTCCTCTTGCTCCTCATAATTTACCAATTTTTCCCCCCAAACTCTTGTGCAAACTCCAGCGCTTGTGGTCTACTGACACACAGAGAAGGAGCTGTGAAAGCCCATCTGCTTCTTCTTTGCAGCAGCAGTTGAGCATCAGCAAGAGTGCTAAATTTTAATCTAGAAACATAAGGAAAATGGGTTAAACTTACTCTGAAATGTATAATTAATCCAGGTAGTTTGAAGCATTGTGGACTTAAAGTCTGTGCTGTTTACCAAGTTCCACCTTTTTACAAAATTGCCACTTTCCCCCCTGGGCTTTCATCCTCTAGCCTTAGGTGACTTCCATCAGTAGCCAAGTGGGGTGCCAGCCCTGCCTTGTTCGGCCAAGTGCTGGAGAGGTTTCTGCATTCAGTGTGGCACAGAGAAGAGGCTGCAGCTTGGAAAAATGATTAGTCACTGACTGAACAAGTCATCTTATCCTTGAAGTAAATCAGAAGGAGGGAGATGGAAGAGCATCTCCAGCAGGCTGGCTGGAACATGGCACGAGTCTGAGGGCTGTGAGCAGCCACCAGGCTCAGGGTGGCAGAGCAGGCTTCAGTACTGCAGGAAGAAAAGGCAGTTTTTAGCAGTAAAACAATGATTTCTCATTTATCATAGTTCTCTAAAAAATGCACACTTTAGAATATAAAGGAGAAGCAACATTCTGGTTAATAAAAACAGATAGTTGCTTTTTATTTTAAATACTTGTGTGGCTTTTTAAAGAACATAAGTGCATACAGAGCATAAATTCTGTTCTTCTGAGGTTTCTTTTTAATATGAAAATTCAGATAAATTATCCTACTTCAAAATAGTATTAAATGATGTCTTGACTATTTCCAGCACAGGATTGTTTTGTAGAGCTGTGTTATTTACTATAACCTCCCATAGTCAGCATGCAGAATTTCTGAATGTTATTTAGCAGAATAGTGTCCATTCAGCCTCTACTTTCTGGATTTTCTGTGCTAAAATGATTCACATCAACCTTATTTTTCAGTCTTTTGAGTTACATATAGTGATAGTATCATACTGGAATGACAAAAGCATTTTTATTGTACTTGTACTGTATTGTACCACTTGTACTACTGAGATGAATTATACTGTACTTTACCAACTGTTTAAACCATTTTATTACTTCTTGTGACTGCAAAAGAAAGTCAGTATCCATATTAATTTAGAAATAGGACAAAAATATTTTTTTCTAATTAAATACTTTTGCAAGAGGAAAAACCATGTCCTTGAACTCAGGTAGGTCAATAAGATCAGTAGAGCTGTTTTAGATTTACAGAGCTGTAATAGAAAAGCACGCTAGCTGCCCCTGTCACGTCTGAATCCAGCCTAGCTCCTGCAGTGTCAGTCTCAGCAGAGGGCTGAGGGTGGAAGGGAGCTCTGGAGGCCTCCTGGTGCCACCCTCCTGCTCCAGGCTGCCCAGGGCTGTGGCCACACAGCTCTTGAATATCTGCACAGACGGAGACCCCACATCCTACTGGGCAACCTGTGCCAGTGCTCAGTCACCCTCACAGTAACAAAGTGTTTTCTTCACTCCAGATGGATTCTGTGTTCTGTGCCCGTTGCCTCCTGTCCTGTAACTGGGCACCGCTGAGAGCAGCCTGTCTTTCTCTTCTTCAGTCCTTTCCATCAGGAGTTTATACACTTCGGGAGGATATCCTCAGAGACTTCACTTCTCTGGAATATGTAACATCTCAGGAAGTTGAGACACTCTAAGAATGTCTTGGGGCCTTTCCTGTGCTGAGCTCAAAGCCAGCTGAAGACAGTGGAAGGAATCCCCTTGGCTTTGGTGGGCAGGGCCAGTCTAACCCATGACCCAAGGTGCTCAGTCTCTGCTGTATTTTCTGTTGTAAAGCCATAGAAATTTTCCAACTACTCTTGCACCACAGCAGTATTTGGTTTATCTCTGTTAAATAGCTGATGACAGAACTGTTAGGGGACCTTTGCTCCTGAGCATGTAGTCTCAGGTTGCCTTTGTTCTTTGTAAGCTGGGCAGTATTCCTCATCAGAAGGAAAACAGGGAGTCTTTTGACTTGCAATTCCCCTCTGAGCAGAAAACCCATTCCTTGTATGTCTTTTGTTCTCTATAAATTAAAATACAGCTTACAGCATATTGAAATAGATCTTACAGTATTTTGGACTTCTGAAAATATTTTGATCCTATTTTGTTTCCTTTCCTACTTCCCCATGTCCTTTGAATTTTGTTTCTCCTTGTTAGCAAAGGAGGACTGGGGACAGTCAGTGCCTGTGCCTGTCTTAGACTTTTCATGCCTTGAAGTGTGGCTTCCTCCTAGGTGAGTGGCCTTTTAGCTATTCTGGACCCCATGCATTATGGAGCTCCACCAGAAGACTCTGGATCTGGAGGCAGTGTGTCAGTATACGAGGAGAACTCCAGTTAATGGTAAAATCTTCTAGTTTTAGTCTTACTGTGTGCCTGAGGAGTGAATACTAAAATAAAGTATGCTTAAGAAAATCCTAATTCATTAAAATACATTACACTGGATATGTAGCAATCTGCACTAAAGAAGAAATTGGAAACATAATATTGGTAACTTTATTGGTAGAGAATTAAAAATATTTTTTTTTTTACATGGAGAATTTTGCTGTAGGCCATGCTATGCTTTCCTTATAACCTATTTTGTTGAGGTTGCGTGGGAAAAGAGCTAATATTTTCCATTCCTCTTTCATTATATTCTTACCAGGGAGTTCATAAAATATAAAATACCAGCAGTGTATTATTATTTTAGTTTATTTCCAGTGCAAATAAAACATTAACATATGCTAGATATGAATATATTTGCTTTCAGACAGCTGGGAGTGGACAGATTGGCAGTGTTCCAGCTTCTAATAAGTTGGTACCCTAACTTTAGTAATACAGATTTCACAAGAATTTTCTTAGGTAGCTATGAAATAATAATTTAAAAAACCCTGTTCTATTTATAAATACAAAAATAATCTCGGATATGTAAGCATTTACATGCCTGTATGTTGATTTCAATATGTTTGTTCTCAGCAGTAATGTGCTTATGTCACTATATGAGCATCATTGATCTATGAGGTTCTTTTTGTTTGATTTGTTTTTTGGGAGTTTGTGGTGGTGGGGTTTTTTTTTGTTTGTTTGTGGTTTTTATTTTTTTTGGGTGTTTTTTTTTTTTTTTTTGTTTTGTTTTGCTTTATTTCAGGGTTTTTGTGTGGGGTGTTGTTGGATTTTTGTGGGGTTTTTTTTGGTTCCATAACCAGAAGCACATTGCCAAATCAGCTGCTTGTAGCTCATGTTCTGGTTTTTGCCTGGACCTTGTACTCTGTAGATCTTGGAAATACCTATAGTATCAGTAGCAAACATCTTCAATGGGTATGTGCTGTGGAAAAAAAAGAGAAAAGCCTTAGCTGAAACCCCCAGAACTAAAGGTTTTGGGCAAGGTCACAGAAGTGTGAGAAGTTGAAGACAGAGTACTGATGGAGTAAAGGCTTTATAAAACCCATCCAACCAACCGAATGGGATTCTTGGCTTGCACAATTTTGCAAAGACCAGTCTGCACTTGACATACTCCTGTTCAGAACATGATTGCCACATTGACAAGGATTCTTTGGATGGAAAGCTGGCCTAGGGGAGACACTGGTAGGAGATATGGGAGTGTACAAGAAGGCATACATACAATTTTTTGATAGTGCCTATGTCTGTGAAATGAAAAAATGGAAGGTTGTCAAGGCTGAAACTCAATAAATAAATTATTGGAAGAAAACTCACCACAAAACTGTCAATAATGTGATCTTATTTCCTGTGGAGGGGATGGTAAAATATGAATGAAGTTGATTCAGTGAGATTAATATAAAATTATGTACACTGTTACCCTTTATTTGTCTTTTTGTGAAGATAATGATTTAAACCCATGGCTTTCAGTCTTTTGGACTGCAGAAGTTTGACATTTTTTTCAGTGGAAACATGTACTGAATTAAACCATCTACTGCTTGGTACACTTCTCTTAACTACTGCTTGCAGATATCTGAAGTGTGATGTATAGACCTCCAGGCTGTTATTGATCACTGTTTCTACATCTGTCAGCTGATAAAATATATTCAGCTTCACATAATGGTCACTTAGTCCCATGTGAGACACAACTTTAAAATTAAAATCTTGTCTGATATGATGTAGCAGACCTTTATCCTGCTTTCCTCATCTGTTGCCTTCAAAAAGGTCATTGCAATCCTCTTTATTTGAAGAGTTTTTGCAGTTTGCTTTTGTCACTGTACCAGTCACAGGACTCTGTGCTGTTTCTGTAACTCTGTTCTGCCAGTATAGAGAATTTTTACTAAGTTTTGCCTTCTTGGGGGTTTTGATTTGTTACCAGTTTCTATTAAGAAGAAAGCCCTCTTCATTTGTTTTGGAGGATGGCTGACCATCCTAAGCCTTTCTCTACAGGGTTGCTGACTAGTTTATTTTCACCTTCTACTTGTTGAAATTATTTGTGAAAGATTCTGATTGTAAGTGAAAATTCTGGTATTCCCCTTCTTGCTTTAAATTAGTTTCAAGTATAATTTTGACTATTTTCCCAATGTAATTTTAATTTGTGACATTTTGTCAAAATCCCTTAACATTATTCTACATATTCTACATTATTCTACATTTTTTTTCTTTTCCTAACAGATGAAGAAATTTGACAATATTATTAGATTTCCTTTTTTTTCTGTTGTCCAAAAAAATTTTCCTTTTGTTTCTGACGGCTGTGTATGTACCACATACATAGTAGTATTAGAATTACAGTGGAATTATTGTTTGTTGTAATAAATTGGTTCAGAAAACACCTGGTTTCAGTTGTAAGATTTCCCCCCCCATCCTGAAATCAAAGCAAGTAAATATGCTTGACTCATCTGGAAATTAGGCACATAACCTGTTTTGTCTAGTAAGCGAGGACGTCAGGTACTTCAAAGATAGGGAAGATGAACAGGCATGCTTCTCTCTATGTAGTTGTTATTTTGACAATGACATGTAAATTCAGGTATTATTTCCTTAAGATGTCTCACTAAGTTATATTCATATTGACTGAAGTGCAGTATTTCTCTATAGGCTAATTTTACAGGCTTGTAAAGGGGAAGTTAGTTTTTTAGATGTTTTCATCATGCTTTATCTAGAAACCTTGTAGATCCTCAAGGCATGTAAAGGAGAAATCAAATCTGAGTATAGCACAGAAGAGATAACAATCTTGGGTATGGTTGTGAATTTCTCAGACAGGCTTCTTAATAGTAGTAGCATATGACTATGGGATGCTTAAATGTTGTCCATTGTCTTCTGTAACTCTTTGTGAACAGTGGTGGTAGTACAGTGTGAGCCCCTAAGCACACGCTTTTCATTTTTTTAACTTTGCAGTATTCTGTTGGTGAGTTGCTGTGAAGAAACATGGGAATAGATGAATACAGTAGAAAGTTAAAATAGACATATAAATTAATAAATCACATCCTTGGGGAGTCACTGGTTCTATCAGTGCTACTCACTTCTTAAACACCCTCTTTTAAGAGCACAGGAGCAGGCAATTCCAAAATGTTGGAAGTCAAGCAGATAAGGCAGAAGGTTGGCTTGGCTGAAAAGGGACCTTTTGGATGGAGCTAAGGCCAAAAAGGAAGGTATGTGCCCAGTGGAAGCAAGGTCAGGGGACATGGGAGGAATACAGACATGCTGCTTGCCACTGTAGGGAGAAAAGTGCTGCAGCCAAAGCTCAGTTGGAGTTGAATCCCGCTCCATATAGATAAACAGACTTAACTGCACAGTGTGTGAATTTTGCCTGATGTTTAGAAAGGTCCTCCTAAGGACAATAGGAGTATTTACAGATATGATTTTTTAAAAACTATCAGCGACCATAAAACTTTCTTTCAGTAATGTTCCCACAGAAAAAAAAGGAGTAGTTACATTTACAGCTGCTATGAACTCCAGCTTACTGTTTTTCCGTGATGAATCGGAGTATCGACAGATACATTTGGGAGAAATTGGCTGTGACATAGCAGAATCTGTGAACATCTGCTCCAGCTACTTTTAAATTTTTAATTATTTCAAATCCTGAACTGACTTTAGACATGAAGTATTATATTGTTTGGGAATGCACAATGGATAATAGTCACTTCTAGGAGCCTTGGGAAACAGCATGTTAGATGTACATAGGTTTCTTTTAAAACTGTCTTTTGAAAATTTCTAAAACTATTGTTAATACCTGATTTTTTAATGTTAGATTTTGCTTAAATATTATTAGGTAGTGAAGGTTGGGATTGAGTATATAAAAAATTGAGAAAGCCAGTTTGGTAACCAATTTTAATCAAGATTTCCAGAAATGCATTTACGCTGCTGTCTGTGTTGAAAACCTTTTGGTGACCTAATGGTAAGGATTTAGCTTAAGAATGTTTAAATGCAGTTATCTGGAGTGTTTGTGATTATGCCAGCTAATCCTGTCATTCTGGCTGAAGGGAGGGATGGGAGGATTGGCAGATTCCTTATGTGGGAACAGAAGTGGATGGAAGAAGAGTTGGGAGCATGAAACCCTGTCAGTTGCTGTACAGAGCTAGGTGCAGGTGTTTTGAAAGAAGTGAGATCTAACAGCAGCAGTGGATGTGGTGCTCGACTCCTGGGAATGCCTGAGCACATTGGACTGGCCTGTGCCAAGAAGGCAAACGTGAGTATTGCTGTAACAGCCAACTTAACCAGGGGCTTCTGTTCCTAGGAGAAGTGAAAGAACTTGGATCTGAGAAGAAAATACAGTGAGATGGATGCCAGGTCATAGGATGCTGTGCCTTCGCTAGGGAGGTGTGTGCAGCAAAGTGATAGTGCAGAATTTCTAGCTAAAACATCTGTGGAAACTGTTCTGGACCAAGGATATTCTGATTGAGAATAAAAGCATCTGTAGGGTCCCTGACAGTTGCTTAAATATGAGTGTAGTCTGTAAATACTTAAATAATATGGCAAGCTTTTGGTCAAAATCCTCCATGACTGTTAGAGGTTGCTGTAGATTTTTGGAGCAGAAGCTGTGTGGAACCTTTGACTTGGGAGCGTGGAAACATCACCTCCAAGTTTTCTTCACCTTAATAAATGCCAGTTTTACTATATGGTGGTGGAGCTTGCAGTTTTGTAGCTTGCATAGGATCTTTTTAGTGCTTTCAAATGAAACTGACAGAATCTGGGGAAATGGTGCTGCTCAGAGAGGCACTTGCCTTTTACTGAACATGTTCACGTGATTTGTGTCCACAAAGCTGCAGAAAGCCACCATCTCAGTTGTCATGTGCAAAAGTATGTCTTTGAAAATTGTGCATAATTGCACAATTTTTTTTCTTTTTCTTAGTGGCAAATCTGGGCAAAATATCCTAATGAATGAAATACGTTATTTTATTTCCCCTCTGCCACCTGTTGGAAGTATCTGGGGAGCAGAGTTAAATCTTGTAAGCACAGCTGCAGGAGTAGGTGCATGTCTTCCCACCCATGTCATGTCCATGGATGGTTTTAACTTACCATGGAGAGCACAAGCCTCTTTTTATGTAATAAATTAATGCTGATTGGTGGTATCTGTTTAGCTCTCATAGATTTCAAAATACTGACTCAAAAGTGTGCAAGTCTTTAGCTGTTTTTCATTAATTTCATAAATTCTCAATACTCAATCTGAATCAGTTAATTCAGTTTCAACTTGCATGTGAATACCTGTGACTTGAGGCATTTCTGATGGGTGTATGGGTGAATTTAAGCATGTCTTGCAGCATAAGGTGCTCTAGGGAGGTGTCTAGTTTTCTGAACTCTATTTTTTCTCTTAACAAAGTTTTCAGAAAAGTATCTTTTGCAACTAGCCCAGCAGTCCAGCTGAGAAAAGATGGAACAAAGTACAAATTTCCCTGTCAGCATTTGATAAAATATCTATTAGCACCTTCACTAAATATAGTTATGTCACTGGTGTTGTGGATAGCTGACATAAGGAATTGATCAGATAATGTCAAATCCCATCTTTGTGGGGATTAAGCAGGCCTGTAATATTTGCCTTGGAGATCCGTTGGTCTGTCAGACTGTTGTGCTATTTATAAATATTTAAGATAATTGTAATACAGTTGTCTTTTAGTTAATATTAACCTCAATTGCTTTTCCTCTCTTGACACTCTCTAAGGCTTTTGTCTAAGGTGTTTGATTTTATAGTTTGACATTTTGCTGTGAAAGTTGTTTGGGTATTGGATTGCCAACAATAGTGAATTTGTCATAAAATGGGTGGGCATTTTGTTCACATTAGGCATGCTCAAATTAAATGCTATGTATATAGTCCAAAATACTCCAGTTCTCTTTAACAATCAGAAAGTATATGCTCCATTGCACTAAAGCCAAAGTTTTGCGTGTCATTCAGTAGAACTGTTTTAGCTGCTCTGTTTAACCAAGCTAAAGTTGTAGTGTGAATAGCAGTAATGCCCTTTTTAAGGGAAGCTGGCATCAAACACATTGTCCAGATTGAATCTTTGCTTACCAAGATACACCTCCATTTGTGCAATTAGTGTCCATTGGCTTTGATTGGCTGCAGCCTCTTTCCCAGACTCCCCTGTCTGGCAGCCTGCTGCAAAAGTTTTACTCAGATGTTAGCTCTATTTACCTCAGCTGAACTGCTGTCAATAGAGTTTTTAGTCATGTTTTCATTGCTTTTTCAGAGCTCAGATTACCTGTTTAGTCTTTAAGGATGACTCAGGGAGCCTGTATTCCAGGATTGAAATGATTTCTATAGAAAGCTTCTCAACAACACCACATAGGATAGATGAATTATGTAATTTCCTGGTAGCAGTTGATGGAAATATAGGAAATATGAGAGGTAGGGGAAGGAATTCAGGAATTCAGATTGACTCCTTGCCACTGTGACTAAACAGCCTGTTAGTGTTGGAGGTGTCTCACACTGTAGATACTCTCAAGTGATTCTAAGACTGATATAGAACAGTGACTTTGTGTTTTAAATGGAATAGAAACATTTAGCTTTTTTAGCTAATAAGATGTAAGACACAAATAGTAATTGGTTCCTTGTCATGATAAAATTTCAAATTCTTTTTTTTTTTTTCAGCTAAGGAAGCAGAAGCAGATATGTGCAGCTTTTCAGCAGTTTGACTGGAAAAATTTGCAATATATTTTTCAGCTTGAAATTTGGAATAATTTTGAATTGTTGAGAGAGATGGCATGAAATGAAGTAAGTCTGCAGCCTCACTGACTGCAGCAACAGAGGAGTTTGTGCTTTCCAGAAAATGAGCAAAGAAGAAATAATGCCCAAATCCCAAAGATAAATGAGAAAAGGGTGAGAGCCATGCCTAGTAATGATGTGGCTGTCAAGAGAAAGAAATTCAGGAAGGTGGTGATTATCTCTGTACTTCTAAGGATACAGCCACACTGTGGTTTTGTGCTATGTAAGCTTGCAAAGTAGGATTAATGCAGCTTACACAATGCCTAGGCCTTCATCTCTGAACAGTAGAAAATGTAATCAAAGAGATTCCAAGGAGGAGGTAGAAAAACCAAGTGAATGAGACAGGTTTGGGGTTTTTTCTGCGTGAGATAATGTTGGATGTGTTTCCTCCCTGCCAAGCAACCAACATAAGTGAACAAAGAATGAAGCAACATAGACTTAATTACCGGTTTGTAGGTTGTTCATTCGTAATTACTGACAAATTTCACAAAACTGCAAGTCCTATCTGCCACTCATTGGGCAGTTGTGAATACAAGAAATTCAAGTGGTTTGAGGAGTTGACCAACGTGCTGAACTTCCTGCTTTCCCTTGGTGATAAGTCTGAATCCAAACTATCTGAGATACCACAGGGAAGGGTATGTGCATTCCTCAGGGGATGGCATGCACAATGTAGACAGTGAAGGTAAAAAATGCAAAAATGAGAAAATGTTCTACTTGACATTATGAGAACTCAGTGAACAGGTGGCAGGAGTTTGCTGGGTCATGGATCTTGCATGGACATTTAAAATAATTCAAAAGGAAAGTGTCATTTGGAGGCCAGTGGGAAGAAGGATTGTGGAAGAGAAGGGATGATTTAACAAACTATTGATAATTAATTGAACAGACACAACAGCAAGGGGGCTCCTGAAAGATTCTTTTTGCTGGAAGAACATGGAGAAGGTTCCATGTCATCACAATGTGTTAGACAATACTAAAGGATAGTTGCATTATTAATACAGCTGTGTAAATATAAGCAGACCTTGATAATAATTTTTTAGACCCTGTACACAGATGCTTACCAGTGTAGTAAGCACTGTTTTGCATACAAATAGATAAAGAGTAGTCAAACTTCTAAGTAGGTTTTGTAGGCTTCTTGTTTCATCTTCTTAGAAACCTCTCCTTTGAACAATATATATTATTTTAGGTTCTGGGGGAATGTGGACATTTGATGGCAGGAGAAATAGTTGATGTATTTAAACTGTAGATGAAATCCTATATAGGCAATAACTACCAAGATCTGGAACAGCTAATCATCAGGTAATGTCTTGACTGTGACTCAGTCTATTGAATGAAAGGACTTAGGAAGATGAATGATGATATGCTTCCCCAGAGAGATACCAATCACAAACTAATCAGAGAATCCTGGAAAGCATTTAGCCAAGCAGAAATTAAATCTTCACTGGACTTTTCTATTTACATGGTGCTAGTCCAGATGTTCATGTTGCTGAAACATCTTTATTTCTGAAGGAAAATAAAGACAGGAGTCACCAGCATCATGGGATGTTTACTGATTGTGACAGTTGCTGTCAGGAGGCAGAGGGAACATTCTGTTCCACACTACCTGGGCTGTGTGTGCCAGTGTCTTAGGATGAAAGGGGTGTAGAAAAATGTTAGTGGATTTGTCTTTCTAGAAATCTTTCTATATGTACTTAATACTCACCTAACCAGATTATCTTAAAGTTTTTAGAAGCCTGGAGGCAGCCGGATGTAAATCTGCCCTTTACTGTTTGTCAGGATGCCTTTCAGTGGGCAGTGGAAGAGGAGTGGGCTGGCAAGAGACGGGAAAAAGGCATTTGTGGCAGCATTGGGAGAGGAAAGGACAGTGTGCACTGGCAAACTTACACCATCACTAAACCCACCAGTGTCTGTCGGGATAACTAAACATGGAGCCATGGTTTTAAGAAGAAATACCCCTTTTGAATGTTGTCAGTGAGAGCAGCAGTCCATAAGACATGCTTAAGCTTGTGCTTAGATTATTCAGTTTAACAGGTTTTCAATTCAGTTTCAATTAATTTTTTTTAATTGGGCATTTATTGTTTGTTGGTTTTCTCTCTTGTATCAAACATACTTTGGTCATTTTATATAGACAGGTCCCTGTTACCTGGAGACATTATAACCTTGCTGGCAAAACCTCAGCAAAATGCTTGGCTTGTTTATTTAGGGGAGCTCAATGGATGAGATACAGTTTTCTTAGCTGCATGGTGGCCAAGTGTTGTGATGGTGGAGGTGGGCACGTGAGCTCTGCTTGAAATTTCTGGCAACCACACAGGCTTGAGTCATGCACTCTGCTGCCGTGTTCTAACCTTTGAGTACAATTCTTGGGTGCATGAAGATACATGGGAAAGGGTCAAGGGCCATATGGGCAGAGCCATCTCTAATGGACTCGGAATTTCTAAGTTTTTCTTGTTTCCAAGACTTTATGGAGAAGAGCTGATTTTCTTGTTGAAAGCGAGTGTTTGTGATACTGCGTCACTGCATTAGAATGGCTCCATATGCAAAGACTTCCAAAACCTGTTGGTGGAATAAAAAAATAGCTTTATGATTTCACACTAGGCTGGATGTGTTCTTTTGATGGTTCTTCTGCATGTGTTATTTTCTATGTTTCTTTGAAGAAACAGGTTTGTTGCCATTAATGAGAAGACTGGATTCAGTGGACTATGTTTTGAGGTGGTTTGTTGTTTTACTTTTTTTTTTAAACTTTGTTTTTCTTTTTTTAAGAGGCCTGGGTAGTCTCACTCATATGTTCAGAGTATTTTGACTTCAGGACCATATTTTCTTCTAAGATAGAATGACAGTGATTTTGATATCTTCTGCCTTTTCTGTGAACAGTCGTAGTCTTCCTGTTGGGAACATGAGGATGTGTTAAATTAACAGTTCACTGCCATTGTGTGATCCTCAGGCAATGCTGCACTGTATTTTTTCCTGTCACATTTAGTTGTTCTTAGAAACTGAAATGTATGGGACAAGGGAAAGAGCTTGATATTTTGAATATTTCAGTTTAGTGTCATGGCATGTAATGCATAGGAGGTGATGTGTATGATTGAGTGATTGTCTTTGTCTAGCCTAGATTCAAGATCTGCTAGTTTGTGGTAAAGATTTATATAGAATTATTTAATATACTTCCTTCTAGGAGAAGGAACTCTGGGGAGAAGGGGAGAGGAAGCAGACACAGTATTGAGCTTTTATGACTCTTTGTGAGTCACACACTCTGCCTGTAGTGGGTTGACCCTGGCTGGACTCCAGGCCACCTCCCAGAGCCGCTCTCCCACTCCCCTCCATAGCTGTATAGGAAAGAGCAAATGTAACAAAAGATTAGTGAGTTGAGATAAGGACTCGGAGAGCACTTTGGAAGCTTATATCACACAGGATAATATATATTTTATGATGTAATTATAACCAATATTTTTGAATTTCAAAAACCCCATTTTTGTTGCTATACCCATCACTTATTTTTCATCATCAGTTCCAAAACTTTAATTTTTTCATGCTGATGAAGTACTAAGAAAGAGCTGCAAGTTAATAAACAAAAGTAAAGTAGAAATGAAAATAAAAGAAATAATGCTAATTAATATAGGTAATTCAAAGTAAAAGATGAATAAAACAAAAAGTCTTGTACTTTTAGATATTTTAAAATTGTCTAAAAATGCAGTCTATTTAAATATAATAGAGAAATCTTTCTGTGAAAGTATAATTGATTTGCATCTTCAAATCAATGGTTAGCAAATTAGACCTCTAACTATGTAATCTGGAACTTGAAAGTTGTAACCTACTCCTGTTATTTCATGATTATGCTAACTTGATGAGCCTTGACTGTGTCTTAAGCAACAGAGACAGACATCTGATTTTCTGTACCTAGCAGTTATGTTACTCAGCCTTTATACTTTGCATAATGTAATTGCAGTAATGGACCCATAAAAAAAAAAAAAAAGCAAGACAGTTTGCTGTGAAGATGTTTTATGTAAGTCTTAAATACTGAATAGGAGTTTTAGTGAGCAATCCAGTATGAGCTGTGTCAGCATGCTGCTGTAAAACCTGGTGCTGCTGGGGTGCAGGAATGGCACCAAGGCCATGGTGTGACAAACACCAATCCTGGTGACATCTGTCTGTCATTTGATCATTGGAGACTTGATCCTGTTTTTGTTGGGGAATAAAAAGACAGTCACAAAAATAGTTACTGTACAAGAAAATTCATATACTTTATCATCACTGCTAAGGCATATTAAAGAATGGGGATATTCAAGATACAAATCCATAATGTTTAAATGACATAATGTGTGGGGTGAGGAAACATCAAAGGACTGTGATAACAAATAAACATATGGCTTTAGTGGTCACCCTTCATCATGCAACATTCCTCTCAAAAAACTCATTATATATTAATGCCACTGGCTCTGCTCTCACACTCCATTTTCCTGTGCAGCCGTGAGCTGTGTTGCAGGCAGTCACCTTTCTTGGTGTCACCTGAGATATGTCTCTTCTGCCATCTCAGTAGCTATCTGTACTCCATATTGCTTCAACATCCTCCACCTTTCTACTTACATGTGCCTTTTTGGGGACTTTGTGAGGACTTTTTCTCCTCTACATTTTTTTCTTATGATATCCTAGAGTCCTATAGATGGGTTTAGAATATTCTTGCAGCTGAATCAGTCTTTTTATTCTGAAATGCAGTCCTCTTTAAGAAAATGTATCAATTCTATAAGCAGCGTGCCAACATGTTTATACAAAAATCATTGTGTTGTGTTGTTTTGTTTTGTTTTTTCTCTCTGAAGCGGTGTGTGTATTTGAAGGCAGAACCTACTTTGAAGGACAAAGAGAAACTGTGTATTCAGGCTCAGGGGACTGTGTTCTTTTTGAGTGCAAGGTAAGAATACTCTTGATGGAATAAAAATTCTTGCATGTTAGAAATATCAAAGTCACGCTTTTGAAATATAGATAGGTGTACCTTAGAAGTGACAGAAAAGGAATCCAGTAGGTCCTGTGTTTATGTTGTCTGAGTTCCACATCAAATTTTTGCAAATAAATTTACTTTGCATAGCTGCAAGCTTTGATGATACAGCTTGACAATCAGGCAGCATTGTTTCTTCCCTAGGTATCGTCCCCACCGTCAGTAATGAAACATAAACAGATTACCTTATGTTTCCATCTGCAGTGTTATTGTTTAAAATTATGTGCTCAGGGGTAAGAGATACAGATGTAATGGGGGCATAGTTTGGAATTCAGGATCATTCTTCAGAGGAAAAGCTAGGGGGAAAAGAAGAAAAAGAGCTGGTACACAGGTGTCTGGTATTTCTAGTGATGGAAATGGGGTAGGCTTGGGGGTTTTATTTGTAAACAGAATATATCTGATGCTGAGTCAGTCTTGCCCTGCTGCATGAATACAGCTGCTCTTCAGGGCAAAAATATACTTTAAGGGTAAAATATACCTCAGGGACAGCTGTGGGTTAAGAATTACACAAACTGCTGCAGTGAGTTGTGTGTTGTCTCTCTAGGGGAGGGATGAGGAAAAATCCTGTCTGCTTAGAGAGCTGCAGGCTGTGGGCTGGAGTTGAAAACCTGAACACACGTTTCTCAGCAGAGAAAGAGAGGCGAGCAATTCCTCTCCCTTCTCATCATGCAGCAGATTATCAGACCAGTTTCTGGAAATCTCAAACATTTTCATATAGTTGTTAAAAAGTGTATCTTACAAAGAGGAACTGGGAATTCTTTTCTAACTGCTGTTGATTTTAATCCTTATGAGCTTAATTGCTGCAGTAGGGCCTTTGACACCCTTTTGAGAATGGCATGAAGCTGACCAGAAATAATTTTGGATTCATCTGTAGGCTTTTTGGGGCTATGAGCTTGTATTTTCAACATGGCACCCAAGACATGAATTCTATGATTAGTCAATTCTATGATTAGTCAATGGGTATAATTAACAATGATCAAAAGTTATGTGACATTGCCTTGTGTTCCTTGCAGCTGGCAATTGTGATCCTGTATAAAAAAATGCCTTTGTTGTCTGGGCTAGCCTGTGTTTTGTTGATTAGACTTGTTTTCTGGTAGGCTGCCTCACTGTCTTGGTAGAAATAGTAAGCAGCAACTTTGGCTGATTGAAATGTTGCTTTTCAAGGAGTGAAGTATGCACAGTTTCTGCTGAACAGCCTTGTGAATTATAATTCAGAGCATAAAATCTGTAAGCTTTGTTGGTCAGTTAGGAATTCATAGATGGGAATTATTTTATTACTACCAGAGTTCTCATAAAAGGATATAATTAATGACTTCAAGTCAAGAGGTATTAATAGGAATGGCGCAGGTACTGGTTTCATGCTTGAAAGATTATAATGATGTTATCAAGGCAATGTATGGAAATTTTTCATTTTGTCTGGATGTAATTAAAAGCCTCATATTTTGTTTTGATTGGCTGCTGCAGTTTTGTATGCTATAGGCATGCACTTCTCTGTTTGAATATTATAAATAAGTGAATGAAAGATTATCTTCCAAATTAGACTTTATAAAAGATTAAAATAAAATCCAGACTATCTTAATTGATGTTATTTCTATCAAAGGTTAATTTAGCTTATGGGATTGCTGGTTTTTGTTTGTTCTGGTGTACAGCACATCTGTCTGATTTGCTTTATTGTATTATAAGATTAGGGCTGGTATCTCTGTCAAGATTGTTTAAGGTAAAGTTTGAGCAGTCATTTTGATGTTGGCCATTGTGTACATTTTCATCTTTATATTTCATGCTTAAAGAGGATTTAAAATTAAATGCTAGACTAATAATAATACTACACACACATACAATAGCAGATGCATTATTTTAGATGTTTTTCTTGCATGCAGAAATGCATAATGCTGAGTTCATTGAAGTCTTATTTTAACCACATCACTTATTTTATGGCAGATGCCTCTGAAGAATATGCTGTTGTTTGCCTTATTTTCTTTCTTTGCCCTATCATGACTAGAGTACAGCAAGACACATTATTTATGGCCTGAGGGAGCCTAAGGGAGGTACACCCGTGGTAGCCAGGTTGCTAAGGCAAGCATTTTGTGTGGCCATACTGCAGCAATTTCAGATGACCTGCACTGAGTGCCTGAACATACTTGTGCACCTTCTTGTGGCGTTGTACACTTCCAGATGCCTAATAAAAACCTCTTTCCTAATAGGGACACAGTGCCAGTTTCTTTCAGTGTTACTGCCACTGAAAGCAGTGAGATCAGAGATGCTCAAGATTGATTTTACTTGCTGTGTATATAACATGTCTTTACAGTATTCATTATGGGGACCCTTGACTCTGGAATCTGCCACTTCAGTTTTTGAGAAATAGTTGTAACTCTTACAGGCATAATGCTAAGAGAAACTTCTGAGACAAGTTATTTGACAGCTAGGATAAGAGAAGAATGAGAGTTGTTGCCACACTTCTGCTTGCTTGAAAAGGTTTGAGTATAGGACAGTTCCTGATGGTTTTATTGTGCTATGTTGTCCTCACAAATGGTTTTTGAAGGTACCTGGAGTTTGGCCTAGGCATGGGTTTGTGTACATCATAATGGTGAAACTCCACTAAAGTTACAACTTCCTTTATTTCCTATCTCACAGTATTAATCAATTACCTCAATTTAACAGGACCACAAAATGCAGCGAATTCCAAAAGGCATCTGTCCAGCTTTGAGCTGCCCAGAATCTCAACAGATCCCCTTATCCCACAGTTGCTGCAAAGTCTGTAAAGGTAAGGTAGTAGCAGGATATATATATATAAGCTCAGTGTAATTTTTCATTCTTATAGATTGTAAATGGATTTTTTTTTCTGATAATTTTGAATAAGACACTCCTATGCATGATGATCACTGTAGATCTTGGGAAGTTGAATAGGTGACAACTGCACTGTGACATCTGAAAGTTGTTTGTAAAATGTTTCGTAATGTAAATTCTGTGAAACAAGTTTTTGTGTTTTATTGCAGCCAAAAATGGGTGGAGAGTCTAAGAAATCATGTATATAATTACTGATTTCTCTTCCCTTCACCCACTCCAGTGTCCAAATGAAATAGACGGGAGAAATATTCATGTTTCCCAGCATCTTTCTGGGGTGCTTTGAGATATCTCTTTCAGAGGACCATTTGTGCTAAGCAAATGTTCAAGTACTTGGGTAACTTGTTCACCTCTCTGGGCTTGTAGTCTACATCTATAAGCAGAAACTTTGGGAAATATTTTTGTATGCTGTGCACCTTTGCGTGCTACACCCAGTCTGGTCCTTACCAAAGGAGAGCGATGTAGGAAGTGCTCCGAGTCCTTGGCCCACCCTTTTGATCTGGACTAACACTGGTATCTTCAAAGCTATTAGCATTTGCATCTTCAAGTAGCTACATCTGTTTCTTCTATAACTAAATAAGATAAATTGAAACCTGGCATGAAGGAATGTGTTAGGCTCTTGGCCTGATTTTAGGTATACATCAGTGAAGATTGCAGCTACGGCTATTTCTGTGCTACTCAGCACAAACATGAAGAATATGATTAATGACATCAAGCAGAGGGATAAGAAAGTAGAAGAAGTTAAAAGAAGACAGGTCTTCAAGTCTGTCACAGTCCAAAAGGATTTTTTAATGATAATTTTCTATAAAATCTTCAGTAGCTTAGAGAAAAGGAGTCTATGTTTCTTGTGGCTGGTATAGCTAGAAAATTTTAATATATGTTGGTTGAGTGCTTTCTGAATATTTTCAATCCTCCCTGAACTGTGCTAGCTTGGCTTCTCATGAGGCAATGAGCTTATTCTTTAAATGAGAAGCTGCTGTAAGCTATTATTCATTAGCATGCATTTTGTTTTTTAATGCAGCTGCTATATGAATGTTGAGAATCTTAATAATAATCAGTATGAAAACCCTCATACTTTCTGGATGGCATGTATCTTTGTAGTTAATGTCAAAATCTGATGCAATCCAGTACGATCCAGAAATAAGCCTCTTGCTTTTCCATGAACTCAGGATTCAGTGAGGAGGGCAGCAAAAAGGCAAAAAGGAGATGTTGCCATGGCCAGAGGTTGCTCCTGATGCACGTGCTGCTGCTGTCATCAAGGAGTATTGGAGACCCTCCGGCACAATTAAACTGTAGAATGTTTTGCTCCATAATATTCCATGTTAGATGCCATCAGTGTGGTAGCTGTGGTGGATGATGATGTCTGGGTAATATTACCTAAGCATGCCTTTAGAGAAACAACCCACAGCAGGAGGAAGAAAAGCATTAGCCTGTTGTATCACAGTAGGTCTGTGATGTTTCTGTCATAACCATGTCACTGGGCCTCAGTACTAAAACATTTTGTCTTTATGGGATCTTCTGCTTCCTTTTGTTCTTTGGCTTCATTCCTATTGTTTTACACTGTTCCTGAGCTCTTCAAGCGCAAAAGACTTCTTTGACCTGACCTCCAAGCATCTCTGCTGCCACTGTCCTGCTTGGGGTCCTTGTTTAACTAAGCTTCTGTGAGGTTAGGGTTAGAAGCTCTTTCACAGCAAAATATGAAGCAGAAACCAGGTGGAATGATAACATTAATAATCTTTACTGCTGAAAAATACTTTTTTGCTATTTTGCAAGAGGCTTGTGTTGCAGCCTGATGCCAGCTTGCATTCTGGAGCTGTTGCTGTTACACCAGTCCTTGTGCCCTAAGCTTAGCCTACGCTCCCAAGGTCTCCTGTGGCTTTCAGAGAATAAAGTAATTATTGAAAAACACTGCTGCTGCTTGATCAATTAATGCTTCAGTGAAAGAAGGAAACTTGAAACAAATAAAATTAATGAGAGAACAGGGAGGGAGACAAGCTCTGCACCTTTATCTACAGGTTTGGAAACTGTGAAAGCTTCAAGTCAGTTTCTAGAACCAGTTAATGTTGTTCAACAACGTTAAATCATTAGATTTCATGAGAGCGAACAGAAGAAATTTAAAAAGAAACCTACTGAGTTGAAAGGTTCAATCTAAATTTTCCTGCCTGGAAAAGAACTTCATAGTCTTAAAAATTTATAATTAAGGTACAATGTAAAATGGCCACACTCAGGAAAAATAGAAAAGAAAAAATTAAGAAAATAGGAAACAGGGATGGCTAAGAGGTGAGATTTAAAAATAAAATTCTCTGTAATGGAAAGAATGATGTAATAAGGAAAGAGTATTCAGTTAGTGGAGGAAGGGAAGAGATAAGAGGAGAGTAAAGCAAAACAAGTCAATGTTAATCAAAGACTTTTGGTTAAATATAGAAGGATTTTACAAATACACCTGGGAACTAAAAGTTCTAAAAGTATTATCACTAATAAATGAGATGCTGAGTGTCTAAGCTGTTAAGGTCTTTTATAAATGTGCAGACAAACAAACACACAAAAAAAAGAAAATGACAAGAACTATATAATTAAGACATGTCCTGTGAAAGTAATTAACAATGACAAGGAGACAGTAAGGGGATTTGAGCAAGCCTCCTATCCAGCTGCTTCAGATCAGTGCTATAACCTGAAATTGAATTGAAGACCTAGAGACAGTCCGTTCTGGTGGCCTTTACTACTGCTCTCATCCATTTCATGCTTGGTACAATTTATTTTTCTGTACCTCACAGACAATAGAAAGGTATTCTTTGACCTAACTGAGAAAAAGAACCGAGAAAAAGATAGCGCTGTCTTTGACAGGTGTGTTTTGTAATCCCTGGATTCTTTTTAACCCTCAATCATGCTTGTTTCTGTACAGGCCATGACTTCTGCACTGAAGGCCATAACTGCATGGAGCATTCTGTGTGCCGGAACCTGGAGGACAGAGCTGTCTGTAGCTGCCGGGATGGCTTCCGAGCCCTTCGAGAGGACAATGCCTACTGTGAAGGTGATGCCCTGTGCACAGGCTCAGCACTTCTCTATAAATTACTGTGGGATGAGTCAATACGTTCGTAAGCTGTCAAAGGGATTGACATATTCAATGCAGTGAGTTAGATGTTGATCAACTAAAATAATCTCTTCAAATAAGTTCATTAAAAGAAAACTAAAAAATCTGATCAGCATGGAGGTAAACAGTTAATATGGCTGAGATCTTGAATTAGAAATGTGCTTCCATAGGAGAGTTTTCCTTTGTTTTCCAAGGTATTCACATACTTAGGCAATCTAAATCCAACCATTTGAAAAACTTATTAATGCAACATTTAGTTTCTGTTTTCAGTGCTGCATGTTCCTATTTTCTCTCCTCAGGAAGCAAGAAATGCTATAGGTTAGATTCTAGCATTGTTAATCACATTGGTAATCTTTACTGAGTAAAGATTCATTATTTGAGTTGCTCTATTGTTATCAGGAAGCAACAAGCTGCTTAATCAGAAGAGCATCATCTGTACAATCTAGCATCATCAGATGAAAGGAACTCATCCCCACTGCAGCAGTGAAAGCCAAAGTCCTTTGCAGAGTCTCCCAGTGTTGGTGCTGATGTTTGCTCTGCCTCATGAAACCCCTGATTCTGTAAACACAATACCAGTGTGCTGTCAGGCCCTTCTCACAATAAAGCTTAAGTGTTGGCAGCAGAATGGGCTTTGACTAGTAAGCAGTTCTGTTCAGATTAGATTGAAAGTCAAGCATTTATGAGGAGATGTAGTTTAAGGTACTCTGCAGTCCCACCTAATACCTGCATTATTCTCTGGTGATGCACAATAAATGGGATAAATTGAGGCCTTTTAAGATTGTTCCTTTGGCTGAACTTTGCTAAGTTAATGCCCAGAGCTTACTTGAGTTAGTAGCTGTACTAATGTCAATGGGAATGCTCATTTGTAGACTTACATTTGAGAATTTGTGGCTGTTTTTGGGAAAGAAGCATATAAGTAATTCAGCTTTATATACAACTATACTTATTTTTTATGGTAAGCCTTCTGATGTAAGCTGATTTTGAGAAGCAGAACTGAAAATCTTCCAGAACCAAATCCCTTGGCCCCCATCATGTTCCAGGAGGTATCTGACACCAGGACCTGCTGTGTAACTTGTAGCATCAATTGCATTTTATACCAGAGTCCCTGGAGACTGCTGTGGCCTAGGCTGTGGATCTGTGTTCCTGGGAACTCATCGACCATTCCCTATTTTAGGGAGTCACTGGAGCAATGGAGTTTTGGTGAATTTAGGAGCTTTAAGAGGTTTTTTTACCTGCAGCTCTATTGTTACTCTGCTCAATGAAAGCAAAAAACCAAATTGCACTTTCTTGGCGATTTCCATGTCTCTCACATTAGAGTCTGTTGCTTTGTGTGTAACTTGCCAGGCATGCCATAAGCAAAGAAAGAGAAGAAACTTTTTAATCAGCATTGAGGGTGAAATGTTTGATGAGGACACAGTAGATTATCATATGTGAGGCTGACGCATTCTTATTATAAGAGGATTTACTAGTTTGTGCAGTACCTGATTTCAATATGATGATCTTTTGAGAAGATTTCTTGGCCCAATTGTTTCTGTATGGGAAAATGACATTGATTCTGGGTGGTAATTATGAATCTGCTTAACTTCTTTCAGAAAGCATGCATAAGTGAATAAAAGATTGGGACATGTTATTTACATAAAAATAATAATTTTGCTTATTACATGTATAGGCATTTAATTGTAACCTAAAAATGTTCCTGATCCAGGAACACTTGCCCATGTTGAAGGTGATGGGAGTAAGTTACACTAGGAAGATGTGCCCACATGAGCAAAGCTCAGGAGTGGGGTCACTTCCCAAGAGGTTCTCCCTGCCAGAGGTGAAGCTGCCTCAACAGGCAAACCATCCTGGCTTTGCTTCTGGTTCTGTGCTGTAGCTGTGGTGTTGGCACCACACTTGAGCCACGCACAGCTGGCACATGGGGCCCAGACCTGCCCTCGGCTGTCCATCCCTGACTGACTGTGGGGTTGTGTGCTGGAAGGATGGGAGATAAGGCTACAAATCAAAAACTTTGTTTTTGTGGAGGGGCAGGGGACTGAAATACCCATGTTTCTTCAGAGTTGTGCTTTTATTATTGTATCCCTTTTTCAGTTCAAATGTCTCTTTGAGCAGGGGATTTTATTTCTGGAGAGAGACTCTTACTTTATATACTAAACTAACAAACAGCAAAAGGCACAATGGCAGTAGTGTAGCACCAAGTCTTTTCAGAGTCCTGGGCCTCATCTTGAAAGGCTGAAATGGTCCCAACCTCCCTTTCTTACTGGATACCCTTTCTTCACTCTGCTATTATTTAGTCTTTAATTGCAAGGAGTGCCAGGTGTAGAACTGTAGAGTTAACACAAAGCCTTTCAGAGAAGGCTTTTTGTAATGCCTAGAGCCCATAGATATGAAAGCTGTTTCTGTGTTTGCACTGCACAAACTTCAGATATACTCCAAAATTGGATGTCATTGGTTCTGTGTTAGAGCCAAGTTTCACTAAATACCATCCTGATTTGTGCTCTAGCACGATCAAAATGGAAAGAATAAACAGAAGTAATGATGCTCCCATTTGCAGAACTATTCCTTAAGGAGAAAAACAAAAATAAAAACCTCAAAGCTGGTTTCAGTGTGGGTCTGAAAAAGCTGCATAAATTTCACCTGAATGATGGAAGAGTTTGGCTTCTGTCCTAGAATGAACCAGTGCTTTTCCAAAGCTGTGGGATGTCTCTAGATACTTTTATGGTGCTGCTATATTATAATAATATTTGTTAATATTTACATCACATTTAGCTTTCTTTCACAGTGCTGCATAAAGCAGTACTTAAAGAATTGGTATTTCTTAATTTACATGCTGGAAGCCTTATTCCAAATACTTTTAAATCTATTTTCTGCCTCAGAGTATTATGCAGTTTGAGATACTTTGTGAGCAGGTTGTGTATGGATTATGCTCTGCTGCCAAGGTGTAGGTGCTTTTAATACAGCATCCTACCTAACAATAACAGCTTACTAAAACAGGTGTTCTGGTAAAGGGTAATTAGTTTTTCCTGAAGCTGCGTGTGCAGTACTCTCAAATTGAAGATTACCCTCTGGAATATATTTCAAAGAGTGTTCAATACCCACTGCTTTTATGATGGTGGAGTTATGCTGAAAAGGCTTTTCAGGATAAAGGTTGTGACTCTTGGCTGCCAAGGTAATCTGATGCATCTAGAGGAGCATATTTCAGCTATCTCTCTGCAAAATATTATTTCAGTTCAGAAGTACTGCCAAGGATTGCTGATTAAATAGAGAGCAGAGGAAGCTCGAGAAAAAAGACCTGAAAATACAATAATTTTTGTGGAGACCAAGACAGAACATGACCTGAGAAAACTGCATTATTCTTTATCAAGAGGATTTTGCCTGATGCAGAGGCTATTTTACATCACATATCTGTCTTGGGTGTGATAGAGTTAATTTTCCTTGTAGCAGCCTGTGTGGTGCTGTGGTTTAGGTTTGTGATGCCATCCTCAGTAGTGAAAACAGGAGTACAGTGTGGTTGTTTCTCAGAGATTGGTCGAGCATCAGTCTGCTGCTGGTAGCTGGAGAGTGGTTACCTTTGAGTCCTTTTTTTTCCTATCCCCTTTCACTTATTTTATGATATCAAAAATGTTTTATTTATATCAAGTGATGCATTTTTTCTCACTTTCATTCTTTTTTCTGATCCCTCCATCCCACTGTAGGGTTGAGCAAGAAAAGAGCTGCTGGGTGCCAAATTGCTGACCACGGTCAGCCCTCTACATGTGACAAATTCGTTATGGGTGTGTGGACATGATGTTTATTTTTTGATATTTAGAAATTTAGTTGTACTATTTACACAGTATACAACATAGTTAACTTAGAACAATTTTGTGTGAAACAATTTTCAATTTATATTCTAATTTATTCTCTCTCCTCACTAACTCTTCTAATTTCTCTGCTGTTGCCATGTTTGTCCCAGTTTGAAGTGTAGCAGATGAAATTAGACCAAAGACTGAATGACTTTGTCTGGATTTGAGAATTACATCAGCTTCACTGTGATTGTCCCTTGAGGGGAGATGGTTTTCAGTTGAGAAATATGCTTTTGAATAAGCTGGCTTGATTTGAATCATTGCCAGTGGAGGGAAGTAAGCAGTCTTAGAGGAGAAATTGCCTCTTTCCAGAGATTTCTGGAGCACGTCAGAAATGACACTTGGTTTCACCTTATCAGGCGTCCCTTAGCTCACAGTTGTATGTTACTATTCTGTTTGGAAAGATTTATTCATTTATCCCTGTGTATGCTTAAAAATACTATTAACCCTCTTCCCCAACAATATGAATTTGCACTTCTTCACTTACCTAATTAGTACAATCTGTTGTTAATCTTCTTGTTAATCTTGTTGGTTTTAACTACTGGATTACAAAAATAAAGTACATTTGCAAAATTAATTTGACTTCCACGGATTGTAGTGAAGAGAAGAAATCTTATAAAGGATAAATAGTTACATTCAAATTGCAGTGTTGCACCATATTGACCAAGTAGAGTTATAAAGAAAGTACTTTTTCTTAAATTAAGTGTAATATTGGGAGAGTGTAAGCAAGAGACTTCCATAATGGAGATAACCCTCAAAGTATTATAATATATTCTGTTAAGTCTTCTGAGTCTTTAATAGACAGTACTGAGCTATTTGCTAGCTTTGCTGTCCTCATGGTATGCACCAATTTTTTTTTTTGAGTAAGAGTCCTACTTAAAAGCTCTACAGTACTGTCAGCTTTGTGAATCTGGGAAGGCTACTCACACTTCCCTCTTCTAAGAAAAAGTATTTTTTGGAAGTGAAAAGTATCAATAGCATCACATATAGATAAGAGATAAAGATTTCCATCTCCATCAGCTGGCAGTTTGTTCGACTCACTCCCTAGTCATTTTGAGTTGGGTTGGGAAACCGATCAAGCAGAAAGAAAAGCTTTCACTCTAGGAGGGAAGAATTTTATTTCCAAATTTCTATAAAAACTAATTAAATAGTATTAATATTAAAATGAAATATTAATATTAAATATTATTAATGTATTATCAATTATTAATGTTTTTTTCTCATCAAAAGCACTGTCATCTTATTTCCATCATTTTGTTAGTGAGAAATCTTAATATGTGGAATTAGAAAAGCAGTTTTAATGTGTCAGTGTAGTGGAGCAGGACCAATCCTTCTTGTCTGCTATGGCTTTAATTAAGGAAAATAATAAAGTTTATTCCTAACTTAAAGTGCAGAAGCAGTATCCCTGACACCAGTTCATAGATTGTGGTTCCCACTGAGTTACAGATTGTGTCATCACTAGTAGCAGTGAGATAGTTTGTATATGTACAAATTTTAGGATGTATTCCGTGTTAGTTGATTTTGTTTACTTCTGCATTAATTATGTTTGGAATGATTTTATCATCCAGCCATAGCCAGGATTGAGAATGATGTTACTACAATTAAGAAAAAACCAAACAGCTGAAATTAATCATATGAAGGGAGCTTCTTGAAAACTCTTAAACTCTGCTCTTACTATCTGGTAAGGAGAGCTTTTATTGCACTGAGAGCTACCCTTTTCCACTTGCAATATAAACACATGATGTAATTTGTCTTTAGATGAGAAGTTAAGGTGAAAGTTTCCATACAAATTAAGCAGACCTGCAACCAAAAGAGAAAATAAAATAAAGCTTTAATTTTGTTCTTATTTTACTTTCGGTTCAGTTTTCACTGTTAGCTGGGAGGTGACTACTGAAAAAATCAGGTGCTTTGACTGTGTGAAAAGTACCCACAGCCAAATTGTTGGGTTTCTTTTGTAACTTTGAGAACCTCAGTCTAAAAGTGCAACATTTCTTAACAATACATAAAGGCTGGATTCCCAAGAGTTGTAAAAAAGACACAGAAATGCCTTGCATTAGCACAAACTGAATTTAAAACAAATATTCTTTCATGAAGAGTGCAGAGCAATAGCAGCCACAGTGTTTGTATCTGTTCTGCTACCTGTAACAAGTTTGGCACAGTTTGAGGGACAGCTGAGTTGTGGTATCAGCGCTTTTCTGTGAAAGAGGCAGTAATCTACCAGGTGGCTCACAAGAATATGCTTAGACCCATAGTTTAGACCCAAAGACAGTTTTACCCACACATGGGGGCCTTACCACTGCTCACAGGTGCTGTCTTTGCTCTCTTCCAGTAAGGAGTTTAAAATACATTGGTTCAGTACAATCTGTGCCTTGTCTTCCTGAGAAGAACCCAATAGATATTTGTAGTCTCTGTATAAAAATATTAATGCTCCTCATTACCCTTTTAAAATAGGGGAAAACAAAAACACGATGAGTTGCAAGTATTTGAAATTCTTGACGTTCACGGTTCAAAATGATAAGTTGTCATACTTAACTAAGAAAAGAAAAATATTATTTTGCAATTCAGATTTAAAGATGTAATCCTAACTCAGTGCAGTGCTGAAGGGGGTTGGATCATGAGCTGGAGTGCCAGTAACTTGTTCTGATTTTCAGAATTGACTAATTAGTCGTATACAACATCTTTTTTGTTCTCAGTATGCAACTGTATCAGACTAGTTATTTGGAGCCTAATGAAAGGCCCCCTGGGATGCTTTCATGTCTGACAAATAACTATATATAGGTACTTGTTTCATCACATGTACACTACTATATGAATTAATTATAAGGTATTAAATTGTAAGAAGATGCAGTTTGACAAGTAAAATATTCCATGATGACAGGTAGTATTTGTTTTCAAAATTTTCATGTGATATATATTTTTAAAACTACATGTGTGTGGAGTCCAGTGATGTTTTCACAAGACTGAGATAAAGACTTCTATTTCTTCCAAGAGTCTCACATTCACAAGTAGCTGCGGAGCAATATCTCCTACTGCATGTCTTAACAAGGACAGTTTTATCTCTACAGTCTGTCTTCCTTTCCAAAAACTGGGGCAAGTTGAAATAAAAACAACTCTTTGTACTGTTAAAAATTATATTTCTGAAATGCTGTATTGTTGCATTATGTCCTTGCAAAGCTGTGTAGAACTTTAGTCAAGGAACGTAGACCTTGAGTGACTTTGCTTTTATTTCAAGTATTTTTTTGTCCTGATGGCCTCTTCAGAGGCTGCAGGATGGACAGAGAAATCATGAACTTAAGCCAAGATCAGAGAATTAAAAGAGCATGAAGGGAAAAGAACCAGGATGTGTACAATCTGTAGGTGTTAACTGTGCAGTTTAGTTAGGGGCTAGGAAATAATATGCCCTATGTGAAGAAGCAGCAGTTAGAATTTATTTTTAGTCTAATTAATGCTTTATCAATTTAGTCAAGGTACAATAACATTTTCTTAGTTTACTTACAAGAGTGCTAACACTTAGAATCCACCTCACCCCGTTTCTCTACAGATCTGTTAATAAGTCAGTAAAATCAATATACGCTAGTAACTGCCCAATTCTTCTTACCCTCCTTATGTACTGCTGCATGAGTTGTTAGCAGCCAAGTTCTTTTGTGGGACCAGCATGGTGGGAATAATGGAAGGTTGTTTTACCCTTTTCTTCTTGGTCTTTGTGTATGCTTGAGGTAATTTTTGTATGATTTAACTCAGCATGAGGGGTATGTTCTTATAGTTGATTCACAGGGCTAGATTAATTGTGATTCCTTAGGTTGTAGTGCTTTTCTCTTTGGGGGAGGAGAGACACACAGGTCTAGAAAGGTAGACAAAAATAAAAGTAAAAAAACTCCCCAAGAGCAAAAAACAATTTTGGACTTAGCTTGTATATGTGTTACCTCTTGATAATTTTGCTGTAGGGGCCAGGCTTTTCACTGGCTGTTGTTAGTAGCAAAAGCACAGGGTTTAAAGAGAAGAAAAAGTTGAAAATTATCTTAAGAGGGTAGAAGTGATAACAACTATGGTGGTGCTGTCAGCTGGAATAAATAATGTGAAAAAATACACAATTTTGATTGAAGTTGATGGTTACATCCTTTGTGGGATATGTCAGTTGTAAAAACTGCTGCAGTGGATTTGATAGAGCAAAGCAAAACAAAAGTGCAGTGACTGTTTTGTAACTGACTGGAGGCAACAGCAGCAGTTAAACCATAGGCTTGACAGGTGATGGAGAGTCTAAAAATAGTAGTGGGAGGAGGAGGAGGAGGAGCAAGGGCTGTGCCAGAGCCCCAAGATATTTTTTCATCTTAGATGGCAAGTGAGAAAGGGTTTATACAAAAAGAGGCACATAGAAGATAGTGTTATGGAAACCAAAAAACACGAGATATTGAAAACAGGCTGTAGGTGAAAATGAAGGGAAGCTGAAGAGAGTAGGAGCTTGGAAATATGATCAAGGCAACGTGAGACCCTACTGGGAATATTTTTATTAGAGCAATGAGGAAGTTTTAGCATACTAAACATTTGAGCAGTTGGGAAGGTAGTGTGTTTGGTGGTGGAAATAGAAAAGCCCAATACTTTCACAGATGGGTAAGCTGGTGGGATTGTACTTCAAATTTATGCTCTGCTCTTTTTCTTTAAAGGAATAAGAGCTGATGGGTTGAGTACAGGAGGAGAGACAAAGGGAGAAAAATCTGAAGACAGGACTAAGTGTAGGTAGAAAGTGGTTGCAGGAGGAAAACAGCAGAGAAGCTTGATGTCAGAGGTAGAAAGTGAGAAAAGTAGGACTTGTTGGTGGAGGGATGACAAAGAGAAAGTAAATGGGCAGAACTTCTTTTCCTCTGTGATCCTGTTCCAGGTGCAGAACAGGTTATGTTTGCTGTAAATATTTTAAATCCTCATTTACCTTTTCAATGGTATTGATTGCTGTGAATGGTCACTGTTCATTTTCACAGTCCCTTAATTGTTGAGTAGCACCTGCTGATTTTGTGATGCCCTTTTTCTAGGTCAGGGCCAAGAGAAGAGTCTGAATCTTTCCCTGCTTGTCTCTCTGTATGAGTCAGGGTGTAGTGATAAAGCTAAGGGCCTGAAAGCCTATGTTGGGATCACAGTTACTGGTATCCATCCTTGGGGTTCTCAGCAGGGAGGCCCAGGATTCACAGGAGTAGAGTGTGGTGATGCCCTTGCTCTTACTAGCAGAGCCCTCAGATCAGGATTGAGTTGTGCTCATGAAGTTGTGTGAGTGGTGAAAAAACATTAACCTCTTGAGCAGGTAAAGGTGGTGCATGATATTTATAGGCTGTGAAAACATATTGTTTTATTAACATAAAACCCATAGGGGTTTTATTTGTTTTATTTTAAATTGTAGGTCTAATCTACTCTACTCTTGTGTTCAGGGCAATTTTTAATGTGTATATTAAATATTTTTTTTTATAAATAAGGCTTTTCATGTTCCTGTTCCCTTTCTTCCTGGGTAGTTAATGTTATTTGTTGCAAAAAATCCTGGAAGAGTTTTAGCCCTTCCATTAAAACTGGATACTGTCTAACAACAGTGATGTCCCTGACTGCCATATACCTCTTTAAGGGTGACCAGGGAGATCACGGGTGTTAGACACTATTGAGTTTTAAGGGAAATAGCTGGAGGCAGGACACTATCCATAAAGGATCCTCAGTTCTGGCAGTAGCCTCTTCTCATAACAGCTGATAATTACTGACTTAGTGATAATGACCAGACTCATTTGTTCTGGAAGGCTTTTGTGCTAGATAAAGGCAGTGATGTATATAGGGAGGCCTAAGGAGAGGCTTTGTTTGTTAGTGTGACGCTTTAGTCAACAATGATTTATGGATTGCAGGTCAAGTTCTGTTCTTATTAATGGGATTGTAAAATATAACTGGGAATTTTACTCTGGGGAAGCAAACTCATTAGGGTGCGGGAGAAAGGGATACAGGGAAACTTTTCTTCCGTTATATATTTTGCATAAATTTTGTTTGAGTGCTTGGGGGAATAAAGAAAGGCAGGTTTTTCAGGGGTTTTTTTTTCTGTTTTTGATGTTTTTGCAAGTATAAATAAATCATTGAAGTGCAGATTCCAAACACTTTTGCACTAACCAGTTTTCCCAGAGGTGCCCCTTTTATCTGTTCCACTGGGAACAGAGCAGGTTGATGATCTCCATGACTACACTCTTGTCAGTACATCACAGCTGGTGGCTCAGTAGCACATGACAGACTTCAAGCACACAAGTCTTTATTGTTGAATGTGTAGAGCCATTGGAGTGGTGCATTCATCCTATTGAACTGACTTCAGTATTTTACTGGCTGAGCAGTAAAACCTGAATATGCATTAATATGCTAACTAGGCTTTTTGGCAAAAGGAAATTAAGATAGATGTTGTAGGATTTCTTAGATATGGAAATGCATAAGATTTTCTGTTGTGCATATCTGTCTAAAGGTGGCATGCTTGTTTTGGCCTAGGTAGGGTTAATTTTCTTCACAGCGGCTGATGTGGGGCTGTATTTTGGGATTTTGCTGAACACAGTGATAATAGAGATGTTTTTGCTGAGCAGAGCTTACACAGAGCCAAGGCCTTTCCTGCTTTTCTTCCTGCCACACTGGGAAGGAGACTGGGGGTGCCTGGGGGGCTGGGAGGAGACAGCCAGGACAGGTGACCCAAACTGGCCACAAGGAGATCCCAGACCATGTGCTATTGTGCTCAGTGTATGTGCTGGACGGAAGGAGGAGGAAGAGGGGGACATTTGGAGTGATGGAGTTTGTCTTCCCCAGTAACCATTGCATGTGATGGGGCCCTGCTCTCCTGGAGATGGCTGAGCAGCTGCCTGCCATTGCAAAGCAGGGAATTAACCCCTGGTTTTGCTTTGCTTGTGTGTGCAGCCTTTGCTTTCCCTATTAAACTGTCTATATTTCAATCCACAGGTTTTCTGTCTTTTATCCTTCTGATTCTCTCCTTGTTCCCACTGGTTGGAGAGTGAGCAAGTGGCTGCCTGGGGCTTGGCTGCTGACTGGGCTCACACCATGGCTGGGTACACCAGTGTTTTCAACCAGTGAACAGGATGAAGAGGCTTTTATTTTGGTAGCTTTGAAAGACAACAGATGTTGGGCGCATTCCCTGCCCTAGTTCAGTACTCCTTAATCTGTAATACCTTAACTAAGCTCCCATGTGGAGTGCCAAAGGGGGAATGGAATTGCAGGCTTTTAGTATGGTCAATCTCTGTGTGACTAGCTGTCATTTGACTGTTATTTTACCCTTTTTTGTATTAATTATCTTTATCTAGTATTAAAGTTGTAAATTGTTTGTAAAAGTATCTTCTTACTTGCTGTGTGTCCATTGTCTTCAGGTGCCAATGTAAAATAAACTTGTGATAATAGCAATAACAGAGGGTTAGGTGGGAGTTCTGAGTTCTAGTAAGCATTTAAAAAATATGAGCAATTTCTTTGCAAATCAGTTTGAAAAAAACAGTACATCAGATTTGTTCAAATGAACACTTCAGAGTTAACCTGAACAGATGTGTGTTGAGTTTTCTTCCTTTTTTTTTTAAATCAGTTGAATAAGCAAGGTTTGTGAAAAAAGATGATTATAAATAAAGCATTTTTAAAAATCTTAATATGTGGTATGTTGGCAAAGTGAAAGCTCTTATTTAGAGCACTTCTGAATTAGGAGGTTTGAAACAAAGGAGTGACTTTAAGTTTTTCCCTGCAAAATAAAAACTGTTGGCATTTTGGATCTCCTGTGGCTATTTACCTTCCAAAGCAACCATTATTATAGTTTTCAGAAAGTTCTATTCAATGGTTCTGAGGCTTTGGATTTTTAAGTAGAATTTTCTGAGAGTGCCAGAGCTGGCTTCTAGGTAGTCTGTTGATGCTGAGAACATAAGACCTCTAATTACTCGAAGACTGATGTTGTTACTTAAATATAAATCAACACAATTAATTTAATATGGAGTTGTTAGCTGGAATTATGAAAGACACAAATTGCGTCATTTGTTGTAGAGGCTGAGTCATATGTTGTGACTGTTGGCTGCTTTTGTGAACAGCACACTTGTGTTTCTGTAGAACATCTGTAAGCTGGGAGATCTGTGCCCCATTCCACTCTCTGTGCAAAACCAGCTGTGGTGGTCTCATGATAGCTTCACTTTTTTTTGGTGTTCTTAGATGAAGTTCACAGAATGTGTTTGGAGCCTTAGTGTGCTCGCTGTGTTCACTGTAAATGCATGCTCATTTGTGCAAGTACACATGTACATAAAAATTGTGGGGTTAGCTTTTCTAAACTACCACCTTAATACACCTATGAGTCTCTCATGCCTGCAGAATTTACAAGGTAAAGGGAAGGAAACCAGCCAAAGTACATCAGCCATGAAATTCTTTTGCAGTGGACAACTTCATGTTTGGTAGCAAACTGCCCCCAGCTTCTCCAGCAGAATCCCGTGGGCAGAAGACCTGTGGAAAATTCTTTTTCCAAAACTGAACGAGATTAGGAACTTACTACAGAATCAGTAATATTCAGTGAGTCACACTGTTTTGTACAGGAAGGCAGATTATATTCTAAGAATGCAAATGGGGGAAGAAAAGAGCAGTTGATGAGTGCAGTTGGTAAATTCCTCTTGATTTAAAGGTACAGGGAAGATATAAATGTGGAATAAGCATACAACCTAAGCAGGAACAAAGTGCAGGAGTTAATAGTGTTGACATTTAGCATCACATTATTAAGAAATCCACCCTGATTTGAGTATATATATACAGTCTTTTATCTTGAGTTATCATTAGACTCTGCAACACGATGCTTTTCCGTACAGAGATTTTATTTTCAACACAAAAGGTATAAACATAATTGAAAACAAGAAAGAAATCAAAAATGATGGGCAGGAAAGAAACCAAGCCAACAATCCACCCATTTGATTTTTAGCATACTTTGGTAGTAAGGTTCAGTGACACGTTGCATGGCAATAGAAATAGCTGTATTGAGCATTTCAGTAATGATGTCTTTATCATTACTGTTACAGGAACAGCGTGCTACTGACCACTTCCAAATTAATATAGCTTTTCTTTTTTACAGTATAATAATACTATGCAGAAGGTTTTTTGCTATTCGTAGTGCGTTTTCTGTCTTACCATTGAATTGTAACCTGATACAAGAAATATGTCTAATTTTGAAATCCAAGAGAGTACCAAAGCAAATTATGTTTTGAATTCCATGACTACAGTCATTTTTGTTGGGAGTTTGCTCTAGGACCTTATACTGCAACAAGTGTTCTGCCCCAACAAGTATTTTATCAAGTTGCATTTTGTTCTGTCAGAGCAGATCTTTTATATGAGTGAGATTCTCACAGGTTCCTTTTGGGTACAGTGTGTATATGTATCTATATACATAGTTATGTAGATATTTGCAGGTACAGGTGTATGTGTTTAAATATAGTAAAAATTTGACTATTGATCATATTAAAAATTGACTATTTTATTCTTTTAAGAGAAATTTATACTAAGTTTCAGGGTCTTTTCAGATGTTACCCTGTTCCTTACAGTTTCTTCATAAATAACAGTTCCTGTTAGATCAAAAGCATGTAGTGTGCATATAGTTGTGTGTTTTGTGTGCTGGTGACTGAGGTGACTCCCTAGAATGCAGTGATGGATGCCATTGCGGTGCTGAGGTCATTGCTCAGTTGTTTGGGACTATGGGGTTTTTTTCCCTGTTCTGTTTAAATCATAGGAATAACATCAGAGGTACTTCAAAAGGAAAGATGTAAGCCAGTGTAGTCTTCTTTGTAACTCCACTAACAGCTGTTCACAGAAACTCATGGTGCTTCCCTTGTTTGAATATTTCAAGCAGGTTTTTAAAAGGAGAAAGCCAAAAAGCTTCCAAAATGCACTGGCATTTAAGTAACTTTTTAGTCTAGCCCACTACTGATGGAAGTGAACAGCAGTGTATTTTGGGAGATTGCAAAGAATAGCTGCTGAATTTGACTTGTGTTCCTCTTTGCCTTGTTGGCAGATATTGATGAGTGTGCTGAAGGACGGCACTACTGTCGTGAGAACACCATGTGTGTGAATACCCCAGGATCCTTCATGTGTGTCTGCAAAACCGGCTACATCCGCATTGATGATTACTCATGTACAGGTAAGGGCTGTGTTTCTGCAAGGAAATAGCAGGATGGTGGTATTTAGGAGTACTGATATGATTCTTCTAAAGTTAATCGTTGTTGGAGTCACAGAACATAGTGACATGTTAAACAGAATAAACACCATAATGTGGTACAGAAATCTAATGAATTTTAGAGATTATGTGTAGGTCATATTGTTTTCCTGAAATTGTAAAGTAGGCTGGATTGTCTTATGGGTCTGCACTGTTTTGGGTGCTGATTAAAAAGGTAAAGGGAGGAGACTGAAGAGAAAAATAAGTGAGCAAAAATAGTGCTGTTTTACTTGGTTTTCATGTTCCACACCAGTACAGCTTCTCTTGGATTATAGCAGCTCTTCTGCAAACTTTGGATGGAGTTAAATTTGGCACGTATTAAGAGTGGCTGTGTCCTCATTCTGGACTCTCCAGGCTCAGTTGTCCCAAGTTCAGAGGGCAGGAGTTCTGCTTGCCTTGAACCACTGGACAGCATGGTCGGTCTTACCTCTGTATCGTCCCTTTTTGCTCTACTGCCAGGGAACGTGTTTGGTCCATAGTGACTTTCTGTCTTCTACTCTTCTTTCATTGCACGGTAATTTAGGGTTACGGAGTGAACATGGGACATCTGAAACAACCTTATGTATCAGACCCACTCTGAGTTCATTTATTTTTTCCCACAACATAGATAAAAAAATATGAATTGATGATATGACATGTTTACTCAGTGAAAAAAATAGAATCCCTATTTTGTGTGCACAGGGTAACAAATCAGCTTTTTCTATAAAAGGCTTCATTTTTCAGTAAAGCGTTCTTGAAGTTTGTATTCTCTAACAGAAATTGGCTATAAATGTATGAGAGTATTTGAAATGTGAAGGCAGCAATGTGAAATTAATTTCTGATTTTTTTCTGTCCATTGTGTCTTGGATTTTTAGCATTGATGATATGTCTTGGTACAGAAACAGCTTCTTATGATCTGTCATGATTTCCTTGCCTGAACATGCACAACACTCGGGGACATGGATTTCAAATCACATCCATGTGATTTTTGTGAATGCTGTCTTACCTATACTTGTCATTCCTCTCATACATTGGCAAGCACTGTTTTACTGCAGTAAACCCACTTCTTGAAGGCCCAAGTTATAAAGCTTGCCCACAGGAGGTCCTTCCTGAAGCAGCCAGTATGTTTCAGATCATTCTCTTACATTTTCCACACTCTCCACTGAGTAAAGAAATTGTTTCACTATCTCCTGAGTGTGAATATTGGGATTATTTTAGGACCAGCTGTATCTAAATCTGTGGGATGCTTTTTCTGCTTGGCTTCCCTTAACTTGCTGTTCTGATAGAACTTTGCAAACAGTAAAGCATCACCAACTTTGCAGGGGCATTGGGTGCCTATAAGTATAATAAAGGTAGTTCTTGAGGGTCCTCACATTGCATTCCTTATACTTGCTGAAACATACTGTTATGAAATACAGAGTAGTTAAAGCTCTAGACAGTCAAACTTCTGTAAAAGGTGTTAGAAATCCATTTTAGATCCAACACCCCAAACTGAATGTAGTTCCACATTTGTAAATCATAGTTTCCTGTGAAATCAGCCTGATGGGTGACAAAATGAATTATTTATTTTCCACCTTTGTCGATCAAGCTGGGAAAAGTCAATGCTAAAAAAGGAATTAGATGAAAAAGTTTTGTAAGATTTCAAATCATAAGACCTGCTAGGCCATCTGAGCTGTAAGTCATGCTGTGTATGCACGTCAAATACTCTATATGTATGAGCAATGCCACTTACTATTATTGGGGACCTGGAGTTTTTCTGAAGTTAAATTTTACATATTGAGTTTTGGGTACAGGCAGCCATGAGGATGCAGTCCCTGCTGGATGATAGAATTTCAATGAATGACAACCTAACATCATAAAGTGTATATGTCACAAAATAACTGCATTATTTTTTTGTTTTTTTGGTATTTTAGTTTTCTGGTTCCACAACTATTGTGTGAGCACCTCCACTGTGGAGGCAGTGGTTTATTACTTAAGTTAATACGTATTCAGAACTATGTTGGTGGGGTTGTGTAGTATGCACTTCTGTCCAAATCTCTCAGTACTCATATACAAAGTCCAGTGCGCTTTGAATTTTGTCAATGTCTGCGATAAATGTATTAGTTATTCAACCCTCTTTTTCCCTCTGCAGAGTTTAAAGTTCTTAGCAAGTCTCTATTTGCCTTATTGGCAATTCTAGGTTTAGCTTTCCAACTGAAATATCAAAGAAACTGAGGAGGAGGCTGTTTTTTAATCCAGTTCAGGAATAACAAGAATAGGGCAAACAAGCAATAATTTACCCTTTGTGTTACTAAGTGTTAAAATTTTTAAACTGTATTTCAGGTCACAATTTCTTGTAACGCTGTGTAATTTAATTCAGTTATGGAATTGTAGTTGTGCGTTAAATAGCTGCCACTATAAACTGGAGAGGAAGCTCTGGTAGCAAATCCTTTGGAATATTACTGAGCAGGAAGAAAAATGTTCTGTAACTTGGCATTAATATGTCATTGTTTGTACAGGATAGCTGAATCCCTGAAAAAGATGTTGAAAAATTATGTGTGGACCTTGATTAGGCAGGTTATGATGTAACTGATGTCCACAACTTGCTGGCAGACTAACATACCTTATTGTTCCATCCTATGAACGTACATATAATTTAGCAGTCATTGATCAAAAGAGAAAAGAGCCATAAAATCAGTGACATTGAAGAGTTTTTCTCCTGTATGAGACATTTGAAAAGAAATCTGTGCTATCTATCTCTGTCAGAGTTGTGCACACAAAAGACTGATTTAGACAACCCATAGCTGCTTCCAAAACAGCTCCAGTTTCTTTTGTTTATTGCAAGTTTTACAATAGATCTGAATTACATTTTTATTTTCACAACAAAAGATGTAATGAAGACATCAATTTCAGGTATTGTTATTTGTATTCATAGCAGAACTAAGATTCTCAGGGTTAGATTGAGTTAGTCACAACTGCGTTTACACAGAAATCTGTTGTTCATAACTGATTTTTATGTTCAGAAATCAATCATAGCTATGAGAAGGACAGATGACTTCTGAGTTGCACCCATATGCCAAATGGGTGCACAAACTGCAAATTAAAGTCATAAAAATATGCCCTGGGCTACCACGCCTTAGTATCCTACAATGATATCGTCTCATTCCCCTTCCACTTTGCTTTCCAGAAGCTGGGATGTAATGATGTTGTGCCAGGGGAAGGAAGGTAGACAATGGCATGAGTCTCTGCTGGGGTAGTTTTATATGTGCACTAGTGTGCTGCTGTACTGTCACTGTTAGCTGGGATCAGATCAGGATGCTTTAATTATTTTCTGAAATAATAATATTCACATCTTTACTTTGCATGGGATTACAGAAATGCATGTACTGTTTTCTTGGCTTTAAAAAAGAAAGTTTTACTTCTGGAAACAAGGAAGAACACAGTGTCACCTCCAGTCTTTCAGGGTGCTTTGTAATTTGCAGCTGGTAGCATTGCTCTGAGCAGTGTAGAGGCTAGGAAATGAGAAATGAGAGCTCTCTTTTTCTCACTGTGGCTCATACCACAGTGAATGGTCAATTGTGTTTAGTCTCAACAACTGTCTTTAGTTGTCTCCTTTGGGACCACTCACCTAACTGAGTAATACAACAAAAATTGAAGAGAAGATGCAAGACTCTGTGAGACTTAGTGCCTCCTCTGGAGACTGTATTAAGGCAGAGGAAGGTGCATTCCCTGATCTGGAGAAGCCATGGATATCCTGAGCCTCAGATGGCTTTTAAGGCTCTGATTATGTGCAAAATCATGGGCCACCTTTTATTTATTTTTTTGCTTTCCATTTGGGATAAAAGGGGGAAGTTGCTCTGATGGGAGTGCTGGCAGTGTGTTCTGCCTCTCCTGGGGTTTGGAGTCACTGAGATGATGTGGGTGAGGTAATGCAGCTGATGTTGCCCTCTCAGAGACCTCCTGAGGTCTCATGCTTCACATTTGGTAGCACTGGAGGGGCAAGTATGGGTGCTCTTCAGGACAGTATATTCAGTTCTCCCTGTGCCTGAGGGATGGGCAAGATGATATATGCCCTTCTTCCAGTCAGTCGTTTGAAGTGTTAGTATAGGAGCCAGAATCTCTGAATTAATGTTTGCACATGCTGTTTTATGGAGTTTATGAAATTATGTATTACATATTTCTGGTAGGGTTTTTTTTCTGTTTGTGTTTTGTGGTTTGTTAGGGTTTGGTTTTGGGGGTTTTTTTGAGAGAAGTGAGTAATCTACAACTTTGTACCCAGACACAGGTAGTGAGACTTTGCAATTGTGCTGTACTTTTGCAGAAAATACATGTGAATTCTTAACTGATTAATTATTAAAAGCATACCAGGCATGTTGCAAGTTGTGGGCTACTTCTTCCAAGCATGCTCTAGCCAAATTAGCAATGATGTCCATTTGAGCTGTGTGGGACCACTGCCACATGTGGAGCTGAATGCTCACATACGTGTTTTAAGTGTCTGCAGACCATATAATGTTTTTTCATAACCACTTTTGTCAATCCATTTCAGATTATTTTGTCTTTCCTTTTAATTTTAACTTTAGCCAAGTCACGCTGATTTTTTGCCAGAAAATTTGGCAAGCCAGCTGGAGATTTTAAGTCTGTGAGACCATTATTGTACTATTGTACAATAGTATTATATATTCTATTACATATTGTATTATAGCCTGGTACCATCACATTTGTGCTCCTGGGTTTGTTTTCTGACTTCTAAAGAAAATGGTGAAGGATTTTTATATAACATCTCATCATTATGTTGGGTACATTTGGAGTTGTTTTTCTTCAGAGTGAAAATAGAAGAGATTAGGCAGTTCTTTAGAATCATGGAATGGTTTGGGTTGGAAATTACTTGGAAGACTGTTAGTTCCACACTTCTGCCATGGGAAGGGACAGTTTCCACTAGATTGGGTTCTCAAAGCCCACAGCTTTGGTCTTTGGCCTTTTTGACTTGGTCATATGGCAAAAAAACTACTCAAAGCAATGAGTAGTATGTTAAATTCACCAGGCAATAGCTAAGTGTATCCAGCTGGACCTCCCTCCTCCTCTGCCCCAGCCTATGTGTCTTTCTGAGTCTCAGAGATTTTCCTAACAACATTTTTCTGAAAATGGTGTCAATGCATTCAGCAGCATTTATTTTCTGCGATAGCCTCTCACAGTAAACTGAAGTCTAATAATAGTTTTCACATAAATTACCGAGAAACATGGTTGTAGTAAGTTGAGTGACACCTGAAATGTTAATTCTTGGGCATACTGGCAGCTCTGCGTATTTTGCAAATCAAATTAAATCACAAATCTGTTGCAAATTGGAAGGAATTCCAAGATCAACATTAAAATAATTAAGAGTCTGGGGAGATTGATTTGACATATGGAAAAGATTTAAGGAGAAAACTACACATTTAGCTGCATAACAATGACGAATGTGCATAAAGTAGGGATTATGATAACATTAATACTAATTAATAGTTACTTGTGAGGTTTCAATAGTAAGAGGAAAATGTAGGGGAAAGTACTGGCCTGCAGATACGTGGCCAGTACCTTTTGACATTAGTTTTTCAAGTCTGACCCATGGTCTTTACTCTCTAGTGATGCTGTGGGATGACTGGAAAAATTCCCCTTGACATAATGCATACAGAACTGATTGCCACGCTTAGCTCATTCAGCTCTGATATGTCTGATACTCTTTTGTCCACCTTTCTGCCATTTTTCCCATGCAGACATTAATGTTTTCCAGCTGGCTACATCAGTGGGATTCATTTTACATTTGCTTTGCCCATAGCAATCAAAACTGTGTCTTTCCTAAGCTCTCCTGTTTGCTCTATTCTTCTGGCTATCTGTGAATTATAAACAACCTAGACATCTGCTGGGAGTTCAGCTAATGTCAGTAGTGATGTCCATGCTTAAGAATAACACGTTTTGGTTTGGTATTTTGCTCCTTTTTTTCATATAGTGTGTAGCTAAAGTTTGGGTCTTGCCTCCTTTTCATTCATTAATGCTTTGTTCACAATATAACTCTTTTTAGGGTGCTTATGAGAAAACAGAGGTGCTGTCTTTGCAGTGCAAATGCATTTCATCCTTATCCCCTAAGAGCAGATTCCTCCACTTTGGGAACCAGCAGTCTGGTCTCTGGAAGGACTTTAAAATTCCAGTTATAAGGACATGCAACTTCATTGGAATTACAGCTCATACCATTTGTAATTCAGATGCCCAGATTATCAAGACTTCAGCTTTTAGCCCAGTTGTTATCCTCTGTTTCTTGCAAGCTACATTTATTTTTTGAGGGGAAATACAGTCCCTGTCACATGGGGTTTTTTATTAACATAGTACTCTGACACACTTTGGAAAAATGATTCCTCTTGGCATCTAGAAACTCAAGTTCATAAAAGTGCATCTGCCTCTGGGCTTCTGTTCAGATTTCATTGGTTTATTCTTGACTTATAAATCCATCAATTGTTTGGGACATAAACAGTCTGAGAAATCTCGTACTTTTTTCTATACTGTGCAGTAGAAGTGAAGGTTAATGACAGGGAGATTGGAGAAAAAGTTTTGTTGAATTTCTTGTGAGAATGCTGAAGGTAAAATCCATCTTTATTCCCTAGAGCACATACCAATTCACATATTCAGGAAAAGTTCGTTTCTGGGTTCTGATGTGAGGTTTGTACCAGTTGGTACAAAATGGTCCTACCCATTGGTAGGATTTCAGCTACTTGTGAAGTGTGGGTATTTTCCAATATCATGTATTGCTAGCTTTTCTTTTTTCAACTCAGCATTTCAGTTCCCAAAAATTAGTTTTGAAAACTGATAAGGAATACCTTTATGTATTTAAAGTGATAAATCTAGCTTATATGTGAGGCATGTGTGCTGTGTTTTAGCACCAACACTAATCTCTTCTAAGAGTATTGTAGTTGTCTGAGTTTCCATGGACAAAAGCTAGGGTAAGACTGAAGTAATCCAGAGTTGAATGAAGTCATCCATCTTCTGTTTAAAGCTGCATGCTTGTCCTAAGTTAAAGTATAAAATTTGCCTGCTTTTTCAGACACACAAGTGTATCCACAAGTCGTCCTGAAGGTAATAAGAACTCATAGTGCTTAGTACTTTGATAAATGAGACCATATTTTAATAAGTGACTAAATATGGCCTCAACTTCATTCAGCACTGATGTATGCCCTTTACCCTTCACTGCTGCAAAGAAGTCAAAAAAATAGAATGTTACCTCAGAGGAGTCATAGGCTTATAGTGTCCCAACTTGGGTACATGAAAATGCTGTAATGTGAGAAATAACAATAAAAAGCTAATTTCTTCCTGTTTATTTCCCTTGACGTATTTTTGATGAATTTAGCAACATTCAAGTTTTTCTCAAGTTCTGCAGCTTATGGAGAAGCTGAGTTCATTGGCAGTGCTTAAATAAAGGCAGAATAATTGCTCAGTATGGTGCAAGGGACAGAGCAATAAACAAGCATACTCACAGAGGCTGGTTGTAACATCACTGTACTGACATACCACAGCTTGACTAAGGAAGTGTTTTAGTCAGCAAACCACTGGAGAATATATGATGTGGGCAAATGAACCATCTGTCTCCCCATCTCCAGTTTTGGTTACACCCCCACCCCAGTTACGTTAGAAGTAATGTGTACGCGCATTATCACACAGGGCAATGCAAACTCCTCGGAGGCAATGGTGTCCAGCTATACTGCCAGGGTTGCTGTTAGTAATAAGCACTGTAGAAGTCAACTTGTGTCCATGGAGCCTTTTTAACTCAAAGCCTATTTGATTCTGGTTTCTATTACTTGGCCCAGTTTCCATTCTGCTTTATAGTATGTCAGCCTACACAAAGCTCTCAATCTTCTTTGAGGATAAATTCTCTCCAATATCCACTTCCTAGCAGTACGATAATTCACAAAGCTAATAAAGGAGTGATCGCTCAGACTGAGCTTGTTGCTATGCAACCACATTACTAAGATAACAACACAAGTAATTTTTATATATCTGCTGTATCTTATACAACTGAACTCAATTATGCTTTATTTGGATTGAATCAGATTATCCTTGGCAACTTAGTTTGGAGTCTGTTTCAACTTGGAATGAGAACTTTTTTTTCCTAGAGGATAATTTTTAGGTCCCATCTTCTCCTTGGTTACTGACCCAGTTCATGACAACTGTTCATCTAGCTATGCAATTATAGCAGGATGGATTCCTCAGCTGATCAAAATCCAGTGCATTTTTAAAGGGTCCTTGGTAGAACATGATTTGAGTTGTTAAACAGAAAATGTATTCCCTTGACAAAGATGTGAATGCATGATTTTCAGTACTAAATACTTAGTTCTTTTACATAAATATTTTTTACCAAGTATTTATTTATATTTATTATTTACATATTTATTTGATATATGTGTGTGTGCATGTATGTGCTTATCTATATATCTATCAATGCACTATATGGCATGGATTCCCTATTGGCCTTGGGAGCAAAGGTTGGTAAATGGTATTATATCAAAAGCAGTCTCAATTTTGCATTTCTACAATTTCTGTATTCGGTTTAAAATTTATCTTTCTGCAGAAGCATACATCAGAATTGATTATTCTGTTCTACTAGGAATAATTTATTTTGCATTCTTTGTGCAGTGAGGAATTTTTCAATATATTAAAGGAGTTCTAGAATAGAACTGAGAATATACTCAGCTTACAACTAACTCAGAAAAAAGTGAAACCTTTTCTTTTAAATGTAAAAAATTGAAATTACTAAAATTCCAAGCATTGATGTTGCTTAATATTTATATCACAGCATTAGGACAGACACCCAGTGTACCTCATTTTTCTTGGTGTTCCAAAGCACTCTACAGCTTTTCAATCACTCAGCATCCCTTGTCAGCTTCTACAGTGCAGTTATGTGCTGTGTCAGTACAATATGATTGGAAAGTAGAAGTGTAGGAGTATAGCAAAATTAACACAGTATATTGTAAAAAATAGAAAATCTGACAAATCATGCAGCACTAAATGAATTATTAATTCCTGAGGTAATTACATTGACCCTTTAGGTTAGAATTTTGCTGACGTTGACGCAGGAGGTGGCATTTAGTTTGCAATTAAGACACTCTTTTGTCTAAACTCACATTCTAATCAACAGAGGTCAAGAATTCAGCTGGACCCAACACAGTTATCTATTTACAGGTTTGAGGCAATCACCATGATGGGATTAGCAGATCCAACCCAAGACCTTGATCCATTTCAGCATGACATCTCTTCACAGCTGGACCTCCCCTGGCCTGTCCTCCTGTGGATGATCACAGGCTGTGACAGATAGACTGCACAGATCAGGAAACACAGTAGGCAGCCTTGAGGACAGTTTGTTTGAAGTCATAAGGATCTTTCTGGCTCAGGAGATGGGAATCTGCTGCTGTCTCACTGAGCAAGCCAGAAGTGAGGGAAGTTGGATGGCTCACATCTATCATGTCTGAGCCAGCTGGTGATTGTCTCATGCTGGGAGACTGTTGCCTGCTCTCAGAGGGACTCCAGCCAAGGTCAGTGAGAGACTGGAGCTACTGCATGAAGCAAGTTCCTTTTAAAGAAGGAACAGTGGGGTTATTTAAGGTTATGTGATCATGCCGTATTGAAGTCAGTGGTTTTCTACACATTCACAGTAAGTTGTCTATAGCCATGATACCATTTAGCTGGGGTTTCAGGGTAGTGGATACTGCTGGCAGTATATGGGTATCATGTCTGTCTTTTGGCATTCTACTGTCAAAAAAACATTTATAATCTAAGACAACATAGTTTTTAGAAAAGACAGAGGGTAAGAAAGCTAACTTCTAACACTGTTAAGGGGAGACATAATATTTTTTAATATTGTCCAGGGCTTCAGAAGCCTTTTCTTTTAATATTACAGTTGCAAGTTTTTTCTTTGAATGAATATGGAAGATTCCTGTTTTGATAGATAGGAATTTCTGAATTATTTCAGTTCAGAAAATCTATGAGCATGGAAACCTTTAATTCCTTACAGTTTGATTCCTACTGTATGCCACATGGTGCATTTTCTAATCACTGACTCCTGAAAGAACTTAGAAGTGTCCTTTGTTTTTCATGAAATGTTTATGAGAGATTAATCTGGTTTATGATAATGGAAGACTATTTCCTTAACTCCTGTTTTATACTGTCAGTCATTGCAATTTAGTATGTCATCTTCTGTGACAGTTTGTCTCTGCAGTAGTTCTCTATCAATATTGCTACCTTTTGTCAGTCTTTTGGACTGATGATTATTGACCTACAAAACCTTGTACTTCACCACACCAAACTGCTCTCTTGTAGCAGAGGCCCCTTGACCACAGCAGGAGTTGCATCCTTCCTAGTCCTTCTTTGCGCCCAGAATTGTACTGAAGTCTACCTTGAAATGCACAAAGTAAACATACTGGATTGATCCACTTCACTGACTCATCCAGTGTCTGTGTTCCTATGTGTAGTCCCAAAGAATGGTTTATATTTTTAGTTTTGCATCTAACTTCTGGTTCACACTGAAATGTGCTGATGATTCTGCAGCCAGACTGTGGTTGGTCATGCACAAATGCATAGTGTGCAGGTTGAGTTCTCACTTCCTCTGCCCTTCTGATTTTGTCTAAAACTATTTTCAGTTCCTGTATTTGCTCTGTCAGTGTTTGCCAGCTTGTGTAAATGGATAAAGGCAACAGAGTCTTTGGCAAGACCTCTCCACAGCACTCAAAAAGAGTGGCTCAACAAGAGGGAACAAATACTACCTACTGAGATAATACATTGGCCATCCTTAGAGTTGTGATCTCCTAATGCCTCAAGGAAGACCAGTGAAATCATCATCAGTAACTTGAAAAAAATCACATTTATACTGGAATCATTTACCCAGTGAGGTGGTAGAGGCATCATCCCTTGAAGAATTTAAAAAAAGACTGGATGTGGCACTTGCTGCCATGATCTAGCTGAACAGTTAGAACATCGGCTGGACTAGATGATCTTATAGGTCTCTTCCAGTCTTGAAAATTCTGTGATTCTGTGAAAGGCAACCATTGCTGTCTGTGTTGTGCTGCTGTACAATATAATCCTAAGGGGTTTGGGTGAAATCTCACTTTTGTTAGTGAATCTGCATTTTGTGAGGTAATGTTTCTGAAAGTACTGTGTCTATCAAAGATACTTCATATTTTTCCTGAGGACATTATTAGTACACAAAACTCACAGAGCTGTTCTGTTTTGGTTTTTTTAAAGAAAATGCTAGTGGGTTTGTTGCAGCGTCTTCAAGACTGAACTAGAAAACTGAAAATCAAAATTCTTTCTGGAACGATAATCAATTTACCTTCTTAAAACCATGCCGTTTACTGTTCATGTAGTCAGCTGTGCAAAAATTAACATACCCCCACATCATCAAATAACAAAAAAAACCTTTGAATATATCAGTGTTTGTATCAAGGACCAAGAGTTCTCTCAACAAGCTTAGCAATAAAATAGGAAGCTGCTCCAACTAAATGGTTCGCAGGAGTTTTTGTGGAAGTATTTTTTTCATTCTGACAAGCTTCCAAATAATCTCAAAAAGACAGTATCTGCTTATTTCTGTTGTTATATGCTGCAGTCTTTTCACATCCTCCAAAATATTTTATTTGGGGAAATGGTGCAAGGAATCGTATCTATTCCATCTTTTTAAAGTAAAAGTTATTCCAGAGAAAACACATACAGTAAGCTAGCTTGATTAGCCTGTAACTTGCACTGCTCAAAATAAAAAGTCACTGTTGTCTTCTGTAGCTGTTCTTTAAAATTGTCACAAGAAAGCATTTAGAATTAAGTATCTAAATGTTTTATCTTTTTGTTTTTTCAATTCATGTTTGCTTTAGGAATGAGCATTTTTAAAAATATCAATGTCCTTATTTATTTAGATTTTATTCCTTCATTATATTTACCTGTTTGTGTCTCCCTTCCAATTTACTTTGAATGAGGCACAGAATATAATCATGCATAGTTATTTCCTAACGCAAAATAATATTAGAGTGGTAGACTGCTTAATCATGCAATAAAAGATGAATTTATACTGTCCCAAATACCTGTCTTGGCAGAAATTTGAACTAATTTGTAAATACTTTGTAAGTTAATGTCCAAGTCACATGGAAATGGAGATTTGGACTGGACTGACAAAGATAAGTAGCTCTGAGTCACACAGACCAATCACCAGGAAAAATATATTGTCAGCAAGAGTAATTACAGCAGGTAATTGTGTCATTTACCCTGTTACAGATGAGTAAATGTGATGAGTTTGAAGCACACCAGCTGTTAACTTTGTTTAGGATTTGGAAACCTGTAGTAGAGTCTTTTAATGACAGTGCATTTAAAGAAACAAAACGAAAGGTTTTGCACTGCTCAAAGTGGGGATAAATGACAGCGTTACTCAAGGTAAGATTGAATTCTAGAAAGGTGAGCCCTCATCAAGAGTATCTGCTCTAATTTCTTCAAGTGGTTTTAAAATTTTGGAGTGTGCAAATATTTGGAAAGAAAAGTTTGTTACTTTGTTCCTAACTCTTCAGAAGGTAAAGTGGGTGAACTTAAATTCTGTCTGCATCATTTTAATGCCTGAGAAGTGAATAAAGTTGTCATTGGCGGTAGTCTGAACAGATATTACAGTCTGCTTTAAATACCTTGGGTTTACCTTAAAACACCTTCCATAGGATGAGCTTCATCTTAGATTTCAGTACTCCAGAGTTGTTCACAGCATCTCTGCTTAAATCATAACTTTTCCAAAGAGCAGATTTGTGAAGGAAGTAGGGTTACAGAGGTGAAGTCATTCTGGGATGATAGTAATAGTATCAAAATGAAATTTCTGGTCAAAGTTTACTTTCTTTTTAACTTCATTGATTCTAAATACATATTTTGACTTTTTTAGACCTGAACAATACTGTAGACTTCATAGCTGTGGTTTTGCTTGTTAGAATAATTCATAGTGTCCTTAAACAAGACAGCAACTTTGGTAGCAGAATTTTTCAGATATGTGTGCTTTTCTAAGATGTGCTTATGCAAATATTTATTTATCAATATAAAATACACATAAGTATCTTATAGGTATTCCAACTTTAATGATTTTACGATGTGTGTAAGTACAGAGGTAATTATTTGTAAGCTTGATAGACACTAGCAATTGAACTCTGGCAATAAAAACATGATGTAATCTGGAAAATTTACCCATGAAACAAACTAGCCATTGTCAAGTTTCATACCGTTACAGCAGTGGGGGAGGGAAGGTGAGAGCCCATTTCATTGCATCTCCTTTACTGTGCTGTGCAGCTTTTTGTGAGAATCAGTTCAGGCAGCTCTGCAGGTGATCTTCTGGCATCAAGGGCTCTATCTGAACTGCAGAGGCAGGAGCCCTTCATGGCTCTCAAGGCTGGGTGTGTGGGTTAGCTCCTTGCTGATCCTGCACAGTGCTGGGCACGGGCTGTGCCATTCTCCCCAGGTGCTTTTGTGGCCAGGGCAGGCAGCTGGCATGCTCTGTTCATGAAGGACACATCTGCTGTGCTGTTTTGGTGTGCCTCTGTAAACCACCAGGGAGCATGAGTGCTAGGGAAAATGGGCTGTATCACTGGAGATGGCATCAAGGCTCACCAAAGGGAAAAGCAGCAATATTGCCTTACCTTACCATCACTGAAGTATAATTTTGTCCCTGTTTTTGAGTAGAGAATTCTCTTCAAAATCAGGTGAGCAATGCGTGAAGAAGGCCTCCTCTCCCTAGAGAGCTCAAGCATCTTGTCTTATCAAAAATAGTGCTGTCCTTTATAGACAGTGAGTGGTCTGAGAGTCTTGAGTCACAGCACTGCCAGGAAGATGAGAGGAATTACTTAATGGATTAAGAATTCTCTGTTGCATGAGAAGAAAGGAAAAAAAGCCCATTTGTTTCCCAACATTTATGGTTAGGTAAGTTGCTCCAGGTTCCTGCAGACAAGAACAGGATCAAAGCAGCAGCAGCATTTCATCCACCACTGTGGTGCCCTGCCAGGCAAGTGCTGACTTAGGTAATGGTGCTGTGATAACTGATTTTCCAGGAGCCCCTGAAATGTGTTGACAAACCCTGGCCACAATGCTATTCCAAAAAGAATAGAAGCAGCAACAGCTGTTTATAGAGAGTTTTGAGAACATTACTGTTCTCTGGCAGTTTTGATTGCTGAGACATCTTTCTTCTATCACTTTGTGCATATCCACCTTCTGTTAACTTTGTGCTGGGAAAGTGTTCAGAGGTGTTTTTATTGAGCCTTCTGGTCATGTGAGCAATCTCAAAGTTGTTGTTAATGAAATAGGAGAACAGGCAGCAAGTTGCCAGCCTCAGCAGCAGTCAGGTTACTTTACAGCTTTTATTTGTGTAGCAGAAATATGTGTGGGAGGGAGGCCAAATATCCAGCGGGTATCTATTGCTAGTGGCAGACTTGTAATAACATGGAGCCTTTTAGTAAGGAAGCTGTAAATAAAAGGGTTGGAATTAGAAGAATTAAAATATACATTTTTCAGTTGGCTGAGGAAATAGTACTTGCAGCTCTAGTCTGACTGTTCTACTAGCAATAAAGTAGGGAGCACCACTGGAGATGCAGAATTTACTATCACCACTTTTGACCACATAATGGAAGATATTGAAAGCATCAGTTTATCATAAGTGTCTGGGAGTTTTTGTATACAATAAAAGTTGGAATTAAGTAAGATTTACCTGGGAATAAATAGCGTATCTGGCTAGATTAAAAAAAAAATTAAAAAATTAATCTGTGAAGAAGGTCTGGAAAGTGTACTCAATGAAATACCTTTTAAAAGCTAGAAACCTCATTTTAAAATGTCACTGGTGAAAGATACTAAGAGATCAATTTGAATTAAGACAAAAAGAAGTGGGTGACAAGGTCCATGTCAAGGTCTAGACTGAAATCTCCTAAAGTGGGATTTCAGAATAATTTTGCATTTATGCTACAATCCTGCCATTGTAATCAGTAGGAATTACAGACATTCCTTTAGGGGAAACAGTTGGGTCTCTGCTAAATGCTTTAGAAAATCCTTCTCTTAAACTTTTCTGTTGAAGAGGGAATATACAAAATGGCAACTTGAAAGAAAGTGGAGATTAATTAAAGCTTTTTTTAACTTCAGCTGTCAGGCAAAATATTCTTTAATATATTTACTCTGCCTAACTGGTTGAAAAGTATAGAAATTACAGGATGTTCCAGGATGTTCCATGGAGTAACACTGATTAATATTGCAATAGAAGCCTCCATGAGCGGAGTGTATTTTGTAAAAATATGTGTTATTCCATGAAATTGGAAATTACAAAACACATTTTGAAGATGAATCTTAGGTGTGTTTAACAAAGTTGAAGGGATTTAATGAAGAGCTGTAGAGGAAGATGGAGGGAATAAGGGTAGGCCTGCCACAAAACATGTATTTTATCCATCAACTTGTCTTTTTTGTCTCAAACCATGAGTTTTACGGCTATTGCCCTTCTGATTCTCTCCCTGATCCTGCTGTGGGTGGGAGCAAGAGACTGCTCTACAGAAATTGTCATTTATGACTGCACTGAAGAAAGTGAAAATGAGGACCAAGAATAGCATGGATATATGGGAATATGTGAAGACAGAAATATATATGGGGATATATGAAGACAAAAATCAGTCAAGCAACAGGATTAGCAGGGAACAAACTCTTGTAGACCTGGCTTTTGGTGTCCCAAGCTTTGAACTGAAGCTGCTGGTGGTCATTAATGACTCAAGCATTAACTAAGGATAAACTGTGATGATAGCTCTCTATGAGTAATTAAAATACAGGTTTTATTTTGCATTTAAATTAAGAAATATCTACAGAAAAAATTGAGGGAATACTAATCAAAAATTTTAACATCAATATATGGAAAATATAAAATCATAGATTCTTTTAGGTTGGAAAAATCCTTGAAGATCGTGAAGTCCTATGACCCTCTGCTAGAACTATGACCCAAAGTGCCACATACACATGCCTTTAAAATGCCTCCAGGGATGGTTACTCAAACACTTCACTGGGCAGACAGTTCCAGTGCTTGACAACCCTTGCGGTGAAGAATATCTTTCTAGTATCCAATCTAAACCTCCAAGCACAACTTGAGGCCAATTTCTCTTGTCCTGTTGCCTCTGCTTTGGAGATGAGACTGAGCCCTCACCTGTGTACTGCCTCCTGTCAGGTGGTGGTGGAGAAGGTCCTCCTTGGCCTCCTTTTTTTCAGGCTAAACAATCCCAGTTCCCTCAGACACTCCTCATAAGACTTGTTCTCTGGTCCCTTTACCAGTTCCAGTGCCCTTCTTTGGACACTTTCCAGCAAATAGTTCAATAAATTTACAGCATTTGCTCTTTAAAAATAGTGTGCATTTATTGCGATTTAAATTAACTCTGCCAATTAGAGTTTAAATGAGTTAATATGAAGTCTTAAAGGGATTAACCATCTGTCATTTCTCAAATGATCTTAATGGAATAAGTCTTCCATATTGCATATAAAATTGCTACTAATTTTTGTCTTGTATATGAACTATAGGTGGAGGAAAAATCCCTTGTAATTAAGATAAACTGTAAGTGGGCATTTAAGTGTGTTGGCTATTGATAATTCAAGTACATCTTGTCTGTTGTCACTGCCACATCAGATAGCCAGCTGGTCACCATGGTTCTGCAGTCCTATACCAAATCAATGCAAAGGAGACAGAAGGCCAAAGTAATTTCAGTTTTTTAATGCAGAGAGATCAAAAGGGAAAAATACCTAATATATTCTCTTTATTTAAATTATTTAAATTTAATCTGGGTTCACAAGTTATTTGCAGAGTGAATATCTGTTGCATCATGTTACAAGATTACAATTGCAGGGATGTATTCTATTTAAATTTTTGGGAACTTTTATGCATTTCTGCACCTTAAAGATGATCTCAGCCCTTATTTTCCAATGTTGTTAATGGATGGTTGAGGAAAACTGCCAGCATATTTTCCATCCCTAAGTAAGGGATGCAACTCAGTTGTCATTTCTATTTGCTATTGGATTGGATTATGATTATTTTTTTTTTCTTAGACCTTTTCAGAATCTGGATACACAAGGCAAATATTGGGAAGGCTCACAGTGTGCATGTAGGAAATCTTATACAGATATTTGGTTTTAATCATAAAATATGCAGTAGGAAGGATAGGGACTGATGTTGCACAGGCGAATGAGGAGGCAGGTGCAACACCTTGTGGACAACATATTAAATTTTACTAAGTTCAGCAAGAATCTCTGCACAGATAAATTTGGAAAGACAGGTCCCCAGCTGTCACTGCACTGAGATGCATCACAGCATCTAGTAGGTCAGGATCAGTTTGCTCCACCAGTCTCACTCTATAGGGTGCAATACTTCACCCTAGATACCCTTCTGAAGTAAAGTTTTTCTCAAGCAAACAATATGGAATATTCTGAAATAATATTTCACAATAAATCCAAATAAAATAAAATTTTTCACCTTTCATATATTTTTCACATACACTGTATATGTATGTGTTTATATATACATACATGTGTATAGGTATACACATACATTTGTGTACCTATATATATGTATGTATGTGTATATATATTTTTGTGTGTATATATGTATTTGCACACACAAATATGCAGAAGTAAATCAATTGCATCATCACGTAATTTTTTGCCTTATTAAGTTGTCTGCATCCTAAGAACTATTTAATGAGACATACATAAGCACTTTTACTGTTGTTCTTATCATGAGGCAATAGCAAATTTTGGAGTTAAAATTTCTTATCTAGAAAGATCTCATTCCAGAGGTAGTTTAGTCAATATAAATAAGAGTATTTAAAACTTCATTTGATTCCCAGAACAGAGCTGTTAGGAATTTCAGCACTTTTGAGCATAAGTCCTGGACAGTGCAAAATGAATTTCAGATATATTAGATAATAAAGCTTTAGAATTCGTTGAAACCAATGCATTTGGTCTTTGTACATGATGTTTGTGCAAGTTCAGGTTGGGAAATCATTAAAATTTCATTAAAATTTCTCCGCAAAAATAATTTTCATTTCTTTGCCTCTGTAATATTATTGTCTCCAGCCTGTTCCTATCTTCATCATAGTGTGCAGTGAAATAAGTATGGAACATACATTTAATGTGACATGATTTCTAAAGATTTTTCAAATAAATGGCCTTGAGAAATAAAATTTTAGCATTTCTAAATTAGGCAAATAGTGTTTCAAGACTGGTTTTTAAACTTAAAAACCATATTGCAGCTTCTTTTCTAATGATTCTTTTATAAATTGCTTTTTGCTTCTTTGTAATGCATGGTCCTATCTGCTTCTGCAGTTTCTGATTTGGTATTTAAGGTTGCTCAATTCAGGAGCTGCAATTGTGTCCTTTTTCTTTTAAGGTGACTTTCCAAGTGTTTGATCAAAAAAAGAAACCAAAGTGATAAGCATGAATTAAGGAAGAATTTTGAACAGAGCACCACCCTTTTTATTAAGAATAAGTATTTCTGTTTTAATAAAGCTGAACAGTCTGTCTTATTATCACTAGTGATAAACCTGTTTCTGGTGGTCTCTAAATTGGTGTGGATAGTGTGCCAAGAGTAGAAAGAGAGTGTGCTGAAAGAGTAGATGCAGTGACATGGTTTCTGTACAGGATTTTTTCAGATGTGGTTTAGCCATGTAAGCAGTCCATAAAAGAGCCACTCCTGAAGTGTAAGCTGTCTGCTCTGTTAGGTGTCACTGTGGAAAGCAATATGAAGAAACAGTGTCTTTAAATGGTTTTAATTTGTTATTGAAGCTAAGATCAGATGATACAGAGAATCAAATTTAGATGGATTGTAAAACCTACTGATCCAATTTTTTTTCTGATTTTTTTTGGTATTCCAATCATATAAAAATCTCCTTTAATTGGATCACAGATTTTCTCCTAACTCTAAAACATTTTCCACCTAAAAATGACATGTAAACTTCAATCCAGGAATCATTTATCAAACCATGAATTTTTCATGAGTCAGTAATATGTGACTTCAATAAAAGCAGACCTAAAGTTTGAGCAGATAACTACAGAAGAAGTGATGGCTGTTTCAATACAGTTCGTGCAGAAGCATACTCCATGAACTTTCTTGCATGAGGATAAGAAACCCCAAAGCTTCTGTAGAGTAGGATACCAGGCTTATTACCTTTGTATCCAAGTCCTGCTATTTAGCCTATGGAAAGCTAATTTTATTGATCTTGTATGCTTTAAGAAAAAAACAAAGAAATCCATCTTCAAAGACTCAGTAATTTTCCTTACCCCCCAAACAGCAAGTGTTAGGAAGGCACACTCAGATGTGGCAGTCATCTCTTTATATGAAGGACACTCATCTGTGCAAATGATCTTCAAGGCTCTGCTCCTGCAAACCTTGGTGGGCTTTCAGAGCAGCTCCAGCCACACACATAGAGCCCTTCCTCTGCTGTGGCAGTCTGCAATCACCTGCTGCTCTCTGATATACTCTTTTCCCTCATTAAGAGCTGCTGTACATGCCAGGGGTGCTTCTGCATTCCTAAGGCTTAAGATGGATAGCTATGCTTCCTCTTTGAGCATGATACTTAATTTGTCATGTGTAGTTATTTAAGCTGAGTTTACCAGTGTGATGTATTCCTTCTCCTGAGAAACCAAGATAATGTCTTTGCAGGGTATTTCGGCCTGCTGAATAAGTTTCATGTATTCCCATAATAATTTTCTTCTTGTGTGTTATTTAAAAATTACAAAAATATTAATAATTAATATTTAAATAAAAACCATATTTAAATAATATAATAATATTAACATAAAATAAGAAAGCCAGGATACTGTTACAATATAGATTATACTTTTAAACCAAATTTACATGACCATTACTTTATTTTTCTATTATGGAGTGGTTTCACATAAATTCTGTTTCAGCCAGCATAAGAGATTTCACTATATTTGGAGGTCAGAGTCAAATATTGTTAAGTGGATTTTAGAGGGGCTGGATCATTTGGTGAACAATAACAATTTTGGTTATTCATGCTGAGAGCAAAGTAATTAAATCTCATGCTGGAGGGCAGAGGCCTGCAGCCTGTGCTCTGCTGCACCCAGTGAGGGTTGAAGAGAGCATGATTGGTGATACAAGAGACACAACTCCTTGTTTAAAAGAGGGAAATTAGGTTAATGTTATTAAAACCAAACAAACACTCAGCAAGAGCAAACCCACAAAAATAAAACTAAACTTGTGTAGCAATTAAAATTTATTAGTTATATTAAGGTGAATGTTTCCTCCTTTTAAATAACAGGTCCTAGCCATTACTAGAGGAAAATTTGCCTCTACTGATGGGTTGGATATGTGTCATTCTGCCAGTTTTATACTCCTACAGTTTATGGCCACTATTGAAATACCACGTTGAAAATTTCCATAGTGATTTGCAAATGTTAAGAAATTAATTTTCTTGACAACTCAGTGGGATATGTGCAGTCATTATTTATAAAGAGGAAGATTCAGAGCAGTCTTCCCCCTCAAAATGGGGGAAGAAAGAGCATCTGATTCCAGATTTAAGACTTATGCTAAATAGCCAGAACTGGTCTAAGCTGCACTAATAAAATTCACTAAAGCCTGGGCAGAATGATAGCCATGAAAACTTCACGTGCAGGTTAGCCCATGTGTGCTGATTAAAATTAGATGTCTTTATGTTCCCCAAACAGCTGGTTTTCCTGAAATTTAAATATCAGGGCTCTGAAATTATATGTGGATAGATGAATACTGTTGATTTAACAAATAATGCAAGGCGTATTTCCAGAAGATGGAAGCATTTTATTTTGACGCCTACAGACTAAGATACTGCATTTTGAAAATAATAGAGCTTTTCACGTATCATTTTGAAATGACGCTTTAGGACATCTTATTTTAAGATTCCATTTACCATTTCTTAAAAATCACAAGCTAAAACATTTAAAATTTCTGTAACCTGAATACTTAAGCAATGCTCTTTTTTTTTTTTTCAGATTAAGTAGTGCACTGCAAGCCAACACAAAATCATGTTCTCTAGACTGTTAATTTATTCCCAAAAGGGATATTTCCTAGTATGTCCTAGTCACCAGACTGAGGAGTCTCATCCATCACACTCCGGTGCTAGGGCATGCCATGCTAGAAGCCCCTTGAAAAGCAGGCAGACCTCTTTTTCCAGGTTATTTATTTCATCTAAACAAAGTGCTTTGTATGGGCTGAGGGGAGGGAAAACACGGGCTGCACTTTGCAGACCTGCCTTCTGCTAACCACGCCGTTTGCAGTTGGAGTGTGCGTCTCACGCCGTTAGTCAGCTTTCTGAAGGAAACCCAAAGAATCCCACATAAGATCAACCTGCATGAATAAATTACACAGTAGAAGTAGCATATGGTTTTTCAGTATGCTAGTCAGCTCTTCGGCAAATGTTTGAGAGAATACTGTAGCCCACATAGAAAGTGTAATGATGGTGGCTCCCTGTTAATGAAGGTGGAATTATGCTGCAGTGCAGTTACCACATACTAGTATGGGATAAAAATAGATACCCTGCCTATCCCGTGGTTACATGTTCACATGGGTTACATTGCCAGTAAATACTACTGTGTTTCTCTTTTTTTAATCTGGAAACCTATACAAATCTCCTGTTTTGTTGTGGTTTTTAAAAATTCAGGACCATTCTTGCTTCCCTTTTCAGAGCATGACGAATGTGTAACCAACCAGCACAACTGTGATGAGAATGCGCTCTGCTTCAACACCGTGGGCGGACACAACTGCGTCTGCAAACCGGGGTACACGGGAAATGGCACCATCTGCAAAGGTAAGCTGCTGGAAACCTGAATGAGATGCTCTGTCATTGTTGATGCAGTTCTGGTCGTTTGCCGTGAACAAGGCAGACAAAATGCCAAGCTAGGCACTTGGGTCCTTCACCTGTATGATCTTCACAGGCATATGTACACTGACTTTGCATTGGCAGTCTGCAGTAATTTGAAGATGATGCATACAGAGATAGTAGGCTCTAAAATTTGAAGTAGTTACGTTTCATTTTTTGTGTCAGCAGTTTCTATATGTGGTACAGCATTCAAGGAAGCCTGCAGTTACCAAGAAACTTTGTCTGTGAAAACATTGTCAGATTTACATTGTCCGTGGTCAGCGACTTGCTGTTTTACTTGGATGAACTAAAAATTGTTTGGTATGTCTTGTTATCCTAAGTGAGAAGAGCAGTAGACATGGGCATACAAAACTTCCACTACAAGTGAGGCAGTGTTTTCTAACATGTTTTCTGACATTCTGATTCACTGCTAAATATTAGAACTTAAATTTCTAGTCTTAAAAATATGCTTTCCCAGAGGTACAAGACTGCTTTTATTCCTGTTGCATTTCACATCAGAAGAAATTATGCTTGGTAGCTGGTCCCAAATCCTTGGAATTTCTCAAGCTCTGACCACAGGATATAGAGAGTGCTTGAAAATAAAAGTATTGTAGCTGTAGGGGAATGTGCTCAGATGTGAGAAGTGGGCCAGATGCAGCAGTATCACAGCCAGTGTTCCTTGAGGTTGGGCCTTGGTGCTCTTGATCTCTTAGAATCTAAAGGTCCAGAGCTAACATTGGTAATGTCACATAGATGCCCTCTGCTGCTGTCTATTGCCAAATCTAAGCAACCCAGAATTTCTTTAATTGCTAAGTCTGATTAAGGTCTTAGCACTAGTTATTCCATCACCTAATTAACAGTACAATTTTTCTATATTACCAAAGACTAGCTCTTTGTAAAACATGGCAGCCTGGTTCATTTCCAGTCAAACACATGGGTAGAGGGACACGTGTCAGCAAATATGTCCTTTTGTGCTGGGCTCTCTGGGGAATAAGAAGTAAGTCTTACCCTGATGAGGTTTAAACCCAAAGCATCTTCTTTCAGAAGAACACAGCTCACTCCTGCCCTATGCTTGGTAGTAGTCCCAAATTCTTCTGCTGGAGGGGAGTCAGCTACTAAAAGATTCTTTAGATCAAAGACAGGATGCATAACCCTGTAGCACTGTGTTCAGCTCTTCTGAGTAAGGGCTCTGACTGCAGATCTGACAATTCAGAGGGCACCTGGCCCCACTGTGAAAGAAAAGTATACCCCTGCCCTCCCTCCTCAATACTAAGACAGTATGGAGGAGAAGGCTCTAAGACTGTGTATTGAAATCTGAGACATGCATTTCTCTGCAGCCCTGGCTTGGATGCCAGTGTCCTTCAAAGAGACCTGGATATGCCTCTTGCCCCCATGCCTTTGGCAGCTTTCCATGCACTGTGCTGCCAGCTGCAGTCCTGTGTACCGTGCACCCCTGGATTGGGAAGCTTACATGTCTCAGTGACAGTGCTCCCTCACCACAGGGCTGGTGTCTCAAAACTGAGAGCTGGATAGCTCAAATCTGTAACAGCATTCTCTGAGCCACGAGAGCTCATCAGTGCTGCTGTTACACAGAGCAGCTGCAAACCAAAGCCTAGCACCTCTGGCACGTTACCTCTGGCAGGGCTAGACCAGTGCCCCAAAGCAGCTCTTTGTGTTGGCTATAACTTGCAGATGCCTAGTTTCACCTACAGTTTCTTCTGGCCAGAGCATTTCCAATTCCATATTGCAGATGCTAACAGAACAACTAACAGCTGCTATGTTTTTAAGCAGAGCTGGTTGCATTTCTGAGTCCACAGAAGTGGCTCTTGAAAGCATACACTCCTGGAGAATGCTACACCAAAAAGATGTAAGCGCAGCATGCCAAAGAATAAACCCAAGGATTGACTTTAGGCTGTAAATGCTAAAAGTTTCAAAGTTCTTCAGAATCCCTTGAGACAAAATTAGTATTTTTATTGTTTCTATTAAATTACTTAATAAAGGACTGAGGTAGCCAGACAGTTTAATATTCAGTTGTGCCTGTTATGTTCAGGCCTTTATTTGGGCAGCAGAACAGACCAGCACTGCCCTGGGAAGAGTCTGTTCCAAGGGAAGATGTTGTCTTTCATTGCTTCCCAGTGCATGCGGAGGAGCACATATGGGAGCTGTTGTCTTCAGATGATTTACTCTAATCTCCTTCTGTAGCTTGTCAGCCCATCTGGCCAGTGAGGCAGGGGGGCCCTAAACCATCTCTTTGTGACCTCTGTCCTTGGGAGAAGGCAGTGTCTGCGCTCTGTGCCGCACGGGCGGCGTTCTGTGCCAGCCTGCTGGCAGACTGTGCCCACCTGCAGGGCTGCTGAGTGGGGTTCTCTCACCCTTACTCTGTGCTTTTGCATCTTGCAGCATTTTGCAAAGATGGGTGCAGGAACGGAGGAGCCTGTATTGCTTCCAATGTGTGTGCCTGCCCACAAGGCTTCACTGGGCCCAGCTGTGAAACTGGTAAGATTATAACTTAATTTACAATGAAGATAATCCAAGGAGGATGTTTGAAGTAATCCAAAAATAAAGGAGAATTTAAGGTTATGCCCTAAAAGAGGAAGCTGCCACTAAAACGTTACTCACTTTTCTTATATGCTTCCCAAGAGAATATATTACAGCAATTCTAATTAGAAGCACATGGACTGCAAAAATTAGAACATGAATTAAGACATCTTGGGTTTTGATGTTTCATAATTAATAAGATTATTATGGACTTGCTTTTCACCTCAAATGGCCTTTGGTGTCTCATATAAATAACAGATAATCTGACATCTGGAAATAAATTTAAGTAACTGATTACTTTTGTGCTGTATATGTGTTCCCAGTTCAGTAACCCACCTTCATTTGCAACCTTATTTGAAGACTTGTGATTTACCCAACTTATTTTGCTCAGTGTTAAGGCAGGTTTCAGTGTTTCTGCTGCTTTTACCTCCTTTCACAAGCATTCCTTTATCTTCCCCTGCTACCCCTGAGGATGGCAGACTTTGTTCTAGAACTTTATTTTTTAAGTCTTAGATCTAATCAAATTATATTGCCCAGCAGAGTATGGAGAATGTTAATTCTTAGCATCTCAAGTGCCTGTAAATAATTTTTCAAAGTTCAAATTAATAGCTTCAGCACCTTTTTTGATGCAGAATTTTTAAATGCATTCTAAGCATACTTGCCTCCAGGAGGTAAAGGGAGAAAGCTTTCTTAGATTAATTGGCTTCAGTATGCCTAATAAAAGGGCAGTCTGCCACCTATGATTGACTATTGTTGCTGTTCTATATTGCCTTCAATAAATCTTCCAAACAGTAGAAAGGAGGTCATTTGAGCAAGTATTGCTTTCATTTGACTTGTAAACATATCTTGTTTAATGAAAAACACAGACCAGTCTGAATTCTGTATTATCTAGTCTATTTGAGAGATGAGAAATGTGGTTGTTTCCATTCTTCCGGATTTGATCAGATATTCCCACAGAACACACAAGGGCTGCTGTGTGAAAAGCAGCATCCTAATTGCTCATGTATTTCTAAAACAATGTTAAAAGAACAAGTTTTCAAGTATTGCTTACTATTTCACAGACTGTACATACCGTAGTACAGGGTACCAAGGTCTCTCCATTGTAACACTGCTTGGAATTTGTATGCTGAGATATTGCTCAAGTATTAAAGCAGTTAATTTGTTTTAGTGATAGCTGTCTTATATGCTCCTTGAGCTGCTCTCCTGTTCTCAACTAAATATAACATGTATAGTTTCAAAGTGCATAATCATCTTCTGCAGCTTTGTACTCCTATCTGAAGTGTGTAGACTAGAAGCATATTCTCCTTAGTTTCCTTCTATAGTCAGTATTAATAGCCACTATCAAAGAGAGATCTTACTGGCCTTTTAGAATTGACCCAGGAAGTCCTGCCTATACTCCCTTCTTTAGAGGGCAAACCAGGGACACTCAGTCCCCAGTCCAGTAAATTCAAGTACCTTAAGCTGACTTAAGTTGGATTAACTGCATTCAGCCCCAAATGTCTTTCAAAAGAATCTAAACTGCTGGCCTAACTTCCATCCTCCCTGCCCTTCAGGAAACATATAGGGAGGCAGGCAGAGGCTTGGAGCCTTTCTGAATATCTGATCTCAATGTTTAATATCAAGTTAGTATGGTGGTGACCTGGTATCACATAGCTAGTGATAATGTTGCTATGATGTGGAGCCAATGGCCAGCCCCAAACCAATTTCATAGCTTAGTTTTCTGAGGAGAAGACCCTCTGTCCTGTTTAATTTCTGTTGAACATGGTATTTTTTACCTGCTGTAGAAATAAATAATGCTAGAGGTCAGCAACAGGAGCACAGGTCTGGTCACCTCATGTGGAGACTAATGTGCAGAGTAGGATTGTCATCTACTTGTGCATGATTTTGAAACATGCAGTCTGAAATATAGTGAGAGTGGCGAATGGAAGAAGTATCTGGTGGGTAAAGAGTAAAAGCTGATTTTTTTTTTTTGAGACTGCACTGTAAGAAAGAGGGTGCTGTATATAGCCTTAAAAGAAAACTGGAGCTTCAAACAGTACACATTCACTCACAGTGAAGGTAGCTGAGTTTGCTGAAGGTACTTCTTGTTAGGCTTGAAATGTTTCAAGCTTACTACAAATAATTTATGCTGGAAGCTTCCCTTTAAACAGTCTCTGTGTCTGCAAAGGTGATGCAATCTTCTCTAGGCAGATGTTTTCCATTGCTATCGCATACAGAGAAGGGGAAGGATTCATGTAAAGATGCCAAATCTGTTTTAAAATTGCACATCACTTATTTCTGTTTATGCTACACATATTTTAAAACTGCTTATTGAAGAATCCTGGGATTTTAAACTTAAAATATTCAGTTATGTAGACGTTGTCAGCAGCTGCTGAACCTATGAATTAATTATCAGGAGATTGAATCCACGCCCCAAAAATAACCTAGAAAATGCAATCATCAGTTCTTACCGTTTCCTTCTGTAAAAGGTGGTTTAAGAGTTCTGTTTAAATAATTTCTCAGAATCATACAAAAGAAATGGTGAAGTTGGAAAGGACTTCTGGAGATCATCTTGTCTCACCCCCGCTACTCAGAGCAGGGTCAAATATAACTGGTTTCTACAGCTGGCATACAGGACTGTGCCCTGTTGGATTTTGAGTGTTTTTAGGGTTGGAGACTCCACAAATTCTCTGGGCAACGAATTCCAGTGTTCAGTCACCCTCAGAGTACAAAAAATGTATTTTCATTATGTTCAGATAAAATTTGCCACGTCCCTAGTCCCTTTTCTGGACATGACTGAGAGTTTCTAGCTTCTTGCAGCACTGTTAGGTATTTTTACATGGTTATAAGTTTCCCTTCAGCCTTTTCATTTCCAGGCTGAACATCTCAGCTCTATTAGCCTCTCCTGGTATGAAAGATGCTCTAATCCATAAATCATCTTCACTGCACTGCACTGGATTTGCTCCATGTCTCTCCTGTACTAGGGAAAACAGTGCAAGATCCAGCAGTAGAGAGAGAACCTAGCAGTGTGAAATAGGGGGGCACGATCCTGTCCTGTGACCTGCTGGCAGTACTCTTCTTATGGAGCTCTGGAGGCTGTTGGCCACCTTTGCTACAAGTGCACAATGCTGCCTCATGTTCAGCTCATGTGCACCAGCACCTCCAGGTTGGTTCTATCAAGTAGCTTTTCCACTGCCCTTCTGGTCCCTGAGGTTGTTTCTTAATTGTTGTAGGACTTTGCATTTCCCTCTGAACTTGAAGAAATTCCCAGTGGCCAGTCTCTCCAGCCTGTTGAGGTCCCTCTGAATGTCACTAAAACTATCTGGTGTAGCAACTTCTCCTCCAAATTTCGTATAATCTGAAAAAGTGCTGAGGGTGTTCTCTGCCTTATTGTGCAGATGTTAAGCCAAGCACCTGATGTTTACTTGGGTGTATGTTGATAAGTGACTTGTCTCCAAATGGATGTTGTACAGGTGATCAGAGCTCTCTGACACTGGGCACTCTGCAGGTTTTCTGTCTATCTCACTCTCCATTTATTTTGCCTGCACTTTTTAGCTTGTTTCAAGATGTCGTGTGATTATCAAAAATTTTGCTAAGGTAACCAACATGTACTGCTCTTCTCCCTTTCACTAAACCTAGTCATCCTACTTTAGAAGGCTATCTGGTTGGTCAGGCATGATTTCCTCTTCGTAAATCAGTGTTGACTGTTCCAAATTACTTTCTTGTCCTTAATCTCTTTAGAGGATACCATCATCTTCCCAGGGGTGGAGGTAAGGCTGACTAATCTTTAGTTCCCTGGATCCTTGCCTTTTTCAAAGATAGGAAGGGCGTTTGCTTTCTTCCATTTCTGAGGAGCTTCTTTCAGTCACTCTAACCTTTCAAAGACAATTCAGGTTGGCCTCAGGTGTGACATGATCCAGCTTCCTCAGCACTCCTGGGTGCATCCAGTCAGGTTTGATTGACCTGTGGTTTTTTCCTGTTTATTTAAATATTGATCCTTCTCCACCATGGGTAGATTTCTCTTGCTTCAGACAGAGTTTTCCACTGGTCTTGGTGACCTGGGACACCTGAAGGCAAATCTTACCTAAAAAGACCAAAGTAAAGAAGACGTTGAACATCTCACTGTTTAGAATTTCCTTTCCAAAACCCATCTTTGCATACTCAATCAGTATCTATATTTCTCCCAAAGCCTGAGAGGGATGATGCTGTCCATGCTTAGGTCCTGCCTGTGCAGCATAAACTCTGCAGGTTTTGGAAAGAGAAGTGAAATTCTGTGTAAGTAAGAATGGTTTCATAAAATTTTTTGCTTCCAAAATGATGCTTCTGGGGCATCAGTAGGAGTCTCATTTCTGTTGGAAACATAAGAAGGAGAATCAGCTGGTACTGCTGGCTGGCTATTTCAGTGTGCTGCATTCACTGTGGACTGTCTTGCAGTTAACAGAGCACAGAGCTGTTACAACACCTTTGAATGATCTGTTGGGAGCCTTTTAGATTAATCATGACCTGTGTTATGTGGAAATGGACAAGTGGAATGAGGCAGCAGATGGAAGAATCATATGCAGATACATCAGCCTATACCACCTTTTTAAAAAATTGGTATTAAGCCATAAAAACTAGGCTAAAAGTCATCAAGTCACAAAAATGAGTGAGAGAATTTCTCTGTCTCCCCCCAAAGGATACAGATTGAGACATTATTAATGGGGATACATTCATTGGCTTAAGAGAAGTGGGGTTTATATATTAAAAAAAATTGAAGTTTTTTAAGGCACACCAGCAGTTTATCAAATAGAGCAGCTTTCAGCATTGTAGAGATGAGACTACCAAGTAAATCCAAATGTATTTGTGCCTGGTGAACTTTTTCAAAATATCTGATTTAATACTGTCTTCTTTGATTGCAAAATTTTGAATTCTTCAATTGGCATTTTTAAACTCTGTCTTAAATTGTATTTGAAGTGTGTTAGATTTAGAACTCAGAACAGGATTACTTTGTTAGATTTGCTTGATGTTACTGCAACTCTCTTTAATCTGGTGACAGAGCTTTAAGAGTGGACCTGTTCTATATATGCTTATCTGCTAGTGTATGCATACAAGATTACTGCATTTTTGCTGCTTGTCAGCTTCTTTTTTTGAGTTTCCACACTTGTTTTGTGCTTTGAGTCTTCCTATGGACAGCTTTTAATTATGCATGAGATAAAAAAGCAGAGGGTGCTACTAGTAGTGTTTTGATGTAGTTTTTGTTAACAGGTGGCTGCAAGTTTTTGGATGATTTTCTGCTATTTGAATTTCCTGCTAATGAATTTTCCTTGGTTATTGCAGGAATCATGTCCACCTGTTACTAAACATTCAAGTCCACATTCAAGCTGCTGAAAATAAACTGGCAGACAGAGCTGTTACCTTTGAAAGCAACAATTGAGAAAAATTTTAGCTTAGAGATTCTACATTAATTCAGTCATACATTATTACTAACATTTGGCTGAATTAAAGGTGTAACTGAATTTATAGAAAAAAGTGGTGAGTGTGAGATGAGGATGAGATGACTCTCTCTCACCTGAACTCTTATCAGAATAGCCAAAGACAAGGAAAAGATATTATTTGGATCTCTGCATTTTTTTCCTTTTTCTTTTCCACATATGGAAAACTTCCCCCTTAAGGGATGTTGCTAAAACAAATTATTGCAACATTTGTGGTTCAGTATGCTGAAATACGACCCAGACAAGTGGTTTTGATAAATAATTGTTGTAGATCAGATCTTATCCATATTGTGCTACTTTATATATAAGCTAAATAATCTATATAAGCTAAATAATTAATATGCATAACTATTACTCTTCTCAGCAAATCCAGATTATGTTTTTTCATGTGCACTGACCCTAATAATAACAGACCTCAGGTTATTAAAGGCTGTTTTTACTTCTGTTTCAAAGAAAGCTTGTGAAAATCTTCTAATTATGATTTCCCGGTTATTAGGAAAAATATTTTATTTGTATTGGAAAAGAAGACTTTGTCAAGGTAACCAGAGAGCTTGTTAATTTGGCTGAGTTTGCAAAAATGAAGTGTTTTAGTACTTTTAGCATGACAAGAGAACGGCTTCCATTTAAGCTCTTGATCCCTTGTGTTCAGTTCAAACAACCACCATCATCTTCTGGCCAGTAGGCTCTGAAGGTAAAGCTGTGACACAAATGGTATTTGAAGCCTATAAAGTTTGAACCAAGACTTTAAGAACCAAAATTAGTTTTGGCAGAATTCTTAAGAATTCTTGGCTGCACTGTCTGTAAGCTGTGACAGTATCACAGTCAAAACTTTCTGAGCAGCTCAGGAATCTGCCATTTGCTCGGTTTTAAGTTACTAATAGCAAATTGGGATTTATAACAATAATACCAAGAGGCTGAAATTTGTGGTATAACTGTGCAAGGTCCTGCACACGGCTGGAGTAAGATGTGTGCCCTTCATAGTCTTCATAGTGTGTCCTGGGGTAGATGAGTATAACAAGAAAATCTTTGAGCAGAAAGCACATTAGGGTTAATATTTTCAGTCTCTGAAATCCTTAAGGGATTGCTGGGGGGTTTAGTGAAGGAACAAACAAAAGAAGGGAGCAAGAGAAGTGGAATAAACATAAAGGGAACACAGGCATGGACTATCCAAAGCAAGAGTTATAGGAAGAAGGGACACTTCCCCTATTTCATTTGTTTTCACAGTCCACTGGACTTGTTTGGAATTTGGTGTCTTGAGTATTCAGGTTCCTGGTTTTGGGCTCCTAAGTTTGAAACTTAGAAGTTAGAGGATACTTTAGTCAGGGAATATTTTATTTGCATTAAGATCTGACTTGAATTCATGGAGCTAAGAGGAAGTTGAGCTACTCTATAGAGTCTGGAAAAAACTTCTGCAAACAAATAGTTCTTAAGCATGATTTGTGGCATAAAACCTTTTAATAGATGCCAGTGTGCCATAGGAATTCATTATGTTCTGAAAGTCAGGCCTTTGGAGTCACTGAAAGTCTTGCATTTCAATGACAGTAATTTTCAAAGTTTGTGAGCTATTATAAGCTTTTCCTTTGGTGCATAAAAAAATAAAAATAAAACCAAACCCAAAAATTGCCCTGGACAGAGCCCAAAGAAACTCAATTGTGCCTTGCAAGTAGTTGAGATCCAGTTTACTACATGTCCAGCTCATTGCTGGACTTAGTTGCCATAGCCTTGGGGAATCACTGCCATCTTTCTTCTTTGAGTACTTCCAAGTGCTCTCCATTTCCTTGGCAAGTCTCCTAGCTTCCTGCCCTGTTGAAATTTGGATATTTGGCATGTTGGGTTCAGAGGTTTCAGCTTTCCAGCCGTAGCTTGAATGTAGATGAAAACGCAGAGATCTCAATGTCCTGTTTAAACAGGCTTAACTTAAACTGTAACAGTAAATATCTAAATGTGTTTTTTATCCTTGGGAGCTGAATCTCTGAAATGGAAACACTTCTGAATTACGCTTCATTTAATAATATCCTCTGTGGTTTCCATTTCAGCAGAAAGAGACAGGGCCCAGCTGCTAAAAATAATGTAATGATTTTGCTGAGGATGTTGAAACATGCTTTATAAATTGCATCTCTGCTACATAAAGTCAATCCTCAGCTTGCACAGGCTGAGTAATGAGTAGTCTGCGTTACAGTCTTGCCCTTCTCAAAGATGGCTATGTTGCATGTCAGCTACTAATTTCAGAAGCTAGAACAGTGTTTGAGCTAGCCTTGGTTTATTGGGGCAATGCACATAACTAGTGTGTTTAGTGTTGCCCATAGGAAAAGCAGGTAGTACAATCATGAGCAAACTTATGGGAAGAATCCTATAACACCAGCTCCTGTGTCTTCTTTAAGCATAGTGGCTAGTTCTAACTTACACTAATATGTCACTATGATAAATTTCCAGGAACCTTAATAATGAATTTTGAATGTATAATTTGTGTTCTGCAGTCATATCACTGAACTACAGTTATGCAATTTGAAATAAGCATCCTCAGGTAGAATTTTTTGGGTGACTTGTGGAGAGGTTAGCAGGATATGGCTGTATGAGGTATTTCCTTACAAAGCCATATAGATGTACCAGTCATCTGAGGGGTAATGTTGCTGTTTTCCTTGTGGTTGTAAATTTTTTTAATGCTTTCAAAATATAAGGTGACTTTTGAAATGTAAACAAGAACTTGTAAGGAGTAGGCTAAAATCAACACAGTAATTTGCACAGTCACTTTACTATACTTTTTGTGTTGCCCAGGGTGAAAACTGTTAAATTTTACCTTCTGAGCCATTGTATGTAGTAGCTACTTAGGCACTGTATGTGCATAAGAGCAATGACTAAATTACAGAACTGGGCTTCCATGAGCTATGAAATCCAATATCTTGGTGGTGCCACCAAGTCCTTTCAGAACTTTGTGACCGTGGTCACAGGGGTTTTCAGGTGAAGGGAGAGACGACAATGTTGACTCCATGTTCGGAAGGCTTAATTTATTATTTTATTACATATATATTACATTATAACTATACTAAAAAGAAATAGAAAGAAAAGGTTTCCTCAGAAGCAAAGGTTTCCTCTTAGCTAAGCTAAGAATAGAATCGAAAAGAATGATAACAAAGATCTATGTCTTGGCAGAGACCGAGAGCAGCTCTGCCATGAGTGGTCACTAAATCAAAACATCCACACGAGACCAATCACGGACCCACCTGTTGCATTCCACAGCAGCAGATAACCATTGTTTACATTTTGTCTCTGAGGCTTCTTAGCTTCTCAGAAGGAAAAATCCTAAAGAAAAGGATGTTTCATAAAAGATGTCTGCGACAGAACTTGGAAATTTTTTTTTTACTTGCCTCAGTTTCAGAGAAATAGTTTCTCAGAACAGTAATTCTAGGCATTTGGACTTCTGCACTGCTTACATGCTTCTGGTTAATGTAGTTTCCTGATGTACTGCATAGAGCACAATATCTGTATCTGCTCCCGACTGGAGATAAATAGGGAGAAATAACCTCACTCACAGAGCGTGACTGTTCCAGGCAGACAGGCCTAATTTGTACTGTCAAATCTCATATTCCTAGAACGTTTCTGAAAAATCTCATTTGGCTGCTCTGGAGCAGAGAGTGCTTTTGGTTCCTGTATTTTTGTTCCTGTAGTCCTCTTGATAAGCCTTACATAAATCATGAGGTTAGGAACCATCATCTTTCCAGCTTCTGTTCTGTTGATAAACTCTACAGTAGCTAACTGTGTTGTACCTTTTTCCCCTTCTTAAATACACTATCCCAGCTTGGCTTGGCCGGTGGCAGGTCCATCTTGGAGGGGGCTGGAGTTGTCTCTGTTGGACATGGGGAAAGCTTCAGACAACTTCTCACAGCAGCCACTGCTGTAGCCTCTCTGCCTTAGAAAACCTGACCATGCAAACTCAACATAGCATTTGTGTTCCCTTTGTCTTGTCTGAAGATTCTCCGTTCATTTGTGTGAAGGGCATAAAGTGGTTAAAGTTTATTCTCCAGCTCAGAATAATTTGGAAGATCATTTGCAGAGAGTACCAGAAACTGCAGCACAGAGTTTCTGCTGAAACGCTTCTCCATAAGATTTTTTTCCTCATGGAAAAGATTAATAAATTTGTAGGTTTTTATTCAGAAATAAGCATAGAAACCTGAGTCTGTGATATTTACAGTTCAACTTTAGATTCAGAAAGGACTGTTGCTCAAAAGAGAATACTGTATATTCCTCAATACTGATAAGAATCTAGCAAATAATAAACTATTGTCAGTTCAGTTGTTATTATAATTAATAATTTCAGCAAACTTCAGCTAACTATGCTCCCGTAAAAGCCAAGTCTTTGTATTTACTATTAAGAGGAAGTTTAAAACAGAAAAAGAAAACATGATTAGCAATCTCAGAAACTGTGTTCAGCTAACCCCTGGAGAATGTGCCTTTCCTGCAAGGAATGCTCTATGTTAACAATGTCCCAAGTGTTAATTAAGGCTACAGAAAGATAGACATGTGCAGCCAATGGATGTGTTGCAAACTTGGCATAAATGGTGTAGATAAGCTGTTTTGTGAGATTCTGAAACTCGTGTTTGTATACAAAACAACTTCCTGCTCTTCCCTTTTTCCAAATATTTTCCTTGAGAATGTATAACAATGTGAAGTTAATTACTGGGTGCTGGTGCTGTATCAGACTAGCATTGCAAGTATCTGTAAAAATCAAACATCCTTAGAGAGCAGAAGAACTGTATGGGGACTGTTATACTTCTACAGAAACATTTGTGGTTTACATTGTGAGATCTGTCTGAAGCAAATAATGCAAGACTTCAATCATAGTATCTCAAAAACATAGAATGGTTGAAATTAGAAGGGACCTTTAAGAGCATCCAGTTCCAGCCCCTCTGCCGTTGGCAGGGACACTTCCCTGTACCAGGTTGCTCAGAGCTCTGTCCAACCTGGCCTTGAACACCTTCAGGAATGGGCATCCACAGCTTCTCTGGGCAACCTCTTCCAGCTGCACCACCCTCATAGTAAATAACTTCTTCCTAACATCTGATTTAGACCTACTCTCAGTTTTCAAGCCATTCCCCTTTGTTCTGTCACTACATGCTCTTTGTAAATAGTCTTGTCCAGTCTTTCCTTTAAGTTCCCTTCAGGTACTGGAAGGCCACAATAGGTTACCCTGAACTCTTCTCTTTTCCTGGCTGAACAATTCAAATTCTCTCAGCCTTTCCTCGTAGGAGAAGTGCTTCATCCCTCTAATGATCTTGTTGGATCTCCTCTGGACTCACCCCAGCAGGTCTATGTCCTCCCTGTGGTGAGTGCCCCATAGCTGACTGCAGCACTGTGGGTGAGACCTCTCCAGAGTGGAGTAGAGGGGCAGAGGAGGGGCAGAATCACCTCCCTTGACTGTCTGTCATGTCTGTTTTGATGCAGCCAGGATGTGTTTAGCTTTCTGGGCCATGCCCAGCTTTGGCTCTCTGGGTCATGTCCAGCCTCTCCTCCCCCAGCCCCCCCAGCCCCTCTCAGCAGGGCTGCTCTCCATCTGTCCATCCCCAGCCTGTGCTCATACCAGGGTTTGCCCCAACCCAGGTGCAGCACCTGCCCTTGGCCTTGTCAAACCCCATGAGATCCCCATGGCCCCACTGCTCAGGCCTGTCCAGGTCCCTCTGCATGGCATCCTGTGCTCCAGGTGTGTCAACTGCACCGCTCAGCTCCGTGTCACCTGCAAACGTGCTGAGGGTGCACTCGATCCCTGCATCCATGGCATTAATGAAGGCATTGAATAACATGAGCCCCAATATGGAAAATTACTATCAGTGAGTGTCCTTGTGACTTCTGTGCTCTATCTCTACTACCAAATAAAGCAGGTGGGAGAGAAAGGGCAAGGGGTAGATGGTACCCCACTTTCTCCTCATTTTACAGATTTGGGATCACGCCACAAAAGGAAATTTGAATAGGTGACAAAGTTTCCATGAGGACAGTGGCAGGTAATCTCATTTCTTCTCCCCTTGCCCCTCTGTTAAATATGTCAATAGCTGAGAGAAAACATGGTGGGGTTTATAGCATATTGTTTGTCAGTGGGAAGTACAGTCAATTTGTAAAACCTAAAAAAACCCCTTTGACCTTCATGGAGGGCATATTCAAAAATTACTATCTCATTATATAGAAAAAAAAAGGTTTAAAACTTGTCTTTGAGAGTAAACAAATTAGATCTGCAGCAAGCAAAGACGTGAGCCAGGGTTCTGCAGATCAGATACTTTTGCCTGCCTGCAGTGTTTAAAAGAAAGGTCAGTCTCCCTGTTCTCACCTGAATTTTTCTCAGATATGAAAAACAAGCTCAAAAATGGCAGTGAGACTACTTTAGAAGCTTGGAATGTTTACTTGCTTTCTTTTGCTTTGCATTTTTATTTATAACTATTCACAAAGAAAATCTGTGACAGAATTTAAACAAAAACTACCTATATTGAATTTAATGTGCATTCTAGATTTAGGCATGAACCCTGCTTACCTCATCCTTTCAGTTTTATAACTGAAGGTGTCTTGCTGCTTCATCCTTCTGTGTCTTTTTCTCCATATTCCTTGCCTGACACAGTTTCTTGGGTGCATATAATTTCTTTCCTTCCTCAGTGTCAACAGTTTTAAATCACAAAAGATTTTTTCTTTGCTGAAGAGTCACATACTGACACTTACCTTTTTCTCTTTATATCTTTCTTTAGCTTGTTGCAAAACTCCAATCATATATGTAGCAGCTTAAGAAAAAAAATGGGGAGAAAGACACCAGGGAAAAGAGAATACTACAAAAGAGCTCTAAGGAGACAGGATTTTCTTGTTATTTCTAAAAAAATCTAAATGCATCCACTACTTAGCTATTATTTGCTATGGGGAAAAAAGTCCTTTATTAAACATGAAAACTAAAGTTTCAACTACATTCTTAAAATACAGTGGGCTATAAATAGAATGTGAATAGTTCAGCTGGGCAGCGTTATAATAGAATTTTCTTCTGTTATATAAGGGAGATGGGGATGACCTTCATCACTCACTGTAAGCTCTCTCATGAATTATGAGTCATTCAACTATTAGTGGAATTAAAATCTATAACACTGCCAGTCATTGTCCTGTATCCCTATGGAGCTCTTTCTTTTGCTGTCAGCATGAGGATGTCTGTAGTCTGTGTACATATCATGCCAATGATATGTTTATAGCCCAAGCAAAGGAATAGTAGTTTAGTTTTAAGTTGTTTCTACAGCTTTTTCATATTTATATTGAGAATATTTATTGTTTTCTTGATGAGTTGTTGTCAGCTATAGCATGAAAGAATGATGTGTGTGTTTTTTTTCCTTTTTCTGTACTTCAGCACAAAACAATCTCTACATGATTTGACAGTTCAGGAGTAGCAATGCAAATTAGTTGTCTATGGACTGAGAGTCCTGGTAAGAAACCACTGGTAAGAACATGTGTGAAAGAGTTTCTTAAACTTTAGCACACATATACTATGTGCAATAACCTGACCAAAGAGTAGAGGACTGTGGCAGGAGACCAAGCTCAAATCAGGGTGTCAAAAACAATTCCTAGTTCCCCAAGCTGTGTTTGAGTTGCTTTGAGGGCTCTTTTGTTTGTTTTCCATAATTTACCTCTTATGCTTGGGAACTTAATGCTTGGGAATTTACTGCAATTCTTAACAGAGCTGATCTGAAACAACCTTTTACAAGGCTGAGGATATGCTGGTTGCATCAGTCTTTCATGTGTAGACATCCTAACTCATGGTTATGGCTGTCTTGACTCCTCACTTGAGGAAACCCAAGACCTTTTGTCGGTACACTGTGCAGGTGAAGGCTTCCTTCACACCCACTGGAAAAGAGGTAACATTTGGCAAAACTAGTTCTTCTCTTTTCAAGTTAGTTCCCTTTTGCTTAGAACTCAGCAACCTTTCCCCATCTTTAGCAGCTGGCCACTAGTGTGTTTGTTAGTCCTGGTTCTCATGTGCAGATGGAGTGATGTGACTTTCAGATGCTAGTTGGTGTCTGAAACAGGTGTGTCAAGATGTAAAAGTGATTTTGCTATCTTGGAGAAAAGAAGTACTTTTCTTTTTCAAGATAGGGCTAATGAGCAAACAGAAGCATGTTACAGTTGACATGAAATGCTGTACTGAGAATGATGAACTCAGTGAAGGCAAAACCACCTATTTGTCAACAACTACAAATAGAGACCCAATTCCTCTTTACTAGTCTTTCTAATGAGGATTGGCATAATCAGTGTCACACAATAGAGCTGAAAAATAAATTATTTTTATTTTACAGTATTCATGAATGTGCCTAGTTCATGGCCAATTAGGTGCTCTGAATTTCAATTTGTATTTGCTACAAATACACTTCCTTTGATGACACTGGGTGTGCAATGGAAGGCATAGTTTCAATTATTGGTGTGGTCTGTGATTGATCAATTTTTCACAACAAAGAATTGTTAGCAGGGCCACATGGTGAAGCAGTCAGTGGAAAATTCCCTTTGATAACATTTCTATCTAATTTTGGAGCACTGCCACTGCCACACATGAAATACCAACACGATTGAATTTCTTTTTTCCTGGCATTTAGCAGGACCTATGGGGGTGTGCAGAAATCAATGGGGGATCAGGAGTCTGGAAAATTGCATACTTGAAGAATTAATGAACTATAATTCTGTATTACATTCTCAATCACATTTTGCTTCCTTTTCATTAATGTAACTAAATTAGTTTTCCATGGACAGGGTACTTTATAAACTGCAATCATGGTCTTGCTGGGATTAAAATGAAAAAAAAAAGACCTGTTATAATAGTAGCTATTTTTTCATGCAACATGACAGTTGGAAATTTTTAGTGAAGAACATATCATCTGCAGCACTGACTCCACCTGTCAAAGCAATTTTAAGATGACTTAACCAGAAGTTCTGCTAGATCTGGGAGGTGTTGAGATGGAAGCAGTAACTCCAAAGACATTCCAAATATTTTTTTTTCCCCCAAGGTGGGCCTTATTCATTATCGAGGGGAGCAGGGAGAGGAAGTGCCACAGTCTTTACTTTTCTCTGAAGGCTGTATATGAGATAACTGGTGTTTCTAGTGCTGTGTAGAGAAAGTTCTGCTCATGGAGCTGTGTTATGGTAGGGTAGAATTGTGGGTGACTCCTCTCCCTGCTGTGTCCCACGGACCATCCGTAATCTTGCCCTTTATGATTTAAACTTGTAACTGAATAAAATGTTGGGATGAAATTGTAATTAAAATCAAGAATATTCTATGGTTTAATGACAACTTTGATGTGAGAACCCATACAGTGAAAAGAATGTCCTAGTACTCAAGATGTGATATCATATCTTTAAAGAGTTCCTCAAACGTGACAAATCAGAGTGAGACTGTAAACAAAAATCAGGTTCTAGGACTGTGATTGACAGAGGGAGAAAGTTATTTTTGAAGTCAGTGTTACAAAAAAAAAAAAAAAGAGTTGATCAAACTTCACAAAATAGATTTAAAAGTAATTCCAAACAACTCAAGTTTTCTGGTATAACTGATATCTTCCTGGATTATGTCAGCATTCTTAGCCACTGTATTCTTGGGGGGTTTATTCCTCTTTATGATATTTATATGCATATGGTATATGAGAATGTAGTGGAATAGAAATCCCAAAATCCTTACTGTTTTGTTTTAGCAGTAAGATAGCTCCAGTATATTGAACTACTCCAGTATACTACTCCAGTATATTGAACTAATCTGTTGTCACATGAAAACCAAAACAAACACTTTTTGGTTCTCAAATGCAAGAGATGGGACTTCAGAATTTGCACCAGAGATGAACCCTTATCAAGGCTAGTCCAGAAAATTGAGTCCTTGATAGCAGATACTTCATGTAGTACAGTGAACTTATATTTAGTCCTATTGAATAAGGCCTTTTCCTCCGTTCATATGTATTTACTAAAATTAGATAACCCAGACATCATCTTAATACTGCTGTATATTCTCTTATCTGAGCATAAATCTGAATAGTTGAAACATGACCTTTTTACATACAAGCCAGACATAATATCCTTGAAATTATATTGACATATGCAAAGGCATATTGGAGTCTGACTGTTCCAAATGTACCCTTGAAAAAAACCCAAATATTGAAGATTTATCTGTTTAAGCAGCTTCCAAGTCTGCTAAAGCACTTATTCAGTGATCTGTGGCTTAAATGATTTTTTCTTTCAGTTGTTTGTTTGCACTTTATTTATACTGTATATGGGGGTGGGATGTGGATGGCTCAGGAGGTTAGCATTAGGCTGGAAAGGCTGTTGCCATTGAAATGGGATCTCAAATTTAGGCTGAGTCAGGAGTGACTGAACATTTTGGGAGATGTTGGCTGCTCATTAATCTCTGTAGCCATACCCAGTGACAAAACCCAGTTAGCACTGGGACAGATTATGCAATTGGGAATCTCTATTAATTGGCAATCTTAGCTAGGTGCCAGATATTATTCTGTCACAGAAAACCTTCCAGTGTGGAGACAGCTAAGTTCTAAATATACACAGCTTCCAATCTGTGGTGTTGACTTTTTGATGAGCAAGGACTTTGGTTTGTATTGACTTGGATAAAGCAGTTTATGATAGAACATATTTATGGACTGTGTTTTGCTCTGTGTCTCTCTAAGTTTGGGAGTGCAGGCTTTTCTAAAAGGAGGATTTAATGATAAACATTTAAGTCTTGAAGTGAGTAATATACAATGGTAGCAACACCCCTCCCCCATGCCATGGTTCTTTGTGGAGTGCAGCTTGACTACGTTAGAGCTTGGTCCTGTTGCTGGTTGAAAGAGAACTGCTATCTTTCTAATTGGCAATTTTATACCACTTTCAGTCTTCAAAAAGTCCTATTATACAGAAATTCCATAATAATATGAATCAGGCAGTTAGTTCTCCTTTTCTTCTTTTTGTACCAGTGGATAATTTGCTAATGATCTTTACTCTTCAGGGAGCAGAGTTTTCTCAGTGTTCCCAAGAGAAAAGGGTACAATAGCTGAAACTGTTGGCACAGTTAAGGAAATGAGTGATCCCGAGGTACAAGGAAGGTATGTGGGAGAGCAAATGTCATGTCAAGGGGAGCTAGGCATATACAGCTCTTACTTTCAAAATGCCTTTGATTTTGTGTCTACTTTATTAGAATGAGGCCTCAGCAACAAAAGTTTAAAATTTTGAGTTGAAAAATGGGTAACAAAATATGGAAATAAGAAGGCTGACTGGCATAAGTGAAAATATAAAGCCTTTTGCTAACTTTCTTTTATAGGGTAATATTTCATTTTCCATGCTTTTATAGTACAGCATCAAACAGGATTTCATTATCACTGTTAATATTCCGTATGGCCCACTGATAGACCATAGCCACTGGCCAAGCAAAACTTCAATCAGTTTTTCTTCTCTTGTCAGGTTACACCTCTGACTGAGCAGCTGCAAGATGACTCATCCAAGAAGGTTTCACCATAGGACAGGGGGAAATCATTTCTGTCTGCTTTTCCCATACTAATAAGATAATTTCAGTTGTAGATACTTTTGCAGCACTTCCTGAGCCATGCTATGCCTATTTGAAAACAGAAATCTTTTTATCCAAATGTCAAGAAATTTTTCCATTAAATCAGTGCTTTTGCTTTGTAAGACACATTTCTACTGCCGTTTCCTGTTTAACAGGGTTGCAACAGTCACATTTTGTCCCATTACAGAGCGGGTTTCTATGTGAATTAATAATCAGCATTAGCTGTGAGAATTAAAACAAAGTTCTGTGCATAAAAAAGATCTATATTCTGAAACAGACTGGCACATGCTTAAGATGTCTTTTGCCTAAAAATTAGTGGTGAGAAGTGTTTTTTATTTCCTTTCTTTGCTGCAAAATCCTGAAAGGAACGATGGCTTTTTCAGCATGGATGCAGCAATGGTTCCAATGCATGCAGTCTTGAGGAGTAAGACGTTCTTCAAGACCTGCAGTGTGCTTCCATACATGCTTCTGATGAGGCTTTCTTATGTAACTCCACTCCAATTTTGCATGCAGTCCCAAAAAACCCAGAAGAATGTATTTCTTTGTTTATTGACATCAGATAAAGCATTTCATCCCAAGTAATACTTCTTGTGTTATGGATTCATCAGCTAGTTTGCAAATAAAGACAGAGAAGCTGATTTTGTTTTCATTTTACCAATATTGATGTGACATTCACAGCTTGTTTTTCCTGAATAATCAAGGAGTTCATCTGAATGCATTCCACTTGTGAATGTGGTATTGCTCTTACACTTGTGAGGCTTACAGATTCACAAATATTTTTTTCTGAAAAGAGGAGCACAGGCTCCTCTTTCTTTAACTCATATCTGTTGCTTTGACCTAAATAACACTTGTTTCTCCAGCTCGTCACCGATAAATACATTCTGCTTTCCCAAAGAAGTGTATGCCATCCAGTGTCTTAATGCAACGTTATTAAGTAGCCAGTGTGAAGATTAACATCAAATCTTGACAGCAGCTCTTCTCCTTCAGCCACTGAGTGGGCATGCACTGTTGGTTCTCTGGAGTTTGGAGCTTTAGCCAAGCACAGGTTATGTTGTACTGGCCTGGTGATCCCCAGTGTTCAGCAGGGTCACTTCTGTTCTGGCTGGCCAGCTGGCAGCCAGGCAGCACATTCCCCAGTGGTAAGGGAACTTCCAGGCTGCAGTCCTTTCTTCTTTTCTTTTCCTTTTTCTTGAGTTATCTGTGGCTTTCTGAGCAACTAGCAGTAGATAAGACACAGACTGCAAGCCAACCTTTTCTCAGTACTGTAACATAATTTTCATTGATCTTCCTCTGATCTCTCAAACACCTCTGAGGTCCCACTGGCTCCTGGCTGCTCACAAGAAAAAGGCCAGAGTTTATACTGATTTAGAAAGAAACACACTGAGCACCAGAAGATTGTACAGGTTTGGCATTTCTCAGTCCTGCAGTACAACTACTCAGATGATTATCTTGGAATTCATAGTGGAGTTGAATTTTTTTTTTAAACCAGTAGAGACTTACGGCTTGATTTGTGGTGCATAAAGCAGCAAAATAGACACTTGCTGCAATATTGCAGCAGGAGTATTGGTTGTTTTTATCATCATAAATACTGATAATGTACATCAGGGATGCCTGTTTAGAGATACTGTTGATAGAAAATCAGATTGATTCATCATAGCAAAAATTTCTAATGAGGTATTGTCAAGGATCTGTAAAGCTTTTAAAAACCAATGCGCTCATTATACAATTGTACAGCTATTCCAAAGAAATTTTTAAAACAATTATTTAGCGTGTAAATAAAATACCCAGAGTGCATCCCACATACCCCAGTCATGTATAAGAAAAACAAAACTCAAACCCAAATGTGGATGACTGCGCTTTATCTTGTAGTTTATGCAGGTGTTCCCCACACGCTAATATTTTTATCACCTTGAAATGTGGAACAAAGTGGTCTCAATGGATGAGGAAGTTTCAGGGTTTTAAAAAGTTTGTCTTTGAATAGGTTTCACAAAATATTTGGTAAGAGTATGTCCATCTAGCCACACATTATTATTCGCAGAAAAGAGATTCCTTACTTTATTGTAGCTCACAGTTTATTTTCTTAGCCAGTTTACACTTCTTCCTATGAAAATAGCAAATGACATAAAAATGGGAGGTAACAGGGACTGTGGGCAGAATTTTGACATATTTCACATGTATCTCAGTGGTCACATCACACCTCTCCTTCGTATCTGCATCCTAGAGGATGCTAGGTCAACTGCGGGTTGAGTCTTAATTTGTTACTTCATCTCTTCAGTTTTAAAGACTTGGCCTTTGAAGAAAGATGGAATCCTTGCTTTGGCTGGAGTGGCCAGTACACTGAGAGTTTATTCATTGTTCAAACTCATGGTGGAGAGTGATTAGAGCTTTTTGTTTCTGAAGGAAGTTTGCACATGTTGTGCCTCCCTTTGTGTTGGTTCTGTAGGCACCTCTCAGTCAGCTTGATGCTCAGATAGGTATGCTACTTCTGGTATAAAACACAGTGATAAGGCAGTGATCTGATGGGGAAATAGCTCAGTTTTACTCCTGTTTGACTCCATACTCCAGTATTCCCTAACTGTTAACAGCACTCACACTCTGAGACCTATTCTTTAGTACAGCTTACTGTGTACCTGAAGGCATTGGAAGTGAACATGTCACAAAGTTCTCTGCATCTCTGCTAAGTCTGTGAGTACAGGTCTCTAGAATATGCTTTGGTGGATTTTGGGTCTAGTGAGTGCATTAAAAAAAAATCCATTCTATGATAAATTGTTATTGTAAAGTTTAATCAGTGGAAGTTGTTGGTTTAAAAGACACCCTTCCCAAAGCAATTTCCAGGAGAAGGAGAATGTGTTGTGTTTCACCCTCATGATTTAAGCATTTGTTTGGAAACCCAGTTGTTTTCCTTGATGATTAGAGAGGAGCCTGCAGTCGGTTATGTAGAGATTCAGAGGTGCTGGTATAAATCAACAGGAACTCCACTGGATAGGGAAGCCCTTCTAACCTATAATTGGTGTCACCAAAACCATAAGCAAGGACTGGAGTAAATATTTAATGTTTTTATATACCCCTGGAAAAAAAAAATCTGTTTTATCAGGCAGCCTGCACTACACAAAGGTTTAATATCTTATTATATGAACTGGGACCTAATTATTTTCTTCATATTAGGGGCAGTTTAAACAGATGTCAGATTACCTGTCATGTTTTGTGACAAAATGGGTTGCTACTATGTCGGCAGTAAATTGGGATAAGCAGTACCTCTGCTGCTGTTAGGCCCAAAATCATTAGCCGAGTATTTTTATGGAAAAAATTCAAAACTTCATTGCCATTAATTCTGCAAATTCAAGTGTCAGTAATGAAAATAATTCTGTGAAACCTAGAAACACCAGGCATATCATTCTTTCCTTGAATGAATACAGCAGTTTTCTCTGTGTGAATTTTGCTCTGTTTTGTTGTTGTTAATAAACAGACATTGATGAGTGCTCGGATGGCTTTGTTCAGTGCGACAGCCGTGCTAACTGCATTAACCTGCCCGGCTGGTACCACTGCGAGTGCAGAGATGGCTACCATGACAATGGGATGTTTTCACCAAGTGGAGAATCCTGTGAAGGTCAGTGTCCAAAAAAGGTGGGGTACTCTTATGGTTCACATGAAAATGTACAGAAAATGTCTAGTGTTTCAGATTGTACTGGTCAAGCATTGTCTTGAAAACTGCAGTGAAATTTAAACCTTGACCCAAAAGAATTGCAATCTAAATAAGCATCATCATCAAAGGCAAAAGAATAAAAGTATGAATATTCCTAGAATGTGGAGCAATAGTGGAGCATTTCTGTGTTTTGCTAACATAATATGTAAAGTCAGGCATGGTGATTGAAATGCAATTTCTCTGGCCCTACATCTGCTTCTGTGCTTGTCCCTTGCATAAGTGATTTCCCGTGGGCTGGTAGCATGCACTGTAATCTGTCACTCCACAGTAATCTGTTTGTATGTCAGATTCTTTGTGCATAGGAAAAGGGCCTCAATCCAGACCTCATTTCTTCCACTTTGTTTTCCTCGTACACTGAAATAGTTCTTGATAAAAATATTTCCCGCTGCAGAAAATGATTATGCGTCCCTGAGACTCTTACCTATACCTTGGACATACTGTGGTGTTTCTCCTGTGTGATGGCTAACTGCTTCTAGAAGGCAGCACTTTGCAGACCTGCTTTACAGACTAGGGAGCTCAGTGGGCATAGGGCTGGCACAAGGTGTAGGGGACAAGAGAGTGACAAGAGGAACAAGGAGATGGAAAGGTTTTCTGTCTTCATGAATGACGTTACAGGGAACAGCAGATTAATAAGAACAGAATTACTTTCAGATGCAGATCTGTTAGTATGGAATGTTATTTATTAAGATATCTTAATCTTAATAACATAATGTTATTCATTAAGACATCTTAAGATATTTCATGCTGCTGCTCTTAAATAACAGAGCAAGCCAGTCTTTTTGCCATGCACTTCTCAGGGCAAAATTATCACCCTTACTCCCTTCTTTCTCTGAGTGCTGAAATATTCAGTGCTCACAGCGTAAGCTTTCTTATTGCTGTTTAAACACACATTGGTGGGCTGCATTGGTCCCAAAGGGAAGCAATTGAATTAATTTCTCTAACGCAGACACACAGACAGTTCTCCAGGAGTGAGAATGACCTTTCTGGTCATCAATACTTTATTTCAACACATTTTCATCACAGCTGAAAGCCTGTATTCCCAGGAGGAATCAGCAATTTAAGGCAACCACTGCTTTCATAAGTTGAGCTTTCTTTGTCAAGAGCTAACTAAATGTCAGTGTTAGCTGGCCAGGAGTTAGGACAGGAAGGTGCAAAGAATAAGTTGTGATCCCTCTGATTATAATATTGCACTTCTGTCACTCGTGGCACAGGAAATAAATAGTCCAGCCAGGCATTTATGGAAATATTCTCAATATCCCAAGTTTTATCTTCAGTGTCAGTATAACACTTACCTGGTGGGTTGAAGATAGTGGTTTGGCACATGCTATCTCAAGAGAGATCCACGATACAAAGTGGCTGTGTTACAATGTGTTCAAACAAGAATCAATTAAGCAGCAAATTCTAAACAAATGAAAAGCCGAGGGAGAAGATATGTGGGGATTGCTACATGTGTACAGAAGCTGCAATTATTAGTCTGTTTTGACCTTTTCTACAAAGAGCCAGCAGCTCTTTATTAAACGTACACAGAGGATAACAAGTAATTAGAATTAAATCACAGATGCCAGAAAACTATCTTCATTGCTGACAACCCTAGTGACTAACAGTGGAACATTTTCAGTTTGATTGATTGCAGCTCCAAACATTTGGGATCCTTAGCAACTCGAGGTCACAGAATTACAGAATGTCTTGGATTGGAAGGTACCTTAAAGATCTCCCCCCTGGGCAGGGACACATCTCCCTAGACCAGGTTGCTCCAGCCTGGCTTTAATGGGAAGGAAGGTTAGATATTTGATTAGTTTTACCACATCATTTTTTATTGGATTGGAGCTTGTGACATGTTGTCTCAGATAAAAATAAAACCAGAAGGGGCATGAAGAGACAACCTAAAATCCATTGCAGTGTGGGAAGTTGAACTTGCAGTAGCACAACACCGTAGTGCAGAAGCAATTGTCTTCTCTGCTGTCAGATCTTTCCCCTGTAAGAGATTGCCCTACTGGGTTTATAGACAAAAGAAAATGGATTGCTTTTGATAGTTCTTCAGTAACCCCTAGTTAGATGTGATTAGATTGAGCTGGTGGTGGATGGTCTTTCAGACAGTCACTTTAATGGGGCAGCAGCTTCCAGGCTATACTAATCTCTAATTTCAAATCACAGTTCTCCAATTCTCACCTTCAACTCTATCCAGGACCAGCATCCTCTGAAACTTTCTATCTTGTGTAAGTGCTTCAGCTTGCAGAGCTGTAGAAGGAACGGTGCAAACTACTGCAAAGTAGTGTTTTATATAGAGTGCATAATAGGCTTATCTTGATTCATCTTTTGTAAGTTTTAGAGTTGCCTTGAAGTAAGTTCCTTCTTCTAGAGGAAAAAAACCTTTAAAAGCCAAGGAAGCTTTTCCTTCTTGATTGTTCTACATCATCTTCCTTGAAACTGAGTCTCTGTGTCCCCTGCACATGTGCTGAAATACTGCACAAAGCATTTCAGTGATCAGTGTAATCAGTTCTTTGTTTCCTTCAGCAGGGACTCCAATTTTAAAAATCCATGTGGAAGCACCTCTGTTAAAATCACAGATGCACAGGAGCATTTCCTTAAAAACCTTATTTTAACAAAATTCCAATGCTGCACCTATCCCTTTTAGGACATCATACTAAATATTCCTACCTAGAGCTGGGCTCCTTGGTAGCACTAGACTTTGTCCATGCTTGATAATAAAATAATAGTTACTGAATTGCCTATTTTACACGTCTATTGGCCTTGGCTACTGCTGCTTCTTTGGCACACTGAGAATATTGAATATTTTGACTAATGTACTTGAATGCAAAAATTCATGATCCCATTTTATTGTACCTGCAGGCAATGGAAGACCTAGAGATCTCTTTGCTAATAGTTTTGATTCACATTATACCCCCAGGTAGACCTATGGTGTCTATAAAAATTACTGAGAGAAATTATGAGAAATGCAGCTGTAGGGCTTCAACCTCTTAGCAGCACTTGCTGTTTTTCCCTTTGAAATAAAATTATGTTATGCCTTGTTATATTTCCAGAAAAGTGAATATCAGCCTTGAGTTTGTTTGGCTTTGCAAAGTCTTAAATTTTATATATGTAAATATAGCACTCAGTATGGTATATTAACTTGTATCTTCCTCTTTGCCCCTGACAGCTTTTCTTTATAGTTTCTTTAAACAGTCTTACTGCTACTGAAGGTTGTCTCTTATGTACCATTTCATAAAGAAAGCTGGGCTAAGGGAGTAGATATTGCATCCTCAGGCTTCATTGCAGTAAAAAAACTAGAACAACTGAGGGCAAAATCCTAAAATAAGAAAGTTCAGGCTCCATTAATGTTTGCCCTGCAGTTCTATGTAACATCCTTATTCCTTTGAGTTTGTCCTTTGCAATGCCTAAAAGCTTCCATAATCAGTTGAAGAGGGAGGCTATATTGGTTTGTACCAGAATAGTGCTGGCTATGCCTCAGCAGTTGTTGGACGTTTGGCACACATCCACATCCAAAGAAAGCTCACCTAATTAAGGCAGCCCCTTAGGACTTACCAAGAGTATCTGTCAGGTACCAGCTGTTGTTAGTATAGAATGTGAGATCAATGTACCTTCACTCTCAGCAGGTACTACATTCTTTAAATGAGACAGATGCAAATGAAAGGTTTGGATAGATCAATCCAGAATGTCCAATTCATAAAATAATCTTTTTTTGCTTGTAAGGGTTTATCCATATGTGAACTCACATTTGGGTTTTCTGTTCTGAAGTATCTTATGGGTTTTTTCTGCCATCCTGTTCCAGAATTAGAATCACTTACTTCTCTGGGTGACAGAGCAGCCAGCCTGACAGCACAGAGGCTCAGGCTCCACTTGAAGTCTGTTTTCAACAATCCAGGATAATGAGGGATGGAGGCATATTGCAAGCCTCAGTATGCTCCCCAGCCTTACTGACTGAGCAAGTCCAAAATGGTAACTCTAGCATCTATGTCTCTGGAGCTGGAAGGCAGAGGAATTGCTGGCTGTTGGGATGTCTCAATTTATCTCACACCGCATCCGGTATTTTAACTAGTACATGAGATTTTTTGAAGTTAAAACCACTGTCAGTTTGGAGTCCTACACTTAGGCTTATCAGAAGCTTTGTTTTTGACAGCAATTAAGTGAAACAGGAAATAAAAAATCATTACTCTTCAGCAGGAAACCTTGCTAGCACTCACAAAGCTCCATCAAAATCCTTTTGCTTTTATTCATGATTGTTAAAGGTCAGCAAATAAAGTGACTTCTTTTTTCCATTTATCCCAAATAGAGCTATAGGCATTAAGGCTTCAGTATTAGATTTGTGAACCCAACTTAAGCAGCACCAAACAGAAGGTAGATATGGAGACACATTAGTATTTCAATATTCTGGAGTGTGGGAAGAAAACAAAATTTCCAGATTTTCTCGTCTTTTATAAAAGGACTGATAGAACAGAAACTTGACCGCTATATTTTATAAGACAGCAATTTGAACACATTTACTGTAGAAGGAAATGACATTTCTGTCAAGCTGATGTTACCAACATCTGAAGTCTCAGCTCTTCATCTTCCACATCTGGTATGCATTCTCAGAGGTGGCTTACATGAACTCAGAAATAAATTATTCACAATTTACTTGCTCTTTGAAGAATGATTACACCAGTCAATAGATCTACTCAGGACAGAAAAGAACAGAAATAGAGCTTTCTGCTCAGACGAGGTTGGGTTCCCTAGCAAATGCACTGCTTCCTTTTTTGCCTTAAGCAAAAGGTACTCAGGTATCCTGGTACTTTCACCTTGCTGAGCTAATGCTATTCCTCAGAGCAAAGGTAACTGAGCAACTTGAGTGGCTTCAGAGCAAAGGAGCTGTCCACCCTCCTGAGGCATCTCTTCCAGTATTTCTCAGTGATACAAATGTTCCCCTTTTCTTTAAAAAGTAAGTCTAACCAATATCAGAATGATGAGACATTCTGAATCAGAGGCTGCTTGCTGCTCAGGGCCAAATGAAATGGTGCTTTGTTCGTCTGTGTTTCTTTGACTACCTCTTCCAAGAAACAGGGAATCTCTTAAGTACAGCCTTGGGTCACAACCTGGAGCAATTGAAATTCCCATTTTTATGGAGTTTTCTATGTCTGCAGTCTCACAAATACTGCAGAAGGAGTTTAGTCATTCTAACTACTGTCACCATATTGTATGGCTTTAGTCTGGTATTTTTCCTGTGTAGGCAGTAAATTATTTGTAATAGAATTAACTCCTGGTTTTCTGTAACATGTATCACTACTTCTTCTCCCATGATATGCCTTTGTTATTGCAACATTAGGTTGTAAGAGATGATGTAAGAAAAGAAAATCCTTAAAAATGAGACAGATGAAAGCTGCTGTAATTTTTCATGTAGGTTTGATAAATAAGAACTGATTCTCAGTTTAGCACTAGATAACTAGTTACATTTCATTTCTGTCGGGTTTTTTTATTGAGGCAAACCTCCAAGTCTTTTGAGACATAATGTTCTAATGTCCTAACATTCAAGCTGCTTGGTTCTTAAGCAGTGTGTTGTAAATAGCCTGAAGTGAACTATTTGTTCTTGAGTGGTTTGTGGGGGACTCTTTTGGGGATTTTTTGTTTTAGTTTCTTTTGGGAAGAGGCTGGAGGTTGTTTGATTGTGTGTTTTGTTAATAGCATGGAAGAAGTCACAAAATGGCTTTGTGGCTCGATAGAGTGTAATATGCAATCTGTAATCTTACCATCTTCCCTTTTCAAACACAAAAGATGCAGCACCCAGTGTCCCTTGTCCATAGCTGGTTATGGCTGTAAGCACAATTTCAGTAACATGATTCACCATCTGTTAAAAGTCTAAAATAAAAAAACTGAACAAAGTTTTGCTTTGGTATGGATGATTTGTGTGCAAGTTCTTTGCTGATAATGCCTGAAGTTTGATGTGGATGAATAATGCAGATGAGAGTTTCATGCATGAAAAGTTGGTGTTTCTCTTGCTGCATCATAAACACACTGCTGTTTCTGATTAGGTTAGAATCAAAATGTAAATAGCTCCTGCTGTGACTAGGGATATTTAAATTGTCCTATCCAGAACATTTATTTTCATAAATAAAACAACTGAAAAAAACAAGATTGGGAATTTTCAGAAGTTCTCAATGCCAGATAAGCTCGGCTCAATACCAGAGTCAATGATGAAACCTCCATTATTTTCACTTACTGTGACTGTGTTGAAAAATAAATCTCAGAAGCCTTTTTCTCTTGGGAAAATTGTGAAATAGACTTGTGTATGAGTGCCGAAAGCAGAGTCAGTGTTTATAGGATTACCATTTGTTGTTTAAAGGAAAGCTTTCTTGTTTACATGACAGCTGAACTTTGTCCAGTTACCTCATTAAGTATGTTTGCCTTCTGTTAAGTAGATAGGTTGCTGAGAAGTGACGTTATTAATTTATGACAGCTCTGTGAAAATTATGTACAAAAGACTGTCCTAAACAAATGAATACAAGTTTTGGAAAGTAATTTATCAAAAATTACTTTGATAATAAAGATAATCTTGCTGTTAATCCGAATCATTACATTTAAATGAATTTGTGTCTGTTCTTGTTATTGCATGGCTTAAGAACAGCTATACCTTAATTTTAAATTGCCAGGTTATATTACTTTCTGGCTGGATTTAAGAGAAAATATAGGAAGGAAAGAGTAGCTCTTCCATCCCTGCTCTGGCAGGGATGCCCATTCCATGCCCAAACTGGCATCACTCAAACCATTCCTGTTCGCTACTTTTCTAAAATCCTTCAAGCTGAGAGTCTGGACAGCCTCTGCAGGGCCACTGTTCCACTGGTTATGTGTCCTGACTGTTGGGGTGGGTTTCCTGTCTGATGTGCCAGTGATGTTTCAGACACACTGACTTAGGTTCATGGTCCCAGTTATCTCCTGCCCTGTTACAGCAGTGACTGCCTCCAGATGCCTCAGAAGGCAGGGAGGTAGAAGATGGAGAGATCTCAGATTATTTGCCTCTTCTGGATTATCTGTTACATAAATAAGTGTACCATGGGCCCTAACGCATGAAATGTATCCAAAAATCACAATCTCTCCAAAAATCTCTTAGCACTGAAAATTGAATATTCTGGCTGGCTTTATACACTTTTGCCTATGCAATTGGTTTTTTTGCCCCCTAGGATTCTGTAGCAGTGAGTGTCAGAGTTTGTTTAAGCATTTTATGAAAAGTTATTTGCGTTTATCAGGCATAAATTTGTTGTCTTTCACTTTCATTCACTGTCCCTTATCTAGTGTGTTAGCCAGTATGGAAAGAAAAGCTCTCAACATGTCTTCTTCTTTGGAGTATTCTTTTTTTTTTTTTTTTTTTGTTATATCTCTTCTTGCTCGTGTTCTTTTAGAGATGAGCAATCCATGAGCAATCCATGAGCAATCCATGTCTTTTTAATGATATTTCCCCCAATCTTCCCATAAGCCCTAGTAATTTTGCAATTCTTTTTAAGATTATGCCACTGTTACTGCACAAAGTATTTGAAGGAAACCTACTATGCTGCTAGTTTGTACAATGGAGTTCTAATAATTTCCCTGCTGTTTTTCATCCCAATTCATATTCATGTTAGCAACTTGAATAACTTTTTTGGTTTTTTGACCATAGCCACGCCTAGAATTAAAATGGTAATTGAATTATTTTGCTTTAAACTGAGTGTGCTTGAGGTCGATTGGAGATTTCATTTCCATTGTTGAACCCAAAGCTGAGTGTTTTGTTTTTTAGGGTTTTATGCTGGTGGTGAAAGATGCATGCATGACCATATTGCTTATTTTATCTCACTCCTCTGGTGGACATTTAATTATAACATCACTAATTTTAATGAACTTTTATCAAGAACTTGGACTATACTGCTGAGAAATTGTGTTTAGAGTTGAACTCAATATCTCAATATTTACAATCACTGTAGTTCTAGCCTTTACTCTTATTCTGTTTTCCACTTTTTTTGCATATATCCATTTACTTCATGCCCCTTTGAAGCTTCTTTCTATGATCATTTTTCTCCATTTAAACAGCTATAAAAGCTAAATAAAGACTATTTGAGTAGAAGGCAGTGTGTGCTGCTAGCTTGCCTTTGCAAAATAGTTGTGTGTACGTTGATGAAGTAGGCCTTTAAAGTACTTTTTAATTCTTCGAGAAATATTTGTTTTGAGGTAATTTATTTTTATTCACTGGAAACATGATTTTTTCTTTATTTTCTATTCTAGGCAGAAGGGCTATAGCTGTCACTGCAACTTGAATATTTAAAATATTCTAGTTTTTACATTCTAATCAATGATGAAATTTAAAGCATGGTGTGCTGACTTAAATGAGCTTGCAGGTCAGACATCACCTTTCACATTAAATTCTCATCAAGTGAACTCCAATGTTCTAGACAGAGCCAGGAAAAGGCTTTAAGAACATGCTTCTGAAGCTGTTCTTGTTTCACATAACATGTCTCATGTATGGTTGCCACAAACTAAGGCTTTTTAGGCAGCTAAGAATTGTTATTTCTCTCATGTTTCTTGTGGTTTCTTCATTCTATCTACTGTACTCGATAGCATTGACATTTGCTATACTTAGAAATATGTATAGCAAAACTCAAAATATCAGGTTAAAACATGATCCGAAAGAGCTGATGTGACTCATAAAAAATTTTTTGTTAGTTTTTAAGTTCTCCCCATTCTGGTGAACTACAAATTAATTTTCAGGTGAAGGTCTTAATGGCTAAGAATCATTTGTATTGACTGCCACAAGGAAGCTTTTGTTAGTTGGGTGTGGTCTGAGAGCATTCCCTGGCATGTTTTTGCAGACATCGATGAGTGTGGGACCGGAAGGCACAGCTGTGCCAATGACACTGTGTGCTTTAACTTGGACGGCGGCTATGACTGTCGCTGTCCCCATGGCAAGAACTGCACAGGAGACTGTATCCATGAAGGCAAAATCAAGCACAATGGCCAGATTTGGGTGCTGGAGAATGACAGATGCTCTGTCTGCTCGTGCCAGGTCAGTACAAATGCAAGTAGCTGCTTCTGCAAAGTGCTGGTAGGGATGAAGGGCAGAGCACCAGGATCCCAGTGAAATTCCTGTTTCAGCTGCCTTCTCAGGTGCATGTGTGGAGCTACAGAAATGAAATCATGTATTACACAGGGTTTTGGAGATAGTTTCTCTCTCCAACCTGCATGAGCAAAACATTCATTGGAAGTTTATTATGTGGTACTGGGAGAAGGATGACAGTGCTGTTTTGTTAGCAGAGATGCCACCTGTGTTCTCTGGGTGGGAGTAGCAGCATTTTCATGCAAATAAACTGTCTAGACACCTATTGGGCTGGAGTCTGATGCCAGTATCTCAAGCAGATGACTATAAATAGAAGTAGGTTCTGTGTCTGCAGGATAATTCAGCTAACTTCCTCAAATGTTTGCTGTGGGAAGTTTGGTCCCAAGCTAAGTGCTGATGGAGAATAAAGGGCCAAAACACTGCTGACAGTATCCTGAGCATTTCAGCAGCTCGGCTTTAGCATACATGGTCTCGTTTCCAATCACCTATCATCTTCCTGTGTGAATAATTACGGAGCGGAGGGGTTGATCTTCCTTGACACCCTCCAATCTGGTATTCTATGTAACCGTGATATTCTACGAAGTTTAAAGGAAGATTCATCAAGCATCTCTATGAGAATTACAAACTTAGTGCAATCCATTGAAGTCTAACCCTTGGGGAAGATGTCCTTGGGTTTCACCACCTCGGGGGAGCACTGCCTGGAGATTGTTTGAATGAAGGATGTGAGTAAGACAACAGGGGAATTTTACGGTTGTTAGTGAGCATGTATGGGGATTTCTGGCTTGGTTTGAATTGTATTTTGGCAAAGATACTGTCTAGTGGAAAACTTGTGAGCTGTTAATGGCTTAGAATCATGGTAAAATACAAAATTTTGGCTGGAGTTTAGCTAGTTGTGCAAATTTCTGCCATCACTGTGTGTGTCTCTTCTAAAACCAGAATGGATACGTGATGTGCCGGCGAATGGTCTGCGACTGCCAAAATCCCACCGTTGACCTCTTCTGCTGTCCTGAGTGTGACCCAAGGCTCAGCAGTCAATGTTTACATCAGAGTGGGGAGTTTTCCTATAACAGTGGTGATTCCTGGATACAGAACTGTCAGCAGTGCCGCTGTCTGGTAAGGTCCCTGATTACAGCTGCACAGACAGGAGGGAAAGTGATATGAGATATTCTGATCTGTGAATAGTTTCATTTTCATGCATTAACATCCACTTAATTTTCCCTGAAGTGCATGTATAATTAAAATGTGCTTTTCCTGGATTTTTGTCAGTATTTTCTGTTTTTGTCAAAAATGTGCTTTGACACAATAGACATAATATAAATTACTTAATCATGAAGGTGCTTTCAGCATAGTGGAGGTCATTTGGATATGGCACCTACGCAGCAACACTCATGCTCCTTATTCAGGGACTGATGAAGCTCTATAAGGAAATTCTAAATATGTATTTATTATCACAGCTGATATTTTTAAGGATGCTGGTAAACTTAAACTTATTTATTCATTCAGACATTTCAAGTAACAGAAAAATAATAAGACTTCTTGCATTTTTCAAAAGAGTGAAATGAAGTTTGAAAAAATCTGTTAAAGCTTGTCACCTTTTTCCTAGGTATGTATTTTGGACTCTAAGCAAAAAGTATTCTGCATAATGTTGCTCATGAAGTTTCTGTGACAGAGAAAATCCAAAGATAAAAACAACTAGCTTTTATCATAAGTTATCTCCAAGTGTAAAGGCTGGTCCATGTAGCAGCTTTGGCTTGTCAAGGTATCATGAAGAACAGCCAGAAGCACATTTCTGTAGACTGTGCTTACAGTGCTACCACTGCAAAAATTCAATGAAATAGATAACCATGGGCTTCATTAAATGTCTTAAAAATGAAAAAATAACCAACCTACAATTTAGGATCTCAACAGATGTTTCTTTTGTTTTCAAGATGCTACTTCTGTAGCAAAGGTCTGCTTTCTTTCAGTGACCATGGATTTTTTGGGGTGACAAAGTATTGTCTACTCCCTGTACTGTCCATCACTGCAAAAAATAGATTGAAGTGTCAAGATCACTGATGGGATTAAAAGATTGCTTTCAGTCTTACCATCAAACAATTCAAAAGAAGAAGATTGTCCCAGATGAGATTTTTTTAAAAGACTAACTTTGCAATACTTTCTGCAACAAGTGGAGGAAATTTGGGGCTATTACAAGTGTCTGTGATTTTTTTTCAGCTTCTGCTTTGGAGATAGCAAACTCCTCATTCTCAAAGAATTAAATACATATTTTGTGAATATACTGATTTCCTACGGCTAAATGCTGTTATTTTTGCCCCACTTAAGTCCAGACTATTAAATCTGTGCTCAAATGAGCTGAATAAATTGGAAGTCAGAGATTTGCTTAAAAAAAAAAAAGTATGTTATTGACTATTGTGAAGTATTTTCTTTGACCAATAGATCTGCAACTTTGGCCTTTGTCCAGAGTGAAGGGAAGCTGATTCCAGCTTCTAGTAACTGATATGATTTATTAAACATCTTTAGATTTGTGTTCAGACATAGAGTTCCCATAAGGATATGCTGGCCCAACACAAGTCTCTGTCCAGGCCTTTTCTTACCTTGACTGTACTAAATCCACCATGTAGAAGGTGTGATAAGTTTGGAACTTCAGATATTCTGCTCATAATATCCTAAGTGGATAGAGAGTGGAGTGGGTGGAGGTCCTCTCATTGAAAATGTGGTGGTGTTCCCTATTACATTGGGGGAAAAAAAAAAAAAAAAAAAAAGAACACTGAAAAATTTTAAAGAAGCCCTGTAAATTTTGGCACACTTTTGCAGTTGCAGTCATGTTACAACTTCTCTCCCTTGCAGAAGAAGGGCCACAATCCTGTATTGCATAATTTTGTGGTGAATTTTCACCTGCAGCTTGATGGAGAGTCTACTGAACCAAGTTAAATCTCATCTACTGTCTGAATGGCATGCAGAGAAAAGCACCTGATCTGCTGTGTGTCCCACAGTCAATGAATATCAATGTTTTCTGTGCTGAATTCTGAACAGCACCAGATGGGGAATAATAGCCAGCTAGGAGACATAATGGTGATTCAGAGGAATGGATGAGGAACATAATAGTAATAATAATAATAATAATAATAATAATAATAATAATAATAATAATAACGATATCATGTTGTTTCTGCAAACAGCAAGGAGAGGTTGACTGCTGGCCCTTGCCCTGCCCAGAGGTGGACTGTGAGTTCAGTGTGCTCCCTGAGAACGAGTGCTGCCCCCGCTGTGTCTCCGACCCCTGCCAAGCCGACACCATCCGCAACGACATCACCAAAACGTGTCTGGATGAAACCAACGTCGTTCGCTTCACTGGGTCCTCCTGGATAAAGCATGGCACAGAGTGCACCCTCTGCCAGTGCAAGGTAATCAAGGTTATAAAGATGGGGCTGAGATGCTTCTTCCCAGCTTGTTCTGTGGCACATAAATATTAATATGGCACTGAGTCTGTTCAGGGAACACTTGGTGTCTACACTTGTTTTAAAGCAGCAGAGGTGACAGTAAAAGTGTTCAGCTTAGTTAACTGTACTCTTGCAAGTGCTGGAAGCACAGTTTGACATGCTAACAGATCAGAAGCAGGATAACCCATGCTTCAGAGTGCTGTGGACAAGGTACTGGGCTTCACTTTTCCACTGGGGTAGCTCAGTTCGAAACTAAACATGGAGCTCCAAGCTCCATGCTGTCTTGGAAACGTGCAAGTATGGCTCTGGGAGCCTAGACTTTGCACAAGAAATTTGTTCAGTGTGATATTATAGTGTTACTGGAACTGATTGAATTGCTTTTTGAGAATAGTAATTGTTTGCTGATAAAAGGACTAGTTATATGGTTACATAGCTTTTGTACTTTAAAATTAATAAATGTGTTTAGAACGTTTACTGTTTTTGTACTCAAAGAAATTGATTGAGGAGAAAAATTAATGGCTACAGGCATATGTGAATTCTGGCATTTCTTTTTGCAGATGAAATAGAAAAAGGGCTTAACAAAAGTGTTTTTATTCAAAATAAGATCATAAAGTTAATTGTGGTTTTTGCCACTCGATACTGAATAGTGACAATATGTGTTTCCACAGCAGCCAAGGAGAGAGAGCAAGATTCATACACAGTTCCTTAATTACTACTGAAATTCACAGTTGATTTTATGCTTTATTCTATATTCTTCACAAGCAAGGTGCTTCCCAAACTCCAATACATGGTACAACTAACTACTTGAAAAGGTGCTCATAAAAAAAAATCTATCTTCAACACCTCCTTCTGTGAGAATTCTGTGTGATCAGGCAGCAGAAGCTGTCAAGCATCACTTCCTTGCTCTGCTTTTTCTGATGCAATACTGTGTGCAATAGGTGCTGCTGTCGAGGCATAGTCGTGTTCCAAGGGCAGTGGTATGCACAAAGGAAGTGTCAGCATTTGTCCTGATGTCAGAATGGGTCAGTGGTTAGAAGAAAATGCTGTGCTCTGACAACTGGCTAATGGTTAGAAAGCCAGCTGTTGCCCAGAGGATGTTAAAAACCTGTGCTTTTAGGGTCCATAAGCTGGTGCTTTACACCAGCTTCAATGCCAGAAGTTACTTTTTGCTCAGGCAAGTTGCTAAGGTTCTTATGCATCTGGTTCCCCATCTGTAAAAGAAATTATTGTGTGTGGTTCTTCCCTGAAGCACTTTTGACACTCGGTGCTGGGAAATGTGCTCTTGTTGTGCTGCTCATCAGTGGCATTGCAGAAGGCATGTATCAGCTCTGACATGGCCACCCAAGTGCTGCTCCCATCTGGCCTTTTGTGTGAAGCAAAGACTGAACCTTAAGCATTGACTAATTGGTATTCAGTATAAACACATACAGAGACTTATCAAATCCATTGCTGCCATGTGGACATAGCAAGGATTAAAACAGGTACTCTGAAAAACCCCATAATTTTAATGACTCAGGTGTGACTGCCTAACAAAGAAGAGCTACCACTTAGTCCCTAAACAAGCCCAAATCTTATTCAATTTTCCTTACAGAGCAGCATTGATTTTGAAATACATTATCTGCTCATGTTGCCAGCATTTTAATATTGCAGTTCTGCAGGCAAGCAGCCCATTCCCTCCAGATCAGGGTATGGTGTGCCCAGTTTGTACAGTGTTCCTTCTCATTCATCCTGTGTCACCCCACTCTTCACTTGTAAAGCATCTCATGGAAGGTCAAAGCTCAGTCTAAGCCTCTCTAAACAAGCTATAGCAAAATAGGTTTACACAAATCCTTTAAGAATTTAGAAACCTGGGCATCAGCTAAAGCAGACTTAGCCACAAAAACAATTCTAATCAAAAGTAAAGAATGGGGAGAGTAGGATTATAACTTCCTGTAATAGAAGGAGTGAAAGAAAATGCTTGAATTATTCAGACCTTGGTTTTAATAAGTCCTATCGGTTTAGTCAATTGAATGTATTTGGACTAATTTATAAATAATACACATTTTTTATTTGCATTTTAAGAATCAGACTTAAGAAACAGTAGAGATGCAGAAATTATTTCTCCAGTATTTAATGATGTCCATAGGCAATCTGTTCCCTTAATTGCCCTTAGTATTCTCATAAGAATATCTGGACTATTTGGAAAAAGTTTGTGGATTAATGTTTGCTGGTGTTACAGCCAGGATGCATGAAGTTGAAGCATTCAGGGCTAAATAAAACCCAGAATCCCTTCTGCCTGATATGAATAAAACTCCCAAATGCCTTGTCTTGTTCAACACCTTTAGGTATTTGAGCAGATGCCTGATACCTTTATGTGGGGAGCATTCCTTCCACTGATCCCAGTGTTTTCCAGTTTGAGTGTTGTAGCTCTGGGACACAGACCACAACAAGCCAAGCCATTAGAGGAATCATAATAGCCTGTTCCCTCGGGCAGCATAAGGACATGAGGACAATGTCATGAATCTGATCCAAGTCTGTACATCTTTTGTATTTTACAAGTCTGTATGTTCAAATCTGATGGGTATTTGCAAGCAGCTGAGTTTGTTAAATTTACTTGTTTTGTACAAAATGCAAATTGTTTCAATTCTTCTTTCTGTTTTTTCCATCCTTCAGAATGGCCATGTCTGTTGCTCAGTGGATCCACAGTGCCTTCAGGAACTGTGACACCAACAACTATCTCTCACAAGCAGTTTCTGGATAAAGAATTTTCCTTCACAGAAATAGACCTTTAGACCAAAAATTGTTCAAATTTGAAACTAAAATTAGGTTGGTTTTATCTATCTGAAGTGCAGATATGTGATGAACTCAGTTACCTGAATCAGAATGAAATTTATGGGACTCAAGACAAGCTCAGATGTGTAAACCTTTGTATGAGGTTAAGCCCAAATCTTCTGGCTATTTGTCTGTCTGGCATCCTTGTGCAGAATGTTTAGGTTAGTGTAAAGTGACACATTGTAATGCTGTACATAATGATGTCAAGATCTAAAATCAACTAGGAGCTCTTACAGGGTTTTCTGAAGCTTTGAGAGTCCAACGCTTGACGAGATGCAGCAGATTTACCTAATCATATTTGGAACTGCACAAATGTGTTTGATTGCTTACTGCAGAACTTAGCAGATATTTGAGTAAAAGGATGAAGCCTTCAGGAATAATGAACCTAGCAGCTAAGATGTGATATGTACAGTATGTGCGCTGAAAAAAAAAAGAAGTTATTGTAAAAAATAAAAACAAAACAAGAAAAAATCCAAAAAAAAATAAAGAAAACCCGTGATGCACAGGCATGGCTTCTTAATGTTTTCTGATGGGAAAAGTCATCAATATTTCCTTGTTTTACTGCACTTACTATTATTTCTTGATTGACTTTGTTCAGTATAAGCTCGTTATTGTGCAAATTTAAATAAATATTTCTCTTACCTTAAATTTCTGTTTGTGCCATCTTTCCTTTTCAAGGACTTAATTTTCATGTATGCTGTTACTTCTTTGCCAGTATTCCTGGGAATCTGGACACTACAGGTGAAGTGTTGCCTGTGTAGCTCTTTTAAGTGTGGGAGCTTATGCCCAGCACAGCCTTATGCCTATCATGTCTTATCTTTGTTAAGATACACATAAGTAATTTGTCATTACAGTGGATTAAATAGCAAATTCACATTCCCAAAGATCCCCTATGTGCCAGTGGGATGTTGGCAGAGTCAGTAGAGAGTATTTGTGTGTGACTTGGATCTGTTCAGATTTGCAGGGGATCTTCTCCAAATTCCTCCTCTCTCCAGCTGCCAAGGGTTGGTTTGTCTTCCATAAGCTCTGCAGCTGTTTTTGTTGTTTGTGTGAAGGATCTTAATGAGTGAGGATTACTGCAGAATGCAAACCCTTTTGTCACTACTGCTCTGTTGGGACAGTAAATAAGGGAGGCTACTGACCAAACCTGTGTTATTCTCAAAGAAAAATAAAGAATAAAGCAATGCTTACAAATTGCAGACTGAAAAGGCTGAATTTGTAAAGAATGCATCACAAACAGTGGAGACAAAAGAGGAGAGGAGGAAGATGCCCAAGATGACAGCATTCTTTAAATGCTGCTTTAGTACTCATATTCTTTTCAAAGTGCCTTGCTGCTCTTCACCCTCTCTCTTACAAGTTCAGTAGATGGTCATGAAACCTGGACAGGCAAAACTTCCAATAATATTGCTCCTGTGTGATATGAAGTTTAAGGGAGGTCCATGTATGTGGTTTTACAAAACAGAATTATTTCCTGCAAACAGATATTACTTCAGTTTCATGTACTCCAGGAGATCAAAGGAAACTCATGCAATTGCATGTATCCAGTATGTATTCCCTAGAACCTGGATGATTTTGGATTAGGGGATACAAGAGATGCTAGGCCACAAAATGCTAATAGTCTAAAGTCCAAGAAACTAAAAATCAGGGGGAAAAATACCCAAATGGATATTTTACATTGAAAAAATAAAGTTATGAAGATGTCCAGGCCAAATAAAACCTTTTCCTCACCTAGTCCACAAATAACAGGTATTCACAGTTTTTTTTTGTTTCTGTTTTGTCCTATTCCTGGCAATCTGCAATCACTATTTTTAAAGAAGAGAGTTAGCTCCCTCCCAAAAAGGATGCTTTCTATGCAATGTTTTCTTGCCTGCTAGTAATTGTCAGGAGGTCAGGTTTTCGCCTCAGACTCTGAGGCACATCTCCAGTGGATTTCATGAGCTGCTGCTTGCCTGTTTCTGAGAGAAGGTTTAGCAGAAGTTGTGTACCCTCTGAGAACTGCACTTCAATTTAATTCAAGAATAGGTACAAGATAGACATAGCAAATGCATGAAGACCAGAGGTTTTTTTTAAAGAATGAACATTTTTCAAGGACAGAATCCTTGAGCTCTGTGAGTGGCTGAACAAAGCTCTGAAGAGAACCACTGGCTGGTACAGCAGATATCCACAGAACATTGTAAGTAACATTGTAAGCATCCCTGTTTTGGCAGTGAATAGAAAAGTTGCAGGTGAGGCAGTGGTCTCTGTCCTAAATCTGGTTCTGTGCATCTTCTGACTTTGGTTTCAGAGCTCTGAAAAATTTGAGAACTCCAAGGAAAATTGTCTCCAAAATATTTCCTCAATCCTTTTTCTAATAAATACTGGTGTTTGGTACCAGCTTTTAATCAAAACTGAAATGGTGTATAGATGACAAAACACCATCCATTTTCTTTGTTATTTACCATGACCTGAGTGTTGGAGGATCTTTCTACTATTGTGGGTTGTACACTAATAGGCCAAAAATCCAAAAATTGAGACATAAGGTAGTAGCTGAAACTTAAATCTGATCCTTGGAGAGACACTCAGTTGCATGGATGTAAAGAGCAGAAGTCATACTACTGAACAAAGTCTCTACTAAATAAAAAATGAGAATGGGTTCAGTGAATATTGTCTAATTTATCAATGCTTAAGGTTACTAACCAGTTGGGAGTTCTTCTAAAGGTCAGCAAACTCCAAGAAGGCATATTGGTGACCCTCATTTTCATTCCTTTTCACCCCATCTTCCCCCCGCCCATCATCTCCCTCCTGTTCAGCCCAGCCAGTAATTAGTACCTTTTATTAGTACTAATTACTGGCTGGGCTGAACAGGAGGGAGATGCTGTTAGTGCTTTTTATTTTCCTTGAAAAGTAAATTTAAATATGATGAAAAACTGGTGTCTAACTTCTAAGCCTAAATTATCTGTTAGACAATATAGTCAATAAATAACCCCAAAACAATTCTGCATGATGCAGGTACATTGTGCTGTCTTACTGGCCTTTTGTTATTGATGCACTGTTTGCAGTACCAAAATTCAATAACTTCCATAAAGGAATTGTCACCTCTCTGCAGAGTAATTGCCCTAAGTTAATAGACTTACAGATACAATGGCAGAGATATCTTCAGTTACAATGCTGAATTCAGTGCTATGGTGAAACAAGTTGACAAAATTCAGCAGCATTGTAAAACTGTTGAAAATGGACTTAACTGTGAATTTCTGGTACGTACAAATTTACTAGGGGTAATACCAGCCATTGCATTTTTATAGGATGCCTAAAAGTGGGTGTTTGTGCAGGGAGGGCTGTAAAAGTGCCCTCCTTCATTTCCAGCTAGGATCTCACCATTAGCTCCTCTGGCCTACAGCAGGTTCATCCTGGGTCACCTCAATCTCGTGAGCCACACTGAGCTGGCTTCAGATGCAGGATGTGCCTGCAGTGGGATCTCCCCCTGCTCCGATTCTCCAAAGTGCAGCAAATGGCAGTGCTGAGCTCACATGCCCTCTCAACAGGAGGGAACTCCCTTGGTTTCACAGATAAAAATAGCAGCAGCTTTAAAGTAGGGCTCTGCTAGTTATTTTTTAATAGTGTAACTTACTCACAGGCAAATGCAGTTTAGCTTGTCCCCAAAGCAGTTAATAATTTAAGCTAAAAATCGCTAGCTAGCTTTTGCCAGCTCTAAAAAGAAAATGTTTCAGAGTAGTGCAAGGAAGAAGGCTAGAACAGCTCTGGCATCTCCTGAGTGGGTGGCCTGTGTCTCTCCTTCAGTGCACCAGTGAAAAGCCACTGCAGTTGTGTCTTCTACCCAAGCCACAGTCATGTTCACTAAGTCACAGTGCTGGCTATGTCTCCTGTTGCTATTTTAATTTCCAATTAAAAATTAAAACCTTCTTGTTGATTTAGCATAGTGGCCAAACCTCTGTCCTGGGAGAAAAAACAAAGTGTACTACTGCAGTTTTGAGTAAGGAGAAGCATTTTAGAGAGGGCTTGAAAAGAAAAAGGTGGTGTTGAAAACTGTTTTTCATCTCTCTGTGGCTGTTTATCAGCCTTGTGAATGGCCGCTAGCATGTCAGTGTATTTCACTTTTTTTTTCTTTTTGACAGTAAGGTGCTAATGCAGAATGATAAAAATAAAAAAAATCAGCTATTGAAATCACTTACTCATCTAGGTCTGCACTAATCAGTATTTTTATATTGTCAGAAATTATATAGTCTGGAAAATACCAAACAGGCATTGTTTACTATAGCAGGAGATCTACATCCCTATATCCTACTAATCTCTTCATAGATTATTTATATAACTTCCAACTTTAACTACTACAAATAATAAAAATCTATTGATTGCATAGTTTTTGTCCATAGGATAGCAAAACTCAAAATTTGAGATGAAGGATAGTTATTGTTTTCACAGTAATCTCATGTTACCATTCAAATATAACTCTCAGTATGTCATACGTGTATCTGCAGTATTGCTTGGAATTGTAAACTAAAATCATTTAAGGGCTTATTTAAGGACTGAGTCATATATGAAAACAAGAATAACTAGAATTGCATCACTACATGTAGAGAGCTTCCATCTAAGTAGAACAACAAAGTAGACTCCACTGCAATTTCATGGTGAGGAAAGAAATTTCATGGAGAGGAAGAGGGAACAAAACAAAAAAACCAATCCCACTGATGTTAACTTGGTCCTGCCCTCTTTTAATGACTGCTGCTCTGAACAAGAAGTGGGATACAGCCTTGTGCATGGTAACCTTAGTTTTCACAAGAAGCTCCTTAGCTGATGCTGCTTTTGAATATTTCATCTGACTGACTGAACCACAGCATTTTACTATTTATTTTCTTTCTGCCTTTGTTAAAAATATAAAAAATGCCCAAAAGGGCCAGTGCAGGATGGGTGTGGCTCCCTTTGGAGCATGCACTGTATCACAGCTGGAGCATCCTGCCCAAGGCTGTTGTAGGCACCAGCCAGGCAAGGGTGGGGGGAGCACCACCCTACCCAAAGGTGTAATCCTGCTGGCTTTATCAGCTATAGGTAGTTGGGTGCACCATGAGCAGTGACCAGAATGACCCAGCTCATACTGATTCCTCTTGCAACCTTGCAGGCAAGGCAAAGCCTCCCCTTTTGCTGCTGTATGTGGATTTTGCAAGCCACATGGTTTGTCAGTGCAAAGAGATGCAGGGGTGGGATTGGTGCTGTCCCAAGAGCTCCCATATCACCCCAACATGTGCAACCCACAGCCCAGATGGGTCAGTCTGGTGACAAATGGATATCTGGTGTTGTGAGGTCCCCAGGACAAGGTGAGAGATGAGAATTTGACTCCATGTTCTCAGAAGGCTGATATATTATATTATATTATATTATATTATATTATATATATTATATTATATTATATTATATTATATTATATTATATTATATTATATTATATTATATTATATTATATTATATTATATTATATTATATTATATTATATTATATTATATTATATTATATTATATTAAAACTATACTAAAGAAAGAGAAAGGATTAATCAGCAGGCTTGAAAAGAATGATAATGAAAGCTGGTGCCTGACTCCTCAGAGTCCAACACAGCTGATGGTGATTGGTCATTAATTAAAAGCAATTCACATGGAAGCAATCAAAGATGCACCTGTTGGTAAACGATCTCCAGACCACATTCCCAAGCAATCAGGTAATTATTGTTTTCATTCTTTTCTGAGGCCTCACAGCTTCCCAGGAGAAGAAATCCTGGCAAAGGGATTTTTCAGAAAATATCATGGTGACAGATGTCAAAGTCAGTTAATGAAGAAGGTGTTAAAATTTGGCCTTGCAGACAGTGCTGGTGACAAGCTGAGGGGATAACACTGATACTACTTTAATGATCTTTTTAAAATCAGTCTCTTTTTAATTTTAAATTTCCATTGGGCAATTATGACATTTGATGGGCCCTGATGCGCCTTTGAAGAACTCAGCAGGCGAGGAAGAAATGATTCTTTCCTCTCTTGGTAAGCTTGAGAGGCTGTTTGGCCGCTGTTGCGTTCAAAGGAAGGAGAAGTGCAGCTCACAGAGCCTGTGACCCCCCAGCACTGAGCAGAAACCCACCCTGAGCACTGCGAGTGACACTGGCTGCCTGCTCTGGGCAGCCCCCGGCCTCAGCAGCAACAGCACTTTATTTTAGCATCCCTGTCACAATAATGGGAATTATCTGGTGCTGTTCCCACCCCCATCTCCTCTGTGGCCTCCAGTGTCAATACCTGCCAGATCATTTTCAGTGTTGGCCTCTCTCTGCATGGCTTCCATAACTGGTGGTTTTATTCTCCCACCTTTTCAAATGTTCTTACATAGAATTTGTCACTCCTTGGGCTAGAGATCACTCATGTTGGTTTAGAGGTTTTAGGCAGTGTTAACCATCCCTTTAGAAAAGCTCAAATATATGGATTCCCGCTGTGCATATGTTCCTAATATTCTGTACAATTAAGGCCAATGAATTTGGATAAATATTGGAGTCAAGTTCTTACCTTAGTCCGAGTTTTCACATTTTAGGTTCATCTGTGTTTTCTATTGCTCTGGAAATTGAACCAAACTGAGTAAGTGGTTGTGAAATTCTAATTAACTTTGTTTTCTTTTTGAATGAATAAAGCAAACCAAGAATCCACTTCTGTGCTTTTTTACCAGAAGCAGTTTCCAAAATCTGCAGCTCAGAAGGCCAGTTTGCACCCTCACAATCAGAGGTCTAATTTCTTAATCCCCTTATACCAAAATTTAAAATGCTTCATCAATTCCCAGAAAAGCTATAGATATTCAGACATTATATGTCCCATTTAAGTGATCTTTTTGTTTCTTATATAGCAAGTTTTTGTCATTTCTGAATCTTTCAAGGGATTTTTGCATGCTTCATGTATTTGAATTGCTTCTTGCGGGTAATATCCTTTTGCACATAAAGCTTCTCGGCTGTTGAATTTTTTTAGCTATTAGAATTTAAGGTTCATATATTAAATATATTCCTGAAATATATACACCTGGTCAGCAAAAGAAAATATTACAGAGAGATGAATTTTGCCCAATACACATAATAATGAAGGCAAAACTGTGTTTGATCTAGTACTTGAAATAGTTTCTGTGTTTTATTGTGTTCTTCAGCTGTGTTACGGCAGGTTTGCATTAATCTACTTTATAAGTGTAAACCTGGATTCTGAACAATCAATCACTACAAGGTCAACTGCAGCCATTGCCTGCCTGGTGTGAATCAAAACTTAAGACACATGGACATTTATGAGAAAATAGAGAAGCAGAGAGTTCACTGTCACCAAAATGCTTTTCGTGTTCAAAAATAAATATATGGAATGGTTGCAACTGAATTAGGTAATAAATTTTTTCCAGATTTTGAGAGTAAGATCAGGGGAAAACCTGGAGGTGAAGTTATAGTGTATTTGCCGAGTACTGTACTGGTCAACACCAGAAAATCCTGAGATGGCATTGACTGAATAGTGCAGATATTGGTCAGTGGTTAAAAAACTTCCTCAGGGTAAAAAGTGTCTTTGACTGAAAAACTCCTGGTGCTGAGCTTTAGACATGTTGCAGAAGTGAATAAAGGCAGCTGAACACGGCCAGGGGATGGTGGAGGAGAGTTTAGGGGTGCTGCTGTCCCTGCTTTGCTCAGGCACAGCTGACTCCTCTGCAGATCTCCTCACAGTGGGGCTGGGGCGAGCACATGGCAGCTGCACTGCTGTGGCTCAGGTTCCTCAGGAGGTGGGCGCTGCTTCTGGCTGTGTGGCCACATCCTGTGTGCTGGTTTGGGCCAAAAGCACCTGGTTCTGACAGCAGCCTCCTGCCACGGGGAGCTGGCAGCAGAAGGGGAGCCGCCACAGGTGCTGGCACCTGGTGGCTTGCTGTCTTGAGAATCAGTGACCTCTGCCAAGGAGACACCAACACACTTCAGGGAGCTGATCCGAGAGCCAGAGAAGTCTGTGGAGATTTTCCCTCATATTTTCCCTGTGTTAAAATCTGATTATTTTGTTTATTGGAGAAATACCTCTCTAATAAGAGAGGAAGGATCTCCCAGCAATGTGCCCCCTGAATTAAGGTGCAAACTGACCATATGCTGAAGTCTATAACAAGGGCTTTATTTAATAATAAATGTGAGGCAGAGATAGAAAGAAATAGAAAAAAAGCAGGGGGTGGAGAGAAACAGATTAAGTAGAAAGGTATCAGGACCCATGGATCCAGAAGGTATCCTGTTGGTTCTCCCTGGTCTTCTTGGTCGTGGGGGTGCCATGAAACATGGGGTTCAACGGGTTAATGTATGTTCAGGTGTATGTGGCAGCATCCAGGTACCTCCCTCAGAGTGGGTTAGATTTACACTGTCTTTTGAAAGGCTGGGGATCATGTGCAGTCCTCTGGTGAAAGACATTCAGTCTCTCACAGAGCCAGGCCCTGAAATATTTATTCACATGCTAAATGAAAGAGTGCTACCAGCCCATTGTTTTTAGTATGGTTGGAGCTCTTACATATCATATCTGGCACAGTGCAGATGTTCTCCTCCATCACTTTCTCCACCGCGATGAAGTTCAAAGAAGCTATAAATATATATAAATGTGAAAATTATGACAATGAGAAATAAATTTGACCTATTTTGTTTGACTGAGGCAAAAAGAAAATGAGTCAAATGTGTCTTTAATGTATTCTGGTTTCCAAGAGGAAACTAGGATGGCAATGTCAGGAAGGCCCTGTCTGTGTCTCTTGAAGTGTCCTAAAGAAAAGGATCAATTTCATGTGGGGCAGCTTTCCAAAGAGTGCACAATTAGGGGCAGCGATGCAAAAAATCACCGACACAAAGAACAAGAAAGACTTGCAGAAGTGACTGAAACATCATGGCTGGGAAAAGCATGGGTCCACACCAAGTTGTGTGCCTTGGTGTCTCTAATTACAAATGCAACCTGTTGGTTTATCTTCAATGGCTTAGCAAGATTACTTTCACAGTGGTTGCCTGATAAATGTCTGCTTGCTCATTAACATAGCTGACATTTCCTAGCTCTGCTTAGTTATGCAGCCTCAGTTAATTCACATCCTTTTTAGTTGATAGGCCAAAGTTCAAATGGAACAAATTTGAATTATTTGTATGGCTGCGTATACTTTCCCTCCTGTATGGTCAGAATAAGAACTTCAAACCCAGAAAGAAACCCCAAACCCTGAAACAGCAGAAAGCTCATTTACATTTATTCCGGGGCAAAACTTCTTTTGAACTCTGAATATAATTTTTTCTTCTTAATCACTTGTACCTTTATCTCTACAGTACAGTAGTAGTTCCTCAAATCTATATTGCTTTCCTACAAGTCCTATGCTATAATTATACATCTGTACCCCATTAAAGCAGCAAACATTTTTTCAATGTATTTAAAGAAAATAGATATATAAGCTCACTGGATAATATGTGTTGTTAGAACTGGCAATGTTATTGATGTGTGACAATGGCATCATTTGTCAAACCAAAGCCTGTCTTTAAAGAACTCTATTTATCATGACCTGAATTTGAAAGGTATATATCAGAAAATTTTTAGCCTAAAGAAATGAATAGAAATAGAGAAATTTTTTTTCTGAAATGTTTGCTTCAGCCCTGTAAATTTTCAGAGAGCGGTCTCTGAAATGGCAGAAATGAATGAGGTGAATGTTTGCTTTCAAGGACCCCTTGGGAAGATCTAGAATCGCCCACCTAAAAAGAAGCTGTATGCAGCTGAGCTGTGTTGTCTCAGTGCTCTTCTGGGATGGAGCAGACTGGAGTGCAAGACCCTTCTGTTTCCTTCTTCACTCACCCGGGAAGTAAGTGCCCAGCCGTAACCTCCTGCACATTTCTGGTCCCATTCCCACCTTTTCCTTTTCCCTATGCTTCTTTTTAGTCTGATTTTTTTAAAAAAATCCATCTCTCCTCCCAGCTAAGGGCCATAGCCTAGAACTGAGCTCAGTCTCCTTTTTGCCCAAAACACTTGCATTCCTGGATGTCCACTTGCTGCAAGGCATGTGGTGGATGAGAGGACCTTCCCCCAAGCCCTGCACCATCACTTTCAGATGCCCTTTAGTGAATGCCTCTGAGGAGACAGCAAGCTGAATTCCACAGACCAAGGGCCCAACGTCAAGAGTTTTTCCGCACTGCCAATGCACACAGATTTAGAGCAAATCAAACAGCAGAATGGCAGCTGATCATGCATTTGCCATTTTCATTCATGGACTTCTAAATTTTATTAAAAATACTGTCTTACAGTCACAGTCTCTTAGTATTTAATTTTTAATTTAAAAATATATACATGGGATATAATCTTAGTGTCATTTATAACATACTGAGTAGCTTTCATTCGCTAGACTGCACAGTCTTTTATTAACATCCATGAAACTTCAAAAATGCCATATTAGTCACTGGAGAGCTTTCAGTTTACTCCCAACCTACATTAGAGACAAATGCAGAATTACAGGAAAAGCATTAATAAAAAATTGACACTGAGACTACAAGGACTGTTGCAAAGTGCATTTCCTAGTATGCATCAAGAGCTAACAATATAAAAAATTCTCTAAAATTCATGCTTAATATAGTATGGTTTGTTTTTTCCAGAGGAACAATGTATTTTACACTAGGCCTAAGATGGTCTCCATAAATAATAAACCATTTGGAAGCACTAGGTCAGTGCAGATGAGCAGAATCAATGGCATCATGGTGTTTTTTTCCTAAAGTCCCTTCCATGTTTAGGTGGCGACAGGTAGGTAAGGTCCTCTCTTTGTGATCACAAGTTATTTACATTGACATGAAAGATTTAAAGCCAGTGAATGAACTGCAGAGGACATGAGCTCACAGGCAGTTCAAGTGACCAATAAGGGAGCCAATTCTGGTTCATAATTAAAAAACAAAGGAAGTCATTCCCTTCACTTCTATGTGAAGGACTTCTCACCTTTCTTTGAGGACCACTAGTGGGACAGAAAAAAACACAATAATTCATCTGGGACATTTTTCCTCCTCCTTTTCCTTTCTCTGCTCTTGTTTTTCCATGTTCCTGAGGTTTATCTGCCGAGGTTCCTGGCACTGTGTGTACAATGTTTTCACTCATTTGTCTTGCATTGCTTTCAGGTTCTCTGACCACTAAAACCAAGCCATACTTAACCAAACAAGCCACTGAGGAGTATCTGGAAAAATCAACTGAGCTGTTAAAAGAGACTGTGCATTGCATAAATGAAAAGCCATTTAGAAGAACAATGTCTTATCTTCATAAGCAAAAGTGGCTCATTTTCCATGTATTGGCATGCTTTTGAGCTTCCCTCTTGCCTTCCAATTATATGCTTGTCAAAGATAGAGCCAGAAGGTCACAACCATTTTACTCTCCCCACTGTACAAATCAGCCAATGAAAACTTCCACTTCTTAGTGTATTTCAATTATTTATGATAACCACTTTGAACAAATACACTTCTAGGCTTGAATCTGGAAGCTAAAAGGGGAAAAAAAGGCATAGCAACTCATTCAAAATGGACAATACCAGACTGGAAAATAGAGAGAAGTTCTCCTAGGATGCCTTTGCTGGACAGCAAGTCATGGGAAACATAAAGCATCTGGCTTTCTTTACACCGTTTGAAATGATCATTTGAAACTATACCATCCTTATACACTTCTAAATATTCTATTTGGAAGTACAGCTGAGACACATGCAAACACCTGCATTCTCCCAAGCAAATAGGGTGGGTTTAACTTGTCAGACTAGATGTGCTAGACAGCTGAGCATCTAGCTCCTTCTGAAGCCTTGATGGGAGCTAAAACAAGCATCTTGTCAATAAATACATCTGAGCTGATGTATATACTCGCGAGATGCCTGTGAGAATTTCTCAAAAGCAAGAGTTGGAGTAAACCACTCCTGTTAGAGAGTGCTGAGCCTGGTGGCCCCAGGGTGGGGAACCTGCCATGGCTCCCTGCCTTCAGACCATGAATTCACCATATGCCTCACTCCCAGAGCCATCCCCTTGGCCCCCAGGCCAGGCGCCTCCATTAACAGCTGCTCCATCTTGGTGCTGGTCAGGGTCAAGCACTGGCAGCACACCCTCACTGTGCCCGTGCTGGCTCACCCCTGGCCTTTGTGCTCTTGGGTCTGCAGGAGTGAGCCCGGCATGGGCCTGTGACACCAGGATGAGCTGGCCAGGGAGGTACGGGTGCTTCCCAAGCTGTGGTGCTCTTTGGGAGTGTGTGTGCAGCTGTTGTCATGTAACCCCACACTCCCTATCCTCCCCTAGCCAAGAGACCACCAGACTGTTGGCTCAGAGGGACTTACAGCTGGATATTATATGGCTATAAGCCATATGCGATTCTGGATCAAAATTCTCTCGTCAGAAGTCAGTTGTAATAAACTCTGTAATGCCAAAGAATGCCACTGAAAATGAACCAGAGAAGAAATTCTTATGAACCTCTCATAGATATAATGAATTTTTAAAGAAGAATGATCATGTTTCCATAGAAGGAAGCAAGTGTCAGGTCCTGTGAAGCTCTCCAGGACAAAACAGGTTGTAGCTAAACAGCTCTTCTCTCCTGAACAGCAAAACAGAGTAGAAGGGCTATTCATCAAAGTAGGGACACAGTGTTTTGGACACAGTATTCCAGATAAAAATTCAGCAGATGTGTTCTGTTCCTGGGAAAGCCCTTAGTCCTCGTTGGCTTTGGAAGGATCCACTTACAAAGAAAAAAACCCCAAGTGTACAGTCCAGCTAAGAAGAACCTTCACCCTAGTGCCTGTCTGCAAACCACTGATGAGTTGAGTAGACATTCCCAGGGTGACATGGGCACAGGAAGTCCCCAGATGCCTTCATGGAGCTCAGACCCAATGTGAACCTGCAGGAGACCTGCATGGGAAGGGTTTGAAGGGATGGTGGAATTTTTGACCTTGTTACAGGGGATGTGCATGCTGTGCCCAGGGGGTACCCACAGCCCCTGGCTAGCTAGCATATGCCCCAGGGTAGGGTACAGAACCCTGAACATAAATAAAGGGCACAAAGAAGGGACTTTCACCCACTCCATGTTCTCAGCTTAGTGCTAGTCAAGGCTGGACTCTATGTCTCACATGTTTTCTTCACATTAGATGCATGTACAGATGTTGAGGCTTGTCTCATTGTGAGGGTTGTTTATGCAAATTGCTGGACTTGGTTTTTTCATGTTTTATCTCCTCCCATATGATTACATGGTCAGAATCACTCTGCATTTACAGTTGGGTTTTTTTGGGAAATATTGAGGAATATTCAACTCCTCCTTTTGAACTGGCTTGCTCCGAAACAACTCCCAGAAAAATTCTTGTCAGGAGGAGCATGGTGTTCTCCATGGTGCTCTGAGCAGAGCAGCTCCCTGCCTGCCTGCCTGCCCATGGGGATCTGTGCCTTTCACTGGGGCCGTCCTGCTGGGCCTTTGTCCTTCCCACTGGCAACACTCTGGGAAACTGAAAAAAGCCTGTTTATCCCCTTGCTCATTTAAATGCAGACAGGCTGATGCCGTGGCTATTTAAAGTAATGGCAGTCAGCAGAGCAGATGCTTAGAACGTGAGTGCTGGACTATCATTAAAAGATATGGTCTATGATTAAAATATGTTTTTCCTATGGGAAACTGCAGCCCTCTGGGACTTTTTGGCTTATTAAGAAAGTTTTGAGCCACCGTGTCTCTCAAGCAGAGATAAAATAATGCAAACTTGCTACTGATGCCAGGAGCATGTTGATCTCATTCCCGCTGCTGTTTCTGGATCTTCAAACTATTCTGTTTCGATTCTTGCAACTAATTGACTTTGAGTAGAGAGAATGAAATAGCTTATGTTCTTGTATACTGAGATCTTAATTTCTTGTAAGTACCTACAGGTACTCTTGACTTTACCCTGTGATTTCATAATATAATATAATATAATATAATATAATATAATATAATATAATATAATATAATATAATATAATATAATATAATATAATATAATATAATATAATATAATATAATATAATATAATATAATATAATATAATATAATATAATATAATATAATATAATATATAATTAATATAATATATAATTAATATAATATATAATTAATATAATGCAATATATAATAAATCCTATTTTCAACTTTGATTTCCTCTTGATCATTATTTTCTAGATAAGAGATCATTCTGGGTGCTTAGATTGATAGTTTCACAGGTGCAGAATGGGTTTGGCTGCACACATTTCCTTGAAATGAGCAGCAACTGTGCTTCTAATGTAATGGAGTGATTCTGAAACATTTCATACTTACAGCTTATTTTTAACAAAGGAATTATTTCCTGTCAGGAACAAATCCTCTGTAGCATGGGAAGCTGCAGCAAGCCAGTTCCTAACTATATAAATTCTCACCAGAAGCAAATCTAGAGGTGTGTGTTCTACATTTCTTTTGTTAATAATGTGAATCAAGTTTTATTTAGTAAATAAAAAGATACGTGTTGCAAAAATTTTCCAGCATCTCATTGAGAGTGTAATAAACTGTGTGTTGTTTGCTAGTCTTGTGGCTCCTCTTAGTTTCTGATCGTATGGTATCAGAAAAATCAATATCTCATTTCTCACATCAGCCAGATGGATAGGCCAGGCAAGGGCTTCATCCAAGCCTTTGTGCCATTCTGACAGGGGAAAAAACACATTTTCCCTATTTCAAGCTCTACTGTTTACAAGCAGCTATTGACAGCTTTGCAGTACTTTCTCTCAGTAAGATCTATCACAGTAGAACTTTGAAGTCTTGCTGGCTTGGCTGTATTGCTTATACCTCCTCACTTACCAAGTACAGCTACAAATCCTTAAAGTGGTTACTATTGCATGCGCTCACTAAATGTTAAGATCAGCCACACAGGTAAAGGAAGTGTTCTGAATTTATGGTCAGCCTGACTTATGCTGATCCTTCCAAAAAAAGCTGTCGGGAGATTTTGGCTTACAAAATCCTGGCAAGCACACTGCCATGCCTGCTGATGAAATTAGTTTCCCTGCATGGCTGTGTGGCACAGCTCTTTGTATCTGTTGCAAAACAAGCTGTTTTAGAACCAACAGGCAGTAGGAAAAGTTTGTTTTTCTGCTCTGTGGATGTCATGGTACGCATTGACACAAAGGGTAAATTTTTTATACCACAACTTGGGACAATACTAATATTAATATAAAGAGTATTTTCAAACTTAGAAGACAGATGAAAAAAGTTCTATTTTGAAATGTATTGACTAAATCTAAAACATTTCTAGTGAAAGCATTGTTTTTTTACTTTTATGCACAATATCTCATAATCACATCCAAATGAGAGTATTAAAAGATAAACAGACCTTGTGATTGCCAAGTGAATTATGCAATGTATGTGAATATCAAATAAGAATTATCCATTTAACTCTGGCTGGCAGCCCTACACACAGTGCTTATTACACATTATTTTTTCCACAGAGGCACTGCTTGTCAAAATAAAACCCCTGGAATTATTTTCTCTCTCTATTAACAGTGGCTGAGTGCATGCAAAGTTCTCCACAACAGTTTCTTCACAGTTATGTCACTGCATATGAGATGGTTGTAAAGCTGGCTTCAAGAAAGTCAGTGCTGGCATTTAGTGAATCTAAAGCACTATCAGTGTAGTAATACTAATGGTAATTCCCATGTAATACAAGAAATTTAAAATTCAAATGCAGGTACTCCATTTTCCACATGTCAGCCTCAGGAGAGCTAGAGAGGCAGCTCAACTCACAAAGGGAATTTGTGTGCAAATTCGGACCCTTCACAGACTGGTGGAAAGCAGCAGAATACAAACCAGACCTGTGCAATACTTTTACATTAATCCTTATAAAACGCCACCAGTCCCTGTCCTGTGGTGAAGCTAGCAGTCCCCTTGGACCTGGAGATGTCTGGGGAGGGCAGCCCATGTCCGGACCCAGAGTGACAGCATGACAACAGCCCCCCAGGGCTGAGCCTGGTCATCCCAGGGCCGCGCCAACACAGCCCTACATTGTGTGCTGTATTCTGGTGCAACTCTGTAACATCAGGGGCATTACCCTTCATTTCCCTCTGAGTTTGTAGGTCCAAAATTTTAAACTCAGACCAGGAAGCTCAAACCCAAAGCAATGTTCCTGTGACTCCCAGAGAATGAAACCAGGAGCAAACAATGCCACAGCCTTCTCTGATGGCTGCACAAAACTATGAAACACAGTGGGACTGCATAAAGATTCTTAAATGACTGAGAGAAAGTTATGGGATCTATGCTTAGGTTTGAGGAATTAAATATAGTGAGGTATGGATCCATTTTCTTTCCAACTGCAACTTCTGAAGTGCAGCTGATTCAGAAGAAAGGCTCTTTTTTGTCTGATATCAGTTGGAAGCTCAAAATCAATGACACCATACCTCAACACAAGCAAAGAGAATATAATGTTCCCTACAATACCTTTTGAAGCTTACTTCTCTTAAACATAAACTGTATCATTCTTTTGGAAATGAAATTTAAAGATCATTTTGTCAAAGATATCATAAAGTGCAAAGAAACAACTTTTGTACATTTTTAGCTGGTCTAACTTCAAGGTAGAAATCAAAGTTAAGAAAGGAAAATAAACCATGACATAAAAGCAATGTTTCCTCCTTTTCTGGATGATTGCATGCTCAGATTGCGCTTAAAATTCCCAGGAGATGTACAGATAGAGATGAAATATTGGTTTGGTGTAATGGCAGCATGGAGATCATAGCTATAAGCAGTTTTTGTAAATCATAAATCAATGTCTGAGCACCAAACCATGAGAGTCTAGCATTCAATTCATATATTATCACTAATTATAGGGGTTTTTTTATTTGACAATGCATCATCACTCATGCAAGTAGCTATAAGCTATTTTTTTCACCCATAACCACACAACTTGTACACAAGACAATGACTCCTGAAAATTGTCAAGCATAAATAGGAAAAAGGATATTTCTGTTATTGGTAATTCTGTACCCAGCTGAAAAACTGTTTCTTCTCACTACAGCCCAGGGCACTGAACAGTTCCTTTCCCAAAGAGTTTATCTTTCAACAAGGCAAGGCAAGAGATTCTGAGAATGAGACACAACAGCCAAGAAATTGAGACTGAGTGACAGTTTGCAGTCAGCATGTTAATTCAATTCTTTATTTCCTTATAAGAAGAAACACCTGAGAATACTGTAAGTGAGGATGGGGTAAAGAGCCTGTGAAAGAGATTCTTGACAGCCTTGTAACGTGACTAATTAGCAAGGAGGAGGAAATACTTAAACTTCATTGTGCTTCTTTGACTTGTTTCCCAAACTGTTGGCTGTCCTGATCAGTTAATTTTCAGCATGTGCCCTCATCCTCAACCTGCTGCTGAGAACATTACCTCTGGAATTGGGGTCTGCAGAGCATGTGCCACTGCTTTCCCTCTGAACTCTCAACTCATCAGCTGCTCACAGATGTCACCTGGCATGAGCTGCAGACATGATCCTCACTGCAGCCCTTGCTGGAGCTGTCTTTATCCCTGCTCCCCTGGATGAAGATGTCTTTTCAATCTCCCGTGCTGCATCCTTTTTCTTCCTCTCCCACATCTATCTGGGCCCAAGCATGGCATGCTTATTCTGTGCAGATCTATCTCAAATCACTCTTACAGTGTTTTGGGTTTTTTTAAGGACTGTGTCTTCCCCATTACCATTATAATCAAGCTGCAGCAGCTCCAGATGGCCGGAATCACTCTGATATGACAAAGAGGAGCTCAGGAGACAAAATGGGCTGAGCTTCATCTCAGTCCCTTGCCTTTAGTTATGTTCACCAAAGCCTCCTACATTACAATAAATCTTGGCAATCATGCTACTACAGTGAGATCAGTACTGCCAGCAGCAGCCTACTCAGATGATGTGAGCCCGCTGTGTGCAGCCAGCATGGTGACATCCATGGGCACAGTGGGCTGTGCGGGGGATTTGGGGGTGTGTTCTCACTGTGGAGAGTCACAGAGTGGGGACCCCAGCAGCACCATCTTCCATTCTTCCATTATATTGACAGTGAGAGTAGCTAACCTGTGCTCTCTGAGACTGAGGAGCATTTGGCTGGCTCCAGCACAGAGAGCCAACTGGTTCTGAACCTCATGAGTGCCCGGATGGATTATGTCATGAGGTTGGACTTATAGGGAAGAGGTTTCCTGGGGTGGCTTTAGCAGGGGAATCCTGAGCTGGACTATGACAAGAGCATGGCTTGCACCAACCAGGCTGTCTACATCTCCAAAGCTATGAATTTACCCATAGAGGGTGAAACACGGGAATGAAGCGCTGGCTAACCAAGCAGCAGCTTTGCACTGGACTAGGAGATGTGAAGTCAGAATTTTTCCAGTGTGGAAAAAGCCTTCATTTGCCAGTGTCCATGTGCTCTGTTTTTGTCCCATTCTCATTTTCACATACATCATGTGGAAAACCAGGGCTTTGCAATTATCTGTCATGTTGTACAGAAAGCAGCATCTGAGAGTGTGACTAGTTCCCCATGAGCAGTATATGTGAAGTGAACATTTGTTGCCCACAAATCTATAACAATCTTTCTAGGAGCAGGTAGGAAACTTTCAGTCAAAAGCAGATCACTGAAACATTCTTTGGTCATCTAAAATTCTTGTCTTTGGTGTTCTTGACCAACATCTCAGTAAGTTTCCACCAGGTATATGAGATTTTTTTTATTTGCAAATATAGTAAAGGCATTATTAGAGTTGCTTCTGTATCTGTACTGAGAGACAAGAAAAATGCGAGACAAACACTGAAAACACCTATAAAAGTGTGATCATTTCACTGAATTGCAGAATCACAAAGTAGTTTAGGTTAGTTGCAGGTCTTCTGGTTCAACTCCCCTGCTCAAGCAGGGCTATGCAAAGCCTGTTGCCCAGGATCATATCCAGATGGCTTTTAAATTTCTCAAGGGAAAGAGACTCTACAACCTTCCTGAGCAACCTGTTACACAGTGTAAAACTGTTTCCTGATATTCAGAGGGAACCTCCTGTGTTTCAATTTGTTCTGATTGTCTCATCCTGCCGTTGAGGAGAGCCTAATTCTGTCATCTTTGCACCTTCCCTTCAGATACTGTACAACCCAGCATGCACACACATAAATGCAGAGCCAACTATGAAAATGTACAAATCCAATAAAAAGAGTGAAGTCAGTGGGATGCAACAACCAGTGGGGTGTAAGACAGTGGATTATTCCAGGAGATGCTTAAAGCAAACAGTAGCCTCCTAGAAGGTGTACTCTGCTTTCTCAGCTTCTGTTTTTTAGGGTGTGAGAGACTGAAATGTAATGGTTAATGGCTCAAACAGTTGACCACTTTCAAAAGCAGGGGTGCTTTGCTGTCAATGTGCAAGGTAATAGCCCAGGTGCAGAAGGGGTAAGCACCAGAGGATGACCATGACAAACCAAATTTTGTCTAGCAAAAAATCTGGGTTTTGAGTGAGATAAGGGAAGAGGCCAATAAGAAGCAGATCCTGCCAGGTGGAATAATGCATTTTATCACATCCTCCCTTACACAACTGGCTCAGGTATGAAAAGTTCCCTCTGGGGAACTACTGGGACATTTACACATAGGCCTGAAGGTATTCATCCCTTTTGAGGGGGTTTAACTGGCTAACAACACTGATGTGAGAGGCAGCTGTCATGTCTTAGAAGGTGTCATTAACCATCAAAGACCCCTGAAGCACCCACAGACTCATTTCTTGGGGCCTTCCATCAGAGGCCTGTCATGATCCACAGTGTCGCATCTGACAGTGTAAAACTCCCCCCACAAGGGAGGTATGTGGGCATTCCCCCCTACACCTGAACACATATTCCCACCTATACCTGATACCCACTGAACTTTGTGTTTCACAGGCTTCCCGCTACCCCAGCCTCAAGACTGCAACCATTGCTTTGACGAAGGGACATCTAAATTTCAACAATCAAGCCTCATCACTGGATCCATGAGCGGTAACATCTTTCTACTCTTATCCTTTCTTTCTCTTTCTTTATTTCCTTTCTTTCTCTTTCCTTCTCTCTTTCTTCTCCTAACTTCTCAAAATATTTTAAACCAGACTAAAAAAAGCTCCAGTCAATGCCTTGTGTCTGAGTAAGTTTAAAGTTGGTTATGCTTAAGTTTGCTGAGTTAAGTTTGTGAAGTGCCTTACATAGTCTGGATGTTGTTTTAAAATTTGCCAGGTGCCTTATTCTACCTTAATGGTCTGAAGTTTTCAAGTGAAAGTTTGTTGTTGAGCCTCCTAAGAATTTTGCTGGTTTTCCCACATATCACCCAGAGTGAATCCAACTACCTTTCCCTGCACCTGTTGAGTCGACTGGGGAGTAACACAGGCTCTGCTGGGAATCCTGAAATTTAGTCTGCAGGTCATAAGTGGTTGCTACCCTAGACTAGTTTAGTACTGAAGTTAGATAGTGCCAATATGTGGAAACTTTTGAGCTAAAACCTACAGTAGTCAGACTTAATTTCTTCTCTGACTTGGAAGCTCTGCCTCATCCAAAGGTCATTTTCCCCTTGCACATGCATTAGGGTCTTAGCCTTGATGTACTGCAGCATGCTGATGCTTCCTGTACCCTACCAGATGTCACAATTCTTACAGAAAAGAGGGGAAAAGTTGAGTTGGAAAAATAATTTTTTTCATTATAAGAACAGGTACCTGTAAAATATCTCCATTCACAATCTTTTCAGTTAAAGTTCAAATCTGTATTTTGCCACCTACATATATATTAATATTCTCAAAAGGGTTGAGCACCCACATCCATCAAGACATGCCAATGCAGTACACTTTTATAACAGATTTTGACTACTGTAACTCAGTCCTTTTCCTCCATTTTCAGCATTGATCACATCTTACTTGCCTGTTGAAGTGCTCTAAAAAGTCCAAGAAAGCCATTTTAAAACATTAAAGAAATTACGGATCTGACCCTTCTTACCCCAAATACTCTGTGCCCCTCACTGCTGTTTGAACAGATTGCTGCTTTAGACACTCAGCTGCTGAAATTCTCTTGGTAGCCTGTTACTGTTGAGCGTTTGATCCTCCTACACGCCCTACTTGTGTCACATCTGATGTCTCTCTAAGAAGGGTATGTGCTTGCATGCAGGTGCCTGCTGACATGTTACTTTTTAATCCTGGTAAGCCATGACACTGCACAAGAAATTGAGTCTGGTCTGTCTGTGAGATAAAGACTGCTCAAGGAACTGACTCCTGCAAGTCCTGGAATATCACTGGTAACATCTCTAGGCCAATTAGGTCCAGAAAAGGAAGAGTTTCAGTACTACCAGGGAAAACCAATCTCATGACCAGGAGAAACCTCTCAGTGAGAGCAAACCAGAAGTGGGAGCTCCCCGCACTGTGGGCAGTTTGAAACTCTCCAAGGACTGCTGTGCAACATCAGTGACACCCCAGGAAATCCCTCATGTGCTTCATAGAAAGGTTGCCCCCAAGCCACTCCTACCAGCATCCTCTCTGCACTTTCCCCATGGCTGCAGCCATCATCTCCCTTGACGGGCTGTACGAGGTGCAACACTTTTTGAATGAGGAAACACATTCAATTATTTGAAATTGAGTTAATTTTTCCAGTGAAGTTCCCAGTGCTGCTGAAAACCAAGCCTCTGTGTGGTGCCTCTGGGAGATGACTCCTGGGAGCACCCTCCGACACACACAGCTGCTCAGAAACTTTCCATGGTGCAATCAATCCTGTGGTGTGGTTTCAGGGGGTTTGTGGGGAGATGCTTCACTGTAATGGGGCTCACATCCCTCAGTCAAAGGGAGTCAGGGAACACAAGCGCACCTTTGTATCCAGGGTGAATTCAGGGACATTGCTTATGGCCACCATCCTCCACCATCATCCAATGGTATGTGTAGGAAGTTAATCATTGATTAGACAGCAGGCACAGTTCAAAGAGGTGATGCAAAACAAGTCAGAGAAAGTGTGATCAAAGCTGTACATAGAATGCAATCAGTATCTGAAAATCCTTTTACACCACAGGACCTACATAAGCTCTGCACACAAAGCTGACTTCTCAGGCTACACCTGCAGTGAGAACTAAGAAATTTCTTCTCTTTCTGTAAATTTTGGGGCTACAAACCAGACCACTCACACTAATCCCAGCTGTAGATCATTCTGGGAGAGGAACATTCATTTCTTTCAAAATTAGATTGCGAATCTGCTGACAGTTCAAAGTCGTTCCTTCTACAAAAACAAGAACAATGCTGAAATAACTTTGTGCAGTATGATGTAAGCGCCTCAGGTTTCTACAAACTGCCAGAATAGAGAACATGACTTTTTTAATATTACAGTTATCTAAGAGGCTGATATGTTTTAGTTTCCTCCCTTTTAGATTGTTTTAAAGACTTTTTTCCTTCAGAGATAGAACTCTGAAAATATGGCTATGTTATCTGTTGCTTTTCTTCCCTAGCTGTGAAGAAGAAATGTCCAGGCTTTTCTCTCAAAAGAATATCCAATTTATATTATTAAAACTCAAGGCATCTTTGAATTGATCTCCAGAAAGGTTCAGTCAGTAGGACAAAATTCTAGCAGTCTCACATTCCCCAATATTATTCAAAGTAAAGTTTTGGCTCAAGAAACTAGGAGAAAGAAAACCTTAAGTCTGGATGATAAAGCTGCCAGCAGATATATGTGTTAAAAGTGCTTATCCCACCACCTGCCTTTCACCATTCCCTCCATCTGCACACATTGACCTTGACTGGCAAAACACTCCAGCCTTGCTGTGTGCAGGCAGAGATGTAGCACAGTACTTGTCACTTTCTGCTGCTCACCTGTGCTCTCACTGGCCAAATGTTTCCCCTCATCCTGTCTTAATCTGATACTGGCAGAATTTCAATCTCAGACAAGACTGTGTACCAGGACTCTAGGTGCAGAATCCCATTACAAATAGATTGTTGCTTTACAGGTCTCTCTGTTTCATCATTTAAGAAAAAGTTAATGTATTCACAGTGTACATGACAGGAACATGTTAGCAGCATACTTTTTGTTGCTTGTTTTTTGAACTCCCAACATTGCTCCTCAGTGACACTTGATAGAGTTGAAGGAAAACACAGTCCAGTATAAATTTTGAAGTTTCAATCACAAAAATGCTGTCAGTCTTTGCTATTACTAAGAAAAGGAATTTAACTACTTCCTGTTTGCAAAGGAACAATAGGATGTCACTATTTGAGGTCATAAAAGAGTGGCTTTGTAAGTCCTTTGCATGTTACTCGCTGTTACTTGAAGCCCTGTTGAAGTCTGTTTTCCAGGTCACAGTATCTGAAAGCAGACTGGTTTCTTCTGAAGGAAACTCCAAAAGGCAATTGAGGAAGAAATGAGGAATTTACACTTCCAGTGCAGCTACCCTGAGGCAGTTTCATGGCATGAGACAGCGGAGATCTGATGCTAGCAAAACTGCCTTCTGATTTCAAAAACCTAATTTCTCCAGCAAAAACTTATGCAAGGGTGGAATATGCCCAATTCTGTTCCTGGGATATTTCCTGCCATGTCCATGTATATGTGAATCACATGAAGCAAAGAAAACATTTGACAGCAACAAACTAGAAAGACTGAAGTGCTAATAAAATATGCAAGCAGGGGATACCTGACATGTATGAAATTGAGTGAATAATTTAATGTCTTAGACTTTTAATTTTCTTCTCTACTTTTACATTTCTCTTGCATTGCAAAATCTTCAAGCAGTTTCTTTCCAATCTCTGTAGCTGTATTTGTCTGAGAGACTTACATGCAACAGTCGTGCCGTTATAAGTGCAATACAATGAGTGGATAGTTATAGTAAAATACAGTTTCCAGTGACCACAGAAGATGGGGAGAAATCTCTAGGAAAGGTCTTGTAAACTTTGTAGTTAATGTCTCCAAAGAGTTGGTGGGTATTTCTGTGATATGAAGCTGAAACCTTTAAAACCCCAAGAGGGACATTTGGGCTATACGTATTTATTCCTCCATGTGCACTTTGAAAGGCACTAAAGTACATCCAAACGAGCAGACACCTTTGAAGTCTAGTCAGATCAGTATTACACTGTGACACTCCTCAGAGCAACAGGGCCACACTGTTCAGGAGCAGTGACCTAAAATAGCCATATAGCCCACACAGATCTGAGCTTCTATCTTTGAACAGAAGAACATGTTGGTACAGACTGGTTGCTAACTAAGGACCTATCACTGTGCTCTTATCCCTGGGATTGAAAACTGAAAAAAACCCACTTGATTTTTAAAGTGCAACAACACATATTTCTATGGAGGTTTCATTAAATACTACACCCTAAACCTACCTGTGGCTGACAGGTTCATGCCCTTCTAGGGGGGCCAATATAATTATGGGGGGGGGGCTATTAAAATATAATTATAATGGGGGGGCAATTGCTATTGAAACAGAGCAGGAGGTTATTGCCAACTTCTATTGCATCCGCTTTAACTGTTTTTTATACAAATACAAACCTCCTTAGACCTTAGAATCAATATTTCTTTCTTTTTTCTTTTTTTTTTTTAATTTGAATGAATGATGTCTGAAGTCTCTCCAGGACTGCATAGGAAAGAATTTGATTGTTGTCCCCTTTGGGGTTATTTTTGAGGAGTAGCTTTGCTGTGGATCAGCAGGTCAAAATTGATGGAAAGGGCGAAAAGGGAGTAAGAAGGTTGCACAGATGAAGCAAAAATGGCTAGATTGTCTACTCATGATTTAGCTTTAACCTTGCAAAGATTTGGAAGACATTCTGTTTTTTTTATAGCTTCATGAAGCAAAAATAGAAAATTATCGATGTAACCATGGAAACATGGAAACAATGATCACTGGAAATTATCTCTACTTGTGCTATCATTAGATGACACTTAAGTTAAGGCACACATGCATCCTCAGCAATGCTGCCACAGCCAACACAGGGAATGAACCTCACAAAAGTCCTCAAACATCTGGAGCAGCTGGAGCCACTGCAGTTTTGGAATTTCTAATTCGAGCTGTTGGGGGTTCAAGCTATACCTGTTTGGCAAGTGATTCTGTGAACAATTAAATACTGAAACTCCAGCCATGTCTGACTATGTGTTCTGCTGACCAAATGACCTAGTAGCCACCAGCACATCAAGTGCCTTTATGTGCCCTCAGAACTCTCAAAGGAAAGGTCAGCAAGGCATGCAGTGTCTCAGAGCAGCCACCATCGATGTTAATCCCTATTGAAGGGGAGGGAGAGGGATCCAGATGGTACCAAATCAATAACAGCAATTTTGGGCCTTTGGAGGGTAACTCGCCGTCCAGGTCACTAACAATAAAAGTTTATTGGAAATAAAAACAGAGGAATGAAATGAAATGGACTTTTAGTGGGAAAAACGAGAGAAAAATGAAGATAAGAAGAAATTCAATACGAAGAGAAGTGTTGCAGATGTCACAAACAGCATGAGAGCTGGGTCTACAACCTGCCTGCCAGAATCAGATAAGCTGCTCTTATGCACACCCCAACTGCTACACATTAAAGGAAAAGCATGAGATTAGAAGTACCTCTGTGACTGTGCTGCTGATATATTCCTGAAAGGATTTGATTTTGCTACTTCACTCCTCTTTGCAAAGCAGCTGGATTCATGCTTTTCCTTTCTTCAAGGAGTTTGCTGTCAGGAGTACCAGCCTCATGAAGCATCTCCCTTACAATTTCTTTCCCACTTCCTTTTCAGAAAACTACTCCATTCTCCCAAACAGTGAAAAGCTGCTGACATCCCCCATGCAGAGGAAGTGTTAGGAGGGAATGATGATGGTGTTAAAACCTAGTTACCCAGAAGAGCTACTCACCCAGAAGTCATCTGGAAGCTGGGAACTGTTTGTGAACATTTGGAAACAGGGACTTGCTGCTTCTGTTTGAATATCTGAAGGGGATGGAAAAGATTTCTAGTGATTTCCTGTCTCTCCATTTGTCCCTTTGTGTTCCTACGAAACAGGACTTCTGCTTATATTGATTTGCTTCTGAAATGGTCACGTAAGTGACATTCTTCACCTCAAGGCCGTAAAACTGACAGACCAGACTTCCCCCTTTTGCCTGCCCTTGCCTGTCCTTCTTGGGAGTTGTATATTAGGCATTGCAATGACATGCCACAGCACTCTCAGGTAGCCCAGACTCCCCACTGGACAGTTTTGAGCGCACGGGGAAAGGAGCAGCTCCTTTGTCACTTGCAAGTTAGCATGGACGGACAGGACAGAGAGCGTATGGCAGCAGAGCTGGTCTGTCTGGGGCTGGCAGGGACGCCTCTGTTGATAAAGGTACTGCAATTGTTTGTTAATAAATGCACTTTGAATCTTTGCATTTATCCATCATTGCAAGCACAGGGCCACTCACACATCTGACAAAAGTGTTTTGTCTCCATCCTGAGCTGGGAAGCACAAAGTGAATCACCTTCATATTCTTACTCACAGTGTTGTCTAATTTTTATGGTTTTTGCAATCTGCTCAAAGTTTAAGTTGGTTACTTTTAAATGCACACTAAAAAGTGGAAACCTTTACCTCTGTTTGCAGGATGTACCTACTTCAAATTTATAGTCTAAGATAAAAAGTCCTCTCCCACTGAGCCCCTTCAAGAAGGTTGTTAAAATTAGGGCCAGTGTATTAAAAATCTGTTACATTTTTTACTAGTGAGCCATGACCTGCTCACTTGTGGGAAAATGAGCTTGCCAGACTACTAAGGAACTGGCTTACTACCTTCCCAGTCTTTGTGAGGTGTCTGCTCTTTGTTCCCAGGTGGTTGCCATGATGGATGCTGTTCAATGCAGGAAAAACAATAATTTAACACATACTGTAATCCAGTGCAGTAGCCCAAAGTATCATGATATTAGACAGAAAGGAAAGAAATCTTTTAAAACAGAAAACATTTAGCTTCTGCAATAAATTAAATTTGACAAAGAAAGAACTTGAGGACACAGACAGTGCAATTAAATGCTCTTTCTTTGGTGTTATATTTTCTCTGCAAAATAAGTAGAGGCAGAGGAGATGAAACAACCTGGAATAAGTAACTGATGGAGCAATGTAGCATGAAAAGGGCAGTAGTAAATTGCCTTGTGGAACTCAGCATTTTTCCCAACAAAATCAACTAATCCCTGGGCTCCTAATGTACATACACATAGACATTTTATATATGTGTTTTTGAAGATATCTATACACTTCCATAAGCATGAATATTATATTTAAGGTACTTTCTACAAAAATTCTTACTTTCTACTTGCTTCATGTAATTTCCATCTCAGTAAAGGTAATTGTTGAGAATATTAAGGCAATTTATGAGAACCTGTGGGCTCATAGATCTTATGTGCTTATCCTAGAGATGTATCTTCTATATATATACTATATCAAGTGGTTTCTATCATCCATCACTGTAAAATGTATCTATGGTAAAAAAAAAAAAAGATACCAAATCTGATCTTTGTCAAAGCAGACACTGGCCAACCCTGTAGTGATGGAAGCTTCTAGATGGTTCATTACAGAGGGTAGATTGGAGATGTGTAGTTTGTGAAAAAACTGACACTTCCTCCAGTTTCTCCCCTCCTATGGGTTTTTCAATGTCCTCAGGAAAAGAAATAGAAGCCTAATGAATTTATCCAATAGTTAGGTTTTCAGGAGAAGGTCAAATGTGGGTACTAGACTAGAAAGCAGTTCAGACTGTTTTGAGATAGCAACATGTTTTAGAATGTTAAAAGTGAACAAGTTGACAATAATGAATTGTGCTTGGAGAAAGAATATTTCCATTTTGGGAAGAAGACTCAGAATGACTCTGCATCAGCAGCTAAGCTCAGGAGTGAAGTTGTGATTGTGCTCACTGGCTCTCCTCCAGCTCAGACCCTGAGAGGTCCTCCAGCTCAGGGTCTCTGCATGTAGCCCAGCCACTATCCTTCATTCACTCTATCAGGACCAAACAAGAGCTAAACTGATATAAACCCCTGAAATGCACAGACAGTGGGCACTGGGTCCTCAGCACCAACTCCACATACCTGCTCTTTCTGGGTTGCACTACTCAGTAACGCAGAAATAAATGACTGAGTTAGGTACTGAATCATCTTTAGGGTGTGTGGCAGCAGCTCTGGCCATAGAGAGCAGGTACAGGCCTTCCCAGGAATTCTCCCTGGGGAACGCTGCAAGAAGCTGTGAAAAAGCTCAGAGAAAGAATTAAACCAATTCTTATCTCCACTTGCTGCACCTGTTGCTAAGCAAATGTGGAATGTGTTATAGAAATTTGTTTACCAATGGGTGGTAGTGTTTTAGTTAGTTGACCAATGAGGTCAAAGTTATATCAGACAAGCTAGAAGAAGTTATGAGTTTCTTAAGAATATAGTAGGAATATAGTATAGAAGAATAAAGCAATGGTTCAGCCTTCTACATCACAGAGTCAGTGCTCATTACACCTGGGTCAGGAGACCCCTGTGCTGACAAGGGTGCTCAGCTCTCTGCCTCCTTCAGAAGGTGCTTGGGGCAAGCCTGGCCATCTAACTCAGGCTTCTCAAACCTAACACTGGAAGTGGACAATGAAAATACTCCTCTCTTCTTCCATCTATGTCTGTGATTACAAATGAGACTCCTACATGACTGAGAAGTCCTTTCTCCATTAAATAACTAGATGAGTTGACCATGGTGAGTGGTTACACTGAATCTTTAAACCTCTTACAAATGATAAATAATATAAGCAATCTCTATGCTTGGCCATTATTTAAATACTCATGCAAAATCTAGGATTACTTGATGTTTTTCTCTCTTTCATGAAGGCTTATAATGACCTTAAAAGCATTAACTCAATATAAGGTCAAGGAATTATTTTAGCTGTGAAATCAGTTGCTTAATAATGTTTCCTCAGAGTCAAGAAATCATGCAGGCTGTAAGGCTCAAGTAATTATTTCATTTTTTCTGCCTACATATTCATGTCTTTAACTACTACTCTGCAAGAATAGAGAAATGAGTCAATGAGAGATTTTCAGTACTTGGGTTTACAGTGTCCAAAACATACAGAGAAGCATGTATCTGCAAAATTAAACAGCTATTTCTGTAACTACTTAAGAGATCAAATGCTGTTTTAATGTCATACATCAGTATATCAGCTCTTATACAGTACAAGCAGGATCTCACGCTGGTTTATCATTACTTATTAATGGCTTGTCTTTGATTATATAGTAAGTCAATTAAACAAGCTTATAGGTTGCAGTAGGCAAAAGAGAATAAATTTGGGTTTAGCCATAATTTTTAATTGATAAAAAATTACTATGATTACAAAATTAGTTTTTTCTGATAAAACATTAAATATTTCATTTAAAATATTAGATTTTGACATCACTGTGATGCTGTCTTTTTTAGTGTCAATTGAAATAGGGCAATGCATGGGTAAAGTGGTTTGAAAAATTGCAAAATTGACAGAGTGTGTTCCTGCCTCATAATAAACAATTGTTGAATGATGTTTATTAAAACTGGCTCTCAAGTGACAGTTAATAAATGCACAGTTCTATTATGCATGCTAAATTCAGCATTCTGAAAACTTAAAAGTAAATAGATCAAAACCAACAGAGATAAAAAAGTCACAAAGACCAAATACAGCAACACCAGAAAGTGACAGGGAATAATTCAGTCTTAAAAATTACTTATTTTATGGTAACTTGTAACAACAATTTTATAGAACTGAAATAGAAGCAAATCAGAGTCTTCTGATGTTTTAGATATGTGATTTCTCTAGTGCATATAGTTTGATCATATAGCAAAGAAATTTACATTACGAAGTACCCTTCAAAAAAGCAAAAACCCAAGTTTCCCTCTGTTTCTGATTTCAAGTTATGAATAGTCATGAATAACAAATGAAGGACAAAAAAAAAGGTGCAATAAAATTTAACTATTAATTTATGTTAATTAAAAACCTTCAATATTTTTTCAGTATTTGGAGAAATTAGGCTACAAGCAGTGTGTTACACATATACCCTGACCATATCTGCACAGAATTGCAAAAATGCTGGATTTAATGGGCTTTGTGTCCTTTACTACAATCATTCCATTGGCTCTTTGATGTTGCATGGGGTTGGTGTGATGATGGAAAGAGTTGCTTCAACCCTGTATTTTCACCTCTGTTTCTAAAAGGTGAAGGGCAAAACTTTAAATCAAGGAGCAGTTTATCTTTAATTAAGAAAAACATAATTACGCATTATCACATAATTGCTATTACTGATGGAGAGACTCATATTTTCACAACTAGTGACCCATGTCGTATTATGTCTCTGCTGTTTACTGCATAATAAATCTGTATTTGTGTTTGGCAGCTAGCCAGAAAAATTAAAAGGTAATCACCATGCTTCTCTGCAGTCTGGTCATCAAAATCTCTGACTTCACAGATGAGTAATTAACAAAGTCAAGTTGTGGTATCCTAACAGAAAACCTTTAGGAATAACTATATTTTTCTCCTCTGTCAAGATATCAAATGACACTTGAAACAACTGTATACAAAAAGCTTTGCAAAACAGATGAGAAGAACTGTGCTATACACCTGGTGTTGAGTTAAAAAACAGTTTAATGTCTCAAGGCACCACCACGGTAGAATTTTATACCTGCAAGTAATCATCTAATACACTATTATACAGTTAAGGTAATGTATTAATAAATAGCTTGTGCAATTTTGGGAAGCAATCTATAAAGGAATGTTAGATATACAATAGGCACATACTATAATACAAATAAAAACCAAAATTCCTAGAAAAAGCATGCTGAGCACCTCTTGGTATAGGTTGAGTTTCTTATTCTAAACACTATGTAAATCTTAACTTACAAAAGGTAAAACTGAAACCTTAGAGTAACTGCTTATTTAAACTGATTTTCCTGGGTATTTTCCTCTATGTCACAGGATTATTCTTAGGGACAGAGGAGTCTGGTACTGGCTGTAAAGGGCTGTCTTGTTTGTTCAGTTGTGCGTTCAAGTTTTCAGAAGTTAGAAGAGAAGAATTAAAAACTATTTCACTTAAGTCTGATTTTATGGATACCAGGTGTGGTTCTTGAAAATTCAATGGTTCTTCTAACACCTGTGTATTTTCTCGTGTCATTCCCATATCTGATGGTGACTTTCGTTTCATTCTTGTGTACGATTTGTCTAAATTCTCCATGCCTTGGTCAGTTTTCTGAAATCGCCCAAAGAACCAGATGAAGAAACCAAACAAAGCAAAAGCCAGCAAACTTGGAATAAAAGCCAGGCATTTGACATCAAGGCTGGAGCCTGTGAACCTGCTGTGCAAGAACATGTCCCCTTCAGCATAGGTCCGGTTCGTCAATGGGTTTGTGTTATTGGATCTCCACTCCCAAGATAACTTAGTTCTGTTAAGGTCTTTCAAGCTCTCTGAGTCCTTCACTGTGTAGATCTTCTGTCCAGGACCGATATATTGACCATATTCATGAGGTTTGTAAAATATTTGGTTCTTCCACATATTCAGATCCAAGATTAAAACAAGGAAGATAATTCCATAGTTAAACCATTTGCCTGTTTGGAAAAAAAAAATTCTGTCATCTGATATATCCATTTTAGAAGCAGTACAAATGCCATTACACATAAAAGATACTCAGAAAACAAAAAGTTCATTTTTATTAATCTGTAAAGATTAATAAAATAAATAAATGTATAAATATTAAAAATTAATAAATAAATTTCCACCACAATCAGATTTATTCTGAATATCCTCTAGTATTTCACAATTTGGTCTGGAACAAAACAATTTTGTAGCACAAGCACAGAAGTAGAACCATTCAATTGACATTACAGTTTGTAAGTGACCAGCTTATTAGATCGCTAGGTGATGTGTTATAGAGCAATAAAGCTAGAAAAAGTAATTAATTCCACAGCTTTAAAAATATTCACATGGAAATTTTCCATAAAAATGACAAGCTGTGATTTATAGAATTACAGTGAGATTGCTGAGAAATAGCAAGGGCTGATTGTAGACTTCTGAGTCTAGCCTAGGTTTTTTTATAATCTGTGTCAATGAATACGCATAATGAATTATACTATTTTCACAGTCATAGCATATCTTACATTTTAGTTAGACATATGTTAAGATCTCACCTGTGCAGTGATGACTGCTATCACCCAAGAACCTGGCAATTCTACATGGCAGCATTAAGTGAAAATAAATACATGGAGGAATGTTTCTGCTGGTGATGAATGATCATGGTCTTTGCTGGAATAATATCTAAGTATGCTTCAAGTGAAAAAGAAAATGTATCATAGGATCTATCAGATTATTTAGGCTAGTGACTTGCACCGAATTAATAGATTCCAGTTCCTGAAAGTATGTGTGTTCAAACTGTCCAACCAGAATTCTTCAGGAGAGTAAGGAGACTAACTTCATGCATTCAGGAGTTATGTTTAATGGTTCTCTTCAGTTCAGATTAAACAGATTGAAAATAAACTAGAATATTTATTCTCTTGTTATTCTCTTATGTTGAACAGTCGTCACTGTTTGGAAACAAAGCTGAACTGAAAAGACCTCGCAGACAATCCTATAATTCCTGAATAACTCCTCTATCAAAGTCAAGTTGGATGGGCTTTGAACAAACCAGTTAGAGGAGGGTATCCTGCTCACATCAAAAGCGCTGGAACCAAATATCCCTTAGGGTCCCTTCCAACTGAAACCATTCTATGATTTCTCCCTGTGATTTTGTCAATTTTATAATTGACATGTTAAAGAAAACTATCTTTTCATACTATTAACACTACATTTAATATTTTAGTTTCTTAAATCAACACCCAAGAGCTTAAAGTAATGCTAAAGCATGAAATAATATAACAAACAATTCAGTGTAACTTGATGTTTCCTGTGGATGTTTGCCATGTATTTAATGTTTCTATTTTTCCCATCACATTTGTCTTTCAACAGAAAGACACAGGATTCACTGATCAATTGCTGTTGTCAAGCAGAATGTAATTGCTGACTTCTTGTTTTTACCTCAGCTGGGCAATTAGGTGACTCCTTTTTACCTTACCACCATTTCTTAGGACACAGTGATAATAGCACTATTTTTCGTATTTTCACTGTCTGAAAATGTTTTGAAAATGGTTTCAGAAGTTATTTGATGCTGAGTGTTTGATAGAAAGATACACTGTTCCTGTCTCATAGAAAGTATGAACTTGAAACTCCCTCACTCAGCTCCTAGTCAGAGCTAGGCAGGCAGAAACCAAGTCCTGAGCTCAGCTGCTGTGATTGTTGGGTCCATGTGGGCCATACAAACCACTCAGGTCCATCATCCCATTTAGTGAGGATGAGCTGTCACCTGCATATCTAAATGGCAGGTAGCTGACTGAGAACAGCTGCTGTTCTATAGCAGATTTTCTCAAAAATCCTTAAATTTCTTATTCTCAGCCAATTTTTTCACCTTCTGCTTCACTGTTATGCTTGATGAGCTCTATAAATTTTCCTTTTCTTTTGAATACAGTTGTCACCAGAACCAAAGGCTGTGTATGAGTAACAGTCTCACTATAACCATATATGAACACAATGACATCTTTCTGCTCCTACTCAATGATCCCTTTATCCAAGGGCTGCATTAATGTCCTTAGAAACAAAATGACTGAGTTAGTGCTGTCTTGGGTACTCACAGAAAGTATTTACCTCTTTCGTGTCCTCTGCCATCTATCCCTCTCCAGGACAGGTATTCACTGCTGTGCTAGCTAGCACGACAGCCAAAGAAGCCAACCCAGCCATCCTTCTAGATCTGAGATGCTTTGGAGCACAAAGATGTCATTGTGCTCAAATGTGGTTATACAGAGATTTAATATATTGCCCAACCTTTAACATTATAACTTAAATGTGTGTAATGTATGTATATTAAATGATTGTCTATTGCAACTTAATTTTAGCATAATCATTTTCATAGAAATCTTTAAGTCATATACCAAGCTTATATAGAAAACAGGCTAAATAAATGAAAAGTCAATCACAACCTTTGATCTTGCACATGAACAAACTCAAGTTTGTAAGTTTGCAAAGGATTATAATAAATGTATTATGAATGTACAGATACTAATTTTATTTTAAAAAATTTCAAGTTTCATTACAGATTAAGAGTGACAAGGGAAACTGGATCCCCACACTACAAAGTCATTTAAGTTGTCTTTTACCCAGCTTCTGTAGGATTAGTATTACTGCTGCTTTAGGGTTGGCCCTACTTCAATGAAATTTGTGTGGCCAATACTGGCATATACCCGACCCCACTTAGCCCTTCTGGGATGGAAAGTGGTTTATTCAAAGACAAAATCTGAAATGGAAGGATGTAATAGGATCAACTCTCAAGACTGGAAGGCTAGTCAATCATTTCAGCAAACTGAAAAGAATTTTATCCGGTCTTAAATAGTTAACAAGTTAACAATGAAGAAAGTCATGTGGGAAAATAGGTTGTGTCATTCAGCCATGCACTACCTGAAAAGTGACCTGGTTAAAAACTTTATAACTTTCACAGCACTGACATCTTACATGCTGCACATAATATTTGGCGAATTAAGAATCTGATTTGGTGTATTTGGAAACACGGTACAATACTGCAATTTGATGCAACAAAGATCCTCCAAAATAAAAATTGGACCCAAGAGTGTTAGTGTCCTTGTAAGGCTGTGATGTAAAATGTGTCATGATTTTATAGGCACTGTAGACTGCAACCAGTACTTGGGGATGAAAATTCACTCCCGTTTTCTGCTAAAGCATGTCTGTCAAAGAGGATTGTATCCTCCTGGCTAGAATACTCACCAGAGAGGAAACCTTGACTCTACAATAACCTCCACTTGTGACAGCTTGGACCTGCATCATAAGACCATGCTCTGAGCATCAGCCTGTACAGAAGTCTGCTTAGAAACAGTCTCCCCCCACTGCTGAAGCTCAACAACTGTGCACTACACATGAATGCCAGGGGTCTTCTCATTTTGAAAGAAGTATGGATTTTTATTTTTCTTTTTTCCAGAAATTCACATATTTTCACCATCAAACAAGATTTTTGGGCAATCCTCCACACAATATTTGGAATATATCTCAATATTCCATAACAGCTGCTGATTCTGGAGCAGTTTTATTTTTGTATGCCCACTCTGGAACAGACCATTCATTTCCCAACAAAAGGATCTCATGTAGAAGCTAATCCTCAGGAACTTTACTGAGGTCAGGAGGTAATGTGAAAATTCTACTTAATAAGGCTAGACACAAGCAGCCTCATGCTGTGCAACCACAGCCAGAGGCTAGTGTAGGACATGTTTGCTTTAGACTTCTACCTCAACTGTAATTTGTGTCTAAAACCACTCAGACGCTGCTGTAAAACATTTGAAATGTTCTTCCTATCTTCTGTCACATTGGTGCTATTAGCTAGATACATGCATACAGACAGACCACTCACAGCTGATCTAAGATGTTAATCCTCTGAGGTTTTTTCATGTCTGTGTGCATGGAAAGCTTTGGTTTTACCTCTAACCTTTCTATTTATGCCCACAGACTCCCTCAGGCTACCCTGTGTAAGCTTGGGCTGAATCTAGAGACGCTGTTGGTTTAACTCCACCAGCCAGCCATGCTGGAAACTGCCCAGCTATGAAGGAGATGATTCCTCCTTTGGGTGGAAGGGTACTTGGGTCAGAGAGCCCTCAGAAACATGTTACAAACACCCAGAGAAATCTCCCATCTCTTCTGACACCTCAACTGTAACGTTTTCAGTTTGAAAATTACCTGCATACTTGACAGTAGATGCTCTTGGATTTTCAATGCTGCCATTAAAGGGTACAAGGCAGGCCCCCTACCCAGTGTCTTTTAATCACAAAAAAAGCTGAACAAAATTCATTTTAAGTTTTACAAATTTCCCTGGGTATTATAGAAACTAGGATAGACTATGTATTTTCATAAACATCAGCCTAAAAAGGAAAACACACTTTGCAATGAACCATCTGTCAAGGGAAATCCAGATGAGCTAAGCAGATGCAGGAATTCAAGTTTTTTTAAATGTTCACAAAAAAAAGTGGCTATCAAAACAGAATGAAAATATTTAATACTCAGTAAGGAGTATTGCAAGGAGTTCCTAGCTGCAAAGAAATGAGAGTAAAATGAGGTACTCACCAGTAAAAATAAGATAGCTTTTCACAATAAATTCAAAATTACACTGAAGAGTCAGAAGATGTTAATTCACTATTACTGCCAACAACATTAAGAAATCATAAGTCAGGACTAAGGAAGTATGTTATTAGTTTAAGGTATCATGGGTTAAAATAATATATTGTATAGCTGTATTTTTCTGCCCTTCTAGAAACTGAATTATGCAGAAGCAAATTTTAAATTCTTTTTCTCTGCAATCATGATCTTTATTTTATGAAAGCTGAAATTCTCATGTACTCACTGTATTCAGGAGATAAGTTTTTAAGACAAAATAATAAAAAAGGAAAAGAAAAAGAATAATAAAAAAGAAAAAAAGAAAAAGAAAAAGAAAAAGAAAAAGAAAAAGAAAAAGAAAAAGAAAAAGAAAAAGAAAAAGAAAAAGAAAAAGAAAAAGAAAAAGAAAAAGAAAAAGAAAAAGAAAAAAAAAGTGTAACTGCCTTAAGACTTGTGACAAAGTCAGGAGAGCAGGCAACACATAGCATGGAACTGAAATTATTCATCTATACACAACTTGCTCAAAGCCATCGAGGACAAACCAACCATCAAGGACAAACCAACAGAATGGTGGCTTGAAATCCTTGACTCCTCAGAATGCTGCTTTCCTTAGAGCTGCTCCTTTGTGGGACCATTGCTTATTTGAAAAAACAATATTGAATAGGATTGCTTTTATTCATATCAATTAACAGTGACTAAACCAGACTGTGTAAGAACTAATAAAGAATAAACTTTGCCAGGAAAAGGATGGCAAATGTTATTTCAGCCATGCTTTCTTTCTCCTTGCTATTTGGGAGAAAATGGTTTTCAGTTTCTAAAAATTAGAGCACAAGTCATAGATTTACAGCCTGGATTTATCTATGTAGCTAGTACTAAAATAAATATTTTTCAGGCCTCAGTATTCATGTCCTGCTTGTTACTTAAAAGTCCTATGGGTAAATTTAAATTCTGGATTCTGTGTATTAAACAGGTCTTAAATAAAGCTGGCTCCCTGTTGTTACCATTGTTCTACCCCCATGTAGAATGCTGTAGTTGCATTCATGTCTATAATTTTAGATTGAATTATATTAATCTTGATTTTATACATATATATATATATATATAAAATTAGGGGTTTTTTTAATTTCAAATATTCTACACCTTGATTTGAGTAGAATATTCAAGTATCTGCACATGCAGACAGTCACTAGAGCTTGCAAATTATCCAACATGATGCCCTAACCTAAGACAAGAACTGATGGCAAGAACAGATGGTTCAAGCAAAACTTACCCAAAGGGAGGTTTCTTGTGCCATGTGTTATGGCTGTTTATTAGATCTCCTAAAGGGTGGACTAGCTCTGAGATAAAACAGGCTCTCAGTAGACAGGATACGTGATGTGCAGTCAAATGGATTGATTTGTCTAGCGAATCTAATAAATGGATCTTGTTAATGCTGAGCAGGGAAAAATTTTCCTCGGCCCTCATTCATTATCTCATCCTCATTAAAAGAATGCCTTCTCACTAGAAAATCAGAAAGGATTCCAGTCCTCTCTGCAGAAGACTACAATGCATAAATATTGGTTTTATTTGGTTGGCCTGTTTTCAAACAGCAGCATTGCTACTGATTGCATTTCTGATCACTAATTTATGTTCTTTGCTCTTGTTTATTCTTTGATTATACCTGATTATCATCTATGTCTCTGTCTCTTCTGCAATGCAAAACTGTTCTTTGCTCTTCAATTCCTCTTCTATCACCCATTAATTAAATGCCAAGTTTCTGTATCTGGTGACACAGCCCAACCTACCATGCCTCAGCCATTTTTCCTATTCCTCTGTGCATCCATTCCACTACTTTTCCTGATACAATGGAATAACAGTATGGCATCTGGGAACCTTGTGGGACTGAGCCGCTCCAAATTAATTCCCTACCCTGAGAAAAAGGAAAAAAAATCATTTTTGCTATCCCTGAATTTCATACCTGTAATTCACATAAAATATCTGATGCTTAAACTAATTTTTTTTCCTCTGCTCCTTTCTCTTTCTGCTCACTTGGGAGAGAAAAATGTGTTCATCATGTACACATAACATCATCTCCTCTCACCCTACACCTTCCAGTCACTGACTGGTCGTAATTTATTTTATCCTGTTCCATAAACCACTAATGGCTCAATGGTCTCTCTCAGATATGTACCAGCTCTTCTTTCTCCTCGTTAGCTGGCTGTTCTCTGTCAGCATTCCAGCAGGGCACCTACCTTCAATTTTGAAAACTTTCTATCCCTCCATCTGTAATTCCTGCTGGCCCATTTGCCTTCCCTCAGTCAATAGCCAACAGGTACCTTCTGCACTATTTTTATCTTCTTTTCTGTTTTTTTAATCTCATTTCTGCATTCTCTGCTGAAAACCCTTCTTTCTGAGGCCTCATTCAGTCTGCCTCAGTTCAGTGCTGGTGTCATTCTTTCCTTGACACATTTTCTTCCCTCTGCTTCAGCTGTCTGCTGAGCTTGTGACTCACCTGCTAACTCTTGGCCTTATCTTTGTATCACCTCTGAATGCTCCTTTTGTCCCTGGTCTGCAGGGGTTTCTTTTGGCTTGTCCTTGGTTGCCCTCATCTATTTTATTTCTGTGTGGCGTCATGTGCTGTGACTTTTTATATTAGCAGTTAAAGACCCCTGCCAATTCACACCTGCATTCTTCTGTTATCCATTATTATCCATCTCTTCTCAATGTAGAGAGAGGAGCTATACTCCTTTTGTATAGCTTGAAGGTAATACCAAAATATTTATCCCTATTTAACCTCCTTCTCTTTTTCATTCCCTACTGTTATTAAAATACTGATTCACAGTATGCAAGGATCAGGTACTTTTTATCTATATGTATCATCCATTTCAATAACTGCAATTCTATTTTATTTGAGGTTATTTAACTGTCTGCTTCTTGTTAGATGACTGATGGAAGTAGGGTTATGAGTGGCTTTTGCCAGATGAGAATGACCGAAGTTATAAAAAGATATTAGCATAAATCATAGCAAAGGCATCTGAAAGCATAAGAGATTTGGAGATGAAATAAGCTGCTAATTTTCCTGAGAGAGCAATTTTAGATAAAAGATGTCTGAAGTTACATTATGTATTACTTAACGTCACAAGAAGTTGCTGAAATCTGTGAGAAATAGCAGGCCGCTCTGATTTGTAAGATACAGATTCCTCATTTCCTTGAAATGGTTATATATGGAGAATATGGATATGGACAGATAAAGAGGCAGAAAAAGTCTGGGACAAACACAAAAAAATACACATTTAAGACCATGGTAGCATACATTTGTTACATAGAAGCAGCTCACTGTGTGACTGAGTCACAATCTGTAAGATTACCTACCTGTTATGTGTATGTGATATTCCTCTTTCAGCATCTTTTGGAAATAAGGTACTTTGAATTGCATGTGTGCTGAAGGCAAGCCTGGAAGATTCACTTCAACATCACCCATAAAATGTGGAAACTCCCAGTCCTGTTAAAAAAGAAAAATAAGAGCCTAAAAGTAAGATTTCACAGTATATTTTTGCCTTTAAAATGTCTCAAATTAATAAAACAGAAATGTTCTGTATTTAAGCCTCCATTATTGGATTTTCTTACTTTAAATTTGACTGAACTACTTAAAATAGAATACCTTATTTATATTAGATATTACAATATAATTTTTACCTCAACTCCATGTAATTGTATAAAATGTGTATACAAAGTTCATCTCAGAATGACGGTACTGAATCCAACTTACCAGCTGATAGTACAAAACAGAATAAGGATAAGAATACTTATTTAAAACCTGGCAACACTATGAATACTTATATAAAAACCTTGCTATGCTACTTACTCTTAGTAATTTGTAATTTGGCAAACAGTTTACAGGTATGAGATTGGCAAAGGTGGCCTAAGCCTTTCAAACACCACATATATCTGCATTCTACTTGTTCAACTTGCAGGGTGTTTTCTGTATTTTGCCTTCATACATTTAAATAAACAATCACTGCGAGTGCAGGCCCTTCAGCATAATCTGCCTGAATCAACCCAAGCACAGTTTTCTCCACTGCTATATTTCAGCTGACAAGGTAATGCTGGAAATGTGGAAGCTCTTACCTAGCATTATGCAAATTTTTGTAGTGTGTGGTACCCCAGCTGAGGAAGAGCTGCATTTAAAGGAATTTTTCACTTGGTTATCTGTACCCACCATCAGTCACTAGAAAATGGGTATGACAGCATGGCTCATTAGAGCCCAAACTGAAAGCAATAGTGCTAGAATCAGGATGATTACTGCCAGTGTCTTTACTCTGTGCACTGCAGATTGTTGATGATCTCCTGTTACAAACACACTGCCCCTCTTCCCATGCACACTCCTGGATTTGTATTCAACAAGCTGGTGCCACAAGCGCCTGAATTACTAAAAATAAAATAAAGGAATCCAAAATGTGAAGAACTCTATGAACGACTTCTGATTCTTTCACATGAAAACCATTCCAGCATAGCTGTTTTCCTGTGACAACCAATTCCATTATTCAATTTTCAGTTTTGTAAGGATAGGAAGTTTTCTTACAGAGTAATAAAAAAATATTCAAAACTAAGAATCATTTACTAAACTGGGAGGAGCTGTTGACTCCCTCAAAGGCAGAGAGGTCCTGCAGAGAGATTTTGGCAAATCAGAGGGCTGGGCAACCACCAACTGTATAAATTTTAACCAAGACAAGTGCCAAATTCTGCACCTGGGATAGGGCAACCCTGTCTGTTCCCAACACACTGGGAAGTGCAATACTGGAAAGCAGTGCTGGAGGAAGGGACCTGGGGGTCCTGATCAATGGCAAGTTTAATTTGAGTCAGCAGTGCCCTGGCAGCCAGGAGGGCCAACCCTGTCCAGGGTGCATCAGGCACAGCATCACCAGCCAGGCAGGGGAGGGGATTGTCCTGCTCTGCTCTGCTCCTCACCTCGAGTGCTGGGGGCAAGTTTGGAGGCCATATTATGAGACAGATATAAAGCTATTACAAAGTGTCCAAAGGAGGACAACAAAGATGGTAAAGGACCTTGAGGGGAAGCCCTGTGAGGAGTGACTGTGGTCATTTGGTCTGTTCAGCCTGGAGGAGACTGAAGAGAGACCTCATTGCAGTTACAGCTTCCTCATGGAGGGAAGAGGGGGGCAGGCACTGATCTCTGCTCTGTGGTAACCAGTGACAGAACCCAAGGGTATGACCTGAAACTCTGTCATGGGAGATTTATGTTATAAGGTTTCTCCCCAAAGAGTGGTTAAGTACTGGAACAGGCTCCCCAGGCAAATGGTCACAGCACCAGCCTGACAGAGTTGAAGAATGTTTGGACAATGCTCTCAGGCACATGGTGTGATTCTTGGGGTTGTCCAGTGCAGAGCCAGAAGCAGTCCTTCTGGGTCCCTTTCAACTGAGGATATTCTATTCTATATATGACCTCTGAAAGATTAATCACTATATATAACTTAACTTCCAAGACTTGCTAAGATCTCCAACATTTTCTACAATGAAAGGGAAATGGAAGAGTTTTATGATCTGGAAAACACACGGCCTGATCACTAACAGCTGATCTGTGCTAACTATTTGTTATACTGAGTTAAATGGATTAACAGAAGTGCAGGCAAGGAGAAAATCTGACACCCTTTACCTAGTTCTTAATGTTCACAGAAATGCAGAAAGTGCCGGTTTACAGATGTAGAAGATAAGAAAATAAGGATGCTCTCATTTTGCCTCATCATTAATGCAACACATGCACTCCTGGTAATACCTGCCCAGCTGCAGTCCCTTACCCTGCATCTGTAGACATCCTCTTGCAGGGGGTAGGCATTCAAAAAATTTCCAGAAATAAAAATTTTATGTGTGCACACTTTCAGTTCACTCCTTCTAATATACATCTCAGGACTGGTGTCTCTTTTCAACTCATACATACTCTCACCCAGGAATAAAGGGGAAGAAATAAATTACATATTCCTGAAAGTAAATGAATGGAGAACTATGAACTCTGTGTTAGTTATAAGTAAACACGGGTCTATAAATTTGGCCTCCTGTTCCTGCCTTGCCCCAAGGCTCCTACTGTGCCTTTTGCTGATTTACAGATAAAATTCCACCATGCAGAATTTTGCAATGGTCTGTGTCTCTGCATCTGAGTTTTTCATTGAAAAGAGTTTTTTCTCATCTGGATCTGAGTGATAACATTTTCTACATATATGCCCCATACTGTGTGAAGCACGCCTGAATTGTATCGTGGCCCTTATTACACTGAAGCACTGTAAATGTGGTGTGGCCATAACTGCAGAGATGGGCACAGGCTGGTGCTGCAGACCTCACAGCTATAAACAACTCACTGGTGTTCAGCTAAAGAAACGCAGATCTGGGCTGGGCAAAACTACTTTTAGGGGTAACAAGGAGAACAAAGTATCTCACATAAGACGCTATCTGTAAAACCTATCTGTAATGTGAAGCTTCAGATCAAGGAGGAAACAGCAAGGTCTTAACATGTTATCAAACATAAAACCAGCCCCAAGCAACTTCTAGCACAAGAAAAAAGAAACCATCATGATGAAGATCATATCCTTCCCAACCAAGGAGTCCAGATGCCAATGACATGCATAATGCTCCCACTGAACCCCATCAGGCTGAAACTGCCCGTTTCAAGAACCACAGGAACAGAGGGAGAATGGATGAAATATCAGGAAAAGCAATAGAAACTAAGAAGTGTGTGCATAAGACTTTAGACATTGTTATTATTATTATTATTAATCACTACTACTATTACTACTACTACTACTACTACTGAAACTTCTTTCTGCACAGAAGTATTCTTTTCTGTAATGATTAGATCTCAACTAATAATCAGTGGATTACACTGTTTAAAAATAACACTTATAATAAAATCTTGGCTTTATATGTAAAACCTTCCTCCCCCATAAATAAAATTTTGAATGTAACACCTTTATCAGAACATTTATGCAGTCTGTTTTTTAAGAACAGTCCCATGAAATTACAGAAATAAAATATTTTTTAAAGCCACCAACAAACAATAAAATGTATTTGAAAGCAATTTTACGATAAGGAAACTAAAATAATGAGTTAAACCTACTGACTTCTATGGAAGTCACTACAGATGCAGCAGTTTGGAAAATGAAGCTTTAAGTTAGGGATTAAATAGCCTTTGGATCTTCATTTGACTCACAGCTTTGCGAAGTGTTAGTGTCAACTGTCTACTGAAATTATCACTTGCAGATACATAGCTGTAGTATTATTACTGTGCCAAAGAAAAGTAGATTATTATTACATTTTCAGGCTAATGTCAATATCAGGCGATCACATCCAAGCCCAACAAAGTGGCCATTTTACTATCTAGATTCTAAGAAAATGTTGTCCAAAATCTTTTGAATGTGTTTGGTTTTCCCTTACTGACAGCCAAAAGACAAATTAATTTCAGCAATATCCAGAAAAACATTTTCCTAAGAAATACAAGATGCCTTGTAGATATATTCCACCTCACTTACAACAGCTTCATGAAAAGACCAAATGTTCAAGCCCATAAATAAAAACACTTCCCACTCTGGAACATAGCTCAGGCCTGCATCACCTTTCCCTACACACTGTTTTCTCTCTATGGCCTCTGGTATCAGTCTGTGCACACCACTGGAATATGAGTGCCCTGTGTTATGTTTATAAAGATTTCAGCTCATAATTATGCAAAGTTCGCTTGATCAGCTTTAGTCCTCATTGCTGAGGTGCTTGTACTGTGCCATTTGTGGGGTCTCATTAGGAACTGGGCCCAAAATACCATATTTAGAATGCACTGCAGAATTGTAAAAATAAAGCTGTACAAGCACAAGGTTAGCTCATATATGTACCTTTCATACTGCACAAACAGATAGTTTCTCCTTTAAATCCATCAGCATCAGATTTCTAATATTCATTGACTTCATTGACATCAGATTTCTGATATTCATTGAGTTCAGTGGTTCCCAGCCTGGGGGGATAAGGCTGCAGCACACATCCACTCTGTGTGTGGAGACAGAGCCAACCCAGAACCAGCAGGCTTAAATCAGCCGCTCAGAGGTCTCTAACCTCAGTGGAAAGTTCTGTGGCATGTGCAAATCAAATAAGGTTATTGCCTCATTTCACTCTAGTCATTGAGGAAAGGGCAGCCAGGGGATGAATTTAAAATCAGTGAGGGTCTCATCCTGGTGTTGCAATGGGCAGAGAGTACCTGTGATTTCCCTCAGCTACCTCATTAAATGCAGAAGCACAGAAAAAAACTGAGGACATCATGGTATTTTGATTCTCTTTGCTTTGGTTCTAGCTACCCAGGCCAAACAGATGCACATACTCTCTGCTGCAATGCCAGGTGTTAGTTTAAGAGCCTGCAGTGCAGCTAGCAGCATCAGTTTGGTACCTCTTTAAGTAAAGATATTTTTAGAATGGTAACTAAGCATCAAAGCCAGACTTTCCGATATGATCTGGCCATTTTTTGCCATTGTCTGAGGGAAAGAGAAGGCATTTCCTGGGCAGCCCTCTCCTGACCATTCAAGCCAGGACACACAGCTGCCCAGGAGCACATTTGCAATGCCTAGTGTCCTGGTTTGTTCAGGATGGGTCCTTGGTGTTTTTTGTTGCAGGTTCTGGGCCATGTCCCCAGAGGATGAGGAGCAGGTGCTGGCAGGATCAAGTCAGGATCATTAGCTGTCTGGGAGGGGAATGCTAGCCCTCAGCAAACCACATCCCATGCATCATGCACACACAGCCCCACATGCCTCAGCCATAAGCCTCTTTCTTCCCAGGGAAAAATGCCACAGAGAACATGGGACCATGATTAGAAAACACTGACAACTAATGGTGAACAAATGTGCCACGGTTTTATCTCTCTTCCTGTTTGCATGTAGGTCTTGGTGTGTTCATTAAATATGAAATAACACTAAGAACGATATTAACACTGCTGAAATATCAGTGTTAGAGAGGAATATCAGGGGAAGAGAAATAATGCACTGAATATTTCTGCTTTAAGTAATGATGACATATGCTATATTTAATGCTATGAACATACTTGTACTTTAAATGTCTCAAAACAGCAAATAAAAACAGGGCAGGAACTGAGAAAATGTGCATTTGAATGTGCATGTGAATAAATGCCTATAGCAATTTTTATGTATTTATTAAAAGCATTTTGAGGTGAAGACTGTTTTCAGATATCTTTGCATCTTAGAACATGACGGACAGACATCATGAGGAAATTTCAGGAGATGCAATGGTTTTGTATTTTTGCAAGTGTTTGAAGTAAGAAATGAACAGCCAGAATTCAGAGACAAAGGCCCAACTCCTTTGTGGTTATGTCTAACTTCATTGCAGTGCTGCAACTCACAGTGATGTCTACAGCTGACAGATCTCTGAGCCACTAAACTGCAAACATATTTATAATATTTCATTCAAACATAGGTAAGAAAGGAAGTCAGCGGCCATGACTAGAAATCACTTTCATGCTTGTGAGATCAAGCTTACTGCTCACCTTCTGACCTTCTGTTCTTTGACAAATATAGGAAGACAGTTTGATAGGCAGTGCTGGTTTTAGCCCTTGTTAAACAATAAAATACATCTACTCTTAATGTTACCACCTGTATACCTGAATGGCTTCAGTGGGGCTACTCAGCTCCCACAGTGAAAGATGACACACTATTCTTCAGAACTCTTTCATGTTGGTACTATCAGCGCTAATCTCTTCATATTTTTCAAGTCCATAAAATTTTATTTGATCTGGTCATCTCTTTTTGCTTCACCTATCTGGATTGTTACTGACAATAATGATAACAAAATCCCATCAGGAACTGTGGTACCAAGTCCCTTATTGGAGACACTGCTTCACCTTTTATCACTTTTATCACTCAGTGTTGATTTAAAGAATTTAAAATATGGAAAAAACATTGCGGTGGTGGAATAACTGCTTCAGTTGAGATCCAAGGTGCAGAGATAGAAGATTGAAGACAACTCCCAGAACCAGACACAGGTATAGAAAGGCTATCCCTGCACTATATGGCAATGCATTAACATATACACAACCATTCTGTTGCTCTCCATAATTTTTGTGCTCTTCCCTCCTCAGTCTTTGCTTAGCTTCTTCAAGCTCCTGTGTCTAGAAAGACCACTGCAAATCTTGCTGGTTTTCTCTCATTTGAGAAAATAATAATAAGACTGCAATAACTCCCTCTATTAGAGAGCAGCAATGCATGCTTGGCCTTGAATGACCTCTTCCATGAAAAAAATCATTAGAGAATCCTTTGTCTATTATCTATTTCTGCTTATTTAAAGGCAACAGTTCCCAGGCCACATAGGACCCAAATAAGCACTCTGCACTCTGAATCTACACACTAATGCAATTTGAGCATAGACAAAGCTGCATATGCATATGTCCTCAAAACAGTACAATTTGTTACTGAACTGTCTGTATTGGTATTTAGCCTTTCTACAGGAAGCTCAAAGTAATCTCAGTAATTTCAGTCCACCCAAAATAAGGAATGCTTGCATTTTACTGAAAGTTGCATTTCTATGCCTGATTCATGACAGATGGCACCTCCCTCTCTTCCCCCTGTGACTGTGGCCTGGATATCATCCTCTATTCACTCCTCAGAACCTTGCAGTGCCTTGATACTGCAGATTTGTTTCACATAACATGTGACAGATATGAAGATTCCTACCAAACCTCACAGCTAAAATTTTTATCAAGGCTCTCATCATCTGCTATTCAGTTACATTGGCACCTTTCCCTCTGGCCTTCATGGGTTCTGTTCTCCACTGATACAGAAATGCTGCTGCAAAGACCTTTCTCCTAGTGTGTTTTTTGACCAATAAATTCTTCTCTTTCATACACTAAAGCACAGGCCACTTCCTTTCATTTAAATTATTTTCGATCTTTCAACACCTATATACAGACAGTTGCTCCTTCAATCAGTCTATGAGTTCAGGCTATAATTTTTTTATCTATTTAGAGATTTTTTTCCTCCTGAGCAGTTGTTCTCTATCAGCTGAAGAGCTTTAGCCTGTCTCATTCTTCTTTATTATTCTATTTTTTCATGACAAAACATTAGGATGTCATGAATTAGGTATCCTGGCTTACCTGTCATCCTGACCAATAAAGTTGCTACTACTTGTACCCACCTGTCTAACCACTTCTAACTCTGGGATTTTCTTTAGCAGTGAAATTCTCTAGGACTGGAGTTGTATTCTGGCTGTCTTTAATTATCTTTTAGCACAACACTGCCCTGGTCCCTAGTGATAGTGCTAGTTTCTTGATAGGACAAATACTGCTAGTAGTGTGAAGACTGAATGGCTATCCATTAATTTTCTTACATTACAAGCAAATTGTGTTTGAAAACAAGCCAGTGCACAAGAAAGGACAGACACTAGAAGGTCTCACATCTTGAGAAGTGTAGTGACCAGGATAGCAGTGGTCACCATTTCCTGCTGGGGGCAAGGACTGTTCTGTCCTACAGCTACCCTTTAAGTTTTAAGTACTTATTAGTGCCTAACAGGAGCAAGGTGAAACCCCTTTATCCATTCCTGAGCAGTGGCAGGCACCATAAAGCAAAGCCTCTGTGCACTTACTGCCAGGATGTCCTAGGAGCAAGTCCAGCAGTTTTTTCATCAGGCAAATGTGAGGCTTTATACATCCAAGATGACACTCTGAGGATTCTCTTTACTATAAATCACTCTTACCTGTTGAATAGCTATTCACAACTGCTGGCAATGCTGATTTAAAAAATGTACTCAAAAGTAAATGCTCTTTGCTTTTCAGTGTCTATATTTTCTGTAAGCTTTTACTCTTTTACTGTCTCACTCATGTCTGACCTCAGTTGAGCTTATCAGTTGAGATAATCCATCTGAATGAGAAACATCAGTCAAAATTTTTCCAGTTAATTCTTGACTCTGTTAAACTGTTAAACAGTGTGTTAATGTTACAATATTGTGTATCTGTAAAAGACAAAGATATCAGCTCCAGTAAAGCAACTGTGTCTTGTTCTCTACTTGAAACTTCCCTAAACCACCAGCCAGTTGTAATGGCTTTTCTAACTACCTCAGTGACACACTTTATGAAAGCCATTTCTGTGGTGAATAGGAGAAATGAAGATTCACTAATAATACACAATACTTATATTTACACATTAACTGAGACTACATCCTACTGTCAAAGGAAATCACAACAGAATAGTCAATCTTTCTGGTACCCTAGAAAACCAAATATCTGACTATGATGTGGAGAATAAAAATAAATTTAAAATATATTGTTGTACAATCATCTTCAACAATATCAGAATATTGCAGAAGTACATGCAATGAAACATATACCACTGCATTGTAGGAAATATATGCACACTGCAGCTGAACAGTAAAATGGTATCTGGGGCATTTCAGGATTTGTAAACACTGCTAATGACATTTGTACCTATTTGAGAATAGCAAGCTCTACTTAGGTTTCTAAAGTAATTTTACATTAAGACAACTGTCTGCAGCAACTTCAGCTGTATTAAAATGAATATTGTTCCTTCTCCTTCCAAGCACCCACATACATGAATTTCCTTGTTGCCTGATATTTAAATTTTAATGGTGTTTTTTAGTGTTACCTAAACCTGAGAAGAGACATTTGCTGTCAAATACCTGAGCAGGTATTTCCTCGCTATAAGCTTTGCAGCACAATAAAAATGGTGTTATAAAAATAAAGAGCGTCTGGAGTAAGGGGATTACAGTGTGTTGTTCACTGTAGGTGGAAAGTAAATCAACCCAAAGCTGCATCAATGTTAGAAATGCATGACTGAGGAGCCAATCTGTTCTGGACAAAATTCCTTTGGATTATTATATGTGCTCTGAAGAGCTTTACCATCACCTATTCTGAGTCCTCAAAATTTGTGTCTGGTTCCAAAGAAAACTATAAATTGCCTTTGGGTTTCAGTGTGATCTGAAGTGGCAGATTTGGACCAATGGTCTCAGTTTGAAACTTTCATCCAGCTTGTTTTGGTTTAGCTATAACTAAAAAAAAATAGCATGTGCAGGGTTCAGATTGCTGCAATTAAGGTAGTGAAAGAGTAATATTAAATTTCCATTGGAAAAAAACCCAAGTATTACATGCTGCATTTGACTGATATTGAAAAAATAATAGAGCGAAGGTGACATAAAGTAAAAACATTGAATGCATATGGAACACAGAGAGAAATGTCTCATGAATTTAAATGTGGAGTTTGCAAACAAGTCAATGTGAATTCCCTTTTCCTTAAAAAATGGTAATAGCTCTTTTACAAAATTATTTTCCTCTTCATAACTTGTGCTAATTAATATATCAGTTATAACATATAAGGAAAGATAAAGGAAACTGTGTGCAAATGTTGTGAGAAGAAAGGCTGACTGCAAAACATGGATATCTGTACCTAATTTTTGTTTCAGGGACAAGAGTAATATGGAATATACTTGGTCTTCCTAATTCCCTCAGGTTTTTAAGTTGAAATTTAAATATTTTCTCTGTCCTGAATTTTAGCCTGCTAGTAGGATCCACAGAATCGGCATACTGTTTGCAAACAGAACATTTCCTGAAGGCAACTTATCCCAACTCCTGAGCCCCATCTCCATTCTACCCCTCTACCTCCAGTTTTACCCTCAAAAGCTGTGGTATGGCCATTAGGCACATCTGTTCCAGGCCCTGAGAAAAATAAGAAAACTGTAAGTCTCCCTGTGTAAGTACAGGCCTACTAGTTTTATCATTTTTGGTAAATAAGAGGCTACACAAAACTGGTGTGTGGCTGGGATTACTGCAGTGTATCTTCCACTGAGGGCACAGCATTACATTAGTCATTCTCTGCAGTTCAGTGACATGGCATATCCTCTTATTAGAGACAGTGCATGCCTCTTAATAGTTGCAGAATTATTTGCTTAAGCTCTCTCTTTCCTATCTGCCCTCCCCTCTCCAAATAACCCATTCATTTTCTTATCCCTTGAGGAAGTGATGCTAGTACCTTATGTTACACATACATAAATTACATCCCTTAGAGAATGAACAATATCATAACCCAAAAGGATAGTCTTCAATGTGAATAAAAATTAGGGAAGATAACTCTTTTCTACAGCCTCCTCTCTGATGCCCCATGTGAAACTCACTTCCTGAGCATGAGAGAGGAAAAATGCAATTTCAGCTTTTTATACTAGAGCAATATATCTGCCTTTGCCAAGCACATGCAGAAAACATGAACTTCATCCTAAAAGGTTTTCAGTGCTTAGAAACCTCATGGGAGAGCTTGTCAAAAACACAGTGAACCAAGTTCTAATTGCACAAACTCACCCTGGTCTTGGCAAACACAGCTGTTTGGTCTGAATTTCAAAACTGTTCCCATCAAAATCCTTAGGAGCAGAGAAAATGTTATTAAGGTGTGTTTTTTAATCTCAAAGACAAAATCAAAGGCTGGTGGAATGCAATGAATTGAAGTATTCTCCTAGTGAGATTTTAATCTAAATATAGCAACTATGTTGACCATAAGGTAAGGCTGAATTAAAATATAATAAAAAAAAAAAGAAAAAGACAGATGAGACAGGGTGAGACAGGGTGGACAGGCTTAAAAGATTTGGAAATTCAGTGTAGATAAGAAACCATATATACAGCTCTTGGAAGAAACTTGTCCAAACTAACAGACACTCTTGAAGGATGTCCTCCTGCAACCCTTCTCTTTAGTCTTTACTTTTGATCTGAAAGACATTCCTTTCCCCTCTTGCTGATGCTACTTTTGGAAGACAACTTGCTAATTTCTATTCAGAGAGAATTTCTTTGAGGAAAATCATAAGTGCCCCATGAGCCACTCTTTTTGGAGGGGAAGATGGTCTCTTAGACTATTTCTCTTTTCAAAAATTTTGCTCTTTCATCTACCCACATAACACTGTGTCTCTCTAATTTTTGCCACAAACAATAACACTTAAATTGTTTTCCTTTTACTGTCTTTTCTCCCACAACTTCCTCTGTAACATCTACAAGTGATAGACTTAATTCATAACTGCATGTTTTTAATTTTAGGAACTTTCCTGACAAAAGTTTTGGGAACTGACATGTTGACTGTTCTCAGAGACACTGTTATGTGGGCAGTAAATAGACACAGGATCATGCCTGCAGATAAGTGCAGGGTTTCCAAACTTCCAAACTCCAAAACTTTTAATTGCTGCCATCAATGAATCAGGGGAACTGCAGCTGAGTGATTACTCTGTCAGTCTGATTAATAGGCCAGGTGGAGTTTTAAAGCAAGGTTCTCATGTGTATATGCATGCAGGCAAGAGGTAGATGTGTGTGGGTTTTTTCTGGGGAGTCCAGTTTAACTAGTCAAAACCATAACAGTGGACACAGCTACTGAAACTTTCTGAACAGGAAAGTATAGAATTCAAGCATTGTTTTCAATAGTTTAAAGAAATGCTAAATCAATTTTCTCATCAGAGGAGCTGTTTTAGAACAATTCACCCAGTCAAGAAAATGAATGAGCTGTTCTTTCACAGCATTCCTCAAGGAGGAATTATCCCAAATGATATGGTTACTTAATACGAACATTTATAAAGGGACAGTCATTATGTGAATTATGTATTTTACATAATTTATTTCAACTTTCAGTTTATAGCAGCACTTTTATCTTCCTTTCATTCAGTGATAAAAAAAGCATCAATTATAATTCTCCTAACACATCTACAGAACAAATGTCTGCTACTGAAATTGCTGTGCTCATTCAAACATGTCATTATTCATCAGAGGGTCCTAGGCAATCTACATTTACCAAAATAATGAATAGATAGAAACTGCACACTTACATGTAGCAGTTTTGGTACACAAGAAATGCTCTGCAAAACATATGTAGGGATGTGCTGGTCTGTAGCAGTGCTACCTGCTATGTGTTGACTTGGCTGGGTACTTCTGTTATTAATTATGTAAATGCAATTAGAGCCCAGAGAACAATAGGCTTGCTGCCATGTTTAAAAAAAAAACAGAGACCATTGCTTTGTTGTCTCCTCAGACACAGTACATTTTTCCTGAGGCTTATCCACTTTACATGTACAAAGCATGGCTTCAAGATATGCAAATATGAAAGAAACACGAGCAAACCAGATTATTACAAGTACTACTGCAATTTCAAAGAATCTATAATCAGAATTGGAGAGTTACAATGCAGGGAAAAATGTAGAACCACATGACAGGTTATTATTAAAGCCATGTACTATTTAGAAATTAAAGACTACTGGGTTTTTGGTCTGCATCAGCATGCCTGACAGCAGAGGTTGGCCAAATGGTCTGATCTGCCTAAAATTCAATTTCACTGGATTCTGCAAGCAAGAATTCAAAAGCTAAGTTACTAATAAAAAAACATTTCTCATGTCCTATAGTGAAGACACCCTTGCAGATGCTGAAAACACCTGAAAACTCCAGGTCATGGTCTTTCTACTTAAAATGTCGTTCACAAATGAGACTTCCTTGATCAAGGCTACAAAAACCACTGACCAGAAAAGATTTTTTTTTAAGTTTTTGCTCAAGTGAGCCATAGAAGATTACAAGCTGCTATAGGAACATAGCACAGGGGGATACATAATGCTTAAGTACACAAAATTCATTTTAACATTTTCCTGTCTTGTATTCTTGACCAATATAAAGAGCGATCAAAGTACTGACTACTCCCTAACAGTCACTTAGAATGACCAAGCCTTTTGTTAGAAACTCAGAATAAGAACTCGTATTATATTTAAATGCTCCTTCCTAAAATAATAATTTTTTTGCCTCTCATTCCCAATTATCTTCTGAGTTTTCCTGCAGCCAGCTGCCAAACTTTTTGCTTTAAATGCTGAGTCAGAATTCAAGGAAAATATCTCTCATTTAACTCTTGTAGCAATCATTTAAGAAGCAAGCAGTGCTATTTCCTTCCTATGATAAACATACTATTCAAGCCCACATTCCCTCATGCCTAATTTTTAACACTTAATTGTTTCCTATGAACTTATACTAGATACTTGGAAATCCTTTTGCTAATAAATAGAGTGAAGCTCCCTGAAACAGATTCTTTGACAGAAAATAGAGTTATTAGAGGCTTGCTATTTAATTAGCACTAATGACAACATTCTACTTCCCTAAAAAAGCACTGAAAGTGTTCACTGATTTCCATGATATAAGGGCAATTACTAATCACATAACTGATATCTACATTTATCTTTTCATGAGTGTGATTCTGCACAATGATTTCTACCAGAATATGTTACCTTTTTGAAACTAAATCACTAAGGAAAATAAAGTGCATGTTCTCATTCTACCTTTAATATTACAGAAATCTATGATTTAGACACAAAACACAGTAATAATTTCATTTAATTTTCTTATACAACCTGAAGGCCCACCTAGCCTGTATGGTTCTGTGTATGGCTATAAAGACACAGTTACTCTATCCCCAATGGAACTTGCAGTTTAGCTATAGTTTTTTAAGATTCTCACTACTTTTCTGATTTTCCAGTAGCAATCTGGAAATTCTTATCAAGAACTCTTAGAAACAAAGAACACCCTTAATTGATACAGTAGACAAAATACATTTGCTGGATAATACTGTCCTGATTGCCTCTCACTGTCCCAGTGAGCAGCACTTTCTGAAGAGCTCTTTGCAGAAGAAACCTCACAACTGTGTATATTTGCATTGGGACACACTGTAGAAATTTATTTACCAGAACTGTATGCGGAACAAAAACTTCATTTCCTTTTTTTTTTTTTTTTTGACAGTTCAAAGTTTCTTATACCTACAAGCACTATGTAAAGGAAAAGCAAGATTTTTACGGCTAGAAAAAGGAATACAAAAATTAGGTTGAGAAAAGTTGCATGGAAGTGGCTACATAACAACTCTGCTCAGACTCTGAGCATCACCAATATGAACCAGGCATTTTGTCTGCAAATCAACACAGTTGTGTCAAGTTGGAGCCACCATCTCAGTGAAGGCTAAAAATGGAGCCAGGATACTGGAGCACAGATGTGTAAAGCTGGGAAAAGTCTCACCTGTTGATCTAAACTTCAGCAGGTCAAGGGAGCAGAGGCTGTTCTTCCTTCCAGTCCCCTCCCACAGAGCAACAGAGTGAGAAAACTCAGCCCTTAGTGTAGTTTTATAAAAGCAACTGAAAGAAATGCAGGAAGTTCCTTGCAGTATGAAAAGAGAGTGGTTTCGGGTTCATTTTGCTATAAAAAATGGCACTAGAGGAATTCATACACGAGGGCACCCAGCTACCACTGTGGCAGGTGCCATATGGAACATGCAGAAATCACAGTGCTGCTGCTTACCATGCAAGTGAGCTTGTGCACATACTCATCTCATTTGCTTATAACTTTTCCAAATATAACTGCTTGGGCTGAACACGGCCCATGCCTGGTGTGTGCCTCAGGCTGGCTTTTGTTTTTTTTTTTTTTTTCCTACCTGGTTCTGTGTTTCTGGGTTAGGGTTTTGACAGTTTCAACTAGCACCATGTAATCACTTCTGAGAGTGAGACCTAACAGAAGATAAGTTGCTTTGCTCTGTAGAGATATCTCAAGTGGAGACATATAGTTTAGCAAGGGAGCAACTTTGTATCAGAGATGTGCCTCTTGCTTCCCTGTAAATACTTGCCCCAAACTGAAAAAGTTTCAGGTACCTTTGAAAAGTCAGTAATTTTCATACTTGCAAGAATCTAAAGGTTCAGAAATGTGCATCTTTCCAAACTGTGCATCCCTCAGCATGCCAAAGAGTCCCTCAGCTCCTAGAGCATCAGGCTCTATAGTGAAACTGCAAATAGAAGGGAGACAGAGCAGCCTCCATCTCCCCTTTGTCTCCATCCCCATTTTTTGCTGCTGCTGGAAGGACTCTGAGCTGCTCTCAAACAAGGACTGAGCTGGCCCTGCACAGCAGCCAAGAGACAGAGAGCCAGCTTTCCTCTAATTACTAATCCTAAGTACTCTGTGTGCAGCTGGAGCTAGTCAAGTGCAGCTTGAGCTGAGGGAAGATGCAAATGCAAAAGGGCATTTGGCTCTGGGTCTGAGACTGAGTGTAGCAGGGACTAGTTTCTAAAATTAATTTTAATATTTTGGTCTTTTTCTTTTTATTTTACACATAGCACAACACAGCAGTATGTTGAATCAAAGGAAAGGTATTTAGACCTTTTTCAAGCTGTACACAGCCAGAGCAAAACTTTGTATTATATGCACTGGAACAGGCTGCCTGGGGAAGTGATTAAGTCCCCATCCCTGGAAGTATGTAAAAGACACTTAGATGTGGTGTTTAGGGACAAGGTTTAGTGGTGGACTTGGCTGTGTTAGATTAATAACTTGATCTTAAGGGTCTCATTCTACCTAAATTATTCCATGCTACACCCTGTCCTCCTCCCTCCCCAGCAACCCTCTCTAAAGGCTGAGCAGAAGGCTTGGCATTTCCATGGGCAGCCACAGCCTGGGCCATGCTATGAAAGGAAATGACCAGAGACACAAGGGTTTGATAGGAAAATTGGAATAGACTACAGAAAAGGAGGGGGGAAGAGAGGAGAGACTTGAATGAGGGCAAGAGGGTAGGGATGAGAGCAAGAGGTTGGGACTGGCTGGTTAAGGAAAAAGGGGGAAGGGGAAGGTAGATGAGGAGTGATTCTGGTTTGAACAGCAGCTGCAGGGTAGATGAGTCGGATTCACTAAATATGGAGCCTAGAAATAAGAAACATGAAGACTTAAGGCTGGAATTGGATATAAATAATGGGATATGTAACAGAACAGGACTCAGGACGGAGACAAAAAGGGAGACACAGAGAGAGGATTTGGAAGTGACAGGGAGGAAAAAGCCATGCTTGGGGATGTGATCAGAAAGTGTCAGTACCACACTGGCTCTGGAGTTTGGACTGGCCACCATGCCTCTAATTATCACCACTCTCTGCTGTTAACAAGCAGATGTGAAGTCCAGAGCAAAGTATACTTCTCTTCTTTCTTATGAACTGTGTCATTGGAAGATAAAGCACACACTGCTATTAGCAGTTGCTCACATGGCAAACATCCCTTCAGGGGAGGTAAGAGTTCCAGTACCTGATAAGACATATTGAATTCATATGGCAGGCTTTTGATGTTGAGATTACTATATTTTTGTAAAAAGATATCAGATTTATGCACACAGGAAGTCGTGCATTAAGGCATCTGCCTGAATATTTCAGTGGTGAAGACTCAAGACCTAGATGTCAGACTAAGGTTATCTGTACCTTTGGGTAGGCATGGTACAATCCTCTCTTAGTTACTGGATCACACAGAGAAGTAACAACTTTTTTTCATGAAAGAGTATCTAACTTATGATTGTGAGGTGAAAATATATAGTGACAGAGACCCCTGTAGTTCTGCTGCACTCTGCATCTGCTGCACAAGCTGGAAAGTGTGTGGGAAGAGGGGTGTAAATGCAGGAGACAGCAGCAGATGTGAAAACATTTGCCTCCTGTTACAGAAGTCATTGCTGCTAGGAGAAACTGCATTTGACCAGCTCTGCTATGACACATCTCTCAACCTACTCTGCTATGAGACATCTAAGAGACACCAAGTGAATTTCTAGAACCAAACTATTATTTTTTCCCTGTGGCATTGCCTCCCCACCCTACCTAAGCTTAGATTTGTACAAGTGACAAGTGCCCATGGCTGGTATTGAAACTAACAAGAGCTGGACCTGAATTTAGCTTCACTTGGAAGAGATGACACAATATTTGTGGGGAGAACAAAAGTCTTGTAGTGCATGGCACTGTCCAGATAGGACTGAATTGTACTCCTTTAAGATCAGCATAAAAAAGTAACCAGGCTTTTTATGGAGCTAGATATTTGACACAGTTATAAGCATCATTCAAAGCAAGCAAAGAAACTGCTTTTAAAATAGTTTGAATGCTACAAGAGAAATAGGGCTGTCAGTATAATTATATATAAGATTACATCAAGTAAATATGTGGCTCTGTCTGTTACTGATGAAATAATATGCTAGGCCCTCCTCCCTCAATTAGGTAACTGCTCAGATAAGAGATGGGTAATAATATGAATTTTCATAATAATGTCCTCAGACATCTCAAATTAGGGGCCCTTTGACTTTAATTTCTTTGTGCTTCAGTGTAAAATGTGGACAATAATGGACAATAATACTCCTGTTGTGAAGGCTATTGTGAAGATAAATATATTAATACTTGAGAAGCCCTTAGGAAATACAGCAATGAGTGTCACAAAAAAAAGTCTGCAAGGAAATGAATGATTTCATCTTCATATCAAGGTTCCAATCATGTGCAGTAAGTAAGGCCTGGGGCCACAGGCTGCACAGAAAAGGTAAACCAAAATATCGAATAGCTTCTCATGAAGTGAACACCATTCATCCAGTGCAGCAAGTGAGAGAGGTCCTGTGGAAAAATGGAATGTGAATAGATAATTAAAGATTGTATCACAATGCATGGACAAAATAGGGGTGAAAAGTTTATACTGGTGACTTAATTCTGACATCTCCTAATTCCTGAATGCATGATTCTGCAGCTTCAGTGGTGTTGTCACATTTTTAACACCATTTTTTACACATCACTGTATTTGTCTTGCTTAAATTATCATCTGCTCATTTCTGATATTAGGCTTGTTTGTGTGATGCTTTTTTTTCTCTAATCCCTTGTATTTAGAACATATTGTCCAGATATGAAAGTCTTTGCAGCCTGACCTTGAGGAACAGTAAGAGTTTGTGTAATTTAGATTAGTACAGTAATTGTTTGGCCCAGATGCCAGAAACATCCCCAAGGGTATTTAGCATTCATTCAGAGGATGTAGCTGTTGCTTTTCAACTTAAGGTCAGGATGAAAGCACAACACAGAGCCAGAAGAACATGCTGCCGTTCTTGTCTGGGAGGTGGCACTTGCAGGTGGCTGGGACACCACCAAGCAGCTGCCTTCAGAAATGTCACCCAGCACCGTCTGGGGAGTCTGGGCAGCTTTCTCCAACACACAGTCTGCAAAAACTGGGCCAAATCAAGATCATAAAAATGTACACGTGCATTCCTGACAGGGAACCAGTCTTCTTGGTTTCCTCTAACTCTAGCTGTCTGATAAAGCAGATCACTTAATCACGTCTTTTCTGCCACCTACTCCTTAACAGATTGTATTTTATACATGGGATCAGTGCTGTTGTCGAGAACTATTTCTCCACTTTGGGCACAGAGTTCTGAAGTGGAATGAAATTTCATTATAGACCAAATGCGTGCTGCACATTGTATATAGTCAAGTCCAAAAACCACCTGAGCGAAACTAAAAGTAAAGAGCCATCCAAGGAGGATTATAGGATTATATCCTTAAATCCATAGTGAGATACATTAAACAGGGATGTACACTGTTTTCTCATTTTCATGTACAAGCAATAGAATGGATTACCTAGCCACAAATTTCCATCATTTAATTCCTTGTGTGGTACGTGATGCAGGAAACAACATCACAGCAAAGCTCAGTGAGACCTGATGGAGAGTGAAATCAAAGCTGGGTTTATATGAAAGAAAGAGTTTTAATGTCTCTCCTGAAAGATGAAATAAAATCACAGACAAAATGACCATTACCAGCCAGAACAACTATAGTGCAGTCTTCTGACTTACTGTATCACTAAATTAATGCTGGCAGGGGTGCAAGCCATGAATTCACTGAGAAGTGCAGTGTTTCCATTGTTTAAAAAGAGATGGAAACAGAGTTGACCAGGACAGAGTAAAAGCTTCTTGAAGGTGATGGCCAAATTTGGCTGGCCACAGCAGAAAAGCAGCCCTGCCAAGGCTGGGTCACTGAAACCATGAGTACTTCCCCAGGAGCAATTGCCTTTGGTCTGCGCCTCCTCCTGTGTCTCTGGTGCACCACACAGTGCTGCTGGATGGAGGGAGACCATTGCAGGGGATTAAGCCAATTTCAAACCTTTCTCTCTGCTGATGTGCTACCATGCACAGCAAGATTATCATGCTACCACCATGATCTTAATGCAGAGACAGGGAACTGCTTTTAAATGTCTGCTATGAGCTGGAGGTGGCCAGGCTTGAAGCTGCAGCCAAGACTGCTGGGCCTGGGCTTTTTCTACCTTATGGCCCTCATAAGTGCTTCAAACCACTCCCAGCTTTGGGCTGCCTTAGGACACACACTACCTTCCCCAGAGCCAGTCCTGAAAGCAGCTCTTTAATTCAGCTATTTTCATCCAGGGAGAAATGGATTCCATGCCTGCTGTGACTGATTTCAGAGGCTCTGACAGCTCCACCTTGCATTGGTTGCTAATGGATGGTCCCCTCCATGCCTGTGGCTGCCCCCTCTGCTAATGAAGCGGGAGATGAAAGCACATGGCACCATCACACACTACCTGAGGCTGTGTCATTCCAGCATTAGAGGTATCAAGACAAGTTCAGCATTGCTGGCTACTGCAGCAATCAAAAAAGTGTTGGGGAAAGTGAGGTGAAAACTACAACTCTTTCCCAATTTGAGCAGCATCACCTTTGTCTCTGTTTGTACCGTTTCAACAAGAGCAATGACGTGTTGATATGGCTACAGCACCCATTGGCTCAGGCATGGCTCAAAGGGAACTGAATGAAAAATTATATTGCAAATACTACCTGGGTACTAGGAAGAGATAAAGAAGAGGTTAATTATTTGGGGACCAGCCGAGGCATAGTGCAGTCCAAAGCCAGCTGCAGGACACTACTGAGACTTTGTGAGACTCTATAGGCATATTGATTTCATTGTTTTGCTGCTCCAGTGGGAAATACAGAAATTACACTATGTTATGTAGTGCTGGTGCCCAATCTATCTGTCAAACCTGGTGTTATTCTGGGGAATGTCCTTTTCCTAAAAATCATTACATGACAGAGAAGCAAACATGGTCTGATTCCAGAAGGAGGAAAGTTTTTAGCTTCTGACCTGTAGGAAACTAGAAACCTGGTTGACTGAAGGCCGAACTTACACAATACCTATGACCCACAGGGACATGATGCCAAACACACTAGCTGAGTAATTAAATGATAGTTGAAAATCAGAAACCACCACAACCTATAATTTCAAATCACTAAAAGCACTAGCGAGTACTTCCCCTCCTCTATACGTATGGAAACAAATTATTTCTTGATGAGCTCAGTAAAGTCTGGATTCTAACAGATGTAAAATATCTAATGCATTTGGTATCTCAAGACACTCAGTGATTAAATATGTCTGTTTTGTTATACAAATAAAAGCAGAAGCTTTATAGCATGTTAGAGAAGTCAAAGGCAATAAAAATAATTGTCTTTTTGTTAATGTTTTATATTATGGGCTTCAAACTTTTTGAGGAAGTATAAACAAATGCCATTCAACCAGCTTTGCAGAAATAACTCAGCTAGACTAACAATCTCAAGCATATTCTTGTTTCTTTTCCCCTCTAAGGTTTGATTAAGAGCAACCAAGCTGTTCTTGCTCCCTATTCTTGCTTGAACTCAGTATTATTGATAGGTGGATCTGTATGCTCTGTACAACCTGTCTGTAAGTCTTGTATGTTCAATATGCCACGTAGCTAAAGGTAAGATACAGATGGGCATGAAACTTGTTGCCAAGGCAGTGCTCTGTCTAATGATGGCAAACTGAGGTTTATCTTTCTCTTTTTAATTCATTGCTTGCATTTAAAAATTGCAAGCAATTCTATCACTTAGAAAGCAGCTGAACTTGTTCCCTCATCTCAGAATTTTTATTTTTACATAAAAACCTGTGTAACGCTAATAACAGAGCAGATTTCTACAGTCAAATAATACATTCCAGAGCATTGCTGTGGAGAGCTGAAATTATCTGAATGTCACCATTACTGTTATACCAACATAAATCACTCCAATATACTCTTAAGCAATGCAACATTTCTTACACATGCACCCAGCAATAACAAAGCCTATCACACACTGATTACAGCAGAATCTATGAAAAGGCTCTCCTTGCTGTTAAGGATGAAAATATTCCTGTGAAAGTTTTGCAAATAATTCCCAGATTTTCTTGTTCCTATGAGTGCATGTTTTTCTGTGAATTTGGGCTGGATAGGTTGGTTTCCAGGGGCAGTATGTGAAAATGCTGGGTCTGCTTTCAGACAACTGCTTTGTTATTTCAGGCAAACACCTGCACTGGCAAAGAAGGGCCTGAGTGTCACATGTATGGCATGTACCCGTTGTCAGGGTAAAAGGGAATGACTGTGACAAATGAGAAGCTTTTCTAGCTAATTCATTTTGTGTGTAGTCATCTCAGAGCCATGAGGCTCCAGCTGGGACTGGTGCCTGATTACACTAGAAGCTGTACCAAGTCAGCCTCCTTCACTGAGCACCTTGGGGGCTCAAGCAGACAATCACATAAATAGTGAAAGAAAAGAACTACAGTTGTTCCTCTTCTGCAAATGAGGAACTAAGTGACAGAGCTAAAAAAAGGGCTAGCCCTCAGCCAGTATAAATTGGCACAAGAGGATTCAGGTCATCACAAATACACCAAGTTACAGCAACTAAAGAAAACACTGGAGTTGGATTTATAATGCCTGAGATAAATATAATGCATCCGAGCAAGATTTAACCATCTGCAATCAGTATAAAAGATGAAATGTACTTAAAAATACTGTGCTTCACATGTCTTGTTTAATAAAATCCCCAGCATAAAATGATGGTGCCAGTTATCAAACTAGACACGCACAGAATGGTAACACTGCAAGAAAAACCAGACAGCTCGTTAAAATGGTAAGGTATATAATGTGCAATAAGGGACAAAATACACCCACCTTTTCTCAGCAGAAAATGATTTTGCTTATCATTTTCTTAGTCCCAAAGTAACTAAAAGACTTGAAGAAATAAACTCTAATTTATAGTGGGGTCTGGCAGGGGGGCAAAAGAATATTTCAAGGATTTTTAGAAGGAATTTATATATCCTGCTGGATCTTGAAAATATTTCAACAGAAGCTTCTGAGTTTTAATTACATATATCAATGCTTTTTGCCCTTCATCACCCTTTTACGTAAGCATTACCTACACTTTCATTAAACTCTAAAGTTTTTTCCTTTAAAATAAAACCATTGGATTGCCAAAGCATTATTTCATTCTCTGATCTGAAAACATAATACATTTCCATTCTTTTTGCCCTACCCTCAGTAAACAACAAAGTGAAGGAGGCTCCATGCCCTGGTTACTCAGAGCCTTACTTCCCTGCCAGGAGAAAGGCAAGGACATTTCACTCTGTAGGACACTCCATTTCTAAGTGCTTGTTCCTGAGGTGGCCATTCCTGGGACCACACTAACTAGTCCCTCCTAGCACACAATAACTCACTCCCTTGTTACCAGTCGCAGAGAGATGAGACAGGAAAATTAAGAGAAAACAGATGCCTGATGAATGAAAGTGGAGCTCAGGAGAGCTAGTGCTCTATGTTCAAAATTGAAAGGAAAGAGACTTGATATCATTCAAAGCAGTAACTATCAGGGAAAAAAAACCAGCACTTTGGGACTGGGGAATTCAATGAAGCTATAAATCCATAAGTAGCAGCTGTAGAGGCAGATTCAAGAAAAGAAATCTAGGATAGGAAAGAAAGAGTCACATCTGACCCACTACAAAGAAGGGCCATGGTGCCAATAATGGCATGAGAAACATTGTACTTTTTTTTGTTAAACGGTATTTAGGAATATACTCAGGTATGTCACTTGAACGTCATAATAAGTACAAAGGGAAGCTTTGGGTCAAAACTATTCTTTCCTCTCCTTTAATTCACTTTTATTTCTTTTATTTTCAGGATTATTTTCGAATGGTTTACATCAGTACTGATAAGGAACACTTCCACAATCTATAGATAGATGAGGATATAGAAAGGACACAAGAAGAGGGGGAAGTCTTTACTGTGTGAGAGACTGCAGGAAGGAAATTCTATTACTTGCTACAGAAAGGTTTCTCGCAAAGTCACCCCACTTGAACCTGTCCTTTCTCCTTTAAAGATCTGCAGGCCACCAGGGATGCACTACAACAGAGCCAGCCCTAACAGCAGGATTCCTGGGCAAACATTGCACAATTAGCTGAGTACAAGTGTGTCTTCAAAATGTTTATCCATTTCTGTAATGCTGTTTGACAGGCGTGTCTAAAATCTGCTAGGAAGAGCAATATACTCTGAGTGGAATGAAACACTCCACATAACTCTGACAAAAGTAGTCCAGAGTGTATGGCTCCTCCCTGTAAAACCTGCCTCAGAAATGGAGCTGGAGCTGGATCTGTCATCAGTTTTGTTAAAGGCAAAGTTCTATCTACCCCGACTCATCTGAAAACCTCTCACTGGTCACCTGCCCTTATTGCTAAGTTCACATCTGAGAGATGACCTTATCAATCTCTGTCAGTATCTGAAGGGAAGGTGGCAAAAGGATGGAGCCGGGCTCTTTTTGGTGGTTCCAAGCAATAGGACAAGAGGCAATGGGCAGAAACTGATGCACAAGGAATTCTACCTGAAAATGAGGAAGAAATTCTTACTGTGCAGTTAACCATGCTCTGGAACAGGTTGCCCAGAGAGGTTGTGGAATCTCCCTCACTGGAGATATTCAAGAACCTGTGCCATGTACTCTAGGATGACTCTGCTTGAGCAGGGAGGTTGGACCAGGTGACCCACTCCGGTCACTTCCAACCTGGCCCATTCTGTGATTCCATGTGATTTAATACTTTGCTCTCTCAACACAGCATTATTGCAGTAGCAATGCTAAAACTACACTTTAAATAAAATATGCCACCATATTTTCACAGTCCAAATAAATAACTTAAACAGATAACTCCATCATACAAATATCACTTAGAAATGCAATTAAAAAGAGCATCTTGCTTTGTGTTATAAAAATATGAAAGAGTACTCAGGACAAGCTGTTTCACATAAGATTTTTCTCTATATTCAGCAACTCCAAGATCAAAATACTGGGATTTCATTTTTCAAAGCCAAAAGGATGGTTTAATAGTTATTTTATATGAAGACAGCTCTGTTTTTCTAGCCTGCATGCAATATCAAATTCAGTATAGCTTGATACATTTTCATTCATACTTTCATTACAGCTCTATAAAGTACAATAATTTATTATACTTTCTCTTGAATCTTTTTGAAACATCAAACAAAATGTAAAATTCAAAGGTAGAGAAAGCAAAGCAACAGAAATCTTACAAGAAAAGCAGTATTATGAGAAAAACAGTATTTCCTTTCTTATCCTCCCAGTTCTAAACATGAACCACAGTGAGCACTTAACAGTAGTGGACATTGGAAAACAAAACTCAGCTGTAGGACTCTATGCACCTTGCAAGTCCTAGTACAGCAGTGATAAAATCTGAGTGCCATCACTGTCACCTCTATGATAATTACTCAAGTAATAGATAGCTTTTAAAAAAGAACTGAGTGTCTCAGAAACGCTCTCTGCTGGCAGAATTAATAATATATTGGAGAGGATGGATCCATTGGTTCTTGTCATGTTCTTTGCTGACCTTCAGTTCAGCAGTATCTAGAACAAAGATCTAACGTGTCTAGAACTAAGAGCAGTCATGGGCCTTCCATGCTCCTCTTCCTTACCTCAGCCCAAAAGACATAATTTATAACAGAGCTTTGGGTGAATTATTCACACAGGGCTCAAACCACATGCAGATACAAAGGGGAGAGGACAGCATCACATGAAGAAGGTTTTTGGCCACATAATTGTGACCCAGACTGCTTTCTTAGCAGGTAGATTCAAAGGAGCAGACATCAGGCAGATTACAATGAATCATCTCCCCAGTTAAGCTTTCAGGCAGAAGTCATTACACCACAAGGACCTGTCATCAAGTAAAAAAAAAAATTCACGTAGAAGTGGAAAGCTGAATCTTAATAGCAAATACTCATTTTCATCTATTAAAGTATTTTAGTGTGTGTATAGCTAATATTGTAAATGCTTGAAATTTGGAAGCATTTCTTTCTTGTCTGCATATATCTCATCTTCCTAAGAGAAGATTTGAATTTACAAAACAACCAGCTGCGGTTTCTTTTCCTGATGTAATTTTTGCAGAAAACACTTTCTAATTTGGAAACTCATGCAGTTCTTCTAAGCACTCTAAGAAGAGAAATCAGCAATATTTTCGCAATCAAAGGCCAGAGGCCTTTTTTGAAAAATTACTGAGAATGGTGTTATAAAATGCCATTACTTGTAGTGATTGCAAACTAAACATTTATTTACCTTTTTGTAGCCTTAGCTAAACACCATTTGCTCTAGAAGAAATGGAATGACTAGGCAGCCTCAACAGCCTGAGTGGAACATTAGGAGAGTGTACCTGCATGACAATAAGAAGGTCAAACACCAAGATGAAAGAAGCCAAGAAGGCTCTTGAGACCTCATCACTTGGCAGAAATCCACGATTCAGCTTGTCCCAGCTGATCCAGTCAGTAGTGATGACAAGCACAACTACAGAGGTCAGAGTAAACAGAACCGTCCTGGAAGGAAGAAGAAAAAATAGTTCAGAGAGAATACGACAGTAATGAAGATGCATCATTCTATTTTATCTATCTTCTAATGGTCAGCTAGTATTTTATCAGCACTTTCCCGCTAATGAAAACAGACTAAAAAAAAATTAAGTGCACAAAAAAAACCTTTTAATTTAAGAAAGAAAGCAGTCAGCTGTATCCTTAGTGAAAATAAATTTAGTATCTAGTAATAAGCATGTTGCAAAATTAGCTGGAGTATATAGCTCTGGTTCTTCATTCTGTACTTTCCACTGAAGACGAAAACCAGTTAAGTAAAGTAAGAAAGAAGTAAAATGTACCAAGGTCTGCATGATGTAGGCCAAATTCAAATCAACTAATTGAGAAAACATTGTCTAAGGCACCAAAGACATTAGAACCTTTGAAAATCTTTTCTAAGCTGTAGGAGCTGTAAGACACAAACTGTGAAGTCTAATTTTTATACAGAAACATGTCTCCATTTAAAAAAAAAATCAATGCATAAATTAATTGTTTTCAAATTCTGGAGATTGTAGAAAGATTTTGCTTTATGTGTGATAAAATTTCCTTTGTAAAAGTTTTCAACTATTTTATGACTTTTCTGAGAAGTCAGTGAAGAGTGAATCACAAAAGTATTAAGGCCTCTGTATAAATGCTACAAGAATTCCAGAAGACACACCTGACTAATTCACACAATTTTGAAACACAGTACTTAAAAAAATCTATTTCTAAGCTATCCCTGCAAAATACCTCTGCATCATTTCCAGCATCACTTTGGTAATACCTTACACAGCTGGCAGCAGTGACTGATTGAATTTCTCGTTCCGTGGAAGCTGGAAAATTTAGCTGGTAATTTAAGGGTGAGCAAGGCTTCTTCCAGTAGCCATAGCTGTCAGCAAATCTGTGCTATAATAGTGGCATATCAAAATCTGAATGCATGCTCATGGCTAAATAATTGTGGCAGGATTTTTTTTCTACAGCAATAATATCTCATTTTCTCCAGCTACTGAGGGTTGTAAAATAAAGCGAAGAATATTTCCCATGACATTTCCAAACAGGACCAATACTCAGCAGAGGGAAAAAAATGTACACCAGCAGTCACCCACTACCAGTCTGTATGCATTTATTTTTATACAGCAGTCTTGTCTGTATCTGTGAGGAAGGGAAACCAAATATGCACATAGGCAATAATATAATACATTTAGACTCATAGACATTATTCTTCTGTGACATGATAGGCTGCACTTCCTCAATGTAATGAGACACAAAATTACTTGATTGCTACCACCTTTACCTTGGAATTTCTATTTTTGTTCTTAATAAATTAACTCAGTTACATGCAACACTATGGTTGACACCCTAACAATTTTCCTTGAAAGAATTATGAGCACCTAGGCAAGAAAAAAACCAATAAATGAGGCATATTAGATGTAATCAGACCTAAGGAATAGTCAAGCCCTCTCATCCCAAAACATTTGCCTACCTACCATCTCAACTGTCCATACCTGAACCTGACTGACTTTTCTACAAGCTCTACTTTGGTACACACACAGAACATTTTAGTTTGGAAAGACAGTTCTCTCTCTTTTGCATATAGTCTCTTGAGACACACAAAGGTTTTTTTTTCCTACTTATGTCACCTTCATATCTGAAATTCTCATGGTTAATGTTCTTACTTTACCTGAAAGGTTCTCCAGAAAGAAAGCAATCCTCAGCACTTGTCTGCTGACCAAGGCAGACTCCCCCAGCCACTAGGCACCCTGATTTTCCTTGACCTCTTTCTGTGGAACCACCTCTCCTGGGGCAGAGGAAGTTTAAAACCATAATTCGAATCTGAGTATTTTGCTATAGGAAGCATATACCCAGAAGTTATGCCCAGGACTATTCTGCCTCAGTCCTCTTGAATTATGTATTTGCATTTTGGAGCAAGAGTTCAAAGCATGGAATATCAGACTTTGGCATGTAGACAAGCAAAGGCAGGCTTATTTTTATTCATGCTTTGTTGGCATGCATGCAAAGACCGATGTGTGTGCTCAAGTCCTGATTTCCTTGAGGAAATGCATATGCACTTAGAAAATGGCTTTGTTATTCATTCTGAAATGTCAAACAGGGAGGGAAGGGAGCAGAAAATGGGCTGCTAATAGAATAAGAAAATGCAAGACCAACAAAGAAGGTTAGAAATAGACTTTCAAAATGGTCTCATTAAACAGCATAATTAGTATTCAGTTGTATTTTTGACCTATGATACTGGAACACAGCACGATATTCAATACGTGCTTTTGGAGTTATTATAAACTGAGTTTTTTTGGGTTAGAGCTCAGTTCGCTTCTTGTGAAAGTACAGTGCCCTGGAGATTAAGAAAAAAAGATGAGGATTTAATTTTACTTGACATAACTTGTATTGGATAAACCAGTGTGAGATGCCCTGCTACACCTAGCCCAGTATAGTTTCCCTTTATTCTGCAATGCACATTATTGAGAAAGAGCTACACCGTCAAATTATTCCCCATATTGCTGGCAGGACCTCTCCTCATTACAGAAGGAGAAAGGCTACAAGGTGAAGGGCAAGAGAGGACTGACTCTTCTCTGTACCAGGCATTAAGAAATGCAATTTCTGTCTCTAGTTCACGAAGGAAATATGCTTTTATATTTCACTTCTAACTTGCTGTATTGAATGATTATGTGCCCTGGACACCTATTCAGCTGAAATAACACACATTTTACAACCTACTGCATACTCCTTAAGAGTGCAAATAAACACTGTCTAGACCAATAGCATACTGAATAGTTAAAATTATTAGGTAGGTCCAAAAAAGTCACTACTGTGCTTATCACCACCAGCGATTATTCAAAATCCACAGTGCTACTGGGGAGGGATAAAAAAGGAGAGGCTGAAAGAGAAGAACTTTTACTGCCAGAAACCTCTCAAAAAACAGGCAATTTCTTAGACTGTATCTCTATAATAATCTTTAATTACCAGGACTGAATTTGTCAAACCAAATCACTCATGGCAAACTGAATCCATGCTACAGGCCCATTTGTCAGCAGACTAATCTGGTTCTCAAGATTGGCAAGGTCCAAAACAAGTGCATCTTCCCTTCTGCCCCTTTCCACAACACTTTCTTGCACTGTAAGCTTTGATCAAACCGACCAACTTTATGTCTATCATCCAGCATATTATACATTATGAGAGGTTGTGAACCACATGGACCAGAAGCCTGAGCAGGTTTTAGTCATTGGTGATGGTTCCCTCATGGCAGACAGGATCACAACCTAAACTTGTAGAGAGGAAGCATAATGAGCTGCTGTTATCTTAAATCATGGATGTTTGGAGACACTCTTCTGCTGTTTAGCATGTCCTACCTCCCTCATCAGGAACTCCTAAGCAGAGCCCTTGAGGCCACAACTCCTTATCCTACAGCCCCAAGGCAGCACCACAAAGCCATTCCAAACCTACAGCAGAGGTATCTTTGACTCCATCCAGCCACACCCTCAGGAATCAGTCTGTTATTTGAGTGAAGACCTGAACAATCCAGAAAATGTCCCTGGAAAGATAAAAGACAACCTAATAAATGTATGAATTCACAAAACATCTAATGTTGGAAACAAGAACTGTTTCTAATTGGAGTCTCATGATTCTTCATGTCCAAATCAGCCGGGCAAAGTATATAAAAAATGGATTTTGGTCTGTAACTCAAACTGTAACATAGAGAAAATGAAGTTTTTAATTCAAAGGCTAAATACAATTCTCTGCACAACACTACCTTCCCTTTGCTTGTGACTTTGAGCTGCTCATTTTTGGAGATATTTAGAAGTTTCTTCTCTTACATGACCCTCTGCTAAATCTTTTGTGATGCTACAGCTTTGAAGATCAGATAGTAAGAGTTCTGTTAAGACCAACTGAAGAGATGAAAGACAAACTTTAGTTATTTTCTGCATTTTCATTTTGTCTTTTTCAAGAGGCAAAAACACTATCTGGCCCTTTTACTACACATTTTCCAGAAAAAACCAACTTGTACTTAAAAGTAGCTCTCAGATTTGTATGGCTCAGCATCTTGAGAATTTTTCACCTTAATTTCACACATAATTGTGACTAAGCTGGGTCATTTGTAAATCATGAAACATTGTTAAGAAGAATTCCAAGTATTGCTTAATACAATGCTTATTTGGGATGGAACACAGGACCAAGAAACTGGTCAGTCACACTCCTTACGGCTGCTCTTTGTGGGAGTGGGTGTTTGCCATTACTGCTGTCCCACCCACATCACACAGCCAGCTCCTGGCATGTCTCTGCACTTGCCCGGGGTTTCCCCAACTCAGAAACCACCCCCCATATGTCACAATCCCTCACTTGCTGTGGAATGCACCTCCACTGGCTCTGATTGCCTTGGCAACTTCTCATGAACATACCCAAATAGTAGCAAATATCCTGTGAAAACAGATACAGAAAAGGAACAACAAATTTTACTGCTCTTTATATTTAAAAAGGGCTTCCAGTCCTCAGCAAAGAAAGATAATCCATTGAGTCAAATACTCTGCATAATTTTTAATCTCAGAACTAGCACTGGCCAAATACACAGTCACACAGTATACGATAACTATAAAGAATAATGCTACTGCAGATGTTCATATACAAATGCCAACACTTTTTATTTCACTCATTTTAATTAAGAAGGGCTCTGTCATTTAATCTGTCAAAAATAGCAACTCTAAACCCATTCAAAATAAAATATTTAGTCTGCCTGTTGCTTGGTGTCAGAATCACTTCTGCAATTAAGCAAATATAAGGGACAGATGCTCTGGTGGTGGAAAGCATCTGTGTTCCCTGGAGCAGCATAACGTCAATCCTCCAGCTGGCCCCTGCTCTTCTGCCCCTACAGGACAGTTCTCTAAAGAGAGAGCAGGGCCTCGAGATTCCTGTGCTACCAGCAGCTACTGCAGTGCCACAGAGTGACACAGTTGGTGCTGAGGATCCCATTTTCACAGTGTTTGGGTAGTGTGGACTGACCTGAGCACACATCCATAACTTTAGCACACCAGGTGAGATCCCAGTCTCCACTTCAGACGTATCCAGAAGAAAACCCACCTGTGCACCCCAGAGCAATCCATACCATTAACCAGAGGGCAGATGGAGAGGTAACAGGCAGGTCGATCCCAGAAATGTGCTACTGAAGGGAATTGGTAATACATACAGACCCTAGAAATCTAGGAATATCTGGTGAGTTGATTAATTGGAACTCTTTTGTTAAAGCAAGGTGTTTGAATCTGATGGAGACAAGTACGTGGCAGAGATATGGAGCAATACTATTGTCAGATTTCAGAGCACCACACTCCCCATGGCATACTCTGCAGGCATGAATAAGTGGGAGAAATTACATTAATGCAGATTACCATCAATGAGACTTAATTATCTGAAGTTAAATATCAATTAGAAGAAAATGGTTTATAATTCAAATGTTGAATCACATTATTTTTTAACATTCTTGTCACCACAGAAGTGTATGCCTGACTTCTGTCCTGTTGAAAGTAATGTATAAGTAATTCAGCATTTGCCAGTAACTACCAGCTCTGAAATACCTGTCTGAAACTCCCTACACTGTGTATGGCTCATAACTTCTTATCAATAGCAAACACTGCACATTTTGAGAACCACAGGTTCCCAGTTAAGTCTTCTAAACAATGCTTCTTGTCATTCTGACTGGTGAGCTGAAGAAATTGGACACCACAGAGTATAAAGGATGCTCTGAGGCGGCAACATTGGAATTGGTTTTCTGCTTTTTTATATATTCACACTATGGGGTTTCTAGATCAGAAAGATGTAGGAGAAGCAAGGCTGGGGCCCTGATGGGATTGACTGTATGTCTTTTCCAGCCAGAGTGTCCCTAGAACTTGAGGCTCTTTCAATCTCTCATCCCGAACCTTAAGTATAACCCTAATCCTAACCCTAACACCAGCTTCAGCTCTAAACCTAACAAAATCCTATGGGTTTTCTAGACCAGAAAAATGGAGGGCCAGCAACACTGGGGCCTTGCAGGGATCATGCAGGCATGGCTTTTCCAGCCCCAGTGTTCCTGGAGCTCTAGGCTCTTTGACTCTCTCAACCCTAACCCTAAAGCTAACAATAACCCTAAACCTAATCCTGGCCCCAGCACTAGGCTAGCCCTAACCCTACACAATGGGTTTCCAGTTCAGAAAGATGCAGGAGCAACAAGGCTGGGGCCTTGCTGGGATGGCGCTGGCATGGCTTTTCCAGTCCCAGTGCTCCTGGAGCTCTAGGCAATTTGACTCTCTCAACCCTAACCTTAAACTGAACACTAAAACCTAACCCCAATCCCAGTTTAAGCCCTAACAGTAGCAAATCCTATGGATTTTCCAGATGAGAAAACTGGAGGGGCAGCAAGGCTGGGGCCTTGCTGGGATCACCTTGTCTTGCCTTTTCCAGCCCCAGATGTTCCTGCAGCTAACCTAATTCCAACAGCCCTTCCCACAAACCTTGCTTTACATCTATCTTTTGACTGTAACAGTTTTGGTTTTATTAGAGTGTATCAATATGATTCCAGAGCTATTTGGGATTTTTGCCCAAAGATTTGTATAAAGCCTGAAATTACATTTATGTTAATATATAAAGGAAACATTTTGCTATGTTTCATGTAATAAAATTAATAAGATTAGGTAATGTAATCACATGGTGCGAGATCAGAATTCTAGAGAGCATAATTTTTTTATTACAGGTAGAAGCATCTTTGAGTTTCTTTTTGCCACACCATTAATTTACTAAAATGAAAGTGTTATCTATTTCAAACAGCAGCTCATTTAAATTAAACCCACCACCACAAGCTTTACATTTCAAATGCTATTTCCTATCTGTGACACAAAAAAGCAAAACCAGTTTATGAAAGTTCAGGGTCTCACTTGTAAAAACATTTTCAATCACTATCATATGCAAGGTAGTATAAAATTCACATGAATCATATCCAATGAATTCTACTTCATGTTCAAATTCCAAAGTTAGAAGTTAATTGCTTAACTCCAGCAGAAAGCATCAGGAAAAAAACCTGAAACAAAACAGAAAACCAAACACAATTCTATATAAGGTAAAGAGAAGCCATTTTTCTATTTTAGTTTCAGATGGATACATCACCTTATTTCATCAATAGAATGGGGAGTGGAAGACAGCTGCTCAAAAAATCACAGAAAAAAAGATTTTAAAAAAATATTTTCAGAGCAACAATATGCCTTAGGATAGACCTGCCTGGCAATTATTCAGCAAAAATTGTGTATATTCAGACAAGTGCAGGTCATCAATATGCAAAATTTATCTGTGAAAGGGATTATTTCTGCCATGTGAGGGAAGCTGTGTCAGAACCAGGCACAATCCCTGCAGCTCATTGTGGTTGAGAAGCTGGGCAGCATCTCAGTTACACAGGATGATACAAACAGTGCAGAGGCCATTACCTGCTGAGTAAGTCAGACCAGCTATTTGAATATTAGTGTTAATGAGACCAGCTGAATGCAATAACAAGAAGATTTTTACATGCTACAAGGCACTATTTGTTCAGATTCTCTAGCTGGAGTTGGTCTGCTTACTATACATGAGTCAGCATTAGTCATGATATGACATTAGTCATGAGTCAACAGTTCAGGACACAGATTTCCTACACCCATGTGTCTTAGTGCTCAGTTATTCCCAGTCCCTGGTTAGAGTGAGGTAAAGGCTGTTTATCATAACAGCAAGACATGGGATATATGCCAAAACATACAAAACAGGGACTTTGGCTTTCATGTTTCCAGCATCCTCAGCAATTGCTAGAAACTCACTATGAGAAAAAAAATGTTATTGGACTCCATTTCTCAGTTAGCATGAAATATTCAGTAAAGTCTTAAATTCATTGCAATTTAGAACAGGAAAAAAATTTTGAAATGGAAAAGATATATGTTTTAACATTTAGAAGGAAAAACCTATTTCAAGTGCATTTCAATGGTAATTGAAATGCTATTCTAAAAGCCTAAAATGAAGCTTTTCAGACCTAGAGCAGGAGCTTGAAGTATGTCTCAACATCTCCTTGATTTTCCTGAATTGAAACACACTATTAAATTCTAATTTTAGAAACAAGAAAGAGTGTAAGTGTGGATTTAACACCATATTTTCAATCCTGTGTATAATCTGCATTATTTGGATTTCTAGAAGATTGATTTAAGACAAACTGATTGATTTTCAGAAGCACAATTGAAAACATCTAAGTAAGAAAATGGTAAAAATTATTAATTAATAAAGTGAGTCTTTAATGAATAATTGATTACTTCTCAATTGCTGAATTTATTAGCATTGCTTCTGTTCACACTTAATTTAATCATTAATGGAACTTTAAACCTGATCACTGTTTTACTATATAAACAACACTCTGAATGTTTCCTTCAGGATATTTTAGACTCATATTTCTTTTCTGCATTTAAGTTATTGCAGTTTTTTCTGAAAGCACAGTGAGATCTGCTACATTTTTTTAGAGCCAAGCAAAAAACTGATCGTTATATTTTAAAAAATACATTATTTTTACATATGGATTAGTTTAGTGCAATTAGAAAATTTTATAAGGAATTCAGAATCAGCCAGAAACCTAACCATTGAGGGGTTTTTTTTTCAGAAGTCTACATGTGAAATAACATATCTAATCTCTTGTGACAGCCAACAGAGATGTAGTGTGAGATTTGGTTGCCTAAACCAAATTTAGTTTAGTGTGATTTGGGCTGCTGTGGAGTACTTTGGTTGGTCTTCAAACTTTGCAGCAGAAGGTCACCCCTGAGCCCTGTGTCCTGTCCACCAGGCCTGTGCACTGTCTCAGCATACCACAGCATTCAAATTGTAGCCAATGCCCATGTCTAGGGACCTGAATCCCACCTTTATTTAAATGATGGAGTCTGGAAAATTATGCAGGTGACTACAGGTAAGTTTCTACTTGTGGCAAGCTGAATGATTGTCACCTGCATTGGCCAGAGCTCCACTGGCTGTAGCAGGAGCTGGCATGTTGATAGCCACGATCAACACATAAACACCAGACACCTGAACCCAGGACTGGATCTCAAAACTGAAGTCAGTTCTTGATGTTTTAATTTCTTTAAATGAAAAGCCTTTGAATTTTTGAATTGAAAAACAAATATATTTTATGTAGGAATTAACAACACTCATGTTTAAGTAAAATAATGGAAAATTTGTATTTATAAATGGTCACATGAAAGCAGTCACTGAAAAGTTGGGGTTTACCTGCTTTTTAAAACATATTTTAGAAAATTGAAATGATTTCACATATAATTTTGATGTGGAAGTCATAAAATTATCTTCACGAGTTTTTGGAAAAGAAAACAAGAACAGACCCTATAGAATTTTCCATAGTATGCGTGACTATAAAAATATCACTCTATGGTTCTAAGAGTTACAAAGCATAAAGGATAAAAATGGAACTTATTTTATCTAAGCAGAACATATGGAACATGTTGTCCTTGCCCAGATTCTGTCATGTTGCTACTCTTAGAAAACATTTATGATAAGTGGGGAGGAGAACTGTACAGTACACACTTACACAGTCAGGGCTTCTCAGACAATATATTAGAGCCAAAACTGAAATTTAAAATGCATTTCAAATTTAGAATAAATTAAACATAACAGTTTAATAGCTTTCTACGTTCTAGACTAGATTAGCTGTATAATCTATCTATACAGTACTTTTATGGAACAAGAAATTTCTCAATATTTTAAGCTTCATACACCATCATATCTATGGGATACAGTTTCTCATTCATCAAGATGTTGATGAATGAGAAACTGTATCCCACAGATATGATGGTGTAAGAAGCCTAAAATAACAGGATATATCATAGATACATCTGTGCAAACCCTATCACAGTTATATATAATTGCAATTGTTTTAAACTGCTCTTCAGGTTTTTTTCCCCAAAGCATTTTAAATAAATATAGGGTTTTTCACCCAACAACTTAATTCTATTTTGATTAAATGTATTTCCAAAACAACTGCAACATAAAAAAAAAAAAACAAAAAACCAAACAAAACTTTAATCTTGCTTCCTGAACAACACTTATTTGTGTAAAAAATCTTTCAAATAATATCAATTTTACCTCAGTGAGAAAAGGGTATTAGTAGACAGCAAGCTGAGTGCATGCCAGGCATGTCTGCTGGCAATAAAGAAGTTCCAACAATGTCCAGGGCTGCAATAACAGAGGCACAACCAGTAGATCAAGAGACATTACTTTGCTCATATCCAGAATATCACATCCAGGTTTTGGCCAACATTAAATAAAAAGTAGCAATAAACTAAAGTGGTTTTTTTTTCAAAGTGGAGCATTTTAAAGCTTTACTGGTTAGGGGCTGAAGCATTTGTGCCATGAAGAGAGCCTGGGGGATGGGAGGAACTAACAGTTGCTCCCCACCAAATGCCCTGGGAAGGTGCACAAGAAAATGGAGCCAACCTATTCCAAGAAAGCAAATGACAGGATGAAAAGAGAATTTATACTAACTCAAAAGTTCTCTAGAAAAATGAAAGTTCATATACCTTATTTTTCTCAAGTTGAGCCAGTTCTCGTATAATGCTGACAGGCCTTCTTAAGAAAAAAAGAAAAATTGCATGCAAATTACTGTGATTTTGACTTCCTGGAAAGTTAACCTTTCTAATAGTAGAACAGGACTAGAAATAAGATTGAACAAAAAGAAGTTAATAAAAAGACTCACCAAAATGCATCCTGACAGTCAGTGCTGTTCTAATAATTATATTCACAGCTCTATGACAATGTGAATATATTGTCACTTTTTCAGTGGAAGATAAATATTAGAAATTTCCAAGAAGAAGGTGCATAAGGGAACTTGGTAATTATTATGGCTAAATTCACTAAGCTGCCCAGATACATACTGGATAAATTTGAGTTTTCCAGGAAATAGTTATCCCCCTCAAACAGAAACATTTCAGTATTTCAGAAAAAGTCCTGTGTTCTATCCTGAGACTAATCTGCACTCTTTTCTAAATTGTTCCAGTAAACAGAAACCAGATAAATCTTGGAAGGAACAGCAATATTCAGGGAACTCAGCAAAGATGCAGTGAAACCTGGGCTAAAGCTTGTCCCACACCAGCCCTGCAAAGAGAAGTGCAGGGGCTCAGATCAGCAATCATCCATGCGGACTGGATCATCATGCTGGCTACTCTGAGGAGAGAGGGGTCTCACTACTTCTGCTCAGAAATTTCTTCCCGTAGATGAGAAACATTTATCAATGAAAGTTTAACCAATAATGATACTTATTTTAATTTTTTTTGTTTTCTTAAAATACAGCAATCAAAAGCTTTATTGCAAGATTCCCAAAAAAGTGTAAGCAAAGATCCCTTTCCTCAATAAATAATTTGTCATCCTTTACTCTCCAGTCTTGGTCTCTTCAACTTCTAACATCCTAACAAGTAATACTTAGCATTCAAGATGCTCAGAATTTACCATCTCAGTCACATAATTCTATGTTGAAATAAAAACCCATTTGCTTTTAGCTCACATTCCCTCCTTGCAGTCAGTACTCATTCAATTTTAGACCCATTTCTCCCTCCTTACCTGTCCGCTTGACCTTAGTTCTGAATGGATTTCCAGGTGGTTTTTAACTTGTAACAGAGCCTCTTTGGCCCTAAGATTTGATAGTTTTTTGCTGATCTGGGACTAATGCAAAGGACTAAGGACACCTCAGCAGGATTTAAGGCAGGGTAGTGGTACTGGACTGCTGAATGACACTGCAGAGCTCAGGCAGTAGGGATTGACAGGGACTGCTAAAAGCCGCCAGTTTTCATTTTTTTCCTGGGGTATAATCAGAGGCATTTGTTTCTTTTCCCACAGTTTTCTCTCATAGATCTCCTTTAGGGTTATAACCATCTTTTAGAAAGACTTAGAGAGTAATTGATTAATCACACCTCTTATACCCATCCAACAAGGTAATTCTTTCACCAGACCCAGGCTACAAGCTGGGGACAGGCCTTTTACCTTGCCCAAGAAATAGATGAGCTGTCAGGACAAGGGGCCACATCTAGGTGAGGTTAGGTATCCACCCAGTTTATTTCCAGAGACCCAAATAGTACATCAGATTTTGCTTTGCTTGCATGACTATACTGTGCTTAAAATAGTTTAGCTGTGGCTAAGGAGACCCCAAGTTTGATAGAGATTGTGCTGATCAAATTTTTTTAAACATATATTCCATGTTTAATATTCTCTTAAACACTTTTACTCCTCACTGATTGTGTCCCCTCTAGTTTTACAGCTCTATGATCCTTTTCTTCCTGGTAAATGCTTCAACACGTGTGTTTGACAACCATAAATGCCTACAAGCTGCCACCCCACCATGTATATGATTGATCAATCAATCTCCAGCAAGCACCTACAGTGAGAAGCTAGAGGAATACTTTTGGAAGGGCTATATTTTGCAGCATCTCACTTTCTCTCTAAACAGGGAACCTTTGTCTTGTTGATGAGACTTTGAAACAAATCAGAATTTGGAATAAATGGGCTTCTTTGATCAACCACTGGAAAGACTAGAATCAGCCACATTTTTAGACTTTTGTATTGCAAATAACTGCATCCATTTCACAGAGGTTCTAAGAGGGAAGACAGCTTTGGGGACTAGATAGAGCATCTCAGAAAGCTTCACTTAGTCATTTGGATTAACTTGGTTAGTTATCTTCAGTTTTCTCCTAGGTCATCCAGTCACTGTACAGAGTTGACATTAAATTAATTTGACCAGTTCTTCAATGAGATTTTTTGGTTTTATGTTCTTCCTGGGAGCCCTGAAAATAACTGTCATCTCTAGCTAAGAGGCCGTGAAAGATGAATGTGACTTAAAATCATCCCTGGGCCTTTCCATCCATTACTGGTAATCTATCACAGACATTTCTGAGTTGATAACCCCATCAATGTCTACTAAAAAAAAATCTATTTCATCTGAAGCAGAAGCTATCTTCACTAAGTTAAAGCAGGTTTTCAGTGCACAGGAAGAGTATTCTGATATTTATTTGGGGAGGAATAGACTTGCCATTCTGTTTTTTTTTTAGTTTGAAAAGTGTTCATAAATGCTATAACCAATGATTGTTTATATAGGCATTTCATTCTGCATTTAAAGGTGGCTTCAGATATGGGTTGTACAGGACTGGGGTGACAACCAGTTGCAATTACAAAAAGTAACTGCAGAATGCCACAACATCTTCTCTGAAGCTACCTGTCTGCTAAGCAAGATGCCCTTAACTTCATTCAGAATATTCTATAGCCCACAAGAGCTTGAGAATATGCTGCTAGAACAACTTTTAACAATGCTTCTAGACACTAATGCTGTTACCAATTTCTCTGTCAATCAACTTATACCTTCCTTGAATTTGCATAAATCTAAATGATGGGAAAACACATATTTAAATTTATTTAGATTTCTGTAATTACATTTGCATGAAATTTGTTTAAAGGATGGGATATGTGTAATGAACGACACTAGCAGAGCTCTATTGCTTTACTTGAACGGGAATAAGTGAATATATGAAGGGGTCTGGTTACAAGGCATAATTCAAAGAGAGTGTATAGATCACCTCTCTCTAAAGGAAAAAAAAACCCAAAAAACAACCAACAAACCAAAAAATAAGTTTTCATAACTCAGTTTGAAAAACAGAATAGCTCACAAAGCCAGAAAGTTTGGAACAAATCAGTAACTTAAAACCTGTGAAAGCTGATTAAAATCTTAGCTCCTGCTTAACATACTATGCTGGTGGTGTGTGTGCCTGCTGTGTTGACACCTTGGACCTTGCCATCGATTACATTCCAAATAGGTCTGACCTAGGTGCTCTTTAGAAAGGAATTGTTTAAAAATATCTCCAACAGCTTTCTACTTACATTATTACACTTTGTAGTGATTTTTTAAAGCCCATTCTTTTTGCAACCCAAGGCCTGCTAGTGATTGTGTAGTTTCATTTATATTGAAAAACTTAATATTAGGTAGCAAATTAAAATACTTCTTTAATTTTGAATTGTTTCAGAACACAGTCACACCTGCTGCCAACTAGTGTTATTAATGCTCATTCAGTCTGTTCATATTGCAAAGAAAAATAAAAAACTGAGCCCTAATTGCCAGTGTCCTAATGAACACAGCTGTGTCACAAGGCCAAAAGGTTCCTGAAACAATCCAAAGCCCACACCTTAGAAGGCAAAATAGGATAATAATATCTTTTTTCCTCTTTCTGCTCATGCAGGGAGAGACATGAAAGTTGAATTCTTCCTCTCTTGGTTCAAGGAGCTCTGGTTTTGTCCATGTACTAGGAATTACCTCAATCACAGAAATTTATATCACTGCAGATATCCACAGAGCATGAATGATCTTAAAAACAAAAATGATAAAAGTGAGGAGATAAAATAAATAATGGCATTACAAAGTAGTGATTCCTCCCTCCTAATTTTTTTAATTCTGTTTCAATTTCCAAACTGATCAGAAAACACAAAAAATGAGCATAGTAAGGTGGCTTGACAAGATGGATAGATAGTTTAAATTTTCACAAGGTCCATAGGAAGATTTTATGATAAAACTTTAGTTTGTGACTGAAGCTAGGGTCCTATATCCATAGCCAGAGAATTATATTTAAATGGTCTGATTATCTTGATTACTGCAAGCCCCACAAATATGTAGGTCAAATTCAAGATAATTTTTAATATATTTTGATGCTTAAAATAATATTATAGGATAGTAAATTCAGATTGATAAGGTATGAATATTTTGGCTACATACACCTAGATATTAGTGTCAGCTTTCTTTATTAGTCTGTTCTTCCATTGAGAGACAAAACCTGCTATCACAGGTTGTATCATACAAGGTAAGTATGTAACTTCTGGCACTGATAAAGTCAGATTATTTCCCCACATATCACAAACAATAACCCCATCAGGTTTCTTATATAAGAATCATAAAGATATACATGTTAAGAATATTGTTATTACTCAAAATCAGAAATTAGATCTGTAAGAAAAAAATAAATGAATGTGAAAAGGAGCCAGATAAGGTGGAAACAAATAAAAACTCCAAAAAAACAAAACACGCACTAAGCATCAGAATTTTGCTTATGGAATAATGAGAAGATAAGAACCAACACTGTGAAGAAAAAAGTATAGAAGTTCTTAGAGGGAAGTACTATCGAAGTTGAGAAAAGGGTTTAAGACTAAAGAAATCAAAAAGGACAGGTATTATTGTATGCTTGAATAATCTATTTTTATGGATGCCATGGAGCTTATTAAACACTTCAAGGGAAAACATCCCCTACACCTAACTGGAAAAAAAAATCTGTCAGTATCAAAAGGAGGATTAAAGTTTCACTGACGACTACTGGGCTTCTGTCATTGATTTTCAAAAGACAAAGGTCAGGTGCTTGTTTAAACACATGTGAATGTACCTATTCACTAAAAAAGTCAATCGTCTTGATGGTTAAAGTCAATATCAAAAGCCTTGGACAACAACTGTTCAGAAGCATAAAGATTTTCTTAAATTTGCAACTTCACCAAGATTGCTTATTCTATGCATGAATTGAAGGTCCTAACTAAATTCTGTCTCTTTACAAAATTAAATTATATTACATACTGCTGGTATCTCTGGTAATATGGGTGATATTAACAGTATATTTCTTTCATCAAAATTATTGATATTATTAGCAGTTACAGATTGACTATAGATAAAAAAAGATTTTCCTCTAGACCTAAAGAAAATCTTCTGGAAGTTCTGAGGTCTCAAAATCTCATTGCATTTAATAAAATAATGCTAGCGTCGCTAGAAAGCAAATTTTGCTTCAATAACAGCCTTGAAACTATATAAAGAAACAAAACCACATATCTGGCTTTAGTTCAGTGTTTACCTCACACAAATGCCTTTGCTTCACTGTTCCATTATCCACCAGCAGAGTATGCCATTCCTGGAAAACAAGCTCTCATTCCACTAATGGTATTGCTTAAAGAGCATATTAAGATGCTGGTGTTTTTATTCAGGAGATATCCATACATCTTGCACAAGTAATTTTATTACCAGTAATCCTTTTAAAAGGCTCTCTTTGCTCAGTTGCTTTGCCAATAGCCCTTGGCTTGGTTACACGACAATGGCACTCACTCGTAGCGCATGAACTGATAACAGATGAACCAGCTAATACACTGGTGCTCTCTGATCACTCAAAAATCACAGAACCCCAACCCATCAAAGGAAACAAACATGCTTTACAAAGCCCCAGATAGTTTTGTTTTATTTATGGCTGAAAACAGCAAAGAAAGCTGAATAGAGCATGTCCTTTTACACATTTTGCGAAAAACAGCAATTACCAGGAAACAGAGCCACTAACTTTTTAAGGAGAGCTGGCATACACAATGATATAAAAAAATCAGCCTCTAACTGCAGGACAAGCATCTCTTTCATGAAGGAAAGAAGCACCAATATGAAGGTATGGACTACAAGGCATATAATGAAATACTCTAATCACACCAAGAGATTCAGACTAAGAAGTTTTGCTAAATATTCAAACACTGCCTGAATTAAATCTGAAGACTATTTTCCATACTATGAATTATGTCAAATTCATTAATGAATAAAAACTGTTAACCTCAATACTAACCTTGCACTTTTCTACTGTAGAGTCTACTCCTTGTTCCTGAGATAGTGATTAAAAATAGCAACTGTCATTGTATGTATACACAGATGATGCAGGAGGCAGTGTGCAGAAGTGTTTTAGAATCACCAAGCAGCAGTACACAGAAAGGCAGAGAATAAATTAAACCAAAAAATAAGCCTCAGGCTGATGTGTTTGAACTTCACTGCAAACATTCTTCATACATATTTAATTGCTCCATTGAGACTGTGACTGTTCTGGAGATGTTCCAGGCATTATTTCCATTCCATTAGTACACTTGCAGTCTGTGTACTCCTTAACCCAAAATGATTGATTCTATAAATGTCTTCCCACTTACTGACCTGAACACTAATTGAGGTTGTGTATAGATTAAAAGACAGTGTATGCTTTTTGAAACCAGCCAACATATATTGTAGTCACTGAAAAATCTTGTGGCACAAGAAGAAAGTGGTGCTCTTAACTGAAGACATCAGTATGTGGTTTCACAGAAATGTTTCAGGTAGGAAGAGTTGGAAATCATACAACAGGTTGACAAACTTTGCTAAACAACACTTAATACAGAAGCTTAATTCTAAGTCCCACCTTTCTGAAACATAAAACAATCATTTTTTGAAATACAATTATCACGTACCAGATGCTTTTGTCTGGGCTTGCACCTTTTAAATTAAATTTCTTTGGGAGAAAGTACAAATTTTTTACATTCCATAAAAATAAAACTTTAGGATTCAGATAATATTATGAGTTCAGATACATAAAAGAGGAAAAGTTGAATTTTTTAAAACACCCTAATTAAAACTAAGATAATGTTGTACCCTACAAATTATTCTACTATGAACCAAAACTTTTCCTGTTCAAATTATTAAAGTTAAATATAATTACAGTATATCAGCTAAAATTTTGAGTAAGCCACCCTGAGGAAGCAATGCTCAAGATCTCCACAAGTACTGCCCTGATTCTGGATTAACCTTGAGGTGCTGGAGTATGCATATTCAAAGAAGGACAACAAAACCTATGAAGGGTCTGGAGCACAAGTCCATATCACAAGTATATGGAACAGCTGAGAGAAATGTGATTGTTTAGCCTGGAGAAAAGGAGAACTTTTTCAGGGGAGACCTTACTGTCCTCTACAACTGCCTAACAGGAGGCTGAGGACAGGTGGCATCAGTCTCTTGTAACCAGTGATATAAGATATGATATAAGATGAAAGAATGTCAAATTGTGCCAGGAGAGGTTTAGATTGGCTATTAGGATAAGTTTCCCCACTGAAAGAGTTCTCAAGCATTGGAACCAGCTGCCCAGGGAAGTGCTTGGAGGTATTTAAAAGACATGTAGATGTGGCACTTAGGGACAAGGTTTAGTGGTGAACATGGTAGTGCTGGGTTAACGGATGGACTTGAAGGTCCTTTCCAATCTCAATGATTCTATAATCAACCTGAAAACTACAGACAGTCTTAAATCCTTAGCATTTAAGACATTACAATATCAGTTGTGTCACATTTTAAAAGAAAAAATGCCTTATAATAGAGGTATGCTCATGCAGCTTGGTCAAGCCTGTATCAGAAATTGAAAGTATACTTGGGAAGCACTAATACTCATATTATATTTTATTTATAATTTTTACAAACATGAGTATGTTAGAATTCATGTGACAGAATACTAAAGAGAAGCTCAGACAAGAAATCTGGACCTGTCTTTGAGAGAAGTTTCATCCTGAGAAATAATGCATTAAAAATTACATTGCCAGTGCTGTCTTGCTCCAGACCCTCCAGATCAAATTTATTCAATTTAAAACTGATTGTTTCCCACTTAAATTCCATCTCTCAACTCAGTATATCATTTAAAAGCCAAATAAGATATTTCCAGCTTGTTTACTATCATTGAAAACATGCATCACTCTATTTCCTTCCCAAGACCTATGCTTCCCGTGCTATGCCAACTGGCCTTGAATATTTCAATAGATGAGGTCAGGTCAAAGCATGCAAATAACTGGAAGCTGAGCATGTGTTCTGGTCCACTTTTTTACTGGCACACCACTTCTGTGAGCTGCAAGTATATGTTTATAGTCAAGGGATTTAGCACATTTCTGTGCCATGTTTCTTTTTAAAATTACAATTCCAGGCAGTAACCTCCATGGGGCAGAGTTCACTTCTGGGCTGTCAAATGCTGGCACAATGGAGGTCCCCTGTAAGAGCATTTATAACAGCAGTTTGTTTTTAAACCATGGTCACAGGTGTTTGTTTATACCAAACTAATTTTCTAAAAATTATAAAATTATTGTTTTATTTTATAGTAGGGATCACAGAAGCAGAATGGTTTGGGTTGAAAGGGAATTTAAAGATATTCTTTTTCCAACTCCCCTGCCAGCACCTTTCACTATATCAGGCTGCTCAGAGCATTGTCAAACCTGGCCTTGAACACTTCCAGGGCTAAGACATCCACATGTTCTCTGGGACAATCTCTTCCAGTGCTCCACCACCATCACAGGAAAGAATTTCTTCCTTACATCTGGTCTAAACCTATCCTCTCCTCATTTAAAGCCATTCCCCCTCACCCTACCTTGACACCTCTTAGTAAAAAGTTCCTCTCTATCTTTCTTGTCAGCCCCTTTAGTCACTGCAAAGCTATGATAAGGTCTCCCTGGAACTCTTTCATCTTCAAGCTGAACAACTCCAGCTCTCTCAGCCTGACTTCAAGAAGAGGTGCTTTAAAAAAAAATTCAAACAAACCCATCTAAATGAAAAGTATCATGAATGAAAAAGGAGCTTGCACTGGAGCCAACAAAAGTGCACACTCTCAAAGAGGTTTGTTCAGAACTGGGACAAAGCTGTATCTAGTATTTTTAAAATAAGAAATTAATTACTTTTTTATTATTTTAAGCATAGCATTGAATAAATTAAAACTTCCATAGCAAGTCACAAAAGTGAAATTAAAACCTCCTTCATTTTAATGTAATAATTTGATAATTTCCTGGTCCTTGCCCTTTATCTTCTCAATTGTAGGATAGTCTTTAACAAATGAAATTAAATTCAATTTTTTCTATAGCAGAACTAGCAGAATCTGGTAGGATGTGTAAAAAAGAAATGGGGAAGCAGCAAACAAGAGTACAACAGCAAAAAGCAGGAAACAAAGCTTTGAAAAATATGAAGCTTTCTCAAGGCTGAATAAGTTGTTTTCCAATTGTTTTTCACTGGCTTTGCTTTACCCCTTGGCCATCACAAACAAGGGCTGATGCCCTTTTCACTGAAATCCAGAAATATTTACTCTTTGTCTGCATGAGAAGCAGCACTGTGCTGACCAATGCACCAACACAATCAGTAATACAAAGCAAACAGCAGTAAACTGGAGTCAAGGTGGTTTTGATTGAAGGAGTAGATAAATCATTTCAGTACATAAAGAATCTGAAAAGATGGAAAATGTCAAGTATTGTATTAAAAGTATTGTTTACTGAAGCTCTTTGATTAGTCAATATCACAAAATCACCCTGTTCATCAGGATAACTTCCTGCTAGACAAAACATGCTCAAATATGCATGGTCTGAAATTTAACTGGCAGCTGGTTTTGTAAAGGCTTAACTGCTAACATGATTTTTTGTGTTAAAAGAAGAAAAATCTAGCAAAGATGCTAAAGTATCAAAATGTACATAATGAAAACAAGAGCCCTGCAGGGCACCTTTTGTTAACAACCTTTTGTTGTGATTTCATTGAAAATTTAATCTACGCTTTGTTTTAGGCCTTGCTTTTTCCACAGTCACAATTGCAGTCAGACAACATGCAATTATCTGAAATAAAAATATAGCCACAATATGGTTCTCATTATGGTACCCAGCCTAAAAAAGATATGACTTTGAATGCCTTGATTAAGATAGCTGTCAGCAGATGCATTTAATTTTACAGCCATACCAATCTCTTCAAAGTAGAAAAGCAAGTAAGAAACAAAATAAAGGCTCCTTACATCTAAATTGAGGTTTTATACATGGACTAAATAAGTTTATATACATTCATATTTATAACTGTTTTAAGCACATCCTAAAAAGATAGTTTTAATTAAGTTTGCTTTTGTATTGAAAGGGGTTCATTCTGAAAATGGTCATGGAGTGTAAGAATCTGAATGGGGACAGAATGGGATAGAGGATGAAGTTGGCAGTACTCAAATAATAACTTTTTGCTCCAACTTCAAGTCCAGTCTTTACAAAAGACAGAGTACTATAATTCCTTTTTTAGGCCTAAATTTGGCTTTGAATATACCAAGGTATTTGAATTGAATTTGAATATACCAAGGTATTTTTTCCTTCTTTTAAGGCATCTCAGGTTAGAATTTACAACCACATTCTGGTCATGTGCAGCACTTTGAATCTCAAGATGTAATTTCACTGGAACCATTATAAATCTGTGGCTGTTAGCCTGTTTGCATCAGAAAACAGGTAGATATGGTGGAGAGTTTCACTAATTGTATTTGAAAAATTGATGCCCAAAACACAACAGAAGTCACATCATAAAGAACTATAAGGAAATCAAGAGGAATAAAACTTTTAAAATCAGATACTCAATGCCATATCCTTCTGAAAACTGCAGAAGATTAATAAGCTCATCCAAAGTGTCCCCAGGAAGACTGATTTCAGTTCCCACTGTTAAAAAATCCCATTGATACTGGTGGAACAGTTTCACTGTGCTAGTGTGTTCAGTTACACATGAAACCCACAGGTGTTAAAAACAGAATTTCTAGCTGACCTTCACTGGGCAACCAGTTTCAGAATTGCTTCTTCAGATGGATCTGAAAGCCAAGCAACATTTAACATGATAATGTGTAAATACTCAGTATTTACAGAAAATACAGGAATACTGATTTTATCATTAAGGGAAGATTGGTGTCTGACAGTTTCAGTGGTCTACTATGATGGCATTACAGCATTGGTGGTTAAGGAAAGAGCAACTGGCATCATCTACCTGGAATTGTACAAAGCATTTAACATTGTACTGCATGACAGCCTTCCTTCAAACTGGAGAGATGTGGACTTGAAGGATAGACCAGTGGGTGGAATGGCTGGATGACACTCAAAGAGTTGTGATCAGTCACTTGTGATGGGTTATGATCCCAGGGGTTGGAAGTGGGGCGGGCACTGTGTCACATCTGTGTTGGTGACTTGGACAGCAGCATCAAGTGCACCTCAGCAAGGTTGCCAAGACCAAACTGTGTGGTAGAATCAACATGCTGGAGGGAAGGGGACTTTCACAGGATTAAGGGGTGGGTCAGTGCAAACTCATGAAGTTCCAGAAAGCCAAGTGCAAGGCCCTGCACCTGGGTCAGCTTAATCCCAAGCACAAGTACAGGATGGGCAGAGAATGTACTGGATTACTTTCTCCCCTTGGTAAAGGAGCCCTGGGGAGAAAAACTTGCAGGTGTTAATGGACAAGAAGCTTAATGTGACCTGTCAATGGGCATTTGCCCAGAAAGCCAAACGTGCCCTGAGCTTCAGCAAAAGCAACATGGGCAGCAGGGTAAGGGAGGAGATTCTGCCTCTCTACTCCACTCTCAGGACCCTACTGAAATGCTGCATCCAGCTCTGAGACCCCCCAAAAGAAGGACATGGACATGTTGGGGAGAGTCCAAAGGAGGAACAAAAAGGTGATCAGAGGGTTGGAGCACCTCTCCTATGAAGACAGGCTGAGAGAGGTTGGGTTGTTCAAAACAGAGAAGAGAAGGCTCCAGGGAGACTTACTGCAGCCTTCCAGAACCTAAAAGGGGCTACAAGAGAGGTGGAGAGGGACTTTGCACAAGGGCATGTGGTGATAGGACAAGGAGGAATGGCTTTAAACTGAAAGAGGGCAAGTTTAGATTACATATAGGGAAGAAATCCTTTCCTGTAAGAGTGGTGAGGCACTGGAACAGGTTGTCCAGAGCAGTTGTAGATGCCCCATCCTTGGAAGTGTTCAAGGCCAGCTTGAATGGGGCTTTTGGAAAACTGGTGTAGTGCAAGGCATTGGCAGAGGGGCTGGAAAGAGATGATCTTTAAATTCCCTTCCAACCTATGCCATTCTACAATTCTAGGAGAAAGATGAGTCAGAAGTTAAGCTAAGTACATCAGCAAATTCTAAGGTACAAATTTAAACATGCCATTAGGGAGAAATATATTTTTTTAAAAATACTCCAGCATTCCAGGAAGGCAAATAATTTCATGACTTTAATCATCACATTTATTTTAGAAAACTGTATTGATTTTTGGCATCCAGCCATGACAAAGTCTATGAACTCTGGCTGTGAGCATGAGCAGCTGAAACACTCACTTTCTGATCTCCATTGAACTTTTTGGGCTTTCAGAGTTCACATCTTGCACAAAACCACTGGCTGACACTGCAGCTTCTGTATGTACCAGGTCTTTGGTGTGATGGATTCTTTACAGCTTTCCCAGAGAAATGAGTTTCACTTGAACTGACCGTGTTTTGGGCTATGATTTTGCCAGGCTTCTGCACACTGCAGCAAGGATGCAAGACTGAATTTCTCCATTGATAGTCTGAAATGTTTCCTTTTGTTGTAAGAATAATACTCCACAATATGCATGCTGATGTAATTGCAAGACTTGGAACTTCTATCTTGGAGTGGCTATCTCAATTATCAGACTATATATTTCTATTTTTATATTATATATTTCTTTATCTTTAGCACTTTTGTCTGACTATATAATCACATAATGTGTATTACATGACAGCTAGACTCATCCTGATTTTGGGGTGGACCAAGAATGAGGCCTAGGCTAGCTGTAAATGCTGAAGATAGAAAACAAAGTCTAATAACAAACAAAGGAAGGAAGGTAAAGAGCTCAAGCAGAAAGTGGGCAGTGATATAACAACAATCACATCACTGATTCTGCTCTTCTAGAAAATCTTCCAGTGCCTGAGTGGGAGAAGAGGTGTCTCCTGCTCAGCAAGAGTTCTGCAGAAAGTGGAGAGAAGGTGCTAGAAAATAACTTGCTCCAACTATGGTTGAACAAAGAACTGCAACAGCCCATTCAGAGAAAAGAACTTTTTGGAATTTCACAAAGAAAATTTTTATCAAAGAATTAGAGCTTTTCAGGTTTTGGCATAGAATGTGATTTTATGAAACTACTGTCATTTGGCAGTACTGTTATTACTGAAACATTGGAGACACTGCACTTAAAGAAGTTTTATTAAAGCGATACACTGGATGAAATATTTTTAGTAATTGTTCATGATATACCTCTTTCTCAGTAATAGAGATGGAATAAAATGTACTTTTAGACTTTTAGAAAGAGGTGAACATGAACTGCCATACCCATCCAATTACGAAGACTATACTTAGGAATCTAGCAATTATGTAGGAATAAAAACAGGTTTTTTTCCTAGCAGGCTCTCAACTACTGAATTGCAAGTATCTACCAAATATAACTCAAAAAACTTAAACAGGATGAGGAACCGAAAAGATATGGTATAAAATAAATACATACTACAGTGGTTCAGGGAATTTAAACCCAAATTAAAGGTGAAATTTATGTCTGTGGGCCCAGTGCAAAATCCCATTGCAGCTAATGGATAATGCTTTTCTCTCTTCAGTATAATTATCTTTCAGCCACACTGGTCTGTGAATAATTTTTTTCAAGCCCAGGACATGAAATGTTTTCACATGAGCCCTTACCAGGGAAATGGTGAAAGTGCAGGGGTGTTAGGAGCTCCCTTTCTGCCCTTTGCTGCCCTCTCAGGTGTGTGGTTGAGTGTGTGTATGTAGATGGGCACGTGTGGTGTACTTCATGCAAGAGGAAAGCTGCCACACTATACTCACTCTCCTCCTCTGCCTCCTGGTCTTATTCATGCCAATACAGATAAGAAGCCACATATGTTTTTGTTTGATTTTTAGGAGTCTCCATTAGAAAAAACCAGGATGAGACTGCTTTATGTAACTTGAATGAGACAAATAAAGCACTTAATCTTCAAGCTAAAGAGATCTCACAATTTTTGTTTGTTGCTTTGGTTTTCAAGTTGGTTTTTTTTTTTTTTAATCTCAGAGTTCAGATCTCCCTAAACTCAATTATATATCTCTCAAATGCTTTGCCTTGAGAAGAAAAGTGAGATGAAGAGTGATTTGTCTCACTATTCTTCCTATCACAACTAGGGTGTGGGAAAACGCATGACACAGCCTTTCCAAACAGAGACTGGCAAGGCAAGCCACAGATTTCTTTCTTGGTAGCTGAGACAGATGGGAGACTTCCACCTGCATGCCCTCCCATATGCATACCTTTTCTGTGCTCATACATAAATAATGTCATGCAAAGCACCCTCCCCTCGTGCAGTGCATTAGCAGTCTGTGCAGAACACGCTCCATGCGGCCACATGGGAGCCTGGCAGTGATTGCAGTCCCTGAGATGCTCCCAGGAAAGCCAGGGAAAGGTTGAGACAGACCACAGGGTTAGATCAGCAAATGCAATGTGGGAAGCCACCCTCCCCACAGCTGAACTAGGGCCCCAGGTCATCCTGACCCTTTCCTTTGGCAAACAATGCAGCATTTTGGGCTATTGCTGTGCTGGAGGAAGGGAAGAAGGGAAGAAGGGAAGAAGGGAAGAAGGGAAGAAGGGAAGAAGGGAAGAAGGGAAGAAGGGAAGGGGAAGGGCAGACATTCTGCAGGGACTGAGTGACACTTCCAGCCCTTTCCTTTTGCAAACAATGCAGCATTTTGGGCTACTGCTGTGCCAGAGGAAGGGAGGAAGGGAAGAAGGGAAGAAGGGAAGGGCAGACATGTTCCTCTGTGGACTGAGTGACACTTCCAGCTGACAGCAGTACCCACTGGGGAGAGCAGGCTGGTGGGAGAACCCTGAATTGCTGATACAATAGTTTTCATGCACTGAGGAGGGCTGGCATCTGAGAACAAGGTCCAAAAATTGTATCTGACTCATGTGGTTCCCAAGCCTCAGCCATTCTGGTGAGTTTTGACCACCTTTACTTTTCCATACTAGAACTGTAAAAGCACTTTTTTATCCTAGTGGAAAAGTTTTCCTCAGGACATGAACTTTTTTTACAGGACCAAACACAGATATGAATAAAAACTTTCCCACAAATATTTCTGATAATACAATATTTTTTGAATTTTTTCACTGTTTTCAAATATTCAAGGTAATAAATAATGAAAACTAAAAATAGGCAGAAGTCTTAAACAACCCTCATTTACATGAAAGGAAGTTCACCATTATGTATGATAATGAATTATTTTCAACATTTTTTCATGCTAACAAATTGTTATTTCACAGCATACCTTAACAATGATACCCAGGATTAAATAAATGCTCTCAAAAATCTTTTAGCCATTTCTTGAAAAATTATAATCGTACAACTTGACGGCCAGACTAAATGTAACAATCACTATTCATGGACAGTTTTATCCTGACAGAATATATTTAACAATGCCAGACAAGATTAGTAGTCAGATCACTCAATATAAATCATCTATGGAGGACCTTATTGAAATTTTTGTATTGAGACAAAAAGGAAACCATAAGAAACTTATGTATTGTCTTGCTTATCCAAACTGATATTATTGACTTGGGTTATAGTATAAGATTTACTGTGAACAATAATATTGGAAAATATTTGTATATTCTTTTATACTATTTATGCTATTTACCAGGAAATCTGCCTTACCTTTGGGATGATTCTAGGTTTCTGTTCAGTAGTCAGTACCTTATACCAAGATAAATTACTTAAATATGAAAGAATTAATAGATAAACTTAAAAGCCTTCAAACCAGAAAGAGAATACTGTATATGTATCCAAATGCACATATATCATACATACATTTATTTCATTGTTTCATGCAGTTTTATTTGTGGGAATGTATCCCAAAAACTTTTATTCAAACTTAATGAAAGGTTTGTTTTGTTTCGGTTAGCACAGAACTTAAATTGACTGAGCTATAATGTGTAGTTAGTTTTTCTCAATTAAGCCTATTGTGAGGAGAATGAATGTGTTTAGAAGCCATCTTTAGAACATTCATATATGTGAAAAGAACATACTTTTCCAGTATAAACTTATCCTCTTGATTGTGAAAACATACAATATGGAAATAAAATTTATGAAACTAAACATAAACATAGGTGCAAACTAAACATAAACATAGGTGCATAATAGAAAATCTCTTATAAAAACTGCTTTTATTTCTTTGTAGGTGATGTGGCTATCTAGCTCATAAGGAAGCTTTCTCTAGTTCCAGGGTACAAAATATTGTCCAGTTAAGAATACTAACCTAAGCTATGTTTGACACAATCCAGTATAAACATATGCACATAAATTAGAACTCTCTAGTAATTCTGCAAAATTATTTTTAATAAAAACTTCTAAACCTATATTACTAGCTTGATTTGCTAAACTAAAATACTGTGATTCCTAACACACATTTCTGAGCATTTATAGCTGTTTTTTTTTATTAAAGAAAGCTAGTGGGAGCTTACGGAAATACATACTAATATAAGAATATTTAGTTTGCAAAGTCAAACAGCAAACATAGAGAATCAAAAATTTACAACTATCTGTATTACTTTATTTCTTTTCCCTGTAGGTATCTGTTTTGCATTATTTCAGACAAGAATCCTGTGTCAAAGGACAATTGTCTTTATTGCACCAATAAAGACGGATCATTGTGTACACATACAGTGAATATCTAGCCAGGGACATCACAGAAATGGATTCCAGCCTGGAACTTGCATATTCAAAATTTCAGTTTGTGTATATTGTTCCATCACCCTGTCTGCAATCAAGATCCAGCTGCACAATCCACTCTTATCTCTACATTCCCCCATTTTGATAATCTACCTTTGAATATCAATTTTCTGTTACCTGCTTACACAGACCTCAGAAGCTCTTTTCCTCTATTGCCATAAACTTGTTTCTTTTTGACTGTGCTCTTTTTTTTGGCTAAAAGTTCACATTCTTTATGCTTTGCTTATTATAAACCCTCCATACTGTGCTAGGAAAATTTTGAGGGCAATTGATATTGGAGCAGTTTGTCAAAATAGAGTATTCAGGTCTTGCCTCTATTGAGCAAACTGTGCCCACAGCCCAGAGACGTCCTTATGATTTGATTCCAGCTACTACAGTCAGGTCCCCCCAGGATGTGGCAGGTGAGTGCAGCAGACACTGTAAGGAGGAGACAGTGATGCCAGGCACACAGCAGGCAGAGGCAAGCCCGGGCCTGGTGGCAGGGGCTGTGTGTTAGCATGGGCAGTGGCTGCGCAGCCCGAGCACCTACTGGGCACAGCTGTGGCTGCCCCTGACAGCACCACCAGCCGCACTGCTGGGGACAGCTCACTCCTGGGCAGATGTGTAGGGGACACCTTTAGTGTAGGTTGGGCTTATTAAATGGTTGGAGAAAAATAAAAATAATTATTTTTTAATACAAAACAATCAGTCCTCTCAAATTCTACTTCGGCCCCTGCTTCATCTAATACAAAACATCAAGTATGGTTCTATATTGTCTTATTTATTTATCTTACCACTAGCTACAGCTGTTGACTTGTCATCAGTCTTGTCTAAGATCTTTTTTTTTACTTTATTCAACAAACTTATTTTTGCTTCTTTCAAATGCCAGCCCTCTCTTGCCATATATAATTTATCTCTCCCAAATCAGCCAAGTTATCAACATATCAAAAAAAATCAGCCTGTTTCAAGTAATGCTTATAATTTTGTAATACTGATGGTGATGACAGAGTACTGGAGACAGTGGTCTGTAGAGAGACTCATCTGACAGCAGGAGGTGCAGATATTTGACTCCTTGTGTGTATCTTTGTTTTGTGACCCACAAACATGAATGCACTTCGTAGTAATTCCATCAGTGTTCAAGATGCTTCATTGCTACCTAGAAGTCCTCTTGACAACACACTTTCTTAAATCCATGAGAAAGTGTGTTTGTATTTGCATTGCATCACTTAGCAATGTAACAGCATTACACAAAGCTGTCTCAGAAGGCTGCAATTAGCCATGAGCAGAGCTGGAAACAACCAAAATGGGGACCTTTATGGAAAAAAAAAAAAAAAAAAGACAACCTCTGACTTCCAAAAAAGTTGAAGGCACTTCAATGAACTCCTCAGTGATGGACCACACAAAGGCAAATAGCAACTGATCATTCTTTAGCTAGATGAGCTGTTTGTGGAAGAATTACATTGTGAAGAAATTCACAAGTCAGCCAGAATCCTCAGGAGCAACCAACAAGCGGCTGCTGACAATGCTTCCAGAGAATGATTTAAAAGAGGAGATGATAAGATAAATCAAAATATTTCTGAATTAGTTGCATTGGAGAGCTGAAAACATTTACAAATGAAAAACAAAGCAGACACAAATTAGCTATCATAAATAAATGGATGGTGCATTAACCACCTTTACAATCCATCCATCTTTGGTACATTTACAGAAGTTTTCTAATTTTGCAAAGTAAACACAAAAATAAAAAAGACACTGGCAGAAAAGCAAGTCAAGTTCGTATCTAAGGTTTTCATATCATCAACCACTTTAGACTGTATATCATGTATCTATACTAGGAAAAATAAAAATAAGTTCACAGTGTTGCAGTAGCTCTACTAAGCAGGTGTGCTACTAGAAAATGTCCTGAATAAATGGATTTTTTGACCTACCAGTATCTGTGCAGGACACACTGTTGAGGATGCTTCATTTAGGACATTTGAGAAATGAGGCTATACACATCACATTGCTTAAGCAACAATAAAGTAAATACAAAAACCCTATGTTACCATGCTTAATATCATCACTCCTTTATTTTTCCTATCTGGAGGAGAAAACAAAAAATTTGCTGATGTCTAATTTGCACTATATAAATAATGTCTACAGAATATAAACTATCATCCAGGCTATTTTATTTCACTGCTTAAAGCTAAAAATAAAAGCATCTATGTCGCCCTTTAGGTTTTGAGCATACCCTTTTGTATGAGGTTCTTGCATGAAAACCCTTTTTTTTTTTTACTTATCACTAAATTGAACTTTTGGTAGGATTTGTCTCTGACTATTTTTAGAAATAAAATACTGATTTTTAACATTTCAGAGTAGAAGAAAATTGCTTGCAATAATATTTAAGTAATTTTAATACGGTTTTATTGGTCTCCCAGTCTGGCATATAAATTTGAAAACTATCATGTCACCTTGCTTTTTAATCCTTTTTAACAATTTTTCCAGTCTTTTCATGTAATTAAGTTTTTTCTTAAATCTTAACTAATCTCCTTTTCAGTCTTTCAGACAAAGCTTTCCTTCAGACAAGGGTGAAAAAAATCAATGATGTTTTAGACAGGGCTTTTTGCTCAGATGACATTGTAATCATTGGCTGCCCACTTGGCACCTGTCTGTGAATTTTTTTGATACATCTGCTTTACCTTTTTGCCCATCCCTACACAGAGACAGAATCTTCCTCTGCACATTCTGCAATGATGACAAGGAGCTGCTTGAATCCCCCTACCCCCATCTATAACTTAAGTATTCAGTCACATTATTTTTTTCACCTAGTTTTCTAAGATCACTCTTTCATGCATTTTTCAAATTATTAACTTGATCTTTAAATTCTGTCACGTCACTAATATTTATGATGTATATAAATAATGAATACTACTTCAAACATTAAATAGCATAACTCCTCAGCCTTATCAATGTAGCAGAAAATTATTATTTTATTCATAACTTTCACTGCACATTGCTGAGATTATTTCTAAATGTTAGTACACTTTGTCTTACCAGTTTTCTTAATTGCACTCAGTAAAGAACTTTGTCAAAACCCTTGGGAAAATCCAAATAAATTATACCAAGTATTTTTCCTTCAACCATTACTTGGATGACATGTGCATACAGTTCTAACAGATCTCAGAAGGTTTTCTTTCAGCAGAGATTCCCTGGCTTCCTTTAGCAGAAATTAATCTAAAGTTTTGCTCCTAATTCCATTATTGAAATATAATGATCTATAATATATACTCATATATTCAATCTATTTAGCTAAAGATGAACTCAGACTTACAGGCTAGTAGGATATTATTAGTTTGCTGGAAAAAAAAGGCAGAAAAAGCAAAACAATATCCAAATTTTAATATTCAATTTTTCAATAGGCAACTAAGTGCTAATAAAATTTGCATCAGCTTAACTCCTTCAGTTCCTTATAAGCTTTGTGTGTAGCCAATCAGCCATCTCATTCTAATTTCCTTTCAAATGTCTCTTACTATTTCCTTTATTGCCTCAACTTAATAAAATAGCTAATTTTTACTCTTTAAAGTGCAAGATAGCTAACTGCATTTTTTATAGGAGACTTCACACAAACAAATCTTTCAGCTTCTTTGTAAGAGTTCTTTTGACATCTGTTCTTTTAAAAACAGCAGGTCTGATAACATTTTCATGAGTTTTTTTGGTTCTGATATAATTGAAAAAATCTTCGCTATTTCTTATATCTTCAGCTATAAGGTCTTCAGAATGCTTCTTAGAATATATATTCTCCATCTTCCATTTTTCCTGTCATAATTTGTGTTCTGTTTCAATAGCTACATTTGTCTGGAATTTATCTGGAAGAGACTACATTTGAGGTGAAATAAACTCTTAACCCTCACATCTTTCCGTGTTGCTTTTTAATATTTTTCTTAATTATCTGAGGCAGATGTGATATTTTGAATCCTATTAATGTGGTAGTTCAAAGAATTTCTATAATTAAGTTCATGGCCACAAAAGGAAGTTCAAATATCTACTTTATTACAAGGAATTACAGTGGGAATTACACCCAAATATTATTGCATATTATCAAATATTTGATAATATGTGGGTGATTATATTATATACATATTATATATTATCAAATATATATGTACATTATATATATAATATGTATTATATATATATATTGTCAAATATATAGCAAAAGTTTCACAACTCAATTATAAAGCACCAAAATAGAAGAAAAGAAAATTTATAAATCACTTTTAAAATTGTATTTCTACACCAACTCTTTCGACTAGGAATTCCTCACTCATATACCATTTTTGCAATTTTTACTTAGACCAGATTTAGCCTTTTTTTCAACCATATCTCTTTCTGCCACAGACAGTCATAGAAGACATGTTTTTCAATGCTCCATAAAAGGTTTGTTTACAGTAGTTTGATTTTACTGTTTTCCTACCAGAATAAAATGATCCTAATATTTCCTTTCTTCCAGAAAGCTCTGGCAGACTTTCCCCAGTCTGGGTAGGGTTTATCCTGAAGCATCATATCTGTGACCTACAGAGAAAGTAGAAACAGTAGACAGTTACACTAAGGCAGTACTAGCAAGGACTTTAGGAACATTTTATTTATGTGTGGCACAGCTGCATCAGTTCTGATAATGATAACAGACAGTGCACTAATAGTGTGCCCAGTGTTATTTGCAATCAAGATAATGAATATTGGGCTACATATTGTGCCTCTAGAAGTGCATGCAACTCCTTGAGAAACAATGAAACCTGTAGAGATCCAAAGATAAGAAGATAAGAGGAACCAATCTGAAAGTTACAGCAACCTACAGGAGGTGAGTTACATTCCCCTGTGGCTGTGGAGCTTTCTGGCCCAGTCTGGGAGAGGAGAAGCACTTCCCTGAGAGCAGCATCAGCAGAATTTCCACTCCTGAGACCAGAACTGCAGCTAGGGAGTGGAAGCCTGTGCATTAAGCACTAAATAACACTTATAATGTCCTCTCAGTTCCTGCTACCAGTATAAAAAGCACACTTGGGACTGGCAACAGAAAAAAAACCCCTTAAAACTGGCAAAAATTTTTAAAAGTGTGAAATATTTATTCTCATTTTCATAATTCCTGTCTAAAGAGACCATCTGTTTCTCTGTCCAGATACTCATATGTATGCAGTACTTCTGGGTGGTACATGGAAGGATTAAAAATGACTTTCAGCTCACTGAGGGAGGTGAATACCCCTCAGGCACCTGCTTCTTTGGGAAGCTGTGTTTTCATATCCATTTACTTCAAATTAACTGTACTAAAAAGCACCAGAAGTTACACCACAATAAACTCATAAATTCTGTTGTGCAAAAGATGCAGAGTGGAAAGCCTATCCATTTGTAAAGATTTAAGAAATAATTGATCAGATAAAGGAAAATTGGGGTGACCACCTGCTTCAAAATGCAGATAAGTAACCAAATTCCATATCACTGTTATCAGTAGAGAGTGGGAAATTACTATGTGTTGTGATCAAAATGAAAATAAATATTAAGATTCCAGAAGGAAATAATTTCAAAGACAAAATTTCACACATGCTTTAAAATCCAGTTTGTCATACAGAGTGTAAGCTACCACTTTCAATCAATGACATTAAGAGGGTTTATCAAAGAGAACATGTGGCCAGTGAGTAAATTAAAAATAGATCCAAGTGCTAAATTTTGGCTTCAAATCCATTTGGGGTTAAAAGAGCTCAGTGTATTAGCATGGGCTGGGTCCAAAGGATAATGACTATGTTAAATAAATAGAAATGCACATTCTAGAATTGTATTATTCCATTAAACCTAACCTTAACAAAGAAAAGATAATATTCTAAAATACCACTTTTAATAGCTGTTTAATGTGGGTAAATCTTTTCTCTGATCAGCAAGCTATAATATTTTTTAATAAGATCCCAATTATCTAAATAAATATTTCAATAAATATTTAAGGTGGAACAAGACTTCTGTAAAGATTTGATTCAATTCATTTAGTAACACTTTTTTGTCCTCTTAGGAATAGTCTACCTAGTAATGAATATTTGCAAAGAAGAGCAGCTATTTCAAGAGGCTTTATACAAGTTTCAAAATAGTTTCTCCAGATGCTTTCTGGAAAATTATTATATTTGGGAGAAGGATGCAATTTGCAGCTCTATGACCAATTACCAAAGGAGCATGTTTCATAAGAATGACATTCGAGATGGAGATATTTTCTGAGGAAAATGGCAAGATGAGGCAGGAAATGTTCTTTCTGATACCAAATAGCTGGTTTTCATCTCCCAACTTTGGCATTTTTTTAAAGTCATATCACCAGATCAATGTCAGGTCAGTTGCAGCTAAATTGGCTAAAGCAGAGACAGTCATTAAAGGGATGCATTCCATAAAGAGAAATCCAATTACCTTTTGCATTAGAGAAATCAAATTCATTTTCTGATTTGGTCAAGGACAGTCACTGTAGAAAACAGCTCACAGGAGAAAAGCACTCAACACTGTCATACAGCAGAGAAGTTTTAAATATATATTAAATACCCATTGTTTTTAGAAAAAGAAAAAATATAAATTTTAATTTAATTTGCAGAGCTTCATGAAAAGAAATGTGGGTTTTCTTCTTTCTCTATTTGTATTTCACAATGTTATTCCTGGACAGCATATATTTATTTCTGCTTTGCTGGACTATGTTTGAAAACATTGCTGATACATGGGAATAGAAAAAAATTGGACACTTTAGTAAATGTCTGCCTGCATCTTACATAATCAAAATAAAATAGGGAAAGCTACTTGCAATGTAATTAAGTAATGTATTTTTTTCTTGAACTAGGACATGCAATACACTTTAATCAATAATTACACTGCTTCAGTTCAAAAAGGAATGGCCCCAACATACAGGCAATATATACATTTTTGTTTCATTTAGTGTCTCATGAGAGAGAAACAGCTACACTATATTAAATTTCAAAAGCAAAACTATATCACACATACTGTCTGATTTTATAAGTTACACAAATGCCACAAAAATCTCAATTTACATTAATAATTACTATGTTTTATATATATTATGACATCTTAATTTTTATTTTGTCCTATAAAATATGACTTTATCAACTATTCATATTACTCACATTATATTAATTATGAGGCTAACTCCTAATGGTTTAAAAAAGATATATTGTTGTCAGTAATTGCAAAATGTTATGATTCCCATTTTTCATTACAGAAATATAAAATTGTTCATTTTGATATGCTCCTTTTGATGTTTGATACAATCATTAAACCACAGAAAGGCTTGGGTTGGAAGGGACCTTACAGATCCTCTATTTCCAGCCCCTCCCTGCCATAGGCAGGGACACCTTACACTAGACCAGGTCGTTCGGAGCCCCATCCAACCTGGCCTATGATAGATACTATTTTACAATATATAATACAATAATTTGTAATATTATATTGTATCACACAGAAGAAACAATCTGGGATTCAAAATCATTCAGAGCAAGTAAGTTACTCAGACAAGAAGTGCAGAAAGCAAAATCATAAAAAACTTAAAAAAAAAAACCCCCGACAATAGAGTAAGGTACCTAAGATATCTGAGAGGTACCAAGTGGTGCAGGAAGACACCTTAAGGATCATTATTCCTTCCATGCAGTTACTCTTTGAGCCTATTGCTCAGGATATGCTGCACATACTTTACATCTCTCCACACACACTTATGTCAAGTGACACTGCGTTGCACCTCACAGGGTCCTTCCCTTCCCAGCAGAGACAACCTCTGCACTGGGAGTGTCAGCTAAGGCAAAGTATCCCTTCTAAGTTAACAGCAAGTGAAATTTCCTTGAAAGAAAAAAAAAAAAAACGAAAAAAAAAAAAAGAAAATGGACTCATACTTTGGTCATGCCTACAAAGTATCATCGAAATACTCCACTACCAGGAACTATGCTATCATCATCTTCAGAGCACTAAGAGATAACCCACAGAAAACTCATGTGGCACAGGCTGCTTGCCAAGCTGCTTTCATCTAACAAACTGCATTTTAGAAATGCAGAAATATAAAACTACATCAGTTGGTTTGATAGTAGTGCTTCTTCATATAACCAGCTGCAGAAACTGTTTCTTACTAGAGAAATGGGCTTTGGGCTTTAGGACACAGTATATTCTATCCTGCAATATTCATGAAATGGAGACAAGCCCTTAACAGAGAATTTTCATTGCTTTATTCATACTTGGATAAAGCATCAAAACAGGGTAAGAGCAGCACTCCAGAATTCAACATTAGGTAGAAGAATCTAAGATCCACAAGAAAAGCCTCAAAACACAAACCAAATTATGAAATATGAAATATTTTTGTATTCTTTTGATGTCGCAGTGAGTAGCAAAAAGTCTAATGGACAGCAGGACTCCAACATAAAAATCAGTAAAGAAGCTGTTTGTTTGTGTGCAACTACTCAGCCAGAAGGACATGACATCACAGTGTATTGTTGGAAAACTGAGTACCCTGGATAACTGCATTTGCCAAAATATACCTATCTCTACCACTGTCAAATACATGATTCAAGCATTAAAAGTTTTCATTTTTTTCTATTTTTATAATCTTATAAATTTAAATATCTTGTTTTAAATCATGAACCGCTTTGCAAGTAGCACTGTATTAAGTAACCTCTATATAAGTAGCACTTGACACTCAGCCTTTAAACAGTGCATAATGTGCCCATCTCCACTCACCCCAAACTCAAACCAAGAAACATTATTTTCAGTCCTGCAACTGGGGCATTTCATTGATAACAGTAAATATCATAAATTCCAAAATCTTTTAGAAATTATAGGGATGCCATAGTGACAGGACAGGCCAGAGGGCAGTTTCCCATGGCAAGATTATGAACATTGCATTCCTCATCAAAAGAATCCATCAATAGTTTTGCAAAGACTGAACACTGCCTATATGTTTCTGAAAAGTATGTGAGTTTTATTTCTAGAAAAAACAGGGGCTAAATCAGGTTAAAGTAATTATGTTTTCTGAAGTCAGAGTGTGAAGTCAATGAGAGCTAATGCACACCGCTGAGGGGATACACTTCCCTCGCCTTGCTGTTATGTGCTTTTAGGTAAGAGCTAAATATAGGTGTCCCACTAACTGCACATCAATTCTTTATCATATCTCAGTCTTCAAGTACTGTACTTCACCACAGTGATCATATACAAAACATTTAGTACTCAGTCATTAAAAGTTTCCATCCATCACTTTTCTCTTCTTTGAAATATGTAAAAATTGTGGAGCTGTTCACTTGATGTATAAAAGTAACCTATAGGGAAAATGTTTTTACACTTTTTTCATCTGGATTTCTGGGAGAAAATTATCTTCTGTGAATCGAGTCTGATACTCCTCTGATGGCATGACAGGATGGGTCAGCAAGGGGAGGTTAGCTGATGTTGTCTGTGTCAACTCCAGCAAGGCTTTTGACTCTATTTCCCATAATAACATCATGGATAAGCTCAGAAATTGTGAGTCAGATGAATGCACAGTAAGGGGGATCAAGAACTGGCTGAATGGCAGAACTCAGAGGGTTGTGGTCAGCCAAGCAGGATACAGTCAGTGGTGTTGCCCAGGGATCAATATTGGGACCAGCCTTAACTTTTCTATCAGCAATGTGGACAAAGGGATAGAATGGCACTGGAAGCCTGATAACATAAATCCCAACATGGTTTCCTACATTTTTTAGTGTTTCTCACAAAAGTGTCATTAAAACCTCATCAAGTTTGCAGAGAATGTAAAACTGTGGGGAGTGGTTGATATACTTTAAAGCTCTGCTGCTGTTCAGTGGGACCCTGGTAGGCTGGAGAGTTGGGCAGAAAGAAACCTAATGAGGCTCAGAGAAGGCAAATCAGGATCCTGCACCTGGGGAGGATAACCCCAAGTGCCAGCACAGGCTGGGGCTGACCTCCTGGAAGCAGGTCTGTGGAGAAGGGCTTGGGGAACCCGGAGGGTGTGAGCTGACTATGAGCCAGCAGTGCCCTTGTGGCCAGGAGGGCCAATGGTACCCTGGGGTGCGTTGGAAAGAGTGTGGCCAGCAGGCTGAGGGAGGTGATCTTGCTCCTCCACTTGGCCCAAGAGAAGCCACATCTGGAGTGCTATGTCAGTTCTGGGCTCCACAGTTCACAAGGGCAAAGAACTACTGGGGAGGGTCCAGGGGAGGCCACAGTGATGATGAGGGGTCTGGATCATCTCATCTTATGAGGAGATACTGTGGGAGCTGGGCCTGTTTGGTCTGCAGAAAACGAAGAGGGGATCTCAATACATATAAATATCTCAAAGGCAGGTGCCAAGAGGATGTGCCAGACTCTTTTCAGTGGTACCCAGAGACAGGACAAGGAGCAATGGCCATAAACTGAGAAAAAATAAGTTCTACCTCAACATGAGGAGGAACTGCTTTACACAGAGGTTTGCAGAGAACTGGAACAGGCCCACAGAGGTTGTGGAGTCTCCCTCCTCTGGAGACATTCCAAACCCACCTGGACACATTCCTGTGTCACCTGCTCTAGGTGACTTTGTTTTGACAGGGGTTTGGACTAGATGGTCTTCAGAAGTCCCTTCCAGCCCTTACAATTCTGTGATTGTATCTCAACTGTTACACATCTTACACATGAAAATATGCGATGCTTCTTTTAATTCTGAAATAGTTTTGGCAGTTGAGCAGAAGTGTCAAGAACTTTGTTACAGATTCTTCTGAAATAACTGTTAATTTATTTCAATCCCCTCTGCTGCATTTTGGAATAAACAAAATGTGTGTTTGAAAACAAATTTAACAAATATTTGTAATTAGGCTTACAGATCCATAAGGGGGGCAATATTTTTCAAGCTAAATATTATTAGTCAGCTGTAAATACACTACTAGATTTTAAAGTTTGTCTGCTTCCTCTATTTTGTAACATTCCTAACTTAGTTGATTTCTACCCTTAAAAAATTTAATCTTCTTTTAGGTTTCTTCTCCTTCAATTTAATTGCAATGAATTTTTTTCATATTTGCATTTTCAAAGCAACAACAATCACAGAGATAAAATGGCCCCTTCAATATACTTTTTATTGTTTTCTCATTTTAGTCAGAGCCAGAACATTGTTCTTGTCTTACGAACACATACTGTTCTAATAAGTAAACCCTGAAAAATAACATTAAATTGCTGTCACAATTCAGTAACCAAGATGGGTGATAAAGAATATTATGGTTCACTTTTGTGGCTCCCACAATGGCCTCCAGTATAATTTTGTGCATTTGCATATTTCCCACCATGCTCTAAGTATTGCTCTTATGAGCTTTTATGCTCCCAAACCACAACATTTGGACATGTGCACTATTTTACACCCAAATATCCACCAAAACCAGTTAAAGAACTTCTTCTGCATAAACATGGAGGAGGCTTATGTTAATTAATGCTATCTTTACTGATCCCTGCAAATTTATTTCTCCACCCATTGAGGAAGCAGCAAGCCTCTTTGTTTTTAGCTGGAATGTCTTGATTTGGTTCTGGTATTGTCATAATAGTTTCTGTTCAATCCATGCTGGGATAACAACTCAACAAGATGGCAAGAACTAAAAATATATAGACTTTAGGTTCAACTTTAGAAAAGTCACTACTGCCAGCATTTCCTTTCAATTTCCAAATTCATTTAGGACAGAATGCTCCACAAAGCCAACATCTAGACCACAATGAATTTCTGGTAAAAAACTTTAGATATCAAAAGATGAGTTAGAGAGAAATCTGGTCTGCAATTATTTTAAGTCTATTCAATTTTTCTGGAAATTATACTTTGTATTTCAATACCAGGAGAAATAATTTCTAAATATATTCTGCTTTTCTTAAATGCCTAATCTAAAATGAAAAAAAAAATTTAAAAAAAAAAATTCTTTTAACTGGAACTTCCTTGACAGTTCATACATATAAGTAATTGTTTAGGATCAATTTTTCAACTGAAGCAGAGCTTCTGCAGAAAATCTCTAAGCTGTGCCATTTCATTTCCTAACATTTCAAGTCCCTACTGTGCACATAAATCACTATATATGTGCAACAAAATGTCCTGGCTGCTGTGTGGCAAGCACTTGCTGTTTATATAATCATTGATAGCACATTTCAGAAGACTTTTTTCCTTGCTTTACAGCTTCCTTATTAGTGTTACAAATGCAGAAGCAGAGGTCTGGGTAATGTCATATATTACAGACAAAGGGCAAGATATAAAGCCACATCATGATTTTCATTTAAGGTATTCGGCTCAGTTCCATTTTAGATAGTCATGACAGGAAAGCTTGCTTTACTCATTTAGAGAGCGTGGTGGTTCAGGTCAAAGGCCAGAGACAGAAGTCATGCCATGTTTGATGCAATGGCACATACATCTAAATCAATGTAGATTCTTTTTATAGTCACTGAAAAGAAAAAAAACATTTCTGGGGTGAAATTCACTTCAAAATAGATTCTGTTGTGAAGATGTACCTATTTTTCTACACTCTAAATCAGAACCCGCTCAGATGATCACACTGCTGCCACTGGAAGTCTGATAGCATAAATCCCAATATGGTTTCCTACATTTTTAAGTGTTTCACACCCAAGTGTCATTAACCCAATTAATGACATCTATGATGGCTCATAGGTGATGAGGTTTTGTCACAGGAAAGGGCTGTATTCACACATCGTATGCCTAAAAAGTAGGCTTTTGTCCTCAGCAGGCTGTTTCAGGAAAAGATACTTAGAGAATCCTTAGAGTTCCTTTGGCAGGTCCTGGAGGATTTTAGCAAAGGATTTTAGAGAATGTAGAAGTCATATCACAAAAGGGTAACACAACCTAGGGAGCAGAGCCAGACAATGCAAATATCAGAGACAGAGGTACTTTCCTATGATTCCACAGGATGTGTTTCTATATTTTTGAGACTAAAACTGCAAAGTTCTATAGGGAATGATGCTAAAGGTGCATTGGTTTTCTTCTGTGCAGTAGACTATTGCTTAAAGCAGTCAAATCAGTGTGCCCATTTTTAGTCTTGGATCTAACAGTGCTCATATCTTAACCAATGTCATAGGCATTATCCATTGACTTTAATTCTAAAGACACACCTAGGCAAAGTAGCAGCCTTCAAGTCTCCCCATCTTCTGTAGCTGCCGATTCAGACTCTTCACAACTTATCCTTTCTTTAATCCTATGATTAAACATTGTACAGCTATCTACTAACCAAAGCACTGAAGAAAGAATTGAGCCAGCCCCTGATTAATATAGAGGTAGCCTATGGCAGAAGGTCCAAGATGAGTTCATGCTCAAAGGGAATTTTTATGCAAAATTCAAATAACAGTTTTTAAATTAGGTTTGGATCCATAACATTTTGGAATATTGGATGAATGCAAGCACTTCCTCATTTACCTCAGCATTTACAAGTTCCCAGCTTTGAGCTGTACAATCACATCCCATAATCACAGAGGTTTTGTTTTAGCATATATTAAACTATACATCAAATGGTGGCACTCAGTAATTCAGGTGTGGTTCATCCTCTGAGATTGTCTTAACCTAAACAAAATTTTTGATGTCTGAATGTACCTGTCACAGACAAGTCCAACTGCCTGGTCCCACACGGAACATAGAATTCAGAGCAGTCACTATCTGCAGCAATGAAACCTGGGAATAAATTCTGGTTTGATCTGGCACAATACAACACAGATGCTGAGCTGTTCTGGATATACTGCCAGCCATTCTGGAATGACAAGGAGTAGTTATGTCTCTAAAGACAGTTCTTCTGGACTTTGCAAACAGGAAGCTTACTGGAGGACCTGCTGTAGAGCAGAACATCAGCTTAGGCATGGAATAAATATCAGTACTCAAGACATGAAGGAGTCCCATGCCAGACAGGTTCATAAGACAAAGGTTTCTACTTATCAAATTCAATTTCAGGACTGTCTTCCTTCAACATCTCCATCGAACAATATTCTCAGTAACACCTGCACATACCCATGTGCTGTAACAGATGCAGACAGCTTTCTGCATGCGCCATTAGCTATTACTCTTGAGCAGTGCCATCATTTTTATTTCTATCATGATGCCCTCAGAGACTCACAGTTAGAGTTGTAAACTGTCAATGCAACGTCTGTGTAGTCTGTGTTTTGAGTGCCAGAAGGTCAGCATTTGCTGTTCTGACAATCGTAGTTTTGAAGTTCTTGCTCTTCAGAAAAAAGTGACAACATGCATGTCACTTGGTGCCTTTCACAAGCCTTCTCCTTTCCCACAAATATTTTAAAATTGTGTTTGGTGAGTTAAGGGATGAAAGAAGAACAACAAATGTATAAATAACACTTGTGCAACACTTGAGTACACAGTGTGATTCGGTGACACATGAGGAAGCAAAAAATGTAACCTTTCTGACAATATATTGTGACAATAGCATATTTCCAATTAATTATTTGGGAGGTTGCCATTAACTTCCACTTAGGGACTAACGAGGGAGTATCTTAATATGAATGAGTGAATGTGAGATACAATGGGTGTTTCTGACACGACTTTTGGGAATTGATTTCACTTTACACAGTTTGTTCTAGATCAACAGTTAAATAGGGTAAATATAAGATAGAAAAAACATATATTTCAAAATTCTCTATTGTTGTCTACATAATGCAGAACCTAGTAAAGACTAATGAATGTGTTTGAATGAAGAGTGTGACTTCAAGCTCTGATGTTTACTCTCTGCACCCAGGCACAAAAGCACAGGAGAACCATCTGAACACAGGGATGCCCCCGGCGATGGGCAGGAGGCACACTGGCCACTCTGCTGAGACACTCGCCTGTCTCCTCTTGCCAGAACAAGGCACCTAATTAAATGAAAATCCATCTCCATGCTGCTGGCACCGTGCTGCTTTTCCAGTTGATTCAAGGCTGTGATGTACTGACAGCTCAGAGTGGTTTCAATCCATTTCATTTCTTGAGTAAGTAAAGGGGAACTTGAAACTTCCTTTACGTGGCCTTTTCTGTTCTGCACTCAAGGCAAACACAGCTACTACATGACAATATTTTCAGTCTAAATAAAGAATGAGAGAAATTCTGCACAAAACAAGTTTCTCATGCAAACTCTTACTGGAAAACAAACTGAAAAAAATCATGAAGCACTTCTGAAAAACCTTACATTGGCTCTTTCCCATATTTTCTTTATCATATTGTAAAGGATTATACAACTAGAATAATATTTATGTGCAGCTGCTGGTCCTTTGACAGATTTTTGGGCAGCATCATTAATTGTTTTTAATTACATTTTTATACTGAAGCTACAATCACACTGAGAACATAATCCACCAACAAGTTATAAATCCTTCTATTTGTCCCCATTTCCTGTGCAATTCTGCACTTGAGGTGCAAGCATGGCCACAGTTTTGTTCAATCCTCTTTAAATGGTAAATAATTACTTTGGTCTAACTTCCAGTCTAAAGAGTACTCATGGAAGGTATTCAGTGGAAGGTGATTAGTACCAGTTTCATTTCAACAGCAGAAAATCTCCAGACTCTGTTGGAAAGTCATTTGCTATTCTGAATAACGAATATTTTGTTTTGAAAAGTCAGTCAATTATTTTTCCTGTTGGATTATGTTCTTTAAGAAAACCTAGGTAATTTTTTAACAATTCAGATTATAATTAAAATGTAAAAATACCCATCAAAAATTCACAAGAGGATGTAGCATCTTATTAGAAAGCTGAGAAACAATGATTACTCTTAAACAGTATTGGCATTGTTCGAGGAATTCTCAGTGCTGAAAGAAGAACACAAAATGAATGTCCCTATTCCCTAAATAGGGAACTTTTGGGATTAGTTATTAAAAAAATTGAGATCATAACTAAAGTTGTCTCTATTAAAAATTCATAATATTGAAGGCCTTGAGGATTTCAATTGATATTACTATTCCCTTAAAATTGTGTGATTGGCTCAGCTCAGATATACCAAATTAAGAAAGATATCACCATCAAGTTTCATTTTATTTTCAGTCAGGTTTTAAGGTTCATGTTTTTGTAGACTCTCCACCAAATGCGATGCCTTCAAATAAAGCAGAGGATAAGACACTCTTATATCACACAAAACTCCACTTTGGCTTTCAGATAAAATTTCTGCTCCTTCCAAGTCAAGAAAAAATATTACAAATTTTAACAGCTCCAAATATTGATATTTTTCTGTACAGTAAGCACCAAAGGGGAAGCTGGTTATTAAACATTAATGGATACAACTGAAAATGTTTCACACTGATCCTTGTTTGGGAGGAATATTGAAGACACACAGGGGATAAGGGTTTGTGAAGAATTCCTAAGTACTTGTTGGGTTGCTAGAGAGGATTTCAGAAAAGGAGGCGCAGCAAAAAGAGAGCTGAGAGAAATCACAGTATCTCTAGGGACAGAATTTTACACTCCCTTCTGCACTTGTGCTGAAATATGTTCCACAGCCAATTTGACAGTAAGTAGATAAGAGGTTCTGCAGACTGGGAAGTCAATGATTGCTAGAAATGATTGGTAGTAACACTGCATTCTCACATGCCCTTGGCTATAGAAAATAGCAGTCTTTAACCAAAATGCTTAGTTACTGAGCATAGGCAGAACTTTGTACCTTTGTTGGTTTTGTTCAATAAGAAGTGAAAGAATACCAGGACCTCTGGGCAAAGAGAGCATTCAAAGAGAATGGAAAGAAATTTGTTCCACTTTTAGGGACACTTGAGAACACAATCCTTAAAATATACTTGTTTTTTAGCCTCTGGTACACTTTCATTTGAAATTTAATATCTCTTATATAAACAAAGAATCTAGGTTGTTTTTCAGCTTTTATTTTTGGCTTCTTATGTATGACTATCCATCTGCAAACATTAATCCCATGGGGATGCAGGACTGATGTCACTTAGAAGAAAACAAGCAACATTAGATCATGGCTGCAGTTATTTGCCATTAGTTAGACATGTTTGGTTTCTAATCTACTGTCTACATACAAGACCATGGGAAATCAGCTAATGGTCACTCATTAAAACATACTTTTGCCTTATACATATTTATAAGAAACACTGTAGTGAGAACCAATACATTCTTTCAAAAAAGAACAAAGGAGAAAAAGCTCAAGGAGACCAACTTTACATGAAAGGGAAAGTTAGTTTTCTTAAATGTTCAGATGTTGCAAATTAAAAAATGCTGCTTTATCAACATGGTGTAAAGCAGATATTTTTATCAGATTCTCTTTTGAACAACAATTTGTGGTCAATTACTACTTCCCATGTGGATATTTCTCAAGGCTGAGCCGTACTGTGTGCACAGCTGATATGGTACAATCATTGCTCTACAGCTGCTCTTGTTTGTCATCTCAGCTAACTTGATTAAGTATTTTAATCAGTGTTTTGCTTAAGACCATGCATCTTCTGTTGAAAATTGTCTGGCTGGTATTTAGTTGAAAACCAGTTGACTTCTCAACATCTTTCTTAGACTTTGTCCGTTTCTCATGCCATAATTGTTGAAGGGTTTATAAATAGTACCTTAAATTCTTTCTTACAAAACAATAATGGATGTTCTCTAATACCTGCAAATTCTCTACTGATAATGATGATAAGCAGCTCCCAATGAAGCTGCTAAGCTGTTTTAAGTTTAGTATAATGCCATGGAGAATATATAACAAGACTGCCTTATTTTGCTTTAAACTTTCTGACTCTAAAAACCAAAATATTGTTTTTAGTAAACTTATCTTCCGACTGTTTTGTTAAGTTACCTCTTTTATTCAGCCAAATCAGGTGTTTTGATTATTTTCTTGGACAAAGTAGTTCTGTTTTTTCTCACAGACTTCTCTGGAAATGCAATGCAGATTATATTTACATGCTTGAACTAGCTTTGATGTACAATCTGAAATCACCTTTATTCTAGTCATGCTCCCTATGTTTATATATGTCTCCCTTATGATATTAACATAACCCAGGAGCATTATCATTTGGGCTTTTCAGAGTAGACCATTTGGCTGAGCTCCAGCTGTTTGCCTTTCTCTCTTAGCAAAAGGAGGGAACCACCACATTTTTGGGAAATGTAAATCTGCCCTCCAGAGCCCACAACATATATTTTCTTAATATCTTCTAGAAATTTTTGTTGAGAAATGAGAAACAAAAGCTAAGAATTAACAGAAGGACTTCAAAAATTATATCTTTACCTTATGACTGTGAAGAGAAGGCAAAAACTCAGATTATTAGTGTTCTCAAATAGTAACTACATATTCGCGAGTGATATGAGACAAAAAATTCTCTTTAACTGGGAAAATATACATATACTATCTTTACTGGATATCCACTACTGCAGTATTTGAAGTAAATTTGTATCTACAGATGATTTACTTTAAATTACATCACATCTTGGATAATTTACATCTATCAAATATGTGTGTTCTGCTTTACTCAAGTTTCACCCTCCCTGCCTTAGGTCATCTTTGAACCAGTCCTTAGACCACAGTTTTGATGCCTCTGAATTCTCACTGTTAATCCTGTCCTTGCTCAAAAAAAAGTATATTTTCAAATTACTCAGCCCAGGACGATGTAGCTCATTGGTATGAGAGCACTGTGACATTTTATCTGACAACTCCACTCTAATTCCAGTTTGAAAGACAGTCTGTTGAAAACTAAGCTTGGGCTGGTGCACTTCCATTTTAGCCCAGGTGGATATTAACCTAGGAGGCACACTGCTGGTTTAACTACTACCTAGCCTAATTACTGTGCTGCCACTTCAAGCATAAATGACAAATATAAGTAGTGATGCTCAGCGTATGTATAATGCATAAAGCTGAAATACACATTCCCTGATTTCTTTTGTCACATAAGCAGGAATCTCATGAAAATGTCCATGTCAATTGGCTGAAAAATTGGAACAGAATTTTTAAGGTTTATTTATATAAGCATATAAAATTTATCTATATATGCTTGAAAACTAGTAATGTCTGTAAACAGTTTTATTAAAATTGCAGCTCCTCTCTGTATATTGGCAAAACCATTTTATAACAGATGAATAATGAAATATGATTACAGTTCTAGATTAGCTAAAATTGATATGACCTTAGGTCTACTATGAAGCATTTTTCATGCAAAAATACAGTATATACAGGCATTTTAGTTTGCAACAGGGCCTCCTGAATCCTACGCAAACCCAAAGTTTAATAAATACCCTTATCAGCTTTGAAAACCTTTTTCATTTTTTGATAGGAAAATGAAACAAGAAAATAGACAGTCAAAGATGAGTGAAAGAGATTCTAGAAAGAGAGTGAGATGGAAGACAGAGTGAGAAGTGTGGAAAAGATATAATACTAAAAATGAGAGTATGAGTTGAAATAATCTTAGCAAATTGACATAGGAATCTATAGTTGCAAAAGAACAGAGATCCAATTCAGAGTTCTTCACACTTTCTTCAAAAGAAAGAAGGATTGACACTGACAGGTAGATTATCCCTAGATTAAAGAAAACTACAGCTTTAAACCAGAATATTTCATAGGACATCTCAGATTGACTATTAATTACTGAAGTGTTTGAAGGGGAATCCAAACAGCTGTTCAAATAAGACAAACTACCAACCCACAGGACAAGAATCAGGCCAAGGCAGATCAAAGACACAACTTCCAGGAGCAGAAAGTTCATGTCTAAGACCCCAGTGTCATCATATGCTTGAGAGACAGGCAGAAATTAGATATTACCTGAAGTTATTAAATATAAAATGCACCTAACTGGAGTAGTCTGTAGATTTTTCACATTCATGAGTAATTAAAATATCTTCAAAACACACAGAATCCAGTGCTGTCATGTGAATCATTGAAGATACAGAGAGGAGCAATGGAAAATTGCTTAGTGATTTATAAGCCTTACTATCTCATTGGATAAGCATGTGAAGAGACTTTATAGAAAGTCTTCAAAAACCTCTGGTCCACTATGGAGCAATGCGAGAGCCCAGCAAGGAAAACTCAAAACTGGCACCAGCACAAGGCAGTGTCTCCTTGTGGACTGCAATGCCATCGACACACGCTTAGCTTTGGCTCACAGGCAGCTGATCTAATGTACTTCAGCCTCCTGAGACACAGGCAGATTAATTCTGAGGGACCACAACACATTGCTTTCATTTTTATGACCCAGGTCTGACTTCTATGCATTGTGCACCCTTGTACTTCTTATGCTGGGTTTGCAAATATGGATTTGCTACTTTTTTTTCCCATGCCAAATGAAAAGTAATTAAAGTAAACTGATTCATGTTTATGTGAATGTTTCATTCCAGTTACTAGGCTAATAAGTTAAACCATGTCGTAATGCTGTAGTCAGCAGTCAGCAGTTCAATTAAATTTGGCATGAGAAGACTTGAGTTTTTCACTGCTCTGAATGATGTTCTATCAACTGTTGATTCATTGGGGCTTCTTCTGTACTAGTCTACAAACAGGAAGGTGATTATCACTGTTGAATGAATATTCTCTGTGTCAGATACCTCTGGTAATGCATCTTCAACCAGAAAACTTCTGGGTTCCAATAATATTGGACATAAACCTGAACAGCTCTTGAATCCAGTATTGCAAAGCCACCTATCCCTGGCTTTCCACATAGATATGCCTGCTAACAATCATTTTCAATGCAAAAATAAGGCTATGAAAAGTCTGGGACAATCCTGCAAACAATTTATACACAGAATTTGCAGGCAAGCTGGGGATCAGGCTATGGAAGGACTGACTGCAGAATCAGATTCTTCAATCTCAGTTCTTTAGCCATGGCTAATATTAAAAGTTACAGCCAGTCACTATTAAAAAAGCAATATTTCTATGATTTTCAGTAAAATTTTCTTCCATTTCTGACACAATTACCAAAAACCCCACAAAGCCCAAAACAAAATAACAAAAAAAAGATGAGAATTACCAGTAAACAGGACATATTTATAGCTGTTACTTGCAACCTGGTGCATACAACTGATTAAAATAATTAGAAACATGATTATTTGTTGGCTGTTTCAGTGTAACAATCAAGGTAGCATAAAAACAGCAAATGGGCATTTGATTTCCTGTGTCGTATATAATACACATGTATCTATATATCTGCATACTTCTGTCAGATACTTATATTAAGCAGTCTCACAAGGAGAAAAAGGAGGAAAAGGAGGATGTAGGCTTTTGGAAAAATAAATGACTTGATGAAGTTTTTAAAATTACGTTAGTTTATCTTAATGGAGAATTTTTAATAGCGGTAGTCACTTCGTAGTGACTACACATGCAAGTACAAAAATATTAATTTATACATAAGAATAAATTATGTATAAATTTATACATTTCCCTGTCTGTCCTCCTATGATCTGACTGGCAAAGACTAACACCCTGAAAAAATTAAACTGGGACATAGGTCCCAGTGCCACAAAGACTTTACAGTCTGCAGTTTACAGACTGCAAAGTCAAATGCAGTCAGCATTCCCAGGCTCAAGCTCTTGCCCCAGTCTCTAAGGCAGGGAAATCTATTACACTGGACTATCTACCTCCCTTCTCACTGTCCTGTGTGCCACCTGCCTCCCAGCAGCATGCCATCCTCAGATTTGTCTCGCTGAATATCTTTCCATTCCTATAATGAAAGAACATTACCTAATATATAAACAAAGGATCTCAAGGCTTAACACCCGAAGCTCAAAGATTAATTTTGTCCTCTGTGGGTTTTTCTCCATTGATGCTTCTGGTTACAAAAAATTATCTAAAAACATTCTTTGGGAGTCAGTGAGAAAGCTCAAAGTATGCCAGCTTTCTGGCAATCTGCATTGTCCCTACACTGCCACAACTCCACTGCAATTTTCACTTGCAAAATAAATTCAAAATACTAGAAAACAGAAATGGGCAGTAAGAAAATGCTTCTAGAAAGCAGGCTGACAAAGAGCTGAAGATACTCTGCTGCTGCAGAAATGTTACTGAAGCAAAGACCTAAGTACTTCAAATGGAAAAATTAGTATCAGTTATAAGGGCATACACAAGCAAACCAAGGCATATTTACATGAGTTTTTAGGCCACGGCATCATAGAAGTCCTCATTTCAGCACTAAGCAGGATATTTCTGAAGGGTGTTATTTATGAAGGGCATTTCTCTGCCAAAATTCTTATATGACATTCTAAATATATAGTATTTACACATCTATACTATTTTTACAGCAGAATGTCCAGTCAGCGCAGACACCATACATATGGCTGCCCTTAATAAAATATTTCACAGTACTCATTCTGCTGTAGGAAGATACTGAAATAGAACTAAAATACCTTTTGCCTCTGGTCATTCTTGCTTTTCTAACTGTTGTTAGACTATTTGATTAGTTTGAGTGTGTCTTCTTTCACATTCTAGAGCTTGTATTTTTTTGATCCAAGAAGTTTCTAGTTTTTTAATTCTTGCACTGTTTTATTAGCACTGTACATATTAGCATTATACAAATGTGTCATCCTTTAGAGAAATATCATTAAGCATAATTATTTTAGCAGTTTTTAGAAGTTTTATAGGTAAGGAACTTGCAACATATTTTCTTTCTTTTTTAGTAGTGTGATAGCAACAAAATTCCATCTTGAAAATAAATCCTGTGGTTTCTGACTATGCTCCTTTCTCATTAACTGCACTATAAATTAGAAACTCAACAATAAATATTATGGAACAATAATTAGGAATAGATTAAATTGTCAGTTGGAATATGACTAGCAGCAGATTCCTATAGCTCACATTGTTTCATGACAATTTTCCATTTATGAATAAAATTGGGGACTTGAAAATCTATTCTTAGCTTACTGAATCAAAATAATAAAGCTTTTGGCTTTTTAAGCTGACTTTGTACTGAAGCTGATGGAGAAGGTTCATATGAGCCATTCTGCTGACTCATGTGTGGTTGGGAAATCTGAAACTGATGGGTAGTAAAAGAACACTGAAGAGGCTGTTTAACAAAGTTCTGCATGGCCATGACCATCTTCATTTCCAGACTTTTATTTAGTCTCCATATCATCATAGCAATAAGAACATGCTGCTTTATAGTTCCCAGAGGATAAAAGATAAGAAAACCAGATAAGCAGTACCAACTACATGGAAATGTTAAGGAAGGCAAATGAACAAAGCCCATTTAATTTCAGCTCTTTCAAAGGTACTTGCTCAGACAGCTCTACCAGTTTGCTATACTGGAGATTTTATTGCTTTTTCATCGCAGTAAGTATTAAATTATGGGAATATTTTGGGCATGCTTTATTTTTTCTGAAGCTGTCTTTGCAGACACATGATATTTGTTTCTGTGTGAAAAACAGTCTAATGTGACTTTCATTTAAAATCATTTCCTAAGCTAACAGTATTTCTTGGCCCAGATCCCTAGTCCCAGACTTGGGCATTAGAAGACAGTAAAAGCTTCAAACTACACTTGTACTTTTCTGCTCCTACCTACCCTCAAGCTCTGATTCAGCTCTCAGTGTTTTGATTGATAAACAGCAAAGTTGTTTGATCCCTCTTCAAGGCATCACCATCAACTTGCTGTCAATCTGCCAGGCAAAAGTGTGATCTTTTTACACCTGAAGTTCCAGTTATAAATGTGCAAACTCCATTCCTCTAAGAGCAGTAAGGTTCACACACCTGGACTGATGAGGTGTAGCTATGGCTGTCCAAAAACCACAGATTTCCTTTTCTTTGTTGGGATTTTAGTAACAATATGCTGCAAATACAGCAGATAATGGAAGTATGGCTCACCATCCAGATACCTACTGGAGGGTGACCTAGTGTGAGAATCCTCCCAGAAAAATGTAGGATGTTGCACATGCATGCAAACTATAAAATATCTCTTTGGAACTGCCCTTTGCAAGGTTAACATTTTGATGTTTGATGTGCAAGAAATGTCTCAGCTGTTTTACACATTGCAATAGAAATGCCTTTTCCAAACAAAAACAAAAATGGAGAAGTTTATGATTCACATGGGATCTCAAAATACCTTCTGCTCATTTTGAAGGTTAACAGCAGGTCTGACTCAGGAACTACATCTTGCCAATATCAGTGGAAAGTTACTATGAAAAAAGGATGAAAGGGCTGAATTCTGCTCTCCATTGCACTGATTAGAGCAAGTCCATTAATGTGACTGTATGGCAAGAAGGACCCTTATTCTAAATCCACCTAAAGAGAACAGAGTTCAGCCTAGACTTTACTGTTCTGCCTGCACTCTTGTCCTTCACAAGGCAGTCAGACTTTGCTGTCATGTTTTATTGTACTCCCATCAGATTTGTTTGACACAAATTGCAGATCTGACACTCTGGGTGCCTGTCACTGCTCCTCATTAACAATATGTAATGCATATAGCACAACTGGCACCAATGGGGGTGGCATGCTCAATTTAGGAACAGGTATGCTACAAAGTTGCTGGAAAGTACATATGAAATGCAGAACTTAAAATTACAAAAAATCTTCATTAACTAAATTAAATTCCAATCATGGGTCACAGTTAAAAAAATTAGAAAACCAGCTTTAGAGATCCTGCCAGCTGCAAAAAAGTTTCTAAATATTAATTAAAGGTTCTATTTAGAAGTATTTCACGCATGATTTCCTTACCATCTGTATTTGAAAAGTCTGAAAAGAAGAAAAATGCAACATCTGGTTAAAATTGCTTGAAGGTACTAATACTACACTGCTTGAATCCAAATTCAATAAAGGCATTCACCCTCCTTAAAAACACATTCTTTTCTAGATGAAAAGACTACCAATATATTATCTTTGTAGACTTGTCAAGTGTCTACAAGCAGTGTCAAACTATATTTTTAGCTATGGAGTTTACTTAATCCCACAAGGTTTTATCTTGCCTTTATGTTGACAAATGAACAAGGCTGAAATATACAGGATCTGAGCTTCTGTCAAGATTCACCCTGTTTCAAAAGCCATTGTTCTTGTGCAGCTGTTTCCTTTAAGCTGTTGACTTAAACACAGTTTTTATTATTCTTCTGGGCTTATTACTGAATTCCTCAGTAGATGCAGTTAATTTTCTCCAAGCTTTATCTTTGTTTGTAGACAAGGCAAGAAAATGCAGCAGAATTATAACATGATATACCAAGATGCAATGGGGTTACTTGGATAACTAATTTAACACAAATGGCTGTGTTGTGGCTTGGTTTTCTTATTCCCATGTTCTTGTTTTTCAAAATATACTTGCAACATACTACCAGATGAGAGTGAAAATGCTACATGCATTGCTTGTAACACCTTTTAGTTATTAGCACAGGCAGTAATCATTAGTAGCACATAGATGCTGCAGTGAAATGTTAAAGTTAGCAAGTTGGCTTGCTGAACACAGCACAGGAGACAGATTCCTTACCTTGAATTTTCATGTCCTTTCTAACCACCATTCTTCACAAAAAGTTATTTTTCCTAGATTTTAACATTTCTGGTGAATTAGGGGTTGGTAGGCTGCCTATAAAATCAGTAAGGTGCACAAATACTTGAAAATAAGTGATTTGCTCATTGTTACCAATAGAAGACAGTGCAGGAAGATCCATAGAATCCTACAGTAATGTCAGAGGTGACAGTAGTGAATTTTCTTCCTTTTATTCAGTATCTATGTCTGGCAATATATTCTCTGCAGAAACGTGATTTGGAATAATCCTTCAAGGTCTTGTTAACTGCTCTGTGTAAAAATATTTCAAGAGTATGACAAGAAAACTGTTTCCACAGAGTAGTTAGTCTAGCTGTCAGACATGCTTTTGAATCTCCTCTTTTTTCATTTAGAAAAAGGATACTCATGGTTTTTTCTTAAAGCACCAATTACTTTAATATAAATACTTCTTAGTTGATATTTTCAAACAAATTAAAAGATAAAGAAAACACTGAGAAGCACAAAGAACATTCAGATTACAGACAGGCTGTTTTTCCCTAGTTATATAGACATGAATACAGAGGTAAATTTGAACTGCAGTTCTTAACAGGAAATTCTTAATCATCTAGTCAACAGCTGCCATCCTATGAGCAAAGTGGGGAACCCATAAACCTCGCACTGTACCCATGGAAACTGAATATTCTGATGTATGGGATAGATGGAATACAAGAACCACTCCTAAATCCTGTCAAACTACTACTTCTTCCTCTTCACTCCCAACAAAGACTACAAAGAAATGAAGAAAATCTGCCACCTTACTAAACATCAACTTATTGTTGAATGAAGTACTGAAAAAATATACTTCTCTTCAGAATCAATCTGACAGAGACTTGGCAGCAGGGATCCACAAACCTATGACCTCCAGACTGATTACTGCATCTCATAGTATCCAAGACTGAAAAATACATACTTGGAAAAGAACTCCCACTGCTACAAAAGCAGCTGCTAGTCTGCTTAGCAACACAAGCCGCTGTGAATGCATCATTCTGGCACACCAGTCTCTGCACCAGCTCCCTCACGATTTCAGAGTCCACGTGGAGGTTATTTCCATGGTCCTCAAAACTCTCTGCGGGCCTGGCCTTAGGTACTTGAGAGACCTCCATCCCCTCTGCAGTGATGACCTTTTCTGACAGCTCTGTTCCCTTGGAACAATGAAGCTGTCAGCCAAAGGAAGAAGCTCAGCAATGCAGAAGAACTAATTTTACAGAAGCTAAATCTTGGTAAGAGTGCTACCATTAAGAGGGAAACTACTAAAACTCACCAACCAAAATCCTCAGATCTTCCACAAGTTTCTTCCCCACCCAAATGCAAAATGGGCGGATGGATTGGATACCAGTCTTCAGTGTATAATCATTGCCAGATGTAAATACAAAATACACTCATAGTGAGAGATGTAATACTTTAATAACTGCTCCTATTTTGTGGTTCCTAGACTAGGAAAAAACACAGAAAACTGCCTACCTACTCTGTCTCAAACATCCTCTCTTGAGGCCAATGAAAATTACTGAAAAGTGAGTTTCAAGTCATTCTGCCCAATTTCTTGCTCATTGAATTAGAGTTACTGGTAATTAAAATTTAAGTTTTTTCTCTAGAAAGACAATGGTCCTTACTCCCAGTAAAAGCACTTCTCTCTCCTTCTCCCATAAAGTACTTTTACTTTAGGAAACAACAGTGATAGGAAATTCAAAGCAGCCAACTTAGAAGTGCTGTGTTTTAAACAGTGCAGTGCTTCAGATGGACAGAAAAATATCCTCTTGAATACTTTTGTAAAAGGAAAGGAACGTTCAGTCTCAGAAAATTTAACTCACTTTAACAAGTGTTTTCAGCATCTGAAAGAAAAATAGCACAGGCTGTCATAAACAGTTATTAGGATCAGAAGGAATGAGACAACTTTTAACACTCTTCATACTATCACAATGTCACACTTCAGTCCTGGGACTTTATCCTTAACTGAGATATGTGTGTTACTGAAGAAAAGTGCTGCACACAGTTCAAAGATGTGTCAGCTGGTGGAAGCAACTGGACTGAGTAAAAAACCTCAGGGTAATAAGATGACCTGGTATGAATACAAATGCATATCATTCACTCAAGGGATCACACTTCTCACATCATACACTGCCTAAGTGCTTTATGGACAGCAGCAGAACCCCAAGAACAAAATCAACACTGCTCTCTGAAGTCATTCAGTATACTGCATAGAATAAACTGTGAGCTCTTGAACATCTGAAGTTCAAAAATTTTAAAACCACAATGAATAATTCAATTTTTCTCTCAAGTGACCTCATGCAATGATGCTGGGGGCTGGATTCAATGTTTATAAGTGAACTGAAACCAGCTACAAAAGCAGCAGCTACAAAAGCTACAGAACAAGGAGTGGGAGCTCTCTTAGAACTTTTAAAGGGCTCCTCCAAATTTACTGGTTTGTAGGCTTGATCTGTACACTAATTTTTACACAAATACTGCTGTAAAGGTTGTGGGATGATCATTCTCACATTGTCAAACTAGTTTTGATAAGGATGCAGCTAAATTATTATAAAAGTGCATGTGGAATCAGACTTTTCTTTTAAAAATACCTCGGCTCTAATGTCATCAGTAATAAAATGATTTTTCTGACTTTATCGGTACTAATGCTGATAGTCAGGGCACTGCACAGAGGTTCACAAGCTATAGCTGCATGGGAGGCACACTGAGCCCTTCTGTAATGTTGACATGTTTTGCTGCCTGGTAATGTTCATCAGTGAACTGTCCACAGGTTAATGCAGCAAAGTGGGTACATCTTCCTGTCCTACTACTAAGTTTTAGAATTTATTTTTATTTAAATACAAGCTATTCAATCTACTCCTCTTCCAAAAATGAACTGATCATTTGCTGCAATTGTATACCTTATTCTGAAATGCATTATGATTTTAGCAATTAATTTTACTTAATTAATCAAAATTTCTAATGCCAATCTGAGTTTTCTCTGACAAGTCTGCCCTGCATTGCCTTGTTGCAGTGAATGTATGTCACCAGCATCTGTGCTTCATTACAAAGAGCAGGTGTAAAGTTATAGTTTAACCTCAGAGAAAGGACCACATTCACCAAGGCCCACCTCATGCAACTCTATACAGGTAAAAGTTACAGCCAGGGTTAATTCAGCAATCTGTCTCCTGCAATTTCCTTTAACTGTGTTATTAAAGTATAGCCATTAGAACTGGCTGGCAGATTGCTGTGGCCATGCCCCTGCTGTATTCCTGTAAATCTCCTCATTTTAGTTTCTTTTGTATAGTCTGGTGGGGCACTGATTAAATCCTCAGTGAAAAGGATTCAACCTTCTCCATAATATTGACCATTTGACAGAGAGGTCTCTCCTGGGCTGAAGAGGAGCGTGTAGATATCAGAGAATACACATCAGGACTGCACAGCCAGGACAGCCCTTGGTGCCAGTGAGAGCTGTAAGCTTGTACACTGTCCCCTCTGAGCCTCAAAACAGACTACTCATCATGTTTATCATTACAACAAGAAAACAGCAAGTGTGGGGGGTGTGCAGGACTTACTCCACTGCCCACAATACATGAGGAGAGTGAACCTATTGTGTTAATGCTAAAAAATTCAACTAGCACTAATATTTATTATTGCAGCATAGCTTTAGCATTGTATAGTTTGCAAAACCCCACACAGTCAGTGAAAAAAAATCAGTGCCTTTTTTACATCACAGAGGTGTCAAAAGATGAAACAGAGAAGATAGAAGTACAATAAATGAATAGATCAATTAAGCCATCATTAATTAAGTGGTCAGAATTTTAATTCCTGTGAAAGAATTGAAGTGTAATGCTTATGGAGAGGCTGTTCAGTGTAAAAAATACTGAACAAGAGATTCAGAATGAACAATTTACAAAGACAGAAGGAAATATGAGGAGTTTAAGACATTGTGTGGTGCACAGAAAGGATGAGAGCAGGAAGAGAGAAAGGCGGAACCAGAAATAAAATATATTTGGGAACCACTCAGAATATCCCAGAATACTGACACACAGAAATAAGAATAGAAAAAGACAATCTTTTTTTAGCATCTACAGCTTGAAATGAATGACAAGCAATGAGTTTTAAATAAAATAAACTTAAGAGGAAAAAGCTGATTTCTGAGGCAACAATTAGAGACATCATCATTCATTGGTTAGATTTCAGAGCTTTTAATACAAACTCCACATTACAGCTAAATTCTCAGTACCTTCCTTATTATCCTTTCTTGTCAAATAACTGGATTTTTGTAATACTTGTTGGTAATTCAGATTTCATTTTTGCAATGCAAAGTTTTATTCCAGCGAGTGCTAGTCTTCAATAACCCAACAGGGCAACACCATGTAATGTTAGAATGGCTTGGAGGTCTCACTACATTCTATTTTCAGCTCCAAATCTCTACGCATTTCCAAAGGAGAAAGAAGGTATAGAGTTGACTAGACAAGGAGCCAGAGAGAAGACCTCACAGAGGAATAGTCAGCCAGTGTTGGCATCTGTTCTGAAATCATTCCCAAGTATCTGGCTTTGAGCATCATGTGGCTGACTGAGGCCCTTCATGCTACCTCAACTCATTTAATAGTCCTTCATCTACCAACTAGTATAAGATAACCTTGTAATAGATTAAATCAATAAAAATAGTAGGTTAGCACAGCATGAACAAACAGCATGATACAGGCCCAGTCTGGCTTTGGTCACACCAAAGAGAATGTACACGAAAATCACCACAGGACAGAAAATTCAGGGGAAATCAATGAGCCAAAGCTTTCTGTGGCCACAGAACAGCTTAGTCTGAATAAATAAATGTTTGCCTTCAATTGCCTTATAAAGATTAAGGCTGTTTTGTATCAGTAACAACACAAAACAAGAAATGCTCCCTTTCAGGAACACACACACTCACAAATTACTTCCCCTATTAATGCCCGATATCCTTTGAAATACATCTTGAAATTTAGATAACTTCAATAACATTTCTTCTTAACAATTTTCCTAACTTCAAGGCAAAATATAAAGTTCTGGAGGATACTCTGACATGCTTATTCTCATTACTGTCCATACAATCCTTGATTTCACACTGCTGTTGCATGTGGATTCCTGCTGGTTTATTTGTGTTATGGTTTCACATTTACCCACTGCTGCATGAACCTCTGACTTTATGTGAAGTTCTTTTAATGCTTCATCAGGAAGTCCTTGACACTCTGAAAGTATTCCTTTACCTTCTTTAATTCCAAGGGATGGTTAACAGTAAACCATTACATGTTTTAATTCTGCTGGTTTGTGGGACAACTTCTGGCATTTCTCTAAGTGTCCTGGGTTTTCCCAGGACACAAAACCTGAATACCTTGAATATAAATATCTGAGTCGCCTTATAATTCCTTTATTACCAGTGGACAGAAATATGCAGTTTTACAATATGATTTATTTGCATCATTTTAGATGTCAAATATAGTCCAATGACTTAGCAGGACTTTTTCTCTTCATTGACCATTAAGACAACCCAGAAAATCAGCTCAGAATAAAATATCAAAATCTGTAACTGTCCAAATGTAAATCCTACCAATTCTGAGACCAAGCTACTACTTGGTCACACAAATCCTACCTTCATTCTCTGGGTCAAGTGATGAGCCAAGCAAAGTACAGTGTAAAGCCATACAGGTATAAAGCCTGTTCCTCATCTGCCATGGATATTCTGGAGGTCTGTGAGATATAAAAGGAAGTGCAAGCAAAACATGTCTGCACTCTGAAAATGATGGTCCTGCCTAATAAAACACTGAAGTGCTGCAACCTGAGCTGTGCCTTGCACTAGTGCTGGACCTTTGTGAGTGCTGCACCACCATAATCACACCTACGTTTGTCCTCATTCTGATAATGCTCCTGACAGGACTCTGTCCATTATGAAGTAGATTATCTTGTCTAATAACACCACTTAAATTGTTTCTTTACAATAAAATTAGGGTGGTGGGTAGTAAAACTAATTTTGCGTCATTACGTGATGAGCCAAAAAGTTTAAGCAAGAACCTCTTCAGGTTAAGAGATAGAGAATATGTGCCTTGATTCTCTGCAACCACACATTAGTATGAGCTTCATCCCTTTGGTACAGTTATACAAGCTATATACAAGTTATAAAAGAAACACAAAGCAGAAGAGAAGACAGGCCAGAAATGAGCCCAGAACAAGCCATCACAGGAAAAAACCATATACTCTGGGTTCACACACAGCTGAAGCCAGGGGAAAAGGGAGCACAGTCCAGGGGCATTCACCACTTGGAAGTATCTCCAGTGCACATACATTCCATTGCAATTTTCCACAGATGAAATTATTCAGCATCTTTGCAGAGGCAGACACCACTTAGAATGCTGCCATCAATGGGGATAGAGAGAATAATTATCCTTAAAGATTTGAGGAGAGCAGGGATGGGATTAATACAAAACTGAGGGCAGGGTCTTGTCTCAGCTCCATCACCATTTCCCTTTTTTCTTATCCCTTTTCCTTTGTTTCAGCTCTCTATTGTAAAACAGGGGCATATTAGCATATGTATCTCCATGAGTTGCTATAAAGATCAATCCCTAGTGTCTGGAAATGCAAAACCTTTTTTATTACTGCCAGTGTAGGAGGCAATGATTTCTTTTGTGATTTGGAGAAGCGTAGTACTGTAAGAAATTACAAAAATAGCTTTTTAATGGAGGTTTTAAAAGTACTTAGAAAAGTTTAAGTGAAACTCGACAATCCCTCTATCCATTAAAAAAAGTACTTCAAGTTCCCACTTCAAGTAATGTAAAATAAAAATAAGAAGAAACCAAGAGATTAGACTCATCTTACTGAGTGCTTTCTATTAAATGAAGCTTTATAATGAATTTTAATTCATATCCATTGAAACTTTTTAATATCTCAGTTTTTAAGAAGCAATTGTATATTTTAAGTCTGACACAATCAGCATAATTGCACCCAAGTTAGACTTGGGTTTTGACAGCAAAGAGCTTTTGGAAGCCAACCAATCTGATTAATTCTGTAAAAACTGGGTTTAAACATACTGAATTTTCATTCTTTCTTGGGCACAATCACAAGTACTGATATCAAAAAAATTACCTTTGGCTAGAGTATCATAAGCCTAAATTGGACGGTTTCTAAGATTTCTCTATACATGCAAGAAAGAGCTAGTGATTTCACTCAGAACTCAAGTTTCCTTGATTAATTCAATTTAGGGCTCATAGATGCGCTGTTAAGAGAAGACTTCTCACACCATAATATAATTCATATATTATGCAGTACTGCACAGGAAACTTAATTCTGCTCTCTATTTGCTCAAGAACTTGTTTAATTGCTTTGCTGACATATTGTGAGTTAAATTGACCTACAATAACATGGAATACAATTTAAGGTACTGTAGCTGCTGTGACAGTAATCTTTCATTTTTAGGCATAATGCAACATAAAATGAGTAATATTCTGGTAACTTGAGTGGTTTTTGGCCATTACTTTCTAGACATATTCTAAATACATTTTCTCTACAAAACAGTATCAGAGATAAAGTTCCTGAGCTGAACACCCACCCATAAAAATTACGCAATTTAAGATCAGAAAGAGTATCTTTCTTAATTTACCAGTTTTAACCCTGCTCTTCCTTGTAGAGACAAAGAGATAATGTACAACCATTCTCAACATTATTTTAGGCAAGAGTGCTGTGATATATTTTTTCATAATAAAAATCCTTCTTTTCTTTTTTCCCTTGTACACCGTGTACAGTGTCTAATAGTTCATCCCACAGATTATGAAGGAATTCAGAATTAATGAAATGTATTGCTGTGTACCACTGCCATCTGCTGCTAATCTCTCCCTGTGGATACAGAAGGTCTTCCTTCGCTATATATTTAATCCAGTAAAGATCTTCAGCTGAATGTGCATGGTTGGTCCAATACTCCTTTCATAATACTTTTTAAACCATCTTTCCCCATTTGATCATAGACTTCCTGACTGCACATCTTAGCTGAATCAATTGTTTCAATTTCAGTTTCAGAAAGAAAATTATTTTCTTCCCCCAGTCAGTGAAAAAGGTTTGTGCTGCAATCTCATCCAGAACCAGACTGTTCCAGAGAGGAAGTGTCCATCTTAGAGACTCCAACAGTTTACACATTTGCCATCTGTAATCAAAGATCTTCAGTAAGAACATGTTATTTCTAGAGTCCCACTTCTGCAGCACTTCTGACACCCACTCATTCACACCATTTCTAAGGAGTACATCATGTCAGAATGCAGAATTGCTGCATAGCTACTTTAATTTATATGCTGCTCTGACTTCAGTTTCTAAATACATATAACCAGGATATATCAAGATGTGCTGCATAAATATCATCAAGAAGCAAATACCATTCCACGTGAAAAAGAGCAAAGGCGAGTATGACAACAAGGAAGAGAAAATAGAGGTCCCCCAGGCTCATTTATAGCGGTATGGCTGCCTGAAGCTACAACACAAATCAATCAAACAAGATTTGAGTTGCAGGAAGACATATCTTCTCCTTACAGTTTGTCTTTTGACTTCACGATATTTGGAGAACAGAATTTCTCTTATTAATATTTGATATGACCCTTCCTTCATTTTTAGATGGGATCCAGACTGCAAGAAAAGTGTGCACAAGGTCAGAAAAAGCTGTGTATGAGTTTATGAGCACTGAAATTTAAAAAAAGATAGTTGGGAAAATGTCACCTATTTGAAAGAACTCCTACTACATTTGCTTATAATTGGAAGATGTCAGTAGCTGCTTTGGAGTATACTAGGAGATATTTTGGGGCCTGACTTTGGGGTTTGCATTTTTTACTCTTCAGCTCTGAGGTACAGCTCTCTGTGGCCTTCTTCAAAAATAATCCTGAGGCTTTTACTCCTAGATATACTAAGCACATGTTTTAGAGCCCAGAAAATGGTTATCAACAAAGGTAACTGCTGTAGCAATGAGCTGAAGGAACTCACTGGTGGGGAACAGACAGGGATGAAGTAACACCTCTGGCAACGCCTGGTCAGGACTGAAATGACAAAGTAACAGGGGAATACAAAAAAAGATCAAGCTTGAAAAGGCAGATAATTATAATCTAGAGCATATGAACAGATGGCAACACCATCAATCAATGAATAAATAATAGTGCAATCTGACTTGATGGAACGATTGGATGAACTCAGATGACACCAGGCACACTCCACCTTATATAACTAAGTGGCAGTCAGGAAGCAGAGCAGGATATGAGCACATTCATGCCCCAGAAAGTGGAAAAAAACAAAATTAGCAGCTCTCATATGACTGGATATATTTGGACTGCCATTGTGCTGATGAATTTACTAGTGGTTATCACCTAGAGACAGAACGATTAACTACAGAATGTTTCTGCAACTGGACTGGCCCTCAAGAAAAGAAATTAAAACCCAAACAAGATAGACAGGTGAACAAAAGGGGCAACTGGCTTTTGTATGCCTCTCTGAATGGAAAGAAACATATTGCCACTAATAATGTTATTAGTCACATTTCTGTGCAACCCTGGAAAGTGAGTTTAGGAACAGGTGTCATCCACTTTGCTCCTTCCAGTTCATGTTTCATAGTTTAATTTCATTTCCGCTACTCAAGAACAGCAGAGTTGTTAGCTGTACGGCACTTCGGATGCTGCTCCAAATTCAATTACAGTTTTATTTTGTCATTTGATATGCCAGTGGAATAGAAACAATCAAGAAGATTGACACTGATCATAATCTAAATTGTCATGCCCAAACCTTGACAGAGGCATGAGTTAAAAAAGGTGCCAGTCATTCAAGACCCCCGACTCTTCAAACTGCCTTGTAATGTGCATCAAAATGGACTCTTCACTGCTTGCAAATAAACCTATGCACTATTTTTGCTAAACAGAATTTCCTGGATAGAATAATTACTTTCCAAGAACAATATAAGTTTAAGAGTTAACATTTTTGGCTATTATTTTAGTCTAAAAGTTATATACAAAATCCTGGAAACTTTATTATCTTTAATGATGATGTGATGTTTTCTTTCAACATAGACTTTATACTGGTGTCCTTCCAGTAAACTAAAGTAAACTTCATTTTTTAGTCACATTATTATTTTATTTTGTCTATATTTTCACTGCAATAAGTTAGTGTGCCTGCTATTTTCATCAATATGATAATATTTTCAGCATCGATGTTGCTCACATTGTGTGAACATACCCTAGCAACACATATGCATTTTGAGATTAAATAAAATGAAGAGGTAAATTAATCTAGTTTCTTCAGAGTGGTAATGAACTCTTCATTACTCTAGGATGTTGACATAGATAGTTACATCTCAGCAAAAGAGGACAAGAATAATATTCTCTCTTAATGGACCCAAGAAAAGCACTTTGAGATCATTGAATAGCTTGCTATCCTACTCTACAAATAAATGTTTTTTGTCATGATCACAGAGGCAACAGTCCAAGCAAATATCTCCAAATACTGTTAAAACTCTTGCCAAGAGATTGCAAGCCATTAAAAATGTTTTAATGGCAATAAGTAAACATCTATTCTTATCACAAAAACTGTTAAAGAAGAAAATACACAAAGAGTATTCTACAGGTACCAGGTATCTACCAGACAATAATATCAAGTGATGGATTTACTAACATGTAATGCATGTACTTCATTACTTCACCCTACACTGCACATTGTATTAGATCATTATGTTTGTACTTTATAAAGAAACACCATAACATAATTTACAAAGTCAAAATGAAGTGACAAGTGAGAATATATTTGGGGAAGTTGAGTACTTCCATCCTAAAATACAGCAATTAGATTGAGTCCACTGTCTGTACAGTAGGGAATTAAGAAAAAGGCATTTCTCAGCAAGCCTACCAAGAGGGGCTCAGATTCAAAAAATCACTTTAGCAAACACATGTCACTGTGCTCAAAATTATGATTCAACAATTCCATCCAATCAGGAAAATATCAAAAACTTCTTAGGAGCCAAAGAAATCCACAGACTACACAAGATTTCTGGAAAGAGAGGTTATGTATCTACGGTTGATGTTCTCTAAACATGGAATCCAGGCCCATACTCAGAATTTAGGTCTTACCACAATCAGGGACATTTCTGTCTTCGACATAACAGCAACATCCATGTTCAGGCTCTGCTGAACATTCTTTTATATGCAAGAACATACAAAACAAAATACACACCGCTTAATTTTTTTTTTTTTCACATGCAAAATAATGCCCAGGCCATAAGACAAAGAGGTGTTGAGGAAAAATGACAGAGAAAAGTAATGATGAGGTAAGGTGAACATGAGGAAATAAGCTCACTGTCTTTCACTGATAAGGCAGATGAAGATGGCTCCATACTCTTTCACACATTCACAGCTCCTGAGCTGTGACTTTGTCTTTCCTGCAAACAGCATTTTCAGGGCCAGCCAACATTGCTAGAATACCTCTTTAATGGCAGAGGGAATATCTGAGGCTGCAGAAGGAGTGCTAAGTGGCTGGCTCTGTAAACAACGGGAATGGTGATATTTCAGAACAGAATAACTGAATGAGGTCAACAAAACTCATGGATAAAGGAGATGTGTTTAAAATAGGCAAAGCTGAATTTTCTAGTAGGCTTTTGAAAAATTCCTCGTCAAAGGCTTCTATGGAAACTCAACACTCAGAGCTTTAGGGAAGGTCTTTATGTTGATAAATAACTGATTAAAAGACAGGGAACAGAAGGTAAGTAGGTTAGCCAGAAAGCTCTAGCAATGGAGGGAGGTCATTACCAGAGTTCCACAGGGATTTTTGCAGGGGATGCAGTTATTTGTCATATGCCTAAGCAAACTGGGAAAATAGATAAGCAGTGAGGTGAGAAAGCTTTATAATTATATTAAATTTTGCAGAGTGAAAAGGATGATGGCTTGCTGGATGTGAAGAATTAGGCAAGGTGCTTATGGAAGAAAGTCCCTAGGCAATAAATTGGCAGATGAAATTCTTTGTAGTTGAATGCAAAGTGTTACAAAAAGACCAAAACAATTCTAAGATCAAGAGTCATTATGTACACAAAATTGCACGCATTTCAGGAGAGCGTTAGAGGACCCTGCCACATACTTTTGGCTTATTCTTACTGTCCTGTTTGGCTTCTGCTTATAGTCATAGTTTGAGGTAAGATACTAGCCTGGGTAGATTTTGGTCTGACCAGGTGGAGGAACTGGGCTTTTTTACAGTTGTAGCTCAAGATCTAATATGGTGCATGTGACAGAAAAACATTCTGGTTTAGGACTCTACAGATTTACTGTGTCCTTGTACGGCAGTAACTATGAACTTAAACCTGTCAACAATTGATGTTCATAGCATTTAGAATCTCAAGGAAGGTTTCAGCCCTTTAAAGTATTCTTTACAAACTAGCCACAGACCCCTCTACTGGTTACACTGTGACTGCCTAGGTAAGACACGTTAATCACATAAAATGCAAGAATACAGAAAGTTTCTTCACCAGAGGATGAAGACAAAAATGTTTAACAGAGGAATGTGAATTTAAAAAAAAATTGAGAAAATCTATTTCTTTCACAACCAGCAAAGTCAGAACACAAAATGGTGTGAGGTTTTCCCCTGGAATTATAAGGCTGAAAAACTGGAACTTTTACAGCTAATGCTGATAATCTCAGAGAACAGAAAATCCTTCTTGCATAAAATCAGATAATCTTTATCAAGGGGAGGAGCAGCCCACCAAAAGTTGTATTTCAGAATGCCACCCAATGAAGTGACTCTTTCCCCTAAAAGACTTCAAAGAAGCCCAGGCAACTTGTGTATATGGGAGTCATTATCCAGTTCCCCTATTAAAGAAAGGGAGGTGTAGATTCACTACTCAGTACTAACCTTTTGAAATCCCAGTACTGTGTCCTGACAAGAAGTCTTAGGCAGAAGGTCTTTACCTCCATATCCATCCATCCATCCATCCATCCATCCATCCATCCATCCATCCATCCATCCATCCATCCATTCATCCATCCATCCATCCAGATACGATGTGTCTTAGTCAGCACTGGATTAGCAGAACAATAGTGATCTCTCACTCTGCCATCTATGCTGGAAGTACTGCTTCCTAACTTCCTACTAATTCATCTGCTAAGATGATGAAAGAGAAACAGTCCCAGAATTCTTCATCGTCCCACACAAGGCAGAAGTCCAACTGAAGTCAAGCAAAGGTGTCAAAAAGAACAGCCAGGAATTGCTACAATGATTCAGTTCACACTCATTGTGGCAAGTGCTCTGCTAAAGCACAGTGATGAGGAAATTAATGGCTTTTCTTTTTAAAAAGAATATGCTGATACATCTTTGGTAAACACTAGTTTGATGAATAATGTACTAAACCATCCCTAGAGCTTATCATTGTTTCTGAGAACAGGAGCACACAGTCTCTGCTGTTCAGTGATTCCTCAAATATTCCCAGTTCTCCCTAGCAATTAACATGGGAAAAGAGAATCTCAACTAAATTGCCATTCAGAAAGAAGGTAAATAGGAATAGGATCCCTTGTCAGGAGGATCAGCCTGGTATATTCATAGAGATCAGACACTGGCTGAAGACAACTGCTTCAGATTCTGATAATTCTAGCAAGCAATGTCTAAGAAAGGTATAACAAACTTCTAAACTGTTTAGCCTCTTTCACATGTATGTAGGGTTTGTAGGCAGCAATATGTCTTTAATGCAAAGCTTGCCATGTGTACGAGTATAGTTCACAGCTCGCGGTCAATCTTTGTGGAGGCCAAAAAGCCACCACCAAAAGGGAACAGTTTTGACAGTGTGAAAGCCAATACTACCCTGCTCTCTGTGTCACTTTTCAGTGCCACTCACTAATTCCTGCAGCTATCCTCTGAGCATGCCTTACTCCACACGCCCAAGACTGTGTCCCTCACAAAAACACAGCTGCAGCAGGTTGCTCATCTTCACAGAGAGGCCACCATAATCATCAGAGATTCTGCCCTCAAATCAGCTCCCTCCTCAGCTTGCTTGCACTCTCCCAGAAGGCAGCTGTAATTGCTAGTTTATAGATTTGTCTGAGTGGAATCCAGCCTTTCTTCCAAGGTGTCCTACTGTGCAAAAATCTGTAGTGTCTGCCTCAAAAGCAGTCTCCATGAGGACAATGGACTTTTTATGGGAGCAGGAGGGCATGTCAAAGCAGGTACAAGATTGCAAGATATACTTCCATGGCTTCAAAGAGGGAAAAGTGCAGAGACAGTCAGTGTACTGAACAGACTTCACAGCCTTCAGAATATCTAACACTTACTACAGATTTCAGCAAAGATGTTTATTAGTAGCAGATGCTCCTGTCCAGAGGTACAAAGGAGAAGGTTCAGTGCGCCCGTAGCATGGCCCCATTCTCATTACACACAATGGAAATAATATTGCTGATTTTGTGACAGATCCTGTCACAAAACTAGTCAGTCAGCTAGGAAGTGTTGAGGAGAAAGTCTTACTTCTGCCTTTTCAATCCAAAACATATTTTCCCATTTTAATCACTTTCCTGATTTAATAAGTCACTCCTGTCTTGGGGAGAGTCATTAAATCAGGAAAGTGATTTAACAGTATTGTGTATTGAATATTCATTTTTTAAATGGAATTCCATCCATTTTATTTCTGCTTCTTCCCAAAGTTTCCAATGAAATAAGGAATAAGATCCTAATTCCAGTATGGTTCAAACACAGTGAAGTGAAGGCTACATCTCCACATTTATCTTCTGATTTAGAGTCTATGGATGGACTCCATACATAAAAAAACTTCTTAAACATTAGAAAATATAAACACTGCTGTGAATGGGAAGATATGCAAAGGTTCCTTTATAGGTTTTTTTCTTTTCTGTTTCAAAACAGGATGAGGAAACTTCATAAAATATAATACCACAGAAAGACTCATATTACTTTGACATCAATTCCACACTGGGCTTTACAAGCAGAAGGTCAAGTAAATTCAAATATAAATAACACAGCAATTTCTGTTCATATAGAATAAGATGGATTGCTTATATTAGATGCCATGGAAGATGACTTGTGCCAATGTACACATCCATGCACCAACATACATATCCAATCTCATCTTTTACTAATTGAGGTAGAGACCTTGAAATTGTAGTAGTTTTGTTTGATGCTCCCAGGCCTAGCTGCCCTTGAACACTACATTTCCATTGCATGGTTGATGTACTTTGCCAAGAGATTTGTATTGCAGAAGCAATATCACTATTCTCTTTTGCCCTGAAGACCTAAGCATAAATCCCTACACCTCTTAATTCTCCTCATGCAATCAAAGCATGTCCTAAAACACATTGACCCTCCAATCCCATGTTCTCTACTCTTCCTGAAAATTAATAGAATCAGACTAATTTAAACAGTCTCCTCTAATCAAACCACTTCTGTCGTTTCTCCTAGTCTCTCTCCCACTCTTCAGTGATACCTCCATCTGCCACAGGAATCTGCTGTGGCACAATCCAGTTGTGACTCTGCTGTTGAAGAGAGCTGAGAGGGCTTTGGGTACCCAGAAAATGATCAGGATTATGCCTTTTGAATCAACTCTTTCCATGCTTTATACAATGTTGCACAAAACAGGAGGTTTTTTAAATGGAAACAAGAAAAGAGAGACTGAAAAAAACCCACATTACCTAATGTAGAACAATTTGTCTTTAATCTATCACTGGAGCCCTAAGTCACATATGTAGGATGTACATGATCTCTCTCAGTTCAGCTTAGTTTATGCATCATCTCTTCTTGGATAGTGGAATAAAGGTGTGGAAGCCCATGAGAAAAAAGCAAGCTAAAGGTATTCAGAAGTACCCATGAAATTTATTACCAATTCAGAAGAAGTCCAACATTAATTGTCAACATTAGTCAAGGCACCAATTCTGTGATGTCCTTACTGTAAAGCATATACAAATTATTTTCTCTGCACTTGCTTTTCATGGCCACCATTTCACAGAGTACAGTTTGTCTTGGACAAACCACAGACACATACTGAACAACATCCTGAAAAACCCTTGATGCTTTTTTTTTCCCTTCGTTCTGTTGTACAGTATGTTCCAAATATGAAGGGTAGAAGACATTGTTAAAATCCAATTGCTAAAAATCTTACCTCTGCAAATCTTAAAAACCTAATCTTAAAAAACAAATTCACTTTTTATCACTTTGTGTTTAAGAAATGCTTTTTCTGAACAATTAAAATGTGCAGATGCTTTATTTTGTTCCCAAAAATCAGCTGTCATTTTCTGGTTCTCTTTCACTAAGCTGATCTTTGGCTTGCACATAGAAGATGCTTTTGTAAGAAGTATAATCCAAGTGAAAATTTTATTTTTCTAAGTCCTAAATTAGATCAAAATGAATCAGTCGGATCCGACTACTTTCAAATCCTGGCATGTAACTGGCTTGCTTTCCTCCTCTCATTCAATTTTTCTCTATCATGTCTTTCAGTTTAATTTTTCTTCTAATTCTTTTCATTAAAATTATTTATCCTTAGCTGTTACTCACTGTTTCATGGGATAGCAAGTTGTGATGCTACTTCATAACAAAGGACAGCCACCATGCAGAAGCCAATGGCAAAACTCCCACCCACAGAAAAAAAAAATCTCCCCGATACATTTTAACTGAAACTCCTCTGGACTGTCAATTGAATACCTGCCATTATGCATTTGTTAACTTTTTACATTTCTGGGTTGAAACACTTGAGTTAGAGAAATTGAGTTTTCTCTCCTCTCCTCTTTCTCTTGAAAGCAACAAACATATTTCTTTCCTTTTAAAATGTAATTATGTTTCTTACCATCCATGCTGTGACAAAATCTCCCATCCAAGTCCCAACTGCAGCTACCTTCATAAAATTTTCATTCCTGATGCCCATGAAGTCTGTTATAATGTATGCACTGTGAAAACAAGAACACAAACATAAGATATACATATTTGCTCAATGTGGTTACAAAGAACTTGGATTAGTGACAAAATTTATGATTATCTGTGAAAGATTTCCCATTGCTTCCATAATAACTTTTCTGCTAGAATCTGAGTCTTGACATAGAACTGAACCCATATGGGTCGATTTCAATTAGAAATGCAATGTGAATCTGATTTTGAAGTCCATGTCTCTTTTGAAGGTGCTAAAATAACAGTTGGCAAAGATTTTAGGATTATGTAAAGCTTCTGGAAGCAGAAAATGATTTATGCTTTTTTATCTTTTTCCTTTATACAAACAGAATTACAATTTTTCAAATCCGTGACTTTGTGAAATCTTCATGGAGAAAAATAAAAATCTTTAAGGTATCTTTAAAAAGATAATTGAGCTGCTTGACTTTTCACTGTATCAGTGATGCAACCATGTTTTTAACACATCAGCGTAAGCAAGTTTTGTAAAATTTCAGTGGGATGCCACTGTTTCTAGATTTATACAATTTATTTTCACAGATATATTTACTTAAATCCAAAAGAAGTATTTCCATTTTGCTTAAATAATGAGATAGACTTACAACCTCAATTGGAAATCGACTTCAAGTTCACCAAGATGCTATAAGGACAATTAAGAAGGTAAAGTTACTTGTTCCAGATTAAAACCTTTCTGAAAAAACATATATTTTAACATACTGTTATCCCTTTCTAAAAGACTTTTGTAGTGGTCAAGAAGAGGCAACTCTCCTCAAGAGCTAATATGATGATAATGAATATGAATGGCAGTTGTATTTTAACTTTACAAGTGATGCCTTTGCTTTCAAGATGCTTGTAAACATTTTTATGTATTGTTATGCCTATTTAGGAGTGTGCATAAGAGACGCAATTACATGTAAAAGTGTCCTTGAACACTGTGCTATCCATTATTCAAATCTTACCATTGTTACATACCAAATATTGCAAGGTCTAGGAGCTATACAGACCCTACCTCTGCAATTGGATCGGTGCAAACTGATTCCACTCTCTGGGCCAGTTCTGTTAAAATCTAAATATCCAATCAAGATAGAAGGTCTTGCTAGCACTAATCCATGCATAGCATATTATAATTTCTTAGAGAGAATTTAATATGCTGTAGAGCAGAAATATTATTGTCAGTGAATAGTTTCATGACACATGAAAAATGTCCTAGTGTAATAGCCCTTTTCATTATACATATTGTGACCTTTCAGCTGGTATGTCACTAAAAAAAATGCCATCTGTTTATTTTTTCTGTTGAACAGCATATAAATGCTGGCTCTGATTTTCTGCTGGAAAAAAAAATCCAAACTATTTTAACAGTATTCCATGTAGTTCAGAGATCATCAGTATCCTAAATTCATCATGTTACAAATAAGGATGCATTCCTGTGAACATCGGGTCAGCCTAAAGTCTCCCAGCTTCAATGTTCTGTCTCCAAGAGAGGGCAACAGCAGAAACAAAGGAAGACTGAAAACAGGCAAGCACAATCCTCCCAGATATATTCTCCTAGAATCTTTAGAACTGGAAAATATTTGGAATTCCTTTTTTTCTGTAGCTTGGACATGCCATTCTTGTAGCATCTGTGAAGGCAGAAAACTATCAAGTCTGCATTCCTTAAAAAGATGTCTTGTTCACAAAGAAGGCATGGCAATAAGCGTCACTTGTAAGGAATGGCCTTCAAATGCAAAGCATATCTTAGTAATTTCCATCACTGGGAGACACATACAAAACCCCAGGGTTCTCACCTTTTCTTATGTGCACTGCACATTCTCATTTGCATTACACAGGTGTACAATAAGAAAACACTTGCACAACATCCCCAGAAAATGGGCCACTTGGGCCATTCCTATAGCCCTGCACATAGAGCAGGCTGGCCACAGCCACCCTGTCCAGCAGCCTGGTTAACCAAAAAGGCTGAGAGGTCACTGATCCCTGAATGCAGGTATTAGCTAGCAGAAGAGAAATCAACCCAGACATAAGAGATTCTTTTTAATGGAAATTGAAATTCTCAGTGTAATCACTTGTTTTTATGAATGCTAGAAGTACCAGAAGGCTTATAATAAGGTTGAATGAACTGGATACAATACTTAAATACACAGAAAGGCCTTGAAACCATCACATCCTCCCAACAGCTCTTACTGTCATTTAGAACATGAAAACATCAAAGAAGCCTAGTATAAATTGGGCATTTCAGTCTACAAGTAATTAATGCCTGAATTAAATATGCAAATTGACAAACCTTCACCTAGTGTCAAAATAGCATATTATTATAAAGAAACTGTTAGGAATATAAAGTGTGCATGGTTTAAGTGCATTTACTGATTAAAATACAGCTACAAATTTTTATGAACAGGAAGAATATTTTTAGCATTGTCATCTTATTAGAAACAGTAATGAAATACCTCACTATTTCATTAACTGTTAGCATTGCACCCTCTGTCTTTTATTCTCTCTGCAGTATTATTTTTCTTTCAAAACACAAAGAGAAATTGACTATTTTAAAATAGGGATCTGGGGCTGCTTAAAATGAATTAAAAAAAAAGAAACCTAACCCTCTGGTTTTCATTTTCAGGTTTTAGTTTAAATAGGAATAAGAGCACTTGACATTTTCAAAAAAGACATGCTTTCCTGATGATACTAGCAGGGTACATATTATAACAGTACCAAAAGTAAAATTAATTCTGTTGTGGAAAATTCTCACATTCTTCTAGCTTTAGCTAGCGATTAGAGTAGTTTTCTTTAATTATTTAGTCTTATTCCTGGCTAGGACCCATGTCTGCACCTTGCAGGAGCATTAAGGTCTGCTGGGTTCCAGTTAAGAGTCATGGCCAGCCCAGATTTTCTATAGTTTTTCAAAAGGCTTCTGTTTGCTTCCCCATATGTGTACTGAAGCAAGGCACCAGCAGATTGCATGAGCATCACAACCCAAGGAAACACCAAGGGAAAAAACACCGCGGTTAAAGCCCAGGGTAAGAAAGCTCTTCTGAGACAGACAGGATAAGTGTAAATAATTACAGTCTGAGGAGCCAATACTTGTGAATATTATAGATAAAGGACAAATTTGTGACTGGGATTTGGGAGCCTTTCACAGTAACACTGGAAGCTGCAGCTCCAGGGAAACTGCTCTTGGCAGGCCAAAGTCTAAAGAAGGTAGAGCAACATTTTAACAGAACAGAGCAAAAGAGAGGGATCGAAAGACAAAGGAGACTGATAAATACAACTCTAAACACATTTTAAAAAAATCATAAGTAACTGTGTACATCCATGTTGATGCAAAAGGTATGTTAATGAGTCAGTAAAAAGACACATAGCCCAGTGTATTTGAACAGTTTCTGGAGTCAGCAGCTGTGTGCACAGAATGGATAAAGGGGAAGACAACCACGCTAGCCTGGAGATTTTATTCAAAGGAAGTTCTCAGAGCATTTTCTCAAAGAAGGATAGCACTGTTAAAATGACAAAGTGTGAAAGCAAACAGAAGGTTTTAAATTTTACATTGGATTAAGATGCACAAGTCACTGTGGTGCTAATACTGTTCCAAGCACTGGAAAAAATGTCATGACTGAGACTCAGTGCTGAGATGGTGCTTTCTTGAACATCACAGGATCTAAGAAAGGGTTTTAGCTTGAATAGAGACACTTAAATGTAAGAGTAAACCAGGAAGTCAAACTCTCTATGGAGCTTGATCAGACTGGGTCAAGGATTTAGTTGCTTTATATTACTTCTGGACGGCTAGCATGTCAAAAAAAAAAGATGTTCACATATTAAAAGGCATTGTTAAACCTATGTGACTAAGTGATTTCAAGTGAAGTGACATAACTTGATCTCCAGATGATAATCCAAAGAGTTCTGCATCCCTTGTGAGGTCTGTGACATAGCTGACAACCCAGGCACATCTGAACTGAACCCTGGGTGTCCAGGGACAGCAGTGAGTGCATAGACACTTTGGGGAGGTCTTAGTTGCCTTTTAAAGCAACTTTAGGAAGCTTGATGCATCTTAACTAAGCTTCAGCTGGTTCTTTGCTAGAGTACTGAAGGCACTGGGCCTGTACACAGAGCACAGTGCACATTCTGCAGTGAGCCAACAAGAACTGCATCCACAGAGAGTGATAACTTAATGCTCTTTGAAAAGGAGGGGAGGCCCAGGTATCTTTTATATCGAGTAACAAAAAGTCCATACATGTTCTCCAATCCAATATGCACTTTTCTGGGGTGGTTTTGTTATCTGGCCTTCCCCTTAAACAGTTGATTATATCCATATGGAACTCATCTTCCTTGGTGCATCTGACAAGTTAAATGCTTTGACATTGGCAAACAAGTGAAAGCACAGGAGTTTACACAGGCTGCAAAGAAGGATGTGTTTAGATGTGGCACCACAAGCTTCCATTACTGTCAATTTAGAAGAGGCAGAGAGTGTCAGAATAACTGAAAACACACATAAAAGACCGCAGATACAGCTCCTGATCTGTATTTGTCACTCTAAAATGACAGAATGGCAAATGAGACACTTGGTAGCAATTCACTCAGTTGAAAAGCTATTCTTCTAATGTTAGGAATTGAAGTCAGAGCCACGGGGAACTGGAAGGTGCCCAGAGACAGCAAGACCTGCTGTCTGAAAAACTGGCACATGATAATGAGGATGGCATAATGCACAGCTACCAGCAAACAGCATAGAGAGCACAACAGCGATTCATCCAGTCCCTGACCATCCCCAGTGCATGCTTTAGACATACAGACAAAACTTCTCCTATGACACCAGAACAGAGAGAATTAAGAGGCACTGAACCAGGGATTTTGCTTGACAAGATATCAAAGAGGTAACAGCCACAAGAGGATCAGCAGGCTAATCTCCAAGACACAAAAATCTGAGAAGCAAAACCAGCTTGGCTATAGTGCAGAGGATCATGGCACAGTGCAGAACACCTGAGACTGACAGACCGATTCTGTAACTGAGCACCACTGCTTGGTAACTATTTATACATGCTTTTTTTTAAACCAGGCAGCAGAACTTTAATTCTGCAAACCTCTCCTCATCATTCTACAGGCTAGAGGGCTGTGTGAGTTACTCTGGGGACTTTGCTTGTAAAGCTCCCAAGCCATGAGAAGTTCTGCTCCTCACTGTCCACAGGGACAGGCCATTTAGCTTCCAGCTTTGCATGCCTGCCTTTGAGACAAGGCCCATTGAAAAATGCAGCAATTTCAATTCTGTCAATGTAGAAGAGGTGTGCAACTTAAATGGCAGTGTACACATGAGATCCAGTCCCTATTCCAAGAGACACTGGTTTAATGCCCTTCAGAGTTAGAGAACTGAACCTCACTGTCATTCTCAATGTGAAAAGATGATGACACAAGAGGATAAGAAATATGTGTTTCAGGAGGCTGTCAGGTGAGGTGAAACTGAAGCTGGATATTCCATATTTTTTGTATAAATATCATCTTTCACATATAAGAAAAATATTCCCTTTCCTTCACTTTTAGAATGGATGCCACTGGTCAGTATAGGTGTTCAGCTGGATGATCTATAAGGTTACTTCCAATCCAAATCTTTCTATGATGCCATGATTCAGTTATGTATATTTGGCTTTGAATCTGTTTAAGATGACTGGTTTATATCAGTCTTGCTTCAGTCTATAAAATCAGACAGAGATATAGAAACTAGAGTTGTTAAACAAAAATTCTTTACCATGCTCACAGGTACCTTTGAGAAGAAATGGAAGGAAAATGAGGTTTGACAACTCAGGGGCTGGTCTGAGGATTTGGTTGGCTTCCCTCATGATGTACTATCAGTAGCAGATTGCAGAGCAGATGGAAAAGAACTAGACTTCAAGCAATGTACAAATTATGAAATTGAGATTGTTTCTTTACTGTATTACTTGAAAACTGTATGTAAAGAACAACTGTGTCTAGGGCCAGTCACTTGACAGGAGCTGGCATGTAATTGCAGCAGAGAGTTTTACATGGAAAACACAGCAAAGAGCACAGTCTGCTCTTCCACTCCTTGGCTGCCAAAGCAAACACCTTTGCTGTGACTTCTTAACCATCCAATGGTTGATACCAGTCCAACACTTGATATAACTTTGCTCTGTATTGTATTGACTGTTTTATTTTCTGGTCCCTACAATACTCAGCATTTTAAATAAAATTATCATTGAAATATAGAGGGAAAAGTGACAGAAGTTTTTAATTGATTTTACCCTAAAATCAACAGCTCTCTATTGCAGACTGTCCATTTTACAATACAGTCTTCTTTTAATGTCTTGCACATGAGTTATCAGAAGACAAACACATCAGAACCACACATTGGTCAGGTTTTTACTCCACCACTGTCACTTGTAATACAATATAAGACACCCAAATGAAGAAAATACAGAATTTGTGGTCTGAACTTCATTGAAAAGAATATTCTCCTAACTTTCCCTAAGGAGAAGCACATCTTCAAACAATGGAAAGAGATAGAAAGAGATAGAGATGCATGCACATGCCTTTTTGACATCCAGAAACTAAGCTTTGGTGCTTTTGGCTACATTTTTAAGGTCAGTTAGTTACAAATACTATTGAGTTTCATCTCAGCTACAGACTTAATAAAAGTCTCAATTTCAGCTGGGAATTCTAGGATTCTCTGGTAGAGTCCACTTCCTTTCAGAGTCAATGGAGAAGAATAAGCACTTTAGACATAACTCATTAGATTTATCTTAAACATCTGCACTGGGTTTGGCTGAGATTGAGTCAATTTTCTTTAGAGCATCTCATATGGTGCTGTCGTTTAGATTTGTGACCTAAAGAGTGCTGATGACACACTGATGCTGTTAGCTTACCTTGTTAACATGCAAGAACACCTCTGAATCAGATGAATCATCTTCTGGGGGTTACAGTTCAATTAAATGTAAAAGTAGCTAGTTAAGTGCAAACTCATCTTTATTGGATTCTTAAACTGTGAAATATGACCAAATATGGATTTTTATGTTTTGAGACTAGCACTGTTCAGATTTCTAGAGTGAAGGTCTAACATTCCTTATAGGCCTACACATTTACCAAACTGCAATTAAAGCCAGTGACTTCAGTTAAAATATGTAGTTTGGAAAATACCATTCTAACTGAAAAAAATTATCCTTATACAGAAGATTGAAAAATACATTTCCAAATAATACAAAAGATTACATGACAGAACATTGTCAATATGAAACCTTTAAAAGAATGAACAAACTTCAGCTAGGATTTCATAAAATGTTATGTTAAATCTCAAGTTGAAAAGAAGACATATAATGATGCTCAATGTGGAAAAACATTTCACAATGCTACTTTTCAATGATAATTTCATCCAGAAATAGTTTTATACTGACTGAATGTTATCATCCACATGTTACTAGCTAAATCAAATGGGGGCATTAATAAGGATACCTTGAGATCTTTATCTTGAATGCTCCCAAGCTTCAGGAACACCATCACTGTATTTTACAGTATTTTCTAAGTTTACAAATTGATTATGTGGGAGATTTTCTAACTAAACTGGTATTCTACACTGATGAGTGGAAGAAGTAGAAGGTTGCTGAAAGGCTTGGCAGAGCAATTCTAAACCCTCCCCTCTGCCCAGGAACAACAGTGCAAAAATTCTCCCTGTCAGTTGAAGCCATGAGAATGCTTAGAAGCAGGTAAGATCAAACGTAACTCTTCAAATAAAACCAAGTATTTTAAGTCTCACACAATAATATTGGGTCTTTTAAAGAAGAAGATAGAAATAGTAAACAGCTCACTTTCAAGCAGCAATGCTCACACCACTAAGAAGGTACATGGCAATAAAGTAATTTGAGACCACATCAATAGAAACCAGTCACTACAAGGAGAGTATGATTAAATGATCATATTTCAGGACTTTTAAATCTTATTTGCAAATAACTTTTAAAGACACTTTACTGTAAACTTATATTTTTTTGCCGAAATAAATATTTTCTAGGTATATGTCAGATATATTGCTCACTTTTTTTCCCTTTTTTTTTAATGTCTTTTTCACACACTCTCGTGAACAAAAAAGGATATGCATTCTAAATACAGCTTTATATCAGACATAATACTGCACATCTTCATTGCTACACACATTGGGTCTGATTGAGATAGACTTTTCTTTCATTTTGCAGCCCATGCAGTGCTGTGCTTCGCATTTCTAGCTCCAGGGGTGCTGGTAACACGCTGATGTTTTGGCTATTGCTGAGCAGTGCTTGCACAGCACCAGGGATGTCTCTCCAACCCACCACTCAGAAGGCCAACCGGCTGCAGACAGGCAAGAGTTTGGAGGGACACAGCTGGGGCACCTGATCTGAACTGACTCAAAAGATATTCCACACGGTATGCATCACACTCACTCATAAAAGGGAGGGATATTTTGGGTTATGGTGCTTGCCTTCTGAAGGAATTGCCATGTGTACCAATTCCCCAATTCCCAGAAATTCACTGGACATCTGTCTGCTGGCATGAAATGGTGAATAAATTTCTTCTTTTTTTTCTTCCCTTCCACAAGTGACTTTTGCTTTTTACTTTTACTAAACTGTCATTACCTCAACCTATGATCTTCCCCATTTTATTTTCTTTCTGCAATGGCAGCCAGCCAAAATCAACCCTCCACAATATATTCTGTTCATACTGACTTTCTACGAACGAAAGGAGTCCACCACTGATAAAGTAGTAAGTCCTCTGGTTTAGCATTAATTTAAACATTCCTAAGCAATATTTCAAATACAATCATAATGCCAAATTCCTGGTAGGACTTTCAGAGATCCCCAGTATCTACATTAATCATATTTATCTCTCAAATACATACTGTTAAATAAGATTATAGAGATTTTTTTAAATTAATTTTCTTCATTTTCTAATATCAATTATTTACCAAACCAAACTGCTCCATAAAATTTAATTTTTATATCTTTTCCAATTTCTTTTAATCTAGATAGAAGTACTAAATTCTTACATATAGATTGTATCATCCCCTTCTGGCCACTGTCTGGCACGTTCATACCATTTACATCCTCAGTTCAAAATTTATGAACCAGAAAACTTCACAATTATATTTATGATAAATGTGTTGACCTAGTGAGAAGTTTTAACATTACATGACAATGCAGACAATCTACAAAATCTCTAAAAATAAGTATCACCATGTCTGTGAGATACCGCCTGCAATGTTTAAAGAACATTTTCTTGGATTTGTTTGAAGCCTGTTCAGTCAGTAGTCTGTCACATTTGTGAATTAAATCCCATTTCTTGTTCTGTACTGAAAATGAAAACAAAATCCTCTGCTAGATAAGAGAAAAAAGAATGGATTGTGACACTGTCTCTTTTGATTTACTGGTTGTACAGGCACACTGTGCATTACACTGAGTCATCTCTTTAATTTCCCCAAAGATTGTATCTCAGAACTGGCAGGAGATCTTTCCCTTGCAGGAATCCAGTTCCACTTTTTCATATCCGGTTTTCACACTTCCTATTATACTGGAAGGGGGTCATTCACCAGCATTTAAAGATGGTAAATTTTTACTCTTTTCTGGCCAGAACTCAACTGCTTTACAGGTGCTCCTTTATTGCAAATAAAAACCCAGACAAATAACACTTCAAATATATATTACATATTTTCCTATTTTTATACTTCTCATGAACACACGAATAATTTAGGTCTGAAGAAAACTCTGGAGATGACCTAATGCAAACTCCTGCTCAACTCAGGGTCAAGATCTTCCTTCCCTCAGCAGCAGAGCACAATCCAAATGGTTGCTGAGGTTGGCGACCTCCCCAGCTGCTGTGGTCAGAGGTGAGGAGTAGCACAAAGGAAAGCCACTGCTGTGCTGAAGGGGCCACTTGGGAGACTATTTAGGGTTTTATTAGGATAATACTACAAATATTCCTGCCCTCTTTTGCAGCTTGGATGACCAATTTCAGGAAGACTGACAGGAGCAAGAACTCCAAAAGAAAAGTTTACTCCATGCTCTGCATACTTTAAATACATTTCAACTGATCAGATTTGGAATGACAAATACTATTCATCTAAATTTGAAGTAAAAGTTATATCTCCTTTTTATTTTTTTTTTTTTTTTGGTCAGAAGTGTATTAGTCTGCTGTGTTTTTGTGGAGGTTTTTTGTGATAAGCATTTTGAACGGATGAAAAAATGCACTCAATTTCTGAGAATTCCAGATGAATTACATTCATCTTGGAAGTAATCATGTTGTTAGATACAGAAAAACACAGTTGAAAGTACAACCAAATGCATTAACTGGTTTTGGACAGAGAAGCCCACAAAGACTTCTTGTTTAAAAAGAATTGACTAACAGAATGATAAATAAAAAGCTATAGTTTTGGATAGTTAAGAAGAAATCTTCACTGATCAGGCTTTGGTCTTTAACTGAACTGCTGAAATAGAGAGCAATTATAATTTTTTTAAGTATGTATTTTTCTATCCCCCTTAAAGGAAAACAAGATTTTGGCATTTATTACATTGTCAGGAAGCTTTCCTAGGGCTGAGAGAATTCTTTCTTATTAACAGACCCCTCAGGAGTGAAAGAAACCCTGCCCCCGATGAGGAGCATACTGGTGTCCTCTGGAGCACAGCTGGATTCTTATCATGGTGTGGATATGATACATTTTCATTTACTTTTCCAACATACTTTTTCACCTTGTGTTCTCTCTAATCAGTTGCAGGCTGACAATATCTGGCACAGCCCCACATCCATCCAGTGAGTGGTATGGCTGGCTGGGACAGTGAGCACAGTGCTCCTTCCTACGCAAAGATACCTGTGGGAAGACAGTACAAGCCATGTGGCTTTTTCCAGATAGCAGAATAAGTTAGTGTTTGGAAAAGAAGTACATGAACTCTGCTGGTATCACACCTTCAGTCTGCCAGAGGAACAGCCAACAGAAGTTTTCTGAAGGTTTTACACCACTTTTCTTAACGCCCTTTGTTTTAGAGTCTTATCATTACACACTTTTCTCTTTGTGTCCCTCAAAAAGATGTAGTCATCAGTGGTTCCTTTTCTCACAAAATGGTATATGACTACCATGAGATAAAACTGAAACCTCAAATAAAAACTTATTTATAGAAAATACATAAATAGACCTTTTTTTTCCCCACAAAAGAGATGATCATTAAACCAAAAAAAATATTGTTCTTTAAGTCAATGGGGAAGTAAAGAAACCCCATATGATTTGGCCAGATTGGCAAGGTACAAAATAGCAACATTTCAGATGCACTTCTTATCAGGGATTTGTTTTCATTTAAAAAGGTCATGTTTTCCCTTATGGAAACTTTGTGACAGAAGCGTCCCCTCATTAAACAAACACAAGCAGTTTGCTTCAAAACAATGAAGAGAGAAGACATTATTTTTGGAGTAAGACAAATAAGTCAATCCTGTTTCTTTAAAAGCTGAATAGACTGTAGAGACAGTCAGTGTTTCAAGTCCTTCAAGAGAGAAAGTAATCAAGAGAATAGAATTTTCTTGATGCCACCAGCAGTGCCAGTTTGGAACAAATATTAGCTTTCAATAATATCAGATGACCTCCAGGGCATAGAGAGAGTCAAAAGTGGAATGGATCCTGTGCTACTAGAAGAATTTTTTTCCCCTGGATAGTCTGGGGATAAGTTCCCAAAAGATGAGAAAGATAAGTAATATACGACGACCTGTTTGACAGGCCAAATTTGAAATGCTGACACTTTTTGTTCTTAGTGTTGTAAGATACGGATGCCAAACGTTTGTTTAGAACATTTGAATAACTTTTCTGATGCATTTTCAAATAATTATAAGCCCTGTGGTCAGCTTGAATAAAATATATACAAAATATAAGGTAAAAATGGGGTCTGCATCCAATATACTACATCCTGAAGTACTTCTGCGCAGGGGTGCAAAAATGCAGAAGAATCTGACTGGATACAGAAGAGATCAGCTCTAATAAAAAACTGGCAATTAAAAGATTTGCTATCAGTCCCTCTTCTCCTGGGCAATGCAGGCACTACAGTAAACCTTCTTACTTCAAGGATGTTTTTGCCACAATAGAGGCCTTTGTTATTAATTGGTAGTTCTTTCAAGAGTTGATGACTATGGCTGCAAAAAGAAATTTATGTTTAAGGCAGGCCAAGTGAGAAAGTGACTACTGCTTACTGGAATAAGACCCATGAAACAATAGTGTAGCAAGTGCCAAAAAGAGAAGTGATGCTGAAAGAGAGGAACTCATCTATTTCTATTTCAGACTTTGTGTGGCCTCTAGTCGAACTCATGAGTCTTTTCTTAGAGTCGATCAGTTTATAGCTGGAGAAAAAGGAATGTTTCTTGAGTTTTGTAGTACTAATTTCAGGCTCTGACTACTACTTCCTTGCAGATGCTGCTTAAATAATTTTGTCCTTATGCATGATGTCTACCTGAGGAGAATTTCTTTCACACTTCATGTTTTAAACTACTTTTTAACAATATTTTGTCTATAATATTTGAGTTTCAATTTAATTGAAACTATGCGTTGATTAGCAGTATAGTTTTTGATTTATGGATGGGAACTCAATGGCATTTATGAACTCGTAAACAGGAAGAGGGGACAGAGAACTTAAGAAATTGAAGTTTGGGGGATAAAACACTTTTAGGTTTGGTCTGTTATCCCAGCACTGACCTTTGAGAAGGTTAAGAGATTAAAAGTTAGCACAGTTGATCGTCAATTTTCCAGATTAATCTGCCATTTCAAGAGCAGGAATGCAAGCTCTGCAGGTGGGCAAAACACTTTCAGTACAGTGGAACACCAATTTTCTACCCTTCCAGTCTCCATCAGAGAAATTTTTAGACTAAGATCCTGAAGATAAAACTGTGAAATACCAAAGTGAAGCTGCTGATCAGAATGTAGGTGGTATAAGCCAACATGCTTTGGTTTAATAAAAATGTTTTAAAACTTTTTGAACTCATGAAGGTTCAACTTCTGACTGGGGAAGTGCTTCCTATAATGAAGTTCTTCGGACTGGAGGAGAACTTGCAGTGGTAACAAAAAAAAATATTTGGAAATTATTTTTAGAGTGGCATACAACTGATTTACCAGAGTACAAACAGCAAATGGAAATACTAATAGCAGATATCATTATCACTGTTTTTCAGAGCCTTGGCTTTTTACTTTGTTTGTTTATGGGTTTTAGAAACAAGCATGTTTGTTGGCCATTAACTAGTCTCTGAAGGTCCACCTCTTTCTTAATTGCCATTCTTACAGTCTTGAGCAATATAAAGACAACTCACATGGTGATCTAAGGAGGATCCACACTAATGGTGGATTTGTAAAGTTAAACCAAAAATGAAGAAAGCACACATTTAACCTGAATTATATTTTATAATCTACATAACCTGAGTAATGTTCATACTTACCTTCTAACATCAGTGTGTATGAGGCATTCTGAGCCTGATTTTATGCAAGTTCTTTATGGAAACAAGACCAAGCCACCTCTGTTCAATTGCATTGCTCCCTTCTCTCCTTCTTGAATGAAATTGACTACAGTTCATTTTCACTCCTTTTAAAATTCTAAATATTGCATTGCATTAAGAAATACAAATTATTAAAGGCAATAAATAAATTACTCACTTCTGCACAAGGGCATTTAAGCTCATTTCAGACTGATATAATCAAAATAGGATTTTGTTACAACATTTTGGATAGAAAAGCTGTTATGATCAAAATTAATGTTTCTCAAAATCTCAAAATGTAAGTTCCTTTAAGACAATCCTGTACAGAACTCACACTGTTCTTGTGTTAGTAGGATCGCAACCTTGGTCATATACAGGCAACTTTGCTGGAAAATAGCTTTGTAAATTCTGCATTTCACCAAATCAATACTGCTGTTAACAGGAAAGGTTGAGTTACATAGTAACTCTATGGGTTACTATTTAATGTCAACAACACATAAAATGGTTTGTGCAATGAGTTTTTAAATAATTGCATTACATGGACATAAGATAGCCTAAAATATCAGTATGATATTTATTAATTTATTCTGACAGGATTTCATTAGTGGAATTGAAAGGCATCACACCACTAATTTGCTAGGCTTCCCTAAAATAATCTGACCAACAAGATCAGGGATTTATGTGTATCCCCTGTCCAAAGGCTTTTATCTTGGATCCATTCCAGCCTTGAAATAGGTCCCCCTGAGAATTATTTACTTCCAAAGTGGTAACAGTCAATAAATCTAGAAGCTCAATTGAACAGTTTCAAGTCAATGAAATCTTAAAAATAGGTTCAAAGTTTACAGTGCTTGTTTAGTATTATCAGGTTACAAGAGTCAGTAATTTTTATAATGCTTTGCAATTTTAAGCTAACCATATTTTTAACTGTGTTCTAACCTTTTAGAAGCCTACACTCAATGTCCTAATAAAACCATAACACAACTGAAGTAAACAATATTCCAGCAACTATAGTATTTCCATGGGTTTATTAATTACAAATAAGAACAAGTACTGAGACAAAATATGCAGCAGTGATCCAATGAAACAACAGATCCAAATACAAGTTGCATTAAGGATGTAAGGAGTACATTACAGCATGTAAGGAGTAGTGAAATACATAACTGGCCCCTACATCTATGTGACTCCCAGAGAGAAAGTGAGAACTTAGGTATTTTACTAGCAGTTAGGTACTGAAATATACTTTTTGGTTTTGAAATAAATGTGCTGCAAGCTGGCTGCTATAGTCAGCTATAACAGAACACTTACCTTCAGGTGTATCACTACAGCTAGTTATATCAGGAAGTGTGTACTTAAATTAAGCATGGTTCCCTGAACCACAGTATTCTGTTAAAACAGTTATTTGGAAGTAACCTAATAATTCTGGGGAAACAGAGGCCTTTTCTTGTCAGTCACTACACAGCAGATGTTTCTCAGCTGGCTTAGGTGATACAGTCTGCAGAGTGCCCTCAGCACTCATATAGGAAAAGAGAACAAAACCAGAATTGAATAAACAAAAAACCAAAAATATTTTAAAACAACTGTTCCAAAACTACAACCATTACAGGCCTAGATCTCCACTACTTTGTGTCATATATGTAGGGCTTCACAGAAAGTGAATATAAAGTTACTAAGGAAAGTTGAATGCATTTTCTTTGGCAGATTACTGGACTATTCTCAGGATAAAAATTCCTCACACACATAGGTAAACAATACAAACTAAGAACAATTCACAATATATACCCATGGTAGGAACATACAAAACCAGAAATAATGTCTAAGTAGATGTTATCAATTGTGACAAAGCAAAATGTAATACCAGGTATTCGTCTCAAGAATTCCATGGAGAGACTTGCTTGAAGAAAGACAAAGGTAACCAGAAGACACAAACACTGGATTAGATGGGCAGCTAAGGAGAGCTGCATAGTTCCTTGGATTCACAAATTTAAACAGCTCATGGTTTCATCTCAGCTGGCTCTCCTTTTAGTGGACTCCTTACATTTTCAGAGTCATGGAAGTTGCAAATAAGAAGCAAATCCAATTAGAACAAAAAGGGCTAAGGTTGAATATGGGCTTCTAAATTCACAAGTGCCATTATAAAGGCTTTAATCTAATCAATCCAATAGTAAACTACCTATTCCTGGACCAACAAAAAGGGTAAAATAAAAAAAAAAATGCAGAATTCAGGACATTAATAATTAATGAAGCAGACATGTAAGCAAAAGATCAAAATTAAACAGTATCTGTTCATGACTGATTCACTAATGAAAGTAGTTGTCAAATAAAATATTAAATTCATAGGTATAGCTGTAGTTCAACTTGGTATTGGCAGCCTCAAAATAAAACTTTATTCATTGACATAAAAAGTATTTTGAATGTATTAATTGAATTACTACTACATGTTAGTTTTTTGTCAAACTAGAGCTAAAAGACTATCAGTAATTTAATGTTACAGCAGGTAATCCTGAATCTCTGCACAAGGCCATGAAATGCTATAAATAGGTACCAACTGGACTGGTTTAATTTACATTCACTGATGAGGTGACCCTACCTTTACCTCATTTCATTAAGATACATTAATGCTAGAGACTATCCAGTAAAGAAAAGGAATCTCAATATGAGATAGATGGTGGTCATTAATAGTGCACATTACCTTGTTGTTATACTGCATACAGACTGATTTCACCAAATACTAGCTTTAACATATAACAGAAGGCTCAAACAATAATACTTAAGAAAATTTCTGCTAGATGAAGAATGTAATATCTACAAATTTGGGCCATTACACATTTGAATATGCTCTGCTGAAACATCCTTATCAGCAAATCATTCAAGGGCACTTTTAAGTTACTGTAATTTAGGAATTAAATATACATACTTTCTCATGCAGACCTAAAAACAACAGTAATTTTACTGAATTTTCCCTCTTTTACTGCATTTTACAGCAATTGGCACTGTGTGCAAATCTCTTATTAACACAAGTGTGGGGGAAATGATATTGATTCCTTCATTCGCATTCCAACTCCTGAATATTTATCTACATTTTTTATTTACAGGCTTGGTTCTGTCATCTCAGTCTTTTGGTTTTCTATTATTTCTCTTTATGTCACCATGCCTTAGGCCTGCTTACACTGTGGATTACAGTGTAAGCATTGGATTGTGAACCAGGAGATGCTGACACTGCAAAAATGCCTGGCTGAGGAGGAAATAATTCTGTTATGAATTAATATCCCAGACACAGACAGACCAAAGAAACCACATGGAGCTGACAAGAGATAAATAAGATCATGCTGCTAGAATCACTTGCCTTGCTCTAGAGAATGCCAAAATGAGGAGGGCTGACATTCCCACTAACATTTCCAGCTTCCAGACATAAATAGAAATAATTTACTTTAACTCCTTGTAGACAGACACTCACTCACAAAAGTACCAAATGCAGTTGAGCAATTTAACAGATGTCATTTAAAATGAATCCTAAAGCTACAGGGAAAAAAAAAAACATTGGCTCCATACATACTAGGACAAAGGTACAGTTCTAGTCAAATTTTATTTCCTAATGGGATATGGAACTTGATGTGTTTATCTCAGAACAGTTCAGTCTGTTGCTTATGTTTCTGGAATTAATAAATTCCAAAGTAATTCTAATGACAGAAAATAATTTATGTATCTTTAGCATTATACATTTTTTATTTTCCAATAAATGACAGCCTGGGTTTCACCATCCAATGAAAAACAGCAAAGGTACACCAAAGATCAGATGCAGTTGGGCATTTGGGAACGTTTCACAGAACCAGAGAATCACAGAATGATTTGGGCTGCAAAGGAGCTTAAAAGTCATCTGGTTTCAACCCCCCTGCCATGGGTGGGGACACCTTTCACTAGCGGGTCGCTCAAACCTCCTCCAAACTGACCTTGAACTCTTCCAACAATGGGATATGCACAACTTTGCTGGGCAACTTGTCCCAGTGCTTCACAGCTCTCATCAAAAAACAATTCCTCCTTCTATCCAATCACTTCCAGTTTAAAAGTGCTGACCTTTCTCCTGTCATTAAAGACCTTGGTAAAAAGTCTCTCTCCATCTTTCTTATGATCCACCATCAACACTTTACTGATGGTGCTGTTCCTCAACCTGCTGGCCACACATCTTTTGATGCAACCCACAGTAAGACTGGCTTTCTGGGATGCATGTGCCCACTGGTGGGTCATGGGTTTTTTTTGGTAATGCAAGCATTTTTTTGGTAATGCAAGAAAGGAAACCCAGAGATATTTCCCACATTTTTATTTACAAAAACGTCTAGCTTTAAAGCCACTGACAGCAAAAAACTTAATAAAAAACTAAATACAGACATGCTTCATACAAGCAACAGTGTTAATGAACTGTTTGCATCACTTGAAGCAGGTTAAGACAATTAAGCCTTTCTTGCTGCCAAGTATGGCAGATAGATTTGTTATCTAAGAACTTGTCAGAGTGTCTCATGGTAAAGACATTTTTACATTCTCTAGTCATTGGTTAGTAAAAAGTATTTGCCCAAGATCACTAACAGATTATACATGTCACCTATATGGCAGCAGCTTAAAAGTCTGATTTTATAAATGGTCTATAGCTTAAAGATGACTAGTTCTCCTCCTTGGTACATAAGGGCCTAAACTGGACCTCACCTTCCTGGTAGTGCCTATTTTTAACAAGCCAGTGAATGTCCTGCCAAGTCTTCCTAGAGCTGCTTGAAAAATGTATGAATAAATCAATTAATTTTACATGCACATTTAAGCTGGCAAAAAAAAGATAATTTTCCAATTTTTAATGAATTAATTATTTAAATGCTCATTTTCCCTGAAATAGAGGCAAAACATTGATATCAGAAAATTTTCTATGGAAGATAAGTTTAAAAACTCAGTTCCAAACTTGAATTTTGAAAAAATATCTTCTGTGCTGTGTTGTGGACTATCCTGCTACCAGAGATGATTCACTACAATGTAAAGTTATAATTGGTAACAAGAAATTATGAAGACAGGAGTTATCCAAACTATACCTCCTATAATCCCATAAAGCACCACAGTGACCTAGATTTATGGAAGCTGTAATGGAAAACCCTTTTATAAGCCAACATTTTAAAACTATTTTCCTTAAACATTAAAAAAATATAGTGCCTTTTTGAAAATTTTATTTTAGCAGAAAATACAGTTTCTGTAGAAAATTCTTAATTAAAAGTTTTATCCAACTGTAATACAAATTTATGAGGGTTGATTAGTTGCTTTTTTCCCCCTGTCTGGAGCAGCAGATTTTGGTCGAACAGCACACTTGAAGAGCCACAGCATTTTCCACCTCGGTTTAGCTACAGTTGTCTTGACAGCAGACGTCAAGAAAAATCTGCCACAGGGAAATCAGACACATATGCAGACCAAATTTGGGGAAGACTTCAGGAATGGCAATGTGCAAACATTTTTAATGACATACTGCAGGAATGCTGAAAACGAGTAGTCCAAGAGTTTCAACCCACTGTTGAAACCAGTAACTTTCGTAAATACAGGCACATCACCCAAGTTCTCTGCCACAGTTTCTGCGGTAGATTTAGTGGCTGATAGAAGAAATATTTACATAAAGGGTGCATCTCCTTGTAGCTTAAAGAAATTACATAACTGCTAAAGAGAATTACTTTTATTACTACAAAATTTATTTCTTAAGAGATTAGAATTACTTAAAGTTGCTGTAAGGCCTCATTACTAAGGTATCAGTAAGAAAACATACACAGACCTAACCTTGCGGTTTTTTCCACTCCAGTGGTCAAAACAAAACTAAGTAAAAGCAGAAAATAAGGTATTTTGAACATAGACATCTATGAGTATCTACAAGGACATGTGAAGAAGTTCTATTACATAAAACCCGATTTAGAAATATTTATACTTTGCTATTTCCATTTCTTCTCTCCGCTCTTGGCCTCATGTAGTTACCCTCTCCTGGCTTTCAGGGTCTGAAGTGGCTTCTCAAGAAGCTTTCTACCTTCACTCTGTTTTGCAGCTGCTGATGCCAAAACTCTATGTACACAAAGCATGAGTAAGATTCTCAACAATGTGCACAATTAGATATAAATGTACCTTTCCTTCTCTCATTCCCTCTCCTGAATGTATAAAGCCACAGACAGATGCTGTCTCTTTTCTTTCTCAGTGGTCCACAGGCAGGAGGATATCCTTGGAATGGCAGGATTTTCAGCCAGACTGTCCCTTTCAAAGCCTTCATTACTGAGCAGTAAATAGAAAAAAGCCCTAAAGTCTTCCTGCAAAACTTCTAAAGAGAGGACATACCTTGCAAAATTAATGCTTTGTACTGAAACTTGTGTGATGCCATGTGTGATGAAACTCAGATGTGCTTGCACAGAGCAACCCTGGTCTAAGCAGAGCTCATCACCAGCTTCATAGAAGACCACACTGTGTTTTTACTCTATCATACTCTGAACTATTCACTTTATTTCAGTTTCAAACTGGTAACAGCAGTACAGTGTTACCCTTCAATTTCACTGCCTTGTACCATGTTAAAGTAATTTGTTCATTAAAGTTTTGTGTCACCTTAACTGGTTTCAGCTGCAGGCATCAAGATCAAATTCTTTAAAATTAATATTCTGTGATGATAGAAGCAGGTGGGGAAAAGCTTTTGGTGTAGAAATCACTACTATGCAAACCACAACAAGTAGGTCACGTTTTGGTGGCAGACCTTAAATTTGATTGACAAATAGACTGAAAAATCTTTTAAAAGGTTTTGAAAAGAAGCAAAAATTCCAAGTTTATGTGGCTTTTGTACATTAAGAGTTAGAAATGAGGGTACAGGAGATGAAAAGGAAACAAAATATTCTCTGAAGTGCTGCTTTCAATGGGAGCATTCCTCCCTGGGTCAAAATAGCACAGTCATCCAGCAGATTTAATAACTCCATTTAGTGATGATGAGACAGGATATATAGGACAGATGATACAATAGAGGAAATATGCAAAAAAAAAATATCATTCACTCTGCTTTGCTCCACTTCATTGCTATCTGGGTGTAATAACAATTCTTTTTTCAATGACAGTAAGCAGAATTTTAGCTTTCTTTTGCAAGGTGTCTGGTGCCAGCTAAATTGCTGTTCTAATACATAAGGAGCAAGAATAAATTCTAAGGGAGTTACCTGCATATAGATGCAACAAAGGGAAGAAAAATGCAGACTGGGACAATTTAGTGAATTAATCTATATAAAGTCTATAAATTTCCTTTTATGGTGTTTCCTTTAAATTTATATATACAAGAAAATAAACTCCATTTTATATGCATTTCCTCATGGGATTCTTCCTTCACTGCAAACTAAATCTCACCTGGTGCTGACCTTGCAGGTACAATAATGTCATTAATTCAAGATGGCCATTGTCCTCCCTGTCCTCATCCTGCCTTTTTTTTTAGCAAATTAGTCCCCACTTCTGTTTCCCAGATACCAATGAACACAATGCCATTTTTGAGGCTTAAGTTGAGCATTTAGGAGAAAAGAAAGCAAACAGCAGCAGAGGACATATAAGAGGATTATAAATTACAAAATTTTATAAGGAGAAACAATATGAACAGAGGGTGTTATTACAGATGTCTCCTAACACAGTATCTAGGAAATAGCCAATATAACTATCAGGAATTTAAAGTAAGTATTTTCCAGAGTGCTTAATGTAAGCAAAAAATGCAGGTAGCTTGAAAGAAGTGGAATTCATGTTAAGAAAACCCCTACTACTGTAACTAGTATAGGCTAATGTAGTATTAAGTACTACTATATATAGGTCCAGAATATAGGTCTTAAATCTATGTAAAATAGTATCACCAGAGAAGCTTTATATTGTTTCTGGCTCCCAGTGAAAACAAACATGTAGGAACAGTGTTTTATTTATGTATATGCTGGCAGCAAACCCGACAAATAATTTATTAATGTCTTAATGTTCCTCCTGGTACAACACAATTTCATCCAAGGACACTTTGGAAAATCCACAGAGCAACTAACCACTGTTTGTTTGAAGTGCAGACAGTTTCAGAACATCTTTTTAACATGTTGAGGTACCACTGTGCATATTTTAACTGTAGCAAATTACACCAATAACTAAAAAAATTTTTCTCCCCAAAAGAACTGCAGAATAATACAGTTCCTCTGAATTTGTAATTGTCTTTGACACACAATATCAACAGGAAATCATAACTTGGTGCATCTATTAAAAAAGATACTTTGATAAAAAATAAATGCTGCAAATAGACAGGAATCAAAATTCAGTTCTCAGTTAAGCTCACATTTTTCTTTGCTGTGCTGCATCTAGAGAGTCACTAGTTTTCAGATATTTTAGTGACCCACAAAATTTCAGAGAAACAGCACCAAAGGAAATTATTACAACCAGCCTAATGAACTGGAAGCAATGTGCTGCCTTTACTTATCCTAAGACACAACAAAACCGGAGCTTTCACTGTATTTGAGCAGATCTGTTTCATATCTCTCTACAGAACATCTGTCTGTTATCAACACAAACCATTTTCAAGGCTGCTGTGCAGCATGGTGCTGGTTTGGATCCTAGACATCGGCTGCCTCCCAGTGGTAAGGAATATAGGAACTGACTGAAAAAAAAATTGAAAGGGAAGGCTGACCACTACTGAGATCCCAGCTTTCTACACAGCTCCCACCTCCTGTGCCCCTGCAGGGGCACCTCTGCTCACCCCAGTACCAGACTAGAGCCAGGCTGAACCCCCTCACATCCCCCACATCACATGTATTAAGGATGCTCAGTCCTCAGCACCTCTCTTTTTTTCTTTACAGATCCAATCCTATTTTGCTAAGCAACTTGCTAGCACAGATATAGGCTGCACAGGTCCCTCTTGACTAGCTGGAAGCAAGACCAGTCTGTGTTTATTCTTGTCCTTTGAGAAAGCTAGCAGTTAGTCCTAGCTTAGCACAGAGCCTGTTCTTGTCACTTTGACTTTATCAAACTGTGAAGAGGTTATGTTCCATGACTTTTCCTTTTCCAAACAAGGACAAATTTTGACCTGACAGGATAAACTGGGCAAAAGTATTTTGGAATAGATATATGTTCTCAACAGAAAAAAAGCTTTGACACCCAAGGTCAAAAACTATGTACTAAATTAGGAGGTAGAGTTTTCACAGGGTGTCATAATAAGGGCCAGGAAGTTCCTCAGGAATGGTGGATCCCACCCATACTTGATCAGTCCATGATGTATAAGCACAGCAGGACAGCCTAAGCTCTGCCCTTCTGGAAGATGCAAACAGATGTGGGGAAGCAAAAAGAAAGGCTCCATCAAGTAAGTAGCAGTACGGAACAAGACAATCACAGTAGTTCTTGCCTGTGCCAAATAACGGGGTCCTGTGAAGATAACAAAGGCCAGAGTATATCAATAAATTAGGCTATTCATGTGAAACACCTATAGATAGTAATAGATATTTCTTTTTTCTGCAATCTTGACAAAGAAAAGAGAACCAAACTGGTGGTCTCAGAAGAGAAGTCAGACCACAGGAATATAGTCCATCATGTCTAAATTTAAGAATTCAGCTAGATTTAATGCACCAGGTGAGTCATACAAAGTCCTTTAACTATTTAAGTACATAAGAAACACTTAAAATCCCTTCTTCTCTTGTGGTGATAAGTAAATTGTACCTTGTGTGGTCTGTGTGCAGCTCTGTAGCCTGGATACTCCCTTCAAATTTCCTGCCTGACATTAGGAGGTGGTGACAGAGGGCTCTGTTTCTCAGGCTCTACTCCTTTCTCTCTTTAAAGCTCATTTTCCATTTTTAAGGTGGGAAAGCTCAACTCTAGCCAGAAATGAAAAAAAAAAGGTTTCATGAATTAACCAAGATATCAAGTAATTCTCAGTACCTCAGCCTGTCCCTGCTCCTCTGAACCTCCCCTCAAGTACTTGTCTCCTAAAAGGCAGTGCAGTGGCCAAACCAAACCAAATGTTCAGCAGTCTGAAGGAAATTTCCAATAAAAATGGCAACTCACACACAAAGTCAGACTCCAAGGAGGAGCTAACAATGCAAAAACAGATTTTAAAGCCAGTATGGGCACATCTCCTTGTAGCAAATCACTTACTACTGAAGAAAATCTGTGGCCTGGAGACTTGAACTACACTTGTTGGTCTCCCACAGATGTTTTCACTGCCCAGCTATGTATGCTCATTGTTCCTGTGACACTGTCATTTCCAGCTAATGAATTAATTGCTTCCAATTAATTGACAGCAGCCTCATACTGTATTACCGAAGGATTACAAATTAAATATTAATTATGCTTCATTGTGCAGAAGAAATCAAATTAAACATAATCACACTCCATTATGAAGCAAGTACACTAGACATTTTCCAGAACAGATGCACACTGTCCAAATTATAGTCAATTCTGATATATTGTAAACAAGCTAAGTCTCATTTATTAAACTGAAATTATCACACCTCCCACACAGAAATGCATGAGACAAATGTTTAAAGCTTCAAATTTTCACAGATGGTAGCAAAGAGAAAACACTCTTATAAGACAAGTATTTCATGCCTGCAGTCTTTAGCAGTCACTGGTATTCCACTGAAAGGAAAACAAAATTCCCAATATAGTTTTTCCTGTACCGCAGGATCAGTAAAATTGCTTAACTGTCATGGCAACTTTGGCCTGACATCATGCAGAACTTCATCCACAACCACTCCAAATTGTTAAAAATACATGTCTGAAAACAAGATATTTTCAGGGAAGAAAATATTCTTTTGCAATAAGGGCATCTGAGTTTGAAAAAACAGACAGAGAAGAGAGCCTAGAGAAGTGGAGTACATCACTCAGGAAAAGGGTGCCTTCATCAGTGTGGCGCCTTAGAAGGGACAGCTCTGTTTTCCTCCTCATGTTCCCTGAAACTTCACCCGCTCTGGGAGAGCAAGTGTAGTATTTTTGGAGGTAGTGGGAGGAAGAAGGATAAAGGAGAGACAGATATCTCCAGAGCAACATTTTTTTTCCTCTCAAAAGATTGACTTCAAAACATCTGATTGTCAGCTTACCCAGTGAGTGGAAAATTTATTACAGAAGCTGAGCCAGATCCTTAGCTGGTAAAAGTTTATTTAGCTTCACTGATTTCAGCAGGAGGAGAGGTGAGCTCTCGAGGAGCCAAGACAGCACCTTTCTCAGTAATATTGCCTATAGTCTTGATTCCTTTAAAAAGGTACTCTGTGCATAAACAGCTGAGTAAAATTTTCTACAAAAAAAACAAAACAAAACAACCAACAGAACCATAACAAAACACAATCCATAGTTTGAAAAGATTTCCAATTATTTTTTTAATCATCACTATTTCACTCTACCAGTTATAGCTAACAACCTGAAAGGACCATTTCAGCATATGATAGACTTCATGTAGGTAAGTATTCTCAAATACTCATGCAAGTGAGTCATCTCAAAAATTCTAATTCAAGACCTCCACCAACTAGCAGCCATCTAGCAAAGCCATGCATCATGTATGGCAGCAAGAGAATACAACCCTTTCAACTGATCACATCTGAATGCAAAACCAAATCAATTTTTCACAAGGGATATCTAAAAGAATGTGCAGTGAATTATTTTGCATTATAAGATGCATTTGTGTACATTTTGTTCTGAGGTCCTACAAGATCAGCTGTCATTGACCTGAAAATGCTACAAGTTCATTGCTAAAAAATTGCAGATGACACAGAGCTATACTGAAAAGCAGAGGCACAATTATGCCATCTGTATCATTTACAGATGTGTTCATTCATTACACATTACATTGTGTTCATTCAAATAACATTTTAATATTCAATAAAATAATCCTAATCTGTAAAACAAGACACATCATCTGTGAAAACATGCTATGAGCATCATTACTGCTAACAAAACACAAGGTCCCAATGCAGTATCACAGCCAATGGATAACAACATCCCTGGGAATATAAGCAGAGGAATATCTATTGAGACTCCAGTGATGGTACTCATTGTAAATATCTTGGTATTTCTGGACAGCATGTGCATTTTCAGAGTGCTGTTTTGGGTTCTGACGTTCTGAAGTAAAACACAAGCAAAAAAGAAAAAAAGACATATAGTGGAAGTACTAGATAATCAGAGGGCTGTAAATCCTGCCTTACAATGACAGACTTAAGAATTTGTGTCTATCTGATCAAAGCAAAGGTTAAAAGGGGACTTGATTACACTATACAAGTACTTACATGGGAGATTATTTATAGTAGAGAGCTCTTTAATCCAGCCAAAAAGAAAGTACCATCAGTAAATGATGGAAAGATTAGGTTAAGCACCGAAATAGAACAAGAGTAGCAATGTTCTACTATTAAAATAATTAATCTTGGAAATGTCCTGGCTCCAAAGGTCTATGAATATGTGACAAACTGGTAGAATTTATAATCAAAAAGAAAGACGCCTCCTATGCACCTAAGTTCTTAAACCTGAAATTTTTAAGAAAAGTGTCAGTAAAAAAGCTTTCTGACATTCTGTACAATGAAAATGAAGAACACCTTAATTTCATCGGCACTTTTCTAATATTTTACTAATTCTCTATGTTTATATTATACAAGTATAGCTAAAATTTAATTTATTGTCCTGCATCCTATTCCTGCTCAGGTAATCCTTGGGACTCAGGCACATGTTTCCGAAAACACAGGTACACATTACTAGCAATATTGAAATACTGCTTTTTAAATTTTCTACATGTTCTCCAATAGGAGCAGCTCTGTTGATATTCTGTGATGTAATATCATTTAGTTAAGAAACACAGGGAGCTGCTAACTGCAGGTCATAATACTGTCACCAGTCTTCACAGAAGATTTACATCAAGATGCATACAGGCATGTCAAAAAGTAGTACATGCACACATCACAACCAGATTATTGATGACAATTTTTCAGGGAATACTGCTGCAACTTTAAATGTACTCATATTCAGCTCTCGCATGGGACTTACAGTCTATTACAAGATGCTGCTTTATGCATACTGCAGACATTTCACTGTCATTTAGCAGTCTGACAACAAAACCAAAATTATCCTAGTGACACGCAACAAAAAATGTGTTACCTACAGGATGTGGAAAAACAAGACGATAATATGTGTACACTTGTGATGATAAACAGTATAAAAATTGCAAATATAAGGACAGATACTGAACTACTTTAAGGATTTGAATGTTTCATGTGATCCGCAACACACACGCATGTGTGCGTGTGGGTGCCAGAGAAACTGAGAGGAGCTGATTTACACTGCCAAGGTTTCCAGGGTTTCCTTCTTTGGATATTTATAATGTGATGTCACTCATTAGGGTCAGGGTAGTGATGGCTTATTTAGCTAATAACTTACTACTGTAGAGAAAACATTTGAAAATATTCAGTCCAGTGTCTGTTGGGTGCTGTATGAGTGAATGAATGAACTGAAGACAGACTGAATGAAACCAGCACCTTGTCTTTAGAACAGATTTGTTAACAGGAGGATTTAAACAGAACTAGAATATACAGTGTACTCCAATCTCTGCTGTACCACAAAAAAAACTTCAAAACACCTGTTTTTACTTTCCTAAGTACATGTTTTGCATGTTTCTTTCACTACTTGTGTCTTTTAAAGGAAAGAATAAGCTTTTATGCTAAAGAAGTAGAAACAGTCTGACAGAAGTCAATTCATTAGTTTGCTGACAAAACTGAAATATCTTTATGAATCATTCACCAACCTTTGCTATCTCTCTCACATAACACTTTAGCAATTCACAATGTCACTTACTCTTTTGCAGCTTTGTTACATTTTGCATATGATCCTTCCTATATGCTTAGCAGCATTGTGAGAATGACAAAATATTCATTGCATCTCTGATGGATATTTGGTTAAGTTTGATACACCAGCCCTGTACTTGCTGCAACTCTTAAATAATATATACTGAATAAAAAGCTACTAATCCAAATAGAATAGCACAGAAACAGAATTCCAAATAGAATTAGACACACAAGCAGAATCTCAGATGGCCATAAACATAGGCCAGCATTTTTAACCAATTTTCCTATTGCTAAGTCTATATACACTTTCCCCGATTTCTTGGTAAATTTCCTTTCAGTGCCAAAGCATTTCCAGATTTCAAGGTCACCACTCCTTATGGTATCTGGAAGAGAATTTCTATCCTTCATGAGATTTTTCATTACACCTTTCATGATAGTATCTGGAAGACAATTTCTATCCTTCATTGCTTAGATTACTTAGAAGACACCTCAAAAATCATCAATTTTGTGTTCAGAGAATGGTAGAAAGGGCACATTGGAGATGTGATCTGTAACATTCTTCTGTGTGTTTTCACACAGCTTAATGCAAATGTGACATTTTTTAAATTATCTCTTTTCTTATGATCAAACATTTGAGAGACACACACACTACCAAAGCTGTAGGATATAATAATAAGGGCTCCACTTTTTCCAAACATCTGTCTGTCCCATTATTTCCTTACCCATGTAAGATGACCAAGGAAAGTATTAGAATAGAGAAACCCGGTGGGTGATACCTCCCCACTACAGACTCCAAGACAGGAGGATTTTCAGGGACTTTCTCTGGCAAAGGTGATAACACTCTGTATAAAAGTCTAACATATTCCTGTTCCATGAGTTTCTTAATTGCTTTTCCATCTACACAGACATCTGCAGTTTTCTATGGCAATGAATTCCACAGCATGTTTTTGATATCACTTGATATAGTCTGAATTTTATAGCAGGATAAACAGCTTAATTAGTTAATTCTCTCTGTGCCATCCATTAACTTATAGACCTTTTCATAGACTTTAGTCTACTTCACAGCTTGTAATGTAGAAGGTGTTCCTTTGGCCATCCTTTCTGCACTTCTTTATGCATTCTTGAGCTCTTTGTACTATTTTCTGAAGGGGAGCAGAACCATGTATATTATTAAAGATGCAGGAGCATTAGTTGTATGAGGAGTTGCCCAATAATCTCTGCTTTGTTCTAAATGCAATTCCTGGTTCTCCGCTCTTTTTCTAATATTTCTTTACATGCTCTTCCTTGCCCTCTGCTCACCTCTGCACAGACAGTCTTTATACAACCACCTATATTAGCTCTGAAGTCTTTGTCCTGAGAGGGAATAGCTTGTCACCTGCCATTCTGTCATCTAGTAAATTAGTATTGTGAAATCCTTCTGTATCTCTGCAGTGAGTTTTCAGTTTTGCTACACTGCATAATTTGGGACCATCAAAACCCTTGCCATTCTGCTCCTTTCCAGTACACTTCTCCAGACACCAAGCAATACAAACATCAACACAGACCCCTTTAAGACACTCCAAATAATATCTTTTCATTTTAGAACTATCTGGAACCTGTCAGGACACTGGATTTTTAATGAGTTTAGTAGTTTAGGCCACTTTTAGTTAATATAATACAGCAATCAGAAAATAAAAGCATTGCAAACAGCAAACCAGGGGGGAAAAATAAGCAAAACAAAGAAACAGCTCCTATTGAACAACAAATGCCTGCAGTAGGGAACAAGATAATCACCCATAACTGTAAACAGCTTCAAAAGGCCTTAATAACACTATGAGAAACTCATGGATGAGGGAAACACAATTCTGTGTGAAAAAAAACCTATGAAACTGCAATACATAAAATCCAAAAGTGACTTCTACCTCTGAATTTCTTTACTGGCATGGGCAGTGCCAGTGTAGGGGATTCAAACATCCTCCCTGAGCTTTGTGCCTCTCCTACACAAATCTTATTGCTATCTCCTTCCCGTGCTCTTGCAACACAGTCAGCTGCTGGGCACTGAGGGCATTTGACTTGCACTAATTTCAGTATCTGTTTATCATTTATTAAAACAAGTTACAGGAAGCCAGCTACTGTGCTCTGTCTCCAAGGCACTCTCCTATGGGGCCTACAAGTTTCATTATTCTCCTATCTTCCAAGTCTTTCCTGTAGCTCCAGGAGTAGCTCATGCCATGCAACATACACAGCAGGACAGGGATGACACTCGTTCTCCTTCAAAACAAAGGCACTTTTGTTACAGACATCAGCAGAGGTTTAAACTCGATGTCCTTCTGGCCTTAAAAAAACAAAATAAAGGACTGAAGTTGAGCAGTGCAAGGTGTATCCCAGTATTCATCAACTGTTTGATGAGCACTGATGGAAGCAACCAAAACACTGAGGGTGCCAGGTGCCTGAAATATCTTCTCTTTCAGTCCAAGTGTGGGTTAACAACAGAGGACAGGCTCTGGTGGAGGATATTTGACCTCAGCAAAACTCAATAATCAGAACAAGGTGATATCTAATAGCCCCCAGTATACACACAGCTGGACTGGATAAGGGGTAAATAACATTTTCCCAGACAAAACTCAGTGGAATGAGGAGCAGGCTCATTCCTAGGAGTGGGTGAAGGGAGGGCTTTCACCTGAATCAGTGGCTGCAGTGTAGTGAGAACTCTATGACTGGACACTCATACCCACGTAAATGTCAACGCCACGCAGGACAGGAAACTGGATACACACTATTCTCTTCTAAAATTTTGTTATTAAAAATACAGCCTGAACATCAATCTCTGTGTGTCTTCATTTACCTGGGAAAAACTTTTATCAGTGTAAATCAGACTGATCCAGCCTGCCTTTCAAACCATCTATTTGACTATGATGCATAAGCAAGGCAAGAACAGGTGCAAGAGAAGCTATTTTGCTACTTTTGGTCTTACATTACCTAGATGTAAAACACATTGTCACTAATGACACAGAATTATTACAGGGATGAAAACTGCTTGCTGGGTTAAAATGTTATCAAATAATCAGAATAAAAGCAATTTTCAGGTTTCATTACACTTACATGAAATCACAATTCAAGTAGTCACAAAAAATAGCTGCAGAGCAATAACTCCCCTAGTTCACATTAATTTTCCTAAATAATAAAGGAAAAACAACTCTTTGTAGACTTCTGGGATTATACAAAATTACACTTATGAAATATGTGTTTTGCAGAATGATCTCCTAGGAGGACTTTTATTTAAAACCTGCACTGTACTGAATCCCTGAGTTACTCTTGTTTTGATCTTTATATCACAAGACAGAGGAGAGCCAAACAAGTTTCCTGTTGGACAGAGGAAGGTACAAGACAGAAAATCAATCCATTGTATGTAAAATTGCCTCAAACATAGCTTAGAATTGACAAAGCATTAATATAGAGAGTTAGCTTTTACCTTAAGACTCTGGATTTTAATGAGAGGAATCAATTATCCTCTCATCAATTACCAGGATAGTTTCCCTGTAATCTAAGGATTTAGCAGGTCAACCTGATTTTTTCATACCTACCTCAATAAACATTAATTTCTTTTTCATGGTATATTATACCATTTTCTCATTGAAAGCAAAGAACAACCAAACTGATAAGAATCGGCTTCAATTAAGAATACTGAAGGTTAATATGGTATAAAATCTTAAAAATCATTAATTTAATACACTTAGTGCAACCATTTGTTCAAGTCAGCACAGTGGGTTCCAATTAACATTTTTAAAGCATACTTTCTGCACTAGTCAGAGAAGTAGAATAACTATTGGTAGGGTGACAGAAATTCAATACCGATATTTAATGTTTGCAAGCCTACTAAAAATTCAGATCTTCTACAGGATATACTTAGTGCTGCTGTAAAGGTGCAGACACACATTTTTCAATGACACTGGAAAAACAAGTCCAAAAATCAGGAATAGGCTCAACCATAGGCAGCCTGAAAAGGAAAATACTTGCTCCCTTGGGACAGAAATCACTTTATCTTTGCCTCGAGCATGCATTCAAGTCACCAATAAACCCAAGGCCAATAACTGGCTCAGCTGTTACCTACACTATCATGTCCCTGAACAAAACAGAGACAAAAGAGAGGAGTTGAGTCATGGTGCAGCTGCAACACCCAGCAGGAAACTAATCCCAGCTGAACTGCACAACTGATAATAGTTACCAGCACACACCCAATTAGGTGGGATTAATAAATGATTCCATCAAATAGATGGTGCAATTAAATAACAGCAGTTAACTGGTATGTGATTTATGTAGATAAAAACATTCAGACATATCAGATGTAAACTTTGCATTAATGAACCTTATACATAGCCATTTTGCATCCTGATGAATTATTAAGCCAAGAACTCTGGAACTGTGAAAAATAACGTTATACATCCTTTGATTTTCAAAATTTTGATCCAGAAAGAAAAAGCTAGTGCTCTGAATCACAAATTTGAAATTTCATCACAGCCTTGTGCATCTCAATACACTTTTCCGTACACATTTAAAAACACATTTTGTAAAGATTCTGTATTTTCTCCATTAGCTGTGCATGTATCACTTATGCAGCAGAGATTATCTTGTGATTTAGAGTGGATTATCTGGCGCCTGAATGACTAATTCACAGCAGTTTAGCTATGGACAGGCTTGGTGTACTTTACTCACATGAGAACCAATTCACAGTAGGTTGTTCTACTGGTTTAAATGAGGTCACAGGAGAGCTAAGGCATTCCTCAAAGAAATCAATACAACAGAATCTGACAGTAAATCCAGCCTTGTCTGTTCAGAAGTTGACATTCTCAGTAAGTCAAAGTCTGGAACCTTGCTTTGGTAAGATTTCCAAGAGATATATCTCACAGCTGAAATATTGCCAGTTCTGTGTGAGGGAACTGAGTAGGTTACAGAAAATTATTAGTTTCATTTAGATTCCCAAACATTCAGACTAATGACCAAATAAACTCAAACAGCAATATTTTATGTACGGCACAGAATTCCTCCTTTGGAACCAACTTTTGACATATATAGCATATATCTCATCAGTCACTTATACACATAAATAAAGGTCTTAGTATAACATATGGATACCAACTTCCTTAAAAATTATTTATCAATTAGAAAGATGTGAGTAGTGGATAGAAGATTTCAGCATGTGAAAATGTGTAGATGGTACTGTAAAAAACCATACAGTTTATAGTCAATATATTCTTTTGTGGGACTTTAATAATATTCAGTTCTGTATATTTTTATCTCTTCATTCAAAAGCTCATGAAAGACAGAAAGAGCATTTTTACAGTAATTTTGATGCATTCTACATATGAAAAAAAGACATGAGGGGTAACTCTAAAGCTATTGTTAATTTCAATTTACAGTTTACATCTAGCAAATAAATCAGGTCTTGGTAAATAGCAGATTACAAATGTTTAGCCACAGTGCCCTCTAGCTGTCTTAATACTTATTTTACAATTTCAGTGTAGTCTTCATGGAAGTAAAAAAATCTCTGCATGAACCACCAGTTAGAGAGGTATAGGTATTGCCAACTGTGCTCCATCTACCCATTTTCCTTATCATGATGACCCACCCACCCCACTCTCTCTAACATCCAATGAACAAAATGTATTTTTCTTATTGCATTTCCCAGCCTGAAAATTATAGATCGGGAAACCAGTCTGAATAAAATAGGAACTGATTAGAAATTTTCATTGGGACCAAAGAAACCTCAACAGAAAGAATGGGTTTCTACTTATCACTGCTTTTTCCATCTGTGTGCAATCCATGCTGTTTGTTTTGAGTTTGAAGCACCAGTAAAGGGCAGCACATTTGGGCACACCTGGAAAGGTGGGCTGGTAGATAAAAACATGAAGGCCAGGCTCCCTTCTCAGATGACACCAGTCAGCTGCAAACAGGTAAGAGGCAGTTTATCATGTTTTTTTCTAATCCAGCTGGCTTAGGGACCTGGGCCACTTTTCAAAGGCTGTGTCTTCCAGAAACACTCCCTGATAGACACTTGATATTCTCTTCCTTCTCTTGAGACTACACCTTGCCCACTTCAGACCTCTTAAATCACACTAAAACTTGATTCAACTAAAACCTGATATACTCAGTGTCTTAAATACTCCTTCACAACTTTATTCTCTGTAACAAGATGCACTCAGCTTCTTTCTTAACCTTTAATGGACAAGATGACTTACATACAGGAAATTTTTACCCAGTCACTTTTGTTTCAAAAAAACACCAGGAAATTGCAGACCTTCACAAAATAATGATCTATTTAAACTATTTTGCCATGAATCATGTTCAACAGTGTGCTCCCAGTCCCCCTGCAGTCCTGAAGTCTGACACAACTTCCATAATAAGGAAGTTCCTTCCTTGGCTTTCTTTTTCCAGGAAAGGTGAGAAGAAGGGTTAAAACTGGAAAACTTAGGTGAAGCATCACAGAGGTACTAAAAACATTTCAAATTTCTACCCCAGCCTACTGTAATTTTAATGTATAAATCTTGAGCATAACTGTGTGGGAAACAACTTTTTTTTAATAGCCTTTTTCACTCTGTTCTCATTTTTAATGAAAACCAGCTGGAACTAATGATACCAGATGAGAACATTCAATTCTTTGCAATGTTCAGAGCTACAAAATTCAAGACATATCTCTGACACTGTGTGCACTCTGCTTATTTAATGCTTATGTTGCATTTATGGAGCTGCAACATAAGGCAAAACAAAACTTTGAGAACCTGGATCTGAACATCCGCTGTATGGAAATATCTTGAGGTAAGCCCTGTCTCCTGGACACAGGATGCTTTCAGCAATAGATTAAAAACAAGGTTTTCCTCAATACTACCTGCATATATGGAAATTGTTTCAGCGTGGAATAGTCCTAGCAGGTAAATGCTGTGAGAAAACCATTCTAAAAAAGACTAGAAAATATCTTTGTGACCTCAAAGTGCTACATTATGCTACATATGACTAGAGGTTAAGAAGAGAATTTTCAGCTCTGGAAAATTTCAGGCTTTTGTGATATGTTTCAGAAGTCTCTAATCTGGCTTTTCTTTTTTGTTGTTGTTGTTTTTGTTTAGTCCCAAGCCAGTCCTGCAAGCCCCAGTACTAAGCCCAGGAATCACAGCACACACAGGTTACTCTTAGCTGGTGTCACAGTCACAACTGCAGGTTTCTGCCTCTGCTGTCACACTGCTCCAGGGTGGGCTTGTCACCCAGGGAGTGCACACAGGACCAGCCTTCACTCCTCTAGGACAAAAACCCTCTGCAAGGTCCCTCACTGTACTTCCTACAGAGCAAGGCATCACCCTCCTGCTACAGCACAGTACTAAAGGAATATTCCCTTCCTTAGCCTCACAAGCATTTCAAGACTAGGAAAAGTTCTTTTGAGTCTATTCTCATTTATTCTTCTCTGTGGGACTAAATGTAGCACTGCACATGTCAAATGCTGCTGTTACCCAGCACCAACTTATGTTCTCTGTTACCATTATGAGTTAGATAGACTTGAGGTATTACAATGGGCCACCTGAAAGAAGCAGAACCTATTGTCCATCTTGACTCCACTTTTCAGAGCATGTGTCACTGAAAGTCATTTTATCACAATTCATTTTACAGGTTGATTCCATTTAGATAGGTTCTAACTGTGTCATTTTTAATGTTTCATTGTAATTTTTACAACCAGCAGCGCTCTCCATTGCAGTCATGCTGATTCTGTTACAGCAAAAATGTTTCTAAAAATAAATTCCTATCCTATGTTTTCCTGGGTGAACATTGGTAAGCGGCAAAACATTTCTAACCTATACTTAGAGATTTTCTGTAAGAAATCATCACATGGAGAATTTTGGATTAGAAAATGTTTGTATCCTAAGTTACATTAACTTTTTTGCATGCCTATATGAGTAACAGTTCAGCATGCAAATTCAAAATTCTTTCACTCAGCTATTTTTAAGTTCTTTCATTCCTAAAAGAGTGAATTGCATTAAAAGTTTTGCATACTTTCAAAAAGGAGAAAAATTCTTAAGTAACTACAGCCAGTAATGAATTTAAGGAAAGATATATGCCTGTAGAATTAAGAGTATATTTTCATTTTTTTTTTCAGAAACAGCAATATATCACAATTCCTCTCAATCTACATATATATATATATATATATATATATATATATATTCAGGTACCAATTCACAAACACTTACATACTAAAATATACTGTCCTTTCCTTCTTTCAAAGAGTATTACTACAGAATGGACAAGAATAGATGTAACTGCATTCTGTCTAAATAATACTGAAACTTTCACCCTAATTTTAAAGGTTTAATAGTAAATTTAATTGAAGAATGATAACATGGAGAAAGCTTTTGGCACATTAATTATAAAGAAGCTCTTTAATTTAGCAATTTTTTTCTGCCATCTGCTACCACCACAAGTAGTTATCTGTATATTATTCAAACTTATTTTTGAGTTCTTGAATTTTAGACTGCTTGTTAACTTTTTAAAGTAAGTACTCAATGTTTTGTTGAAAATATCTGCTTCAGTTTGCTGGTGCTTTGGCTACTTATTTGAATGTGAAGTTCCTTCAGGTGCTGAAACTACAGAATAAGCAGTTCTGGCACCAATAAAAAAAAAAAAAAAGGAGTAATTCCTGCCTCAAAACTTTGTACACTGTTACTGCACAGCAAATAAAACCACTTACTTCAAAACCTGGAGAGTTTGCTTAAATGCTCAAAATGTGTAATGCTGTGAAAAACACTGAAGACATTCTAAGACACTATTTCTTGTTAACATGCAAAAGAAAGTGGAGGGCTGCAGCTACTAGCAAGCAAAAAATTCCTGGATCATCTAGTGCATATTCTGACTAAAGATCTCAAGATTTGGCACGAAGACTCACTGAGAGAAAAAAAACAGCAATCTGAGTAATCAACTGGAAAAAAATAAATAAAGCAAAAATGCCTTTAAGGTTCTGAGTACTTTTGTAGATTAAATTTTCTGTATCAAATCTTGAAAATTTCTCCTCCCTCCACAAATTTACTGTCTTTTTTTCCTGTTGGGGGCCTAGTATGAAAGTTTCTCCATACTATGAGTATTGCTAAGAGAAGACTAAGGATTCAAGTCCAATTTCATAGTGAAAATACTGCTAGTTTCATTTTATATTAAGCTAGGTAAATTTCAGATAAAATAATGCAAGTAGCAGGAATGAGATACAGTATTGCTCTACCACCTTAATTTGTGCCCTTTACAGTCTGGTAACTATTTCCAATCTGTCCATGTCATTTCTGGAGATTAAAACACTTGGATATTTTAAGCATTTTCCTCCCACTGGAATATACCTGAGGGTTTTCTAGAAACTCAAAAACTGTTCATAGCTTCCCTTTCACAAACAAAATGTTAGCATTCATAAGCCTTGGTAAAAAAAAACCCAGATGATTTTGATTTTAAAAACCCACCACATTTTCTAGTTTGGAAAAAAGGTAGTCCATTTTTAATTGGCATCAAACATTTATAACTTCCTGTGCATAAGCACATTTCTTGGTCTGCTGACTTGCAGAGGTATGAACATATTAATGAAGAGGTGTCACCTACAAGTGATACCCTGCTTTAAAAACAACCTGCATTAACTACGCAGGTTAATCACTAAAGCACTGTTTTATTTACATCACACTTAGAGATTCTCTTTAAGAAGACCTAGAAAACAGGCAATTGCTGAAAAGTGCAGGTAAATATTTTTAAAATTTACTACTTATCTTTGTTACAGTAATGTTTTTAGGGTGATTGATGGTTTCACTATCAGATAAAACAATAGGGAGACATGCATTATTACTTGCTAAATTCAGACATTTATATAAAAATGTCTGTGCAGTAATTTTTCAAGATGACAATAAAATGTGTCATACAAATGCATGTACTTTTGGGAGGGACTTCAATTTTAAATGTTTTTTAAAAGCTCAAGTCATATTTTCTCAGAAAACAAACCTGTTTTTCTGTTTTCTTCCATTAGCCCTGTACTACTAAATGGCAAAAAAACCAGATACTTCAAATTGCCCTCTCTAGCAAGAGCAGTTTAACTTATGGCATTATAGCATTAGGGCCATAATCTGGCAAGAATTACCTCAAATGCTCAATTTAATTCACACAAGCAGTCACTTGCAAGCACAAGGCAGTTGATGCACCCAGGAGTATGAGAAGGGCAGAGCCCACTATCCTGCGTTACCTGTGGGAGCTGAAAGCACCACGGGAGCCAAATCTGGTGAATCCCATCAGTGCTGCCACTGCTGCTGCTGCCAGGGGACACCAAGCGCCTGCAAAATTTCTTCCTGTACTTTCCAATTCTTTCACTTCCCTGCCATGGCTTTCATGTTCAGCAGCTTTCATGTTTCATCCCAGCTGCAGCCTGCCCTCCATCAGCCTAAGAGGGAATCAGGCTGCTCCCATCTGCTGCCATCCCCACCTTGCTGCTGGCAGGCATGCTGGGGACAGGGGGGCTCTTCTCCCCAGCTCTGCTCCGATGAAAAAAGGAGAATACAGCAGCAGTACCCAGAGCAAGCAAATGGCTCACTAGGGTGGCAGCTGGGCTACAGAATTTTCTATTCCAGGTTCTTGGTATCTTCAGGGTTTTCAGCCAAAACTAAGAAGGATAAAAAGGGTCAGGAAGACTTCTCCTCTTAAAAAACTGATTTTAATGGAAGTTTTCATTATTAAATTTCTATTTTTGAAACACGATTTATCTCAATGTCCTCCTGTAAGCTAAAAGCAAACACTACAGTAGTGGACCAGCTCCTCAGCTAAAGTAAATTGGCAGTAGGTCTCTCAGAAGATAAACCTCAATTTTAGGTTTCCCTAGAAAATAAAAACCTCCTAGAAGTGCAGATTGCAGCTTTACAGATTTTCTAGTTCAAGGTGAGATGACCTAAAAACATGATATCCTAGACAAGAAGAAACTATGCTTTGCTCAGACCATTCCAAAAGGACTATTCCCTAACAGGCCTCAGGAAGTGTCTTTGGACCTTCTACACAGAGATATTACCCGTAGACATGTGGCCTCAGTTCATGAGCTGCAAACACAGGGCAAGCCACTAACTTGTTCCACAGACTGTTCTTCTCTTTGGAACTCAATAATCTGGGCTAGGGAAAAGTATTTTACAGTCTTCAGGGAACTCAACTCGTGTGTGTCATGGGCAAAGAAAATGAGAAATGAACACAGCAGCGATGCTATAGCTCCTGAAATGGCAGGAGAGCTGCTAGAGCAGAGTATTCTCACATAATCCTACTGGACAATGCCACAGCAGCAAGGTTAGTGTGGTTAAGGGAAAACACTCTCAATGTCTACATGTCAATTCAATACAGAGGAGTATGAAATAAGGAAATCTGTAACAGTGCCATCAATTAACTTTTGCATAAGGTTTAATAACATTGTGCTGTGATCAATTTACCTAGTCATTTATTCCTAGCACTGGAAAGGAAATTTATTTGAAAACAGGAAAGGGGAATGAGTCTATAAAGCCCTAAGACATTCCCACAGGCACATGAGTCTCATCATGGCAACACCACAGGACAGCTAGGACACAGCCACAGGGCAGTTGCCATTGTATTGCAAAGCTCCCATTCCTTCTCAGTGATTTCGCACAGGCAACAAACTCCAACTGTCTCCTCACCCAGCTAACCCACTCTTTTGTGGCACTCGTATTCTTATTGGACACAGCTGTGGCCTGTTAAGGGCAGGCCTGTTCCTAATCTTTGGGGATTGGTGCAGCTGCAGCTCCTCAGGGGTGAGACTGCCTTCTGCACTATTCTCTTACATTCTATCCCTCCACACAGGGCTACTTGTCCCTCTGTCTAGGGTTTGAACAAGATCCCTCTGGTGCTGGACATGCCTTTGTCTCTCCCATGTTTCTCCCAGCACAGCCTCCAGCATCCTCTGTGCTTGCTGCTCATAGCTAACAGGTCTGGTTGTGCTCAGCACGTGCAGTTCTTCCCTCTGGCATCTCTTAGCAGTGAGAACCTTCTTGGAACCAGAGTCATTGATTTTGGGCAATAGGAAAAAAGCTCTTAGAGGAAGGGGCTTTACAACAGTGCTACAACCATAATTCTTACCTAAACACCTACAAGTACCTGAGACTAATTCAGTCAGCCACATGACAAGTACTTTACTCCCAAGCTGTGTCTTCTGCCTATATCTTGACAAAGAACTCCAGAACTCCTTCCAAAACTGGTATGTGTCACTTGAGATTCCGTGGTTTGGCCTTTGCCTGTAAGCTTTCTAAAAGAGTTTACAGGAAAATAATTTGACTTTGATTTTTTTTTTTTTCTCACTGTTTGGTGTTCTCCACAAATTCTTATTAATTCAATCATTCTATCCAAGTGATTAACATTGCTCTCACCCTGACTGACCTGCCTTATGAGAGAGCCAGTTATGCCAGAGGAGTTTTGGCAGCCTTTGATACCAGCAACCAGCAGGTAGTCCTGGCACAGTTCTATGGACAAGAGAGCTCTTTCGTGTCCTGGGATACCATCCTCCCTGGGATCTATGATGATTCTATGCCAAATATTTTGGGATGTGCAAGACCTCCCTTGCCCTTTCTCTGCAGAGAGTGTGGTTTGGGGAATGAGTTTTTTGGTCATTAAAAGGTTTGGGTTTTCAGAATCATCATCTTGTAATTACACATAAATTAAGCATTTTCAATTCTTTGCCATTTCCTGGCTTGGGAGAAGGAAAAGTTTGATGAAGTCTACTTCACAGAAGACAAAAGCAATATGGCAGATTTAGCACATGGAGAGGTACTTTTTGACCAGTAAGTTTAGCTTTTTGATCAGTAAGTAAGATTTTTTTGGGAGTAAGTTTAGCTATAAAGGTTGAAACACCATGAACTAGCTTGGAATTTTCAATTACTTTGATTTTCAAGTACTAATCCTGTCTCAAGACACTTTCCAATCACAGTGCCTTGGAAAATACATTATCTATTGCTGCTGGGATCTCACTAGACACCTGTCCCTTAGGATGCCAGCTGGGAGGACGACCTGAAATAAAAAGGCTAATTTGTAAATCTCTTACAGACTGCATTCTTAAAGCAATAATTTACATCCATAATTTGTATAGCCATAATACAATAAGAAATAATAAACTTTATGCCTCTATATACTTCTACATAACGTAAACCTGTCACAGTTTTTGCTGTTTAGAAGCTACAAATATTCTAAGAGTGTTCCTGTTTTCCACTCATATTTTGAGAAAGAATGATGGCCCCAAAGGATTAATGTCTGAGAACAGCACAGAAGCCTTACAGATTTGGAACCTTTCCTTCCAGCAGTTCACAAAAGCTTGAACTTTCTGAAGCTCACAGTATAACACTATAATCCTTGCCCAATATTGAGCATGACTACAGTACAAATACACAGCTACACCAAATATACACAGAGGACACATCAAAATAAAGCCCACAAAACATATGGCCAGGTAGACACAGCTATGAAAGTATACTGGAGGCCTAATATAGATCCACTGTGGGCCTCAGAGTTCTGTAGAACAGTAACCATGGTTAGGAAAACAGACCAAATCTTTGTTGTCCCTAAACCTTGCTGTAAAATTATGCTAATGATGACTAATCCTTGACTCTAATGAGCAATCAAATTTAAGCACAGAATCCTGAACAACATGTAGCTTTTAAGCTTTGAATAAATACACATTTCCAGGGACACAATAATCTGTATCTTGGGGGAAAAGGAAAAGAAGCAGTAAGTAATTTGGATAAGGGTAAAATATTTAATAGAAAGCTATTATTGTGGCTTTTAAATTTACCAATGTTTCCTTGTTTCAGTCTGACAAATGAAATGCAAGCCCTCTGTACAGGCATTTGTCAGATGCAGATTGTAATTGGGTCCAAATCCACTCTAACTAAAATCACTCTAACTAAAATTAATTAAAGTTGCATTGCTATTCCTAAGGAATTTCTGCAAGTAATGCAAAATGTATTGAAATTCCACACTTTTTCTGCAAAGGAAATGAGCAGTAAGAGAAGATAAAACTACACCAAAAAATATGTGCTCACTTCTAGTGCTTAATAAGAATAACCAAAACCTTTTGACAGCACAGGTAACAAATTCACACCAAACCCTCTCCTGACACATGGAATGCAAAGAAGACAATCCCAACAATTTGTATTATTGCTACAGCAATGTGACAATTTGCAGCTAAAGAGAAAATGGGTTTGTCTGTTATTTCAATGACACTTTGCAGTGTTGAATAATGATGCACCTGAACATCCTTTGGACAACTGCAAATCTCTTCATCTAGGACAAGATAGCTGACATTTGTGACACAAGAGTCACAACTTTGATTTTTGGATGTCATATGAAAAGGGCATCACTGTGTTGTAATGTTAAACATCAAAGCATAATTTACTGATGCAGGCTCCCAAAGAAGAAAATGGGTTTCCTTTTGGTGGTATATTCTCTACTTAAAGCAATATGCTTGGGAAAACTTCAATGTGAGTAGGTACAGGCTTGGAATACCTCAGTATGCCAAGGATACAAAAGTCACACATAAATGACAAAAATATGGGACAGTCCCTGGACATTTCCAGGCCTGAAATTCCTTTAAGGAAAGAAACAATAAATAAAGGGGTCTGAATTTGCTTGTGGCACAGAAAAACCCAGAAAAAAAGTTTGATAGTGAGGATCCCCGTATACTTTCAGGGGATTTAGCGTCTTAAACTGTGCCCTTTGCTGCCACCACGCGGCCTTGTCGCAAGACACTTTTTGATATAGAAAACTGAAAGTTTCCTCCTTTCATTTATGTCTCAAATACAGCCTTTAATAAATAAGCCATGATGCTCATCTGTTACACAGCCAAAATCACTGCTTAATTTTAAGAATCTAAATGACCTAAGATAATAAATGTATGCCCAAGTCCCTCACTTTTTTAAAAAGTATTCAATGGCATTTTGATAACAGATATGGTCACCAGATATTCAGTTCTGACTACAAGAACACTGACGTTACACTAGTGATCAGTGGATTAGTGCCTTACACTGTGAAGTGCCCTACACTATGAAGTACCTAAAAGGCAACATCACAGAAAAAAAACCCCAGTGACTTTAAATTTAAAATGACACATTCCAATGGGTCACAAGATTTTTATTTCAAATAGTCATGCTTTCACCCAACAGACAGCTGTACAATGTAATTCAAATACCAGCAACTCGTTCACATAATTACAGAATTGTTAACACTGGAAAAGACCTCCATGGCCATCAAATCCAACTGTTTACTGAGAACCAGTGTATTTACCACTAAAACATATCCCTAAGAGCCACACCTCTTTTGAACACTTCTAGAGACTGTGATTCCACCACTTCCCTGGACAGTCTGTTCCAATGCTCTACGACCCTTTCTCTGAAGTTTTTTTTTCCAATATCCAACACACACCACCCTGTCACAATTTGAGGCCATTCCCTCTCATCCTGTCAGTAGATGCCTGGGAGAAGAGATGGACCCCACCTCACTACAGTTTCCTTTCAGGTCATTGTAGATGGTGACAGGGTCACCCCTAAGTCTCCTTTATTACAGAATACACAAACCCTGAGCCACTTCTCTTATGACTCCTTCACCAGCCTCACTGCCCTTCTCTGGCCATGCCCTGGCACCTCAATGTCTGTCTTGTAGTGAGGGGCCCAGAACTGAACACAATATTCAGCTTGTGCACTTCGCTGAAAATTCAAGTCCTTCCTGCTACATTTTTTTAAGGGATATACTCACAGTATTTTAAGTTTGCTGCACTAAGACACATGTGAAATGTCTTTAAAAAGTACTTTTTAAAAATCCCCAAATTTTGGCAACTGTAAAATGTACCTTTTTAAACTATGGTTATATGACAGAGCTTTCAGATTTCTTGAGCCCTCAAAAGGGCTTTTGCTGTAGTCATCCATGCTGGCATAATGCAGGATGTATGACTTTCCTACTTGTGTGCCAGAAAGGGATTTTCTTTGATGAGACCAAACATCTGACATAAAGAAACTTGTCAGAATCCCTCTGGTGCCAGAACCCAGGGAAAGGTGATCCAGAGACATTGAAGGAGAAAACAAAAAAAAAGGCAGAAAAAAAAGAATATTTTTCCCTTAGTCTTGTAGACAGGAAGGCTTTCATAGCCCTTGTATTGAGCGATGTGTAATCTGGGATGCCTGTGTTTCCTAGGAGCCCACAGGCTCAAAGGTCAGTTTCTCTGCACAAACACCATAAACCTTCATGCAGGCAAACTCTGACCTTCATCCTGGAAACCAGGCTCTCTGGTGAATCATTTCAGCAAGGCACTGTGGTAAAAGATATAGATAGAGCTGTTCTTTTGCACAGAAGTACAAACCACGAAGCAAATAGCTTTCATAAGGATTACATTTACTCAGGAAAAAAAAATGCACTCCTTGAAACACTTCATTAGGGCAACATGGAGCAGTTGGGTTTGATAATGTTTGTTGTAGAAGCCCTCTTTTCAAAAGTGCTACACATTGTTCTAGCCCAGCTTTGAGAGGACTGATCCAAGAGCTCTGTTTTACTCATGATTTAAGTTCTGTTGTTTGAGACTGAAACTGTTTGCTCCATATGCTTTCTTGCTGGAATGGAGAGCCAACATGTCTATAATGAGCCCTCAGCCCACTTTGAAGAAAACCATGCAATTCCATGAGGACATTATGGTGAACCTCTCAAAAGAATCACAACCCATCCAGAGCTGGGGTATAAGCTCCAGGAAGGAAGAGGCTTCACCCCACAGAATGCAAGAGGGCACATTGTCTGACACAGCTATTTTAGTACAAGGCTGTGCCTGTTTCCATGGATGTGGATGCTGATGGCCACCCAATCTCTTCAGAGCAGCTAATGGAAGCTTGTAGCAGAGACAGGAAGCAGGAATGTGAACGGACAAATGAAATCTGATTTCCAGACATGAGTCAGGCTTTCAAGATTCTTATTGCTTTGTCTAACAGCTAGCTGGTTTTAGTTTAAGGAACATTAGAAAGACCAAATAGAAATCTGAACATGATGCCAATAATAGCATGACTATGTAAATAGGGAAGCCAGAAACCTGCAATGCTCCCCACCTCCTCCTCCTAATTAGCCCACCTGTTATTGAGCATTCATATTTACCACATCATTACTGTGATTGTTTCATAAAACAGTCAATGAGTCTGCTGCTCTACCTGCCTGCCTCCAATACATTCAGTCTTCATGTCACAATCTCATGATCATCCCAGCTGGTCTGAGCTTATGCTCATTCAGTGACAGGCAGTCTGCCTCCTACTCACCTTTTGCTTTATGTCACATTATTTACAGGACTTTGAACACTGCACATTTTTGTTGACATGCTTAAGATCTGTAACACACCACACCAGAGCCCATTACTCATTCTGTTGGTATGGCTCTGATATTCTACTAGGAACAAGGAATTTAATTATCTGCATTGTTCTTCAACTCATAAGTTCTTTGGATTTCTTATTCCTTGCTGGGAAGTTTTTAGATGCTATCTTGCTTTTCATAAACAACATTGCTGTGGGGTTTTTCCCAATGAACTCATTTTGTACATATTAGATATGTAAAAATATAGATTTTCTCAGGAAAATTAACACATGAAAGTGTCGACATAATAGGAGAAAGCAGGCCTTAAAACAGAAAATTAATATAAAGTGGTCCATTTAAAATAATCCATATATAATAGATGGCTGTTCATGTCTCAGCCAAACACAATTTTGCTCTCTCAGAGCACCTTATGGGGAAAAAAATTAAGAATATTCTAAACAAATTGGATCAGCAAATACTATTGTACATAACCAACATAGAACTATACTACCCATTTAATATCCATGAGCTTCCTCAAATTTAGATATTTCAACTACTTTTAACTCCAAACTTCCTCCCCAGGCACAATGGTAATGGTTAATCTTGTAAACCACTCAGCCCTAATTCAAATCAAATTTGTTTAGCTACAATTTTAATTTTTTTTAAAAAGGCATAATATTCATTATTACTATGATTTAACAGTTGCTAACGATAGTCTAGGACTCAATTTTTTATAACTAATACTTTAATCCTCTGGGCTAATTAACCAATTAAATTACTATTCTACCTAAATTCAGAAAGCAGAGGAATAAAAAAGTTTACAGTAAAGTATATTCTAGAGCAAAAGAGACAAAAATAAACTCTGGAACCTACCTCATATTCCCTGCCATAATGAGGATCAGGTTATAAATGTGAGAAAATATGAAGAGGAAGAGGATGGTACTGAAGAACATCGTCATCCAAGACCCATGGTCCTCTCGAAACATTTTCAGACGAAGCAACCGACCTATGGTACAACAATTATGAGAAGGTGTATTTTAGTCAGTCAGTAAACACATGTTTACATCATAATAAAACCAAAATAAACTACTAAACTGTATTTCTTCCTATAGCAAATTATTGAACTGTGTGTGTGAGGAGGACATACTTAGCATCATGCAGGTGAAGTACCCTTCTGTACTTCAGCATGAACAGATATTGCTACGAAATTACAAATTACTTGCAATCCAAAGGGGGAAAAAAATGCAACAAGGGATAAATGCAATAACATATTAATTTCAGTATGTTTAAGAGACGATGAGAAAGACCACAAGCCATAACAATGCATTTCAAGTGCTAAAAAAGGTTACTGATTCATACATAATTTTCTTTTTTCATGTCCAAGACAGCTTTTCATGTCTGAAACAGTGTGAATTATTTGAGGTATGTCCATTGACAAATATTATTTGCTTTCCTAATTTAATTTGGTAATCAAATTATGAGTCTGTGTAGAATCTTGTACTGTATGTTTTTCTTAGATCTAATCACTTTAATCATGTGACACGGTATTATACGTTATTCTGCAAAAAATACCTTTTTTCAAAGAATACTGGTGTGTCTTGCCACTGGAAAAGAAGCTCTGCTTACTCTTGTCACTTGTGTTAGATGAAACTTTTATGATACTGTTGCCGCAAACATATTTTTCCTGAGCTAGCTTTTCTTCTCTGTCATCTCTTACCTTTAGAGAATTGTTTGGAGTATTGAAAACCTCACCAGCACAAGAGATGGGAATTTGCTTTTGCAAGGATGAGAGTGCCACAGCAGAAGCCAAGAGGGCGTAAAGGAAGACAAGGGATAATTCAAGCAGCAAGCTGAAGGACAGCGTCTACCAAGGAGACAGAACAGTCTGGTGCTAGAAGATGGGAAAACAGGGAGAACAGAAGTCATATGAGGAGCTGGACAGGAAGTGTCTAGAGAAGTGATATAGCAGACGGAGATGTGAAATGGTCTGGGATGGAGGCAATTTCTCTCAGCTGGTTGTTGAACTACTACTGTCCACATTTAGCATTGATTAGGAATAAGAAGCTATAAAGTGGGAGAAAATAACAAAAAGTTTGAAATGCTCATTCAGACAGACAGGAAGATTCCAGGACTGGTATTTGCTACTGAAGATGGATGGATAGGCAGGTTTGGAGGAACAAGACTTGAGGACCTGGAGCAGACATGGACTATGGGCTGAAGAGGTAGGATGTGAACTCTGGATTACGCAGCTGGAGGATGAGAGTTCTTTGAAAAAGCTGAGACTTTGGAATGATGTGGAAACCATGAGGCAAGAGAAGTGACAGGTCCATAGAGGGGGGCTGAATGAAGCTCTACAATGGGACAAGAGCAACATAGGTCCACAGTCCAGTCCAGTATTAGGGCAGCAACAAGGTTTCTGTGAGTGAAGAAAGATGAAGAAAGGGAAAGTGCAAACACACATATACATGCCCCAAGCTCCTGTACTCTTCTACATTTTCACTGCTGGAAACCATGATAGCCCCAGGCCGGGCTAGACTGAGGGTGTCCCATAAGTCTGTCCTTCCCTAAAGAGCAAGCTGAGGCTGCTATGGCAATGGCACATTATCCTGACTTACTGAGAGGAGGAGCTTAATGATAAAAGATATTTCCCTTGCAGTTTGAATCCTGCTCTCTGAACAGCTGCCATTGCATATGGAATACTACCACCACTGTGGATAATAAGCAGTACTCGCAAAATAGAGTTGTGATTTCAGGAGGTCCAGATTAATGGAGAGAAAGAACACAGCCTGGAATCTAGACTTCTGTAAAACAGATAACTCCAACTTTTCTAAACCAGGTAAGAGGAAAGATTTAATAAATATTCATTGCACCTGTACCCTCCAAAACAATGCTTTTTCCTATTTAGTTATTACACACTGATTAATACCTACTAATATGTATAAATATCATATTCTTAAAATAATATTTTCATAAATATTGTCTTCAGTAGGCAAATTCTTCCACTTTAACTTTCCTTCTACTGTAGCTTGTGTTTGCCATATGCAACTTCATTAACTCTCAAGCAAGGTTCATCAACATAATTTTTTAATGAAAGAAATAGTACTTTAATCACAACACTGATACGTAAAAATAAAAGGAATTTAATATTAGCACCATCTTCTTACCTAACTGCTTACAAATGTCACAGCTGTTACTTATTGCTCCCACCTTACCAGTAAGTATAACATGCTAAATGCACTTAAACTAAAATATGTTAAATGATCCACATAATGCTCACATTGTTTTATACATCCTTTCACATCAATTCAGTTGAAATAAAAATGGGTGATCAGATGATTGCCTAACAGGTAAGTTGTTAAACTAAAAATTGCAAATAATGCTTATTGGTTTTATAACAAAAACTAGGAGTCTATATAATCCTTTGTTTTTGTAAAAAGGTTACACTTTCAAAGCACACATAACAGAAATATTATGGGCTGTGAATGGTCGGAAATTTGGAAAACCTATCTAGTAACTGGAATAGACTTGTACTAGATTCAAGTACAATTCAAAACAGCCCTACAAAATTCTCAGAGTAATTCCAGAAAAATAAAACAGTTCATGTAAAATTAGGTCTTTTACCATAAAGAATAGCAAACAAAAAGTAGCAAGGGGAAAAGAGAGTAGATAAAGAATAATATTGCACAAAATAAGCTTTTGACTCATGTTAGCTTTCTTTTTTTGGTTTTGGGGTTTTTTTTTGTTTTTTTCCTTTACTTCAGGGAAAATTAGCTGCTTATGATGAACTTGTTAAAAATGTAAAATAAACTCTGACAGGTATGACAGAGAAGAACATGGTAGGATATATTTACACATAAAAAATTATATACTTTAAAAAATCCCAAATAAATGTGTTAAGCCTAACGGACCTTTGCAAATTCAAGTTAAATGCCATATGAATGACCATAAATTGGGAATTAACTAATAAAATGGGAATTAACTATATACAAAAATCAACACTGTAATATCATAATGTTTCCTAGCTCTACCAGATGTTTCCTCAAAATGTAATTTCTTGCTGGAAGTAAGTCTTTTTATCTGCTCCAAGGCTTTGGAGAGCACATCAACAGTACTAGGGGAACACAGGGTAGCAGAGATGTCACCGTTTAGGGTCCTGCAACAAACCAGGCGGTAACCAACCAGTATTTTTTTTCCAGTCCAAGAGGAAAGACAACTCAATAGGCAGATACAAAAAATTGAATCAAACAGGTCACTTTTTATAAAATTCAAGTTTTTCCAGTATCTTTAGATCCACAGCCCATAAGATGGTTGCACTCATTAAACTGCAGAAGCAGAAACAAGAGAAACAGTAAGTTCTTACCCATGCATTTAGGATGCTTTGTTGTATTAATTATGAGTGATGGAAACCATAAACTTCAACCATTTCCTGGGCATATTTTTAATATTCTAATAACAAGCTCTTCATTGAATCAGATATATTACTTTAATTCTGGGTGCACCATCAAGGGATTGCTCTTTCTGCCTACTTAGTGCTCCAGGTCATCTTCATCTATGACTGAAACTGTTCACCTGAAAAATTAACCTCAATAAATGGGAAGTATTTTTTAACCTTGAAAACCAATTCTACTTTCATCAAAGTTTGGCAAGTCTGATTTTAGCCAGTAGTAATAACAACATATGCCACGGTGCTGTTGCTCATTCTACCCCAATACAATATGCATATATGTGTTGGCTGGCTTTGCTTAAGAATATATGGACTTAGCAGTGAATGCTGTAATGTTCAGAAAAAGAAAGTTTTCTTAAAATACAGATGCAAAATTTTGGATTCAAACTGTGAAGACAATCTAGTCATATCCTGTAGCTTTAGTTATGCTGTTGGTGCTAAGACAGTAGACAGAAAACTTGCTATTGTCTGATATTAAAAAAATGTCACTTCTGAAAATTATTACAGCACATATCTTCTGGACATCAGGGTGGCTCCAATGGCTTCAGCATAGAGCAGGGCATGCTGCCTGTCTTCCTGCATGCAGTCAGACTGCATCTGTGATTGTATAGGCTTTACATTCTTCTGATGGAAGACCAAGAGATCCTGGAATAGCACCAAATAGGGGAGTCAAACCCCTTGTGTTTTCCTCTTGCTTATTAAGTTATCTCAGGAAAGGTTCTTTTTATCTCTCCAACTGTTCCTCTGTGTCCACCCTCAAAGTCACTCACTTCAGTTGCAAAGCAGAGCTTCAAGAACCAAGTCTTATTTATGGTCTCTAAGCTCTACTACCATACAAAGAATTATCAGGAGACAGCAGAATTATTTTAGAAAATTTAAAGAGGAATCCCAAGGTAGACATGTGGGAAATGCCTACACAAACAGACATATTTTCTAATGACTCTCTGAGCTCCAAATGCACCTTACACAGCTGGGCAGCTCCATCCCCTTCAGCTACAAAACCAGCTTCGCACAGCTCAGCCCTGAGTGCAGCCCAGCAAACTGAAGGTGATGAAGGAGATAGGGAGTTTGTTTTGTTTAAGTCTGTGGCTGCCCTAACACAGTTACACGGCTGCACATCCAGACTTTATATGGCCAACTTGGAGCAAAGCAGAGCATGTGGCACAGCTGTTTGCCTCCCTCCATCTAGACCTACCTATTGCCCTTGGCCAGAGGCTCAATAAGATTGGGAACCTGGCATTACAATTCCCTGGTGCAGCTATGGCCATACTGTCTGTAGCCAGTTTAGGACTTACTTATACTGCCATTTGTAAGGACTGAAAAGGAAGGCAGAGAGGTAGGAAATGCCATTTAGTTCCAAGAACACACAAACTCTAGCCAAGAGGGTTTTAGGAAAATATATATTTCCTATACCTATTCAAACTACTTTTAATTGAACATATAATGAGAAAATGTTACTTAACTATCTTTCCCATTTTAAAGAATCTACAGGGATATCTTATAAATGTCACAATCACACAGTTTGTGTAATTTTTTATATTCACAAAGGCTAAGGCGCAGGGAAAGTATAGCTACCTTAGGTTAAGGTCCAGTGCTTCAATACTTAAAAAAATACATTTATAGAACAAACACTCCCCACCTGTGAAATACACTGTGAGTAGAACAGATGGTTTTCTATCTACATAATTTCCTGGAAAGTTATTTGACTGCCTTTGTTGCTGAGCTTCTAGAAAAACCACTTTCCTTCCTAATTTTGTTGAGTACAGTCTAAACCACCTTTTTGTCCAGTAACTGAGTGGACCATAAATTTGCAAAGCACAATAATGCAGTCTTTATTTAGAAGGTCTTCACTGCAGCTTCTGTTTGTTATAGTTTGACCCATGTATGTGAACACACCTTTGGAAAAGTATGTATGAAGCTTAACACAAAAGCAAAGCATTACCTTAGGAAAAAATCCACTATTGCCAACTCAGTGGTTGAAGATGTTCCAAAATTTTCAATAAGTCAATAACATTCTGAAAAGATCCTTTCTCCCACTCAAAGTATGGCCTGTACTGATGAAAATTTTATTCTGTCATCCTATCAAGCACTGGAGTGGACTCTGATCTATAAATTGCTGTTTGGATGATCCTCATAAAAAGCTTCTACTTGGACAGACCTCACAGTCTGGCATCGTTTGGAAATTTGCTAGAAACATAACAAACTGCATTGGTAACAGCTCATTCTGACAGAATATTCCAGCCTTTGGTTTTATTAGGAGAAAAAAATCATTAGAATTAAGCATGAGACTTAATAAGCAGTAAAAATTTGCTTTGAAAAATACACTGCAGATCTATATTCCACATATTCCATAATGGGAATTGATACAAAGTAGGCCATAAAGTTAGATGAAAAGAATATTCTCTAACGCTACCAAAGCACAATCTTTTAATTCTGGGACAAATATTTACAGAAGAAAATCAAAGAAAAATGTTTAAAAAAGCACTTTGTGTAGCCCTTTAGATTGAAAAGTTTCTGTGGCCTTCACTAAAAGCAGAATTCTATCCTCATTTGTTTTGATGCTGTTTTGTGATCTCAGTCACAGCTCAGTGCACAGCTGCGCACATGAAGCTTGCCCCTAGGCCCCATATGGATGCTCAAGGCAATCAAAGCCATGATGGAATGAGCATGGGCAATTACTGTTCTTCTGTCACCTCCTCTGCTTTTTCCAAAGATAGATTAGTGGCCAAGGGACACTGCTCTCACTTGAGAGTGCACACTTTTTTTCTCACATCCATCGTACACTACAGTACATAGCAAAGAGGAAAGTACATAAAGCTTCCCATATAAGTTCATGAAGATCTGCTTGTGTGGGTGTTGTAGAGTAAGCTGTGTTACCTACTTGGAGTTTACATTTCTTTCAGATAGAGGAGAGAGTCTGTACATTATACTATGTTCTGAATTCTTTTGCCAGTTCAAACACACTGAATTTAACTTACAATTTTTGAATTTTAAATGCAATGTATCCAACTCTGTTTTTATTTTAAAGGTTGTTGGTATCTCTTTTCCCTTCAGGTGTACCCCGTGGACAGATGATGAATGGTACATGCAGTATTTTAATTTGCAACAGAAGTCCTAAGCTGGAGTGGTACTGTTATTTGCTGATTCTGGTTTGCCTTTTCACTTTATTAACAGGATTTCTAGGCAATATACTTGCACTACGACACTATGTTTACTGCATGAAGACATGGACTACCAATACCATATTTCTCTTTAATTTGGCACTGTGTGACTTTACTTGGACTCTTGTGGCACCTTTTTCAGTATATTATAATATCCAGAAGTTTGCTATCTATTTCAGTCAAGAGTTTTATAACATCATAGGAGTACTTTTTAGTATTAATATCTATGGAAGTGTGTATTTCCTGACACTCATCAGTTTTGACAGATACATAGGTGCTGTTCATCCCATCAGCTCATTGACATGGTGGGACAAAGAAAAGGCTGTGTTTTGCACCATCGGGGTTTGGATCTTCATAGCGATTGCATCGGGGCCTGAGATTTACTACACAGTTGCAGCTAGAAGACAGCACAGCCTCACGGATCACTTGGATAGCACTGAAGAACCTATACAATTTGTCGTGCCATTCACATGCTCCAAAATTATTCTGAGATTCCTAATTCCAGCCACAGTCATCTTTACATGCTACATGTTGACTCTCAAAGCATTACTGCAATTCAGTAAACGCCAGCAAAGAAGGAACAGATTTGTTAGGCCTCTCTTACTGATTTCAGCTGCTATGGTTGTGTTTGCTGTTTCTTTCATACCTTACCATGTCATGATGATGGTGATACTAATTTACAGAATTAGTTGTCAACCACCCTGTGGGAACATGGGCACATTAGGTGCCATTTACAAAGTCACAGAGATCATCTGCAGCATCAACAGTTGCCTTGACCCAATCATTTTTACAATAGCAAATAAGACATTCTATGAAAGAATTAAAAGTATAAAATGTCATCCCAAATGCTGTTGTCTGACAGGAAGGGTAAGGGACATCTCTCTGTCCCTGAGAACTATGACTTAAACTCCAGTGTACAAAGACTTGTATTTCCAGCTGCTCATGTGGCTTTGTGTCATCAGACCTATTTCATATTTGGTCGCCCACATTGTACAGATATCTCTTGAATAAGCGAGAATACAAAGAAATGCAGAGTAAAACTTGACAAGAAATACTAGCAGCTCCTAGCTTTACAGAATTGGCATTTTAAATATTGTTGTCATACCCAAATTTATTGTGAAATAATACTTCTATCTGTATGTACATGCAATATGAAATTAAAAATGATTAAAAGTTCTAAGTAGCTCCTTTAATTCTGGGAGAGAAAAATACAGCAAGATTAAGGGCAGACAGTGTTGAGGAGCCTCCTTACAGTTTCTGTGAATTATTTCTTCATCAGTTTGTAAGTGCTGCTTTGATTGTGATTGTGCAATTAATAACTGTCAGAATGCTTACAGCTGAACTGCTTGAGCATTTGCAGAAAGCTTTCTACAAGTACTTCATTTTAATGCTGCTTTCTCCAGAGTTCCACTGGCAGTGGAACCTCATTAACCCAGGAAAGTACAGCACATTTCCAAAAACAAACAAACAAAAAATAAATAGTAAGATAAAGTCCCTGAGGATAGTCAGAGCCACAGTGAATCTGCTCATGAAACAATCAAGCATGGATTAGAGAGCTGCGCTAAGCCTTCTCCCAGGCAGCAGGGGTTCCCTCCAAACCCAGGCAAACGCAGTTGTTTGTTATTAGTGCTCTGCTTCAGGGGAGGCACTTGTTCTGCCACGAACTCTGAACTCCTCAGCAGGGAGAAGCCTCCACTGGAAAAGCCCTGAAATGCAAGAAGGGTAAGAGATGCCACTACACAGAATGCTTCTTCTCCTGTTCCTTTGAGGTCTTAGCATCACAGTTTCAGGACAGTCCAAGATAATTAGACTACAATACATTTTAGTCATTCAACCAGCACAACAGTCATCAGAACATCCACCTTCAAGAGTCATTAAATATATGTTCTTTCACATCACACTGTACAGGCAAAATAATCATGTTCCAGTAATCAGCCACCTGCTGACTTGTTTTTGTGCCAAGTTCCACACATTACCTTGTTAATTATGAAAGCCCATGTATCAGTGAGCACATTAACTTTACTTTCAAAGTTACTGATGACAAAATAGATTTTAATATACTTTGTACAGTTTTAATTCTTTAATTTCCACTGTTTTAAATATAATTTTCTCCTTGTATGTATTATAAAATTATTCTATTCTATATGGGTATTCAATGTCTCTTGTTCTGTTTCAATTGTATTGACTAAATATATGAAAATACAACCTAGAATTTTTTTTAATTATCTGTAACTGTGATAAGAAAATAATCCAGTTCTGATAATCTGAAACCCTTTACAAGTGTTGGGATGTACTATTACACTCACAAAATATCACAGGAAAATTGCATGCCTATGTGTACTTACTTCATTCTAAGTACTGCTTCTTTCCTTTGATAATTCTCAATATTTCAATTTTTCTTACTTTAAAAGAAAAATATTCTTTTTTTAAATATAATTGTCTATTGGAAACATGCCTCCATTTCTGCTTGCCCCCATTGTCTGTGTCCACAAGTTCCACAAAGCTCATTAATGATCTCTCAATAAAGCCATCTATAACAGAGGGCCCAAGACGCTCACACACATAAGAGAAAAAGGGGAGAAAAAAGAGAGTAACAACCTCATGCTTCTAGAAAAATTAGTCTCAACCAACCCTGAATAATGAAGAACAGAAGGAAAAAAAGCAAGTAAGGGCATTGCTACAAAACACATCTGTGCCACGGTGCCTCTGCTGGCTGTTCTCCCAGCCTGGACATCTCATACAACATGCTGAGTCTAAAAGCACTGCATAATCTTAAAAATAAATCCTTCCATCTCTCACCCCAAGATATTCCTGTTTCTCATGATACTCAGCAGTGAATATACTCTAGTAGCTGATAAGGGTTCTAGACATTTGTTTTCCTGATTATAAATGGTTATATAATCAATTAAACACCTTTTAAAAGCATTTTTGTTCAACTCGGCTGATCTAATGCTCATGTTGCCCTGATTGAAACCAAAGGTTTTCTGCAAAGTAAGAGTTAAAAGGCACAAGACATCTGTTCATGTTTACTTGCTTGTAATTTCACTTTGAAATACAGGCTCCTAAAATGTTTTATTATAATATTACCTGGATAGAATGACATAAACAAATAAAATTATATGTTTATTCCATTTTGCTACAATAAGTGAACAATAAACTAAGCAGCCAAGAGCCAAAGTAAACAACTTCTACTATGAAAAATATGTTGCAATATTGGTTTCTCACTGATCTTTGTTTGGATTAAATCTGAGGACATGGTATCCAGTTAAATACCTAACTATTTTGAGTTTGAACACATTATAGTATATTGTAACAATGTATTAGCCTACAAAACAGACTGCAAGGTCTAGGTAGCTTTTGTGTAGCTTATCTAGACATTCTAACATCATAATACATTCAATGAACACAAGAGAGACCATGGCCTGAAAGATTTGACCTTTTATGTACATGGTCAGCTATTGTCAGAAAAACAACTTTCTCATTTACTATTGTACATTCAGCATGGTTTTGTAAGCAAAAATTACTAAACCAAAAATCTCTACATTGAAGAGATAAATTTTGGTACAAATTTCCCAAAGTTGCTAAGGAAAACATCTTTATATTCTCTATTTCTCTTTGTAGTACTTTACTTGTTGAAATAAAAATGTTCAGATGTTCCTTAAGGTTTGGTTTTCTTTTCGATATACATAAATGAGTGTATTCCGGTATCAAAGTTTTTCTTTGCATGCCTCAGAATCACCTCACTTGGCAAAAAAACTGTAACAATACCACAATGCTATTAAAATACTTCACTGCTGTACATTGCTTTAATCTGTGGAAGTCAAATCTCTTCAGACACAAGAAAAAATATGCCTAGACTGATTCTACAGCTGGAGGAACCACAGCAGCGGCAGGTGATACGTCTAAGTCCATCCTCTGCCTCGTAAAGAAATGCAACTTCTCTGCTCTTGCTTTAGAGAGACATCCAAGACTCTGAGGGGCCAAGTCTCCCTGGAGTCTGCAATCAAGAGATGATGGGGTGTGCTGGCCTCCTGCAGCAATCTATCAAACCTACAGCCCTCCCAAGTTCTTTTCAGGACTTCAGCTTGGCACTTACCAGCTTGGTCCCTTCCAGTTCACATGACTCAGCACAGATGGGGCTTCCTCCAGCTGGGAAAGGTGAACCCTAATCAGGAGCACTGCAGCTCTCAGCTTCTGCAGTCTAAGGTAAAATGCAGCTTAATGTCACAAAAGGCAACAGCCAAGGTCTCAGCTACTGACCCAGCTGGAAAACTGATGTCCTCACACAGAACACTGTGTGCTAAGACGAAGGGAGCTCAGGATCTCGGGTTTCCCACCAGTTCAGCCAATGCTGGTCAGAAGACTGATGTCTGTAGCCAGATGTCTTTCCACTGGGCTTCTTGTGCAGCCTGTCTTACCTGTTTTTGGTGGTCTCAAGGGCCTAATCTCAACTAATCTGTGCGAGTGCACACAGGTGAAATGCACAGCCCTCTGCCTTCCTTAGAGAAATAAATGCCATTTTAGAAATGCCACATAGCCTTTAAAGATTTCTTGCTATTTCTCAAAGAAGGAAAGAATAGAATTTTTCATAAGAATGCACATTCATCTTTTAATACCAAAACAAGAAGATGAGGACTGACTTTTGCTGCTACAAGGAAAGAGCTGACACTTTCTTTTCTTAATGGATTAGCCAAAGGCAGGAAAGAGCCGGGTGGTGATGGTCAGTGCCATCTGCCATAGCAAACCTTGCAGGAGGGTCCTGAAGGCACCACATCTCTGCTTTACTTCATGCCATTGCTACTACCAAGAAACAATACTTTAGGCTGCTGATTTGAAAGAGTTGTAAAAGGCAGATAACCTGGGAAGGCCCAAGACTGTGCCAGAATTATTGTGTAGGCAGGTTTAATTCTGAATTTTTCTGCACCTCTCAATTTCCATTATAGAGATTTAGCCTATAATTTTAATTTTAGTCTTTACTATTACTGCTTTTATTACTTCAGGTTTAGACAATTGTGCTGATGCAGATAAAGGGAAACTTGTAAAAATAGATATTGATTTCCTGTAATGTTTTAGAACATTTTTAAATGGGGAAGTAACTGAAAACCCTACATTAGCAACAGAAAATGCTAACGCATTTGTTCCTGAGATTTTTTAATTCTACGTGACCCAATCCCAGGTTACAAAACTAACAGGAAAAAATAATTCTCTTTTTAAGTGGCCTCACTGCATAATTTAAAAAAAAAGTTAGTTAGAGGACATGTAAGTATTTAATTATATTTTTGCACTCTTTATTCTTTTAGAATTTTTAGCATTTTTTAACTGCCAGACCTATGTAAGCAATTTCATGATCCTCCTTATTTTTAAAATTTTAGAGCCAAAATGTTTAAACATCATATATGTCATTCTTCCAGAAACTACATTTTCCTTCTTTGAATTCTTTGGAATCCAAACCTCGTAACAGATAAAAGAAACACAGCAGTATTTATAGTCTGTGTAATGTTGATGCTGAACTCTGAAGGGAAGTGCTGAAACTTCTGTTCTTCAATACCAGTTTACTGATGCTCTGCAACAACTTGTCAAAATAATCAGGGTTTTTCTACACTGTTTGTTCTTTTCTCCTGAAGCCAATTCATAAGCTTATTTTTAATAGTAAATAGAACTGCTTACAATGTATCTAATACACAGGCTTTTAAAATAAACATTTATAAAGAATTTTGAGTCAAAAAACAAAGCAGATTAAGCATGAGGTTTATTTTTTGTCTTCAATAAATATTTGCAACTCTGCTGTCTCTTATGGAGACTGTGACTAGATCTCACATTGGACAAACAGGCACCCCATTGCATTACTGAGCATGTCTGTGTTTCCAGTGCAAAAAGTGGAGAATTGGTTTTTTCGGGACCAAGAGGAAGCACATTCCTGTGACAAAAAATGTTCTCTAGCTCACAGTGGAGTACAGGGGTATGCACATAGACCTCAGCCTTTCTGGACTCTGTGAAAAGTTCTTTTCTGTAAGCTATACACAGGATGCGCCTGTATATGCACCCAGATCAACACCTGTCTGAGCACCAGGAAAGGATACAATCAGTTAATCCAGTCCTATGTCAGAATTAGTATGGCCAGCAATCCACACAGATCTCACACAGGAAGGCTGATTATTATTCTGCCAGACTTGGACCAGTCTCACATTTAGCAGTTGTACTTCTAAAAGTGACTGTTTGAATGTTTGTCGCAGTTTTGTTTGGGGTTTTTTGTTTTGTTTTGGGTTTTTGTTTGTTTTTTTTTTATGTTGGACTCTCCTTCAGACTTCAGACAAGTGTACAAACTCCCATTAGGGATGCATTCCACCTTAATTTACTCCAGGAATGGGTTTTGGTGGTGTTAGGTCTATGACTGGACTCAATTATCATAAAAGTCTTTTCCAACCAAAATGATTCTGTGATTCCTAACTTTACATAATGTGTGGTTTCTTAGTTCCACCACAATTTCCATGCCTCACCTTCCAGCAGAAATAACTAGAGTCCTGCTCAGATGGGATTTTGATTTATCAGAGAATGAGTGATAACAGATCTGTTATTTTCATGCTGTGATAATGGTTACAGCAGATGAAGTCCAGCTGGTTTATAGCAGGGGTAGCGGCTGCAATTACAGTCTGCGTAAACAACTGGCCAGAACCACAGTTATCAGAGGAAAATTAGCTTTTAACAGCAATTCAGAGAGAAATAATTATCTTTCAACAGAGGAGCACCTTCTAGTGGTCTCAAGTGAACATGGCAGCTAGTTAAACAGTTCTCCAAATAAGGAGAGCTAAATGTGCTAAATAAAGAATAGCAATGTATATTTCTGTACACTACTTTTATGATTAAATTCATTATTCATTTAAAAACAAAGGAGAAAAACCAAGCTCATATTGGAAAAAATTAAAATATTTTTCAATTACAATATTTTCTACTCCTCCCCTTCTCCTTGCCAACCTAATAGTTTGCTAGCTTTTTATACAGTTACCTTGAAAGAGTATTTTTGTATATTTTACTTGCAACCTACCCACCCTTTTGCTTTCTTAGTAATGAAAATTTGTCTTCATTAAACAGCAGTTCCAAAGGAAATTTGCCATAAAAATATTACTTTGTTCAGTTTCACTGGTTATTATAACACAGTTTCTCCAGCCAGAGTATTCCTAGTAAGCATAGTTTTTGCAAAATATTATTTGTCCTGATTACTCTTGCAAATAACATAGTATCAAATGACTGAAAATCCATTTTTTTCCTAAGTTACTATTAAATATAGTGGCTATGACAGTTTAGTCTAGTCTGTGGTCTCTTTCAATCAGTATGTAGTAGATAATCCTTTTTGGACACAATTATACAGTGTAAATAATACAAATGAATTATGTGCTATTTCTATAAAAGCAAATTAATAAGCAGTGCTTAATATAATGTCATTGCAGGATACTTATGCATTGGTGCAAGCTAACTATATGAAACAGATTAATACTTAGATTTTCATGACATTTCTCTGAATTTTGCAATTGAGGGAAAAATGTCAAGTGCAAAACCTCAGATTCTCAGGTGATTAAAAGAAGACATAGCTATTAAATTTTTGACTCTATAAACATTATAAACATATTCCTGAGTTATCAAAGTAGAGAACCTGACATTTTTTTTTTTTCTGAAGAAATTTTTCAGAAACTTCAGCCCAAAACTGAAATAAAAAATTTTAACACACGAAAGCTCATTTTGTACCATTTTGTATCGCTTTGGTGGCGCCATTATAAAATAGGTTTGTTGAAATAGTTAGTAATTTGGCATCCTTGATTCCCATCAAGGATTAGTTAGTAGTTTGGCATCCTTGATACCCAGAGTTTAGTCTGATAAGCTTTGGGTAGGCACAGGCTGCCTGGGCCAGCTCTTGGCACAGCAGCGTGGCCCTGAGCTCCGCAGAGCCCCTGATCCCTGCAAGGCAAGCACAAACACAGCCTCAAGAGAGCTTTGCTTTTTACCTGCTGCCTAAGAGATGGAAATCTGCAGGCATCCCCAAGAGAGCAGCATTCCTGCTTTACTCTCTGAATTTAGACAAGTCACATAAAAGTGACCTCTAATTTAGATAAAAATTGCTCCACCTTTGGCTGCCACAGAGATAAAGCTCATGGGATATAAGCCCCAAACCACTTCAAAGTCATCTTAGCTGGAACCTAGCAAGGATAACATGAAGCAAAGCGGTAGACATGGAGAAAACTGTTTGTAAATACCTTTTTATTTGCTGCATGGAAGCGATACAAAATTGAATGTTGTGCTAAGCCCTGAATTCCCCAGATCAGGAACTCCACAGACATTCCTTATAAAATGTTAGTTTTCAGTTCCTTCTCCCTTTTCTGTACCTTTAGCACATTACACTGTCAAGCGTGAATTAAGATCCATATTTTTTGTCACTTACATCTATTAGCAAAAGAGATAGGATATTTGTGAGGTTTTGTTATGTAAAACTGCAGTCTCTCAATCTTTAAGCCTTTTACTCAAGTAAGTTAAAATTAAATATTGTTGCTGCTATGACTCTCTAGGAATGTTTTTCTTCATCTTGCCTCATCTCTTTGCTCCCTCACTGCCCTAATTATTTTTTTCATTATTTGTTCAGCATGTTTGACTTTACCTGAATCTTGCACAGATTTAATTTCTTTTTTGCTTTACTATTAAATGAAAGTGTGCTTCATAGTAGACAGACATTACATCAGTGTCACAGAAAGAGAAAATATTTAGTATGTACATAAGTGAGCCTAAAAAGCTCTACACAGCTGGCCACTTTGAAAGGTCATACCCCAGTGGTGCACATGAAAGCAGAATTCAAGGCTCTGCTGCTACCTCTACTCAGATGTCCAGCCTGCTCCTGGGAGACTCCTTTCCCACATACAGGCACCAGGGACAGTGTGAATCCTCAAAGCAGGAGAGTTTCTGCTGCTCCTGCCAACCCCTGGCATGAGTTACTCAATGGGGAAAGGGGCATTGCCCCTCCTGATGAAAAAAGAAGAATGCAGAAAATCCTGTTTTCCAGCATCTGAAATTAGGGCATGTGCCTCATGTCTCAGCAATCACATTTAGAAAATCTGCATTTCTGGCCTACCTGTGTCATAGGGAACAATTACTGATCCTTCCTCCTTGAAAGTCATCTGGTTAGTGAAGACATTTACAAATTCTTTTTACTTTTGCCATATGTAAAATATCTATGAGAAATGCATACACCACACCTACTATTTGCTAAATAGTTCTTATATCCTGATAATGTATTCAAAATTTTTTAAGGACCAGAACAGGTTGAGGGTTTTTTTTTTTTTATTCTGGAATTAAATATATATATATAGTTATATTTTTATATTATATGTTTATATTTTTATATTTTAAAAAAACAAACATTATAAGGCAGGTGCACAGGCAGGGGAGTGCACAGGCTGGATTCAGGGGGTCCCAGCAGAATCACACAGAGAGAAATGTTGGTTTGTGTGTGAAGGACCTTCATGCCACTTACAGCCTAAGGGGACCAAGGAAATCATGTTCTCCTAGGGACTCTTCAGCAGGCATATGGCAAGGTGATGTTCCACACTCATATTCTCTCCATCTCTTCCTTGTATGGGATAATGATACATGAAATTTGCCCCTGCACTAGGCTGCACCTGCACTATGCCCATCAGGATGCATCTACTAAGAATAAGCTCACTTCTATTTCTGGAAATTGGGGAATGGAGACACATCATTCCCATAAGTGGCAGGCATCATTCCAAAATCACTCCTGGCTTCAAACAGAAAGAAAAATCTGGAACTCATGTCAAAAAGATCAAAACACAGATTTGACACATCAATATGAAATAGCAATGAACTTATTTTTAGTTTTAGTCACTGGATGCTAAATATTATCTAGAGCTTTCCCGTTATGGAAAATCTGACACACGTAGCTCTTCCTGCACTCTTATGCTACTGCTTGGGGAGTGGGGTATGCACCTCCAGTAGAACCAAATCTGCTACCAAGAGAGAATAATCTTTTTGTAGCTATTGCCTGTATTTCTCCAATTAAACTCTATCATTTACTACCCAAAGACTGATTCCACAATGAAGGCTAAGTGCAGACAACAGCAGTCTTCTCATTGAGTGTGAAAAGAGGAAGCAGTGAAATGTTATGGCTCTTCTAAAAATAAGAGTAAGAGAAAAAATCAGGAGGTCACTTGCATGCTTTTCATTTATATTTGAAAGGTCACTTGTGGTCTCCCTCATGAATGATGTAAAGTTTAAAATAAACTGATATCTGAAGTATTGTCAGCTTGCCAGAGCTGGAATCTGATGAGCCTGCAACTCATTCAGTGGCTGGCTGAGAGCTTCTTCTTTTTATGTTGCTGCTTTTTTTTTTTTTCTTTAATTTGAGGATTCTGGCTCTCAGAAATGCTTGCTCACAGTCATTTGTGCGTTATAATTAGCAAATTGCTAGACTGGCCCCTTGGCACACATTTTGTAGGACCAAAATAATTTTATTGTATTGCTTCAACATTTTACTGGTACAAAAGAGGTGAACTGACCCTGAAGCAATCACAGCAGACCTTGAATACCTTCAACAGTATTAACTTGGTCATTGTTGTTAAAATACTGAACAGGCTCTTGAAGACAGTATTTTTTTACCAGCTATCACATTAGTTGTTTTCTATCAGGCTGAAGTCATCAATGGAAAAGAAAGAGCAGGAACAAAGTTGCTGGGTTTTAAGTGACAGTCAGTGTAATGTAAGACACAGAGCTGACAACAGAAAAGAATATGCTCTATCAATCAGCTTAGAATTTTATGCAAGTATTGCTATATGCACACCACTGGTTTCTACAGATGGAGGTATAACTGTTCCTATCACTACCATCAAACAAAAATGGGAAGCAATCTGGCTGGAGAACAAGCATGCAAAAATCTTAACAAATCTATGGGAAGCTTCTTTGGCCAAACAGATCACATGGCTCACTAGCTATTTCACCACCATGAAAGTGATATGCCAACACCAGCAGCAATACTTCTGCCTAGATTTTACAGTAACATGATCCCTAAAATATCAGGATACTAACTGACCATATATGTAATATTGTATGAATTTATCCTTTCACCTAACATCCACTTTTCCCATGTAGTGCACCATCATCCTGAGCAAATCCCAGTCTGCCTAATTTCCACTTGCAATCTTCATTCAGTTAATAAACCCCTTAAATTTCAGCATAAAAGGTCACACTGAAGAGTCTGCTTTTAAGACATTTGCATGATCTTTTAGAGCCTTCCAGAAAAGATGTTTGACAAAAAGAGTAATGTTTTCAGATCACATAGCCTTGGTGAGTGTTTTGTTTGAAACCATCTATCATGAAATTGCTCCCAGCATGGCACTGCTGTCCATTAAAAAATCTGCAACATTTGTGTGCACCCACAGTTCAGTGCAATTCCTGTAATGAGTGATTTATTCATTTATCCCAGTGTCTATGAAGCTCACATTATCATTTAATTTTAAACAAACTGCATACTGTGAACATTTGTAAGAGAGAAACCTATTAAATTTAACATTAATTCAATGGCTCTAATTTACTCGCTGTATTATGATTCCTCCATTTTAAGAAACACAGATTTAGCTATATATATCTTGTTTGCTGTAATTTTTTATAACACATTAAGTATTTCATTTTTCCATCCACGCCATTTAGAAAGGAACTTACAAATATAAATCTAAGAACACTCATTGGCAATTGATTCAAATACAAATACAATACAAACATAGTCTCTGCAATCAGGCTTTTAACCAGATTTTAATACATCCTTAAAATCAGAAAAATGGACAAGTAGAAACATGTACATTTTGTAGTAAGGTTTTAAAAACTAATGTATCTAATATGCAGCAAAAGCTAAGGATTAGTACACATAAAGACCAGTCACAGCAAAAATCCTGGACTGAAAAAAATAAGGTATTTTTCCAAGTATACTGCCCATTTATGCATACTGCTAAAAGTCTATTCAAATTGAAGACTTATTTTTATATGTATAATCTCTAGGCTTTTTTGAGGTTTTAATACCTTTCTGGTCGCTGAGCTTAATCTCTTATCCAGAGATAGCTTCAATATTGTCCCTAACATGGAGTTTTTACAGTAGAGGGTCATGGATTAGAATACCTATTGTACTGGGCTCAGTGATAATGATTTATAAGGATCATATTTATCTATACTGATGCAAAATACACAGCCTGAATTTTGGGCAAACTCCCCCCCGCCACTGAACTCAGAATTTAGGTCTGAAGTAGTGCAGAAGAGCAACTGTGAAGATGCTGAGCAGGTGCCAATTAAAACATACACTTTCTATACCTTAAACACTGTGCTATCTTCCATATAATGCCACAGAGCAATATGAAAAATAGGCAAATGCTTATTTAGGAATTTCGTTTAAGTCAAGATTAGAATGGATTTGTTGAATGCATAGTGTCATCAAATGGGTCAGTTTGTAATAAAGCAGAAAATTAATCAAGCAGATTTAAATAAATCTGGTTTAAATAAAGCAGAAAATTAATCAAGAAATTACCTCTTTATCTCAAGTAATTCTTTCATACAGAAAGAAAAATCAAACCAGGGGTATGTATCTTTATTTTTTATTTCCCCAAACTCCCAATATTCTTCTATGACCTTTCACTTTCCATTGCAAAATTAAAAGCACAGCAGAACACAATACCTAACCAAACAGAAGATATGCTTAGTGATGGATCAAAATAACACAGTGGATAACAGCCAAAAGACAATGTTAAAATTCTACTTGTTCTGACCACATGTCATGAATATATAAGGAATGTCTTAGATAAGGGCTATTTTCCATTGAAATATTTATCATGGGAAACATTTATCAAATGAAATAAGCTATTTTTTGACTGAAGAACAAGAAAAGTAATTGTTTTCTAGTCTTGTTTTAAGTCATGAGGAGTGTCTTGAAGGATTCCCTGAAGATGATACCACTCAAAGGTTGCAACAAATATTATCAACAGAAAACATTCCACTGTGTCCTCCAGCTGAAATCTCTACTTCTCATCAATATAGTTTACCTACTTCCTTATCTCTCTGTAAGCTCAGAGTGATGAAGCCTAAATCAGGTTTTCAGCACCTGTCTTCTTCCACTTTTAGACACATAAGGTGCTATTTCTTTTATTTTTTTAATCCATGACAGTCATGGCTATCAGGCAGTGATTGTCACAGATGGTAAACTGTATTATGACACCATTCTAGCTACACTATCTTTCTAGTTTCTATGCAAACTCAGCAGCAAGAAATACAGAACACAAAGAATTAAAAAGCAGAAAGGCCATAGAGAAAGAAAATCCTTTCCTCTTCATTTAAAGTGAGACAGGCAGACTAATCCTTTTCATTTTCAATTTGCAGCCTCCATGCTGAGCCAAGACCTGACATGGGGAAGATTGACTGGTGCTATTTGGTTTCCTGACTGCAGGAAGTTATACACAGGCCACAAGAAACAACCAGTCACAATTTCCTCTGCAAACAGAGTTTAGCAGAGAAAAAAACCAAAAATAAACAAACAAGGATTTAAATCCAGAGTGCTCCTAAGCAATTATACATTAAAAAAGTAAAATAAAGAAAAATTACAAAAGTAGGAACTACTTAAAGAAATAGACTAGAGAAATTAAAAACCATAAAGGGGTGAACTCATTAACTGCTTGATGCCAGAAGATCCAGAGGACATATTCAATGAGGATCTCAATAAAAGGAATAATTTCTAGGCAATGAAGTCATTAAAGTAGTAGCAAATAACAGGCAGAAAATATTTCAGCATGGGTGTACAAATCTCTTGGAGACACAGAGATACTTGAAGCTGTAAACTCACATTCTCATCCCAGCAATGTCTATCCACACAGCCACACAGCCACATCAGTCAGCAATACAGTCAGCTCTTCAGTCCCACTGCCTGCCATCTGCTCTCAGTGCATCACCAGCAGCATTTCCACTGCCACACTGAGTGGGTGCAGCCCCACAGCACTGGAGCCAGCACAAGGTACGGCTGCCACAGCCCCCAGCTATCCTGGCTGCACAGTCCTTGGCCATCTCATCAGCACTGGCACTCAAGTGATCACAGCACTTCAAGGAGCTGCTGCAGATGACAGCAGAAGCAATGATTTTCCATGAGTTTGGCTGCCTGAGCTGGCTTGCTGCTCTGTCACATCAACAACAGCACTGGCTCAGAGTGATGTGGCTGGCATTAGGAGGGTGGGGTTGTGACAGATCCACATTGGCTCAAATTGCCATGAACCTCAATGTGCAGCCACAAATCAGATTGTACCTACACCCCTGCTGCTTGCCCAGACCACAGCCACAAATATCCATAAACCAGCACTGCCTTCAGGGTCAGGAATTTCTTCCCCATTAGTTTCCTCTCAATGCTGACCCCATCTTAGTGCTGCCACAAACATCAGAATGGTCAGACATGTGATCCTTACAGAAATAAAAGATGGGTGCTGCTAATATGGGTAATATCCTGTTTCACTGAGCAACTGCACAAAGCAGCAGACACTGACAGACTTTCCCTGTTTGGCAGCAAGACTGAATCAAGCCACTTTAACATTTATGTTTAGCTACATATGATATTCACTTACAAATCCAGAAGGAATTATCATAATAACCTACCTAGACAGAAGATAATGACTCTGTTGTCCGAAAAATGTGTTCTCAAAAATAAAAATTCGTGTCTTGATGAGGTCATAGCCTATAAAAACTTGTTCCACTGGTTGTCTAGCCTTTCAGATAAAAAAAAAAATGCTGGCTATTTGCCACTTCCAAGCACTGGACCTTGCATTACATATGCTGAACTAAAAGTTCTGCCCTTCAAATTTGAGCAAGTCACTCTCTAATCTTCCCTTTATCCTCTCAATCCTCTCACTATTGGGCAAATTTTCTAAATTTATCATCAGTTTCATCATTTTTCCTTAAACATCTTCAGTTTAACAAAATTTCTCAACTGAGGAAGCCAGAATTGAAAGCATTCTTTGGTAGCCCTTGTACCAGGTAAAATCCTCTCTTTATGGGAACATTTTACATTTACCATTACACTACGGTAAAACAGCTGAATAGTCTTCATGATGCTAAATTATTTTTCAGAATAACTACTTCAAGAGAAGTCTGTATTAAAAGTCATTTGATGTGGCTTTGCTTGCTCACTCCTCAACACAACGGCTTTACATCTGATTTATTGAAACAATAGTGGCTCTCTCTTGATCTTAATAGAACGAGACAGACTAAGGAAACGGCCTATTGCTCATGTGCTTTGAGGTGTTCCAGTAACCATCCATCCTGCAGTGCTACCAGTATAAGAATATGGGGGTTGTCCATCCAGACCAGCAGCAACACACCCAGAATCAGATGTTTCAAACAATAGTGCAACTGGCAGAGATGTAGGAATGTGCCCCCTGTTGATGGAGTAACCAAATTATCCTTTGTCTCCTTAAAAAGGGAATAATCCCAAAAGTTTCTCTCCTCAGTAAGGTAAAAAGACACCTCATAGGACCTTGGGGACTTCACCTCAAACTTAAGGAAAGCTAACTGGACAGAAGCAAAAAAGTCCCGCCTATGCAATTTACTAGAAAAAGAAGAAAACAAAAGGAACTAATCACTTTTGTGAGGTGTTCTAGCAGGAGCAAGAGCCTGTTGCCCCTGGCTTGGGTTTTCTCTGTAAAGAGCTTTGTTATTTTGCCATTTGTTAAAACTTTTCTGTTTCCAACACTACCACAGAAGCCATCCTGCTGATTTTATGCCATCTGAGATGGCTGAGCTATCTCAGGTGTGATATAGGTCTCCAAGAGCTCAAAAGATCTGGCTCAAGGAGACCCCTAGATTTGGCAGAACCAAAGAAATCTTTTCTACTGAAGATTTCTTGTTATCTCTAGAACATAGAGACAGCCTGGAGCCTTCAGATGCAACATTCTCTACAGGTGAATTAAGACAACAATGGATATTTTTCTATCTCTATATATTTACACCTAAGTTCTCAGTCTCAGATTTTTTTTCCAGAGCCATTTCATCCCCTTCAGTTAGTTCATGTACAGTACATTCCTCAGTTAAGTCACTGCTTGTGTATGGAAACATTTACTGTCATGTTTTTCCCCATTTCCCACTTTTCCATTTTACTGATTTGCTCTTGTACTAAAACAGAGACAGGTCCTATCTCTCTAAAATTCTCGTTTTCACATGGGAGCTCTTCAGCACAGCTCTGCTAATATTTACAAGAGCCTCTGCTTTCACTTAAGTGTCTTTTGACAAGACATGAAGAGCTGCTGCCCCAAGGAAGAATTCCTTTTCTTCAAATTGTTGAGAAATTACATAATAAGACATAAAAACTTTTCTGATAGTGCAAAGCAGTACATTTGTAACACAGAAAAACTGAAAGTTACTGGCCTCCCAAGTATTTAAGACATGTCAGCTTTCACTATTTTTATCCTTTTTTGACTGAAGTCACTGAGAGTTATGCTATGGCATTAGTTTCCATCACAGTGTAAGCTTTGATGTACTGAGTTCTATACAGCTCTAAACAGTAGAAGTCATTAAAAGCAAAGTTTACTAAATTGCCATGAGTAGAAAACTAAATGGAAAAGTCAGAAAGCCATTACCAGGAAGTCAGCAGATGCATCTTTTAACTTACCAAACAAGCACTGATGGAAGAGAAATTTCCCAGCTATCAGTCCTGTGAGAATGGCAAGGAGCCACATAAAGACCTTCAAAAATCTCCAGCCTCCTCCTTCAGGGTATTTGTTTGTTACAAAGGAGAAACAATTACCGACAACAATAACATTGGCTTCTGTCTGACTGTGGGATACTGGGTCCTCAGCAAATATTAAGAAGTTAAAGAAGATCACTAAGTAAGCCACAACTAAGCGAGACCATGGGTGCTGGAAGTAGTAGCGGAAGTCTTTACCCATCCTCAGATACTGCAGAAGTGGGTTTTGCCTGTAAAGACACAAATGCATAATGTTATATGAACTCCAAATTCTCAGAGTTTAGAAGAGACTCACACATTACAAAATCAAATCATTGCAACCTTGTCATCAGTAATTTTTAATATTTTAGACTTGACTAGAAATGAAAGTTTCAATCAAAAGATATTGTTAGATCCAGACACAGGAAAAACTGAAATCTCTCCCTATTCCAATGTAAAAACAACAACCAAACATATGTACATTGCAGCACAAGATTTTCAGTTTCAAATAACTATACTTCATGCACCTCCTCCATAATTGGGCATGAAAAGAATGAATATAAGAACATGGCAAGACACCTAAAACCCAGATTGCCTTTCCAGCCACACAAAAAATACAACACAGATTTCACAAAAAAATTATGCTAAGCCTAAATTAAATCTTTTTCCATGTAGGAGAAGGATGGAACCAGCCCAGAAGTCCAGAGGTCTTCTACTGGAAGCTTAAAAGCATATGACCCAGAAAGATCAGAAACGTGTGCTCACATGAAAGAATAACATCTTGGAAAAGTTTCTAGAATTAATTCCTGCAAGTCAGGCAAGCCTGTATAAATCTTTTCACTGACTTCAGAGAGTACACCTATATTTTCAAAACCATAAAATAATACACCCTGAAAACAGGCTGTTCTGTATGAATGCAAAAACTGTATTTTGAAACCTGCCTACTTATTAAGTACTGCTATAGAAACATGCAACTGACCATGGACCATTTTAGTTGTTTGCCATTTGATTTCTTTTTCTTTTATTCACAACCAATTAGTTGTTTCACCCTCTTCAACCACTTTGTATGCACAAAGATACAAAGTCTTTGTGCTGTAGAACAAAATTATTCAAGCGACACAGTGTGTAGGAAGAAAAAAAATGTGTCTAATAATACTGCTTGTTTATTACAGCATGATCCTTCAAGGATACAGTGGCAAATTTTTGCAAATGTCATATGCCCTGCAGAAAAAAACCCAAAACAAACAAGAACCAGCCCACAAAAGACCTAAACCCCCTATCAATTACTCTTCCCTTCCTGGACTTCTAACTTAGGACTTCCAAACTTAGAAATGGCATAAATTTCAATGTTTCCCTTTAGTTAGTCCCAAAATGATTTAATTCCATAACCTAATTTATATTAGTAAAATTGCAAGTAATCCTGTACCTAATAAATGAAAAGGATAAAAGAACCCCTCGACAGATTCAGACAATGCAATCAGTAAATAAAAGAAAGGAATAATATTCCATTATGCATAAATTACATATGAAAAAGAAAATAATACCACATTACAGAGTTTAAAAGTTGGCACAAGAAAGTGTCGGTCCTTCGAAAACTTTATGAAAAAAACTGATTTAAAGTAGGGGTCGTTGCCTAAGAAAATACCACTCTGGGGAGATTAAACTGCCTTTCGAGCCATAAGGATGCCCAAAGCTATTTCTTGTTCTCCTTTCGTTCTGTTACCATTAAGAAAAGTTTTGGTATTTCCTTATGTGTATGAGCCATCTTAAAACCCGAATGGGGCCGGAGAAAAACAACTACACGTCCTGGTATTTTTGACAGCTGCCGGATAGCCGAGAGTTATCAAACACCCAGCTGAAGACGCGGCTTCTTAGGAAGCGTTTTATAGCATCGGAAACCAGTATTAGCAACAGCAGCAGCGACAAATTGCTAACAAAAATCCTGCTCCTACCCACCTCAACGCCGAAATCGCGAGTGCCGACAGCGCCGCGGACCACACGCCCGTCCCAACCTGTTAAATGGACCGGATTGCCCCTGCCCCCGGCGCACACCGGGACCCGCGGCCGCCTCCCCCGGCGCGGTAGCTGCGGCCGCCGCCGCCCCGCCGGGCACCGGGCCACGGGCCCCCGCAGCGCCGCCGCCCGGGCCGCCCGCCGCACTCACCGCCGCGGGGATCCGGCGCCGCGGGCGCGCCGCTGCTGCTGCTGCTGCCGCCGCTGCTGCTCCTGCTGCTGCTGCTGCTGCTGCTGCTGCTGCTGCCGCCGCTGCTGCTGCTGCTGCGGCGCGGCTCGGCGCCCGCCCGGTGCGGCTCCCGGCGGCGGGCGGCCCCGCTCCGCTGCCGCGGCCGGCAGGGCCCCCAGCCCCTCGGGCGCTGACAGCGGCGCTGCTGCCGCGGCGTCCCGCCCCCCGGCCACCGCGGGAGGCAGCGGCTGCGGCGGCGGCGGCGGCTGCGCTGCTCCTCTCGGCTCGGCTCCGCTCCGCTCCCGGGCGCGGGAGAGCGGCACCGGCAGTGCCGCAGCCGCGGCGGCAGCGGGCGGCGCCGCTGCGGCAGGGTCCCGGCGCCCCCGGCGCCCGTGCCCGGCCGTGCCCGCCCCTCCCCCGGAGTCCGCCGGCAAGGACTCGAAACGTGCGCGGTGCGCCGCGGGTGTCTTTATTCACCCCCGGAAAGGGTGGCCGGGGAGCCACGGGGGCTTGTCCAGCCGCCCAGGTGAACGAAACCCGAGCAGCACTCAATTCCCATCGGTCAGACTCCAGGATTATGCAAATTTACAAACACGGAAAACAGGCGGTCAAAACTGGCTATTTATTATCCCAAAGCAAAAGTACAGGGCTGGCAATAACAGCCGGATCACTCAGGACGAGCTATGAAAACCCTCATATTTGGGATGGGAAGGAGGTCTACACCCAATTTACTTACTTGGAAAGGGGCTATGCTGAGGCTCCAGGGTGCACACCCAGTCTGTACGGTCACTGTGTCGGGCAAAATGCCCCTGTGCTGCCTGCCAGAGTTGTTGACGTTGCACTTCAGCCGAATTGTCAACCAAAGCCTTTTAATGTGGGATGTGGTCCCTAGTGCCAGTGTGCTGGTATTGCTGACATCCCAGGAAAACGTGTACAGGATGCCCTTAGCATTGCATTATGACTGGGATTTAATGCAGTATGTACTAGTTCTGGTCATTGCTGAAGACAGATAAAACAAACTTGAAGTTGCTAGACACAATATATTTTTGGGAAAAGTCAAGTAGCTCCATTGGAGTGGGTATCTGAAATTTGGCATCAGACAACTGGCTGCTTCAGGCCAAGGCATACAGGAATGTGGCTGAGATCCACTGAGAAATGAGGAAGGCTCTTTAGAAGACTCGCGTTGCAAAAGACCAGCACAATCAGAACAAGCAGCTGAAGATGACTTGTGAACCCCTTCTGTACTTCTGGCAACGCAGTATTATGTATTTTTGTAAATAAATGTAACTGCTATTGAAGATGTCCAACATAATCACCACATTATCTTCCTCAGTGGAATCGTCTGAGACCCTCAATTTTACGTAGAAAGATGCAGTATTCAGTATTTCACACTAACACACCCCAAGCTATCTTTACAGTAAAAAGAAAATTCAAAAAGCAAAATCATCATGTGCAATATGAGAGTACAGAAATACAGTGAAAGCACTGCCTGTTCATGCAACAGTTCTGTGTGTACTGCCACGCTTGCAGAACTCTGTCTCCTTATGTTCAGCTAATGAGAATCCACAGAGAGGGAGGCAGCATGCACTACAAAGAGATCATACTCTTCATGCACCTACACATCAAAAAATATTCTCTTCAGCTCAGATTGGAACCCACGCTACTACAAAACATCCATGAACGTTTTTTTTTCAGATAGTAAATCAGTGAGCAAGTTTTTGAAGTCACTAAGTTAATAAAATGAAAATCATCTACTTTTCTACTAAAGTAACCAAAAGCATAAGCACTCCATATATCTCCCCCAAATTTCATGTTGTTCATTTGCTGTTTTAAGAGGAAGCTGATATAATTTTTAAAAGTGTAGTGTTTCACTCATATATAAAAAAAAGATGGACTGCTCCTATTTCTTCTTTTTAACCAAGCAATCAAGATTTACTTGATGAAATACACACCTGAATATCAACAATTAACAAATAATATCAGTAGACGAGACTAATCAGGCCTGCTCACTGAAAGCCAGGGACTGCCTGCAACAGAAGAATATAAACAAACTCGTACCTACAAAACTGTCAGCAAATTAAAAAGCCAGAAGTAAAACCAGTAAATTGAACTTAAAAAGCAGGCTGAATCAGGACAATGAGTCATCTTGTAATGTTAGTTTTGATACTTGTGAATGGAACTAATCTATCAACACTCCTACTACAAAATAGCACTTGTGTAAAGGCTGCCATTTTACACCGAATTTCCAGCAGAGCTGTAAGTATTGAACTAACCATATATTGATACTACTAATTGATATTACAGTATCAATTTTTGTCTGAGTGTCATTTTACACTCAGATATGAGGAGTCAGCACAATAGTCTGTAACTGGAATGTTCTTTTTGTAATAAATTATATGAAACTTCTCATATTTCAGTTTGTGCCCACTGCTTCTTGTCCCTCACTGAATATCACAAGGAGTCTGTCTTCATCTCTTCTCCTCCTATCAGGCTTTTAGACACATCAATAAGATCCTCTTCCTTGAGCTTCCTCTTCTCAAGGTTGAACAGTCACAGTTTTCTCATCCTATCCTCCTTCTTTCATTTGTGGATGCACAAATGCCTCTTCCCTGGCATGCTTCTCATTAAAGGTACTTAATTCCCTCAAACCTCAAACCTCCACTACTCAGAGATTGTGCTCTTAATGTATTTTTCTTCCATCCTGCTGTTGTGGGTTGATCATGTCCAGCAGGTAAGCACCCACACAGCTGCTAGCTCACTTCCCCCTGTCTCCTTCCCCAGTGAAACAGGGAAGAGAATAGGAGAAAAAGAAAGAAAACCAGTAGGTCAACTGAAAGATGGTTTAATAACTAAAGGAAAAGAAAAGTGAGAATTATAAAATGTATTAAGTAAGGACTAAAAAAATATGTGCTAGGGCAACCACTCACCAAAGCCCACAGAAGACCATCAGTCTCTGATAAACAGCTTTGAATACACCCTCCCCTTTTCCTCCACCCTGTTTTATTGGTGGGCATGATGTTATGGATTATATGGGGTCAGCTGTCCCAGCTCTGTCCTCTCCCAAATTCATGCCTACTTGCTGGTATGGGAATGTGGGCAGAATGGGAAAGCAAGACAGCCCTGATCCTGTGCAAGCATTGCTGAGCAATAGCCCAAACACTGGCGTGTTTTCAACACTGTTTTAGTCACAAACACAAAACACAGCACAATTTCTCTGCTATGATGACAGTCAATTCTGGGCCAGAAGCAGTACACCTGTAAAAACATCCTTGGAACAAAAGACTCCCTGCTTTGGAATTTCACACTCATGATTATGACCACATGTCTCAGCTATAACACTTCAAACTTACTCCTTATCTCATCCCAAATTCATTTCTTACTATCTTCTAAAAGAAGAGAAAGCAGCACAATAAAACATGAAGCAAATGGGGGAGGAAAAAAACACACAAAAGCTGGCAACAGTGTGTAACTGAAGAACTAAATAGTTGAAGAACTTAGAGGAAAGAAAAGGCAAATAGGTACATCTCGTGGAAATGAAGAATGTTAAGTTAATCAGAGGCAATGATATATCAAACACTAATACTGCTGTACAATTAGATGTGAAAAAATAGAATTGTGTAAAAAAAATGGAACAGCAGAATGCTTCTGCTGCATATTTGGAAAACATAAACAGTAACAGTGTTTGCATATTACATAACATGAAATACTTTCCATTAAATCAATAATATGAAAGGATAGTAAACTGCATGAACTAAAATTAAACACTTATTTTTAAATGGCAGGTTGAAGAGTTATTAAAAAAATAAAGACATGATAGACAACAATGTTAATAATTAAGTTTGCTTCCTAACTGCTGAAATGCTGAGGAAAATTCACAGAACTAGAAGAAAGTTAATGTTGTAATGAGTGAAAGGGAGAAAAACAACCACATATGAATGCACATGTGTGTACACATGTTAAGGCAAAAAAAATAGTGAAAAGGGGATTTGGATATAGACTTTCAGAAATATAAGTGATGCTCCAGGTAAAAATGTTAATGGAATCTTGGGATGTGGGTGATCAAAATGTACTTTTTGATTGTTTTACACTAGGTTTTAGATTACTAAGAGGAAGTTAGGCATGGTTTCATCGCTGTTGATAGGTTAAATCCCAAAAAAATTTTTTTGAGCAGAATTTAATATATAGATATTTATTATATATATTTAATATACAGACACCTTTACAATACTGGTGGAAGTAGGAACAAAAAAAGCAGTAGAAGAACCAGAACTTTACATGACCTTTTATTTATGATCAAGCAGAACTTCAGTCCCAGGGTCAAATGATATAGGGCTTACCAAAATTGAAGCAGAACTGACAGTTTTGAAGATGATAGTCCAATGACAAACCTTACCCTTGAATTAATTACTTCTGTTCACCCAGAGCAAGTTTACTCCAAGTAAGCATGATTCTACTTCAGATAATCCATACTGGTTTCAAACAGACAGGCAATATACACTTAGCCTTGATGAAATCACTAAAGGAGAACTGAATGAAGTGAATTTACCCCACTCATTAAACACCTTTTAAGTATATCTGCTAGCCATATGGATGCTTTCAGCAAGTATAACAGCTACATGTGACTTCTGCACTAGAAAAAGAAAGGAATAATCAGCTTGCAGCTACTCTGATAGTGGCATGTACAGACTTAGAGAAAACACAAAATAAGAATAAGTGGGATCTGAGTTCAGCCTTACACAGATTCTCTTTAACCACACTGTGCAAGTTGGTTGCAATGGTACAGGAAGACCATAAAAATAGAGCTAAGCTGGAAGACACAAGTGGCAAGGTAAATTCTTTCAGAGAAAAAATATTTTCTAATATTGCTGAACCCTTGATGTGTTGTGGACCATTTTTGCTGGATGGTAGCACTCGAAGAGCTGTGGTCAATGGCTCCATGTCCAAGCAGAGACCAGTGCTGAGGGACCCCTCAGAGGTCAGTAATGGGACAGGAGATATTTAACATCTTTGTAGGTGACATGGGATTGAAATGCACCTCAGCAAGTTTGCCAAGCATACCAATCTGTGTGCTGTGCTTGATACACTGAAGGGATGACATCCAGAGGAACCTAATCAGGCTGAAGAGGTGGGTCTGTTCAAACCTCATGAAGTTCAACAAGGCCAAGTGCAAGCTCCTGCACCTAGATGAGGCAATCCCAAAGGTACAGGCTGGGCAGAGAATGCATTGAGAGGTGCTCTGGAAAGAAACACAGGTGTTGGTGGGCAAGAAGCTCAACATGACCTGGCTATGTGCACTTGCAGGCCACAAGGCCAAATGTGTCCTAGGCTACACAGAAAGTAGCACAGGCAGCAGTGCAAGGGAGGGGATTCCCCTCCTTTGCTCCACTGTCATGAGACATCACCTGCACTATTGTGTCTTACTCTGGGGTCCCCAACGTGAGAGGGACACAAACCTTCTGCAGAGAGCCCAGAGAAAGGCAAGGAAGATGATCAGAGGGCTGAGACATCTCTACTGTGAAGACAGGTTGAGAGAGTTGGGGCTGTTAAATCTGGAGGTTTATTTAATACTAAAGAAACATTTGATTAAAAATAATGAGGGGAAATTTCTTAACCTTACAAAAAAACACAAGACAAAAAAGTCCCATTTCTAACATACTGTGCCTCATGATGCTCCTCTAAAGTGCAATGAACAACTCTAGTGTGTACGACTACAGTACAACAATGCATTGCCCCTGTAAAATAAAAACCCTGGAGCCTTTACTGTGTTGTCATTTTAATTCACTACTTCTTGGTCCTGTTTCTGTTAAAAGTAGGTGTAGCATGACATAAAAATTTTGCATCTTGAGAGAAGTACTTTTTGCATCATGGCAGAAGTATTCTTTTAAGCTCAAGCACAGTATGATAACTCAAACAATTAAATGACTTTATTTTCAAATCTCTGCATACCTGAAATTGGTGTATGCTATCTATTACAATAAAAGGATTGTAATAGGATTGTAATGATCATGCATTGCCATGTACAACTGATCAAAATAGGGAAACAGAAATGCAGCCAGGACAGGGAATGTTATGAGGCACTGGCTGCTTTGTTGGCTGTCTCAATAGAGGCTGTGGCAAAGCAGACACTGCACTAATGTAAATGAAGAGCAAATCTGATGCTGCCAAAGCAGATCCCTTCAGGTGTCCTGCTCAAAGCACGGCTGGTCCAAGCAGTGGATTGAATACAGGAATAGAAGGGACATATGCTTGCTAACAGCTTCAATATGACTGTCCCTATGGTAGCAGTTGGTGAATCAGAACTATAATCTCACTGAAAATAATTGTGTATCAATGCTAAATATGAGAGAGCTAATCATAGTCTGAAGAAAATTAATAAGGGAATCATATATATACTGCTATGTCTAGAGAGTTGGGGCTTTGCTGTCTGATCTTTAGTTTTGAAGTGATGAGAAGACCAGGTTTTGTGACCTTTCTTTTCAGCTTTTTCTTGTCCTTTATAGGGATATGCAGTATCTATTATGCAATTAGACTTTTTCAATGTCCAAAGAACAGCCTGTGGTAAATGCCTGTTATTTTTATCTCACACTAATGCACTGTGAAAAAGCATAGTTATGCAAAAAAAAAATTCAATGATAAATGTAATAATTTATTTAGCAGCTGGAAATCTGTTGAAAATGGACACACACTTGGACTAACTGCCTGAGAGAACAAGTAAGAATGCACAGTGGACTCAAAATATCCATTGTTCTTTCATCCTCAATTTCCTTCCATTTCTAAGAGCACGGTAGTGAGTGCACTGTAGAATCTTTTGGAACTAACATGAAGTACTGGAGTCCCCCAGCTTATGCTGAGACATAGCTTATATCTGAGTTTGTGTGTGCCTGTGAGGGTCTTCTTCTGCTGGGAATCAAGTGCAAGGAGCTGAGCTCTAACAAAGTAGGCTGACCTAGTCAAAGCAGTCACAGTGCTAGAAAGGAACAGTGTAACTACTTTGGGTTGCACTGCAATTCTTTCTCTTACCCTTCTTCCACATTTCTCTCTATTTAAACAGTAAGCACTGCATAGTAAGGATCTGTGTTATATTTTATTCTCTAACATTTCAGAAATGATCTGCCACATCTCAGAAATGCTTTCCACAACAAACTAACTGGCCTTGTGGAACCCTTTTGGGATAAAACTTCCCATGTTCTCTTGCTACTATTTTTATATTGTAATTCATGGGTAGAAGAAATTGGGTGTCACTTCTATATGACTCAGATGAAAAGCCTGTCCTACTGAATTCTTCTCCTGCAAGTAAGACCCCATGAGCAGGAGGAATCCTTTGTCCCAGGTCTTCCCATTCTTTCACCTCAGCTTAGACATTCCTCAGGTCTTAGCTCTCCTCATGAAGCCTATATAAAAATGTGGAATTATCTAGCAACAGTTTGAACCTTTCCTTATCTTCTTTGGAAATTTGGATAAGACCATAAAGCAGCAATAAGAAGCATTGGAATCAATAAGGAGTCGTTGGAAGGAACCTGATACTTGGTGAATAAGGAATTGGTTGTATAGCTGCATGCAGACAGTAGAGGTCAATGTCTCAATGCCAGGATGGAGATCAGTGATGAGTGGTGTCCCCCAAGGACCTGTATTAGCACCCATACTCCTTACTTCTGAGTCAGTGACATTGACAATTGGATGGAGTGCACCCTCAGCAAGTTTGCAGACAACACACTGAGTGGTGCAGTTGACTTGCCTGAGGGATGGGATGCCATCCAAAGGGACCTGGACAAGCTCAAGAAGTGAGTCCATGTGAAACTCATGAGGTCCAGTAAGGTCAAGTGAAAAGTCCTGCACCTGGACTGGGACAATCTCTGGAATCAATAAAGGCTGGGGGATTACTGGATTGAGTCCTGCTGAGAAGGACCTGGGGGTACTGGTGGATGAAAATAAAATGGTAATGAGCCAGCCATGTCTGCTTGCAGCCCAGAAAACAAACTGTACTCTGGGCTACGCAAAAAGAAGTGTGGTCAGCAGGTTGAGGGAGATGATTTTTACCCCTACTCAGCTCTGATGAGATTTCACCTGAAGTACTGCATCCATCTCTGGAGTCCTCAGCACATGAAAGACATGGAGGTGTTGAAGAGAGTCCAGAGGAGGGCCATAAAAATAATCAGAGGGATAGAATACTTTTCTTATGAGAAAAGGCTGAGAGTGTTTGGGTTGTGGAGAAGACTTCTCCTTGCAGTTTTTCAATACTGAAAGGGTGTTTATAAGAAAGATGAGAACAGTCTTTTTAGGCCTGTAGTGAAAGGAAACAGGATAATGGTTTTAAACTAAAAGAGAGTCGATTCAGACTAGATATAAGGAAGATATTTTCTACAGTGAGGGTGGTAAAACAGTGGAAAAGGGTATCCAGAGAGGCAGTAGATGCCCCACTCCTGCTGACATTCAAGGTCAGGTTGGATGGTGCCCTGAGCAACCTGATAGAGTTGATGATGTCTCTGCTCATTGCAGGAGGTTGGACTAGATGGCCTTAAGGGTCCCTGCCAACCCAAAATGTTCTATGATTCTATGATCTGTTACATCATGGCCATACGATGTTACATACCATGGAGAAACAGGCAGGAATCCGGGAGCTCAGAAAGGCCAGGCAAAATGTCAAAGAAAAGATAAGATAAATGACCAAAACTTTGAAATAGTGATACTCCTAGGCTACAAAGTAAAAACTCTCAGCAAGGCCCAGCGACTCTGCAAACGCTGATTAAGAAAGGAAGTGACTTGGGACTTTGTCTTCAGCATCAGGTGCAAACAATGCCTTGGCCAGAGCTGTGTTTGCTTCCTCTGGAATTAGTTTGTACTAGCTGTACCTTGTCAAGAGAGGAGCTGCCATCCCTAAAGTAATGGAAAACAAGATAAACAACTGCACAAATCAGCACGGTGCTGATGTCTGAGCTGATACTATTTCATGATGACTCAATGCACTCCTCTAAAGTAAATAATAAAAGAAAGTGGAAATGGGCATGAAAGGAATGTTGCCCAGCATGTCTCTTTTGAGTTCACTAGGAAAATTACTGGATCCATGCAAGTGCTGCACCATTTTATCATCCTAGATCATCAGCCACTAAAAGCATTTCACATACTTCCTACTAGTAGATCCTGTTTGTACCAAAGTCAGTGAGAGAATTCTTAATTATTTCTATAGGGTTATTATATCTTCCACATAATGTTAGGAAAAATAGAAGCATAATCTCTAATTTTTGTAATATGCATTTTCACCTAATCATTGTGTATGCCTTGGAATTATTTTTTATATATTGTAATAACAGAACATTTGAGTGAGGAAATCTTTGAGAAAATTACTGCTTTCCAGAGTACTCAGAGCTACCTAGCAGCTCATTAGATCATGAAAACTTCAAATACTGCTCTATGTTTAGACATGACTACTGGCCAGACAAGTCACCCCTGCAGGAGGTAATTAACAATCTTGGCAGATAAGATCTACTCTAAATCTAGGCTGTATTGTGTTTGGTGGCTCTCTGCCAGGACTCAGTAGCTTTCTAAAAGGGGTCTTTCTCCAGTCACCATGTGCTGGGCTGCCAGTGTGATCATCCAAATGGAACTGAAACAGTCCTAAGCATATTTTCTTTGTCTTGGAGAAAAAGCTAGCAAATCAAATGGAGTGGAAGGTAGAGCAGTCCTAACTGACATGAAAACATACAAGGAGAGGCTGCTGTAAGACATACCCAATCTCCTAAAAAATAAATAGATACTTGAATTTTTTTTTCTATCTTGAGTTACACAAATAAATGTTTTACAAGAATGCAAATAGCACCTCATGTTTGTCTTGTAGTTTTTTTCAAATACATGATCTCCATTTTTAATATAAGTGTTATTTAAGTGAAGTTTCTATTTGGTAGTATGAAGACCATTTTCACTCCAGCTGAATGAAAATAGTAATACGGCTTCAGTTACTGCTTCATTATATCATCTTTGATCTTTATGATTTGGATAGGAGTTTAATGATTTAAAGCAGTTTAGCGAGAATCTGAAGGACACTAAAATTCAGAACTTTAGGAATCTTCATTAGCTAGAAAATTCCTACTTGCTCATGTTAGTTTCCATGCAACATCTCTTCTTGGGCATACATCAAACACTGTAATATAGGAAAATATATGTGATACTGAGATTTTAAAGAAAATAAGTTTGACTTTCAGTTTGTCTTTTTGCCAAAAAGGTGCTACAAAATGTCAACGTGTGCCAGTCTTGTTTCATATAAAACTGTTGTTAAGATCACATTCCTGCACTTCAGAGCCCTCAGACTGGTGGAAGCTGTAGTGGTATGTCCTCAGACAGACAAATAAGACAATCTGAATACAGTGACAAATGTTGAACCATTTTGGTATTTCCAGTCTAGGCATAAATTTCCACTGAAAAAACCAGTTCCACAGTCTTAACCACACATTCTTGTTACCACTTTGTGACAATAGTAGTGGTTCTGGGGACACATGACTAACTGGAGCAAGGAACTGATTGGTGTTTTCAGGACATCTGTCTATCAATGAAAACTTCTTTTTCCCTCATACATTTTCAGGCAACTCCATCTGTTACAAGCACTAATACCAAAACAGGGATAACCCTAGAATTTAGAACCTGTGTCAAGCTGGGGATCAAATAATTTAAAGTAATTGTGATAGAACCACATCTTTGGTTGCCACTTTGACTGGATCTCCAGTACTCTTTTCCTCTTGAAAAAGCTCTTATCCAAGAGTTTCTTTCTTTTTTTATATAATCCTGGTGCTCCTGGAGCCTTACAATAGAGGAACAAGAGCCAACTACTGAGTACCTGGTAGGTGCTACCTGTCTCTTATTTCCTGGTTTCACATGAACCCTTTTCTCTGTTTCTTTCAGCCTCCTTGCTAGAAGAAAGAAAAACTGCAGCCTCTCTGTTTGCCCAGCTGCTGTCAGTCCCAGCTCATTAGCTGGTGACTTGTCTCCACAGTGACTCTGTATGTGCTGGACTAGCATTACATAGCACAGTCCACATAACAGTTACAGTGCTGTTTCACATTTCCCAAATAGGACACTAAATCCCACATGTTCTTTAAACTGGGGATCTGACAAAGCACAGGCACCCACATTTATCAACACAGCTGACTTCAGAAATTCCTGAGCTGCAGCATCCTGGAGGCTGGAAGGTGAACCAGGGAAGGATTACCATGTGCCACCTTCCTCTTCAATTCTTGTCTGGTCCATTGGGTTGGATATTTGATATGCCCTCTTACAGCACTTCTTGTGTTCCCTAGCTGAATAGCAGCCCATAAAATCTGTATGGGGTGCTATTGTAACTCCCAGGAACCTGAAGGAATCATCAGCATCAATGCCTACAGCATGCACATTTTGTCTGTAAAGTCTTAATCTAGACCACAGCACAGATTAAAAATGCCGACTACGTGATGTTGGAACCCAGGGAACAGGGAATATTTCTCTGCCTGCCCTGAGAAGTCCTGACCCCCAGGGGAGCACTGCTTTTAACCTTTGTCCATGGAGAAAGCTTCTAAGACTTTGGGATGAATTGGAATCTTCGAGTGTGTGAAATAGATAGTAGCATAGTTTATCACAGGGTGAAAAATTTAAAGTTTTGTACGAAAGTGGATAGGAGACAAGATGGATGATTTTTGGTGTTGTCTGATCTCCTTCTTGTTCTTCATCTGCTCCATCTTCTGCAGCATTGGGAGCACAGGGAGATTGGTTAGAAAGAACCGTAATGCAGATATTGCATGGAGAGAAAAATGATTAGTTATTGGTAGAAAGGTAAAAATAAAGTATGTTCTGATAGTTAATTGGACAAAATAGCTGTAAAGGACCTTGAATCTGTGTGTCTTGTGACTTTGGTGCCTTCTCTTTGTACACTGAGTCTGAGACGCAGACATCATGCTGAACTTCTGATAAGAGAAAAATAAACAGCAACCTGAAGACAGAAAAACCAAGAGTCCCATCCATCTCTCATTCCTGGCACAGAACTTTTTAGGGGTCTCCCCATCAGGGGGACCCACCAGGGAGGTTTTAACAAAACGACAATGAAGCAATTTTCAAAGAAGCTATAGTTCCCATCTTTTTGTTGTTAAGAGGAGGATGCTTCTCAACCCATAGACAGATAAGCCTGGAAAAGAGCTAGCAAAGCTCTTCAGACCTTCAGAGCTTGCTTAAATTCATGGTGCAGGACTCTTCTTCACTGTAAACTTTGAAAGAAAAAGCTGAGGGGAACTGTATCAGCACAGTTTGAAAAGGCATAAAGGAGCCTTTGGCTCTGCATAGGGCCCTGAGAAGCAGATGCATCCTCCTAAGCATAGATCCTTGCCCTCTGAAGCAGACAAGTGGCTCAACCATCAGATCCGCACTAAGAGAGAAGAAATCTTCATTGTGTCTGTTGATACAGTGCCACCACGTACCAAATACTGCAAAATTAACAAAGACTGCCTTGTCAGGGGCAAGGGCTGGAACGGAGTGAGCCCTGGCTGTGGGCTCTGTTCCCTGACTTGTGCGCTCTTTGTCAGGGACTGTTTAATCCAAAATTTACACTATATGCATGCAGCCTGCTGTCATACCTGATGGATCCTTCTGTGCTGCCCCAAGCGAGAGAGGGGCAGGTCTCCACCACGGGCTTCTACAGACCAACTAAATTCATCTCAGTTTTATTTCGATTACTTCGGTTAACGAGCAGCCCGTGCCGCGGGGTACACGGCCCTTCCTGCCGGGCATGACTGACCGCAGGCTTTGCGCCCGCGATGCCCGCGGCGGGTCGCGCTGCCGGCTCCGGGACAGCAAGTGAAGGGGGCGGCGGAAAGGAGAGGAGAGGGAGAGCAAAGAGCACGGGAGAGTGAAAAGCTGCGCCCGGTCCCCGCTCTGAAGCGCCGAGAGGAGGCGCAGGGGGAGCGGGCGCGGGGCAGGGCGTGCCGGGGCAGGGCGGTGCCCGGGCAGGGGCGGCCGCTGCCCTCAGCCCCCAGCTCCCGGCCCGGCCCGGCGCGGCCGGCGGGGCCCGGAAGGCGCCGCGCTCCCTCACGGCCGCTGAGTGGCGGCGGTGCGTCACGTGCGCGCGGCCGGGCCGTGCCGGGCGGGCGGGGAGGCGGCGGCGGCGGTGGCGGTGCCCGGGCGCGGTGCGACATGTCCCACCAGACCGGCATCCAAGGTACCCGCGGGGCTCTCCGCGCCTCCGCTCCGCGGTGCCCGCTGCTCCTCATGACAGCCGGCCCCGTCTCCGGCGTGGCCCAGCTAGCCGGGCGGGAGGCGGGCGCAGCGCCTTTCTCCGCGGGTCGGGGCGCGGCGCGGGGGCAGGCGGCCGCGGCGGGCGCTTAGCGGGCCGTTCCCGGCGGGATTTTTCCCACTGCTGCGCTCTTTGTTTGCTGCCGGAGGAGCCCGTCCTTTGCGCCGCGGGCTGGCGAGGGGGCGAGCGAACGGGGGAACTGCTGCTGGTTTCGTCCCCTGCGGCCACGCTCCTCGGGCTCGAACCCATAGCTCCGTTCCCAGTCAGGCGGAGCGTGCAGGGTTTATCGGCCCGGCGAAGCGCGCCCGTCCGCCCCGGAGAGGCAGGGAGCCCGCCCGAGAAAAGTGTTCGCTGCAGAGCCCCGTGAATGGCAGCACGGCCCGCCTGGGCTCAGGTAGTTCCCCCAGTGCAGGTTTCCCTGCGGCAGCGGAGTCAGCGTCCGGCCGGGGGCTGTCGCCGGCTCGGGGTCGCCGCACCGAGTTTGGGATGGGTTGGACAGCGCGGGATATGCCGGGGGCCGCTGCTGGCTCCCGTGGAGCGAGAGCCCTGGGGAGGAGCAGGAGCCCTGGCGTACGAGAGTCCACTATAAAGCTCATCACTGGAGGCCACAAAGGGGGAAAGTATGTGGGAACCTTTTTTTCCGTGTTTCCAGGCCTTGGACGGTGCGAGGAGCAATTAGAAGGAGACAGCGTATTGTTTCGCAGTATTAGCGGGCTCCTCTGAATCACAGAATTGCTAAGCAGGGATTATATAGCAGGATTACGGAGGGGTCGGGTTTTACTGTCTGGATTTCTGCAATCTGCGTGTTCGGTGACTAGCACCATGTACTTTGCCTGCTCTCCGGTATTTATTGTTGAAGGTGACTTTTGTCCCAGCCACGGCAGCCCTTAGCTGCTCTTCTATGCCCTTTTTTGTCCATTGGCTGCGTGTGGTTTGCACCCTTTTCCCGCTCTTCTTTTCCTTCCTTTGCATGCCAATCTTTGGTCTTTTTGCAGCTTCTTGTTTTAAGTTCTTCAGCCGTTCTCAGGCTAGAGGTGCACCTGGAATGGTTTTGGTTTTTTTTTTCCCAGTCTGGGGAAACCTGTTAGTGAATCGTAATCCCTTGTTCTCCAGGCGATGCAGGCGGGGAGGAGCAGAATAATACTCTGTTGCTTATTGTAAGCAAAAGAGTGGCTAATCCTCTTCTGCAGCTCTGCTTCGTGTTTGAGAATCATTTGTCCTCTGAGGAGAGCTGAAGAGAGAGAGCTCGGCAGCTTTCCTTCGGGAACCTGCCTCAGCAGGCACTAATCAGGAGTCCTGTTTGCAGCAAAGCATCAGCCTCTGCCATTTGGAAGAGGAATAGCTCTACTTGTGCCATTGCTGGCTTTAGCTACAAACAGGCTACTGTCACTCATAAACAATTACAAGATTTGGCAGCATGGGCTGCTTTTTTCTGGAAACAGAAATGAAGTCATGGGCACAGTGATATGTACCAGGCAGCTGCTAAAAGGACTGGACGTTTTAAACAGGCCAGTGCAGATAAATACTGTAGGAAGTTACAGAGTGCGGAAACTGAAGGGAAATACAATTGAATGGGTTTACAGTCTTCTAAATAGTTTTAATATAATGTTCCTTGCAAAATAGTTGTGAAATAAACCCAGATTTTGATTCTGTTGCCCTCTGCTATGCAGAAAGTTTAAGAAGAAAATAATATCACTGTTAGGAATTTAACAGCCTTCATGATGAGCAAAACCCATAGGTCACTTGATAGTGAGCTGGTTTCACAAGTGCCTCAAAATATTTTTCAGGAAAATGTCACAATTCTGGAATTGGTGTAGAGGCTGCTGTATTTTGTTCTTGTTTTCGTGTGCAATGTTGTAATGAGAGAATAAGGAACAAAAGGGTAATAGACAAGAAGAGGACAAAGAATGTTTTGGGGCAACAGAAAGTCTAGAAAATGGCACAATGTTTGGTTGCCGAATGGAATGGTGAGGACCAGCAGAGATGACTTGAAAAGCTGGCAGGAAATTACTGTGGGGGTCTGCACTGGGGAAGTCAGCTGGGATGAAACTGGGCTTGAACTGGAAACCCACTGCAATTGTTTGTTTAACACGTTCTTTTAACATGCCATTTTGGACTCTCAGGATGGGGCTGGCACCACTTGGATGAACATAAATGTAAAATGTTTTGAGTATGGGCAGTAATGTTGCTGGATCCCATCTGTTCACTTGGCCTCAACCTGACTATAAATAATCCATTTATTTGTTTCCTGGTGTGATGTTTGTTTTGCTGGTGCTGTGCTCTGTCCTGTGGGATTATTTAAAGGACCAGCTTGCAGTAAATGTTTTTCAGTAAATCCTTACAACTCTGGTATACTTAAACTGATTTGCAGTTGGATTATTTAGCAGGGCAGTTAAGAATAGTCTTCATGCGAGTCAAAGGCAGTTCTTTGGTGTGCTTATGGAATTGAGTCTGTCATGATGGTGGTATAGTGTCAATGTGATTTACAAACATGAAAAAATATTTTAGTTACTTTGTAAATTCACTGTAAAGCTATCATGCTACGGTGGGTTGGGGCTTGAACAACGTTGTCAACTATAGAAAGAGATTAGGTGGTATGAAAGGTGAGCAATGAGTGGCAGCTTCCACTGGTACTCTGCAGAGAGGTGCTCTCAGGAAGGACCATCACTTCAGCCAGACAAGCTCTAACATTTTCCTGGCAGGCGTAAAGTTTCTGTCTGAAAGTTTGTGCTAAGCCTGCAGACTTGGTGAAGCTGTTGTAATTTGAGATGCGTCATATTTTTATTGTGTTGCTGTGTTAACTCTGAAACATGAGATTGATGATATGATGTCACCTGTAGTTTTCACAATGTTGAAGATCATTTGGTATGCTAGAAAGCAGGGCTGTTTTGTAATGTTGCCTTTCATCTTTGTGTGGTATGCTGATGGTTGGAACAGTGTGCAGCATAGGAGCAGCATCACTCCTGGGTTTGTTTTGCTGTCCAACTTTGCAGCAAAGGGCCAATTGTACATTTTTTCCAGTATTGTTCTTACCCTCATGAATATTCTTTGTCCTAGGGAAGTGAAATGTGTTAATTTGATTACTTTTATTTTCTCTTTTCAGCTAGTGGAAGTGTTAAAGACATCTTTGTTGGAGCCAGAAATGGACAATACAGGCTTTTAAAAATAGTCATTGACAATGGTTAGTCAAATTTTATTCTTTTTTTTTTTTTCTGATTCTTTTAGATATTTTCCTAGTTCTTTTAATGACTTACACGTACAATTGTTTAAAAATCAGAACTCTGCCAAACTTAATGTTACTAAGGTTTTTCATATACAGAAGGTAAAATTTAAATTTTCGTGATCCTAAACTTTTTTACTACAATACTGTTGTATTTTTGCGTTTGAATTTTTCTCCCAAATGTAATTTTATATTTTACTGAGAACTGCCCTGTATTGTCTATGGATAGTATAAATAAGCTTATTCTTATTGCTTACTAAAGAAAGAGTAGAGGAAATTAAAATTTCCACACCTCTGTAGCATTTGGGCACTGTTTACTTTCACTAGACAGAGAGCTATTCTTACACAACAACCAGTCACCTTAAATGTAGAACTGTAAATTTTATACTGATATAGCCTGGTATAGGCAGATAAAAGTGCTGCATGTAGAAAGTCTTGCTAAAGCAGATGTTTAAGTGGTAATCTGACTACATAGAAAATGTCTTTATAAATCTGTGACTTTATTTAAATTTTCAAGGTTAAAGCTGTTTCTTAAATCTCAACATGTATGTATAAATAGAAAATTACACAGTTTCGATCAGAACTGGAGTTTGATTTTTTAACTTCTAGGCAAGGGGTGTAGACTGCAAACATTGAAAGACAGACTATATAATTACTTTTATTTTCTTTAATAGAAATGTTGGTTGTATAAGATATTTCCTGGTTTAGTCCATCTTTTCAAGCATGTCCGTTGTCCACTTTGAAGGCATTTGTTTTAGACTTCATTCATTTACAGTACAGTAAAAATCTGTTAGCTGGAGAAAGTTACATGTACATACATACACAAATACAGATACACTTTAATTGGTAGGTAAATAACCTACTGTTACCTTCCTTGTGTTTTCTTTTCTTAGGAAGTCTTCTGATATTTTAAGATAGGTTTCTTTGAGGCTGTGGGAGTAGTAAGATTACGGGCAGGACTTTGTGATAGTGTGAGTAGCACAAAGTAAATGCTGACAAACCATTGTTTTGGGGTTTTTTTTTCCCATTAACCAAGGCAAAACAATATGCTTTTGTGTATATGCTACTTTACAATATGAAGTGAAGCCTAGAAATAAGATACAAATTTAATACTTTCCCTATTTTTTCATTTCCTATTTTTGTGTGTATGTACTCATGTGTATAAAAATATATATATATAGATATAAACATATAGGTATAGGTATGTGCATTTCATCTCCATAAGAAGCAGAATCCAGTGTTTGATAGTATTTTCTGCAGTTCAAAAAGAAACCTGTAAAACTCCCGGTATACTGGAAGAAGAGCAGTTCCTCATCTGTCTTCAGGAGCTTTAAGGAACAGATAATAGCCAACAGATAAAATTCAAATCGTGTTTTGCTAATCTGAGTTAATAAGAGAAGAGATTTGCTGCTGGGCATGAAGTTTCTCTGTCTGTATCTTAAATCCAAGTGGGTATAAATCCACTTAGAGTTCAGAATTGGCAAGTACATTCTGAATTCCCTTGGTTTAACTGTCCAGCTTCAGGTAGTTCAGGTACTTTGTGTCTAATTCAAATAAGGGCCAGACACCCTTGCCCTGAGCTGTTCATGTTCTGTGAGTTACTGTGGTGGAATGTTTTGCTCAAAGTTTTGCTGTAGAGGCATTTGTGTGCTGTTGTACTTTTGTATGAAGTTTTGTAAGACCTAGGCTCCCAAAAGGTGATTTGTATACTAGCTACTATGATGGTCTTCCAACTGCTGCAGGACCCCATTTAAACAAGCTATTTCTATTCCACTTGTGTGGGCTAGTATTTCTTGGGAAGCTGTTAAATGTTTTGTAAGACAGTATGCTAATATTTCCTTTGGAAACAGAGGTGTGATGTATAAATAAGAGAAAAATCTTGTTGCTACAGCTGTTCACATAATTAAATACCATTGAAGTATTCTATACAGACTTAAACCAATTATACATAATAAACAACTTCAGTCATTTAAAGAGACCATAGCTGTGAAGCTATTTTAGAAAGAGGTTTATCTACTTACATAGACAAGTTAGTGATTAGTGCAAGCATATTCATTCCAAACTCTTTTCACTGTATAACTGGGTTATTGAGTCCTTACAATGAGTACAAACAGGAATACGTTATACCAAGAGCGATATAATTATAATTCTAAAATTGGAAAGTTTACTCTTGTCTTATTTATACCTAAGTATTCCAAATTTAAAAATAAACTTTTAAAATTTATTTTATTTTTGTTTATTTAAAAATAAACAGTTTTTATTTCCCTTCTGTGTATGTTATGCTAAAAAAACTAAAATCAGTAGTATTGCTTCAGATCAAAGAACCTGATGACAGCCAGCTTGTTACTTCTCTACTATCAGAATTTTGGTTAAAGTAAGTTAGGGTTTGAACATACACAGCTTTTGTAGGAATTCACCTACTTTTACACTGACTGTTCTTGTCTTCCATTCTTCTGGGCATAATTATGAACAATTAAGTGTCCAATTAACTTCTTATTGTAATTATTAATTTTGAGGGATGCTATTAACTGTATAGTTGCTAACCTGTAGCTTTGGTTATTGGTTTTAGAGCAGCTTGTTGTGGGATCCTCTAGACAGCCAGTTGGATCATGGGAAAAGGATTATGATTCCTTTATCCTTCCCCTTCTTGAAGACAAGCAACCATGTTACATATTATACAGATTAGATTCACAGAATGCTCAAGGATATGAATGGATCTTCATTGCATGGTCACCTGATCACTCTCCTGTAAGTAACATTCGTCAGAGGCTTCACGGTAATGATTTTTCAACAGTACCATTTGATCTGAATCTGAGATATGGAGGAAAAGGATTTGAGGAATGAAGCATTCCCCAACCTCTTCCTACATTCCAAGAAGAAAACAGCTAGGAAGATGCTTTTTTAAGATAATTAAAGAGCAAATCAGTAGGTCTGGATGGAGTACAGCTGATCCTATGTATTTTTAGCCTGACTGGTGGACACGATACAGTTTTTTTGCCCTGTTTGTTGGTCTTACTGTCAGGATTTCAGAAAATTTATGGAAAGATATAGGACAGAAGTCTTAATGGATGCTCATATAGAGAAGAATTACAGTGTGAGCTCAAGCTGTTTATTCTGTTTGGCTTGCTGGCTGCCCAGCTGGCACTCGTGGCTATGTGGTGTGCCACAGAATACACTCCTTCTAGTGCTTTGAGAGCATGGGAGAGGATCGAGGTCAGAATTAAGGATTTCTAGGAGAAACTAGGATACCAGTTCTGGGAATGTGGGATAAGGGAAGGCAGAAAGCAAAGCTTTTCAAGTATTCCTACTGCTTTCACTAGCAGTTAGGAAATCATAAGACATCAAAAGTTGATGTGCATAGAGAGGATTATGTGGAAAAGGTGAATGAAGTATTGTGGAGAGGATAACATGATGGTGAAATAAAGTGGGAAGGTGGAACTGCTGAGAGAGAAGTAAGTGACTATGTGAGATAGCAAGTTAATAGGGAGCAAAAATAATTTTTCCACTCTAGTTGAACCATAACTATCTGAAGTCACTATCAAATCAAAAGTAATAATGAGTTAGTTCTGTTGCATCCATTAGTAAACAGACAAGGTGACAACAGGTTCAAACAATTGTGGTTTTTCCCATTTAAAATTAGTAACAATTATGTTGATTTTTTTTCCTATTTAAAGAAAAGCTCATACTCCTAAGGCTGCAATTCAGTTTTGAAGTTACTTTGATAATAGTACATAGTATCATGACCTTGTGAGTTTAATAATATGAGCAAGTATCATGATTCAGAGCTCTTCTAGTTTAATAGTGCAATTTCAAGACTTGAAATACTTGTTCAAGAAAGTATTGTTTGTTGATGGACTTGGTACACCAACATGTTGGATTCTCTGTGTACATCAAAATTTTAAAAAAAGAACCAAACCAAAAAGCTACTGTTCTATGTTCATACTATTATATGCTAGGTTCGTCAGAAAATGTTGTATGCAGCAACCCGGGCAACGCTTAAGAAAGAGTTTGGAGGTGGCCACATTAAGGATGAAGTATTTGGAACTGTACAGGTATGTTTTTCTTTTCAAGGTCAGGACACTGACTTTAAATAATTAATATTGTAGCTGATGTTATTGGTATGAATGTGGGTTGCTTATGGTCTTTTTGGATTAAAGAAAAAAAGAGTTAAAAGCTATGTGTGTTATTCCAGTGTTAGAGTGTGTTTAAGCTCCCTCGAACAAGTTAATAGATATAGTTCATTGTCAGGCTTAAAGTCCTTGCTTCAAATCGTTATGGAAACTAAATAACCTAAGAATAATAGGCATAGCTCTCATCTCTTTGCATGAGCATGAGTTCTTTAATGGAATGGAAGGAGTTGGAGGTTTGAGGAAGAATAGAGGATATTGTAGTAGGGAAAAAAGCTGTGAAAGAGAAATGGGCTGTTGTGGTGAACATGAGGCTAATAATTCTGTTGCTCACTGAGTAAATAATTTGTTATATTTATCATTAACCTGTCATGGAGGCTTCATTATTCTAACAAACATATGGAGAGGCTGTATTCTAGGGGAGTAGATAACTGATGTGCTAAGGGGGTTTACTGGTAGGGATCCTGTTATTTTTTTCTTGTCTGTTCAATCAACCAGTCTTTCACTGCCTCTTGCAGCAAACCATTAGCAGTCTATGTAATATATGGAATTTGTGTCTAGCCCTACAAGTCTGAGCTTCCATCTCAGTTTTGAGGAGAGAGCGTTAGTTCTGTCTTACTGTTATTTCAGAATGGGCCTGGGGCACATGGAAGATGACATTGATATAACTCACTTTTCCCAGGCTCATTATGTTACAGCTTATATATCTCTAAAATGTTGGTTTCAGTGTCTTTATAAACTTCTTAATTGTTGTGGTCTTTAATGTTCATCTGTGTGAAAATCACAGCTTCTTCAAGGTGTTCAATTTGCTGATCTTACTCAGGGTCTTGATCATCAGCGTCCAGTGGGTTACTTTGTCTTTATTTTGTTAAACCTAAGAATGGTTTGGTTGCAACAGGCACTGTTACTGTGGTGGAACCCTACTGTGATCCCACCTGCTAATTCATAGGTATAAAACTGGGTACCTCTGGGCTTCTGAAATAAGACATAATGGAATATCGGAATATTGAAATAAAATGAACATAATTGTATGGAAGGCAACTGATTTTTGGAATGCTCCATAGAAAATTATTGAAGAAAAGTTTCTAAAATTCTAAAAAAACCCTAATAAATATTGATATTATGCTTTCAGGATGATGTTTCACTGAATGGATATAAAAAATATTTGATATCACAATCCTCCCCTGCACCTTTGACTGCAGCAGAAGAGGAACTTCGGCAAATTAAGATTAACGAGGTACCTAAAATGTCTTCAAGAATGTGTGGGAAATGGTGCAGAATTCCAAATGTATTGTAGGGAAATGTCTTTCTAGGGCAAAAAAAGGCAGAACAGAAAATGGAAAGTTTCAGAAAGTGTGAGTGGATAAGCATATAAATATACTTTTGAATGGGTTGAAACTACAGGGGGATGGTGGCAGGCATTGAAGTGGCATGAGATCTCTCACGGTGGTTGAAAGGCCTAGTGTCTGAATCAGAGGCCCGGCAAATGCAGAGCCTAATTGTTGCAACTTGAGCTTTTAGTATCACTGGATGTCCTTCTTTGTGAAGGGTGACTGGGCACTGGCACTGGTTGCCCAGGGAGGTTATGGGGTCTCCATCCTGGAGATATTCAAAAGATGTTTGGACAGACAACTGGGTAGCTGGCTCTAGGTGGCCCTGATTGAACAGTCTTGTTGGACAAGGTGATGTCTTCCAACCTCAGTCATTGTCCACATGTGATTGCCTGCATTTCCCATGGTGACAGAAATTGTAGAGAAAACACAGAATAGCAATTATTGCAGTGAGTGATTGCCAGGAGAATTTCACCAGCCTTATACTTAGAGGAAAGGTGCATAGTTTCTGGTACCAGTGCATATGTCTTTAAGACTGAGAAGAAGGGAAGAGGATTCCAATAAAAATAAAACAAATAGCTGATCACTTTAAAAGACTGATTTGCTTATGCTAAAACACTTTTTAGAAAAATCTCTATCCTGAGAGAGAGCCTTTAAGCAGAAGAATTGATGATTGCCAAATCGCTAGTGACTGAAAGTTTCAGAAGACTCTTTTTATCACATTTTTCCTTCATTTCAACACTGTTTATGTCAGATGTATATTAAAATAGGTCATGTGCTGAACTTATTTGTTCTTTAGACTTGTATGTTCGAGCTGTGGTACATGTGTTTGAAGTATGATTTATTTCTGCAGCTGGGTACCATTGTGTTAAATACAGTTGTGTATCTTTTGTTTTCACTCTATTGTGCTTTTGCTGCAATTTTATTCACTTTTTTTCCCCAGTGGTGTCTTTTGTTAGTTTTCTTGTCTGATTTCAACAATTCAATGCAGAAATCATTAAATACTGCATTTTACTTGATCAGCTTTAAAAAAATAAAACAGTAATGAATGTAAAACTTCTGGATTGGGATTGGCAATCGCTTCTAGTATTAGTGTATGTACAATGTGTTTAGAAGGTGATTCATACAAACCAAGTCTTCATGTGTTCTGAAATTTCAGCAGCAATACCTTTGCTTTTCAGGGACACATAAATTATATATTGCTGCCATTTTTGCTTTGTTTGAAACATCTCACAATACATTAACTTACATCATTTTTCTCTTCATTGTTTGCACCATTACAAAGCCTGTAGTTAGACTTAGAAAACGAAAAGCTTTCTGATTTTAAAAAGTTTTCCATATGTATATTCTTTCATAATTACCCTAAGAAATATTTTACTGGGCCAGATCAAAGGATCACCTAGACTGTTGTCAAGTCCTTGAGGGAACAACAGAAATCTGGGAAGGATGTAGGAGCAGGGCAAGAAGGCCATAATTACCTTAAATTCTCTTCTGTTGCTTCAACCTTTGCAGGTAGGGGGCTTCCTGTGCAACAGATGACATCTTACTATATTGTTCTTCTTAATGGGATTTTCATCCATCATCCATGTAGTCTTGTCATTTCTATAAATCCACATAAAGGTTTTGTTGGCCACAGGTCCTGTGACAGCATATTCCACAGCTTGACAAAATACTTTGTAAAGAGCCATTGACTGCTCTGTAGAATCTCTGGTTTATTCTGATACCCCTACAGATAGTATGGTGAAGGCAAAAAAGAGTAATTCAGTCAATCCTCAGTTTCCCCCTCCCCTTAGATAAAGCCCTCTGTATCCCAGAGTGCCAGCCATGTCCTGGGCTGCATCAAAAGCAGTGTGGCCAGCGTGTAAAGAGAGGTGATCCTCTCCCTCTGCTCTGCTTTGGTGAGATCCCCCTGGAACTCTGCAGTCAGTTCTGGGGTACTCAGCACAGGAAGGACATGGACCTGTTAGAGTGGGTCCAGGAGGGGGCCACGAAAACGATCATAGGGCTGGAACATACTCCCTGTGAGAAAGGGCTGAGAGAGTTGGGCTTGTTCAGACTGGAGCAGAGAAGGCTTCAGGGAAATCTTAGGGGCCTTTCAGTACTTAAAGGAGACTTGTAAAAAATAAGGGGACGGATTTTTTAGTGGGGCCTGTTGCAATAGAACAAGGGAGAATGGCTTTAAACTAAAACAGGGTAGGTTAGATTAGCTATGAGCAAGAATTTGTTTTATGGTGTGTGATGAGGTACTGGAAGAGTTTGCTTAGAGAGGTGGTAGATGCCCTATCCCTAGAAACATTCAAGGTCGGGTTGGATGGGGCTCTGAGCTACCTGATCTGTTTGAAGATGTTGCTGCTTTCTCTGGGGGGGGGGGTTGGACTGGATCACCTTTGGAGGACCCTTCCAGCCACAATTGTGCCATGATTCTCTATCCATGGACTCTGTTGTATTCCTTATCAGTTATGTCTTCCAGGCTGACAAGTCTAATCTGGGTAGTTCTTCCTCCTAAACAAAGCACTCCGTACTTCTGATCCTTTTGCTTTTCTCTGCAGTTTTTCCAGTTCTGCTATGTAATTTATGAGATGGAGGGATGGGGAAGCCAGATCTGCATGTGGTATTCAAGATGCAGGCATGTTACTGATATCTCCAGTGCGTAATAACGTGTTCTGTTCTCTACTCTTTTTCCTAACAATTTGTAACATCTCATTGTGGATGGGGAGTGTTCAGATTTTTTTTTTTGCCTTGGGGTTATTTTCAGATTTAGTCAGAATGACATGCAAGGTCTTGCTCCTGAATGGTAGTAGCCAGCTCAACTCAGTCACCATACAAGTAGAAGAAGAGGGTTTTTTCCTCCTGGATACATTTACATTTATTCACAGGAAATTTCATCTGCCATTTTATCCAGCACTCAGCAGCCATTATTAACTAAATCTTAGCAGTGTGAATTTAAATATTCTTAAGTGACTTAGGTGCTTTGTTCATTTTCCTAGATCTGGAGTTACACTGGGTTACTCTCTTCCCTTGTCTATCTCCACACTTCACAGCTTGTTTTTAAGTTTGGAATACTTATTTTCTACGTGTATTCTAATCTAGATTCTAGACTATGATATTTTATGATGGTTTGTTATTTTTGTGATGCCTATTTTACATTTGTCAGTCAGGCTTTTATGCAGATTTAGATTTTGCAAAACATTTTTTCTCTTACCTTGTTCATAAATTTACCAATCCTTGTGCAAAGTAAGCTCCCCACCTGCTTTCTTTTCCTCTTTCCTTGTTGCTGACAAGCTTTTCTTGAAAATGTGAAGTACAAGTATGTTTTGCCACAAGTGTTTGTTTTTAATTTTTTATCAGTTTGTTTCATATTTTATTAGCATCTCTTTTTAATAAAGCTGCACATCTTCTAGTTGATAGATCTAGGGCAGGAAAGGTCCACACTTTCCATTTGGTACACTTTTTTGACTTTTGCAGCTTCATAACCAATGTTAAATGTAATTGTGAAACTTTAAAAGTAAGTAAATATATTAAAAAAGCAGTAGTTAGACAATAAACTAAGACTGAAGAAGACTGGAGGCCAGAGCTCATTTTAAGAGAAACTGAATGAATACTTAGATAAACATAAATTCTTGAACATCAGCTTTAAAATAACTGTTCTCTCCAATAATTTGACACTAATATAACTTGATTATGAATAACTGTCTAGCTTGTCCTGGATTTTTTTTTTTTTACTTTGTGGTAGACTGTCTAGAAATAAAAAAATAGGATTTTGTTTGTTTATTTTGTTTGCTTTCGTTTTGGTAGATGCTGTTTGCAGGAGTATGTTGAAGCAGGAGGGAGAGTAGAAGCTTTACTTATCCTTCTAGAATATCAGTTTGTCTCATAATTTCTCTCTTCCTTCAAAAATTTTGACTCCCTAGAAATCATGTCTTTGTTTTGATCTAAAATTTTTTAAGCTATAACAAAGTTTATAGGGAATATTTTCAGTTTAAAATATAACACAACATGTGAAAATCAAGATTTTTTTTCCTGGATTATTGTTGTCTTTGTAACAGATTTTAACTTAGAATTTCTTCACTGACACTTGAACCAGTTTTCCCTCTGATGACTTTGTTGCTCTCCTAAGCAGAACAGAGCATATTTCAGAGATAAGAAATTTTGCAGGCTAGCAAACAAACATGACTTGTAAATTAAAAAATGCAAATCTTTTGTGTATGGGGATGATTTCTTGGGGTGGTTTATTCTTGTAATAGCTACTGCTAACTCTGTGTGTAACCATATGAATTGCATAGTCAGTCATTGTATGAAACCAAATAAATGCCTGCAGAGGTTTCTTTTAACAACTCAGCTGACTTGTGTTCCAGGTACAGGCAGATGTTGGTGTAGATACCAAGCATCAAACACTGCAAGGAGTAGCATTCCCCATTGCTAAAGATGCTATTCAGGCTCTGGAGAAACTGAAAAATAAGAAACTCAATTATGTACAACTGGCAAGTATAAAATACGTCAACTATTTTTTAATAATGAGTATAAAATAGATTACCCACCTATTAAATAATGTGTGTTGATGTAGTATGCTGACAAATTACTATTTTGAATTAGATTAATCCAAACTTTATTCCATCATGTCATGTTCTCTGTTTTTTTTTTTATGTATTAACTATATTCATGTTTGCTTTGTTTACAGCAAATTGATATGAAGAATGAAATTATTATTTTGGCCAACACATTTGATACTGAACTTAAGGACTTGCCAAAAAGAGTTCCAAAGGATGCTGCACGTTACCACTTTTTCCTGTATAAGCACACACATGAAGGAGACTATTTGGAATCCATAAGTATGAGAAAATTTCTCAATATGAGACTTTACTGGCTTGTTTCAAATTCCTTAGGAATTTTGAGTCAGAGAGAAGGATGTGTCAGCATGATCATAAATTTCAGTCATTTGGTTGTGAAACTGTGAACTTGTGAAGGAGAGCTCTTATGTGAGCTGTCCCTTTTGATTATGAGCACCCATAAATGTGAAAACATACAGATACTGGCCATTCTCTTGTCCCCTGTTTGAAATGAAACACTTGCTGAAGCAAGAACGCTCCAGAACAGCACTACACATTTTGCTTTCAGATTGCATAGTTGATTTCCATTGCCTCTTTGCTATAAATGGTTTTATGATACAACTTTTGATGGAGTGTATTTGTGGTCTGATTTGTGTCATTGTTTTCTTTTCCTGCAGTTTTCATCTACTCTATGCCAGGGTATACCTGTAGTATACGGGAACGAATGCTCTACTCTAGTTGCAAAAGTCCACTGTTAGAAATTGTAGAAACACAGTTGTGGATGCAGATAGCGAGAAAGGTAAGTGCAGGGGGTGTATGGGTATTTTCTCCATACCTGTCTTCCCTTCTTAATTAAAATCTATAATTGTCTCTGTCACCACCTTGTGTAAACAATGACAAGTGTAATTTAGTTTGTCCTGAACAGGAAATAATTGTTGATGGAGCTTGAGGATCAAAGTTAAGTCATGGAAGTTTTACTGTGTTTCATAATTTCTACACTTTTATCTTGAACAAAATATCCTTGTGCATCAAGGAAGTATTTAAGAGTACTTTGAAGGACTTTATAGCATTAACATGATTTCTTACTCAGAGTTGTGTTGTATTTTGGACCACGACATATTGCTGTTGTTAAACACTAAATTTCTTTAAGCCATAGTTATGTATGGATTTTCAAAATCATTTCAAGCTGCAGTTCTGAAAATTAAGACTGCTATCTTAGGAGTCCTTGATGGGGCAAACAAGTATTTGCAAGTACGCTGATCTTTTCACTCTAAAGATTTTACTGCAATACAAAAAGTTGCTTCTCACCTCCCAAGTAGAGACCACAGAAATGATCCACTTGTTACCTATGGATATGTTTTTAACACTTTTGTGGAAGCTTAGTTTCTGTAGAGATTATGTTTACCTTAAAATAGCAGAATTAATACTAACCATTTTTAGTAAGATGACAGGAATTAACTAGATATTTGCTATGTGCATTTGTATGTAATTATTTTTCTGAAATTGCCTTTCTGCAACAAAACTAAAGCACCATGTGACTCCTGAAAATTCCTGCAGACTGAAATTTCTGAAGCATGTCCTTGTAGCAGCAAAACTGGGGCTGGCAAGTCTGTCAGGTGTTATGGTTGGCAGGGCATGAAGTGCTGAATGCTCAGCAGAGCAAGGCCATAGCATTTCTCTGAATCCTAAATTCCTGCAATTTATAACAGGGGACTTTGGCTTGAGAACACTATTTTCTTTCTGTTTGGTTTCATATATCTAGATTTTGAAAACTAAAACACTCCACTCCATTCTGTTCATTATTTTAGCTTTTCCTTGTTAAACACTTGAGTACTTGCTGAGTGGCAGTAGCCAGCTAATAATATAAGCTTCTTTATAACTCCTCCCCCTCTTTCTCAAGAGATAACAATATGCATCCACATTGTGTAATTAGTTAGTGTTTAAAACATGTTATAGGGAACAGTTTTGATTCTTAAAATGTCTAAATGCTTAAAATGAGTAAATAAGTAACATAGAATGTGTTCTCCTAGTTAGCGTTAACAGGTACACTGTGCCAAAGCTTGTGACAAAAAGAAGTCCTTAGCATATGTACTGTTTAGTTGTGCTTACATTTCAGGAAACTAATTAAGTCACACTTAATAGTGGTAAGAGTATAGGGGAGTTTCAGAAAAACTATCCAAGATTTCTCAGGGCATTAGGCACAAGTTGGAGAATTTTTCATGCTTGACTTTGAACATTATTGCACATATGGTTTTAATATAGTATTGAGTTTCAGCAAAGTTTCTAAATGTTTTTGACTTTGAGTATGATTTTTTTTCTGCCAGATTGAAATAGATAATGGTGATGAGTTAACTGCTGACTTTCTTTATGAAGAAGTACATCCAAAACAACATGCTTACAAACAGAGTTTTGCTAAACCAAAAGGTCCTGCAGGGAAGAGAGGAATACGAAGACTGATCAGAGGTCCAGCAGAGACTGAAACACCAAGTGATTAGAAACTGTGTTTGTATTTAAGTATTAAAGTAAGAAGTGGAATTCTGGCTTTTGGTAATGAACTGAAATCATTCCATTCATAGATGCTAGGGATAAATAAAAGCTCTTTGTACTCTTCTCTTTTCTGACCTCAACACTTTTTATATTGTTACATGATTATATTTGTTGACCATGTTTTATGACATATAGAAGAGATAATTATTTTGAAGCTAGAAGACAAAAAAAACTAAGATAGTACCCCTTTATTTTAATTTAGAAGCCATTATTTAATAGCTGTACATGTGATCATAAACTTTGCAGACATAAGACTGTGAAGCCCATGTATTCTGTCAGTAAGTCACACCTGTATTTTTATGTGTAGCCTGTTAAACCTCTAAGACTTTCCATGTGAGAAGAGATGAAGGACTGGTGTTGTCCCAAATAAAACTTTCTTTTTCCTTGTAGCACTTAAGGACAATAGTAAAATAAAAGGTTGTCTTTGGATTTTGACAGGACGCATTGCTGGATTTTGTTGTTGTTTTGTTTGGGTTTTTTTTTTTCCTTGTAATGGAAAAGATAAACTAAAATCAGTTATCATTCAATTAATATAAGCATTCAGGAATAGATGGACATTTTCTGAGGCAAAGACTTGGTCATCTCAAATTTATAACTGATTTAATGAATTATCTTATAATGAAATCTGACATAAAACACAATAGCTTTTCCAGACTTCTGTATCACTCATAAGTGTTACATACTAGGTACTGAATGACCAAGTAAAAGGAGATTAAAAGTCAATGAGTTAGTATATGCAATAGATTATGGAGCTGCTTTCAGAGCAGTATGTCTAAAGTAATTAATTATCGATGCAGTTGGATCTAAAAATGTGTAAGTTCAGTAAAAATGAAGCAGTGAGTTATCCTTGAAGTCCTACTGTGTTTGTACTATCAACTGCAATTTTTACTTTAAGGATATTCTGAAAATTAGTTTTTCTATATGTTTGAACTTCAGTGTAACTTACATCTGTAATTTAAGTCCAACTAGGTCTTGAATAACTGCTGGCAGCAAGCCCCTAGTTAGGATTTTGATGATTTTTTCTTCCCTTCTTCAAAATACTTAAATCAGCCAGAATAGTCTAAACTTGATTGAACTGTAAGTAATGTGTTTAACAGGAAAAGGAAAACTAGATTATTTTAATAAGTGCATTAAGGGGGAATTAGATGTAGAAGTCAAGTATTGGATGACCTTAAATATTTAAAACTGTGTGATGAGGCAAATACTTGTGAATAGATTATATTCCCAGTGAGGACTTGCTTTTTAGTGTCTTTTATGTGACTTTTGTGGTTTTTGAGTTTTGTTGGTTTTGGTTTTTTTAAAGCTACATGGGAGTTGCCAGCTTTGGTTATTGGATATTATCATAGCTGCTGGATATACTCATTATAGAGCTGAATAGTGTGTTTACCTGGTGAAAGATGGATTTAAGGTTTGTAGGGGATAATGATTTGACAGAAGTAGTTCCTGAAAAAAAATTTGTTTTATCTATTATCTAGTCTGGCTATACTAGCTTACTGTTGACATCTGAGATTGCACTATATAATGTGAAGGTTGCAATAGTGGGTATTACCGTGGGGTTTTTATATGCAGCAGAAATTTTACACTTCAGCTTTTTTTTTCATTTAATTTTACACACTACATCAGTCCAATTCAATAGCTCTTGATCCTCAGCTAATCTCCTGCTTGCTTTTGTGTTCTTTTCCTGCCTCTTGCCTTCTGTACTATGTGTCAGGCAAATGTCATTGTTTTTTAAATATGGTTATTGTGTGTGCAGCTCATTGTACTCTCTAATTAAATGTATTTTTGGTTAACTCAAATATTTGCAACACACCTAATTCACTTTGGAATTTTTGTATTGTTTTGGTTTTAAGGACTGTAGCATTGAAAAATTACTGCTTGAGGGTTGTTTGAATTTAGTATTCCTGCCCTTGTGCCAGCCATAGCAAGAGTGCTCATACCTCTACACTTTCTTGAGCTGGTAAAGAGGTTCAGCTTTTTAAGACTAAATATTTTATTTAAATAATGAACAGTTTGACCTGATATGGTTGTGTGGATGTTGTGATGGTTTTGTTGGATGTTTGTTTTGGGGTTTTTTTCACTGTTGCTTTTTGGTTTTGTTTTTGGATTTTTGTGCAATGCTGCCCTAGGTAGATGAGGATAGGAGATGGAAAACTTAATCTGGAGGAGGATGAGAGCTGGTTAAATGGTTATGCAAGAGCATTTATGATGAGCTACTTTAGAGTTCAGCCCAAACCAGACATTGTAAATTTCCCTATGTGAAAATATTCTATGTGATGAATATAGCCCAGACAGGAATCAGTCATAGCCTGAGCATGTCTGCTTCTCTTTTCCCAAAAAGAGAATTATATGAAGTCTTGCACTGCTGGCTGCTTCTCCAGGCCTCTTGTAGCTATTCTCCTAAAAGCAATAAGAAGTATCTGTACAAAAAGAACAATCTGTCACGTTTACATCTACATAGTTGCCTCCACTTCTGTTCATGAATGTTCAGAACCAGGGCAAAATGTGGGCATTAATCAAAGTTGCTCCATTAACTGTCCCTGGTCATTAAATAATTGAAAGTGTCCATTCAAATTGCTGGCCTTCATAAAGCCCAAAAGCAATGCAGCTGCTTGCAGTTAAGTCACAAGCTATTAAATAGTTAATTAAAAGGACAGGTAATTATTTAATAAATGTTTATGTTGCAACTTAGGGAGATCTTGATCTTTTAAAACACTCCTATCAGTGGTTAAACTAATCAAGGTAAAAATTGCTTTGTTGCTCAGATTGACACTCTAAATGAAAAAATTTGTTTATCAGTGTGTTTATGTATTCAATGAAAGCCACCTTCAGATGCTAAAATTAACTAAATTTACCTTATCTATTTTGTAATTTACTTTATAAATAAAGATTGATGCTTTAGCTTGGTGTTGTTTGAATCATTTCATAGTCTCTTTAATGGAGATCTAAGATCAGAATGTGTAATAGGCAGTTCTTACACCCCACAATCACCTAGTCCCATGAGAAGGGAGGTGAGCAGAAACAGAATTCCTGGCTTTTGCTGTTAGAGAAAAATCTCTTATGTTAGAAACAGCTACTCTGTCATTGCACCAGGGGCTCCATGGCAGAATCCAAGGGTGTTCTCCTGAGGTTTCTGTACTTTCAGTAATATGCCCCTTCAAAAATTTCTTCTGTACTTTTAAAATGCTGAAATAGTTGACAGGTGATTGAACAGTTCTATCTGTTCTTACTTGCTCAGCATGAACTACTATACTATAACACTGGATTTCTCTCAGCTCCAGTTCTATGAAACCAGATCATCCCAAGTATCTTGAATTACCTTATTATAGTAACTAAAACAAACAAGTATGCTAGGATAATTTAATGTTTTTGGAGGGAACAAAAGGAACTAAAGTCAGCTACTCTTATCCTCTGTTAGTGTTTAGAGATGTTGACTTTACTGTATGGAGACCTCAAAGAAAATCTGGGGTGGGAAAGGGAAGTTCCTTCTCCTTGTCCCCTGAATATTTAAAAAAAAATTAGTTGCCACATAAGTTAGCTAGCTTTACTTAGTTAACCCCTCATATTCACTAAAGAAGTTCCAAACTTTTTTCTAAATTGTATGAAATAGAAGCTAACATGCTTCATTTTCAGTGAGGAAGGGAAACTACTGCCAAAACCTCACTGCTGTGAGCAGCACTGCAAACAGTAATGGTCAAATGTGACAGAGCAGGAACTCCTATGCTTGTGGCTGAGATTCTCCTCACTGAAGAATGTCACAGTTGGTGTAGGAACAAAAATGCTCTACCCTACCCGAGGCAAACAGAGCTGAGCAGGGAGTTGCTACAGCAAACACTTCTAGACAACACTGTAGCTGCATTCCAGCTCCAGGGATAGTAAAAAGCAGGTGTGATCTAATAAACCTTCACATAACAGCTGGAGGTGCTTAAAACTGAAGAATGACTTCAGCAGATTTTATTCTAATTTAGCTTTATAGCAGCTTTTTTCTCCAGGTTCAGAGCTGTACAGCTTTTTTCCATGCAGTGAGGTTACCATAATGTTATTAACAGAAATGCAAGCAACATAAAATTATTATTATTATTTTCAAGGCTCAAAGTTTTAATAGTAGAAAGAAGTAATAATGCAGCAGGTTCTTCTATGTTAACAGATTTTTACAATTTATACTCAAAAAATCTAGAAGCCATTAGGTAGATCCTTTTTTCTAAATTAAGCTAGCAGTTTGAAAAGGCAATACAAACTGAATAAATAGCCAGAAATCTAATGATATCATTACACTGAAATCACATGCTTCCTACAACAAAATATATATTCCTGAATGAAGTCACACATAATCACAGAATTTCAAATTTAACTGTAGGCCAGACTATGTTCTTATCCCTAAGCTATTAACAAAGTTCACGAGGTGCAAAATGAGTTTATATGAAAATAACATCTTTCACTTACAATGGTAATATGCTCATACTTAGTCCAAAGTATCTGGAATCTTACTAGGCACTTTCATTCCAATTTTAGTCTGCTTTGATCTGTCAATGTTTCTATTTTTAAAAGCTTTCCATTTATACTTTCAGAAGTGTATTTTTGTATTTAGTTAATATAAATATATATATATTAAAAATAGCTTAATTATTTGACTAAATAAAATGCAGAACTGGTCTTCACATCATCATTCTGATCCCTTTAAGAAAAGCAACCATCTGTATTTATAATCCATATGGAATCTTCTCCTAAAGTACTAAAAATATTCAATCCTCCTAAAATAGTCAAAGTAGCTAAGAGTCTTCCTGTGAATAAAAATTAAATGGTTTGTCATCAAAGAGTTCACTGTAAGAAAGCATTTGCAAGTGTAAATGCATCTGCACAGCAAGATAACTATTTTGCTTGGGAATCCTTGAAATAAAAAAACAACCTAGAAAATGTCTTGCAGCCTTTATTTGACTAGAACTAACACCAGGAAGACTTTGATAATCACATTCACTAACAGTACCAGACCATTCACTCTAATATCAACTCTCAAGCTAAAATGTTAAGTAGAAGCTTGTTTAAATTGGGTAATTGTCATTTCTCAAAAAGACAACATTAAATACCACTATAGCTATTAAATGGTTTTGTCTTCAATAGACAAAGGCGTAGTAAACCTGGTCAAGAAAGCAATTTGCAGAAAAAATATTCTGCCCAGTTACAGTCATATTTCTTTGCAGCAGACATACTAAATATGGAAATAAAAAGATTCAAATAGATTGTAATATGGAAATGCATTTAAAAAGTTGCAGGAGAAGATGATGTACCAGCACTGCAATTTGTTAATACAAGAAAGTTTTCCCATGTTAAGGGCCCAGTGACCAAGGAAATGTGAAAGAGCTGCTGACAGGCCAACAGCTCACCTTACAAGTGTCCAGAAAGTTCTGGAAAGCAGTTGCACTAAATACAGATTAAATGTTTGGTACTGGTGTCTCCATTACAGAAACACTGGTGTGTCAGAAGAAACACGTTATCAAGTATTTATCTCTTGGAGCTGCTGTTGGACCTGGAAGAGAACAGACAGAAATATAATTAACTGATAGTGTGACCATATGCAGGGGAAACACACACACTCACCCAAAATAAGCCTTTTTTCTGAAAGACTACATACCATCTTAATGTCTGGCCTTCTGGTTTTCTTGTCATTCAGACACCGATCAGCAATTGAATACATTTTATGAATTGAAGGTACATCCCAGTCACTCATCTTTTCATCAACATAATCCTCAATAGTTGCTTCCTCATCCTCAATTTCATCTTTTATACTTAACTATAAGAGAATTTGAACCAACAAGCAGATAACATTGTAAGTATCTGAACAGCATGTGAGACTATAAATAAACTATAAATTTTTATTAATGTATTATTTTTATTCTATGTAATTTTAATTACCACAACATCATAAAGCAAATTTCTTTAAGCCATATCATACAGATTTAGCTGTCTCCCACTTCAAGGCTCAGTTTTCTAGTATTGTTTCTTTTGTAAGAGAAGAGGTACAACCAACTGAGTATCCTAATAATCCACAAATATCCAAGCTTAAGCTGGTATAATTTTTTAAATCACTTTTATAAAGCCTCTTCCTATAAATGAATGTCTGTGTGTAAACTAATTTTCTGTCTCCAGTCTCAGTGACTGCAGTATCTGCTGGAAACTTCTAGTCAGAAATCAAATTTTACATCTGACTGGTTTAGTCCAAAAGTCCTCAGCTCCAAAACACTTGAAGTGGGTTATCTTAATCACACATGTACTGTTTGAGGAAGCATAAATGAGTAAATAAGAGACAGTGAGTAGAGGCAGATATTCTGCCTTCCTCTATGGGTCAGTCTGAAATTGCTGACCAACAACTGATTCTCAGAACCTCTTTACTGACTATGATTTCATAAAAATGATCCTGGAGCAGTGAGAGGGAAGGAGAAAACATGAAGAACATACCAGCAACTGTGGCTCCCGGTTTTCATCCACTGGAGGAAGACCCGTTATTATTTCTAGTAAGACCTAGAAGGGAAAAAATCAGAAGATAAAATAAAGCACAGAATAACCCCTATCATATATATGATTTGCAAAAAAGAGCATGACCTCCAGGCTGTCAACAAATACCCTCAGGATTTGTGTTTGGTTTTGTTCTTATCTTTGTTTCCATTAACAGCAGTGTGGCTTACGAATTCAACACAAGTTATTCTCAGCCTACATGGTGTTCCTTCACAGCAAGACTGAAGGATTTCCAAACTATTCAGACATAGTGTTGGGCCTGCCTTCCCATGAAACAAAATGCTGGGAAGGAAGTGGTCAATAGTGAGTAGGGTCTTGGATCTATCCAGAACAAATTAAATTTTCTTCCAAATATTAAGCTCATGTCTTTTTGTACTCAGCTCTAAGGCAAATTCAACAGGGACATTGTCTTTTTGGTGTTGAATATAGTAAAACAGTAATTTTGGAACATTTTATTACATTTTCTTTTTCAGCCTGAGTTACACTTTTGTGCAACACCATGCAAGCAAAAACGTTCCACACACTTCAAACCACATTTAGCTAGAACCTGGAACATTATTTTACTGAAATTTATTTTATTATTATTATCTTTTTCTATGGTCTTTCACATAGTAAATCAACATATTCAAATGACTTTAACACAAAATTTAGAAACACTATCTTAAGAAAATATCTTAAGAAAAATTATAGACCAGAGTAATCATTTCATTTCAGATACTCTTGATTTTGTGTGCTTTTATCTTTTACAACAGAATTCATATACTGCTTCCCACATTCTACTTACTACTCCAAAACTGAAGATATCAGATTTAGGGGTTATCTCTCCTCGCAGAGCTTCAGGGGCCATATAGGCTGCTGTTCCAACAATTCTTTCAGTCATGATTGTCTGTGTGAATGTTACAGATGCTCTTGCAAGGCCAAAGTCAGAAATTTTGGGCACATATGTATCAGTTAATAAGATATTTGCACTGGTGGAGAGGGGAGGTAAGGGAAGAAACAAAAAAGAAAAGAGAATTTTCTGAACATTACAGTAAATAGGTTTTATGACAGACTAATAATTCTTTAATAACCTGCTATGTAAACTGCTATTTTGATTATCTTGAAAGCTAAGATATTTATATATTATTCATAAAACAAGTTATGTAAATTTAGTTTTGCTGGAAATTGTTCAATTTCAAAATTCATTCCTCTAAATACATGAAGAACTGACTGCAAGATCCATCTTTGTTTTTCTTGTGTGTGCATGCATAAAAAAATAAAAGGCAGGACAACAAAACACAAGGAAAAAAAACTAGACACTCCCCCTATCCCCAAACCTTAGAAATACAAAACTTTCTTTTAACAGACCAATTATGTTACATTTATGGTTTGGCTTTAAGAGAGACAATAGAGAATAATTAGCTCTGATCAACTTCTATTGGATCACAGTTTAATTCTTACAGTCTAAATCTCTGCTCAGAACTAACAAAAGCAGGTTTTTTATACCTATTATCTAATACCAAGCCAACCATGACAAATTCATGTGCTAAATGAATAATACTCTTGTCTTGAAAGAAAACCAGAAACCTTATTACTGCTAGAATATTCTATGTGCCATGTTTTCACTTGACCTCCAGCTTTTACTTTCCTTAAAAAAAGGCAACCCTGACAAATGAGGCTCATCTCAAAGTCCTTAATGCTTTCATAAAATGCTCAGTGGGATGAATTACAGCAGAAATCTACTGGGTTTTAAACTTGTACCACTTAAAACCATTTTAAAATAGCTTGATTTAATATTCATGAAATCCTCATTTTCTGATCCCTTTAATGGGACTGTAAGAAATCCACAATGCCTGATATAACATATAACACTTGCTGGAAAGTTATACTGCTAACTTCCCCTTCTTGTTCACCCAACCTGAACACAATTAACACAGCTGTAAGTTACAATGGATCACTTGATGTTAGAGCTGCTGTAAATAATGACCACTACAAAAGGCATCATCCACCAAGAGAACAAGATCACAACTTCATAAATCTCAGCTTCTTATCAACTTGAATCCAGTCCAAAGAATGGTCATTTTTTGGGTACACCACAAAAAGCACAATAAATGCAAGTTTTACTGCAACTTTCAAGCTTTAAAAGAGAACAGAACTATTTCCTGGGCATAACCAACCCAAAAAACAACTGTGAGAATACCCATTAAATCCTGTCCCCTCTAGCCTAGAGAAGCTGTTCTAATGCCTGTGTGTTTATGAATGGTCTACACATCGCAGCAAAATGAAGACTGAAGTAATCTTAGATGTCTCTTCATCTAAATGTTATCTGGGAGTGGCAGCACTATTAACAGCACCAATCAAACGTATTGAACTACTCACACAAGTTGCAAAATGTTATTCAAAAAATAAACCCCAAACCCAATTCTCTAATATGATCAACTCACAGCAGTTAGAAGGGCAGAGGCACATAAGGTAAAAAAGTGCATCCCTTGCAGTCATTACACTTCTCCAGAGGCTTAGGCAGGGAAGAAAGAAGAAACAGACTGTCAAAGCAGCAAGCACGTACATGAGATAGCTGAAGCAAATGCTTGTTCCCCCCAAGCTGAAAGGTCACAAAACTGAATTTGCCTGTATTTAGCAGAGTTGCCAGAAGCCAGAAAGCTACTGAAACATTCATCTGTAACATGCAGTCAGTCGTTCCTTCTTAACCATCACAGAGAATAAGGCATTTGGGGCTTCTCTTCAAAGATTTGGCCTCTTTTTTAAGAAAACCAACACAGTAAACTGTAGCAGCAACAAAACAACAACAATGAAAATACCAGAAAAAACCAGCCAAACTCTACAACAAACCCCCTATTCTGAGTTCTGATGTCCATAGGAAAAAACTCTGGTATAACAAACAATGACCATTAATTATCATTGAAGAACCCTGAACTTCATGAACCTGACTGAAGTAATTTTACTGTATTCATAAAAAATAGGGGTAAATCAAAGGAGACACTGAAGAAGTGTTCTACGAAAACAAAACAAAAAAAAAGATGTGTTTTTATCTGAAGAATTCCCTATTTAAAAATTAATTGTTCTTCAACAGCAGCTTCACTAGAAGCAGTTAAAGAACAGAATTTTGTGTGTTCTCATGGCACTCAAGTAACTATTTGAAAGTAACAGATACAATTTAAAATACAAATTACAATTTACATAATATAACACAATTACAATTACAATGCAAAACCTCATGGCTGGAAAGCTGTCCAGCAGCTAAGGGAGCTGGCAGAGAAGGAGCCTCAGGGAAGACCTTATTGCACCATACAACTAACTGTCTGAAAGGAGGCTGGAGCCAGGTGGGGGGGAGGGCTCAGTCTCCTTCCAAAGCAGCAAGCAACAGGACAATAGGAAATGGCCTCAATTTGTGCCACGGGAGGTTTAAATTAGCTGTTAGGAAAAATTTCTTCACCAATTGAAGCAGTGAAAGAGGCTGCCCAGGAGAGTGGTGGAGTCACCAGCCCCAGAGATATTTAAAAGACATGTAGATGCAGGCACCTGGGGACATGGCTTGGCAGTGGACATGGCAGTGCCATGTTAACAGGGTTAACAGTTGGACTTGATAATTTTAAAGGTCTTTTCCACCCTAAGCAATTCTATGCTTCTAACCCCATAATTATCTTCAGAAATCTGTACTGGTCATGTCCTTGTGGCACAGACAAGATTGTGGAGATGGATGTCACTTGCAGAAGATTGTGCCCTTGACTGAAGTAATGCTCTTTGCAGTTTGTTCTCTCTAAAATTACTTTAACAGGGGAAAGATGAAGAAGCAAAATGAAAATGTGAAAATGCAGCCAGCAATAGTCTGCAGGTTTTACCTTTTAATATCTCTGTGAATGTGATTATTTTCATGCAAAAAGTTGATGCCATTTGCTGTACCTTGAACAATTTTACACCTCATATTCCAAGGAATTGGTGGAGTTTCATCCTTGATTAAGAAGAGAGAAAGGCAAGTAAAAATCTGAAAACACTCACATAAACCAAAACAAACATACAAAACCCCCACAACCCAAAAGCAACTTCTTGCTATGTTTTGTTGTGTTCAAGTAGATGATTAAAAACACTACCAGCATACATTTTTTAATTGATCGGGGCAGAAATGCATGCCTTTGTCACATTACATTTTTTTTTCCTGCATTTTGCCTTAGATTAAGTTGTCAGTTGCAAAACATGTTCTTGGTTAAGGTTTCACTCTGACTCTCCAAGGCCAGCTGCTCTGCAAAGACCTATCTGTATCTACTGCAGCTCCCACTTTGTACTGGCACTGATAACCAGGGCCTTCAACCCAAAGCAAATAATTCAAAGCAATCCACTGTTCTTTACTAACAACAAGAAGCCAGCGTTCCAGGATTTTTGGATTTTTTGAGAGTATATTTTTATTCATGCTACTAATTAAACCTCAGAAGTAAGGACATCTACATTTAAAAACCAGTAATCAAAAATGTTGTCAGTAGCCAAGGGAAGTGGATTACAGTATCTCCCCATTCTACCAACTCCCTTGCCTGCTCAACATCCAGACACAAAGATGATACAAGCAAGAGTCCATGCATCAAACACATCCACTGAAGTCACAAAATTAAATTATCAGCAAGAACAGATGTTCAAGTAAATACGTTACTCACCTCTCTTATCTTATTAGAAAAAGATTCTAATTTATAGATTCTGATTTAGATTCCTTGATTTATGCCATAAATTTGTCCTCTTGTAAAGGAAGAGACATTTATTTCTCCTTTAGCTTTCAATTATCCCCAATATTTAAAGCTCCCTTGATGATAACAGCTAGTTACACTGATGACCATTTTCATACACATCCTTGTTAAGCACTGCTCATTTCTATAGATAAACTTGCACTGCCCTTAGGTAAGACTTATCTCTCTTCTGCACTGATTCAATTAAAAAAAAATTGCACCTGTAGTAGTGTAGGCAAGCAAATAAATGTAAACTGACACAGCAGTACTAACAGGACTAGTTCTTTCCTCAAGCACTGCTATTCATTCTCATCATAGCACCATGTTTTCCCCACTGGAGCAGAATTATTTGTGCAGCCCTACAAAGGAAATGTCTCCAGATGAAAATTAAATATTTTTTCACCAATTATTATTTTATCAACTTAATCAGTTCCCTAATCCAAATCTTTCTCCAACTAATAGATGCTTGAACCAGTACAACCAGATTATCAGTGCAGAAAAAAAAGCAAGCCCAAGATCTTAGGTCTGAGGACATGAATGGTTGAAGTAGCACCAATGTAAAATGTTCACCAGATTACAACCTCAGAAGCTGCAATTACTTAGTATTGAGCAGATTTTTTGAACTCCTTCAACGAATTAACACAGACACTAATCTACTACCTTAAGTCTGGCTTACTATTGGACTGTGTGTCCTTGATAAACAGAGTTGCCTCACCAAACCAAAGCAACTTGTTATTTACATAAGGCCAAGGCTAGAACATACACCATTTGATTAAATCATAAGCATTTATACAAAATAATAGTTTTTTAAATTGAAATTTACATTTACTTATGTACTTCAGAAAGAGATAAGCAGACTGAGCACTGTATTATAACCACTATCACAAGGACAATGAACAAGGTCAGTTTCACAGATTTCACAGAATCTCAGGAACCAGCAGAGAACATACCAACATAAGAACTGGGAACAAGACTGCAGCACCCTCTGCACTGCCTCACACAGGCACAGTCAGTGCAAGCTTCTGTGATGCTTCAGATACCAGCACATGACATTGCACTGACAGCCTGATTTAACTTTAATCTATCTAAAATGTTTGTGTAAAATCTTATTGGAATACTTGTTACTAGAAAACAATAAGAAAGTAGTAAAACATCATTTGGCCATCACAGTTCAGTTCCATTTGAAAGACATTCCACAGGTTCTTGTACTTTAGCAAAGTAAGGCAATTGGAAGCTAGAAAAAAATTCACTTACCAGACAAGCAAGTCTGTCAAGCAATGAACCGTTGGGCATGTATTCATACACCAGACATGGCTGAGCACCATCACTTGAGAAACCAAGCAATTCTACTAAATTTTCATGCTGACACCTATACAAAAAAAAAATAATCTGTTCACATGTGCTCTGAGAGACTTTCAATATTGAGGAAAACACAACGCACGGGGAACTTGATTCCCAATGGCTTGTTTCACCTCTACTGCATAAAGCCAGGTTTGTGTGGTGATGTTTTAAAACAAACAAAATGTGATTGTGTACAAGAAACATTTTAAGTTAACATGCAAATCATTATGTTAGAAAGGCAAAAATTGCATAATGACATACTCACTTTGCCATTATGTTTATTTCTTGCTCAAACTGCTGTTTTAAGTCCTGAACACTAACATCGACCATCTAAAAAAACAAGTATTTGACATTAACATCATTGGTTCATAATAAAATGCACAGCTGCTCATTAAGAAAAACAAAAAAAAAGAATTGTATGCCTTTCTTAGTTAAATTTTCACAATACACCTTCTACTAAGTTCAAAAATAAGTATCAGATTTTCACTTTAAATTCCTTGGAACATTGTATAACTGGATAAATGGATCCATTTTCAGCAATCAACAGCTTATTCCATTCATTGCAGTTACACCCCAATAGTACTTAATTACCAATTCAATATTCACACAAAACAACAGTTATGAAGACTAAAATTCTGTGACAAATTCTGTGACAATTTAGCTGGTGAATCTCAGCCATTGTAATCTGAAATGGAAACCACCTTAGGACCCCTTTTCTTCTGGCACTTCTTGAGGGTGAGGGGAAAACAACTGGGGAAACACTCTGCTCTTCCCAACAACTCGCTTAGCCCCTCAAAGGAGAGCTACAGAGAAGGCAAGAATTAGCTCCTGTGACTGTACTCACCTGCAACACTGATGGGACTAAGGATAAGTTTCTTAAGCCAACTAATGCGTAGGACAGTGACAACTTTTGGAAATCTATCATTCAATGCTTTTCACAATAAACAAGATAAACAAGTATATTTGATAAAGTACACAGTCATTAAAATGAAAAATCCCCAGGACAACTCACAGCAATGAGCTTCTTGACAGCCACGTTTTTGCCATTGATGTAGCCTTTGAACACAATGCCAAAGCCGCCTTCTCCCAGTTTATTACCTCCAGCTGATTCTGGTCGCACATCGAAATTATTTGTCATGCTTTCCAAGTCATGAAACAAAAAATTCTGGAAATCTGAAAGACATTGACATTTCGCACAAAACTGTGTTTTCACTTAAGGAACGAGGTTTTCTGTTTCAGTTCTGTTAAAACAAAAACTTGCTACTGCACAAAACCTGACCCAGTGGAGCCCTACTTCCAGCTCTGTGATGAAGATACCAGAATCACAAAAGGAAGGCAGATAAACATATACAATTACCTATGCATCATTTTCTTCACAACTAACACTGTAGCACACATCTGATTGCATTTTTGATTCATACTTGCAATACAGGTAGCAGACATTAAATGTGTAGCAGATCACAGAGAGAGCCACAGTGCCTTATATACAAAAAATACACCAAGGTTACATCCTGGCAGCAACCCAAAAGTGAACCTTTAGGAAACAACAGACCAACCACATACTTTCCTAAAATGCCTTCTTCAGTCATCTTTTCTGCAGCACACAAAATCTAGTTTCAAAGCATGAGATGCTGAACAGTCTATAAAATAAGTATTGGAAAAGCACAACAGGATTACGTGTGGCAAAAAAAGAAATTGCAATTTAATCAACATTTAAGTTTTCCATCAAAGTAGGTGATTTATTGGCAAGATGCTGTTTCTCACAGATGCACCATGACAGGAATAGAGTCATCATTCTTATGAACTGCTATGATTTATTTCACATGGGGTGAAGGACAGATCAGCAAAAAAACAGCACTGAATTCTACCAAAGTAAATGTCTACCTGTGTTACTGGACTGTGAGCTGCTTTTTTCTTCACTTGAGTAGGAAGAATCTGAATGCTGCTTCTCAGCACTCTGAGCTAAAGCAGGCTTTACAGATGTCACCCTTTTTTCTGGTACAGGTAGTTGTTTCTCATGTATAGGCAAGGTTTCCTGTGAAGAAAGAGGTAATGTAACTTCCTGTGGCATCCTTACAGCTTCTGAAAAGGGAATTTAGAAAAAGCGTTAACTACATTAGGAACCAGAGAAAAACTAAGTAATGTTAATGCCAATATTTTTCAAAATTAGGAGACACATAAGTATCACCAGGTTATATTGTGCCACTATGTGTAAACTCCAGCACTCTTATTGAAACTTTAAATTCATACTTAAACTGTTATTACAAATGATAGAAAGTGGAAAATATATTCATTTTTGGTTATTTTAACCTAATCCTTTCTGCTTTTCAAGTTAGCATGAAGCTCTTTAGCATCTTAGAAAACTGAGAACACAATAGAAAATGTACAAGAATAACAGTTACCTGGAAGCAAAAGGCTTGCTGGTGCTAGGAACTGATTCCTGATCAGCAGATCCACAAGATCAGCAACTGTACAGTTAGTGGTTCCCCAGTCATAAAGCAATTCACACGTGGGGCTCTTTCCCATTTGTACAAATGCCTCAAATTTCCTTAAAAGATAAATATTAAGACCAGTATTTAAAAAAAGAAAAAATTACCTCAAGAAGCATAAAGGGAAAGAGATTAAAGGCAAATGACAAAAATAATCCACATTAAAAAAAAAAATCTGAATGCACTACAAAAACCCCAGTTTTCTGAAGACACAGCAAAAAAAACGAAACACATTTAAAATCGGGATAAAACCATGCAAAATATGGGAAAAGCTATGGGCTTTTATATATACATATACATGGCTTCAGCTGTCTGTCTAGGATCCATAACATATTGGCATCTTGGACTAACAGAGAAGAGAATGTCAGGCAGAGACACAGAGCTAGTCAGACCCAGATCAAATGGCAAAAATAATTGTTTTGCATCCATTTAACATTCACACTCCACCTTGAATATTTTGAGATGGCCATTAAGAAGAAAATGAGATCCAGCATTCTGACTCATTTAATATTATTACTGACAGAAAAACAAAGATTTAACACTACCATTACTAGAAAAGACTGGAAACCCAAAATTATATATACAGCATGTAAAAATCTCAGTCTTTGAAACAGCTTCAACAAAGATTCAACAAGCCCTTCAAGCAATGAGGTGCTCATAAAATATTGCAAGCATTACTCCTTAAGTGAATTTGTGAGTTTTAGGCCTCGGGTTCCCTACGTTTGTTGGGCATTTTCTTGAAGCAGTGAGTTAGGAGTTACAGTGCAGCTGTCTCTTGGGCACCGTAACATCAATGCCTACTAGCCTTTAGCGTACAGAAAGTTATGCAGCCCGTCCTGTATCGCTAAAAATACCTGCGTCTGGAGTTCTAATTAATCCTAATTTCTTCAGGCAATTTTCTGAGGCTTGCTTAAACCCGAGCTGCAATACAATTAGGAGTAATTACCTTGCGTTCCCTAAGGAAATGGGAGTGTAAGGCGCAAGGGCCCCCCAGCACACGAGGTGCAGCAAGTTACAGTAACGGGCTGGCAAGCGGGGCTAACAAGGTACTTGTGGTGATGCACGAGTTTGGGTTACGGGACTTTGGTGTAGGACCTTATGTGCACTTGGCTGTATCTGCTTTCCCCGGACGGGTTGGTTATATCCACCGCAAGTTTCTTCCACCCTTCCTGCGGGTCGATGAGCTCCGCCAGGCGCCGCACGAGCCCGTAGCTCAGGGAGCGGACGCGCGTGGAATCCGTCACGGGCTCGCCCATCCTCCGCTCCTGCTGGGACACAGCGTTACCCGTGCGGTTCGCCGGGAAGCGCCCGCCCCGGCCCCCGCCCACCGTTCCCGGCAGGGCGCGCCCCTGCACCCCGCAGCCGTGGCGCTGCCGCCCGGAGTCCCCTCACGCCTCACGGTTGCTGCCCGCCCGCGATCCCCCAGGCGCCGCCGCCCGCCGGCCGGTACCGCCGCGCCGCTTCCCCTCCGCCTGTACAGCTTCCCCTTTAAGGGGGCGGGGCCCAGCCCCCGGTGCCGCTGACGTCACCGGCGCGGTGGGGACACAGCGGAAACGCTCTCCCACCTGGCGCTCCCATAGGCGGCCGAAAGGGGCCCCGCCCCCGGCACGACCCATGTCCGGACGCGAGGAGGGGGGGCTCGCTGTCTCGTTGTATTTCCCCCCGGCCCTGGGGAGCTTGGTAACGTCCTTGGGCCGCTCTGATGGGAGGAGGGGGAGGAGGAAGAGGCTGTGGCGCCCCTTGGCGGCGGCTTTCGGGGGCGCGGCGCGCCCGCCTCGCTGTGTCTGTCCGTGCCCCGCTCCCTCCCTGCGTCCCTGCACCCGTCCGTCCGTCCAACCATCCCTGCTTGCCTCCCTCCCCGCCTTGCAGTAGCAGCTGATGCTCTTCCGCCCCTCTCCCCTTTTCCTGTCCGGCCAGGCGGGGCGCAGGGCAGGCCGCGGCCATGCTGCCCTCCTTCAGTTACCTGACCGAGCACACCGGCTTCCGCGGCACCATCAAAAACGCGCCCGGGGACTTCGTAGTGACGGAGCTCGAGGTGCCCGAGCTCTTCCTCGGGGACTCCCGAGCTGAATTGCTCCCGAAGAGCAGCGAAGCGGCACAGAGCGGCCCGTGCCCGCGGGAGCCCAAAAGGCGGAGGACGGAGCCCCCCGGGTGCCCGCGGGATTCTGCTCCTGGAGCTCCGGGGCAGGGCCCAGGCCGGGCGGGAGGCGGCCGTGCTGCATCCCCGGAACAAACCGGGCCTGAGGGAGAGCCCGAGCTGCAGCCCGGCCTCGGGGAAGCCCCAGGGTTGGAGTCCTTGCTCGGCGAGCCCGTGAGCGAGCTGCTCCACAAGTTTGCCTGCGATGTGAAGGATGCGTGGCGCTCGGGAAACAGCGCGGATGCTGCTGCTAGGGAGTTCTCACTAGGACCGAGGCTGGACAAGAAAATTCGGGCTGATTTACACAGTGCTGTTAGGCAGAAATTCCCCTTTCTAGTCACTCTTACAAAAGACAACGAAATGATTGTAAAAGGGAATCCTGATTATAGAGAACTTTGTCAATTAGTGACTGAAAAGGAAACAAGTGGTTTCTTTAAATTTTTAGATGCAAAGCTAGAAAATTCTACGTTTTCCTTTGAGCCTGATGGAAACAAAGAGCACAGAAAAACAGTTCACCACTTTATCAATAGAAAATTTGGAAAGCTTTTAGAAACAAAATCTTTTACCATGACAGATGTCAGTGATCAGCCAAGTACATCAATAATGGTACGGTTTCGAGAAAAAAGTGGGTCCAGAAAAAGGTGCGCTGGTGGCTTTGAGGACAAGCAAGATGTTTATACAGGTAAATACATTTTTAGTGAAGGTGGCAGGTATTACAGTGTTCTGTAGGTAAGACTGATACTCAGGATAATTTTTATACTGTCAGGTCACTGTTTATGTTGAAATAAATCATTATCAGTGCACTGGTGTTACACCCTTGGAGAACGAAATGGAGGAATCAAGTTACTGCAGGGATTTGGCATCAGCTGCTTGCTGATAATGGTTACAGTTCTTTTGATTGTAGCCACTCACTCTGTGGCATTCCCAGGGTGATAGCTTTCCTTGAAAATAATTGTGGGATTTTAGGAGGTGCATCTAAAGACTGAACAAGTTAGTAAGGTCAAATTTGACTTATGATCTCATTCTTCAAAGCATTCTCTGATACAGAGAATGTTTCCTGCAATACATCCATGCATGTCTGTTGAATTGTGTTGCATTTTATGAGGTACAGTTCTTTAAGGCATCAGGGTTTTTGGTTGGTCTGAGTTTTGTGTACCATTTTTATTTTTTTCCTTTTGTGCTGTAAAAGTCCCATTTGATTTAGATTTGTGGGGTAGGAGGGCAGTTTCTTTACAGTTTCCATGCTGATACAGTTCAAGGGGCAGAACCTGCCCATCTGTCATGGCAGAAGACTGAAACATAAAGGCAAGTTTCTAATAATTCTGAGATGATTGTTTCAGCTTTCACCCTTCAGAAAGAAAACCTAGAAACACTAGAAGCAATCGGCTTGTTGGCAGCAGAACTTGATGTTCTTCCTTCAGACTTCAGTTACACTGGCATCAAAGATAAGAAGGCTATCACTTTGCAGCCTATGGTGGTGAAGAAGGTGACTCCTGAGAGGTACTTAAAATTGGGTGCAAGCAATTTACCATGTAGTTTTTGGTGTTAATAAGTATCAACATGGTAGAATCCCTCAAAATGTTGTTACTGATGTGTCTTCCCCTTCCCTATATAGAGCACAGTGGAAATGGCTTTAATCTTTTGTGGCTTTAGGGAATATGCAATTTAGCACTCAAGTCAATGGGAAAACTCTACTGCAAACTTGACTGTCAGGCCACTTGTCCAAGAGATAATTAGCAAAACTTTGCATGAGTGTTTAAATGATAAAGAAAAATAGGTAAATGCATCCACACAGTGAGAAAAATAAATATTTTTTTATAAATTAACAGTTTATGATGCTATTAAAATATTGCTTAGGATTCAAGCTCTTATGCTGAAATTTTCCTTTGATTTATGTTGCCATCTTATTACAAAAGTTCCCATACATTCTCGGTAATTTCTCATGGGTATTTGCTCACAGCACTGACTCCTTCTTCTGCACAGCCAACAAACTCCATCTCTCTCCCCACCCAGCTATCCCACTCTTTTGTAGCCCTCATTCTTACTGGACACAGCTGTGGCCTGTTAAGGGCAGGCCTGTTCCTAATCTTTGGGGATTGGTGCAGCTGCAGCTCCTCAGGGGTGAGACTGCCTTCTGCACTATCTTTATTTTCTTACATTCTATCCCTCCACATATTTGAATGACTCTTATTTACACATAAGAACAAAGAGATTGAGTGGATATTTTAAAGAGTAAATATTTGAACTGTCAGCTGTGTTTCCAATTACAAGCATGTGTGAGCACACCTAGAGAATCAGTGCGCTGAAATTGTTTTTGTTAAGGCTGATGGAGAAAGAGCAATTGTATTTTGGAGTCTGCTACAGCACATTACCTTTTCCTTTCTCTTTAATGAAAAACAGATTTTGAGGAGGTAAGAGTAAAAAAATTATTAGATTTTCAATTAAAAAAATTAAAAATTCTGTGCACTCTGAGAAAGTTCCATTAATTGCTTAATTCCAGCATAATAATGCCAATAATTTAAAAAGTACTTCTGAATTATAACTAAATTTTAAGACTTCTATCTCTTAATTTGATTTTGTTTTCTTGTAATCGTTGTTTTACATCCCATTTTATTTTTAAAGTGTTTTCAATGTGAGTGCAAAGGTGAAAAAGACATTAATTAGAAGTTGTATAGCTTTAGTAGAGGATGGTCCATAATTTCTCCCAATTTCCTATTTAGGTTGAAGGAAATTGGAAATAAAATGGAAAAAAAAGGCATGAAAATATACAACATCCGTCCAGCTCAGCAGCACCTCAGACTTGGTCAGCTGAAGGGCAATCACTTTGACATAGTTGTGAGAGACCTCCAGCACCACAGTCATGACTCTGGTGATTTGGAGGAGAGAATAGCTGAAGCAGTGGAAAGTGTTGAGGTAAGAAAGACTCATGATAATGAACAGAGTTTTAATTCTTTGCTGTTATAAAAAGTACATTTAAGGAAAGTGCTTGTAATAGCACAATAATGGCAATGTTTCCCAAGTTTGGTGCCCTTTGCAGTTTTATGTCTTTCCTGCATTACTTAGGGAATCAGGAGTAAAATTGCCTTCCAAGAAGGAATTACAAGTGAATTGATTCTGTGTTTCAGACTGGAGACCCCAGGGTGGTGCAGCAAAAGAAAAGGGGAATTCAGTAACAAATGTGTGGATATAAGAGCCATTGCTGCACAGAGCTGGGGTGACCAAAGTGATGGGTCTCACTGTGGCAGATGAAGGGGGAAACAATGTACTTACACATCCATGTAGTGTGTATGGGATACCTGTATACACACACACATGCTCACTGCACATCACAGCTCGTTGCCTTTTTTGGTCATGTGAGGAACATGCAAGTCAAAAACTTTCATGGTATGAACATATGTGGAATGTCCATCTCTGAGAAGGAAGACTCCTCTGAAGTGCAGTGGATTTTGATTCTGCTTTCCTTAGTCCCTGAAGAAAACTCCAATCATCAGACATTCTTAAGCCACCAAGAAAAATAAAAGCAAATAATAGAAGGGAAAATTGTGGATATTTTTACAGTATTGATTTTCTTGCCCTATCTTTCAAAGTAATAACTATAATATAAATTGCTTTTAGAAGATTCATCCAGGAATAAACTCTTGAATGAAAATTACCCACTGTGCAAAAGCAAAATACATTACATGTATTTTGGAAAATAATTTTATTATTGAGAAAAGCATTCAGCTGGTACTATATTGCTTTCTTTGCTCCATCTGACTTGTTTTATTTTACTGTTTGGAAAATGAACCCAAATTCCTGTGATCGTGTGTCTTGCTTTATTAGAGTTACCTTACTGGTCAGAAGATAAATGACAAAACAGGATACATATTTATCCAAAATATGCATTTTTCATCTTCTGTGAAAGCAAAATTGTGTATGGGACCTATAGGTGTCCAAAGCAAGATAATAAAATTTGAACCTAATAACCATTTGCAAAACAAATATGTGTTTTGTGCTTGTCTACTCCATGTATACTTACTATTTTCTAGAAAAGGGTGTTCTCCTTGGGTCACATGACTATGATTTTTCTTCACACATGTGACCTAGAACTCATCAGGAGATTTAAATCCCAATTAGCAGAAGTGTTCACTTTTGACCTTTATATTGCAGTAATAACAGAAATTATCTCATGTTAAAAAGTTTTGTGTTTTTAAGAAAAAAATGTCCCGTGGTTACTGTTCATTAGCTGTGCTGCATTTGCTTGAGTAGAGATAACATAATCTGATACATGTAAAAAGCTTAATTACTTTGACTTGACCTATAGTTGTAATTATAATAATTAACTATATAGGAATAATTTTGTTTCATTTACCTGCCATCTTTTTAATAATGTGAAGACAATGGTAGAACTTGATTGTCTTTTTAGATATCTTTTTAGTGCCAAAATAATGAATTTTGAATTTTGCTTTTCATGTTACTTCTGATTCTGGTTTTATACATTTTGGATATAAATATAGATGTATGTGTGTTATCTGCCTGGTCTTGATCATACCCAGTACTTTCATGCATGTAACATATTTATCCTTTCTCATTCTAGACAAAAGGTTTTGTGAATTACTACGGACCTCAACGATTTGGACAAGGACAAATTGTTCAGACAGATCAAATAGGATTGGCTTTACTGAATGAAAAAATGGTATTTCCATTTTGCAATTTGAGTACTTACTGTCAAGAGAATTTCATATTACTGTTGCAATATCTAGCACTGGAGTTGACTTTCTCATTGAACAGTTTCAATTGTGAGATAAATCCACCTGTGTGCTGGAAGCAATTGCTAGATCAGTTTCAATAGCAGCTTAAGCATGAAGATAGTCACACTGAAACTAAAACCTTCTTTTAAACAGCAAGTGAAGCTTTAAATAGTTCTGGGGTGATAGTTCTGTCTGTGATTGGGATTTTCATCATGCCCCTTGGCAGGAAAGTGGTTGCATTCCATACAGGATTTGAACACTGCAAAGAAGCAGGCTTCATACAGTGTTTATTCATGGCCCTGATCACCTCCAAACTGCAGCTTCTTTATCCTGCTGGGGGTCTGTTTACTTCTTAAAAATGTCACATAAGTTTGTAAGAGAGGATTTGCTTTTTCAATACTGCAGTAATTTATCTGCAAATATAGAAGAGATTTCTGCTTTCCATTATTCCTTGACTACTTTCCCAAACTCTCAGTTCTGAGCTTATTAAGTAATAATTATAAGATAAGAGTAATGTACTTTTCAGTGTACATAGTATAGTGTTTGGCACTATAGAAGAAGTAGGTAGGAGACTAATCAAACACTACAAAGTCAAAAGGAAACTTGAATATCCTTTTCTTCTAATCTTGTTTTGATTCTGAGAAAAATCAGGAAAACCTATCTCTCAAATATAAGAATCAAGATTTGAGGGCAGTCCATGAAAGTTGCTGTTGATGTATCTGACATCAGATAGCAGTTGGACCAGGTGCCAGTCCCTGAGGAGTGATGATTTAAATCCTTAGTCTTAACTTAGTAATTTAATTTAAAATAGGTAGGAATTACTGTCTGTATTAAAAATGTGCCAGTATGTGCTTGCACAGTCCAATTCAGAGGAGGACAAGAGCGAGGTGTCACAGGTTGGTAGAAGTGCTAGCAAATTGAGCAGCTCCTCCAGTATTGCAAGCAGCAGAGATTACTGTAGTGTTTTTCTTGTCATAGTGTCATCTAACCTAATACAGGTCAGTATTAAAAAAACAAAATTAAAAAAGTTTTCCCTCTGTATGAAACTGTGAAAGTGTTCAGTCTAAATTTTTCATGAAGCATGCAAGATGGAAGGAACCTTCCTGTTCAGGATAGAATGATGACAATTTCATGTGGAAAAGTTTGAACTGGATGACCAAGAAAGTGACTTGTTTTCTCACAGAGCTTTGAAAACTGTTTTGCATTTTCTGGGTGACTAAAACCTCTTTTTAATCTGAGAAGGGGTACAACACATTGTTCTGTGGTTCATAAGATCTTCTGGGAAAGGGAGAATTTGACAATAAAAACTGATTTAATTTTGAGAGCTTGCAGAATATGTTGAGACAGAATTGCATGCATGATTACCTGTTTAGCTAATAAATAGTCATATTTAACTGAAAAAAAAAATGTACTTTTAAGGTGAAAGCTGTGAAGTTATTTTTCACACCCGAAGATACTGATGATCCTGTAAACAATGCAAAAAGATACTTTCTTCAAACTGGTATGTCCACTTAAATTATCCAAGTATTTATGCAGAGTTGATATTGTGAGGTACTGTGTTGCTGCACAGGGAAATACTTTTTATTTTCCTACTGCTTTATGCTACTTACACTTCATTATAATGAACTTCATTATAATTTTTATATGTGCAACTCAATAGAATTGCATGTTTCAAAATTATATGAGGGTGAGGTCTTAAATGTGCAAAATAGTGGAAAATGAATGTACTTCAGGTGCAAGAAAATATGGAAGCAAACACTGTATATCATAATGCTGGAAGAGACCAAGATTTATCAGGGGAGTTCTGGCCTCCTTCCATCTGTCTGCTTTTGGATAATGACCTTCTTCTCCCTAGTGAGGGAAGTGTACAGGAATATGGCACCCAACTCATACTCAGCACTTAACACATCTACTTTCTGTCTTTCTTGAACTAAAATCAACAAAATAGGTCAAAGGCAGGAGTGTGTTGAGTAGATTGCTCTGTTTGCCATATTTATTGGTTATATCATTCAGCCAAACTTTCTCAATAATTTGAAGTTGCTTTCAACTTCAAACATACTTTTCTTTTCAAATATTCCACATCTACTAGCCTGCTTATCACTGTAGATTGTCTTACCAACTATGATATGTAGCTTCAAAAGCCAAAGACGTTTTTGGTTTCACAAAAAACTGTAAGATAAATGATTCTGTTGTGTACATGGCTGTATGATGCATGGAACTTCCAATTGATGTGGACCCTGAAAGCAGCTGCTTGCCTTTTCCTGAAAGCAAACATAGAAGTTTGTGCAAAAGGCTTCATCAGGTAATCACTTGTAATATGAAAAAAAAAACCCAATAAAATTTTAAATATACAGCATTTATATAATGTAGTAAAAATCTGGTTAAGTGCATTTTCATCTTGGTTAAGAGTCAGACTTCCCTGAGGCCAGTGTAATTTTTGCCTTTAAAATAAAGACATGGTTTTTATCTGCTGTGAAATACATCTTTTGAAATTATGAGAAGTAGAGATTTAATTTTCTTTTATAGCTTGGTTTTTACTTCCAGTTACCTGGTTCAAAAAAACCACTTTGGAGTGATACAATAAGTTTCTAAATAAAAATTGTTTGAACTAGGCTGAATAACTGAATGACAGCTAGTTTAATTTATACTGCATGAAACAGAATAAAATTCATGGGTCTGTGTTGATAGGCATACAAGATGAAATTTGTCTAAGGCAACACATTGAAGGAAAGGAAATAATCAAAGCATGGAGACATTAGACTGACACCTTTTTTCTGCATTTGATTATTTTATGTTTTTAAATGTCAGGTAATACTTGAATAATCAGGGATTACTGACATGGTTATTTTTGTTTATGTCAGAAGATGCAAAGGGCACACTTGTAATGCTGCCAGAATTTAAAGTAAGAGAGAAGATGTTGCTACGAGCTTTAAATCGCTATGGTGTAAATCATGAAGGTTGTACCAAAGGATGGCTCAACATTCCTCACTCCTTGCGCATATTCTATGTCCATGCTTATTGCAGTAAAATTTGGAATGAAGCAGCATCATATAGGCTGAAGACTTATGGCTCCAAAGTGGTTGAGGGTGATCTTGTCTTCTTGGAAGAAAATGATGAAAGCAATTCCCTGAATGACAAGGTGAGTTTTGTAAAGTAGTTCTTGTAAAAAGAAAACACCAACAACAAAAACCCCAAACAACTCAATGTACTTGAATACATAAGCAGACATACTCTAATGCCTTTATTTTGGTTCTTTCATTAAAATATTTAATATTTGTGACTAAGTTAAAAAAATCATGTAGTATTCTTTTTTGTTTCACCATAAATAGAGCTACAAGCTAGACATACAACTAGCATCTTTAATCTGTTTTGGCTGTTCATTTTATTCAAGTGAGAGGAAGGAACAGGAGGTCAGAAATGATACATGTGGAAATTTAGTCTCCATGGTATATAATGCTTTTAGGATCTGACTGGGAAAAGCCTTCAGAGTAGAAGACTCTGGGTGTTTCCATATTACTAGTCAGTGCAGATTAGAGTCTTGCTCTCCACATCAGGCCTTTCCTAAATACAATTCTGAGTGTGAGTCTAGGGTGAAAGGTAGCCTCAGGCTGATCTGATAATCTCATTGCAGTTACCGAGGCAAGATGAATTTAGCACAGTTTCACTGGTGCTGGGTCTAAACTGGTACCAGCTATTCAAAAAATGCAGCAGTCTTCTTGGTAAAGGACTAAAAGGCAAGGGAGTGCTTCTGCTTGCCCATAGCTCAGCCTGGGAGCTGTGCATGGAGCCATAGGTGAGCCAGTGAGTAGAATCTGGCAGTGAAGTGTCTGGTCCCAGGTTTTGACGTACCATAGTCCATTCTGAAGTGCTCTCTTCAGATGCTTTCTCTTTTAGGGTTAGCATACCTTATTGTGAAGACAGCTGCCAAGTAGCAAGTGGTAGGACAAGAGGAAATAGCCTCAAGTTGTGCCAGAAAAATTTAGATTGTGTATTAGAAATATTCTTCACCCAAGGGTTATCAAACACTGGAACAGACTGCCCAGAGAAGGGGTTGAGGCACCATCCCTACAGGTCTGTGATGAGGGTTTAGTGGTGGACTTGGCAATGTTTTGCAGCTGGATTCAACCTTTTCCAATCTAGATTATTCTATGATTCTATCTTTCTCCTGATCAGATCAATCATAAACTGTGCAGTGTTTCCTAGAGAACAAACAGGTGTGTGCAGAAGCAGAATATAATTAATTTCTTTTGGGTGAACCTCTTACAAATTTGAAGGCAAGAGCATTTGAAAGGCTACCTCCAGTCCCTATGGAGTAGCTTGTGTTTCAACTGATATTTTTGTTTACTTGTATTTTTGAGAGTGAATGTTAATGGAACAATTAGATCAAATAAAATTAAAAGATGTATTAAATTCAGTATTGAGTTACTGAGTTTTATATAGATATATTCCTTCTTAATATAAAACTTTTTTTTGTATTTTTACATTTGCTGATGTAGCACAAGATGGCATTTGTTAACTTCAGACTCAAAGAATAATAGTGGCAGACATCAGTAAATATTTAATGCAATGCCATCTACCAGTAACTGATTAATATAAATTAAGCATATCTTAAGACTTTTTCATACCTGAGTTCATTGCCCCTGCAGTAGTCAAATAACCTTAATATTCTGTGCAAGTTTGTGAGTACAGTGCATAATTCCTAAAATAAAGCATATGACTTTACTTTTTAAAAGGTTGGTGTTCTTTTCTTCTTAAATGTCTTGTCAGGTTCATGTAGTCACTGCTGCAGAAGAATCAGCTAACAAATATTCTATATACCAAGTAAGTCTGTATGAAAAATTCTGAGTTGTTGATCTTTTTATCTGATTAAAATGTTTTATTTTAAATAATGTGATCAATTTAACTGGTGCAGTCTTTGTCCCTGCCAGAATGCTCATTGAAGAAAACACATGTGAACTAATTTGCACTCTCATAACAAATTTCCTTGGTAGTAGAAATAAGTACAGTGTCATTTGCAGTATAGCAATATTTATCCTGAAGCTGAATACTTCGGGAAAGATTTCAGTCTACTTGGAAAAACTTTCAAAAGAAGTTGACATTCTAATTTTTGAAGGTTTCAAAGTATAGTTGTGAAGTCTTGCATGGCAACTGAATGTCTTTACTGCTATACACTGCTTTGTTTTAGGAATCCTGATACATTGATTATTTTTTCTGCTTTAATGACATTCAGTATATCTGGCAATGCACAAGAGAATCTGTTGGTTTACTATTTCAGGCCCCAAAACACAAGGTTTAAACACATTTTAAATGATCACATTTATTTAAAGGGGAATGGGTGAGCATTACCTCAAATAGGTTTGTTTTTTCTTTGAAGGTAGTTCTTCCGATGGTGGGACACAGTATCAAGTATCCCAGTAATAAAGTTGGACAATGGTACCATGAAAGACTTTCTAAGGATGAGCTGGAGTTGTGCAAATTCAGAGTGTCTCCGTTACAGCTAAATATACCTGGATGCTACAGACTCATTTTGAAAAATGTTAAGAATGTCTCATATTTTTTGGAAAGTAGTGAAAAAGAGATCAAAATTGAGGACAACCATCTGAATGATTTAAAAGTCTCTCTTCATATATCATTTGACCTTGATCCTTCATGTTATGCAACAGTCTGTCTGAGAGAAATAATGAAATGTGATTTTTAAGATTCCACTTAACAAAAGATTGCAGGAATATTGTACAATGTTGTTATTTTAGATGTAATGCCAGAAACATAACGGAGAATAAGAGGTTCAAGTCACAAACAGGAAAAATTTGTAGATTGAGATTCATATAGATAAGGAAAAAAAGCATTACCAAAATCCTTTGGAATGTTTCAAAATAATTCCAAACTCTGAATGTGTTGAATTCATTGGAGTAAAACTGTTGCACCAGGAAGGTCTAACAGAACTTGAAGAAACCATGGGCAACCAGCATGAATTTCCTCTTTGCATAGGCATTTGGCTTGCAAAGTCCTGGAAAAGTATTTGGAGCAAACAAATGTGTCTTATAATTCATAGTATTTTTTATATGTTTTATACTAAATGCTATTCAAGCAGTAATGTTACAAGTTTACAGCCTAAAATGTTTCTAACTGAAAAGTTGTACTAAGGTTTCCCAAATATATTGTGTTTCATTGTGTTCAAGTACTTAGTGTTAAAATGTTAAAGTCCTGAGTCAACAGCGACAAATTGTCGGTTGCATTATCAGACATGTGATGATTGCCCCAAATTAAGTTAATGCTGACCTTTTCAGGATTCAGTAGTGCATAGCTGGGAATGCCTATTTCAGTAAGCTCTTCAAGATCAGGTGAGTACTTGACACCACTGGAAAAACGTTTATAATAAAATCAAAACCATGTATAATAAAACCATTGTTTACAAGATGCAGGCTCTACTGTTACTGTCAAGTCTTGTGCTAGTACAAAAAAAATATACTAACCAACTTTGGAAAAAAAACTTTTCTATTTTCTTTTTGATTAAGTAAAAAAAAAAAGGCAGTTAACTGTGATAAAATAAGTGGATTTTTGAAAAAGGGTATAACAAAAAAAAGCATCATTTACCTTGTCTGTTTGCCTCTGTACCACAAATTTGAAACCAAGTTAGGATATTGTGGTTTGGATAGGTGGAAAACCAGATGAGTGAAAATGTGATTGGATGATGAGATGCAGGGAGTAGTAGTTAAGGGGTCACACCCTCCCTGGAGTGAATGTCACTGGGGTGTCTTCTAGACCCATCAAGCTTTGTGTCTTTGTCAGTGGCCTGGAGGAGTGGATGGAATTCACCTTCATTGAATCTGCAGATGACACCAAATTAAGGGAACAAATGGATATTCTGGAGGGTCAGGCTGTTGTTGTAGGCAGCCTAGATATGTGGAGGGAAGAGGCCAATGGGAGCTGTGTGACACTCAACAAGGACAAATGTGAAGTGCTACTCATGGGAAGGAAGCCCCAGTGCCACTGCCAGCTCTGCAGGGACATGGTGAGCAGCTGAACAGGGGCCCTGTCCAGCTCTGCTTCTTGGCAGCAAGAATGAGCAACAGCCTTCTGGAATAGGTTAGCAGGGACTCAACCATTAGATCTTGGGCACGTATTACATCCCAATTTCCAGCAGTTGTTTGACCACATTTAACTTTTACATTCAGTTTTGGTCCCTAGCACTAGAAAAATGTACAAGAACTGTTCCAAGTTCAGCAAAGAGCCTCTGAGCTATTAGGGCACTGGAGCCCTTGTCATTTGAGGAGATGCTGAAGGAACTGGGCTTCATCAGCTTGGAGAAGACATAGTTTGGGGGGAATCAACAGCAGCTCACCAGCACCTATGAGGAGGTTAGCAATAAGGTGCAGCCAGGCTCTTCATAGTGAGTGTGGCAGGAGAACAAGAGACAATGAGCCTAAATTGAAATGACATTTACAATGGTTAAAAGGAAGGACTTTTTACCTGTGAGGACAGTCAGGTAGTGGAACATGTTCCCCAGAGGCTGTGCAGCCTCCATCTGAGGAGGTTTTTAGGACCAAATAAAGCTCTTATCAACTGTCCTAGTTTCAGCTAGGGTAGAGTTAATTTCTTCACAGTAGCTGTTACAGTGCTGTGTTTTGCATTCAGAATGAGAACGGTGTTGGTAACACTGATATTTTGGTCTTTTTTTCTAAGTTAAATATCCTGAGTCAAGGACTTTTTTCTTGTCTCATGCTCTGCCAGTGAGGAAGTACACAAAGGAAACTGGGAGAAAGCATAGCTGGGGCAGGTGACCTCAGCTGACCAACGGGATATTCCACACCATAGAACATCATGCCCAGTGTATAAACTGGGGGAGTTACTTGGAAGAGGAGCTGATCTGGGTTCTGCTGAGGGGAGGTCTGGCATCAAACAGAGGGTAGTGAGCAATTGCATTGAGCATCAGATACTTTTTCCCTTTTTGTTATTGTTTTGTGGAGGCAGCTAAACTAGAGATCTCCTCCAACCTGGATTACCTGTAGATGGCAGTATAACTTAAAGTAGGAAAGTATAATCATTTTTACTGAGGAAGAATCAATCCTATAAATTGATTTATCTTTATTACATCAGTTGATAAAATGATTGCATAATTTTCCAGATTATGCTAACAATTTACGATAAATTTCCCAAGCTTGAGAATTGTAGGAATAGAAAAAATAGAAATAAAGCTCACATAATTTCAATGCATGTATAAAACTGTGCAGCAATGAAGGATACAGATAATTCTATACCTGAAAAAAGAGGATTACTCTGTAAGTCTGTGTCAGTAATTCAGAATTTGATCCTTAGCTTTTATATGAGGAAATAGACTGTCATGCACACAATAGCTACAGAGCTACTGCAGGTGTCTTACAATGCTTACCCTATTACAGTGTTTACTGCACACCTCAAGTTTATGGTATAAAGGCAAAATGATGGAAAAATCCATTTCCCTTCTATGACCCAAATGAGTGATCTTTCTTCCATCTTTGCTTTTCAGTATCACCTCTTCTGTCTTCCACCTGCCCTTAAAAACCCCCTTGTTTTGGAAAATTATTTTTAACTTAAGTAATTTTGATACAGCATGGTTCAAAAAGACTTGTGTCAGCACTGGCATTGTAAAGTGCTCCAGTGCCGACAGGAAGCTGCATGCAGTTACAATGACCAGAAGAAATAAACTAGCACTAAAGTTCTGTTTAAGGAGACTATTGTAGTCATCGTCCATGTGGATGAAAAGAGCCTTGAAAACCATCTCATCACATGCACAATTTGAATACAGAAGGTATTAAAAGTTGAGCATTGATTTGGAAAAACACAAAAGGTCAGGATAAAAGGTTTTTGACTGAAAGGCCTGCTATTTCAAAATAAAAGATCAGAAGATGGTGTTGAAAGAGTTCCCCTATAATCATTTTAGGATCATTTGTCAGTACTTCTATTGAACACTAAAAAACCCTAATCTTCTTAAGCAAATCATTCTTTCAGCAACTTTAAGGTGAAAGAGCTAATTATGTGTGCCCATAGGTTAAATTCCTAGTGTAGAAATGTTCTACCAGGGAAGTCAAGTTAGCTGTTAGAGTGTTTATATGATAAACATCCTTTTTTACTTTATTTTATTTCTTTGTAATTAATTTTCTTAATCCTAGCAGCTATTTTGCAGCTGAATTCAGAGAATTTTGTATGAGTGCAATACTCAGCTTTGTAAGTATAATCTATATAAGCAAAACATCTGCACCCCTGCATTTTGAAAAAAAGATTATCATTATGCACTGATCTGAATTTAAGGAAAGGATTCATGTGTTAGTCAGCTCTCATTTTACTGTGCACTTCTATTGCTACCATCCTTTTCTGATAATCCTTAGAGCAATTTGCTAGTACTAATGAAGAGGAGTTCCTGATTTTATTCTTAACAAAAGGGGTTTTAGGTTCAGTGACCAGTTGATTTTTTTTCAGCACAGATGATAGATAATTGGGAATTTGAATGGGAGAAATGCAAATGTTCTTAATCTATGAAATCCTATTACTTTTAATTCCTTACAAATTTGACAGCTAGTATGATCCTCAATGTGAATGTACAAATTTTCAGATCTTTCCGAAGGAGACGGCCTAAAATTACATTCCTATCATGAAGGCAATTCAGAAGCCAGGTAAATATGTGATTATTGGCCCAGCTCATTCATTAAAACTCCATTAACTCCTCTCAGTGCCAGTTCCTGTCAGCTGCTGATTTGAGCTCCTACAACCTGCTGATGAGGACAAACTTTTCATTTTTCTTGCAGAACTTCTGCCTGTAACAGGTACTCAAGGGAACAAGCTGAGAAACTATTAATACTTTCCTTTCTTTCAGTCTGAGGTCATGTCTTGCAGCACATTGGTTCAGATCTAGATTTCTTCTGGAGGAAATAAAACCAGAAGGTGAGCTCCAGCTGCAGGCCAAGCATATTCATGTCCTCATGGAGAAACAGGGATCCAAATGAGAGGCTGGTCATTTGGAGAGTCTCAAATCCTACACATGGGTATGTTCTGTGGAGTACATTTCAGTGCTCCAATATGTTCATCTGTTTCTGTCACACCAAAAAGCTTTCTCATGTAGGCATCGTCTGGGAATGTTGTCTTTGCAAGAAAGGCAGAATCAATGAAGTCAGATGTTCACACCATCTGAAGCTACTTTATTCTGCTTAGCAGAATAAAGTAGCTTTTATATTACAAAGTTCTTTTATATTATAGCAGTTTAAATGTATTTTCAGCTTATATAAAAGTGCTTCTTCCTGCTTAGAACAGGAAGGTTTTTTATGACCTTTAGAAATAACTGATTTAAAAAATTGATTCTATCTTCCAAAATGTTCCTGCACTAAAAAACTTGAAACCGCTTCCTTCTTGGCTCCTACATTTCAATTCAAGGGATGGTAGGGAATTCATCCAGCTGTATGTATATAAGTACATCTGGGTATGCTTGCCAAATGTATCTCCTAAATGAAGTGCTTAGCACAATGGTGCAGCCGTGCAGTCTTTGCTCCTATGGGTGGCTGTTCCATACTTACAATATTTGTTGTCCTTCTGTTAGCTTTTACTAGTTTTTAGTGTACCCTTTTGAGATGAGTGATCTATAACTGCAAATAGTTAAGGATATATTTTATTTAATCCTATTTTTGCTCCTAAAGGTCTGATAGAAGTTGCCAAAGCACATGCAGTCGCTCCTTGGAGCAATGGGGACACCTTCCCTCTACCTTCAGCACAGGTTGAAATGGCTGGGGAAGGCAATACCTACCTTCACCCTAACCTGCTAGTGGATACATCAGATGATGTGTTAAGCCAAGCACTTTTGGTCAGGTCATCTAGCATTTTCCCTGGATACATAGCTCAGATGACAGCTATCCCACAAAGGCAGCTAAAAAGGCATGGGTATTTTTCCTGCCGGAAAGAAGTTTCTGGAAGGAGACGAGAAGTTGTTCTTCTAGAAGTCAAAATGTGCTTCAGATTCAGCACTGAATTTCCCTGGGTCCTGAGGGTCTGCAGCTCTGGTTAGTCCTGATGCCTCGTGCCAGATTCCCCTTTTCCTGCCCATGGTGTTCTGCCTGGTTCCTGGGGCTGGGCCTGGCCCGTGCCCCCTGGTCACCCTGCGCCTCTCTGGGGCAGTGGAACAGGCTCTGGCCATGGCATGGTTGCCTGACAGACAAAAGATTTTCTCCTTCATAAAACTCAAGTTTCAACATGCATCATTTGTGGTACACACTGCAACCAGGCCATGTAATTTATCCCAACACTTCCTTTGTAAACCACTTTCTTTTGTACCTTGAAAATAATGTTTTTTAGCTAAATGGCTGACAAATTATTAAACTATGTTACTTTAGAAATCCTGAAAAACTACAGGGCAGAGTTCACCATCTCACACTGTCCATAAGCCCTAAATCTTGGCTAGACACCTGATACAGATAGTACTTATCTCCTACCAGCATGTCCAAGGCTAAGAGCAGTTTTCTGTTTCACAACATTTTCACATAAACATGCACTCAGACATTTTAGTAACGCCTCAAGCAGCCCATCAGTTGCTTATCGTCCTAGAATGAAGTATAATGTAGTGTTACTCTGAAATAACTATTGTCTATTTTCCCCTTGGGAAAACAATATACTCCATCAAATTATAAAGCACTCTTAAAGGCTGAGAGTCCTCTACCTCTCCTTTACTCAGAGAGCTTCTCACAGCTAAACTAGGGAAGTACATCTTGGGATGGAGCAAAAGAAAATTTTCCAAATAAAAAAGAAACCTTTGGGCTGGATTCTTTCAACAACTGTTTTAAGAGATGTGTGAAGGAGATGTGATTTTGGAGGATAGGATGACTGCTATATGAGAAGGGGTTATTGATAAGAGTGATACTCTGTGCAGTGGTGTTGAGAAGGGCAGAAAAGGAGAGCAAGATGTTCTGAGAAAGAAGCAGTGCTCGTAAAAGGAGAAAGTCAGTAAGAGATAAAAAACCTATATCTGTGTAAATTGTCATTGCCCCATTTCACTCAATATTTTTCAGCATATTATCAGTGTATCAGTTCAGAGTGTGACTTGTACTCACCACTGTTGCATTCACTTGAAGGAAGGAGAGCGGCCAGTTTCTGAAATAGCAGTTCTGTTAAAAGCTGGGTGGAGATCCTTGTTAGCTTGACTGGCAGGAGCCAGCTGAGATACTTCAGGGAATATATAGTACAGTGGGGTGTGGGCTGTCAAGGAACATGCTGATTAAAGGGCAGTTTAAAATAAAAGACAATCTAAAGGAGAAAAAGCATTATTTGGGTCTATCTTGCAGCAAGTGCAGACTCTGTGATTATAGTATTCAAACTGGCTCTAAGATTTTATTTTATACTCCTTGTTTTCAAAAGAAGCCAAAGGGTGTATTCTGCTATTAATTTATAGCAGCTTTTCAGTATTTTTTAATCAGTAAATAGGAGAAAAGCATCATATCAACCTTCCCCCGTCTTTCCATGTCATGCATTTTTATTTTATTCTTTTATTTTGCCCTGACTTCCTAATTTCACCTTTTATTTGAAGTCATTCCTCTCTCTGATGCTGAGAACCATCCTATGCAGCAAATGACTTGTGCCCCACTAAGACAGAGCTGTGACCTTTTAATGTTACCATCCTGCCATGGTCCTTCAGTGCTCATCCCTGCCTGTCCCTGCGCTGGGGACTGTCATTCAGCTTTGCATTTCTTTCCCATCTTGGTGATACAGAAAGAGCTCTGTAAAGTAAAACTGCAGGACAGAGGTCCAGTTTCACTGTAGGAACGTAGGTTCATAAAGTCACTGCCTCATTTTTTGATTGAGCTCAGCCCTTCAACGCTTGAGAGCTCTCCAATATGGGCTCAAGAGTGTCAGAGCAAGAAGAGACCCAGTTGCACCCAGAGCTTGTCTGACTTGAATTTACCCAACAAAGACCTTAGCAAACAGAAGAAAAATAAGTTTGCAGAAGACTGGTATATTGTCTTTGGCAAAGCAGCTGGCCTACAGCTGATACTTTTTCCTCTGAGGACCTTTTTGATGCTGAATCTGTTCAGGAACTGTGAAGTGATTTGTTATCTTCAAAGGACAGGTTTGTCTTTAGTGCTTTTAAGGCTTAGTTGAGCAAACAGATGAAGTGCTATTCCTAAAATGCAGTAAAAAGTGGTGCTCTGTTCAGAATCTAAAAAATTCTAATGAATTGAAAAATGAGAATCAGGTGAATGAGAAAACTTCATCCTTGAAAACTTCTCCCTCCTGCTCCATATATCAAAGCAATGCAGATGTGGAAGGTAAATTCCTTAGTGTGTGGTACAACTATGTTTTATGCTGTGGTCTCTTGGGCTAACATCAGGAAGTAATTGTAAAAATCCTATATCAAAGGTCTTTGTTTTGTCACATGCAGTGTTTACTTTTTAACATCATTCTCTTGCAATGTTATAATGCTGAGAAGCAATACATGAAAAGAACCAATTAGCATTTCTACTGTTGGAACTTCATCTGTCACTGGTATTTACTAGCCTCTTTTATGTTCTTCACTGTAATACATGAGCAATTTTCTGTGGCTTATAACACTCCTGTTTTCAGACAGGAATTTGTGCAGGTAGAACAATTCATTATTCAGTTTATTACTAGCATAACTGTCCATCTGAGGTAAGAACATCACAAGAAATTTGATTCTAGGATTTAAATTGCTTTTAGGCATTAGGAGATTTCCAGCCTGTCATATTTTTAACAATTGAATAAAGCATAAAATAGCATATTTTGCAGAGATTCTTGTTGAAAGACCATCATGTGGCTGTGAAGGAATGTTAGAGGTAAAATCAGAGCCAGACAGACAAATTCACAAAAAGTATTTGTGTGGGAAGGGCATTTGATTTTACATGCCACAGTCTAACCACAAAGGTTATCAGAGGGACCTGCGTAGGCCTGGAGTGCAGTGAAACAAGGTGTTGAGTCAAAAGAGCTGCTACTTTCCAGAGATACACATATGGGGGAGAAACTGTGAAAATTGTGTCACATTCCTGGTGTTCTGTGTTTTAAAAGGCACATTGACACATGCTTGCTATAAAATAATTCAATATGCATTCCTTATTCCTAAAACATGAGATTGATGCAATTCATACAAATGAGATTCCAGTAGAGGCTGCACATACAGGCACACATGTACCTGCACATTTTAGAGAGTATCTCTGACCTGTCTCTGGTTGCCCAGAACATCTGAGGCAGAAGGACTTTTCCAGGGCTCTTTGTTAGCTCTTTGTGGAAAGATCTCTGCATTGGATACCTACATTCATGTGGAACTTCTTATCTCAGCTACAAACAGATCATTCTACTGGAGTGTAACAATTTGCATGACAGTACTAACAGGAATCAAAATGTGGGCATAATTTACTGCATTTTTTTTCCTTTAATGGCTTATTTATCTATAAAAACAGTCATTCCAAGTTGAAATAAAACAAATCTATTTTAATAGACTCCTGAAATGAATATGCTTCTTTTCAGAATTCATAATTAGTACATCATGCAACTTTATTCCATAGGTATTTATTTTGCATCTCTTAGTAAGCACAATAGACTAAACAGAATTTGCTAGATGTACTAGATTTACTAGATTATTCTGGTATATTTTAATGGGAAATGTGCAAAAGACTATTTTATGGGGTTTTAGATATGCTATATTTTAATGGATAAAGCATGGGTTTCCAGGGCAAAAACCTAGTAGGAATAGCAAAAGACAAAATAATGAATACTTCCCTTTAAAAGCTGAGGCATTCCTGATATTTCAGAACTGCTTATAAAAGTCAGGCCTGCCTGAAAGCCGTACATGAAGCTGACTGCAGAGACCTCCCAAGAGAAAAGAAGGCTTGGATGTTCTAGATGCTTTAGAGTAGAGCCAAGCTTTTACCCAGTTCATGAGGGTCAGGATATTCTGAGCCAAGCACACTTACAGCCCCATCCACTAGCAATACCCTGAGGCTGGCTTTTTCTAAGCAGTTTTAATGTTCTCAGCCAAGCTACAACAGAGTCCACAGTAAATAATGTGGGCAGTGCAGGTGTGGCTTTCCCAGCCTTCAGCCTGCTCTTACTCCTGCTGTGTATGTAGGGAGGTTACGTGTGGACATAATTTGCAATTCCATGTTGAAGAATTTTTGGGGTCTATGCCTGCTTTTTTTAAAACCCTAGGAAATTGCTGGCTAGAAAGTGCATAAAAGAATAGCAAGAAGAAGGATACTGAAACTGAGATTCCCTGTGCAACCTCAATTCAATCTTCTTCTGTGTTGCTGTCATTATACAGCCCTTTATTAATTATTTTCCCACAGGAAATGTGAAGGATGGATAGAGTTCTGAGGAAGACTTAAGAACTGTCTAATGAAAGAGGCTTTGTGTTGTGATCTGTTCTTATGATGGAGGGATCCATAGAGAAAGGAAAAATGGTCTTTTGTTTCAGATAGTTGAATACAGAATTGTGAAATGTGGAATTGCAGCAGCTGAGTTCTGTGGGACTAGATTCTGTCCTTGCCTCCAGCATAAAATTCCTGTGTAGGAAATTTGTCAAGGCATTTACCCACAGATTTTTTACAAATGTGTCCTCACTTTTAAGGAAAGCTTTTTTTGAGATCCTGTCTTCTGCAAAGTGTGAGCCATGAATTGAAATTGAAAATAACAATACACTGAATTTCCTTTTTTTGAAAATTCAATGGTAAGAATCAGAGTTTTCACCTAAATTACATGGAGAATGTTTCCTTTAATTTCTGGGCCCCACCCCCCCCACCCCCATTTGGAGATGAATGATTCTTTCATATTTACTGTTTGTGAGGCATGGTACTATAATGTAATTAAATGTTCATAAAGAAATCAAAACATATCTTCAGAGCAGGGTTTTAACACTTGCATGGAGCCTGGAGCTGTGCTAAATGTCAAAGGATGTTTCCATAGCTGCCTTTCTGATGGTAGTGGCTGTCCTATCCCTTGGGTGGGACTACAGATTCATGGGAACAGAGTGCAAACATTATTAAAGTTATTCCTAACACATTGTCACAATGGCATTTGGTGGCATTTTCTAACTCTGAATGCTTGACCTTGGGATTTCTGATGAATTTTCTGAATAAGCATTGATAGTCACAGTACCTTAACTTATAAATAAAAAATCCTGAGGCATCTAAACAGTGCAACTCTTTTGCATATATGGTCTCTTTTCAGCTGTAGCTCCAAAGGAGTAATTTGTTTTGATTGAACAAGCATTTGTTATTCAGAAATGCTCTGAAAACCTGATCTAATCACCACTGACATAAGTGTTGAGTATCACATTTGCTCACGGAAGGTGGTGGAGCTGACTGTTATGATGTGGCCCTTAGACAGCAGTTTAATTTTTCTGGATGTATATAGTAGTTATCTCAGACAAAGAAACATGCAGTCATAAGGGGGTAACTTCATTTGCTGCCAATTTGAGCACAAAATCCAACAAATATGCTGAAATTTCTGTATTTTTCCACTGTTCTGTAATTTTATAGCCACCTGCAATATTGTTTTGGAGGAACTTTAAATTGTTCCTCCAAAGAGAGCTGATTAAATGAACGTGATGGAAGCAATGGGAGCTAAATGCAGAGTTCTGAAGGTAAAAACACTCTGCCCTTGCCCTTTTGATCCAAACTGTGTCATTGCCAAGCAGAAAGTGATTTGAGAGAATAAGAACTCTTGATTTAACTCAATTACAAGATAAAATGAAACAGCAGGTGAGGAAACTTCCATCATTATGGGAACAATGCTGTCCCTTGTATGTACACTACAGCTGTCTAAATCTCCAAATGAAAGTATTAACTCAGATCAAAGATATTCATACAAATGAAAAGGGAAGGCTGAAACTCAAAGTAATAAAGCAGGTAACTATAGGCATTGACAGTACAATGGTTTGCATTTAAATCAGCAATAGCACTGGTATCCTCTTTCTGGGGGCTGTAACACCTTTCTTTCAAAAGGATTTTCTGAAATATCCAGAAAGGAATCATTTCAAGTGGCTGAACCACTGGAAGGCAGACATAAGACTGCAGCAGTGTCAGGTTGCCCTGATGGAGGCTTTGAAACCCATCCCCTTCTGTGAGAAACACGAAGGATGAACAGCAGGCTTTGCACTGGGACTTAGCAGAGGCACGTTCCTGAGCATTACAGCATTACTGCTGTGACCTTTGACAGCTTTCCTAATTATTTCTCAATGCCCAGCATTTAATCTTTTAGTACCTTTGTTTCCTCCTCTTCTTCTGTGTTTTGGAGGTAAGCCTCAAAAAAAAAAAAAAAAAAAAAAAAAAAAAAAAAAAAAAGGAGAGCCTGTTAGCCTGTTCTCTTCACAACGTGGAAGATAGGATATAGAATCAACATGAAACTTCAGTCCATTTAGCATTAAGAGCTGCTGAAGCCACAAACTCCCTGATTTGTATAAGGTGTTCATTTTGAAGAGGAAAGTAAAACTAAGAGTAACTGCCAGTGAAAAGAAAAAGGAGAGAAAAGGCAGACAAAATATTCAATACCAGCCTGGTGGTCAATGAACATGTTGTCAGTTCTCTGGTTTGCGTGCAGGTAGATCTGCAGAAAACACCACAACGTTTTGAAGGAGAAGGAAGTCATGGCTGACTGAGCAAGCCCCTGATTCAAAAGTGAATGATGGAGTAAACTGTGCATCCTAATGGAGCTGACTTCTGATAAGGATTGGCTGGTGCTTGACAACTTACTTTGTTAATGCAAAGTATTTCTTATGTGATTGGTAGCCTTGAATTCATTTGATAATCATTGATGCTATTTTCAAGTTTTAATTATTAAGTTTAATTAAGAGGATAGTGAGCAGTGTGAGACTGCACAACACAGAGAATTTGTGCCTGAGTGAGGCTTTGGAGCATTGTATGCCCTGCCTGAGAACAATCAAGTACCTCAAAATGAGGTCCCTGGAATACAAAACTAGAGATGTTTTGAAGATCCATGTTGTTTGGTACTTTGGTACCTGATTTAGGGTGTAGGGTGACATGTGCTGGGCTGGAATTTGTCTATACTCTGTGTAACTTCTTCCATCGTGGTTTCTACAGGGTTTCTTTACAACACATGGATCAGCCATTCCTTTCCTTAACATACTTGCAGAAGACAAAGAACTGACCTGATATATTTGTCCTCAACTTGAGAGTATTCAGACCCAGAATTCCCTTCTCCTAATTACTGTGGGGTGGATTTATCCTCTGTTTCTTTGTGAAAGATTGCCGCTCTGCTGACAAAGAATTCACAATTCACTGTAGTAATAGATGGTAGCAAGAGTGAGCACAGTTTTGTAGATTGATGACAAGATCACGGAATAGAGGATACCTGCTAAAAAGATTGCTTATGAATTTCACTCAGGGATTATTTAATTACAAAAAAAATTTATCATCTTATGGACAGTGTGGGAAATGAAGCAAGGGGATGGGAACTATCAGACTAAGGGAAGGTCACTGGTTTGATGTCTTGATTAGCTGCAATGATGGGAATGGACTGGTTTATCATCCAAGAGGATTAAAAAGAGACAAAATAATGCAAAAGAAAACGTAGAAAGTAAACTTAGGAATAAAAAAATAAATAATTTGTTCAGAAAGACGTTAGAAGTCAGTTTTCTTTGGCATTTACTTGATGCGAACCCATTACTTTGTGGAGGGAGTGGGCGTAGGTTAAAGGCTAGTAAATTCTATTCCCATGTAAACTTAAAGCAAGATAATAGAAATCACGTATTACAACTTTTTTACTAGCACAAAACCCTTCTTAATTTTATGACAATGGCCATGGTGTTGCATTATTGGAAGAATTATTCTTTCTAAGTATTGGGCTTCCAGTGCCTGGCAATCCAATATCAGGGCTTCAGGGCACCCTGCCAAAGCATCAGCACACTTCAGCCTGGCTAAGCCCAAAACAAAGACACACTTCAACAGAAGCTCTTTTGACCCTGTTTTCCTGCAGTCCTGCAGTAGGTAGTTGATAAAAGGTCCAGCCTCATAGCTAAAGTCAGCTTTTGGCTTTGGCTTTGCATCCAGGCAACATGTTTGAGAAACTGTTAAGAAGTCATCCCAGCACCCATCAGGGAAATGTGTATTAGCTCAGTAGTCTGAGAACTTGAGTACAACAAAGATGACTGTGCCCTCTTATGTCTGAATTTGAATTCTAGGATCTGGCTTTGAAAAAATACATATTCATCTGAGGTTTTGCACTGTAACGTACAAAGGTTCCTAGAGAGGATACTCAAACCAGAAATGGCAGTAAAATGTATGGTAGGAATGCATAGCAAAAGACTGATACTGCTGAAATGATAAATAGATAGAGGGATATTCCACTGCTGCTGAGGACATGGAATGAGATTTCTAGATTGCAAGATATAGCAAGTATGTACTTCAAACAACCACCCACGGAGCTGTGATGTTTGTGCAGAACATGACCTGCTCATGAGGCAATTTCTTGTAACAGTTTTGGATTTAATTAGGGGTGCAAAGAACAGCTGCACACAAAAAGTACTCCAGCAGAAATAGAATTGAAAATAAAAATAGTATTATTTTAAAACCATGGAAATCTTGGAAAGATTAAAACTATGAGATAGCAGAGATCATGAGCAAATATTGCAGGCAGATGCAAAGAAAAGGGATTTCTAGATTTGAAAGTGGGGAATTGCATTCTAATTCTGCAGAACTGGAGAGAATTTCAGTCAGTTTGCCTTCATGATGTCAAGATTAATATAATTTTTGTATGTACCACATCTGACGAAAACTACCCATTTTGGTAGCTCAGATGCTGTATGGTCTCCTCCATTACAACACACATCTTCACTGGGAAAGAAAGTTATGTTTGATCTTTATCTCTGATTGAGAGGATTGTTCTTAGCTTAAGTCTTGATTTGCTCTCGTGGCAGTAATCTTGAAATCACTGTCGACTTAGACCATTTTTTTCTTCTCCCAAACCCTCCCTTTGAATGAATTTCCTCTCACAAATTTCAGAAAGTAGTAGTAGTAGTAGTAGTAGTAGTACTTCTGTATCTCTTTCCTTACATTATTTCTGTCCCATTATTTTTTCTTTTTGTTGTCCTCAAATCCTTGGTCTATAAATGTAAGTGGATTAAGAATGCTGAAATGAGAGAGCTTTATGCTTTCAGAAAATAATTTTTATCTACTGTGAGAGTACACAATGGCCTTCCTCACAAAAATGTATGAAAGAGGACAACGATTTTTCAGAAAATTTATGTATTCCTGTAGTGTAAACCCTACAGATTATATGTGTAATATCTTTTGAGAGACTGTGATGTTGTCCCTTATCGGCACCTCTGATTTGCAAAATCTTTTTTTTTGTTGCATGGAGGAGAAGGGCAAACACCTGGGAACATGATCAGCCTTGGATGCCAAAGCACGCCCTTAACTCCTGCTGCAGGTGTTTGCCTGCGTTGTACCTGTGATGGCTTTTCGCTTCAGGCCTCCCACATGGCAATGTGCTTTGTCCTCTTCCAGTTCTTCCAGTTCTTTCCTTCTACAGCAGGAAAGTTGCATGAGATATGCTGCCACATAGTTTAGCTGAGAAATACCCAACTGGTAGCAAAATGGTGACAAATGCTGCCCATGTACCCATGCTGCCATAACCACTGAAAACTGGTGACAATTGTTCTTCCTAAGTAAGGTGAAGGAAAACAAGACAGAACGACTTTGAGTGAATTTTCTGGAATTATTTTTCTTCTATATGTAGTGACTTTCCAATAAAATATTATTTTTTTTCAGCTCTCTCTAAAATATCAAGGATTTATTGTTCTTTAAAACTTTTATCTGGATTTTTAATTTCAGTAAAATGTTATGGAAAGAAGATTATATCAGAAGAGAAATCAGAGTTCCAGAAACTGATAATACAGATTTTTTGATAAAACTATTTCATAATTGTATCAGAAACATTATAAAAATTTTCTTAAATGACCACTATTAATGCATTTTTCAATGGTCAGCATATTCAAGATGCCAAAATCAGTGGAAGAATGTTTTCACTCATTTTGATGATAAACTAAATTAGAACATCTATGTTTTCTCTACTGTGACTGATTAAGTTAGTGACTGAAACAACAGCAAATATTCATGATAAAATTATATTAAATGATCTTATGGGAGCTACATACATACAGTTTTCTGCTGTAATATAGTTCTTGCAAAACCACTTTTTAATATATTGTGACTTTGGCATATTAAACCTTACAAGATCTAGTGGTTCTAGTAAATCAGTTTCTGAAGTGCCCCTAGAAGTTCTCTCCAATTTAGGAAAAATGTAATCTAGAAATTTTGCATTTATCTTACACTCTGTTTAGAAAGACACTGAAAAAGATCTGACATGAGCAAAATACTTTTTAAAATCTGCCTTCTTTTCCGTATGAGGCATTGGATGGTTAAAGATAACCATTCATCAATCATCTGATTTTACTCAAGAGGTCAGGACAATGATTCAGCCTGCATTTAAGGCCTCAAGGAGTGACCAAGGCTCCACATTTGGCATCTAGAACATTTAGGGCAGTAAGGGTACTATGGATTCTCTTCCGAATGCCAAGAGCTATGTAAAGCTTTCATTCACAAAAACACTGAAACCGTGACAAATTAGACCCCAGGCTCATCTTGCTCTATAGCATACCTCCAACAGAAGCAGGTGCCCAAGGAGATTAGAAACAGGCAGGAATGCAGTAGTAACTCCTGCCTGCCACCAGTTTGTGGATCAGGATATCACTTGTCAAAGACATTTCCTCAAAGACATTTCTTCATTTGCCTAAATTGAGATGTGTTTCCTTTGTTCACTTTCCCTGGAGAACTTAGAGACTTTTATCAGCAGAAACATCTTGTGGCACCAAGTCCTCCAGCTCCCCAGAGCTGTGAGCAGTGGGAAGAATGAACTCCTTGTTTGCTGTGAGCCTCTCTCCCTCATTGAGGCTTCATAGTTCTGTACTAGAAAAAGCAACAGTCATTCCCTATTCACCTTATCCAGGCCTCTTAAAGTTTTGTAGTCCACATCCATATCACTCCTTGCTCATGTCAAGTCTTAAAGTTTTTGTCTGCCTAGTTGTTTCCCATAGGAAAGTTGTTCAAGAACTTTGAAGATCTTTGTTATTCTTCTATGACCTTTTCTTATTTCAGTCTAGCTGAGCAGAGCTAATTGTCTTTGGTTGGCTTTGATTCATCAAGAAAACAAAAATTAGCTGTTGTTATTCACTGCAGATCTAAATATGTAGGAAAAAAGGAGTTCTACTCGCTTTTCCTGCCTTCCATATAGGCTTTCAGCTTTTATTGTTGTTATAAAAAAATAATTCGTTTCTTTCTAACCAGTAAAAAAAATTATCCTGTTGGTATTTACAACTGCTTCTCAGTTATCCATTCCAGAAGAAGTCAGCTGTTGCCAACAATAAAATATTGTAAATTACTTTTATTATGTTTCAAGTTATATACTTTATTGCAATAACATTTACTAATTAGCAATAAAATAAAAAATTAATACAGTAAAAAAGTATACAATAGCAGAAAAATTATTAATCCCAAATATTTTTTGGTGTTTCAGCAGAAATGAAACAAATTTTTCCAGTGTCCTCCTTGAAAGGCTGTAACCCATAATTTTTAAGATTATTAAATTTTAAGATTCTGCACTAGAATGCCATATAAAAGGCCATGAACCTCCTCCTTGTGGCTTTATATTTTTTAATTCTTAAAAAAACTGCTATAATCTCCCCTTCCCTACTTTAAGCATCAGGAGCACCAGAGTGGTCTCTGGAGCGTCCCTTGTGCAGCCAGGGCTGAGGGCCAGGAAGACAGGCAGTGGTGGGATGGGGGCAGGCACCGCTCGCAGCTTTTGATGTTGCTCTGCATTGTCTCTGAGAGGACCAAGGCCCAGCTCACCCCTCTGAATTACACTCTGGGAAACAGATGCTGAGACCTATGATGGCAAAGTTAGCAGCTGGGAAAGTTTCACATAGTTCAGTGCCCAAGTTCCCTTTTGGGTCTGGGTCTCTCTCAGCGTGTAGAGTGCAGGGTAACAGTTACCACATTCACGCACAGAAGCTTTGATGTATGTCCTGCATCCTGCTTAGCAAAGGATAGGGAGTGGGAGGCTGCCTGGCCTAAAGCCTTTTGAACTATCTCCATGTTTAACTTTTTTTGTGAATGTTCCAGGTATGAAATAAAGCAAACCAACCAACCAAAAACAAAACAAAAAAAACCACAACACCCCCCCCCCCCCAAATCCCACCAGAAAAACCCCAAAGAACCTAAAGAACCCCCCAAAAACCTTATGTTAGAGGGAAGGATAAAAAATAGCAATTTATTATTTGAACAAGTGAAAAATACTGGAAATCAAAGAACTGACTCAGTTTTGAGTAAGATTAATGTTCTTTTCTTCTGATACTGCCTTTAACTCTTGATATATCATGCCTCTGAGAAAAAGTGGTATTGCAGCTGCTGTTAGTAATTATTAGATAAAGGTTGCAATTGTGTGCTTACTTTCCTCCCCCCTCCCCAAAAGGGTCTGATTGTTAAAACATTCTCTGAAGAAGCTGTTTCAAGCTTTTCTGCTATGCTAGACTTCATCTGTGGTGATTAGCAGCCTCTTTCCTTTGAGGATTTAGTGCAAGCAAACTATACTTCTGTGACCTTTCATTTATGTTCTGAACTCTGAAAATTCTTGCTTGGCACAAAAGAAGAAATGCACATGCCAACCTGACAAAAAGAAAAGAGCTTTCTGAAATGGAAAGATATAAATCAGGAAGCAATTCCTTATTCTTGCCTATTTAGATATTCTCTTTTTGTAGCCCAGGGAATATAACTTATCTTTAGAAATTGCCATTCAGAGTTTGCCCTCACAGTTGAGCCTTGGGCATGACACATCAGAAATTTGTTTTCAGTTTGTGGCTCTGATTTAGATGTGCTGTACAGCCTTGTCAAGTGACCAGTGACAAGAGTAAATGGTCCTAACAGAGATCAAAAGATTGACTTTTAAATCTGAGTGAGTCACTGTCAGGATGCTAATTTGAACTGGACACTCTTTATAGGTACAGATTTGTTTTCTCATTACACAGACAGTTAGAATAGATCAGATGAGTTGCCTTGTGACAGTACTTATTTATCTACAGCCTGTATTCCCTATGGAAGAGCTCCAAAGTGGCCTCAGCATTGGCCTCTTTAAAATAAACCTTTTGGTGAAGACTCCTACTTGAAGTCTCTCTGGTGCTATCAGTAAAAGTTATGGCAGTACCTTTCTATTCTTTGTTTGCTTTTTCTTTTCAAATAGGACTGTGCTGGTGAAAAATGAATGCTTTATCACGTGAGTTTGTGGTGCCTATGATGGTTGGAGGGTGGAGGGGAAACACTGATTCAGGCAGGGCTCCTACTTCTTAAAACATACAAATAATAAGCCACGGCCGAAGACTCCAATGGAAATAACATTTTTGAATATGATGAACCACAAAGACATTGTAGCATTGTTAAAGGGTACCAGGAAAGATCACAATGCTCCAGAAAACAATCCTTGTGGCTAAGTTTACATACTGAACCTTTGGTAACTGTAAAAGTTCATCAGTAAAATCTGTGTCCCTTTGGTTTTATGAAGTCAGGAATTTGACTTAACACCTTACATCACTGGAGAGTGGTTGCTGAAATGCGATTTTTGATTTCCAGGATGCAATTACTGGAAATGCAGGAGAATTACTTGGCTGAGCTGAGCTTGCCTCTTGCCATAGGTAACCCATGTTCAGCTGTCTGAAAATGCACTACCACCTCTGATGGTAATAATTCAGTAATTATTTTCCTTTTGGCAGAGCTTTGTTTATGGCAAAACATTTACAAATATCTATTTTACTTTTCTAAGGTCTTATTCATGTTTCATAAGATGACACATATATTGAATCCCTTTCTGGTGGTTTTGTTAGTTGATAAGTTTTTCCATTAACCTGAAAAAGGCTTATTTCCATTCTCCGGTGTTGAAATGAATTTAATTTTTCACAAGTACTTTTCACAAGTATCAAAATAGTTTTATTTTCTATCCTCTCTGATGATTTATAAATATTTCACAGCTTCCTGGTGATAAACCTATTGCTATCTACATTTCTCCTTATGGAGAACAGCAGAATACTGCAGTTAATCAGTTTTCTTTGACACTATTCATAAAAGGAAAAACCATATAAATTAATTCCAACTGACTGTCTCTCATCTAAGAGGGAGCATAAGGCATAACTCAACATATTTCCAGACAATTAAGACAGTGAAGTTACTGAAGTTCAAACACTTCTGCTGTGTGCCTCCACTACAGAATTGAGCTTAACTGGTCCAGGCTAGTCCTGGTAGAACTAGTGTGTGAGAACATGCAGAGAGGTTGGTTGCTGTGGTTTGATAGATAATATGTCTTCCTTTCAACAACACACATTGTCCCTCCTTTCCTAAAACTTCACTCTCAAAACCTAAAATGCTGTGGAATGATAATTCTGCTCCAGCAGGAAATGCTTGCTCATGATGTTGCAGCTGATGCAGAAACAGTCATTTTGACAAAAGAGCTCTGGGAAAAGAATTCCACCTGGTAAAGTGGAAGAAGATTTTTTTAAAAAGTGAAAAAAACCACAAGATAGAACTGGAGAAAGAGAGTACAGAGAAAAAAATTTAACACTAATGTTCAGAAGCAGAGGGACATGGAAAAGATAGGAACAAAGAGACTGAGCTAAAGGGAGAGCAGGACATAAAAATTAATGTGTAAATGTTTTGAAAGGCTTCCAGAGGGAAGGCATGAAAAACAAAAATACATATGAATAAAGGAGATTGAACTGTGTGTTCTGAGGTTTTGAGAGATCAGTTTCATGCAACATGATGAAAATTTTTATTTATAACAGTACACTCTGCCAACACTTAAATAAGTCTGATTTGATTCCATTAACATCAGCAGCTTTCTATGTAACAATTTTCAAATTAAAAAAGTCAGAAAAATCCAGGGGAGTCAGATGACTCCCCTGGAATTCATGGGATATGCAGCCATATAAACTAAAAGCAGAATTGAGCAAGGTCAGTTGAGTCAGTGCCAGTAATAATAATTTTCTGTGCTATTTTGGGATTAGTGTCATAAAGACATGAGGTTTGTTCAAACCTTACTTTGTGGTGTTACTTTCATCGTCCTAACAGGTATAATTTTTTTGAAAAAAATTGTAAATATACAAAAAATAAACCCAAGTCTGACAATTTCTGTTAGTTATGTTAGTAAAACAGTGTAATATGCACTCCGAAGATAAATATTTATGAATCAATTCTCACACAGCTAAGTGATATACACTCATATTTGAATATATAAGCTACTTTTTTCTTCACATTTTTTAAAAATACTACTCATAAAGATTTTATGTGTGCTTTTCCCATGTTTTCCTTTTGGGATCAATAGTGCCCTGAGGGTTACTATGCTCAATTTGCCTTTCTTGCTGGAGGTTGCTGCAGGTCCTAGAGATCATCCCTCTGAAGTGGGAACAAAGGCAACACTTGAACATATCCTTTCTAAATGAAGCAAAACAGTGGGAAAGAAAATTCCAGGCTCTGGGACTGGGGTGAGAGGCTGGAGGGTAGAAAGAGTGTTAACTTCTCTTTATACTCTTTGATACACAGACCAGAGATAAATAAAGAGCAGCTATTGTCCAACAGGTGTACTCTGAGCTAAGCCTCTATCAATCCAATCATCATTGCATTAATGAAGTGGGATAAAGAGATTGCCCTGAAATAAGTGACATAAGTCACTTTTCCCATTCCCTAACAATTTCCTCCCTTGGTTTTCTTTTATTGCAGTGTCCCTATTACTGGATGCCAAAAGTTCAGAGGATTTGGCAGGCTGCTGCTATCATGTGGCAGCCCCCTTTGGGGCACAGTGGATACCTTGTGGGTTTACATTGTGTACGTCCTTTCCACATGCTTGAGTCAGGGCACTCTTTTTATCCCTGCAATGCTGAAACACTGACACAAAACTGCAGCTGGAGCTGTAAAGAACACCACCAGCCCTCAGACCAACTTTATTGGGCAGCAAGGCAAAATTTTACAAAGGAAGGAACCAAAAAGGCAAGAAGCATAGCAGGCTTTTTGATTCCATTTATCAAAAGTGGAGTTTGCCAGTAGGGTTGCAGATTTCACTAACAGTGGGCTTTATTATTCTGCCAATGGTAAGCACCTGAAATACCTCTGATGTGACTTTAAAAATTTCTATTCAGAATATGTCAGATTCTATTATTGTAAGAGAAGATGAAATCAGCTCTTTTCCAGACTCTGCTTGGAGGGATGATTTGACTGTTTGCAGCAAAGTGACAAATCACATCCATTAACTGTAAGACCTTCAAGTGAGGGATTTTCCATATTATAATATATCCATTATAAAAAAAAAAAAGAGGAAACTAATAAAGGAGACCATTAGGAAAATTATAAAAACCTATTCTTACATTTAGTAATATAAGTAGTTAAAAAACTGAGGGCAGCAGGGTGTATAAATCCTTCTCTGAAAGACAATGTATTTGTACTTTAAATGAGGTTGGTAGACAAATCCAGCTGTGGGCATGGATAGATTCTCATTTATTCTATTATAATCTAGAGAACAAGATACTTTGTGTCAGAATTAATTTCATGTATAACTGGAATCCTCTATTTTAAGCTCTACAGTTATTATGAATTTAATCTTTCTTAAGATTAAAAATAATTCTGTCTGCAGCTTTGTTGTACTGAAAGAGGACAAAAAAGTGATTTTTACCTAAATTAAAGATTTGCTTGTCCTTACCATGTCCTTACATCTCTTCAGTCTTGTTCTCATCATACCTGAGTAAATTCAGTTTCCCATAGGCATGAAATCTATTAATGAGTTGGCTGCAGCACAGTCAGGCAATTGCATTCTCTGAGATTCTCTCTGTCTGGGAGAAACAGTAACTAAAGGCAGACTGCAAACTTGAATACAGGCTGAAGGTGTACAAAGTCAGATTTTAAGGAGAAAAGTATAAATTAAAATACAATGCTATAATTTCTATAATAAAAATTATAACATGATGTTAAAAGTATTTCTGAATGCTCCCAGTGATTGAATCAACTTGACTCAGAAAAATTTTCAGCATCACAAGCAAGCATTTGACACTGGAAAATATTTCTGCAGCAGAAGTTATGATGTCAGATCTATTTTTGAGGTACTCATGTCATAGAACTCAACTGTACCTCCATAAATGTTCTGTAAAGAAAATACCATTGTAGGTACTGAACAGACTTAATTTTGTCTGATTTTTTTCTGAATCCTGTTTATGCTGAGGATACACAGAACTTACTGCTTTACAAACTTTTACAAAATATTAAGTTTTAAATTTTATCACAGCTAAAATATGGTCAAATTTTATGAGTAAATATTTCTCTTTTTCCTTTAAATAAAAATTAATTGAAGAGACCATGCCTGCAATGTAGCCTTCAACTCTCTCTGAAGTTGGGAGGATTCTCACTTTGAAGGAGTGGAGTCAGAATAGCTGAATATAAGCTCTGGAAGAACAGTCTCAGAAGATGATGGACTTTAACCTTTATTAGACTAGTGTTGTCCTTTACAGAGTCATGACTGAGATCAGAGTCTGACCTGCAGACTAAGGACAACACTGTTTCTCATGGTGGGAGCTGCTTGGCTAGAGGTAAGCTGTCAATACTGGCAATGATTGGCAAAAAAAAACCAAGAAAAAATGTCGTTGCCAGGATTAAAAAGATTTAAGAAACATTAAAAAGGTTTTAGAAAAGCCCATGGGGTAGAGAAACACCAAGATAAAGCCCCAGTGTGTCCTCCTATAATATGAAATAATGGGGTGCAGAATCTGACTGAAGGTGTGCCTGAAGAAGCTGGACTTGAAACACTCATATTCACACAGAGGGAGAGGATCCCACCCAAGGAGGAGAACTCTGGGTTTTCCTCCTTCTCCTCAGTTACCATAACAGATACTCAAAGGATGATGTGGCCCTTCTTCTCCTCACACCCAGAAGGACCTTGTGTTTGTGGTGGATATGTTAGTGAAAGTGGATTTTCTTCTTCCTGAGAGGTCTGTGGAGTAGCCTCCAAACTGATGAAAGAATTGCAGATTGCTGTTTACAGAAAAGCTGAAGAACATCAGGTTATCACCTGCAGAATGCTGAGCCACAAGAATGCTTTTAAAATACTGAAGGAGATCTGAAGGCACTTTTCAAAGGGATCATATTTTATTTTTCTTCTGCTTTAGCAAAAGAGAGCTTAATACTCCAGGCTTCTACATTCTCTCCCTTCAAGCCACTCTAAGACTCCCAGTCTTGTGGCTAACCTGGAAAACCTGAAGAAAGGGAGGTGCAGGATCGCAGGGTGTCCAAACCCAGTATGATGTATTTAACAATTATGGATCATGCCAGGGAAAAAAAAAAAAAGAAAAATTAATTAAGATACAATGGAGGTTTAAGGAGATCAGCAAGAACTGAGTGCATGACCCAAAATGTTCCTTACCTTCACCCAAGTCACCAACAGAAGAACAAAGTTTATATTTTCAGCACTAACAGATGCCAATTTTAGAGATTTAATCTTCTAAAAAATTTCGTTTGCCTTAAGAGTAAAGTTAAACACAGAGGACTGCATTATGAAAGTCAAGAAAAAAACCACAAAATGATAGAATTGTTTGCTCTGTGAAGAGCACTCTAGCAGATGAATAGGAGATTATCTATCTCTGAATCTATCAAAGCCCTTCAAAGACCCCATAATAAAGAGCCAGCCTAAACAATTTCTGCAAATTGAAATTCCCTTGTATCTGATTTGCCATCTGACTCTACAGAAGTTCAGCCAGAATGAAAGTAGATTCTGATGTTCATATTGTGTGGTGTCTCTTTGAGTTCACTATGAATTAGTTCTCATTTTTTTACTTTCAGCGCAAGCTTAGATGGTAATGTGAAGCATATTGAGGCTAAAATCTTCATGAACTGAACAAGCATAGGAGCTATCTAGAAGCTTGGAGCCCAGACTTATTGTCAGTATTATCTATTTGAAAGTTTAACTGTGTGCTTGCTATTGCAGAAAATATAAATTGAATATTAGGCAGAGATGTGACACTGATAATGCACTTCCTAATTATTTCCTAATGTTATGTTGTTTTGGTATTTGAAATAGCCATTATTTTTAAGTCTTTGGAAAGGACATACCTCAGCAATACTACAGGTAAGGAACTAATGTTGTATTTTGGTTTTTGGTGGCAATAACCACGAAATTTTCCATGGATGCTTGCTGGTAATTTCATCATTGTGTATTCTGGCATCTCATTCACAAGGCTACTGTTTGTAAAATGCCAAATTACAGAATTGTGGAGGTAAAAATTTCACTAATCATCTATTTATAGAAACATTAGCAGACAATTAATTTGAAATAGGGATTTTCTAGAAGGAAGAGTCTGGAGTCTTGAGTGCTGGAGTAAGGGAGTTTGGGAACAAACTGTGAGACAGAACCAGTAGTTGAGGATGAAATAAAGGAGATGAAGGAGAGAGAGAAGGACTGGAGAAGGAATTTCTCAGAGCAAAGCTGGAAGGAAGATAGTTGGAATAGTAGAAAATGACTGGGAGTCTTGCCATTGTTCTTCACTCAGCCCTTCAACAAGATGGTCCCAATAAAGCCCCTCCTGAAGATCATCAAGAGGTAGACACAGGAGATCTCCAACCAAATAAAATCTCCCTCAGACTCTCAATCTGGAAGGTGGCTGTAAGTCACGGGTGTGTTCCAGAGTGATCCTCAGGATGGATCTTGTTCATTTTGTGTCAAAATCCAGTCTGATCCCTTTGAATTCACCAGGACATTTCTGTCTTCAGGTTTTGAGTGAGAAGAGCAATTGCTTTGGATTTGTTTCCTTGGGCACTGCTGGGCACAGAGATATCCAAAAGGACACCCTTTTGTTTTGTGATCTTGTCAGAGCTGCTTCCTTGGGTCCGCTCACCCTCCTCTTCACAGCTGGCCCTGGCTGCCCCTCCTGGAGTGGGGAGCCTGTGGAGTGTGGCAACCAAGTGCACACAGAGCACAACATATGCACAGCCATGCAATTCCTCAGTGGAACCTCCCTGACAAAATGTAATAATCTCTGTACCAGTAAATATTTTAGGTCAAATCCTGGTCTTGCTGAAAAGACACAATCCCTGGTGAATTAATGAAAACAGAATTTTTCATCCTTATGTTCCCTTATGGGTGCATTATATAAGGAGAATTAATTAACTGCCATAGAGTTCAGAGTAGGTCTCAGTGTGATTTGAGTTAAAATTATTGAAAGGAAGGGAAAGGAATTCCTCCTTTTTTTCCCTTATATTTTTAACTGATCTGGCAATTTAATAAGCCAGATCATTTTGATTTAAAAAATAATCTGCTTTAAATAACAACTAATTTTTTAATAATAAATGGGGTAATTTATCATCTGAGGACACTAAAAATACACTGCAAAGTCTGTCAAATGGAATGACCCAAACCTCCAGAAGTCTGGAAACTTGTTAGCAATCAAAGCTGTGCGTGTGAAAGTATTTTTTCATACTTGCCTGGTGTTTTAGTATATGTAATACTCATCTGTGGAACAATAAAGAATTAAGTTAACAATTTATGTTAAATTGAAACAACATGTATTTAAAAAAACTTGCTCAGTCACTAACAAATACACCCACCCACATTCAAAAACTTGCATTTCAGCCATACCTGGAGTTTAAAGTTTGGAACCTGTTTCAGGAGTCTTGTCTGCAATGCTGTTCTTCGCTAATAGTTTGGCTCTGTTTCACTGTGGCAGATCTGCTCAGGGTGAAGAACTGATTGGCACTGATCTGCATTACCTGTGGTAAACATGAGCAAGGGGGTGCTGAATGTGAACAGCTTTCAGCAGAATCAGATCAGTATTTGAAAACCAGCTAGGGTGAAATGTATGGGAGCTTTTGTTACTGTGTGCAGCATATTCTGCTGCTTCATTTTAGTCAGATGTACATCCTTTTTCGCTTTTCTTTGAAAGATTTGGTATAAAACACAAATAAACAAGGCTATCTCTGATTTAATAAATAAGGCCTTGAAACAGAATAATTAAAAGACACCTGAGAAGATAAAAGAGTAAAAAGGAAAGTTGTCAGGGTAGATCAAATGGTGTTGCATTTTGCTTCTTGTAAAAGATCTGTATCCTGTTCAGTGAGAGCTGCTGTCTTTCAAGTTACAGCCTGCTGTTATCCTATCCCTCACACAGGTTTTGGTTCATAACCAAACTCTTCAGACTCAGGCAAACACTAATATTACATAATTATTATTATTATTATCTCTTGCTATCAATAGCACTTGCTAGCTTGATATCTCATTGACTCTGGCCTATAATGATATTTACATATATTTCTCCATAGTGTGTAAGTGAATATCAAACCACTGAGACAAGTGAATACCTCAAGAAGAGCTGTACGTCTGACTTGCAAGACACAATCAATTGCTTCTGCCATACCATCATCTCTCATGCTTCAAAATCTGTTTCAGAAGGGGTTTTTTTCTTCCATAAAAATGCAATGATAACACGGACAACAAGAAATAGGAATTCTGGTGATATACTCTTGGCTCACCTTTTCTGTATCTTTTGACAACAATGAAGTCTTGCAGTAGAAGCATAAAAAATGTTTGTCACCTTCTTTGCATATGCTGTTAGAACTGAATTATTTCAGACAAAAACAGAAGACAATCTAAATCTGTCAGAGGAATGAAAGACTGAATGACATGACAGCTGTGAAGTTCAGTAAGCACCATGAAAATAAACTGTTCTCAGGGAGTACTCAGTACTGTTTCCAGAAATTAGTACTATTATACTATACCAACATACCAATCTAAATTCTTTTAGGTCATGAATAAAAAGACACTCTAGAATAAATCAAATAATGCTAGCAGAACAGAAGCTGATGTCACCACAAGCAGAGCTGCCTGCATTTCTTAGAAGCTGTGAGATTTGTGAAAGCTGGGACAAGGACAGTTTCTTGGAAATGGCAACAGCAAAGACAGCTACAGCCAAGAGTCAGTAGATTTGGTAAACTATCAGAAAAGGGACTCTGCTCTGTGCCCTGATTTTCTTTGCAAGCTGGATTGCAGGGTAATGGATCAAAGTGCCTGTTGCACTGTAGCTTCACTCAACCAGAAACATGAAGGGCACTTCTATGCCAGTACCAGTTCCAGCTACTGCAGAGCCAAGAGCTGCTCTTTAGCCTGACAACTTGCAAAAGCTTTTCAGGAGCCAGGCTGGCTGCAGCAAAACATGCCTTCTTCTCTGTGGAACAGTGTGTGTCCAGCTGTGTGACCAAGCTCAGACCGCAATTTGGTAAGTTAAATAAAGTTTGGAAAGGGCATCAGTTTTTCTGAGCACCAGACAGCTTTACTACACTAAAGGATTGCATTAGTGAATGGGTGAATGCAGAGCAATGATAGAAGGAAGTAACACTTCCTTCAGCACACACATGACTGTCATATTAAAAGACACAAGCTCATTTTTGTTCACGTCTGCACATCTTAGATTTCCACACTTTATTCACTAAAAACTTAAACATTATACATGTTTTAATAATTTTCAGCTAGAGGGTTAAAAAATGTTTTCACTTTTCTGCTGTAACTCTATTAGCATGTACAAGTTGCTTTGACAGCCCTGAAAAGTGAATTCTGAACATCTCCAGAACAGGTACAGCACAGTCAGAAATGACACATTTTTTTTCCACATTGCTGCAACTATAAGTTTCAGCTGCTGTTGAAACAGAGTACTTCTAGGAACAAAAGAACAGTTTAATCTCCATGTTCATTCAGTTTTTGGCCTCTGTAAAGAGACTGCCAAAAAAGTTGCCAATTAGTGCTAATTGTGAAGAAGGTTTTTGTGATGTGTGATGTGCAATGTGCACCCTTCTCCACTGAAAATTGGATTACAACCATCAAACTCATTTCCTGTGCTGCTGATATATTTTATTTAGGTCACCAGCATTTCTGCCGTTAGCCTTTTTAAAAGTAGTGCCTGATCAGACACAAAGAGAACAGAGGTTGAAAACTCATCATTATAACAAACTCTCTATTCTCTCAATGTGTTAGATGCATTTGGGGAGGTTTTGTTAGTTGAATTTCCTCAACCACAATACACAAAAATACAAAATAAGACTTCAAGAGTCTTTCAGTTCTCATGTGGTTATGTAATAATAACATTAATATAAAGGATTTCCATTTTTAGACATCAAGCCCCTGACAGATGTTTTTGGATCTAGTTGCATTTAGTTAGTCTTCATTATTATGGCACACTTTGATCTGGAGAATTCTTGTCTGTGATCAAATGTAAAATGAATTTAGATTCATTCCCTTTCATCTCATGTGAGCAAGACGTGTGAACCATTTACTTAGCCCTGCGACTCTGTATGATGAGTATTGTCTTTTTCACTGGTTCCTGGTGAGATTTTTTTCTTCTTCTGGTAGATGAACCAGCTCCTTTATATGATCTTACAAAAGACACAGGCAGAATGTCACTTCACATTTGTCAAGAGCATGCCCCACAATCTCTTTAACAAGTGATGTTTTACAATGTCTTGCAGGAGATTTTTACAAACTGATGTTAATTAGCCCAGAAAAAAAAAAAATAGATAGCAATTAAGGCATCAAAACTGTTTTTAGAAAATCTGAAAGGTTTTACTCAACTTTGGAGAGGTAGATGTTATGAAGGCTAACACAACAAAAGACCCCTTAACTCATCTCCTTATAACTAAGCATTGCAACAATCAGACAAGAAAGTTTACCCTTGTTTAGGAGACTTTGCTGATACTATTAAGGCTCTACAGAGTGTGCTGAAAGAGTTTTTCAGTAATATTAGTTCATTTGTTTTCACAGGTTAGCACCATCTCATTATCATAGCTTGTGTCCATTTCCTATACTTTAACATTGTTATTACAAGGAATACGGAAAAGGTACACAGGTGAAACAAAAGTGCTTTTCCTCTCATACTTTTACCATCAGTAGTTTAAAATGAAGTTTTACTATATGTCAACCATTTAAATTCTGAACTCTCCATTTGTCCATAATATTATCTTTAACCTATTAGAAATACTAATGCTCATAGAAGCTTTGCAGAAAAATTTCTAACATATTTATTTTGTACATATGATTTTTGTTACCCATTTATTTGCAAACTATATTACAACAGACATTTGTGCCTTAGGCCAACATCTTTAAAAGTGAGATACTCTCATGGACTAAAATCCTCCAAGCATTTAAGCATACACATAATCCATAGATTTAAATAGCCCCCTACACAACAGAAGGGGTGCATGCACAGCCCTTGCAGGAGAGACACCTTTAGACAGAACAGGATGGGTTCAAATGTCTGGTCCTAGGTGCTGTAAGAAGTTCAGCTTCAGCTGAGATTGATTTCAGTAGCCCAAACTGAGGCTGGCACTGCTCAACACCTCTGTCATTGTGGATTTCAGAGGAGGGTTTAGTTATATTCTTTCTGTGTTTGTCTTGCTTACGAGGTCCTCAGCTTCCTTCAGCACGGGGTGTCAGCCCAGTTCTCAACTCTGCAGCGCTGCCTGGAAATCAGCACCTCTGCCAAACCTGTTGAGTGTCAGCAGCAGGAGCAGGGGCCCTCACACCCACCCATCCCAGGCACCCCCATGCCCCTGCGTCCCGCTCACAAGGTGATGACTCCCCATTGGAGCTGAAACTCAAAGTGAGCTTGAGATTACCCTAGACTGTCGGAACTGTATTTCACACTTCTGGGATTGAGCTATGGCAATATGCCAAATGTCAGGACCAAAAAGGAGTATAATTTTACGTGAAGATATATTTTTTGCCCAAATTCTTAACCCTTAATTTGGAAGTATCAAATTAAAAGGATTATCTTCATGATAACAGCAGCCATTTACTTGAACATCTATACGATGTTTTAGTTTTAATCTCAACCCATGTTTATGATATCTTTGCTTGTTTTTAATGTCAGTTTAGTGTATTTGAAATACTTCTTAAAAGAAAACTACTTTAATGCCACATTATACTGTAGGTTAGGAAGGAGACATAAAGTTTATGAAATTCTTAAAAAAAGATCTATGAAATCAATAATTGCTGAATTGACCCAGTAGTATAAGCCTGTGGAAGGCTAACTTCATCTTTTTGGCCCCTTTATATCTGTGTGGGGCCTGCTTCTGGAAAAACAGAGATATTGCTGAACAGTCTTTTAGAGTGAAGGGATTTAGAAAGCAATTGTCACAGCTGACTGGACTGCACAAGCACAGGCCAGGGATGCATTGTGAGGGTGAAGGAGCAGTTTCTGAAAATATATTACTAAATAGCAAAAGGTGAGTTTTGTTTCACAAGGAGAAAGATAAAAATATTATAAGCTCTCTGTTGCTGTCCTTTTGGTTGACCATAAAGTGCAAACAAACTTCCAGTCTGAGTGAGAAGTGACAATAAGTATGGAGAATTCTGTAAACTTTTGAAATTTTGTTGTTTTTGAGAATAGATGGCTCAAATACAACATGAAGGAGCTGATAAAATCACCATGTTATCTGAGACAGCCCAAGAAAGCACCCACAGCATATTGTTGTTGCTGAGCTTACATGGAATTATATCAAGCCATGGTAGCTGATTCCCTTGCAAATGAATAGGATTACAGTATCTGTCCAAGGCAAAGCTGTATTTTTTCTTTCTTATTACTTTGTAGAACTTTCTTCTGTTTTGGCTGGAATTCAACTCAGTGAGTCCTTCTCCCCAAGCTAAAGTTTCAGCAGCACACATTATACAGAGGGTAATATGCAGCTATTACTAAAGGCAATACTTAAATGTAAAGAAATAAAAAGATACGTGTGGTATGTATAACCAAGCTTATTGGCACATCATTGAAATACCTTTCATAGGCTCTTTTTACTTAAGTTATGTGCACTAGTAAAATCTTAATATCAAACCACCTTAATCCTATCATTGCCTTTTAAGCCATTTTCTGTTGGAATACAAATTCCATATGTCAAACATATTCCATTATTTCTATTTGCTTTCTGATTGACCGAAAAGCCTTAGCCAATTTTTTCTTAAGACAAACAGTTTTTGTCTCTGAGGTGTTGCTCACAAGTAATTGTTATTAATATTAATGTTGGGTAAATGATTAATTCCTCTGGATGGCAGTAAAGAGGCTGATGTTAGGGGAGTTTGTTCACATGGGATATTTGTAAGCCACATTGTGTTGAACATTACGTCAGGCACTTTGAATTCCCAAATGTTGCAGTTCTGGGATAATAGGAAGGCAGGGAATCTCAGTCTTAAACTGAAATGTTCCAGTCTTCAAGAAATATTTCTGGCCCAAACTTTCTCCTAATAAATCACAACCTTCCTGGCTTGCACACAATTCCGTAGGTTATGGCCAAAAAATTTAATGCTACTTGAAATCACTTAAATGTCATGCATGCTTTCCCAGCATATGTACAGAATAAATTGAAACAATCTGAAAATCAGCCCCCAAAATGGTGGATATGTCTGCTATATCCTATTGCTTAGGTGACTGATGGGCTATTTCAACAGTCAAATTAATGGCCCAAAAGATCAACCATTTAAAAAATGAATTCTGCATTTTGAGTAGCATTACATCCTGGAGAAATGAATACACAAAGGCTACTTTGCAGCTGCGGAAAAGATTGCAAATAGTTTTGTTCTGCCAGCAACTGCCAGCCAGAAAGGGCACGCAGTGTTATGGGTTCTTGTTCTGCATGGCCGTGGTGACATTTTTTGTGCATAACAATAAAGCGTTATGCTTGTAGACAAATTTCATTCAAAATAGTAGGGCCCACAGAGGGCCCTTAGTTTCATCTCATAAAGGGGGATAGCAAGAACTGTGGGGCAGGCAGACAAGGAGCCTTTTGGTGCTCATGAGCATGTTGGATTAGTTCACTATTTTCCTTCAGTTGCAGGATGTTGGGATTTCCCCTTCCTTGCATTTTACGGGGAAGAAGGAAGTTCGGTGACTGGCAAATGTTATCATCTTAGGCAAGGAGGCCCTCAGAGAGCATTGGGGCTGTTGTGCTGAGCCTAGAAACAGTGTTTTCTGCAGCTTCTCCAGAGACACCTGCAAGAGGCAGTGTCAAAGGCCTCTCAGGGATACTGCTAAGCTTGAAGAGAGAGTTGTAGCAGGCAGGCATTTTATATTTCAACGTTATAAATCTCTAACAGCAAACCTCTGTTCCCAAAGGAAGGGGTGATGCATCAGTTACTGCCAGTGAGCAATCATCCAATGGCATCAGCCATCCATGCACTGCACAGTGCAGGGATCCAAAAGGCAGGTTGGGATTTTGCTCAATGTTGGCATCAGAGTAATTCCTATCCAGGAGGAACTACTGGAGAGTCTGAATTCTTCCAAAGAGCATATCTCAGAGAAATCTCAAAATTCATACAATAATATGCAGAAATAGACCTGTCTTCTACCTAGAATTACAGCTAGGCAACACTTCACTTCTTCTATTGCTTGGCTTGGGAGAGCTTGCCTTTTAGAGGAAACCTCAATCAGACTGGGGAGAAACACAGGCAAATTGATGAAAATCTGACACTCATTTTTGCATATCTGTTTATGTTACTGTGTAATCCCAGCAGTCATTCTTCAGACTCTTGCTAGGAAGGTCCTATGGAAGAAGGTTATTTTCTCTGTCTTTAGGCCTGGTCTGGTTTCAGCTGTGATGGATGGATGGATGGATGGATGGATGGATGGATGGATGGATGGATGGATGGATGGATGGATGGATGTACGTACGTATGTATGTAGTCATGCATAAAACTTTTTCTAGTTGGGCTGTTTTTAATGGGATATAGTAGGCAGGGTTTCTACAGTCACCCATGAAGATTGGTTCATCAGCTGTCAGTGTCTGCATGTAGAAAAATTTAGGAAATGGTTTTGTCTGTTTACTCAACAATCTACAAATCTATCAATATCAGCTTCTGACACAATTTCCAGAATTACTTTTTTTTTTCATAAAAATTGAGAGTGAATTAAATGCCTACAAACATCTTCAGTATGGCACCTTTCTGAGCTTATTTGCTGGTCCTAGTTCCTTCTGCAAACATTGCCAGGACAAGGTATCTCTTAATTGCTGTTGGAGTGGGATTACTGCCTATCATTCAGTATAGCATTCTTTGGCTGTTCCATTTAATTTTTCTGCTGCCACAATATGGGCAGCATTATTTCTCTTATATAGATACCTCATGACAAGGAGGGGAAAAATGAACATATGCCAGTGCATCCTTTTCAGCCACTTAAAATAATGGTGTAGAAAAGGTGCAACAAGGTATCTCACACTTACGTAGATTGTTTATACTATTGCTGTCAGAAAACTGTGGAAATTCTACCACTGTTCCAAGTACTTTCCCAATATTTTAGTCTTCAGCATTTTAGTCCTCAGCTTTTCAGAGTCTCTTAAGGCTTTCCCTTTTCTAATGGAAGCAGCTACTTAGAAAAGTAACAGCTAATCAGAGAAGAGAAGGCTTTGGGGTGATCTAATTGCAGCCTCCCAGTACCTGCAGGGAGTCTACAAGACAGAGGGAGAGAGACAATTCATAAGAGCAGCTTGTGACAGCACCAGGGGCCAATGGCTTCAAACTGAAAAGAGAAAGTTTAGATCAGTTATTAGGGGAAAATTCTTTACCATGAGGGGGGTGAGGCACAGATTTACAGAATTACACAGAATTACAACCATACAAATCAGGGCTTTGGATCTCACTGAAGCACATTCCTCCCATCATGCATGCCGCCCCAACCTGCAGTGCATTCAAAGAGGGGTGTGAAAGTGGTCTTGCTCAGGCTAGAAGTACAAATTAATGTATCTCTCCAAAGAATGCAGAGCCACATACCTCGCTCCCTCTTCACTTTAACACCATTTCTGAGATCCACACACACTATGGTAAGTGATATAATAACAAGGTGTTGATGATTTAGCTAAAGACATTTGTGGGAAAGGTATGTTCCTCTTAGGTTCAAACAAAGTCTCCAACTCTGTGAACAGTTTTCCTGCAGGCCACATAGCATACAAATGGTAGGGCTTCAAAATGGGAGTTTAAATTAAGTTTGAAGTTCTGGACAAAGATCAAATGCAAAAGCATGTTGCATTTAAAGTGTAAGCCTTTGAACTGACAGTTTAAAATGTGAAGTCCTCATATCTAGACACCTTTCATGGCTCTGCCACAGTTTCCTTGAGTGAAGCTAAGCAGTCAAAGTCATTCAAATCATGAAGTGTTACAGTGTTTTGATCTCTGAAATAAGGATAATGACACCTGCTCATCGGGAAGGTTGTGATGATTAACATTTCACTGAATCCTTTTGGAATCTCTAGATGGAATTTGATATATAAATATGCAGTGATCACTGTTGTAACTGGGTAATTTATTTACTCTCAGGGGATGCTACAGTTATTGTTTAGATACTACTTTGTCCCTTTTGTCTTTGTTTGCAGTGGCTCTTTCTGGCTATCTTGGACTGCAAACCCTATCTACCTTAACGAGGAAGTTTGAAGGAATGCCCCTCAGCTGTTATCAAAATTTAAAAAAAAAAAGTTCTTTCAGCTGTTAAAGAAATTGAGCAGGAGTATTTGGCACTTGGTTTCTAGCATGCATGTGCAGTAACTGCCACCATGAACTGCTGTTTTGTTAAAGACAGTTTAAGATCCAAATTCAGTTATCTTTTCATAAAGAAGTATATTCTCCTTACAAGAGAAAAAAAGAGTGGTTCTGGTCTTTTTTTGGCTTGTATCAAAAGCTGTTTCCACATCACAAGCTAAAACAAGATAAGTTTGCTCACTAGCATGGTCTTTGTTTCATATACCCTCCATCTACTCTGTTGTTTTGGTGAGTCCCAGCAGTCAGACTGATATAGGAAGCTTTTCCGTGTCTTGTTCTTGACAGATCAAATCAGTCTTTTGGTTTGTGAAGATAAAACAAAAGAGACAGCTCTGACCTTTATGCTCTTTCACAAGAAGTGGAAAAGAACCAGCTAGCACAAGTTTAAGAAAAAAATACAGAGCCATGTATTTTTTTTTGTCTTTTCTCCTAGAGCTTCTGTCAGTCTAAAGTTCCAAAGTATCAAATACTTATTTACTTACTTTCTAGTAATGTACACAGCTGTGGTAGGAAGACCTTCTTTGATTACTTAGTATTGAGACTTTACAAGGCAACTTTTGCAGGATCCTGTTGTCATTATTCTTAACTTTTCCAGACTTTGGGCTGATTATATTTCAAAAATTTCAAATAAAACATTGTAGCCATCTCTGATACTTTGATTATGCAAACAATAAGTTGTTTTGTACCTGCTGACAAAGTGCTGCTCACCTAAAAGAAACTTTCTTGGAGCAAAGAAATTTGATATATCATAGTGGATTTGCCTTTGCATTCTTCCAGATTTTGGCAAATTAGAAACTTCTGAAAATTCAGACTGCACTAGACTTCCACAATATACAAGATAGACCCTTTACAGGCTTTTGCCAAATGAAATTTGCTTTATTTCTTTGCAGCTTCTGTGCTGATTAAATTGCAAGTACACCATCCTCACTTTTCCTAAAAGGATACTAGATAACTCCTTCTAGCATTTGGTTTACTAACAATGCAAAATAAGTTGGAAAAAGCTTTTCAGCCTTTTTTTTTTTTTTTAGCAGAAAGAAACACAGGTCTGTTAAAACTATCAATTCAAACTGGAATGGCTGTAAGGAATTCTCTCCACAACATAGGGAGATTTTTCCTAGACCTGGTTTCTGCTGTACCTGGCTGTGCACATTCCAGTCAGGCTCATGGGGGCTGAGGCTGTTCAGGTCTGCTCCCTGCAGGAAGCAGAGGCTGGATCAGTATTTATCTAGCAAAAGGATTCATTCAAGCTGAGGAGTTGTATCCTCTGTCTCTGGTATCAGCAGCCTCTCTCTAGCATAGTCTGCTTGCACGAGCACAGGGATGGGGAATGCTGCCTGATCCCTGTTTCTGCCACCTCTCTCTGATGATTCAAAACCAACAGCAGTCTGTGACAGCCCTTCACAAACATCAGCATCCATTGCAGAGCTCCTACACTCTCAGCTGAAGGCATCAATGAAAATGCCTAGGAGTGCCAGGGATTATAAAAGCAGCCACATTCACCCTGCCTGTATTAGGGAGTCTGAAACCAGACTTTGAAGACAGTGGCTCTGAGGGGCTAGAGGAGCAGTCCCCTGATGGCAGAGGGTCCCCACTGCTGCTGGCAGTGTCTTCTGTCTCTCTTTATCTGGTTCTGCTCTGAGACCCTCCCTCCATCACCTTTTTTCTTTTGCCCTTTCCCAAGACACAAGTGAACTAATTTTCCTTCCTTCCTTCCTTCCTTCCTTCCTTCCTTCCTTCCTTCCTTCCTTCCTTCCTTCCTTCCTTCCTTCCTTCCTTCCTTCCTTCCTTCCTTCCTTCCTTCCTTCCTTCCTTCCTTCCTTCCTTCCTTCCTTCCTTCCTTCCTTCCTTCCTTCCTTCCTTCCTTCCTTCCTTCCTTCCTTCCTTCCTTCCTTCCTTCCTTCCTTCCTTCCTTCCTTCCTTCCTTCCTTCCTTCCTTCCTTCCTTCCTTCCTTCCTTCCTTCCTTCCTTCCTTCCTTCCTTCCTTCCTTCCTTCCTTCCTTCCTTCCTTCCTTCCTTCCTTCCTTCCTTCCTTCCTTCCTTCCTTCCTTCCTTCCTTCCTTCCTTCCTTCCTTCCTTCCTTCCTTCCTTCCTTCCTTCCTTCCTTCCTTCCTTCCTCAAAATTTAATTTTGCTTAAAAATTGTATAAATATTTCAGATGTTTTATTCCAGAAAAACAGGAAAATGAATAGGATTAGAATAAAGAATTTTTCACTAATGAAATACTTAGTCACATTTTAAAAAGCAGAATACTTGTAATGAATGCTGTTATGCATTTATCTTGCTATATTTCATAGTTGTTTATGAAAACTAGGTTTAGTATATTGGGTGGTCAATTAAAAATAAAAGGTTTTATAATTTAATCTTTTCTACAGTGCTGCAAGTAATTTTGTGTCTTACACATGCTTTTTTTGTCTCAATACAAAATGACAGCAAATAGGTATTTTAAAATAAGATATATTCTTCAATAAGCAAGTTTTAGCAGCTTTGGGAGCACATTTTAAGCAAGTGCAAAGTTATGTTCTGGTGTTTCTTCAGGACACTTTCTTCTTGACAGTGTTTTATTTTACAGAAGTGTAGAAGAAGTGACAGGTTATTGTGTATACAATCATGGCTAATTTTGAACTTCAAACACTCCTCTGTGATCTTAAAAGCTTTTCATTTGTTCATAGGCATGTGTTTGTACAAGCCCTGTGCAACATCTGTACGCTGTTTTAATAAATAGCTATAGTGTTGGCTCTCACTACCAAAAAGTTTAATTAGATCTGAAAGGTAATTTAAGCTCTTACATGACTTCAACGTGGATGAGCACCATCACCAATGGTCCCACTTTAAATTGGGAGGTGCAACGTGCTATGGCTTTCTCAGAAAGGTGTTGCATCCCCAAATGCTGCTGAGATTGGTAGGTTTCAAGGTAAACAGCATTTCAGAAGATGTGCTCAGATTGAACTGGGAGCATATGGGAACTTGGAAATCCAAGCCCCTCATGCAGTCTGGTGCACTTGGTGAATTTTGTGCTCAAATACTTAGCTGATCATTCAATGATATTCAGTCAGTAGGAATAGAGTAAATTTTTAAACAATGATCAAAATTTATTGCTTCATTGAAACTATATCTATTTATGTAAACTGGTAAATTCAAAACTAATTCTGTCCAAGCAGAAATGCATTATCTCTCTGAAAAACATGTGAGTGCTTTTAGGGTTCTTTCCCACTTAATTCAATCCCATAGTCCATGACGTTAGTTGTAGAAGTGCTGCTCCTGTGCCAGGAGCAGCACTGAGCCAATAAAATTCCTTTTTGTGTGGTTTCTCCTGTGGATCTGTCCCAGTGCCCAAAGCACAGAGCATGGGGTGAGGCTTACAGTAATTCCTATTTATAGCTGCTGCTTGTTCTGTGAGAGAGCAAGCAGGGAGTGAAATGGGATATATCTGTCCAGTTTGGTGGTTGTAACCTTTCGAGGAGACAAAAAGTGAGCATGGCTTGGGCTGCTGAGAAAGGGACACAATGCTTGAATCTTCAGCAGGTCACCTGAAATGAGGTGGGGACACTTGCAGTCCACCTCCACTGCCCACTGCCACTTGATGTTTCACATTTAATCTGTCTTGCTTTTGCATTGGTTAGTGGATGGCAGTTTTTGATAAAATGTTTCATTTCCAAGTTTCATCTTCCATCTCCTCCTATCAAAGTGCTTTTTGACACATCCCAAAAGGAGCAGTCTTAACTCGTAGTTCAGATTTTGATACAGATGAGCCACTACCAAAAGTACAACAGCTGAGATAATCCCTCTCCCTGCACTAAAAAGACTAGGTAAAAACAGATATTCATAAAGCAGCTGTTTAATGTCTATTTTATGTGATAAGGCTCTCTTGATTGATTGAAAGTCTATAATTTAAAAAACCTAGCAGTGATGTAGGAAAATGTACTTATTCACTCTACATGGAGATCATCTCATCAATATTTCTTCCTAGCTGCTGAGACAAGTCTGCTGTCATTGCTCCAGAAGTGCTGTAGAGTATCTGAGGGAACTGTGAGCACGTTCTTTAGCTGTGCTCTGAGTCATGATGCTATGCTCCAACCTAAAACTGACTTGACTAAACAACATATCCCCTTCTGGCAGGATCTCAGGGCTGTTGCTCACTGTCACTGCTTTAGGTTGGCACTACAGCTCACTGTCTGTCACTCCTTTCTGTGCACTGAGAGGAACAGGCCACGCTGCAATCCTTCTGGCTGCTGCTCTTTTTGGTGGCACCAGACTGCTGATCCCCCAGCATGAGTGTTTTCCCCCTCCATTTTTGTGTATACAGGAGGATGTCTTAGAGGAGAACAAAGTCCTTCCGTTTGGCATAATGGTTGGAATTAACTGCTCCCAGCAGAGACAGTTTCATGCCACTCCTCTATCTTGATATCTAAAGAGAGAACTTTCAAAGTGCCAGCAGGAGTTTTTCAGGGCAAAGATAAGTCTGAGTATTTTCGTTGATGTGTGCTCATTGCTGCTTCACTTTGCACAAAGGATTTCACCACAAGAGAAATCTCATCTTTCTGCGTATCTCCCTGCAGTAAATCAAGGAAGCTCCAAATGAGAAAAAGTGCACACATTGATTTCAAGAATCTGACAATTTGGAAGGAAATATTCACTGCATGCAACCTGCCCTGCCTTTTAATAAGGGCAAGAACAGTATGCTGTCATCCTGCCTGGCCTCCTGCCCTCTCATTCCTGACATGGATGGCCAGCGGCTCTGTGCCTGATTTTCACCTCCACCCTGATGCCAATCCACCTTACCAGCCTTCTGTCAGGTCACTGGGGTAACTGCTGATCCCTCTAATCTCCTGCCAGGCTATTTTGTTGGCAAGAACCCATGGTGGATATATGACATTTGGTCTACTTTTACTTTTAGACTGCTCGCAAAAGGACACCGCTTTCCAATTCTCTAATTTTAGGACCTTTCGGTTTCATTCAAATTTGAATCTTTCTGCTGCAACCTAAATTTTGCTACACCCACTTATATAAAAAGTACATTAACTGGGGTCCAGAGAATTTAATACAATAATGCTACCTAGGAAATACTCTTGTCTAAAAAAAAAAACCAAACCACATAATTTATTTTTTCATAAAGTTTTTGTTTTATTTTATATTTTGATGTTTTACACAAGTCTAAGTACATTAAGATATAAAAAAATAGATATACACGGATTTGTACATGGATATAAAAATGGGTTTGCAAACGGATGTATTAAAAAGGGGTGATTGCAACTTGCCAGTGTATAGGCAGAGGCATTTTCAGAAACTGAAAGATTTTGTAACAGAAAGTGGAAAACTAGAGAGAATAAGCTAAGCAAAGCTGAAGCAACATGATCCCTAATGCTGTACTGCTACATGTATGATAAACCGTTCTCATTGATAATTACTACACCATAAGAGATCTTCCCAATATATACAGATTTAGTAGTTCAAGGATGTATCTGCTGCCCTGTAGATTTTTCCCCATGGTTCACATTCTAGCTATTTTATTGCTTACTGAAAGGAATGACCCGAGTGAGGTAGACTTCTGATTGTCTATCAGTCCGTCACAGTCAGTCTTGGCAGCTAATAGTTTCCACCTCTAAGACACTGTAATAGGGTTACAGGTAATTATATTTAAGTGTTCCTCTGCCAGGTATCAGATGATAGATCTGTCTGTAAATGAAAATTATATCAGACAAAGGTTGCTGAGCTCACTTGGTAAGTATGGTGCAATTCACAGAAAGGTTTAGTCCTGGATGCTCTCTAAATGTGGAAAGAAATAATAATTTTCCAAATTGGAATAAGATGCAGTAATAATAGTAGTATTATGCAAGCAACACAGTTTAGTTTCTATTTCCAGACAGATAATGTGCTTGCCATGTTCCTGAGTCTTTTACTACACCTGAAATATTATATAATTCATTATTGAGTGAAGACAAGAGCATTTGTTGTTTGGGCATTTGGTAATGTAAGCTCTGTCCAAGCAGAGTGCTAAAATCTCTAGAAAATGTTTCCGTATATTATCAAAAATGATCTTTTAGCAAATAAAGAACATATTTATCAGCAAAATCCTTTAGAAACAGAAGTTTAAAGAAAATTCCTTATTGAAAATGGAGTTACATTTTTTGGAAAATGCATTATATATAAAAAAATCATGGAGGTACATCTATTGCATTTTTAAAATCTGTTTATTTGTATGCTTACTGAATATATAAGCACATGAACAGCAAAAAAGGAGAAAAATGTATATAAATATAAATATAAATATAAATATAAATATAAATATAAATATAAATATAAATATAAATATAAATATAAATATAAATATAAATATAAATATAAATATAAATATAAATATAAATATAAATATAAATATTATAAGTTAATGGATTCTTTAGAAAATGGGGATTACAGAGCAGTTGACATTATGTCATTGATGAAATCTGGTTGGATATTTTAAAATAAAATTATCTTGTTGCAATGCATATAGAAAGAGGGGAGTTACCAGGACGGTCCTTCATGGCAATCTGAGACTGGAGAAATTTGCAGGCACAGATGGTGTGTACACACAGATTCACTAAGTCTAATGACAGAACAATCTCAGGGCAATGGTCATTAGGCAGCCTTCATACTAATTTTAAAGAGGAAATAATAGCTTGAATATTAGAAAAAAGCCCTAAGGAAAGCAGCTAAACAACACTCATATGTACAGTGATAACTTTATGAATTTAAATTACTTGTATAACTTGAGACACCTTAGCTAGTTAAATTATTTCTGAAATTACTTGTAAAAATTGTATTTTTCTCTGTTAAACTTTCTGATGAGGACATTTTGCTTTTTATGAAAAGCTTGACTGATGCCACCACCTGCTAGCTTGGGATCATTGTATCAGATGATTTCCTTCCACCACCTGCTGTATGGAATAGAGATGGAATCCAGCTGATGTTTTGACATTCTGGTGACAAGATCGTAACTGTTTCTGTAGCCTCTGTTTTAATCTAGGCATTTCCCCTGGGTTATTCTGCTCATCTTAATTAGTTAAAAGTTCTGCAATTATTAATTTTAAAAATTGGAGTCTGGTGACTGTTTTTAAGAATTATGCTTTTCTTATTTACAATTCAGGTTGGTTCCACATCCAAATACCAAAATTACTTTAGATCTTTTACTTTTTTAATCAATTTGTTCTTGGATTAGTATAGGGTTAATTACCAATAAAATGCCAAGCCATGGAAAATGTCATAGTATCTGTAGTAACACCTCATTATGTACAAATTAGGATGTAGAATGTCCATGCCTTCTAGAAACAGAAAGAAGCAGCCATTCAGAAATGACCATTACTATTACTATTTTTGCCTGAACAGTTTCAAAGGAATGCAAGCATGACAGAACCATGTATAATTTCTCTCTGTGAGCCCTGATTTGACATGGCCAGTTTTAAAAAATGGCTAATTTCTAGGTAACTCACTATATACACTTACCTACAGTTTCTTGCTTTATAGCAGCACTTTTCAGGAGGAAATGTGCACGTGAGCAAAGTACACATATTCCCCTCAGAGGTCTGATAACCACTTAGTCCCTTTGAGGCCTCTAGGTTATTCTGTGTCTGAGGAACAGTCTTACAATTGTATTAAGTACCAAATAAAAGTGCTCATTATTGCCTCAAAGTGTAATGTGAGAGCTTATCTTTATGCATGTGTGGAAGACATTAAAATTACAGAGGAACTAAGGGTTTCTCATCCTTTAGTAATAAATGCATTATTGAGTACAGAAGTATAATACTTCTCTGGTTTTAGAAATTAAAATGCTTAAAAGAAGAGGGAATTAATCTTGGGAAGAAAAAAGAGGGAATGAAACTGTCTTTTGCCTCAAATTCAAAGTACTTTTGTTTAAATTACTGTTATTTTAATATTGTCCATCTTGTGAGTCTCCAGGGTCTGAAATCAAATGACCAAATGATTTTGCCTCAGTGTTTAGCAAACAGGGTCTGCAACACAACACCCTTTGCTTGGCAGGAAAGTCTTAGAGTTGTTAATAACAGTCATTTGAATTTTTCTGGTAACATTAAACTTCGTGTCCTAGGTTACAGAAAACACAAGTTCTCTTTCAATACTGGTTTTAGACAAATGCCTCTGATTTGTACTTCTCACTGGCTGGAAGTTGCTGTATGGGTCTTACATAAAGGGAAACAGTGGCATCTCAGGAAAGCACTGAAAACTTATTAAATCAATTTTTAAAGCACTGAGGAAAGCATCCTTGTACTGCTATACTGAATTTCCACAACTTATAAATGACTCGGTGACCTGTCCATTCAGCAGTATGAACTTCAAATTTGTTCAGAACAGTAAGTATTCAAGACATACATTTTAGGTCCTGCTTGGCACTATATAAAGTTATTACTTTTTTTTTTCCAGTGGCTGAACCAATTTTTTATTTCTGTTCCTTTGTTCAAACTAAATATAAAGATTTTTGTCCTCAAAATGTTTGACTAGAGAACATAAAAGAATAGCAAAAGCTTTCAGCTTGATGCCATTTCTTTCAAACTCGTGAAAAAAATGTTTTGCCCAATAACTCTGACTTAGAGACCTCAAGAAGAATGATGTGGGATCCTTGCATTAACTTCTTTTGGTGTCTTAATGAGATATGAATCTATGCAAATAGATTCATAGAAATAATATCTAACTGCTGCACACCATATATCTGTTACACAGATTTTCTGATAGTGAAATGTTGAGTTTTTAGTGTATGAGGAACATCATCAAGAAAATTAGCAACAAGCATGCCCAGTTTACTCTATTAAACAGTTAATGGAAACACAAGATCAAATTTCCTTTGGAAAAAAGAGACATAAACAGGTATTTTCTCCTGAATGAGTTCTGTAACTGCTGGATGGGATAAAACAACTCTCGTTAATTAGTTTTTGTAAATCTAAAACTGAAGTCAGATGACATAATCTTCTGAATTTGTATTTATTTTTCAGAATGACAATTTCAATTAACAATAACATTAGGGTAGTGATGCCCTATCTAGACAAAAGAAATGGTGCACATTTCTGCAATGTCAGCATTTTCAAGTTGGCTATCAGGAGATAATACTTCCGAATTACTAAAGATGGAAACGCAACGTAGCTCTTTACACACAGCTTTGTATTGCTTTGCCATGGAAGCCCTCATCCATCCATTGTCTTGGTGATCAGTTTGGTATTTTTCTTGTGAGTCTCCCAGCTGGGAAAAATAGTGTCTGAAGGAAGAAAAAAAAATCTCATATCTGAGAAAAACCCATAATGAAGATGGTAATTTCTAGGTATGCTAATGCAGTGACCATCAGCTGGCAGAGAGCTGGCAACTCTTTTCCTACAAGTTTCTTGCAATGCATGAAGCATATGCTCTCTCCAGGAAAGCCTGTGAGCACTATACATGATTTTCCTCTCCTTTTGTCTTCAGCAATTTCATAGTCAGAGTTATGAGTTCTAACACATTAATAGTGTTCTAACAGTGAATAACAATATTTGGTCCAGTAAGATACAGCAATGATCCATGAATTTGTGATGTTCCCACATTTGTGTCATATGACTATAATGTCAGAACAGTGAAATTAATGCAAAATAAGCTCTCATCTCCTTTTGAAATACAGCACTGGGATACGAGGATGTCTCATGTTTTGCTCTAAGTAATCCTTTCCATCATGCTATAGAACCACACCTAGCAGAGTGTTTGGAGTTCAGACGCCTCTGGATCTTCCTGGTCTTAGTGTAGTTCACCACATGGACATATATTTTAAAGCAAATCTCTGGCTTTGAGGAGTCTAATTCCAGCTAAAGTCAGCATTTCTGACTGACACAGTGTACCACTGGACAAATGGGTTTGATTTAGCACAATTAAGCATAATTTCACTTGCTATTAATAATTTGATGCCAAATTTTATGACTGCTGTTAGTGTCTTGGAATGTTGAATTTATATTCTCTTGTAGACTAAATTAAGGTCTACAAGAGCGGGACTCTGAAAAAGACTGGTAGCTAGGAGAGTGCTATGTGAGCCAAACTATCCTTGGCATAACTAAGAGCGTTGATATGAGAGATGAATTGGACCCTATGTCTCTTTACTTTCACTCCAACCACAGTAACAGCTGCAGTGTGCTTGTGACTTAAAAAAAAAGAAAAAAGCATGCTTTTTGGCAGTACATGCACATGCCTTTGCCTTCACACTACAGTAATTCTTATTTTTCTGAATTACTTGTATGGAATAACTTCTACATGTCAGGTTAGAAGTTTTTGTTTTTCCTTGTGGATGCTTCTCTAGGAGTTTGTGGTGACCTACCTTTGCCTCTCCTTGAAATTCTCCCACCCAATACAACAGGTGCTCTGTATTGATGGAGCACAAAGACAGTGTGAAGCTTGGAGCAGGATTCCTGACCCAGGGTTAGCAGAAGGCACAAATCAGTCTGCTTCTGTCCTGGATCACTGAGCCCCAGTACATCCTAGGTACTTGCTTGCACAACGCTGGGTGTAATACTCTGTAGCTGGCATATGCCTCTTGGCTTTCCCTCTTGGGGAATTTGGGATGATATCAACGTGCTTCTCTTCACTTGTTAACACAAAGAAATGATATTAATCAATCATAAGCTTCTTAAATCAGTAGTTATGACTGCCTAGTATATATCTGTTTGTGAATAATACTTTTTATCAGTAAGCTAGTCTTTAATAGACAATGCTACAAAATATCTAATATAAAAATTATTCAGGATCTCAATAAAACTAAGCGAGGCAAGTTTAAATTACATGATATGGTATTGAGTACTTTTCATTCTCTATGTAGACCTATATTTCACAGGATAAAACTTGACAAATTCACATTAAATAATATAAAAGTTATGAAACTTCTGTCACTCTTGATTAAGGAAAAAGTAAATTTAAAGACATTAACCTTAGAGTAAGTCACTGCTGTTGAAAAATTACTATAGTGTGAATGCAGATAGCAGCAGAAATGTATACATACCGTGGGGAAAAAACATTTTTTTCTCCAGCAGTATGTATCAAAATCACGTGTCTGGTCATGCAGGCACAGCCCAGCTGCCAAGACCCAGAGAATACTGACTGACCCAGGCAGACAGCTCCCTCCACCAAGCCCAGATCCCGTGGCTCACTGCAGATGGAACTGTGGAGGAGGCACGGTGGGGCACAGATGGGAAGGGCCATGGCACAGGCAGGGAGCCGGGCTCACTGCGGGGCTCAGCGTCTGGACAAGGCCAGCCTGCTCCTGACAGCAGCAGCCCTGGGACCAAGGGACTTGGGCCACTCTTGTTCCTGTGCTGGAGGTCAGGTGGCTCAATGGTATGTGTATATATAAGGTATTAAATCTCAGGGTAAGTGTGAGATAAGTGGATGAATAAGAGAAGAGATTGCAAACTGGGAATATTTGCGCAATGTGCTTAGTGTCCTGCCAAGAACAGTAACTAAGAGCCTGAAAGTCCGATTTAAACTGTATTCCACAAAACAGAAAAATGCCAAGATATAATAATAAAGAAGTAAAATGTATTATTAATAAAGTCTCCTTTATAAAATAAAATTTGTTCATCTTATTTATTTTAACAATTTCACTTACTTGTGGAATGTTGTCTTTGCCTTTTCTGCATGACTGACATTTATAACTCTATTTTCCACTTTGTGATTTTCAGCCAAAACCACTTATAAAAGACCACTTAAATAAAAAAATGGAGCCAAAAACAGGTGAAAGGATTTAATAGCTAATCTGTGGTTCTAAGGAGGAAATGTATTATTTTTTCAGTATGCATTTTTACAAATCCTACTGTTTTATCTGGTAAACCTAATCTACTGCAGAATTTTGAATGCACAATACAAATATTTGAACAATCATGACCTAATTGCAATTCGTTTTGCCCATGAAATCCTAGAGAAACCTCAGGGAGGACAAGTTATTTTAGCAAGCACAGACTATCCTTCTATTTCATTGACTTGCAAAGTAACTGGTGCAACATACTTCACTCCAAACATATCAACTGAAAGAGATAAGTGAAAAGAATAAATATTGTAAATAGATGGATTTATTTCACTAATGTAGGAGGCATTTTAAAGACAACTATTCAATAGCAAGCTTTAATGTCAATGCAGATTTAATGAAGTCAGAATACATTACATCTCTGAGGACTGCATTTGCAGATGCAAACTAGCATAGTTCTACTGCCTTAGCTGGAGCTTTGCCAGTATACAACTTCTAGCCTTGAAAAAATCTTACTAAATATTCTCAGTTGTGTTTTTTTTCTTCTTCTGTTTCTTTGTAGCTGAAGACTATTTTCTCCTGATTTTCCCCCTACATCTCTGTTCTTTTAATAGGTATTTTCCTTTCCTTTTTCCTCTCTACTTGAGTATTTTCAGCTTTCTCCAAGAACCTTTTTTTAAATTTTTGTTTCACAGAATCATAGAATAACCTGGGCTGGAAAGAGACTCTGGAGGTCACCTAGGTCAACCTCCTGCTCAAAATAGGACTAATTTAAAAGTTGATTCAGGTTGCTCAGGGCTTCCTGACCAGATGGATTTTGAGTATACAGAAGGATGGAGACCGCACAACCTCTCTGTGTCCTTGTTTCTGTACTTACCCCTCTTTTTTTTAAAATTTAGTTTTAATATTTCATTTTTTGCCATCCTCCTTCTTTGAATAACTTCCATAATTTTTCCTCTTCACTTCATCCTTATGTGTGTCTCTACCCTTCTAGCTCTAACAGTTGTAGCAAACATACTATTTCCATGATTTCTGAATTTTCTGATGTATTTCTATTTCTTTGTAACAGAAATGTAGCTCTTGCTTTGATATAAAGGGTTATATTTGCTCGTCACAAGATTCAAAGTGATGCCATATGGGTGGAGGTCAAATGAATGACCGCAGCTTATTGCCCAAAGCCATTCAGATAACGTGAACACTGCTAGCACTGCCCTAATCCCCTGCCCTATTGTCCTTTGCTCCCACACAGCTAACCCATCCTGCGTTTGAAAATCAGACTTGTGTCTAATACCTCTAGGGCTTCAGTAGTTTTTGAAGGAATAATGGCTGCTAAGTATAAAAAGGTGCTCAACTGCGAGGCCTCACATTGCCTGAATTGCTAGATTCATGTTCAGAAATTTACTTTTTGTTTTGTTGAAAATTTGGGAAAAAAAGTGCCTTAGCTGGCACTGGGTTTTGTCCATGGCTCTGAGAAGAGCTACTGGGACATTTGTCAATCTAAATGAAGGTTGTCAATTTTAAATTGTTCTAAACAATCAATCTTCAGAGAGAGATAGACCTTCAATGTTTGCCATAGAAGAGCTGGGGTTTCACTCTCTCATAGAATACAGGGAAATTTAAACACAATGAAATGAGATTTAGGAGAAGCAATTTTATTGCTTTTAAAATATTTGCATTTGAAGCAAACGTCTTTCCTAAAACACTAAAAATACATACATTGTTAAAAAAATTGAGTCATCTTATATTTGCTTTGAAGTGGTCTACAACAAAGCTTTGTGCTCTAATTGGGATCACTGAACCTTTGACTTTCCTGGTGATTAGTGCTTCTGTTTATTTTTACAAAAACTAATTTTGAAAATCATAAACAAGTGAAACGTCACATCTGAATCAGTAGGTATATGCTTCTATTTAATGAAGTAATGCATATTTGCTTCAACGCTGACAACTATTTAAGTTGACTGGGAAGGAGATAACTTGCTGCACTCTGATAATTGCTTCAACGAGTAAGATCCAAGAAATGGGGAAATTCTAATTTGCTGGAGAAATCAGAGGCATGTACAACAATTGCTCCTCTCAATTTAATGTCTTACTATTGTTTGCACATTTTATGCCAATAAAATCAAAGCACTCAAACTTTGCTCTACTTTTGCTCTACTCTAGTTTGCCCATGTGTCTTCTGCAACAGGACATCTTGGGGTACTGAAATGCATCTTGCATCTTCATGCTTCTGTGGTGGGCAGAATGGATCTCTTTCCTCCCACCTCCTCTCTCATACCCAATTCTCAGAAGTGGAGTTATGTTTAACTATCATGATCAGTCTTCTCTGGTGTATGCAGTTTAAAAGAAATACTTTGCAATACTTGCTTCTTGTTGGATTTCTTTGATATTTATGGTATTTGGAGACATAAGGTTTTTGTTTGCTTCACTTTGCAGAACTGTTCAGATAACAAATATTTTTTCTTTTCATATAACTGTGCTTCTCAGTGACCCCACATAGAAAAAACAGTTTCATATCCATCTGAGAGCTTCTGTCTTCTGAGTATTCAAGAAGAAACATGGTACTCACAACAAGACTCAATATTCTCAAGATTATGTTGGATGCCAATATACATTGGAACAATCCACATATTCCTTCTACAATCCTGGACTCTTGACAAGGGATATATGATTTTATTCTAGCAGTGAAGGCTGTTTCAGTTCTACGTAGCTTCACTCAAGACCTGATCAGCCAATTCCCTCATTTCAGGAAAAAAAATATTCAGGTAAAACAGATACTCCACGCACTCCATGCGAGGGATGCTGGGCTCCCTGAATGCTGGGACAAGCAGCTTTATGAAGACTTCGCCCGGACAGAACAACCGAAGCAGGGGACCTGGAGCCAGAACAATTCCTGTCCGTCGACACCGTGGTGTCAGGCTCTGCCTAGACCTCCCCTTCCTTGAAGGCAGCCTGGGGAAGCGGCTTCCCCCGGAGCTGAGCGCAGGGGCAGGTGATCGGCGGGGGCCGCGGCTAATACTCAATCTGTGGGACACACACCGCTGGATCTCCCGGCACGGCCTCTGCCGCTCCCGGTGGGAATGCGGCTTTGCCAGGCTCCTCACAACCCCATATTTTGGCTGGAGGGACACCATTCGCGTGCGGTAACGCCGCCTGCAGCCGGGGCGGGGGGCTGCGGGACGGAGCCGAGACCCCGGGGCCGCCCCTGCCCAGGCCGCGGAGGGGGAGCTGCCCTCCGTCCCCGGGCGGCCCGTGGCCCGGGGGCGGGCCGGGCCCGAGTCCGCCTGAGGTGCGGGATGGCCCCGCCTGAGGGCAGCGGGCATCTCCGCGCCGCCCCGCCGGCCGCGGGGGCAGCGGCACGGGAGGCGGAGGCAGGGACGGGAGGGGAAGGGCCGCCCTCGCCCACCCCGCCGGCGGAGAGCGAGCTGGGGGAGCGGAGGCGAGGGGCGGGAGGAGAGGGAGCGCGGGCGCGGGGCGGCATCCCGCGGGCGTGTGCGGGGCCGCGGAGGCGGCGGGACGCGAGGAGGGGCGCGGGGCGCATGGAGGAGCCGGGGCCGGCCCGGGCGGCCGGCGGGCGCTGAGGCGGCGGCGGCCCGGGGGCGCTGCGGGCACGGCCGCCGCGGAGCGAGCCATGCGGGGGGCGAGGCGGCTGGCGGCTCTGCTGTGCCCCCTCTCCCTGCTCGTCACCGCGTCGTGGGGAGTCCGCTTCCATCCCGGGCAAGGTAAGCGAGCGGCAGCAAAGGCGGCGAGCGGCCCGGGGGTCGTGGCCCTGCGGCGGGCGCCGTGCCCTCCGGGGCAGCCGCCGCTCCCCGGCGGGCGGGAGGAGGCTGCGCTGGCTCCCGGCGGCGGCGGGTGGCGGGGCCGGGCGGCCGCGGGTCTCGCCGGGCGCGCTGGCGGCAGCCCCCCGCCCCCGGCTGTCACCGGACCCCGGGCTGGCGCCACGAGTGCCGTGCCAGCAGCCGTGCGGGTGCCGGCGGGGCGTTGCTGCTGTGCTACGGTGTCAGGCTGAGCCTCCTGCCTTTTGTTACAGAGACCTTGGTGAAGCAGCTCTCCTCTTACGAAATCATAACACCTGTCCGAGTGAATGAGTTTGGAGAAGTTTTCCCGCACACGCATCACTTCAGAAGGAGGAAAAGGAGCTTGGAGGCACCGCTGGAGCCCGCTGCTTTCCGGACGCATTACCAGCTCAGAGCGTACGGGCAGGTCTTCCAGCTGAACCTGAGTGCTGATGCAGGATTCCTCGCTGCTCAGTACACGGTGGTGCACGTCGGGGCCCCGCAGAAACAGCCGTCCTCTGATTTGCGGCATTGTTTCTACCGCGGGCATGTCAATGCCCAGGAAACGCATATGGCTGTCTTCAGCATCTGTGGTGGTTTGGTAAGCATGTTGGTCACTGCTTCCTGTCTCCATTCATATTCTCCTCCCTGAAAGAAATGTAGTGGGATGCCTTTGCTGGAGAGCTAAGCTGGAAATTCTTGGGCATCATTCCAAGTAGTTGGTAATGAAATGTCTTGGCATCAGCAGTGTGCACTCATGATGATACTTCTCTGGTGGGATATACAAATGCCGCTTTCAAAGGATCTCTTGCTGGCCAGTAATGTAGTTGGTTGATGTAACTCCTGACACCAAGATCCTTGTAACAGAGGGAAAAAGCATGCCCTAGAAACACAGTAACCTATTGTCTTGATAAAATGATGCTGTCAGTTGCATCAGTTATGTGTTTGTAGCTTAACAGATATTGTGGTTGTGGGTGAGGAGTAATGGTAGTTGAGATGGTGAGAGAAGAGCTGGTGTTGATCAGTTTCTTCCTCAGCTTTCAACAATGCTGTAAAGGTATGTTGTATACTAATAAGTGTGCAGCGGTGCTCTCTAAACACATTTCTGCTAAAAGGGAATAGGAAATTTCCTAACTTCAGTGGAAGTGTGTCTGTGAAACCCTTCTTAAGAATTGTATTGAGTAGACAAATCCAAACTGCAATGATACACATTTTGTACTTATCCCTTGATAGCATTTATTATGTCTTCCAAAGTGATAAGGAGAAATAGCATCACACAACTGTCTTTGAAAACAATTGTACTGTGTTGTTAAATTTTATAGTTTTGTGCCTAGAAACACGAAGACTGATACCTTGTGCTTTGCCACATCACTTCTTATTGAAAGGCCAAGGACAAGCTGTGTGACAGGCACACTGTAGAAATACAGCATTGTAAATATTGCTGTGAATTGAAGTTGGCGTTGTTCCATTTTTTTGCAGTCACTTAGGAAACTAAAGGTGCAAGCCTCTTACTTTTGGGACCTCAAGAAAATCCAACTTCATACACTAGGCTCTTTCTAGTAGCCTACACAAAATAGAATGCAATTGGTTGGATGTATTTAGGACTGTGTGATATGTATTAATAGAGGGTGATAGACAGGATAGAAGAGAGAACCAGAAGTAACTGCTATTTGAAAGAAACACCTCTTTCTTGTGCTTCTTGGATATTTGGATATATTCCATCTTGTCTTTGGGTTGAGGTGTGTGGACTTTGGTTAGTCCTTGGAAATTAGTGATGAAGCAAGCATTTGAAAACAGTAATTCTGTATTCATCCTAAGTTTTATCTATATATCTTGCTTTACAAATAACTGTCATTGGTTCTTGACTATATTATCCAAAGCTCAATTCAAAACTATACCAGATATCTTAATATGTTTACTAAGAGAGAGCGTAGTATGTTTACAAGGAGAGGGAAAGATGAGGTATCACAAATATGCTTGGTTGTCGTTTATTTCTTCCATGTTTCATGTTTTAATAGATGCTCAAATGTCATGTCATTGAGAATAGTGGCATACTTTTAACAGAAAAATACGAGAAGTTCTAAGAATTTCCACTTTCAACAATCTTTGTTGCCTGTTTGAATTCTATTCCTGTAAACTGTTGCTTTGCATTACTTGAAGGAACCACGTACATTAAAAGAAACTTTTCATCAAAACCTGTACTTACTGCTGCTAAAAGTTGTCTCAAGTACCTTATTTATCAGTTCTCAAATTCCTAATCACAGGATCATCTTCTTGCCTGCAACAGGCTGAATTTCTCACTTCTTATTTCTCTCCCCCCTCTTCCTTACTGATACATTGCAGTATCATCATGTATGTGTATGGTCAGAAATCCCTGAGTGCCTTTAACTTAGGCCTTTCCCTCTTCTAGATGAGCTGTGTGAACTTGTCACTGCAGCTTCCAGCTATGCTTCATGTCCTCAGTCATTGCCTGGCTCACAGAGTGCCTGGTCTGACCACCAGCAAAGACCTCTCTGTCTTGCTGCTCTCAGGGCTTTCTCTCACCTCTCATTTCACTTTCTGCCCAGGCAGATACAGCCTTGGAAGGAATGTAGCATAGCCAGGGTTGTGTCTGCTCTCCCCTCAGTGATGGTGGTTTTCAGAAGAGGAAGCAGAGCCTCCATGGATGCTGTTACACTTCTGTGGGATGTGCCTATAGTTTTCCAGGGAGGGATTGTGTGGTGGGCACAGCCAGCTGATTGCCTGTAACTGCGCAGAGTGTCCTCCAGCCTGACTCAGAACCTTCAAGCTAATGTTCTTCCTCATCCTCATGGATTCAAAGCAAATGTTTTCTGCCTTGTGCGACTGCCAAAGGAGAAAGCTTTTTTGGAGTTTAGAGAAGAATGAATGCGAAAAGAGCGAGCTACAGACCGTGTGGAATTATCCTGTGAGATCTTGTCCTCACTGAATGCATTCCCTATTCCTAGATAGGACTATCCTCAAAAATTAGTTAAAAGATGTGTTCATCCTCAAAGCTTTTAAAATTTCATGGGTTTGTGCATTCAACAAATGTACCTGAAAAAATACATTAGTCAGTTATTGCCCCTTAATGAACAGTGCCATGCTTCATGAGTGCATCCAAACATTTAAAGTCTGACTGCTACTGAGGTCAGATACTATTTATTGGGAGCAAGAGGGTAGAAACCAGGCTAGTGACTCAGTAGCCTTGCATTATATTCATTTTAGGTGAAGTCCTTTCTCTTTGTAGGATTGCTGAACTTGAGCTTAGTGTATGGAAGTTATGATACTGCTTTGAACTGTCTTCCAGCTTTGCATATATAAGAGAATTGCTTGTATTTGACCAATGCTGTGAAAGCTAGGCAGGAGAAAATGACTTGTACTCAGTTATAAAGGTACAGGGAGTGTAACAATGGAATTTTAAAAATTGCTCAGGATATGTGCCTGAGTCATGTGAAGTGAGACCAGGAACTTGTGTTCACTTTATCCTGTAGGCATCTATCCCCAAGGTCTGAGTGCATTCATCACAGCTTCAGTTCTCCTCAAGTTCCTTCTTTCTTTCCTTTCTTTGCATTCTCAGGTTGAGCGTGTTGCCCCCTTCCACCCTGATTTGCCATTTCACCCTCCATTAAGCCTTTTCCTGCATTTGCTAAGAGCACTTACAACGCAGAGTACCCATGGAGCATTGCTTAATGGCCCCTGACACCCTGTCTGCAGTTTTGTTGTGTTACATTTCAGAGCATGCCCTGGGTTCAGGGGTGCAAATGGCACAGGGAGGTTAGAAGGTCAGCAGGGAGTCTGTAGTAATTGCAAGGAGGGAGTGTATAATTAGGGAACTTTGGGATCCATCAAAGGCAGAAGGTCATTTGGAGTGATGGCCTGGGTGCCTAGCTGAACATCTGATCACATACAGGCATATTTCTTGCATCTTTAGACTAATTTTTGAGATTTCATGCTTTATTTCACTTTATTTTCTGAAGTTCCATATTTTTTGCTTTTATTGCCTTAGTCAGTTAGCTTCCTACAAGCAGGGAATGAGATCTGCTGAGGATGTCCCTGGATGCCTGTAGACTAAATATACCTTTCAAAGGTTAGGCAGACAGCAAAAAGAGGTAAATCCCCTAATAGTTAAAAATAATTTCACTTTTGAGAACGTGTGACTTACAAGCTTAATGACAAATACAAGCTAATACCAGTGAATGAAGTGTCTTATAAATGACGATAGCTCCCTTATTTTAACTAGCATGCACATTCAATTCCTAGCAGGACCCATCTAAAGAAAGAAACTTTTTTTGGTTGGCTTTTTTTTTTTTCATCATCCTGAATGAATGCTACAGAAACGGTTTGTTTAGTCTGTTGAGAAACCTGATATTTTTTTATCAGGGGTTAAGAGGGTGTTGGCTGATGCTGAGAACAGTTAAAATCAGTTTTTGTGAGCTAGAAGAATGCTTAAGTGCCAAAGGTGTTTTATGTGACTACTGTGAGAGATGAAAAGGTAAGAAAAAAGGAAAAAATACAGTCTTTTGGGTGTCTGGTCTCTTGTGTGTAGAGCAATTTCACATGCTCACTGGCTGGCAGTAGTTAGGAGTAGAAAAGTACACATGAATCTCTTCTTGTGTGGATTTGCCTGCAGTCCAGGAAGGCAGGGCCACTTTGTTCTAATGTAGCTTTGGAGTGTGACGAGTTTCTTCCTCAGCAGCTCAAGGGAGCCCTTTGGCAATGCTCCCTTACTGCACATCAGACTTACTTTAGTCTGGAGAAGGGCAGGAGTATGAACCTAAGTGTGGATCTTCACAATCCTCAGCACAGGAGGTTGTATTTATTTTTTATTAATCCAGGTCAGCGAATCACCTTTCTCAGAGGTTTTGAAAACGGCTCTGTCTGCTGCTATGGATTGGTAAAGTGGCTCCTTTTAGGGAAAAGGAAGCAGTCTTGGAATTTGTCTTAAAAAACTGTGATTTTTAATTGGTTAAAAAATCCAACAGTCCAAAGCCCAAAAAAAACTTGCTAGAAGCTACTGCTAGCATAGCCAGCATCCAGTTTCTTGTGCAGATCTAGTGCAGGTGACAAACCCCAGAGATTTGCTCCCTGGTTTTGTGCTCCTTAGTACTAACAACCTCAGTGAGTGAAACTAAATTGTTTTTTCCAAGAAACTTTTAACACTTGTAACTAGAAAATATGCTTACCTTGAGATAATTTAATGCTTTAACTTCTAAGCTGTCACTTCAAAAAAGATACTTTCTAAATCTGGAAGGCAGGATAGTTTCAGTATTCGGGTTACATTTATAATGCTATTAATATCCATAAGGCACATACTGGATTTCATAGTTTTTTATATTAATATACTGATTCCATCATAAGCTAGGAAAACAATCCTATTAAAATGTCAACTCAAGGCAATTGATTCTTGCTTGAGCAAACAAAGTCTTACTGCTACTGGCTGGGTGATCTGAAGACTTCCACGTGGTAGTTCTGGTTTCCTGTGTCATACAAGTATATAAGGTGAGACTCTGGCTCTGGATCTGCAAAACAGGAAGAGTTTCAGTGCTTCCATTATAACCCTGAGCATTTGCTTTGCCTCTGATCAGCACAAGGTGGTTTTAAGTAAAAGGTTTTCCTTTGCAAGTTTAAGATAAGAATATTCTTTCTCTTTGGCTTGTTACAAAATAGACAATTTCAGTCCCCTCTATAGATGTTTTAAAAACCCTGAATCTTCTCCAGTATGTTTCCCTCAGGCTCTTTGCATCTCAACTTTTCCTGGAAATGCTTCCACAGATGCTGTACCTTCACACATAGGCCAGCACAGATCAGCAAATACAGGTGGTAATTGCAGTTATAAACTGAGAAGATATGTGGAGTTGCAGATTGTGCAGCTGAAGGTCTGTCACAGAAAATGTTTTATCTAAAGCAGTAAGTCCTGAGTATGTGTCTACTTGTTCACCAGCAAAATTCTGCAGGAATTGTCCTCTCAACAGAGAGGATGTGCCTATGCAACATTTTATGTCAAGGGTGCTGAGCCATCCCTGGGCTGCCTTCTGCCCATGCCCTGTGTCTAGTGGCCTTTCATTGATAACTCCTTGGTCACATTCTTTGCCCATATGTTGCCAAATAAATTGTTTTGATGGCTGCAGCTTGTTCTCAACTGCTCCTTTTACTGTTTGGATCTATATGACCCAGGTGAATTTGCTGGTATGCTCTGGGCAGCCAGAGGAACCTTGATTTACTTTTATCTGTTTATATATATATATATATATACAAACACATGTTCATTAAACTTTGAGGAAATACACAGAAGTTTCTGTGTCAGGGAAGGGCAGAGTACACAACATATGGACCTTTGCTGTCACTAAACTAAATTACTGGTGTGCAAATAGGTGGGGGGGAGGGGTTGTGTGTGTGTTTTCTTTTTTTGTCTGAACTTAATGCTTCCAGTCCCAGGTGGCAGTCAACATTTAGCTGTCATGGATCTCAGGGAACTTTGTACTCTTGGGGAATAGATAGGCTTCCCATATGAGATAGTGTATCTGCAATGGTCTCAATTCTCATTCTGTTTCAGACATACCCTCATGTAGAAAATGGCAAGATTAAGATAGCAAAGCCAGACACTGAGAACAGTTAATATCTTCTGGGAATGCACATATTTACAGAAGTACTCAAGGTAGCTTACTGTGTGGCTGACTAGGGTGAAAATCTAACCATAGCTTGTGTGCTCTTGGGTGATAACTGCCTGTGATGGTGCTTATGAGGTCAGAAGGACTGTATGGAGCTATTCATCTCCCAGTGAGATAAAAAGGGGTTCTGCATCTACTTAAAAACATCAAACTAGGAAGTTCTCTTTAAATAGAGATAAGTTGCAAGTGTAAGTTTGCTTGACATTTTCTGACACAGGAGAGATGGTATGATGGAGTTTCCTTCAAGATAAAGTGTATGGATCCTGTAGATCTGTGTTCTGTCAGAATACTTAGCTTGATGATAGTTGAGGTGTTAAAACTAAATCCCCTAAAACTCTAAAATAAAAGCCAACAACTTACTCCCTCCCAAAGTAACCCCCAAACAAGCAGGAAAATCCCTGTACGTATTTATACATTTTGTTTTGCCAAAGCCAACAGGCATTGTATAACTGCTTTTCTGTAATGGAATCTCCATGTATATATCTATTAAAAAAATGTTGTTATGCATATTTTTAGTTGGCTTGTCTAGCTTGTTCACTGTGAATTGTATATAAAGATAAAAATAAATAAATAAATTGCCCCTCTCTCTTCCTTCCACTCCACTGAATCTTGTTTATTTCCATGAACCAATGCTCTTTCCTGGTGGCTTTGAGATTGTTTTTTTAATATTATCTCAAGTTTTTTGCTGTTTAGCCCCTCTGTTTTGGCTACAAATTTTATTTAGGAACTCCTGGTTATCGTATGTTTATTGGTAAGGCATGGTCTAAACATACAAATAGGTAAAATCCCTTTAAGCACTTACATGGAACTTAAGTTTCAATCTGGAATTAAGAAATTTTATCTAACCAAAGCTCAGGTGTCTTTGCAGACCAGGACACTTCCTGGTGAGTGCCCCATCAATTATTTTAGTGGTGTGATTATAGTCAGCTCATGCAATCTTGACATCACAGAAATAGAATTTTATTCTCTAAGAACTTCAAACATAATGTTGCTTTCAATCACTTCTAAAATGTTTCCTACCAGAAAACATTTTTTGCTAGATATTTCTTCCCTGGTGAGGGAAAAATAAAAATTTATGATTTTATTACTATTTTCTTATTTCAATTATATTAGCTCTGATTTTAATACATTAGCTTGAGCTGCTATCTCTTATTGTGTTTCTAGCTGAATTATCTTCTAGCAGAAATGCTTTTTCCAAATGTTGACAGTGTACTATGATCACTGTAATACTTTTTTCTTTAATTAAGCAATGTTTCTTAAGTCTTTCATCATAGAATATTGTAACAGCGAAGCAGGAAGAAAAAGGGGGAGGGATTCTTATATGATTCACGAGATTTGAATAATCAAAAGAGGAGGGATAGCAGAGGGGAAGAGAATAGTATAAAAGGCAGGGATTTTGTAAATTACTTTGACTGTTAAAGTGCTCTTGCTATAAACTACTTACAGGTTTTCAAGTGAGTTAAGAAGTCATGCTTTGAGGGCATGAGAAGTACTTGAGCACAGGAGTGGAGCTTATCTGGGACAGAGTCTGCCAGTGTAGAGCCAAGTTTTCCAGAGCTTCAGTTGTTCTTTTAGAGTTTTGATGAAACAATTCCAATTGTGATGTTGAACATACTGATTCCTCATTTCTGAAATCTGCTATATATCCCTTATGTTTTCCATGTGTTCTGAAAACTTTGTAGACAAAGATGTAATTTGTATATGGGCATGGTACATTCTTTAACCATAATTTTGCAATATTTACTTCTATAACTCCTGCAATAGAATTAATATTGTTTAAGACTATACAGTTTTAAGCCACTTTAAACCACTAAGTCATACCATATAGTGAGTAGCTGTGTTGATCTCCTGAACCTTGATTTAATCTAAAGTGTCTAGATCATTCATAATATTTTAAATCCAAAATATAAATTATCATTCTCATGTGGGCTTTCTCATAAATTTTCTCAAATCTATGCATATGCATAGTTCTGGGTAGCACTTCTTCTTTGGACCACTTATTTATGATGTGCAAGAGACTGTTTTCAATTTTGTAGTCTACTTCTACTGAAGAGATCTTTAAATGTACTTTTATCTCTTTATCTGAAGAACAGAAATAGAATGATTCAGGCAGCTTTCATGTTAGATGATTTGAGAGGCATCTGTAGATGGTAAATCCAGTTCATTTCTGATTTAATTTCCTGCAAATGCTTGTGCTCCTGTTTCAGCAACCTACATCTGTACATCTAAGGGACTTTTCTTTATTTCATTTTACCAAAAGTATTCTTCATTTGGATCTCACAGCTCTTTTCCTTGTGTGTCCAAGATGCAGCAATAGCTCCATTTGTATCAGCATAATCTGTCACCACATGAAGTATCACTTTCCTGGCTGGAGGACTAAAAACAAGCAGTGTAACTGGTGACTGAACTTTTGTAGATGCATGTGTTAGGAAAATGAGGAACAAACCATGTAGTTTCAAGGCAAACTTGGAGGATTGGAATCGGTGGCTACAAGTTCAATGTCTTCTTTGGCTTTGAATGACAAATATCAAATACCTTTCTTAAGATAGAACACTGCTTGATCTCTTAATTTTTGCTCTTTCTCCCATACAACATAGTGTGTTCAATTGATGTGCAAAAATTTGTCATAGACTACAGATAGGAGGCCTTCATAACTACTCAGTGGTAGTAATTGCTTCTTTACCCATACATTGTTGAAGAGGAGAGATTTCATTGTAGAAAGAATGAAAGCTTTTTGCATTATAGATTTTTGCTCAGCTATTTTTTCCATATCTAAACATCCTGGGATACTCTGTGAGACTCAGTGGGCCCAAGAGTGAGCAAAAGGAAGCTTGACAGCTGAATCCATTTTTCTAAAATGGTTGTCCCAAGTATCTGTAAAGGTGGACTCTCTAGTCTTAAGGACACAATTGAACTGTCTTGTGTTAATCTTTTGACGTGAAAAAAAAGCTAGGAATAATTTTGAGGCCAGGAATCATACTGGAGGATTCTGTCCATCCAGCTGTCTGTCCTAACTTTTTGGCCTGTAAATTTGTGGTCTGTTATTGTGAAGTTTTGAAGCGAGCAGACTCGGTCAAAAACATATGTCTTATGTTTTGTGTGGGAGTTTTACTTTTTTTTTTTTTAAGAATGAAATCATAGAAAAATAATATCGCCTTGTTGCTGCGGTTTATCTTTTCCAGTGGAAGTCTGATATTTTGAAAGTTTAATTTAGAATGTAGTACGAACTCTTTCCTTGTAAATTCCGGGGTATTGTTCTTATAATCTGTGTGTTGTAGCTGAAACCATTCCTTGTCTGTTTGTTGGAAAAGATCTTGAAGAGACAAACCCAGATTATCTGCTCCACCTGTTTGAAAGAATAGGAGGGAAGTAAAATGTATGTGGAAAATAAAGTTCTTGCTTAAATCTGGAAGAACACACTTTAAATATCTATTATGTAGAAATATGGGTTTTGGTATATCAGGAGAAAATAATTAATTAGCATGTGAGTGTTGACAAATAGTATAGGGTCAGATTTATCATATTTTTGTTAACTGGGACTTTATAATAGTATATGTAATAAAACATGAATCTTAACGGGAATTGATGCTTTGTCCCTGAGTGACAGGCTCTTGTCTGTCCCTGTCATTACAAACCTAAAAAGTTGTACCTTAAGACTAACTGACAAGCTGTGGCATGTCTGTTTTCCTGAAGCCCTTTCCAGGCCTTTCTTGGTACACTCGATCTGCTGTCCTCCACAAATTACATGCCCTGGAAACACTGCATCTGAGAAGGCTAAACTGAATGTATAAAGGATCCAGCATGAAGACTACTTGCAAAGAATTTAAATGAAACTGAGGGGGAAAAGTGCTTCTGTGAGTTAGATTTAAACAGTCTTGAAATGAAAATACTATTTAGATGTCTTTTTTCATTCTGCAACAAAGCTGGTGCAGAGGATTCATCCACAATGTGTTGACATTATCTCTAATAATGTTATATATCAGACAAGATTGCAGATAGGCTTCAGCCATGTGTCAGACTAACAGACTCTTACAGATTGACAGCTGATAACTGCTTAGAAGGATCCCAAGTTCAAGGGGAAATTATAATTCCAGTACAATACCCTGGACACTGAAATAGGCTGCAGCAGTTAGTCGGTTAGAAAACTTAGTGGGTTGTTTGAAAAAGCCCTATTCTTGATACTGTTCTCATTTATCCTGCTCTGCCACTCTCTCTATAACCCTGAGTTTCAAGGCTGCCATGAACATTTAATCTCTTAAACCGTATTATGTATGTTGTTGCTTCTGTCTTTTTGGTCAATCTTATGCTTTAGTGGCAAAACATCTATCAGGATGCAGTGTACCTACTCACTTGATGTGTTTAATTGGCTGAAGTGAGGAAGTTGCTAAAAAGTTTGAAAATCATTTGATGGAATTCTTTCTTCCTCCTCGTAGTCTCCTGAGGTGGAGTACTTAAAGTAGGAAATTATGAATTCGGTTAGAAGTGCAGTGAGAAAGAACAGAGTCAGCTTTAGGATTTCATAATTGAAAGGATTATGGGGCAGGGGGAAAGGAGCTTAATTTTTGTTCTTTGTGTATGTGCCAGTGCTTTTGTTGGTAATCAACTTACTGTGGCTCCCATTACATAGTTAACCATGTGTGTCTACGGTGGCCGGGGATGGGGAGTGTTTTGGGGGCATCAAGGATAAAAGATACTTTAATGGTGTCAACTTTGACTTCTGCTCCAGTTAAAAATCTTCAAAAATAATACCATATTAACACTGTTTCTAATCTATGGGGGAAATGCAATTTTGGAAGAAGAATACTATATAAATTATGTTAAGGACAGAAGGCAACAAATCAGTCCAGTCAGCAGTCAATTGACATCAGTCAAATTCTGAATTTCTTGATGGCCTCTGCTCTCCACAACACCTTTGCACAGTTCCCAACTGGTCCTTCTTGGTTATACCTGGTTTCTCTATATTTTTGTGATCTCCTTTGTTTCATAACTCTTATTGTAATTACTTTTAATACATTGTTAATATGTGAGGTAATCTGAGTTATTCTGGTGGGGCAAGTCCCTGAAAGCAAACTTCTCTTGCCTTACCTTCCAGGTTTTATTGGAGTTTCCCCTGTCTGACATGCATGTGTATGATCATTAACATCAAAATGTTACCATAAATAGATTTTATTTCAATGAGAATTATTTTTACATCAGTATTTTCAGTGAAAAATAATTAAATTACTTCTCTTGCTTTCAGATGGGCACCTTCAAGGCACACGATGGTGAATACATTTTAGAACCTCTGATGAAAGCGGATGGAGGTGAACATGAAGATGAACATAACAAACCACATCTTATATACAGACATGATGAACTTAAAAAAGAGTATCAGAAATCCTATAAACCTTGTGAAGTTTCAGGTAGAGTCATACTTTAAATTTCATTGTGCCTTTTTCAAATGTCAGTTGTTCTAAAGAAAAAAAAAGCAAGATTTTATTTATATATATAAAAATAATTTTATTTATATATTTATATCTATTAATTTTATATATATATATATATATATATATATATATATATATATATATATATATATATATATATATGAAAAATAATTTTTCTCCACATCGTGCCATTAGAACCTACACATTTCTTTCACATAAGCTTGTCAGCTTTTCCTTGTGTTTTGTGACAGTGGCAAATTCAAAAGTAGGACTGAATGTATATGTAAGAATAACCCATGATGTTGCAAGAACTCAAAACTTTGCTTTGTCCTACATTGTCCCGTATGTAAACATTGAAATAATAGATCCACAGGAGCTGTTGCTTATATTCACAAAAGATAATGAACTAACTGCAATTCTAGCAGATAATAAAAGACAATGAACTTACTGCAAGTCTAGTAGATAATACATGAACTTCTCTCTTCCTTAATAATGGAAGTATCTAATATTAATCATTAATTTAATACAATCTAATCTTACCCATTATTGTAAATGTTTGTCCTTGTGGGTATTTTAATAATTCATTTACTCCATATATTCATAATATTTAGTATTATTCAAGGTTAAAGGAAGGGGGTCAACAGAACCTCTGCCTTGAACTTTCAGAGGGTAGACTTTGGCCTGTTCAGGGCACTGGTTCAAAGTGTCCCTTGGGAAACAGTCCTTAATAACAAAGGGGAATGGAAGGCTGGACATAATTTAAGGAAGAAATTTTACAGGTGCAGGGAAACGCCGTCCCTATGTGCCGAAAGCTGAGCCAGCAAGGAAGATCAGCTCCCTGATCAGTTACTGGGCTGAACAGGGAACTTTGACTGGAACTCTACTTGAGGAATATCTATGTAGATGGTTAAAAACATAAAGATTAAAAAAAGCTTGGGTGATTAGCGTTATTAATTTTGGAAATTTTTTAAAACATATTTTGTAGTCGAAAACATTCTTTTGAGAATTTTGCTTTCCCATAGCTATTAAGGCCAGAAAATAACCATTACTTCAAGCAAATGTTCTTATTCCTGTGCCTTTTTTTATTAAATGATAAATAATATGTACTGAACCAAATTAGAGGTCTTTCAATTCGTTTTGTGACTTTTTTTCTTTAATCTAAACAAGCTAGTGTGACAAAAAGGCTTCAGGCATTAAGAACATAGTCGTTTTCTGCCTTTTCATTTTTTGGAACAATTATAAGAGATTGTGAGCTAGGGCTTACTGTCAGTTTGGGGGCAGTGAAGCTGCAGAAATGTTTATGAAGAAAAGCTTTGTGTTTCTATGTTTCTGTTCTAAAAATGATGTGTCTCCTTTAATGCTAGTCTTGCTTGGTTATTCATATCTTTTCTTCGCAGAGGAACAACTTATATCACTACTTGGAATCATGAAAGTTTCTCTTTCTCTAGTAAGGGAACCTTGACAGATGATATGGAGGAACATACCAGAAAATACATATTTTTAGTTTGAAATTGGGCCATGGTAATTCTAAAATTGTCTAACAAATCTTTTCTCCTCTTTGTACTGTTTTCTTCTAAAACTAGTTTGCCAATGAAGAAATTTTTTGCAACCCTAATATATGCCTTACGTCAGGATCGGATATTTATTGCATCTCCTCAGTCCATAAGTTCTGTTTCCTTTAGACATGGAAGCTCATCAGAGTTTGCCAGAATAGCTTTTGGATAAGTCTCATAGCTATTACTTATCCGCTTGTTGATTTCTGGTGTTGTTAAACAAAATTAATTTGATTTGTTCTTGATTTGTTTGATCCATAAATTTAGATAATATTTAAACTCTCCCTTTAAATCTGAGTATTATTTCCCATTTTGCCAGTACTCTGGAATCTCAGACACTTTCTGTGACCTAGTAAAGATTGTGTATATGAAACTGCTTCAGCCAATTCTCTTCAGTGCATCCAACTTAGTCTAAACACATAAGAGTATATGTGGATACTCTTGAACTAGTTCCTCTTCAGAGCCAGTCCCTGCTTTCTCCCCTCATTGTTAGTGCTAATGGCTTCACGATTAGTATAGCTTTATTTTGTGATTGATTTTTAAACAATTACTCAGTAAAGTAATTATTGTTGTCTCTACTGTTTTTCTTTCTTGCCATATTGTACCCTAACTTTAAGGAAGACAAACTGTGGATCTCTCAAAAATACCTTAAAGTTTAGACATGAGGGCTCTTCCCTTGAATAATGGAATGTGTAGATTTAAATCCTCTCAAGATGAGGGTGACAGAAGTGTGGTCTCTGAATTCTTGGGTCAGTGCTGTAGTCACTAAGTCATTAGAATAAAATTATTAGGAGACATATCCTTTGGCTACTTTTTAAGAGGGAAATCGAGTTTCCACAAAGACAGTGGAGGTTTCCTCTGAAGGGGCTGGAGGGCCCAGTTAGCTGCTGAAGTGCTAGAGGGCAGTGAGAATTCAGATATGCTTCTCTGTTGGGTATTTTTTATGTGAGCTAAGATGACTCTGGTAAAGGCATTGTTTTTCTGTATCAGGCATCAGAAGCATTTGTTGGCTGGACTATGCAGTATAATTGGAAGTATTACAGTACTTAGTTGAAGATATCTGAGTAGATTGTGTGTTTCCTAGAGCCTGATTCTACATAATGAATATTTACAAAACTGTCAAAGGGGTCACTTAAGGCTTTTGTTGTGTACTTGCTTATGAAGTTAAATTCCATATTTATTTAAATATAATGTTATGTGAATTTGAAAGTCAGTAAAGACTTGAATTCAGGAGTTGGAAGTAGTTTGATTTTATTTGTTCTTCTGGTGCCAAAAGTTTGTGCATAAAAATGTGTTTTGTTTAACTAACTTGTGTCCTTTGTTGTACTGAGTAAGCTGTAGTGCTTATCTCCTTCCAGCCTTCCTATTTGGATTATACTGCTTTCTAGGAACTGTGTCTTATTTGCTTAATTTCTGTGTCTTAACTAATTTGTAACAAATAATCCATTTATGATAGAACTATATAAAAATATTCAAGACATCTCATTTGGTGTTCCTATTACAGTCTTTTGTGGTTTTGGGGTTTTTTTAATGGTTCCACAGTTTCTCTTGGAAATAAGATCATAAATATAAATTTTTCTATTTTGGGCAGCCTTTTGCCTTTGTATTTAGCAACTGCATTCAACAATAAATCTTTTTATTTTACAGAGAAAGAGTTGCAGAAGAGCACTTTATTACATCCAACCTTCAGCAGTTTAGATGAAAAGAGCAGCATTTTACAGAAGTCTCTCAGTTCAGAGTATGCTTTAAATAACATCTCCGTAGAGGATGGTGGCAATCCACATTCCAGGAAGAAACGTTTTCTTTCCTATCCAAGATATGTAGAAGTGATGGTCACAGCTGACACCAAAATGGTTCGTCACCACGGGCAGAATTTACAGCACTATGTACTAACTCTGATGTCAATAGTAAGTAAGTTCTTAAGCATTAGGAATTTTAATTATTTCTGTTCTGTTGTTTTCTTTTCTGCAACTTTCCTGTCTTCTGGTTTGATCAAATTCTGTTTAATAAAAAGAGTTTACATAAACATAAATAAAAAAGATGGGTCAAAATTTAAGGTTATGGATCTTTTCAGTTTAATGCAGTATACCATGTGTACGTGAAATTATGAGATCCATTTCCTGATTTTCTCTTGCTTTAGAAGAATTCTTAAGTTTCAGGGTGTGAAAAATACATATTAATTACAGCAGACAGATATTAAATGGCATTGTGAAAAAAAAAGCTTGGTTGTAGTAATCCTAGTTTTTCAATTTTTCAAGAAACTTCAGATTACTATGGGTCAGACTTAGAGTTGGTATAATTTATTTGTGATCTTTATGTGGTAAATTCTTTCTTGAACCAAAAATTGTTCAGAATATATTACAGTAAACTCTAAAATCAAAAGTTTTACCTTGACATCACTTGAATAATCTGTTAGGAAAAGGCATGCTAACATATTCTGCATTGTAATTATTCATAGATTTCTGTCCTTACATCTATTCAGGAAGCTTAATTTATATGAAACTACATCTAGCTTGGGGGTAGCAAATTAAAACACCTATCACATAAGTATCTATAGAGACATCTGCTTTTTGATGGCTTTTAACTTGACCAGTTACAGACATCTACTTTGGATGAACAGAATAGCACTGTAGTTTTACCATGATTAATTAACTTGCTTCATAGAAATGCCCAATGCCATTTAGGATGTTGTAGGACATCTGATGTGGCCTCAGCTGCTGCTTCACCAACCTATGCAAGTCTCCTGTAAAACAAGTAAAACATGTGTTGCATCTGCCAGTTGTGCATTCTGATAACCTATGGTGTGTGAAGTGGTGCTGGGATGTAGGCACTTAGAGAGCTGAGCTGAATTCTGCTCGCTAATATCCACATCTCCAGCTGATGACACTAGAGCTGCTGCCATCTATTACACAGATGATGTAGGTATGTAAATTGAGAACATGGAGTTTCTTTTAATTAGTATATAAGAAAAATAATGTTTTAAGGGAGATTAGCATATGTTATTGTAAGTCTTCTGAATTTTTCTACTTTTAGTGGTGTGAAGGTACTAAAGTTCATGTATTACCCAAAAAAAAAATCCATACTGAAAGTTCTTTTGCGTCTTACAGTACAGAGGAATTCCTTTTGAAACAATTAATCCCTAAGATGCAATTTTTTTATGGTTACTTCCTTTATTAAAGAGGTTTACTAAGGAACAAAGTGAAGTGGTAAAGACATTACTTTAAAATAGAAGCTGTTTTTTAGAGCACTTTACAATAAGATGAAAGGGAACATTTATTACATCTTTTTCATGAGGCCTTGTTGTGATTATAGGTAATTCCTGATTTTTTTTTTTAAGAAGAAATCATTGTTCTTGCGTCTGTAGATGTTGTACATTCAAGTACTATTCCTTACAGTGCCATATTTGTCTTACACAGTTGGACTTTTAGGTGAATAAGATAAGCATTGTATAATTGCTATTAAAGATAACCTATATATGAACTGTTTTTAAGATCTAGTATGTAACATATGTATATGAGTATTTTTTCTAAAAAACTTGTCATTTCTTTCTTGTGCTTTCCTATCTGTACTGTAAAACTAGGGTTTGACACTTACTGCTGGCTTTGGGGTAATAGCCTTCAATAGGCCACTACATATTTAATGTGAGTTTAATATCTCTGAATGCCTCTGAAGGTGGTAAGATCTATTGCTTGCATCTGTTGGCAGCTCTATTCCATATATATATATGCAGAAGACAGTGATCTTGAAACAAAAATTTCTTAAGATGTTATTTCTAGTAACGTTGAGCTTTTATAAATGCAGATATAAAAAGTATAAATTCAGATCTTATTTTTAAAACATTTTCTTTACAGTTCAGTAAATTCCATGCACTCTCCCTTCTCCTGTCTCCATTTCCCCCGCAGAATACAAATCCCAACTTGTATCCCTTCCCTTTTGATTTCTTCCAAGCATTTTCAGCAATGGCTTGGAATCACAGAACAAGTGGAAGTCATCTAATCCAACCCTCTCCTGACACAGATATTAGTCACACAAATAATGTGAGTGAATATACAGCCTTCTATAACTTCTTATCCATAACAGTTATTTTTCTGTAAACTAGTAAAAAAATGTGAAGGATAGGAAAACAAGTGACTATCATTCTTTGCTATGTAATCTGCATTAGAATTTATCAGTACGCTAGTGGGTCATTTCTTGACCCACAGCCTCTTAGTGTTTGAAATTGAACCATTTTTAGTCTTATTTGATAGCCTATAAAGGAAAGAAATGAAACTTTTAAATTTTATCCTTTCTGCCATTATACAGATAGCTTTGGTTATTAAATTTTACTGGTACTAGTATCTGGTCAAGCAACTTCTGTTATGGGAAATTGTCAGGTTGCTGGCATTTTAATTGAAGCATTATACTTTACTCTTGTAATAATTCTGAAACTTTTAAGGTTATTTGGTTCTGGCTTGGATATTAAAGAAACCTAAAAACTTTAAGCACATAAATGACATTAAATTTAATGAAACTTAGACATCTAGCTCCCAGAAGAACCTTTGAAATCCTTGCCCATTTTTCTTTTATTTTCTTTGGGGCTTTTTTTAGCATCAACAAAGCCACCAAAGTAAACGTGCTGTTGTTTTATGAGTGGCAAATAAGAACTGAAATATACTGCTAAATATTTTTAGGGTTTTAAGTATCTTGTCACTCATCCAATTCAACCTGAAAAGGCTTAGCTGTCAGCATGCAAGTAATCCCTTTAAAGAAAACTGCATAAATGTTGGCAATATGAGTATTCACATTACTTACATTATATCTTGGAAATACTTACTCATTCTGATTGAAATATGAACTTTGAGATAGAAGGAGAACCTTTGCCATAGGATTTTATGAAAAACTTTATTGTATTTCAACACAAAGAGTGGTATTATTTAATGTGAAACAATAAATAAAACAATAAGAATACTGTAATTGCTTAACTTGCACAGTTTCTTCTTGTTCCTCCAAGTATTGTATCAGCAGAGCAGGCAGTAGGCACTGCCTGAATAGATTTAGTAACTGGAGGACTTAGACTATGTTCTGAAAGTTCAGAGCCCCAGACATGAAGGCTTGATCTTAGCAACTGAGATAATTAATTAAAACACTGAACTTTACTGTAAAATTCATAACCACCTGAAATTTGGTTCTATTAAACATTTTGAGGTACTGTCCTCATTTTCTGAATCAATAGCCTGATTATTTATATCCTTTTAAGTACTTTACTGCTTATATAGTTTGTTTGGTAGTAAAAAAAAAGCCCTACTAGGTCTGTTCTTAGTCTGCTTGCCGGAAAAACTCTGTAGTCTTGCCTTTTTGAAAAGAAGTCATGACATATAAAACCACCTGTGGTAGGGCTGTGATGGGCTGCTCAGATTGTGAACTTGGCTGACTGCCTAGTCATGGGAATGCTGAAGTCAGAGCATGGGAGGGGAGAGCCATGCATTCAAGGAGAGGATTGAGACAACATCACTTTAAATCATTTAACTTGCAGCCAGCCATAAAGGGGTGTTGTATCATACTACTATTAAAATACGGTGTTAAAAGCTGGTGCTTTTGATTTTCATTAAGACAAAAACTTTAGGAAAGTTTTAGGGTTACCATCTTTTACTGACATATGTAATAGAAGGCAGTGATTAGTAGGTCTTAACAATAAAAAATTTTTATAGTTAGAGTCTTATTGATGCTTTTTTTTGCAATCATAATCAGCAATCATCATGAAGTATTTTCTATATGGGAAGTGTGTGTGCACCAATGTGTCCCATCATTAAAACCAGACAAATTATTTTATCTTAATATATATGGGGTGAATTTAAAGACTGTTTTTGTACTTCACAGTTCATACTATACAGTAGTTAACAGTTCATCTTTCCAGAACACACTGGGAAAACACTGATGCCTTTAAGAATATTTGGCATATTGATTTTGCCTACAGTCATAATTTAAAAATAGGCAGTAGACCTAAATAGTTTATATGTTAATAATTTAATTTGTATTGCTACCATCTGAAAGGCAATGAATATAGGTACATTCAAAATTTAGGGGTGAATATATTGTTCCTTGTATCTGTTCCTTTGAACCTCAGTACTGTATTTTTCCCCTTTCTCATTCAGATCATTGCATTAGTATTAAAGCTACAGGAATGTTTAGTACTTCTTATCTCTTATGCAGTAAAATCTAGAAGGCCAGCACAAGGCATATTTTTCTTGGCACAAGCCAAGGATATACCTTATTATGTTTCTTCTGTGTATATAAAAAAACCCCATGATCTTGTGCATTTGGCATGATTAAAATGAAAGTGGGTATTTATTCACCAATAAGTAGGCATAGCGGGAAACAATTTTCAAAGTATCATTCATATAAATTCTCTGAGCTGGCCTTCTTACTTATCTTGACATATGGGTATCTGTGGAGGTATAAAAGCCAACTATTCTTTAGTTGTGACTGTCCTTTAATTGTGTCTCCAGGATGCCTGTATATGAAACGTCATAATGATACCTCACTACATCTCGAGGTTGACCAACTAATACAGAGGTGTTAGTGTGCCAGGTAGCCAAGAAGGCCAATGGCATCCTTGCATGAGAAATAGTGTGGCCAGCAGCACCAAGGCAGTGATTGTGCCCTTGTGCTCAGCACTGGTGAGGCTGCACCTTGAGTGCTGTGTCCAGTTCTGGGCCCTTCACTCCAGGACATTGAGGTGCCTGGAGCATGGCCAGAGAAAGGCAATAAGGCTGATGGACGGTCTGGAGCACAAGTCATATGAGGAGTGGCTGAGGGAGCTGGAGGCATTAACCTGGAAAAAATTACACTCAGGGGAACCTTACCATTGTGTACGACTACCTGTCAGGAGATTGTATTGAGTTGGGGAACAGTGTTGTCTCCCAAGTAACAAGTGAAGGACCAGAGAAAATGGTTTCAAGCTGCACCAGTAAGGTTTAGAAAAAATTATGTGATGGAGAGGGTTGTGAAGCATTGTAACAGGCTGCCCTGGGAAGCAGGGTAGTCACCATCCCTGGAGGTAAGTAAAAGATGTGCAGATGTGGTACTTAGTGGTAGATTTTCATAGTGGACTTGGCAGTGTTTGGTTAAACTCAATAATTTTAAGGGTCTTTTCCTAAGTGATTTTATTTTGCAATATGTGGGCAGGCACATACTTGCCCGTCTTTACATTTCACTGCTGTTAGTATTATTTACTACAATTTTTGTCTAGGTGGTGGTTGTTGTTGTTGGTTCAATAATTAGACTTTATGAATTTCTCTTCAGTAGATCAAGAGGTGTTCCTAAGGTGAAGTCTTGGTATTGTCCAATTATGATAAAGGCCTTCCTTTAAACTGCTTGGGACCCATCTCATATAAGAATCGGAATGACGAGTATAAGGGGACAATCTTGCCAAGCAGCTCAGTGTTTCTCTGAGTAGCTTCTAACAGCTAGAGAAGCCTGTCAATGGCTGTGTCTTCTGAAATGATCTTTGAAGGTCATTTCTTTTAGATTCTGAAAGGAAAATGCATTGACATTGTGTTGTACATGATGGCATTACAGTTGTAGATGGTGATGATCATGACTGTTACCATCTTCTGACTTACTGCAACATTAAAGCTCTATCTTTGCACCCATCTCAGTTACAGTTAGAGGTGAGACAGAACACAGGCATTCCTGATGGGGTGTCCCCAGCTGGCAACTAAGCCCCACACAATCACTTGCTCACTCCCCCGCCAACAGGATCAGGGAGAGAATCAGAAGGGTAAAAGCTAGAAACTCGTGGGTTGAGATAAAGACAGTTTAATAGGGAAGGCAAAGAATTTATTCAGTGCTTCCTATGGGGAGGCCGATGTTCAGCCATCTCCAGGAGACCAGGGCCCCATCACATGTAATGGTTACTGGGGAAGACAAACTCCATCACTCCAAATGTCCCCCCTTCCTCCTCCTTCCCCCCAGCACATACACTGAGCATGATGGCACCTGGTCTGGGACCTCCTTGTGGCCAGTTTGGGTCACCTGTCCTGGCTGTCTCCTCCCAGCCCCCCAGGCACCCCCAGTCTCCTTCCCAGTGTGGCAGTAAGAAAAGCAGGAAAGGCCTTGGCTCTGTGTAAGCTCTGCTCAGCAATAATAAAAACATCTCGGTATTATCAACCCTGTGGTCAGCACAAATCCAAAACATAGCCCTATACCAGCTAGTATGAAGACAATATTTCTACCCTAGCCAAAATCAACACAAAAGGCAACTCAGGCTTTAAAATGCAGGTATGTATTCTTTCCTTTTGCCTCCACTAAAGCACTCCATGAGGTGACATGTAGAACCTCTACTTGGTTAACTGAGCGGATAGTAGCTTGAACAAGACTTGGGTGAGGGGGCAGTAGATGAACTAAAACTTACAGGGGAAAAAATTGGGAAGTCTGAGGCATGGGTATACTTGTGCAAGTTTGCATGAGAAGTCTTTGCTGGATCTACTTGTGGAAGCCAGTTTTGTACAGAAATATGCATGCCACTGAATAGAGGAGTAGCACCAACAGAAATAACATGGTTCTTTCTCTGAAGCAGTAGCTGCTCATATATCTCATGACTTCAGACAATTTTTGGGTCTTACAAAGTATATGATAGAATCAATATGACACTGGAAAATGTGAAGGAGAAATCTCCCAGATCCTGGATATCTTACATGCTTTCATCACTACAGTGATACATAGAAGATTCTGGAGCCTACAAAAGACATACAGGCTATGAAGTGATGCTGTGTTTCTTTCAGGGGATATGAATGTTTGTATTTTCTTGGTACCATGCTTGTGTGTACCAGACAAGAGGAAAGAAAAAGAGGTCTTGTGATACAATGTTAGGAGTGAAAAAAGGAAGGAAAAAAGAGCTAAGCAAGATGTATCCAATTGGATTTGGGTATATCATTTACCTTACCTTCCAGCCTCTAGGGGTACTTGCTTATCAGCACCTTTTCTAAATAGGGCATTTTGCCTCTATTCAGTCACACTTTCATGGACAGTTGAAGCAGGATTTTCAAGAGAAACTAAACTGTGTGACCAAGTTGCTTCCAATAAACTGGCAGCCACAGCTGTCTGACTTAATCTTTCACACTTTCTTGAAAATAAAAGCTGTGATCCTTCCACTAAAGCGTAACTAGTTTAATTTATATTTTCCCCATTCTTTGTTGTATTCTGGTTGGTGAAGGCTGGTTTTAAGAGTTTGAAAAATCTTTTGAAACTAATTTCACTTTATCTTGGCTACTACCTCCTACTTCTCTGAAGCCTGGATTTAGATCACTGTAAACCAAGGGGATCTGGAAATTGTAAAGAAATGGTATATTCTGTTAAATTCCTATCCCATTTCATCATCTCTTTTCAGGAATGCCTCCAATAAGAGATGACTGAGAGGAGTATCCTTAGAATACATGAGCAGGGACTACTTACATCTTATTTTTTTTTCACCAAAAATAAGGATATTATATTCCAGATCTTTGATAGTTTCCTGCATCACTGTAAAATTTCAAGTCTCAGTGGATTATTTTAGTCTGCCTAGTTCCTTAGGTAACCTATCTTCAAGTTTGATTTGTGGTTATCAGTTTTCAGGACTTTTCACAGTTGTTCGACCGTGCTGAGAATGCATACTGAACTTTGCTGGTAAGAGCATCTTGTTATCAACATACAGTCTTGCTCTTGATCTTTTGAAAGCAGTAGTAATAACTAAATGTTTGGAGGTCATGATCATGCGGCAAAGGATCCATAGTTTGACTCAAACATAGGATTAATAAGAGCAGTGTTACTTTATCTTTAGCATGAACTTACTTTCTCTCATAATGGAAACAGGTGTTTTTCACATTTTGGCAGGAACTGCAGACCTCTGGCATCTACATGACATTATTCCAGTCTTCAGCTATTCTGCAGAGAGATAACCAGTACATAATTCAGATGGATATAGTGTTGAAAGTCCTGCAACAGATTCTCTTCAGGCATGCAATGAGATATTTTTCTCTCATATACTTACTCAGTCTAATGCAGCTCCTCTGAGGTATGAGTAACTAGTTTTGTGTTTTGAAGATATACTCTTGCTCAATTATTTTAAATGGACATTGGGTCAACAGGCAGGATGGAGCACTCTTGTCTCTGTGTTTTGTGTTGGTTTCTTTGCCTCCTCTATGTTTCCAGATTTTGTCAGCAGGATAACCTTGACAGAAAGCACCTGCACAGCAGTAAAAGATTTTTTTCAAAGAACTATTAATGTATATGAGGGAACATCCATCAACTACGTTATAAGTACTACTACAATGATGAACAAGAACTGCTAAGTTTTAGTTACAAGAAGTCTCCAGCCTTAACTCCTTGCCTGGATCATTCTAATCACCCAGGAGCAGAAATTATCTCTACTATAGCAGAGGAGGCATTTGGGAAACTTAAGGCTAATTTTGCACTGAAGGTTGAAAGTCACAGTTTAGGCATGCAGGCATTGTTTGGTGTTGGCTGAACCTAGTTAACTCTCCCATTCAGTTCTCAATCCCTTTGCCTATTCTACCTGATATATATAGTCTTAGAGTACTGGACAAGTCATGTGTTGGTTTTTGTTGATTGTGTCACTACCTCAGATGACCTGCATGCTCTTTACTTGACAGCCAGTGAAATGCATCTGGTTCCTGAGCTTCGAGCTTTCTGTTCCAAAACCAGACACTAGCAAGACTGATTTACAAGTTAATTAAGATATGTTTCTGACTAATTTAGTGGCATTCTATGATGGAGTAACTGTACCAGGGGCAAGGAAAGAACTCTGCCTGGTCATCTGTAAAGCCTTTGATACAGCCCCCCACTGCAATCTGTCCAGTAAATTGGAAAGATGTGGATTTGATGCATGGACTGTTAGATGGATAAGGAATTGCCTGGATGGCCACTCCAAAGAGGTATCATCAATGGCTCAATTTCCAAACAGAAACCAGTAATGAGTGGTGTCCCTCAAGGGTCCATATTGGAACTAACACTTTTTAATATCTTCATCAATGACACTGGCAGTGTAATTTTGTGCACCCTCAGCAAGTTTTCAGGTGACACCAAGTTCAGTTATTCGGTTGAGTTGCTTGAGGGAAGGGATGCCTTCTGGAGAGGCTTGAGGAGTGGGCCTGTGTGAATCCATGAAGGTCTACAAGGACAAGTGCAACAACCATGTCCAGTGAAAAAAGTCTGTGTTAGTGCTATACACATGTAATCTTCTTGTATAAGTTTATACTGTAACAAATTCTCAGTTGTAAGTGCCTCTTATAACAGCTTAAATGGTATTAGAATCAATCCTTGGAACAAGTGTCTTCCAATTCTTGGAATATGCCGAAGATCCTCACAGGTCTCATCTCAGATTCCTCTCTGACATGATTTTAGAATGCCATATGAACCCATATTCTGTTTCTTCTTTGCTGAAGAAAAGTAAAACTTGAAAGAGCTGGGCTGGAATTAATCTGCCTTAGCCTCATACATCTGAAAATTAAACATCTTGTCTCTTTCCATAGTAAAGGGATGAAGAAATTAAATAGCTGTTCTTCATGTCTTGTATGAAAATGTATGTTTAAATACATATGTCTAGATAGTCATGTCTACAGAACAGTTCATCCCTTCTCCTTCTCAATTGACCATCACATCCATCTCAACTCATGTAACCTATAGGGAGCAAACCTATAGGAATTTGCTCCCTATAGGTTACATGAGTTGAGATGGATGTGATAATTGTGTTATTGTAAAACAGCGTTCCTATAGGAGTATACTTTGACTGTGGAGAGGATAAAGGTCCAGAAATATCCTTTCTAAGTTGATCAAAGTGGATTTCAAAGTAGAAGAATACATTATGAGCTTGATTGTGGTTAAGTAATTTTGATATTAGAAAAATGATAGTTTATTCCCCTCAATTCTGCCTAAATTTTGCTTGAGCATTTCAGATACCTTTTGTAAAGGCTTCTGAGTTTGTCCATGCCCAATGGATTCAGCACTTTTGTGAGTATTTGAGAGATGTTCCTTATTCCCACCTAAGAGTAATTGGCTACTTGCTGGTTAGTTACCAAGAAAGGATTCTGTATGGAAAGAAGCAAACAATAGCTGTATTACTCTGAAATATGTTCTCCACATGGGTTCTGAAGCCCCTACTCTTATTGAATCCTCTACTTCCAGCTTGCTTGTCAACAAAGGAATGAAGGACAGTACTGCATATTGTGTTGTCTCCAGTTTAGAGAAAGGTAGGACATGAGTTGGGAGCCCCAGTTCTAAGTTTTAGCAGTATTACTTGACCTCAGGTAAATAGAATTTATACACTGCAAGGCTGTGGTTTCACAAACGATTTGAGCCAGTTCAAGTGGCTCAAAAGACTTCTGAAAGAAGTCTGTTCTTCTTCCCCTTTCCCTCTGTCAGCACTTGTGTTGGAGACAGCACAAGAAATGAGAGCATATTGACCAGTATAATGTGATTAAAAAAAACCCAAAAATTTGCAGTTGTATCAGTTCCTTGATCACTTTGGAGCCTTGCAGCCTTAGCACAAGCTTGAAGGGAGGAAAGCCAGTACTTCTGTGTTTGGTGGCAACTCTTGTTTACATAAGGCTGTCATTCGACTACTGCTTTAAGCCAGAATTCACATGGATGAAGTATCTGAAGCTGTTACTTGGAGTGCATAAATTTTTTATACTGTTTTTATGAAAAATAACTTTCAAAGTAGTTCACTTTGAAAGTTGCATGGAATTGACTCATGAATTTTACTATCTGTCTGCAAGAGTATGTATAAAAATGCCTGTTGGGTATATAAATACAAATTTTATGAATGCAGAAAGATACCTTTGTATATGTCATGTTTATTTTTTATACAGTTTTACAGCTCAGTTTAGCTTCCATTAAGAGCAAGATAAAACCTTATTTGTTCCAAGTTGCTTTTTAAGGCTCTCTAATATTTCCATTGATTCTGCAAATCATCCATATAAAGCAGCTTATGCCTCACAGTCACATTAACAGTACTTTTTTCCTTTCTTTGATATTTTATCCATAAACTATATAAGTGTACTTTTTACATTATCATTTCAACATGTTGTCTGTCTGTTTGGAAATGACTATAGTGAAGCTATTTGGATATTATTTTTTTTGTCACCGTGTCCTTGGGTAGAAGGTACAGTTGGATGAATGAGATACCTGTTGTGTAGTGGCTTGGTTTGCTTGGGTGATTTGTTTGTTTCATTAAAAGAGATAGTTTACCAGGTGAGTTTAATACTCTAATCTTTTTTTCTCTTTAGGTTGCAGCTATTTATAAAGATTCAAGTATTGGAAATCTTATAAATATAGTTATTGTCAAATTAGTTGTAATTCACAATGAACAGGTAAGAAAAATAAATATTTAAAAGATTTCTTTCTTATATTAGAAACAAAATGCATGAACTTACATTGTAATTACAAAGTTTTTCTTTTGTAGTTTAAATATAAAATATTTTTTTAACTACATAATGTTGTTTTAAAATAGGAAACAATATGTCAAATGCAATGTTAACTTCAAGGCCTGTATTTAATGCCTCTATTTTCCTGTCTGTATTAGTAAGTTCATTTAACCTATACTGACATAAACCAGATAGTATATGAAAGCTTATGGCAGAACTACCTGAAGTGTGGTTGTGCTCATGGAAACATGACAGGAAAATAGTACTTTTTATAGAGGGTTTCGATGGAAGGCTTTCAGCCCTAACAGCTGTAGTATTTTAAGATTGTAAGAAGTACTTGCTTTTCAAATATGTGGATTTATATTTATTTATTATAAATGTTTTGTCACTATATTTGCTAATATTGAACACATGGTAAATGCTCACATACATTGTTTAGGATAATGGGTTCTTATGACTGATGACTTGTAGATGAATTCAGATCTGGCCCTTCAAAAAATGTGCTGAGGGAATTCTTATGTCGAGTCCTGCTGACTTTCTTTCCATGCACAAGTCATTACTTTGTAGATTAGCAGCACAAATGACAGTGCAGTAAGTGCAAGTGCATGAATATTGAAGGCCTTATTTGATGTTTTTGGCCATTTCTTGCTTAGGAAGGACCAGCTATCACTTTTAATGCAGCTACCACTCTGCGTAATTTTTGCTTATGGCAGCAAGCACAAAACACTTTGGATGATACTCACCCTTCTCATCACGATACTGCTGTTCTCATCACAAGGTACAGTATCTAAAGTAGCCACAATTACCCACCTAGGTGAGACAAATGCTTCAGTTTTGTTTTTACAATATAATCTTTCAACCATTCCACTGACATTATTCATAGATAAGTGAATAACAGTATCTTGCCCTTCCAAAACACTGATTATCAATATGTGAGCAATTACTCTGACATTGCTATATTGATAGATAAGCATCTGATTATCCTTCCATTAAAGATTATAGAAATTAATTAGACCTGCAAGTGTTGCAAGGAAGTTAAATCTCTAGTTTTGGTACATACATGTGATAGGGGAGGAGTGTTGTTAGAGTCAGCTGAAGGATGCAGTGACAGACAGCTCCTGATAGCCTGATCAGAGCTATGAAAAGCTTAAAATGGAAAGCATATAAATATTAGTATGTTTTCTGCCCGTACACCAGTCACCTCAGTGATGGTTCTGATGTTCATTCATTGGAATAGTCTCTTTTTCACTGATTTTTCCTTCAGTAAGGTTTCAAGTATACTGCAATTTGCATGTTTTTCAGCATCATTTCATACTTAAGCTACCTTCTGCATTCTAGAGAAAGAACATGATAATTTTTTATTCTTTGCATGCTAGATAAAAGGCATCACTGTGGACTTAGTCTGGTGAATTTAAATCACTTCTTTCACTAGAATTCAAATGGTTTGAATGGCCTGTAACATTAAAGAATGAGAATCAGATTTGCAATTGCTGTAACTAGTGTAGCAACAGTGAAATACTTTTTAAATATTCTTTTATATACTCTAATGATTTGTAATAAATATTTTCTTTCAAGGGAAGATATCTGCAGAGCTAGAGAGAAGTGTGATACTCTTGGTGAGTTACTCTCTTTTTCATCAGTATGATTTTACATACATAAGAATATCAGTGTCAATATTGGTTTAGGAATAGTCAGAAAATAGATACAAAATTTAAACCACACAGACAAAAATAATGATTTCCCATTTCTTATTGCTATTCTCTCCTGGCATGTACTTTGGTGCCAGGTGGTTGTTTGTTTTGTGTAAATTTGCTGCATACTTGAGGCACAGCTTTTGACTTGAGTGCCATAGCATTCACTGTAATGCATGGCAATATGTGACAATTCATTCCCTTAAGCTTTTATACAAGGATTCAATTTTGCAGGTTTAGCAGAGCTAGGTACAATGTGCGACCCACTGCGCAGTTGTTCTGTAAGTGAAGAAAATGGATTGAGTGCTGCTTTTACTATAGCACATGAGCTTGGACATGTGTAAGTACCTATTTCTTGGCAGGTAATTGTTTTTGTTTAATTTCCTTTTTAATGTGACCAATTTTCAGCAGTGGGCTTTGCATTTCTAAGAGGGTGCAGTTTGATGTGGCCTTTCAGAAGAGTCATTATTTTTGCCTCTTGCAGTGAGCCTGGTTAAGAAATTGTGAGTTTTCTAACTTGGTTGGTATCCTGAATTCTAGGGAAAACTGTCCAAAAGATTAATTCTGTCCTTTTGTCATATGAATTGGTTGAGACACTGGGGCATACCCTAGGTAGTACAACACAGTCCTGTTAAATCTAAGTGTATTCTAGCTCTGTTAGGAATTTACCTTTAAGAAAAGACAATTGTTAATATAACACAGAAATATTCTTCCTTGTGTTTGATCCTTTCAGAGTACAGTAGAGTAACACAAAGAGAAATACTTTACACTGAAAAATAAGAGGAGATGACAGCATTTTATTTTATGAAGCATACCTCATCAGTGATGGCAGAAAGGTGCTATACTCTAGCTCCATGAGCATGCTGCAGTGTAGGTAACGACGACCGTACAGAGCTCAGTAGCTAGCTTGTTCATTTTCTTGTGCCTGCAAGTCCACTTAGACACATGCTATTTGTCTTGGTACTTGAACTGAGATAGTAATGTAAGATGTTAGTTGCATTGAGTATGATATTGATGTGCTCTGCAGTTTTTGTTTCTGAGTAGTTCGAGTTATGATGTGAGTGTTGGGTTGCATGTTGTGAACAGACCAGCCATGGCCTGTATATTCAGTTGAGGACATGGGTTGTTCCTTTATAGTGTTGCACTCCTAAAACACTGGAATTTTTCTGGTAAGCTAAAAAAATATGTTACTTGTACAATTCTTCCTGTACCCACCACTATACAACTAGGAGCATTTGGATAAGGGGATAATTATGTAAGTAATTTTAAAGATATTGCCAAAAGGTCAGATAGATGCATTAAGTCCCAGTAAATTTTAAGGCATTCTCAAACTCAGAATTCAAGCATTTGCTGCTGCAGCAAAGAAAGTTTCAGTTAATTATTGCTGAATTTGTTTTGGAGTTTATCTCTTTTGCTTTTTAGGTTTAATGTGCCTCATGATGATAGTTTTAAATGTAAAGAAGCTGGACTTAAACACCAATATCATGTGATGGCTCCAACTTTAAATTATCATACAAGTCCATGGACCTGGTCAAAATGCAGTCAAAAACACATCACTGAATTTCTTGAGTAAGTATCAATATAATGCTATGGTTTGGAGTGGAGTTTTTTGGTTTGTTTTTTTTTTTGCCTTACCAATTTCATTTATTTCTGAGAAATATTTTAAAGGTATTGCTTAAATATAGTTTTTGCACTGTTCTTTGGTTTAACCACTGACTTGCAGGGCCTCAGTCCTCCAGAAAAATACATGTATTTAACTTTTTTTGTGAATTATAACCATTAAAGTTGCACTGAACATGTAAAGCTTAGAAATTTTTTTAATGTAGTGGTATTTTTGATTGAAAATACCTTTAAGATTATTTTAGTAAGTTAGAATAGGCACCCTTTATTTTTCTATAGTTTTTATGTTGAAAATAAGTGATGGGTATAATTTAGGTAGTACCATTTTTTCTTTTTTTAAAAAATGAGAAAAAAACCCACTTAATTTTTTTTTTGTGGATCTAACTGCAAAATACAAAATAGGAAAATCAAGTGATCTGGTACATTTCTTTATTCATTAATTCAATTAAAGTCATTATACAGGCAAGTAAGCATGCAAACACATAACTCCACTGAGATATGTGTGTGTAAAATGTTGTGTGAATAGTGAGAAGGTTCCCAATGAGTTGAGTGATTTATTCACATTTTGTTCCTGTTTTACAACAGTACTGGTTATGGTGAGTGCCTCCTAGACAAACCTAGTGGAGAAACATACCATCTCTCCTCTCAGCTGCCTGGGTCAATGTATGATGTCAACAAGCAGTGTGAGCTTACTTTTGGTATTGGGTCACAAGTATGCCCTTACATGGTGAGTGAAAACCAGGCAAAGTTATGCTTAATCTAGGCTAAAAAATTACTGAAAAGTACTAGTTTTGGAATGATTTTATCCTGAAATAAGTAAAATTTCAGGTTATATTGTTTTGAAGTGGAAGAGTTCAGTATACAGCATTGCAATTTCACATGTGAGAAATCTATTGCAATAGAAAATAGGTTTAATTCATTTTGATTTCCATATCTATGAATGTGACAATTCTTTTAAAATATCTAAAGCTGCATATGCTAAAGTTTCCTGCAACAACTTAAAGGGATTTATTTCAGCACTTCCTGCAAATGTTTTCATAATATCTTACATTAGCAGGTCTTGCTTCTCTGCTTCTTTTAATGCTTTTTAGAAACTTACAGCTTAAAAATAGACTATCTCAAACATTTCTTCTAAATGTTTGTTCCAAATTGTAGATTCCCTCTACTTTGTCAGAGTCCAAAAATATTTTCATGCCTGACAGTTTTGTATACAAAACTGAGAGAAAACTCAAACAGATTAGTACTGAAACTTAAGATGTATCTTGAAAACTTAATGTGGCCGTTGCAATGTAAACACAATTATAACACTTTATTCACTGCTGACAAGATTTCAGGTAGAGTTAGATTTTGGAGCAACTTGTAAAATTCCTCTACCAGCATTGTATGTCTTGTTGGAGCTGTTTAAAGAAGAGCATTTAAGCTCAAATTCAAACTGAATTAAGTGGAGCTTTTTGGTGAGGTAAAATGTTGTATAAGAGGGGTCAGGCTTTGTGAGAATATTAAAGGAGAGGAAAAGAGGATTTCAAACACCTGAAGATGGTGTTACTGAAAACTGATTTATAAATTTGTTTAATCCGTAAGGGTTATTTGTCTATTAAGAGTTTTTAGCAATTTGAAAATGAGGCTTTCTGCCTCATTTTCTAGACAGTACATTTAATTCCTGTTAAATTCACTTAGGGTCTTCTTCTGGGGGATTCAGTGGAAACTGTTGTGTGTGGTATTACCCATAACCTCTTACACTTTTAAATAAATTTTCTGCTGAAGTAGAAAATGAAGTTATCTGTTAATCTGATGGGATCAATTTCAGAAATTCCACATTCCTGCTTGGTCTTAAGCAAAATCTATTTTGGTTCTGTAGGGCTTTACCTGTGAAAACATGGTAGTACAATAGCAAATCCTAAGCCTGCATGGTGTGAGAAAATTAACATAATCAATAAAACAATAAAGTAATCACAGCTAATGTCTAAAATGGTATTGCCAGTGCAAAAAAAGTAACCTGGTTTTCTTTTTAGAAACAATGCAAACGCTTATGGTGCACAAGCACAGAAGGTGTTCACAAGGGTTGTCGTACTCAGCACATGCCTTTGGCTGATGGAACAGCTTGTGGTATAGGCATGGTAAGCCTTGTTTTGTTTCTCAGTACTTGCAATTTTGGATGTAGGTAAGAAAGTGTGTGGCTGTGTGGCAATACTGTGCTTATAGACTACTGATGGTGTGAAAATTGTCTACCTGACTTTACATGCAGTTTCTCTTAGTTCTGTAATCTTGTGACAGAAAAACCCACAGTTTGTCTGTTCAGAGTAATTATGAAAGTTTACAGATGCCACACTTCTTTAAAATAGGTGAAAGAAGTCAGGGGAAAGTTGACATCTTTCCTTCTGTTTGAAATGTTCAGCTCATGCATAAGTTGTTTTTTTCCTGATTAGTAGTGTCCAAAGTAAAATTATCTGAAATATGACATCCTTAAACTGTGTTTCCCCCAGTTCATCTTGTAGAGGCTGTTTATTGAACCAGCACAAATTAAGTATGAGTCACTTAGGTACAGTTGTATGCTTTTTGAAAGAGGGAGTCTTTGGATTCTAGTCTCTGATATTTATATCTGCACTGTATCTGTTTCAGAGCAAATAGGAAAACGTGTCAATAGCTCTTCACTCACTCCAGGAAGTGCCTTTAGCACACATAACTCATGTTCATTTTCTGTCTTTCCTATTGTAACATAACTCAGGATATTTGGGTCTGTTCAGTGCTAGAAACAGGAGCTCTCTTCTCATTTATCCCCCAATGTGTAAGACTACCTGGCTGCTTGAAGTACAGATTAAATGCTTTGACAGATTAAAGAAAAAGAAGTGGAAACTGCGTTTCCTATATTCTGCTCATTGTTTATTTGGTAAGGAGTTTTTTGGTGATAAGGGTGCTACTCACTGCTTCTTCATTTGCAAGTCTTTGAATTCTGATCCTGATCTGTAAAATTGGACAATATAGCCTTCCTTGGGATGTCCATAAGGGTCATGAATATCTTATTACTAGATATAGTCAAGGCACTTACAGAACCTTGATAGAAACACAAGCAATGGCAGAGGCTAGTTGTATCCAGTTTCCAGCGAAGATTTGCAGCTATTAGTTTTGGATTTGTATGTGGTTTGGGAAGTGAATAAAAATAAGGTGCTTAAGTTCTTTACTGGTCTAGTATTTGTCTTCTTCATGTCTTACTTCACCACCAGCAAACAGAAGTGTTTTCTTACTTGTCAGGGTATTGTGAGAATAAATGTTTTTGAGATTTTACATGGTAATGTATGACAATGATTATCTTAAGTGTGGGTAGTTTATTATCTTGAGCTGCTTTTATATAGTAGTGTGCTTTGGCGGCTTCAGGGGGCAATGTGGGAGCAATGTTAATTTTTTTAAAAATAATTTTATATGTTCAAAATTATTAAAAGCTCTCATTTAATTTCCTTGTATAATAGGCAGCTACATTTCACTCAGTTATTTCTAATTTTTCCCCAATAACTTTTAATCTTACGAGATTCTATGTTTGGTAAGAGAATATTAATGAGGAGTTTGAAAATAGTGTCTTAATGGAAAACAAATGTAGTGGGTAAACTCTCTCAAATGGCTTCTTTCTGTTCTGCAAGATCAGAAAAAGTTACTTGAAGGCTGTAGTGGAAGCTTTGCTTGATTGTAGCCTCTGCATGCCGTTGGTGTTAAAATGTTTAACCCATTTTTCAGTCAGTCACTCATCAGAAAGGAAGTTCTTCTTTTATGTAAACTTCATTTGTCACCTTCAGTTAAATTGACTCTAATTTGCCAACATCAGAGGACTTCTTTTACAGAAGAATACAAAAACCTTTTTTATGTAATTAGTGCAGTGGAACCATTTTTCTCTAGGAAGTAAAGAGCTAATTATGGTCATTACCTCTGAAAGATGTAAGAAAGAACAGCAGTTAATTAATCTGACAAATTGTCATCTGTTTCTGACTAAGGGACAGTTCTTCTCAAGCTCAGACTGCAAGTTGCCACTGATGTTAATGGGCATAAGAGATGGTGACTGTTAATTGTAATTAACATTTCCCAGCAAGCTAAATTGATTTATTTTTAGCATTTACAACATTATTGCTGTGATGGATACAGAAAAGACCCATTTAAGGCATTTGTTATTTTAGTATCAACTTTTTAAGTTCAGATTTCAAACATCACATGTTGTATTATTGAATCTGGCTCTATGAACTGCTCTAACAGTTGGATTTAGTGAAGCATATCTGAGTCAAAAAAAACCCACCTCCAAAGAAGAAAAATTGTTGAAAACACCTCTCTTTCAGGAGTGGCATTCTCAGAAAAAGTCTTTATTGATATGAAAATAACAGCAAAAATACCCAGTAAAGCATGAGTCGTTTATTACTGTTTTTTTGAGGCACTCCAAAAGTTTGCACTCTGGTCCTTCCTGGATTCCTGAGGAGTATAGAAATATGCCCATATTCTTTTGATTCCTTGAGCATTGGAATGGGGAGGTAGGACGTAGCTATATGATTCTGACCTAAACTTTTCAGTGTCCTGGGGATATCCCCGTGTTCTGCATAATGGCAGTTTGCTACTTGAACACTGTAAAAAACTAACTGTCCATGAAGTTTGGAAAAATCTCTTTAACAGCAAGAAGGAATTCACATGGTACAAGTAACAGTTGGATTGGAAAGAATGTGCTTTTCTGTGTTTTAGAGACATGTTAATCAATTCTATTCACTGTAGATATGTAATGTATATTGAGATAGCATCTAAAAATATTCAGAATAGCAATCAAATAAGTTAAGATTTCATCCTAGTCCTTTTGGCATAAAAGACAGGGATACAGATATAACTGAGAATGAGAATGCAGAGCAACAAAGAATTGCTTTGAACAGTAAAAGAAATACCCATCTAATTCTGAATTATATTTGCTGTTCTTGACTGGTAGGTAGTACCCAGTAATTGATTATTATTAAGAATTGTTGCATAGCTTGACATAGCATTGATGACTATTTCGACAATGTAATACATGAAGATATTGAATCTAAAAGAATAAATAATTTCAATGTATATATATGTAAAGTAAGTATAAAAAAATCATGTGGATTTTATCAGAGTTGGGGATAGGGGAATATGTTCACCATCTGGAAAGCAGCCGCAGATTTTTTGAACTGTAAGAACAGAGTAAAGTATGGGCTCAAACCATAAATTTTTTTCTGTAAGCTGGGATTTCTGTGAAATATTTTTCTTTGAGCTATAATTTCAGAAAATTAGAAGTTTCAAGGGAGAAAAAATGATGCAATTTTTCTGTAAGAAAAAGTTGAAAACATTGAAAAAACTTAAATAGTGTGGATTTTGTAGATAATGTCATTTGAGTAATAAATGTAGACTTGTCTGAGATAAAGACCTGAGATGCTGTGGTGACACCTTCAGTTCGAAGCTCCATTTCTTCTGCTTTGTATGCTCATTTTATTAACTCTAGTTTAGCTCCTTTTATGTACCTTAGGGTCCCACTTCTCATCTTGGTGGGCTGTGTGGGAAGTGCTTGATTTCAGAGGAGCTCTAGTCCTGTTCTGCACGCATCCACCCCTCTCCTTCATTCAGTCAAAGTTAAGCATAGCCTGTCAAGTAATGCTTTAATAATTTCTTCCAAGATTGCTTTCCTGGAAATTTAAAAAGTTTAGTTAGAGATAAATTGAAAGCTATCAAAAGCAATTTATCTAGTCATAGGTTAATCCATAGGAAAGACTCCAAGTGCTTATTATAAGCAGATTATTAATAAAAACAAGTTTGGGTACCCATAGGTTTATTGATTCCAAATTTGAAGCATTTCTAGGTTTTTCGACAGAAAACCAAATGTTGATCTTGACTAGAGCAGCCTCGCCACTTGCTGCAATTGGTATGTTTGGAATTATGTGTCATATCCCCTTTACATGACACATATGCTATATTTGCCATAAGAATGTAGAAAAAATTGTTAGCAATTATATTTAAGTTTATGAAAGCTCTGTGTATCATACTATTCTCAGTGAAGCAACGATTCAAATGAATTGACAGAGAAACATCTGGAACCTCTCTGGTGCAGGAGTTTTCGACCTTGACTTCATCATGTTGCTTCTGTAGGAATGCAGCTGAATAATAGCTGAGACAAGTTTGTTGAATAAGCTATTAAAATCCCAGATGTAAGCATATGCTTTGCATTTTTATGGATCAAAATTGTACTGTTGAGGCTATAAAATTTTGTTTAAAAACTTTTTTCTTGAAATCTGCCTTCAAGTTATTGTAAATGTTTTTCTGGAAGGACAAAGAGCCTAAATGCTAGATCACTGTCTATATTAGAATGCAGTGTTCATTTTGTAAAGGAAGATTTAGACTCTTCAGCCTATAGTAGAAAAAAATTATTTCGTAAGATGCTAAGGACAGTTCTTGGAAAGGCAAGTTCTTAATGTTCCTTATTATGGATGGACTCTGTAGAAAGTCTACCATTGATTGCTAGGGATTTGACATTAGGTACTAGAAGGCTTGCATGTAAAGGTACCTGAAGGCCATCTTGAAAAAAAATAATACAGACTAACAGTAACCACTCCAGTGAGAATTCATATGCAGTGAAATAATGGTGGCTTTCTGGTTTTAGGTTAAAGCATTAGTTTTAGCATTAAGTGATGATCTGGCCAATTGACTGAATTGTTTACACAGTTCTATGCATTTGCTTTGGGTCTGAGAGTCAATTGGAATGATCATATTCTTAGGGGAAGGCATACAGAGATTAAAAGATATGCATGATATAGATGCATGGTCTATATGCAAGAGTTGGTGTGACAAGGAATTATTCAGGCAAGCAATTTTATCATCAAGTTTGATTAGGAACTTAGGCAGAAGCCTGAAAAGAGAACCTGTTTCTGTAAAAAATTCCTATTTTGAGAACAAAATGTTTGATAGCATGTGAGCATAAGTATCAATATAACAAAAGCATATACTAATAAGGAAAAAAAAAAATGAGGAGTTATTTTAAGCAGTGATAAAACCACAAGATTTGAATTTTGTGCCAGTCAGCTATATTCAGAAAGAGTACACACAATTTTTGTGTGTTCAGTGAAACTGGTTTCTTGGTAGTTTCTGCAATAAATTTGTAATAACTCTCAAGAAATTGTACATTTATGTACATTTAAATTAATTGTAAAAAATTGGAGGTTTAATACTTGTTTTATTATTTAATCTTTTGTGTATCAGAGGTTATTAAAAGGTTTTATGTGCCAGAGACTTTATTTATCAAAATCGTTCTTGAGTTTAAGGTAATTTGAGGCTGTTTTGTCTTGCAGAGAGGCAAAGCCTAGGCTTTAGAAATAACAAGCAATTGAGTTGATATAACCTGCTCTAGTGACTGATCCATACTGTATATTTCCTGCAGGGAAAGATGGGATGAGCCACTCCCTTTCAATACAACTAGCAGAATCCCTCCTGACAACAAACCTAATTAATGGACACTCTAATCCTGAGTCTGCAAACATAAAGAAGGCATCTTTATGTTTGCATAAGGCTTCTAACATAAAGAATTCTCTCTATTATGTATGAATACTGACCCCGTGTATTCAGTCCTGGCCAGTGTCTTGTCTCCAGATGAGGGCAGTCTTTGATGCCTCAGAGGCTGTTTGAAGTCAAGGACAAAGTTGACACGTTTCCCACATAGAAGTCAGCAGGATATGTAATGCTGAAATTATAGTATCTCGTAAATATTCTATTTTAGTATATAAAATGTTCCACTGTGTTGTGATCAAATATACTACTTGGGATTTTCTAAAGGATACAAGTGAATTAGAATTCAAACTGCTGTAAGTCATCAATAGGATTAGTCCTGGTAGTTCCTGTTGGTTCCTTGGAAAAAGTCACACATGCACCCATCATAAGATTCTGATTTAGACTTTTTAGTCCTGTACTTTCTGAATAATCACTGAAGTGGAAACATAGGCAGTCAGGAACAGGGCTAGTAAATTCTTAGAAGCAAGAGGTTGATGCTTCTGGGGAAAAAAGGATAATTACTTTCTATAAACAGTAAAAGTGTACAGTTACAGTGTGGTAAAGTCTCATAACTGGCATGACCACAAAATAGTCTTGCAGTCTTTGTCTTCTTAATAATGTAAATCCCAGCAGACAAAATGAAAATTCCTCCTTTATGTAATTTTTTTGTGGAAATAGGTAATTCTTCACTGAGAATGAGATGTAAAGTAACATAATAGGCATTGTAATGTAGTATCATGCTCTAAGAATTATTATTTCTTTACTATTTTTTAAAAATTTAACTATTAATTCCATTTTAATGTTAATAGCTTTGTTAAATTAGTAGTAAATTTAAAAATGCGTAAAATGTTAATAAATTAAAATATTTTACACCTTCTGTTATAGGTATGAAATTCTATGTTCAAGTATGAAACTATAGCATCATCTTGATTTACATTATCAAGGTCTTAAATGCTTGTCTGCTTTTTCCAAACAATCCCACTAGATAGTTAGCTTTTGAGATGTTCAAAACACGCTGATTTTCTTGGTGGTTTCTTTTAACTTTTCACTTTTTGTATCAGTATGAATTCAAAATTAAACTAAAAAAATCTGGTATATAAGAGACAGTTGTATTTTTGAACTTTATGCATTAAAATGTAGCAGGAATTCAAGATCTTATAGAGATATTTGAATAAAGTGACAAGACAGATAAGTATTCAATATCCAGTAGATTTCCTAGCTGTCAAAGTACTCTGGATAGCATTTTTAAAAACAAGACTACTGAGGAAGTTATCTTAAAGGAAATGGAACATCTTAGAAAATATCCAGATCCAGATATGAGTAGTGGTTGCTTAAATTTTATTCTTTTTCTGCCTGAAATAGGCTGTAACCTTTTACCTGAATTGCAAATTTTATTTTGTTTGTCGACACTGCAGCACTGCCGCCATGGAATTTGTGTGAGCAAAGAAATGGAGCTGCGCCCTGTAGATGGAGAATGGGGACCATGGGGACCTTATAGCTCGTGTTCAAGAACTTGTGGAGGTGGAATCAAGAGCACCACCAGGCTGTGTAATCGACCAGAGTATGCTTTTTTATTGTGTTTCACATTTTTTATTATGTTCTAATGTGTTTTACGTTTACATAATGAAGGTATTAGAAAATCATGGATTGGTGCAAAATAAAATAGAGGTATTGTGGGCTGTGCAAATCAGTTTGAGTCTCCAACAAAAAATGCTTGTTTCAGCCATGTTTGGAAATAGATAAGTTTACAGACTTTATTATGCAGAGGACCTTTAGATTACTTATGTCTTTCTGCAATATTATTCATTCGTGAAGATGTTTCTAAAACATTAGTTTGGCAGGGTCTTTTTTTCTAGGTTTACTCTAACTGTTGAGGTTTCTTTAGACATAAGATGGTTTTTTTGCAGTAAGAACTGCAAAAATAAATACATGTATTCCCTACTAATCTCTTCAGTGAAACACTTGATTTGATTTGATTTAAGGCTTTTCCACAACATCATCACCAGTAACAACCCACAAGGTGCAGTGGTTATAACACAGGCATTTAAAACTTCCCTTTATAATTAGCAAATTACATTGGCTGAATAATTCCATGTGGATTTTGTTCTCTGTAATAAAAGTCAAGGAGAACTTTACCCTTAACTTGGCCAGAAGGAGAACTACAGCTGGTGCCTGAGTAGTTTCAGTGTTTTTCTAGGAAGTTATGTCAGCTTGATGTTATCAGTAGGATAAATGAAATTCAATCAAATGGCTCAGGTTATTTTATTTTCTCTGATGAGTAAGAGGCAGTAGACTAGATTGCCATTAGATAATGCCTCTTTCAGTCTCTTGTAATTGATTGTATCAATTTGCAGTTGATTTATTCTTTTTTTCTTCCCAAAGAACATACGAATTCTGAATTATTTTGTGTCTTAGTTTATAACTGTTAAAATGTATTCTAGACTTTACGGTAAATGGGGCATTTTCCACAATTTCCCTTTTTTATTCTTTTGATCCCCAAAGTGAAACCAATATTAAGAGTACAGAAAAGACTGTGTTAGCTCCTAATTGTCCTCTTTCTTTGTCACTCTGTAAAGTAATAATTTCAAATTACTGAGGGAGGTGCCGCTTGTGTAGAAATATGACTGTAATCTCAGCTAAATTGATAAAAGCATTAAAATTATTAATGCTTTTACTCAGGGTAAATAGTTATAGCTGTAAGAGAAATAAAAGTAATAATGTATTAATGAACATCCGCAGTGAGATTACTATCTCAGCAACAGTATTTCACAAGGTTTGGGTTTATTTTGGGTATAACTGAATGCACAGTAGAAGCTGAGCATGTGTAAATCAGTTGCGCAGCTGACAGGATGCTTTGTGAGATTTTCCTCCTTAGATCAGTGACTGAGTCCGCTTTTTGTGTAAAACAGCAATTTTAGAAAATGAGCGTGTTTTACATTTACTTTTATCTTAGGCCAAGAAATGAAGGAAGGTACTGTGTTGGTCGCAGGATGAAATTTCGGTCATGTAATACTGATTCATGTCCAAAAGGCAAAAAAGATTTTCGGGAGCAACAGTGCTCTGAATTTGATGGCAAGCACTTCAATATCAATGGTCTTACCTCTGCTGTTCGCTGGCTTCCAAAGTACAGTGGTAGTAAGTAATCCCACATCTTTTCAATTACCACAATAAAAATGTTATTTTATTTAAACTTTTAAAACAGACAAGAAACCTCTTGGATTTTCTTTCCAGTTGCTATGAAAGATCGCTGTAAACTTTTTTGCCGAGTTTCTGGAACAACTTCCTACTATCAGCTGAAGGACAGAGTTGCTGATGGTACTCCCTGTGGAGCAGAAACCAATGACCTTTGTGTTCAAGGCTTATGCAGGGTATTTAAATCTAAACTTATCAATTATTAAAATCAATTTTAACAGGTGGTAAAGTACATATTCAATATTAATACAAATCAACATTACTGAAAATATGGTGTTCTGAGTTTACGTAAATTAATTTTATTACCTATCAAATTAAAGATCTGGAAATGGAAGCAATTAAGTTAAAAACTTATAGTTGAATCTGAAGACCCACAGTCTTGCCTCATTAAGCCTCACATGTGGAAGAGTAAATATTGTTCAAGTGAGCAGTGAGAAACTGATCCAAAATTAGTATAAAGGGAGGAAAGAAGCATGCTGTGAAATTAGCATTGCATTTCTGCTACCAAAGAAGTAAACAGAAATAGAAAATCCAAGGGTAAATGGTTTACGTAATTATTATTTTACTATCAAATCAGGAGGAACTGACCCTTAAATCAATTCAGCACTCTGCTTAATAGCAGCTATGGCATTGCCACAAGATTTTGTTAGGAGAAGCAAGGTGCTATATTTTAACAATTCAAGACTTTTTTGTAGAGCCTTGTAGAGCTTTTGCTGATTGCAGTGAAACTGAGCAAATTCAGAATGAGGAGGAAATATAGCTTATTTTTATATGGTTGAATAAAGAGGAAATGCCAGAGAATTGTCCTGTTTATCATAGTTCAAAAAAACCCTGGAAGTTTAAGTAAAGATACATAAACAAATATTGTGCTTATGTTACTTTAACCAGCACAGTCTGTGTGTATTCCTTTGCTTCTTTTCTGTAATGACAGAGTTTAAATGAATTGATGACCATGTATATATACATACTGCTTTTAGACTTCCAAGACTTTTAATGTAAATATAAATTAGAATTTATAAATTATGTTGATTTTTTAATACAAAATTTTTATGTACTGTTATGTATTCTTACGCAGATCTTGACATACGGAATCTGTTGGGATTGCACGATTCTATTTTATCCTTACATTGCAGAATCCAAAACCATTGATGGCTTGTAATGGATTCCCAAGGAAGACTAGATATATATACAGTGAACAACAATATTTTGGGGTAGTGGGAAGCTTATATTACTAGTTTTCATTGTTTTCCATTGGGCTGAGTGACACTGGGCCTTTTTTTTATCATTATTTGTAGCAAGCAGGCTGTGATCATGTTTTGAATTCAAAGGCAAAGAGAGACAAATGTGGAATCTGTGGTGGTGATAATTCTTCATGTAAGACACTTGCAGGTACTTTCAACAGTGCTCATTATGGTAAGGTTTGTTTTGCCTTTTTATAATCTTAATGCACACTTCACTATGGCTTAGAAATTATTCTTTACATTTAAGGAAGCAGAAATTATTCTTTACATTTAAGGATTTCAGTGTATGTTCTTTAGGGCCTCTATCAACAAAAATATCTTTCATTTTCAGTCACATTCCATCTCAAGGATACAGAGGCAAGCACTATGACATACTAACTCATTCTAGTGAAAAAAAAAATCAATCTCCTCAAAAGTCAAAGCCAAAAATAAAAGAAATTATGAGAGTAAAAGTACTTTGAAAGGATGAATGTTTCCTGCTTTGTACTTTGCATTCTCTGGTCTGAAACTTTGCAGGAACATATCCCAGTGTCTCATTTTGGTTGTGCAAAGAGATAGAAAGAAGTTTTTGTTGTGAGCAGCTGATGAGGTTCCTTTTCTCCTAGAGTGAAAAATACAGCCTATGAAATGTGACCCTCCTCCTTCCAGAGAACAGGGGTAACAATATTTATGTTTTTTCCTCCTCATTGACAAGTAGTGATTGAGAAAGTTCTGAGTAACCCTGGTATTTCTTATTAATTTGATTTAGTTTCTCTACAAGAGCTACTGATAGTTCTTCTATATGTAGTCTTTTCTGTGAATTGTGGAGAGACTACTGTGTGTGTAGCAGTGCAGTTAAGTAGTTAGAGCTTAGAACATAAGGACAGAAGTCTCCAGGTTAATATCGGCCTAGAGGCTCCTTCATACACCTCACTAGTTGAAAGAGACCACAGGTGAAGTGAAAATGATACCTGGAGAGCTGCCAAATAGGATCTTCATGGAACAAAGGGATTGAGGAAAGTATGCCAAGTATCCTGCTGGATTTTCTTTTCCCCTGGCAGAAGGCACAGATGCACTGAAAATTATCAGAAAATTTATACAACTACCTGTCCCATACAATGACATGTACTTTTTCTTGTGTCTGTCCTAAGGAGATGCTTATAGATAGCACATGAATTTTGTCACTCACGCACTTGTTACAAATCAAGTGACCATAATGTGAAACTGCCGTTATGCAAATAAGGTCAAGACTATCACTCTGATTTAATGACTTCCCATTGTCACTGACTTATTTGCTTCCAATTGAAGTTGAAGGGGAAAAAAGTCCCCATGTTTTGGGATGAGGAAAGCCTTGAGTTATTATTTGGTTTTCTAGTGAGTGAAATGTTTTAAATTATGTTCATATTCTTATTGTAGCATATAAGAGATAATACTGAGGTTTACCAATGAACAGTATGCTGAACATTTGGGATTATCACGGGGTGTGCTCGAGTAGGAATAGAGCCATGCAAACAATAAATTGTATTTAGCTGATCACTAAAACTCTCATGTCCATGGGAGGTCTAAGACATCCCTAGGCAAATGACTGAAGGTATTGTCTAAGGAAATACAATTTTCAAAAAAAATTCTGAATTAGGGTCACCAGCTAAATATGTTGATATGCACTTGATATTTTTCTTTTAACTTCATTTGTTTCCCTTTCAAACTGAAACGAGCCATTTTACTAAGGCAGAACTTGCAATTGCTAATAGCAGCCCGTGGTGTGTGCTTATAGTCATGCAGTTACAATGTTGTCAGTAACTGTGTAAACAGTAGTAAAGAAATAATCAAAAATCCATTACAGCAAAACACGAATTTACTTGGCTTCCATTTTAGGAGATGGTAATCTAATTATGTACACATTATTACTATGTTGGCTATTATTATTGCATCAAATTAGAGTATCTGAGGCTTTCCTGGACAATGGTCATTCTCAGCATCCTAGTGTGTGATTTATTCTCTTTGTGTATCCTTGACAACATGCTATGCAGTTTTGTTTATAGTTTCCTCCTGTATTTTTTCTTCTTTCATTCTATTATGTCAACGACAAAGTCTTCAGTGTTTGAGATGAGGGGCTTTTTAAACTGTATTTTGGGTTTCTTCCCAGTATGTTGAAAGATTGGCCAAACCCTGTATTTATCCCGAGCATGCATCTTGTCAGTTTGCAATTGCAGTGCTGCCCCCAGCTGGTAAATGTGATGGACCTGTAATTAGATTAAATCTTCATTTAAATGCATGGCATAGTTTTAATAGATTAAAAGCACTAGGAAGTTAATGAATTATTAAATTTGTCATGGCCTAACCCCAGCTGGAACCACACAGCCAGTCACTTACTCACAACATCCCAATGGGATGGGAGAAAGAACTAGAAGAATATAAGTGAGAAAATTCAGATGGTTCAGATAAGGACAATTTAATAGGTAAAGCAAAAGCCATGCACACAAAGCAAACCAAGAATTGGTTCACCACTTCCCATGGGCAGGCAGGTGTCCAGCCAGGAAAGCACGGCTCTGTCATGCAAAACAGTGAATTGGGAAGACAAATGCCGTCACTCTGAACATTCCCCCCTTCCTTCTTCCCTCAGTTTTATATGCCCAGCATGATGCCATATGGTCTGGGATATCCCTGTGGTCAGCTGGGGTCCATCTGTATGCCCTCACAACTCCTTGTGCACCCCCAGCCTCCTCGCTGATGGAGTGGGGTGAGAGGCAGAAAAGGCCCTGACTCTGTAAGCTCTGCTCAGCAATAACCAGAACATCCCTGAATTATCAACATTTTCCAGCACAAATCCAAAACACAGCCTCTATAAGCTATTATGAAGAAAACTAACTGTATCCCAGTCAAAACCAGTACAAAGTGAAAAGGATATTGCCATTTAAATTTTTACCCACAGAGGTGCATCAACTAAAGCCACAGTAATATTGTTAAACACAGTGAAATAAGTGGAAAAATTATCAAAATTTTTATTAATACCTCAGATTACATGTTTATATTTGTTAGTTGTTTCCAGTGTTTGCTGTACTCAGTTTTTCTCAGCTGTAAGTATTTCGAATTCATGGTTAGCATCTGTGAGAAACATGTCTGGATTTTTTAACCTAGATTTATGTGCAGCACGATTTTTAAAAAGTAAATCTTGATGCACATTATTTTTCTACCTGGTGGCTAGGCTGCCATAATATTACTTGGAGATACTGCAAGAAATGGTGACTCATTTGTGAAGCATTTGTATTTTGAAGGGAGTGCACTCAATATTTTAAGCAGAAGAAGATGAATCAAGCATGGCTAGTTTAACAGCTGTATCTACCTATGCATATGACCTGCAACACTGCAATATTATCCTAGTATTTAGGATTCATTCTTTAGCATGCTGGAATTCTCTTGGAGAGAAAATCTCGTAAAGAGGGAATGGAGATATTTCCTGTTAAGTGACTTACCCAGATTTCTGTAGAAGTTTAAATTGTGAGCAGTCACAGTGTTTCCCAAGTCTCTCTTGATATACTTGACTGCCTTCTAGAGTAGTTCTGCTCTGTAGGAATTTTTCTGAATAGATTGAGCTTATGTTAGTGGTGAAGAATTGAATTCACATATCTGAACACAGAATGTAACATGTGAAGGCATTCAGAGGCATTGGTTGTCTCTGGTGCACTGTAGGGTTTTGTGAATGAAAATTTATTTTCATATGTACTAATACTTGACTATTTTTGTATATAATTTATTTGCAGGTTACAATGTTGTAGTAAATATTCCCAAAGGAGCAACAAACATTGATATTCAACAGCACAGCTACTCAGGGAAACCAGAGGATGACAACTACCTTGGTAAAAGCCTCCTGTGTACAACATGGATGAATGGGGTTTGTGCTTTTGACAGAGATCTGCTCTGGATGTATATTATGAGAAATCTGATAAAGACATTGGAGAAAATATCTAACTGTTTTGTAAATTCATTTGTCTGGGTCTCTAAATCAGTAAGATGTTAAGGTTTCTAGTTCTTAGATGAGTGCGTTCATTCATCAGAGAATAAGAATTATAGCACCTTTCATCGTTTTGTCAATTCTTTACTTTGTTGTCACGATGTTAATTGGAATGCCACAAGTGAGCTCAGGAATAAAGCAGGTATTTGTTGTTTTAAATCTTGGAAGCATTTACTTTGTTTATGAACAAAACAGTCTGACCATCAGCAAACTTACCAGTTGTCTCAATTTCTCTTTTTCTATTATGTTTGGGACGTAAAGAGTATAAAGGTTGTCACGTGCTGATAGATTTGCAAGTGTGTGTAGGAAACAAAGAACTCATAAGTACCTCCTACCAAAAATCGTGGTTGTTCTATTTCACAGTAGTTACATTGTATCTGAAGTGCCTGAAAAAATATTGAAGCATATTTGCCTGCTGTCTCTTCTTCCATTGTAATCCTAGCCAACAAACTTCAGAATTCTCAAAATGTTTCCCTTGTCACCCGCTGCCCAGAGACAACCTTTTCCCGCCTGACATTAGTTTCCATTTCAAATGTAGTAATGCCTGAATAGCACCATGTACTACAAATTTTACCTTATTTAAAAAATGTTTAATTTGTCATTAATCTTTATTTTTGCAGATAGGTCATTGTGTTAAATTACTATCACAAATGCTTAATAATTTATTTTTATTTTCAAATTTACTTTTAAAACCCACTTCACTAGAAGTAGCTATAGCAAATACAAGGATGTGGGCTGTAGAATAGGGCAGAAATACCAATAACTACTGTTTCCTTCTGCAGTGGCAGAACCTAGTCAAATTTAAAAGTTAGGACTGCAGTCAGCAATTCAGCAGAAAAAATATTATTTAATTGCTATAATGCAGAGAAAATGCATGACTTAGAAAATCCATGACCACTGCTCAGGTGAAAGGTACTGATTATTAGGGTTGAGTTCATTAATTTGAACCCTTTGATATAACTTTTTACATTGACTACAATAAAGCTACGTGTCGGTGAGGTTTTATTGATAGAACCTTTTAACTAAATAGATTTCCAATATTTTATTTTACTTGCAGCTTTATCAGATGCCCACGGAAATTTTATCTTGAATGGAAATTTTGTTGTAAGCATGTCAAAAAGAGAAATCAATGTACAAGGAGCCATTTTCGAGTACAGTGGTTCGAACAATACCATAGAACGAATTAACAGCACTGATAAAGTTGAAGAAGAACTAACCTTACAGGTGCATGTTTACTTTTCTCAGAAGTTTGAAAATTTCCTACATGATCATTATGTTAATAATTTTATTGTTCAAATTCACTGAAAAACAGCTATTATTTTATCTCAATCAAGGTTTTGTGTGTAGGGAATTTATACAACCCTGATGTGCGTTATTCATTCAATGTCCCGATAGAAGACGGAAGTGATCTTTTTACATGGGATCCTTATGGACCCTGGCAAGATTGCAGCAGGATGTGCCAAGGTACTGTGAAGTATTTTTTTCACCAGAACCAAAGACCTGATGGGATTTGGGAAGGGACTCATCTTAAGTTCTCTGACTTTTCACCATAACTTGTAAGGGAGAGACTTGTTACCCTCAGTATCCTTCAAGTTCACAGAGCCTTTAAGGACAGAACAGCTTCTGATTTTTTTTGGCTATTTTTACTACTTATGCAGTACAATTCTATATTCAAACCTACATTTGGAGACATAGGAGCAGTTTATTAAAAAGCAGTTGGATCAAATCTAATATATTCTTATAAAGTGGTATTGTATGTCTATTAATATTCATTAGGCTTCCATTATACCACTTCCAGGTGATGACTGATTTGTCTGGTGTCTTTCATACTCATTTATTTGTCTTTTTTTGATTATCTGCTAAATGGGACGATGCTGTTTAAAGATATATTTGACTATTTTAAGCTGTTACACTCTGGGCCATTCCAGTATAAAAATAAAGCCACAGCATTTATGAAATGTGTATATATAAAAGTGTATGTACACAGATTTTTGACAAATACTCTTCTTAGCGGGTGCTAAAAAAGCCTGAAAATATGTAATGATGAGTTTCTTCTGGTTGTATACATGCTCATTTTCTAGAGAAGCAGAACAACTGTCGACTGAGGTATTTCTCCCAGAACTCCAGATCTTTTAGGTGATCAATTTTTCTGCTTTTTTAAGGGAAAGGATCGCAATGTCTAAGTTAACATGGTGGTTAAGGAAATATGTTAATTAGCAGAACATACATGATGTGCTTGGAATACTTAGGCTGATGAGTAAATGCACTGTTGCACTTTTGTAGTTCTCTGGAAGTTGATATCCTGTGAGACCACTCTAGGACAGCTGGAAGGTGGAGAAGGTAATTGGAAAAGGTTATTCTCCACCTGGAATGTAGTGAGCTGCACAAAGGAGTGTGTTTATGCAGTATCTGCAGTGTACAGCAATTTGTGTTAATGGGGCATATCAGTTCCTAGCTGATGAATGGAACCCATAAGGCAGTCTTTCTTATTTTAGCCCTTTACTTACTTCTTCTGATGCTTTTTGAAGGTATTCGAAGAAGAAGAATGACATGTATACGTAGAAGTGATGGTGTGGTAGTGTCTGATCAAAGATGTGAACTTACACCCACTGTACCAAGTGTCTTCGAGCAGTGTAATACAGACTGTGAATTAAGGTAAAAAAAGGTTCCTAGGTTCCTAACTGATGGAGTTATTGTGGTCTTATGTGGTTTTATTGATTGGCATTGAAATAAGGTAATTCAGATTGCTTTATCCTCTGTCCTTTCATCCCTCTCTACCTTCCTCATTCTTCCCATTCCTCCTTGCTTTCCTTAAATCTGTTGGTATAGTGGCTTTACACATGATATTTACACCTTTTGTAAATTCACATACATGGTATTTACACCTTTTATCAAGTCCACATAGAAGTAGGGTCTTTTCTAATTTTCATTGGTAAATTACAAGATCTCTTGTTAGAATTGTGAATCTGTTCTATATATTCTGGCACAAAAACTTGTATTGCTGCATTAAATACATTTTCCACCAGAATTGTATCCACAACTGGAAATAATTTGAAACAGACTGGTGCTTTTGCAGTCCAAGATAGCCCACACTGAAATATTCAGACGATGAAGAGTTAGAATTATACCTTACATTTTTCAAGGTCACCTAGGAGATTAAGATAAGAAATCCTTTAAATTTAAAAAATTTCTTTTCAGCCTATGAGTCAAATTCTTTTATATTGCTTTCAAAATCCAGTCATGAGATAGGGTTTACAGTTTTATTTGTTCCCTAAAATGCATATCTATATTTACATTATGATTCTTGGTACATTCTTTGAGCTTTCTGTAACAGTTTGTCATTTTAGGTGGCACAGTGTTGGCAAAAGTGACTGTACATCGAAGTGTGGCCCAGGACATCGGTCTGTTGAGATCCACTGCATGAAGTACTCTATTGCAAGAGGACTCAGTGCTCCAGTGGAGGATAAGTACTGTGCTGATCAGCAGAAACCACCAGCCAGAGAGCCTTGCCATGGTGACTGTACGTTAAGAAGTTGGCACTATACAGAATGGTCAGAGGTACAGATTTAAAACTTTGTAATTGTACCATTACAGTTCTGGTTAGCATTCACACAAAATTTTTAATTCTCTATATGTTTTTACTTTAGTAACTAAGAGGAAACAATGTTTGACAAGTACAGATATGTAGAATCATCTGATACCAGCCTTTATATTTCAGCAACTTCCTTATGTTTTTATAAGAATGGGCAGCTTGTTTGCAGCCTGGTTTTGGATGTTAGCAGCAAAGGTCTGGTAATTAAAGGTGTATATTTTATTTGCTTAATAATTTAATTCTGTACTATATTGATTTTGTTCTTTGTTAGAACTTTATCTTGGAGCTATTATATAAAGTGCTGAATTTATCTCAAACGAACATATTAGCATTCTGTGGATTAAATGGAGGACACTTTTGTCAAGTGCAATCCTTATCATCTTTTTGCCTTTAAGATTGGTAATGTATTTTGGCCTGGTTTATTGTCTTGTTTCCTATTTCATAACTATGCAGTGTTCCAGGAGCTGTGCAAGAGGTGTCAGAACCAGAGAAGCTTTTTGTATGAACAACTTGGGACGTCATCTTCCTGACAGAGAATGCCAGGAACTTCCAAGGGTTGTAACACAGAGCTGCAATGAATTCTTATGTCCAAGCTGGTCTGTTACTGACTGGAGTGAGGTAATGAAACTTTGTAAAACTTAAAGTACGTTTGGTCCTGGTCATCAGTATTAAAATAAGCTGCATTACATGCTTAGGGGTTTTGTTTTATATTTTGGGCCACATGTTTGTGAAAGTTCTTAAGTCCTATAATTTGTCTGAAACACATCACACATCTACGACTGGCATGAGAACTTCTGTAAAACACTCCTAGAATTTATTTTCTCCTTAATTTTGTTACATTAAAATGAGGTGGAAAAGATATGTAAAGTAAATATATTTGCAGTAATTTGCATACCTTCCTTTTTTATGAAGCAATGACAACTATACAGCCAACTGTTTAATAGAATTGTAATAATTTTATTATAGATTAGATGGATATAAAATAATTGTGGACAGTTTAAAAATTTTTCCAGTGAACACTGTGATATATGCACTGTTACTGTATTGGAAATAAATGATCTGCACATAGTTTTCATAATTTGCAGCTTCAGAATCTTAATAGTAATTTCTTTGTATTAGCATTTGAATTGAACTTAGTAGGAAATGAAAAGTTCATTAAAAATAGGGTTTTTTGAACTACTGACATTCATGGAATATTTTTGTTATTTATGTGGTTTATTTATGAACAAGTTATTAAAAGAAATTGAAGCCCTAATGCAGATTCATGTCTCTGCAAACTGGTGTTTATAATAATTTTACAGTGCCCTGTGACATGTGGCAAAGGAATGAAGCATCGTCAAGTCTGGTGCCAACTTAATGATGAACAACTGAGAGATGATTTCTGTAACCCAAATGACAGACCAGAGTCAGTAACACCATGTGACCTTCATGAATGTGCATCTTGGCAAGTAGGGCCTTGGGGATCAGTGAGTACATAAGGATTTCTGGCTTCTTGTTTTATAGTTCAGGCCATAAGCAATCACAAAACAATACCTTTTAAACATTCTACTTGAATCTTACGCATTTGTTTTAGTTGAATTGATTCACATATTTGTTTGCAGGGTCCTATTGGCTATCTAACTTGTAATTTAAGAACACCCATATAGAAGTTAAATGCCTGAAATAGTAATTGGCCTTGAACCTTAATATCAAAGATGTTTTACACATCAGTGTAATACATCATCAGAATAATGAAAATTAGGGTAGCAAACTGTTCAGATGAACGAGACAGATAAAAGTCCAAGTATTTATAGGTAAGTGGGCATATTCAAATGGTAGCTTTAATTAATATAGATCAGTCTTCAATCTACAATACACTTCAATTGGTACGGATCAGTCTTCAATCCACAATACACTTCAATCAATCATTGAAATGTATATGCTAATAATAGCAGGGAAAAGGACTTAGTATTTTATTGTTACATTTTGTTTTTATCTTCAATGATATAAGATCTGCTATCTCTTTATGTGAAAGTGCTGTTGAAAAACATGTTCCTGGGTGACACTCATCAAATGTAAACCAAAGTGGATTTAAAACACTAGGAAAAAGTGAATTAATTTGTGAAGGAAACTTTTGTCAGTAAATAGATGAGAATTAATTAAAAATATGAGGTACTCAACTTCATGTGGCATTTATTAAGATCAGGTTATTCAAACCAGCAGTAGAATACTTATCCAAGAAACAGTGTTTCTTGGATATTAGTGGGAAATCATAACCAAATAGCAGCTGATCTTTATCTTATTATATACAACCTGTTATTAAAATACAGAATAAATATACCTTTGGAAATTAGGTATATTTTTAATTTAGACATTTCTTTTACTTTTTTACCTTAGAGATAAGCATACTGTTATCTAACCTAATGTAGAGTAATCTTGTGATCACAGGACTGTGAATTTCCATTCCTACAAGCTAAATGCAGAAGTTAAATAAAGGAATAATTCAGTCCCATGATAGAATCCTTATGAATAAAAGTAGTTTTCTGAAATAGCTTGGATAAGTAATTTACCAATCTATGTCACTGGAGTAGAATTTTTCATTGCAGTTTTTCCACTGTACCACCTGGTAACAGCCCTTCTCAACCAGGTTTTTACAGGTACTTGTGCTTGAACCACAACATTTATAGGGATGGGGTTTGCATCATAATATTTTCAGCCATCTAATGTTTTAGGTGACAGCTTTGAGTGCACTGTGGTCAAACTCTGTAGTGAAGGGAAAAACATTTAACAGCTGCAGTTAGTGATTCATTTGAAGCTACTCTTTATTCCTCTCTTTCCCCTCCTCTACTTTCTCTTCACCAGTTTTTATTACTGAGCATGACATAATGGAGTATGAATTGTCCCTTTAAAGAGGTCAGGTCAGCTGTTCTGGAAGTGTTCCTTCCCAGTCTCCTGCCCAACCTCCAGCCTACTCACTGCAGGGGGTAGAAAAGAGGAAAGAGAGGAAGCCTTTGTCCTGCACAAGCACTGTTCACTGGTGTGCTACAAACACTGCTTAAGTACCTGATGGTCTGCCACAAAGGAAGTTAGCACCATCTCAGTAGTCATTCCTATTTATTCTAGAAAGAGTTGCAAAGTAGAAAATGTAATTAAAAATGAAATTTGGTTATAAATAGCTCTATTTCAAGTGTATGAAACTCCTGCCTTCAACAGTGTGCGGTAACATGCGGACGCGGGTACCAGGTGCGCGCAGTCAAATGTGTTACTGGGACGTACCGCGTAATCCTGAGCGACGACAGGGAGTGCAATGCTGCCACTCGTCCTAGGGACAGCCAAGTAAGTTAAAAAACACCTCTCTACTTCTCTATCAAAAGTGTCTGAATGCAATTATTTTCTACTGACTCTGTGTGGGAACTCGGAGGGCATCACTTCTAAAATGAGAACAAAGTACTGAAACTCTATGCTTTTATTCACAAAAGTCAAATTTTGCCTAGAGAATTAAGTAAAAGAAGAGTAATTTTAAGAGATGTTTGAAAGTTGATATGTGATGTTGGTAGAGTATATGGCTTCAAGGAATCCAAAGGCCTGTGATTATTTTGCAGTAGCTCCAACGTGTAGAATATCCTAAGGACACTGCTTGCCATCCTGCTTAATCAATAGTACCCACCTGGCTTCTTTAATAAGCTTCTAAACATAAAAGCCTGTTAATTGGTGTAGTTTATTTCTGCTTAGATGTGCAAACACTGGATTTGATTGTCCTTGGCATTTTTAATTGTGGTACCTGTTAGCTACTGACTGAAACTGGGCAAATTTATATTCTCAGTAGCTGAAGATATAAAGGACAGGATAGGACAGCCACTGTCTTTGCTTGATCCTTCTGTGCTGCCTGTGGCTCTGAAGCAGGAAACTGTAATGTCTATGCTCCTTCTCTCCAACAACTTTGCCAAAACCGTTCTTTCTCAAAATGCCAATATTATTAGTTATTGCTAATGCATTTTTAAGAGAAAATAAATTTTCTTTGACACTCCATTTAAAATGAAACAAAGCAATTCAATGAAAGGTCTTTGAATAATTCCAGGGAAATTGTAAAAGAAGGTATTTGCATGTTAATTAAAAGCTAACCATTTACTTTACATTTGGCTCTTCCAAAGTGTGTATTTCAAAAGTGTTTTTTTTCCTCACCCCCACAGGAATGTGAATTGCCCTCTTGTCCAGAAAATACAAAATTATGGACTACTTCACTTCCTCTAGTTCATGTGGGGAAGGTGACCCAGTGGAGATATGGATCATGGACCCCAGTATGTAATATAGCAGTCACACCTTGCAGGGCAGCCCTCCACTCATTCACCCATTTTTCCACAGAGCTTTCATTAAGATATTTTTCAGACTGAAATCTGCTTGGGATAGATCAAAAAGGAGTTCTTAAGAAAATAAACTGTTTCTTAAGGAGGGGATAGACACTTCCAGCAAACTCTGTGCTTCAAATTCAACCAGGAAAAATAACAGGAAAAAAAGTGGAATCCTAGGAGCTGGGGTTCTGAGTGAAATAGTTTTTGTATCATTGGCAGCGCACTAGGAAGTGATTTTTTAAATGTAATTGATCAGTTTCTAAGTATTTGGAACATCTTTGATGTTAAAATATTATTTAAATCTTTTATGTGATAGTAATACTAAACAGCTGGAGTCATTAAAGATCTAATTTGACATTTTTTTGTAAAATAAACATTAGAAAAACAGTTCCTACATGAATTTTCTTCAATGCAAGGTTTTTATTTTGATAATGTTAAAAATTAGTTTTACTTGATAGCAATGAGAAAATTTAAAATTTTCTGTGAAATGTGGATGTGTCTGTTAATCCCTTGAGATATTTAACAAAGCATATGATGCAGTTATATCTTTGCACAGCTATTTTAACTAAATAGCAGTAAAGGGTGCATAAACTGAGGCTACTCAGCCGTTCTTCATTAAGTGAACTTCTCAGCTATAAAGGCATCAGAAGGGGCTCAATGGAATCTGCTAATACAAACCATAATGGCAAATGGATTGTTAATATCTGTTTTTATTTTAACCGTTCCTGTAAATATTGCATCCCTGTATAACAACTAAAGTGTTCTGGAAGTTACTGATGTTTCTGTTGCTTCTTGCAACTGCATAATTATTCTATGTTATAGTTTAAATGCTATCTGTTTATACCCACTGAAATGCTTCATGAGAATTAAGGCCATGCAATTCAGTTTCAGGCCAACAGATACTAATATTTTAGATGCTTGCATGATCTTGTTTTAATCTCCTAAAATGTGATGCCCTTGAATTGTTCCCTGACAGTGCTCTGCATCCTGTGGGAAGGGCGATCGTGCTCGCTATGTGAGTTGCAGAGATGCTCATGGAGAGATAGCAGATGAGTCTTTGTGTGCTCATTTACCACGACCCGCTGAAATTTCAAGCTGCTTTAGCCCATGTGGAGAGTGGAAAGTTGGAAATTGGTCCCCTGTAGGTATTAATTGTAACAATTTTTAATGTGTGTATTTAGATTATTGGCCAAGTCTCTGTTTAGAAATTGAGAGTTCATTTTTCCTTTTTTTGCAAGCATGATTGAAAGGGCATCCCTTGAAAACACAAAGTATATGTTTGTTCTTGTCAAAAGTAAATATAAATGAATTTATATTTATTAATCATCAATGTTCTGTGACAAACAGTGTGTTAATCTTTTGGTCAGTGCACAGTTACGTGTGACAGTGGAATAGCAACAAGACAAGTCATCTGTGTCAATTATCATCAGCAAATCAGTGAGAATTACTGTGATCCTGAAGGCCGACCTCCTAAGGAACAAGAATGTAACATGCCACCATGCCCAGTTTATCATCATGTTCCAAAACTACATGACCATCCAAGCCATTTTCCAGAAACAGGTTACCTCCCAATACACCCTCCACAAGACAATTTAAACCAGTGGAACCGTCCTTCCGTGGGAGGATATCAATGGAGAACTGGACCCTGGGGAGCAGTAAGAAATTTTTTTAGATATATTAATTTTTTCTGTCACATTGACATTTAATGTGTTAATATTTCAAGAAATGTTATTACAGTACAGATTTGGTCAAAATAAAAGCACATTCATTTTAAAAAGTATTGTTATTCTTGTTCTTGTTATTATTCAGAATATATTAAATTCTAAGTGTAATTTTTCTGTGATTTCAAATTTAAAATACTTCTACAAAGTAGTTCTTTTTATTTGAAAAGTTCAGTTTTGAGAGTTAAGGCTTAAAACCAAGCTGCTGTTTTAACCAATATATTTTACATTTCTTTGATCATGCAATGGCAAAATGTATTTTTACCTGTTTTGGTAGTGCTCTAGTACTTGTGCAGGTGGATTTCACCGCCGAGTTGTAGTATGTCAAGATGAGGAAGGAAGAAGTGCCAGTAACTGTGATGAGGCAACAAAACCTTCAGAGTTGAGACACTGTGATTCTGGACCCTGCCCGCAATGGAACTTTGGGAACTGGGGAGAAGTAAGAGCATTTCACTTACAAGGGAAACATTGTTTATTACATAAGCTTAGAAGTAGAAGCATAATTATGTGATTGTGAGTGGAACTGAACTCCTTGTTTTTACTTATTTAATAGAGTTTAAAATTTAAAAACAATGAGTTTCGACTTGTTTATGTAAACTTTATTCTTTGATCAAATCCAGAACTGTAGTGGAAATATGAGTTATGTAAATATACATCCAGAAGAAGTAAGTATTGTGTGAGGCTAAAGATATACAACATCAACAAATCTTATAGTTGTTGTACAACATGTATCTTGAGATGCAGAAAATTATATTCTGTTACAAAAAACTGGATTGTATGCAGAAAAACCACAGTGCAATTGCTAGTCTAAGAAAAAAAAATGAGCATAAGAAGCTGTAGAGAAACTTTATTCCATGTAATTTCATAGGTACTAACAATAGTAACTGCAAGTAGTAGTGTTTACTGGGTTGTAGTTACAAATTAGGAGTATCAAGATAGGATCATGCATCTAAAAGTTGTGCCTGGGTTAAAACACTTTGATGACACATTTGGTATTATTGGACATGTTAGTCTCCATGCTGTGTGATGTTATATCTTGACCACACACTCCTGCTCAAATGCTACAGAAAGAGTTAAAGCTGATTATTTTTGCATTTATTCTAATTTAATCTCTTGTGATTCTTGCCCACTTTTCTTACTTTTGCATATCAGTTACTGGAATAGAAAAAAGAAGAAAAATTGGTTGAGTGACTTTTTTGTTTTACCTCTTTTCTCCTTGTTTTAGCCAGAATTAGCCATTCAGTTCTCAAGGTCAGTCTAAATATCATATTTTTTCTGTCCACAGCCATAGACTTGGGATACAGTTCATGCAGATTATACAGTTTTTTCCTAATTTAGAATAATTGAGAATACCATAAAAAGGTTTGAACTATTTTAGCTTGACTTTCAGATCTCATTGGGAATGAGAACTGGTAATGAAGAATTGCAGGCAAACAGAAATCCCACAAGTATTTCACATTTAGTCTGTATAAACTGGACTGTGTAAAAGTGTGCCCAGTATCTGAGTTTTCTGGCACTGTTTGGCAGGGAAAACTACTTTTAAGAAAAAATGTCGCTGTTTTCCTTGTATTAAAGAAAGAGATACATGCACATATATTCTCATAATTACTTCTCCTTAATGGAGTATGTGTTACTGAGACTTCCTGCAGAAAATCACTTGATGAACCATAAAAGTGTCATTTGGTAAAGGTTTTGGTGAGGGAATTACATGAGATTAGACTTTAAGTCCTTATTCTTGAATAGAGTGTCCAGGGAATATGGAAATAGACATAGTAAATAATATGATGTACTGATGATTGTTATATATTTTGGTTTGATGGTATGTGATGACTCTGTTAATAACAATTATTGCATATAAAATTCTGTGTTTCAGTGTACTCAGACTTGTGGAGATGGAATAAAGACAAGACTGGTGATTTGTCAGCTTCCCTCTGGCCAAATGTTGGGTGATCAAAACTGTGAAATTCTAGACAAGCCACCTAACATGGCACAATGTAACGTGCATTCTTGCCCTGGTGATGTTTCTTGGCATCGGGGACCGTGGAAATCGGTACGATAGCATTCAATAATATTTTTTGCTTTCTTGTTCTTTCTGTTGCTGTATTTCCCCATGTCTTTTAAAAGATTTTATGTCATTTTTTAAAGTTGATGACAATGAAATAATAATGCAGGTGGAATACAGTCAATGTAGTTTTATAAAGAAATTGTTCCTACAGTCATAGAATTGAATAAGAAACAGCCATTTCCTTCAGTGGGAACAATATCATGGTCTGTAAAACATCATAGGGAGTATTTTGAAAATTACCAGAAATTATCATAACTCATAACAGTACCTAATAGGTGCTCCATTTGGAAGGGTTACAATTTGATATGTGTTTAAATTTATAAGTTTATGCTGTAAATTATGCTGTAGTACTATCTATGTATTTATATTTGCAAAAACACCCTAAACTTTTTAGTGCATAACTTTTTCCTATAGTATATTTAAGTATAAAATAACTCACATCCATGTATATTATATTCTATCATCAAACATTTTGCTCCATATTACTTGTACATTTGTATATAAAAGTTTATATTAGTGGTTTTAAAACAGGGACTAATTAAAGTTATCTATGTATAATTATGTATGTAACTATAATATGTTATTGTCTACATGTCACTGTCTATTAATGTGTAAAAATGCCTACTGTAATCACCATTAATCTTTAAAATTGCCACTAGCAGATTATTAACATACTGAAGTAATCATTGCAAGCTCTGCAGTATAGAGCACATTACAATTTTGAAGCTGTGAATTTGACAACAATATTGATTATTGTGCTAAATTCTAAGGGGAATAAAGGCAATCAAAGGAGGTTGGATCCAGTTCTGGTTCCATCAAAATCAGCAAAAAACCTGTCATTGACATGGTGGTCTGGGACAACACTTATTTGAATTTTTTTATTAATAAAATTATGTAATTTTTCTCTTTGAATTAATATGGCAGCATTTTAAAAAAAGTCTGATTTCAACTGTAACAATTGCTAATGCTATATAGGCTATAATTTATTGCAAAGAGACTGTAAAATGTAAGTTTGATTTTATTGTTTACCACAGTTATCTCTTTCTTCCACTACACAAAGCAGAGTTTAGGGTTTGTGTTTAGCAAACACCAGAGTATCTTATCTAGCCATTTTCCAAATAATTAGCGGTGACTTGCTAATTAATATTCATCAGGTGCCAAGAAGACAAGCAGGGTTCAGCATACAACTGATTTTGAACTCAATTTTTGTTTTCCTTTTAGATCAAGAATTATTCACAACCTGTTTCTTCTCTGAGTAATTCAGTTTGCCCTACATTAATAGATTACTTGTAAGATCTTGAATTGTAAGTGTTGTGTATGGTTCAGTTTTATAAAGATTTTCATGTTGGTTTATTTCTCAAGTGACACAAAAAGCCAATTTAATCCTTCAAAAACTAAGTTTAGAATGGATTCTATTTATCAGACAGAGAGGCCTCTTTTATATATAATTGCAAGCTCTATGGTTAAGCCATAAAAGATTTAATTTCATCTCATGGTGCAGAAACAAACATAGCAGATTCAGGAAATAAAAGCAGGCTCACATATTAAATATGCTGTCATTTAAATAATTTAACTAGTTTAAATGCTGCCAACACAGAGATTTAGCTGGTTTTTGTTGCTGTTTAAGCAGAGCAGAATTTATTCATTAAGAATGACTATAAGGAAGGAGCGGTAAAACTTTAGTCACAGGAATACTGTTGTAGCCTAGTAAAAACATCTTTTTTTAGCCATGGTTGACTAGTGATTTTTTTGTTTGGCAAAAGATCATGGCCCTGCCTATCTTACACATTTCTGGCATAAAATATGCTTTAATATAGGGACCTGTTAATGACTAGATGCTCTCTGGCTGCTGAAGTCCTCAACCCTGTCACATCTGCATTTACCCCCATCTCTGTAAGATTGCAAGAACCAGAAAAGTAACTATTTATATTTTTCATAGAAATATTGAGTAATATTTCTGTGCCAGGTGAGCAATGCATCAAGCTTTTGTGTCTACTAGTGGGATTCCAGTGTTAAAACCTAAGCAGAAACTGTTACACAAGACTAGATGATCTTGGAAGTCTTTTCCAACCTCCATGATTCTGTGATTCTAACTTGTCCACTAGCTATTACTATATATTTAAGAACAGAGGACTTTTAGCAGTATCCTTTCTAAATACATTTGTTTTATTATTATAGTTATTGATTAATTTTATGCAACATAATTAACATAAAACATGTATTGTAAATGCACAAAAGGCCCTTGCAAAGAAGGTTCAGTTTATGATTTGAAGCCAGAATTTTGGTTGATGCTTTCTGCAGTTTAGCAGCTGTTGGCTGTTACACTTTATAGTATCTGTCAGTGGCTACTGGAGCTGACCCTCACAAAGCTTAAAGGCTGTGTGCTCCTCTATTCCTGATTCCTGCAGTTGTCCAAATGCATGTGAGGAAAGTAAATCTCAAATTTTAAAGGTTTATTCCTTTAATTTTTATATATTTTCTAAAGATTTTAGGAAGCTTGGGCCAAAATTTCACTGGAGGAATAAAATAAGCTGTTTATATATGGGAAAACAATACTTTCAGGCTTTCCATAGTGAGGAAAGTTTGCTCACATTTTTAGACAACTGCGATTTTGATCTTATTTTTGGTCCTCTGTACTTTTTCAGTGCCTGCAAAAACTCTTGAAGATCCAGGTATCAAACAGCAAGGTTTCTGCTTAGGCAGTTGGTGGTAGCAGTTGATGTTACCTTGGAAGCTTTGTATTTCATTTGGGCAATCAGTTCTTATATGAGTGTTGGTAGTTACCTAATTTTATCATGAAAATTTTAACCAGATGTGTCTCAACTTCAAATATAATTGGTTCTCATCCTTTCTTGTTTCTTTAGAAAGAATAGATAGCTTCTTACAAAAGATAACTTTTTTTGTCTGAAATGTTTATTGCAAAAAAGGTTTTTTTTCTTTTCCTCTTAGGATTTGTATGTAATTCATAAGTATTACTTGTGATTTCAGAGAATATAGGCATGAAAATAATGGATTATTTTCAAAGTTACCCTGAAGTCTCAGAAAGGTGTTACTGTCATTTCTTACTGCCCTTCAGACACATGATGTAATATTCTTTAAACCAGCTGTCTTTCTAGTGCTTTGGTTTTCTACTTACTTGCTCCAGAATAATTTAGATGTAATTCTGTCTTTGCAGTAGTGGAAGAAATCTGCTATTAATTTTTAGGTATATGAATGTATTTTTTAGAAATAGTCCCAGTTCCCTTCCAGCGTTGTCACTGCCAGGCATCCCATTGATTTCTCCAGGAGCAGAAGCAGGCCAAAGTTTCATATGTAAAATATTTATTTGTTTTCATTTTCATGCAAAAATTCTTGCTGTGTATAAGTGCCTTCATTCACTTTTTCTAATGTGTAAAAAGTATTTATATCTTTAAAAATAATCTTTTATATTAAAAGGGAATTCAGAATCAGTGAACTTGGTTTTCAAAACCACCTTCAGTTTTTTACCTCTACTTCTGCTGCTGCCTAATGTTGAACTTCAAAATACCTCATTGCCAATACAGCACATTAAATTAATATCCCACTGCCTGAAATCTTGATGTTAGCATCTGCTATTCATTTTTTGAAACTTTGGAAATGGGAGGGAGGCCTTATCAGAGGTAACTGATAGCACATGTCACTGCCCAAATAATGTCATAAAACAGTCTTGGGGTAGTGAATTTTATTTCAGGTCATTCTGATAAAAATGAGAGAAAATACATGTTTCCAAAATTCAAAAACAAAATATTTGTGTAATGTTCATTGAGAGGAAAATCTCCTGTTTGGTGCTATGTTGCCTGTATAGCTTGAAATAATAAATAAGTTATAACAAATGTGTAATAATTTAATTTAATGACTGTGACTTGTGTCTGTGAAATACAGTTGCATTTTAACCCTTCTTTTTCATGCATGTTGTGTGGCTTTGTATTTATATTTATTGTGCTCTTTATTAAGGAATGTTAATGTTTAAAGCCCTTAAAAAATAAAGGGTGGGCCAGATACTAACCATTTTTGCTGAAAGTGAGGGTTTTCTTTAACCTGTGTGTTGATATTAACTTCATACTATACTTCAGTGGTGTTGTCATGGGGAAAGATCTTGTATTTGAACACAAAAAATATTGTTACTGATACAAGCAGTGTTTATGCCATTGACCTACTGGACTGAAATAGATAGATAGTTTTTGATGGTAAAGCTGAAAGATCCTAGCCCCTGAATCTTTTGCTGGGGCTGTAATTTAGTGGCCCAGTCCTCTCCCACTTAGTGAGTGACAAAACACAGAGAATAATGAGGATCACAATATAATACTCAACTCTTAATATCAAAGACGTAACATGGTTTTTAAATTCTTAAAATACTTTTGTCAGGAAGAGGTTTGCAGAACTTTCAGACTTTCCACTTAGAAAGAGGACAAGAGTGGGACATAGTCAAAATAAAACCAGTAAATAATGATAATAATGAAATCACACACACACCAGGAAAAAAAACAAAAAAACAAACAAACAAAAAACCCACACACAAAACCCCAACAACCAGAATATAATGAAAGGGGAAAAGAAGCAGGTAATGCATAATACCATGCCTAATAGATACATAAGCCATTTAATGAGAATGAAAGGAATGTGAAGCTACTGGTGTATTTATTAGAACTTTCAGAAAAGCTGAAGGGTTCTAGTTGGTCAAATCCTTGTGAAAATCATTCTGAGCTGCCTGTGTGTGTGGCAGCTTCGAAAACCCCAGCCAGAACTCATAAATGTTAGTTCAAAGTGGTTTTGGAACTCAGATTTAAGATATTAGATAAATGTTAAAGTACTAGCATTTTCAAACATTTGTGAGGGTCCATACATAAATATTTTTATTACCTGGAATGGGTTAGGAAATGAACAATGTTCTGTACTGCATGACTTCTTAGTCCTTTCTTTGAAAACCAGTAATTGTGGCAGACTGGTGACTCCCCTATGACAGGCTGCTCTGTTGATCAGTGTATGTCCTGGCATTTGTGGCCCTTTCCCTTCAGTGACAGCAGGATTAAACACTTAGATTTCCTGCTGAATCAGTACTTCAGAAGCTTCCATGCCTGCTTATATTTATGTACAGGAAATGTAATGTTGGAAATACTGTTAGTAAATTGAAAATATACAGAAAAGTGGTTTAGGTTGAAAGGAAAATGGATTTCAGCATTTGAAGGTAGGTAAAATGTTGCATTTTTCATCCAAAATTGACTCATATTTTCATGTTAAAATAATATTTAATATAAATTGGGGGGATATTAATTCATTCTGTTATATTTAGTTAAGTTGTATTGTATAAGAAAAAAGTTGTATTTTCTATGCTTTTGAAAAGTTTAAAAAATTTGACAATACTATATTGTGCCAGCACATATTGCTTTTTATTTCAAGTTTTTTAAAGTTTGAATACAAAATCTTAGATTTTAATCGAATGAAAAAATTTATACAACGTGATGTTTTTTATAGAATGGAAAGGCACATAGAGCTTATGTATTTGCCATTCCTTTAATTTCTGAGCTACTCTTTTGCTGTTGCTAACATGATGAAAAATGATAATTCAAAGCTTGCACTGGCTGGGAACCAGCATTTCTTTTGCTCATTTTTACATTTTTCCAAACTCAGCTAAAACTAATTCACCTACTGTGGTAAAACTGTCTTATGTCTACTTAATTTTGTAACTGGTTAATTGAAAAGGCCCTATCCCTTAAGATAATACAATGAAATTTTAAATAGTTAAAATATTACAAAAGGCTTTTTAACTGTGCAACCCCTTTGTGGAAATGTAGCTTCCATAATATCATCCTCCATCATATTAAAAATGTGCTCCAACTTTTATTGTGAAGACCTGTGAACAAAATGTCCCTCTCAAGGGGTCCAACTTACTTTTCAGTGAGAGTGCAGATTATGTCAGTCCTGTGCATTTATTTGTTTTCCCCAGCTTCACAGGAGGCTGGAGGCTAAACTACCTGTGATAGAGTCTGTTAAACTGTGTCCACTTTTTGGAAGCAATAAATGGACTAATTTTGGGTTGCTGTTTGGTTTTCATGGAGGTTTTTGAACACAGCTGCTGGATGGACACAGATACATTTATTATTCTCTATTTGAAAAATGTGTCTGGAAATTTATCCATTTATTTGAAACACAGAGAAACCCCTGCATTTCTTTTTCTCATGGTGGATTTCCTTAAGGTCTCCTGTCTCCATTTCTGCCAACCTTGATGCTTGCATTTTACTCCCTGCCTCCAGTGCTTTCATGTAATTGCTTAGAAGTGTTACTAGTGCTTCATGGCTGTGGGGTGCAGAAGGACGAGTCTTGCTGAAGTCTGGCCAAGTCAGCAGTTTGATGTCTGTGATGCTGTAATGGAGAAAGTGCCTATTTGAAGCTCTTGCAGAAGGTATCAAAGGCAAAGGGCAGGACTGCAATTTTGTAAATTTGACACAAATTTACACTTGTAGATTATATTTTCAAAAAGACCTAGTGAGAGTCTAGCTCTGTTCCTGACTGCCACTGATTTCAGAAGGAAAGGTAAGGCAGAATTATTTGTTAGCGGTGTTGGTTTTGTTTTTTAATTTACTAATGTTTCTGTATTTTTAATTATGATTTGTCTCAGTCTGTTGTATGTCATTCAGCTGAAAGATGATAAAAGGTACACATACCAGATAAGCTGCTGCAGGAATGCTGGCTGAACACAGTAGTTTATTTTTTCTCTCACTCCCAGCAATTAATAAGCTGATTATACTTTTCATTGTTTTAATATATACTGTCATGAATGACAGTTTCAGTATTGCTTGAATGAGGGCTGATGGTAAAGTTTCTAGCACAGATACAAGCAGAACCTTCAGTGACAAATTTAGGACTGCGCATGAGGTAACTGAGCCTGCCAAGTGGCTGCTGAAAAGAGGCAGAAATACCTCTTGGTTTCCTGATTCTCAGGTGGTAACCAGACAAAGACTCAAATCAAGAGCATGTAAGACAGGAAGAAAAACTAGATAATTTAATTTTTACTGTAATTGAGAGACAAAATGGAAGATATATAGGAAGAGGTAGATGAGATAGCAAATGTGATGTGTCACCACTGTTGAATGAGAACTCATGAAAATAGGATTATTATTTTTAAATTTCCACCCACATTCACATCTCCATAATCCATTGTTCTTGTGTTATTGTAATAGCTAAAACCTTGTTTGAAAGTCTAATAGTGTCATGTGAGTCATGTAGGTAAAACAAAGAGAAGGTTGCTGACTGGAAAAGCTCAGTCTCATTTATGAATACATGTAGACAGTGTAGGAATACAAGGCACAGTGGAGCCTGCCTGAGTGTCTCAGTAGGTGGGGAGCTGAGCATAGTAACTCATGGGGAGTTGGTCTGCCCATGAGCATGGTCTGGTTTTCAAATGCTCTGTAGTTGGCATCAAGAAGGATTTCAGGCTTTAGGCAGTGATGGGCAGAATAGTGGTGTTCATCCTGAGGGGGAAAAACATGATAGGGCTTTCAAAGAAGGACCTGGTCATCTGTTTTATTTGTTCCGAACTTGGAGAAATGCATAGTATTTGAGATGTCAGAAAGGTAGGCCAAATTAAGACTTACTCACAAATATAACTGGAATGAATAAAAGACATTCTGTAAATAATCATTAAGTGGAATCTCAAGGATTCTGGTTTTGATTTTTTCCAACAGCTGCAAAGAGTATGGTTGTTCATCTGACATCCAGGCAGATTGCCATTTTCTGGCAGTAAGGATACAGCCAGCTGCACTGGACAAAAGAATTCAGACCATGTGGTTTCAACTTAAAAAAATATCTTCTAAAGTTTCTCAGCATCATCAGCAGAGTGTGGCTTCTTCAGATGTGAAATCCTTTACTTTCAGTGTATGTGCTGATGGTTCTGACTTTGTTTTAGTCAAGATGTCTTTATGTTTAGGAGTAATTGCACATTCCTAGTAGATGCCAGATATATCCTCTCAGCAGTTTTTCCTTGCTGTTATCCACATCAATCCTAAAATCTGCCTTTAATCCTCTTATTCCCCCATCATTCCTGCTTTTTCTGTGTTTATATGTAGATGTATGTAACTTCTCATTTATGTCCATCTGTTAAATAGATGTAGTTTGGCATGCTTGGAAAATGGTTATTCAGGAGTTTTTGTTACCCCTAAGATGAAAGTTGAAAGAAAATTATCTGAAAAGTAGTCCAATAGAAGCAGCTTTTTAAGGAGCATTCAGTGCTCAGTCCTGACAGAAAAGGTATGGCTGGGGACAGTGGCCAGGTTAGATGACCTCAGAGAACCATGGCAGTCTCTATGCCCAGCTGCCACTTGCAAGTAGCTCTGAGGTTGTACTGCAGTGCACTCTGGTGTTAACATCCCCAGTAACCTGGAAGCCTCAGAAAACAATGTGGATGGTAGAAACTTGGTGTGTGCCTGCTTCTCCACTTGTTACACAGCCAGAATATGAAGGTAGACTGAAAGGGGGAAAAAATGTAGAAGTCCCTCTTGGGCTGACTGGAGAAAAGGATCATTGCCTTCTTTTGTTTCTGAATTAAAAAATTCCAATATTAGATGATGATACTTGGAGCGGATTGTCCTCTGGTCCATTCCACTCAGGGCAGTAGGTAGTGGCAGTTCCTTGGCACAGGGCTTGTCCTTCCTGAGCTCCTGTGCTGAAGAGTATGGCTTCTGAAAAGTAAACTTTTAAATTTCCCATATAAAAAATAACAGAACTGACCTTCAACAGTAGGAAAGCCATTACAAAAGTCATGTATACTACACCACACTTGTGATTTTTTTTATTAATTACAAGTAATTGAGGTGAAATCGCTGGGGAGGTGTCCTGAAAGGTGGTCTTCAAATATATGCTTTTGAAGTAACACTATAAATAAGTTTATAAATATAACTTATAAATATAAGTTTGTGTTTAACGCAGAGCAGTACTCTTACTTGAAAGCTATCTGAATACAGAAGAGGTATTATCATAAGTACTGCAATTCTGATGCAAAAATAATGTCCAGTGATACTTTCTGGATGAAGTTTAGGACAACATTAGCTAGAAAGACATGATTGCAATCTGAAGAATCTAGTTATAAATAACTCAGGTCACAGAGGAAGGCTTTCTTCATATGTTAGAATAAGGTCTCTTAAGCTTCCCTACGTTTCCTTGTAAAAATACCCTGCAGCTCACAGCAATATATTGCTTATATTGGATGTATAAGGATCTGGGGTTAAAAATGAATTTCAGAGTCTGTAAAAATTTTTCTTAATAATTAAGGTGAGGTATGGTGATTGTGGAACCATAATCCAGGTTTAACAAGGATTCAGAAAGGACTACCAGGCAGCTTTAACCATTACATTGAGGGTTCAGTCTAGGACAGATAATCTAAATCTGTAGTTTTTAGGTGATGGTACTTGCACAGGTAAAAAGTATGCCTTTTTTGTGGCATAGAGCTGGCAGCTTGTACTGTGAAGTCTCACTGTAGAGCATGAACAGAAGAATATCCACATTTTTGACCTTCCTCTGCCTAAAGCCTGGGAAAGAACAAAAGATGAACTTCATGCCAGTGAGGATGTAGCATCCCTGACATTGAAGACAAGACTGACAAACTGCTGTCAGGAATGGTCCGTGTATAGCTGATTCAAACTGAGCAGCATTGTGGATTGGATGATGTCTGTAGGTCCTTCTTAGCCTGATCTTCCCCCCTTCAATTTCTATGGCTGCAAAAGCACAGTCAGAAAAGTGACAAAGCAGACTTACAGACTGCAGATGGAAGGAGGACTTAATCAACATATCTTCTGAACATCAGAGAAATGTGATATAACACTGAATTTTTGAAATCAAGCCATACTCAAAGAGAGAACTTAAAAATTCTTCAGTGTAAGTTCTGTAGTTGACATAGGTGTAACTTAGATGTAACAGTAAATAATACACACATTTCTTGGAGTTCAATCCACTCTTTCTCAAGAGTGATGGAATGTTTGATCCTTGGTCCTTTTTGGGTGCATGAGCTAATGGCATAAATGTTTGTACTTGTTTTAGCAAAGAATTACTGACTCTAAATCAAAGAATTCAGCAGGATTTAATTACAGAATCTGTGTTGCTTCTTAACAGTTGTCAACATACTTAAAGCAATAAACAACTCTTTGAGTGCTTTTATCTGAAAAATGCATATTGTGCTCAAGCATTGCAAAAACCCCTGGGAAGGTGAAGCAAGCAGAGGAGGCAGACAAGGAAGATCTAGTTCTAATACAGCAAATGAAAAGTTGAAAGCAATTCTTGACTAGGCAATGCTCAAAATACTGTTTTATTAATTGTGCAGTTGTGATCCCTCTCTACTTCTAGAATATTAAAAGAGTACAAACAGGCTTTTGGGCCAATTAGAGATCATTAAAATGCAGTTTTCCAGACAACTCAAGCAACTACCATGTTTAATCCCATTTTAAACTGAACTTCCTGTCCAGTCACAAAAGTCCCTGACCAAAAAAAAGGCATAAAAAAGAAGAAAATATCTTTTAACATTTATAATATGTTTTATCCTTTTTCAGTGCTGCTGTTGTGTCTTAGCCCCTGTAGGTATTGAACACCACACAACCACTCCCTCCCTCTCCCTTGGTGGGATGGGAGCAAGAATTGGGAGGTTAAAAGTAGAAAAACTCATGGGTTAAGAAAAGTTATTTTTATGGGTTATGCAAAAGCTGCACCAACAGGCAAAGCAGACCAAGGGATTCATTCATCACTTCCAATGGACAGGCAGGTGTTCAACCATCCCCAGAAAAGCAGGGCTACGTCATGAGTGATCATTTTTTGGGAAGAAAAATGCCATCTCCCACATGGCTTCCTCCCTCTTCCCCACAGCTTTTATTGCTGATCATGACATTACTTGGTCTGGACTGCGTCCCCTCAAAACTTTTGCACCTCCAGCCTCCTTGCTATCCTTGATGCTGTGTGACACTCTTCAGCAATAACTAAATTATCCACGTGTTTTCAACACAAATCCAAAATCTTGCACTAGCTACTATGAAGAAAATTATCTCTGTCATCTTCTAGTCATGCATTTATATTTTAAATCTCTGTATATCTAAAACAAATACAAAAAGAAGTTATTACATACTTTCTATTTACTGGTCTGTTTTTCAGTATCCAGAAGCTCACTAGGCTACCAGGTAAACTACACAAAGCACTTTCTCCTCTAAAGAAAACGTTATGGAAATTTGGTACAGAATCCGCCAAATAATACAAGGTCTTCAACTTTTCAATGAAATAATAATAGCAAAAGAATCAAAAAGCTTTTAGTGAAGTTGCATGTCTGCTGCAGAAAGAGCCCTAATTTGGTAGGAATTGATGATGGCATGCATGTCTGAGAGTCCATCTGTGCCACAGAAAGCATGAGTTTTGTCAGGCTGATCCCTACAGAACTTTATTGCTATGAAGAAAACACAAACAGATGAATCCTAGTTAGCAGTGTTATGGAATGACTTTGAACAATTGTAATGAAATCCAGCTTTTACTGCAGATTTATGTTTTTAAAAGAACATGGCATATGGGAAATATTACTTTATCCAATGTAGAGACAAGTGCTAGAATTTCTGTGTAAAATGGTTACAGGATGGGGTTTTTTCAATTTGCATGTTTTTGAGAAAATGTTCATATTTCTTCTGAGATTTAAGTTTTTATGGATTTTTTCTTCCTATGTGGTTAATTTGCAGAAAATACATGGAAAATTGTGCTCTCTCACCATAAACCTCACGTTGTGTGGAATGTTATACCAATGAAACCACATTATAGACAAACTGAGCCGTGAGGACCACGCTCAAGTAGTCAAGGACCATGTTGAAGTTAGAGTGGAGGGTGGTCAAGCAGCCAGAATTAGTGCAGTTGTACTCTCCCTGGTCAGGAGAGTGAAGTCTTGGGAAGATCCCCACCACATCAGGGTGGGCACCAAGCAGTGAGAGGAATTTATTCCACAGAGAGTGTGCAATAACACGTGAAGAGCTTCAGGAAGGAACACAGGCTCATGGAGGGGAAGGTTCAGCCTTGTAGGAGATGCGCTGTGGGCTCCATGCACTGAGAGGACAGGAGTGGCTTCCTGAGCACAGAACAAGGCCTTGCTCCTGCACCAGTGAGAATTTGACAGTTCTGACTGACATTACAGAGCTGAAGGGAGGCCAGGCAGGCAGGCAGGTGTCTTAGCTCAGTGTTCAGTATGCAGCTTTCTAAAGAAAAAACTGACTGGTGGGGTTAGAGCTCAGTGCAAGACATCTCCCTGTAAGCTGCATTTAGATGCCTTTAGGCTCTTCAAATCCTGCTCAGATCTTCTGTGGAATCTATATTTTCGTTCTAGGAACTGAGCAGATCTATGCTCTGTCCATGCAGAAATGCATACATTCCCCACTTGATATTGATGAAAAGTTTTTATTCAGCATTTGCGTGATTTGGTGTTCTGTCTTTGCTATTTGCTCTCTGTAATGGAGGACAGGCAAAACTTACCTACTTGGTCAGGAGTCTCCCTGACCAAGTAGGTAATGTAGTGTATTGTAGTAGTGTATTGGACTGGAGGAGTCTTCTCTAGCCTGCCTGCATATGATGCCAAAGTACTTCGGGAGGAAGTGATCCTTTTGAGAACTCATTTATATATTATCTAAGGAATAAAGCCAGAATATACCAAATTTCAGGAGAATACTGTACATATGGAATAATATACCTTCTGAGACTTTCCACTGATGATCCTGGATCCTCTACATCCATGGCAAGTGTATTAGCTTTTTCATGTGTTAAAAAAAATAAAATAGGAGCATTTCTTTTTCTTCATTTGCACTAAATGTCATCTATCACTGTGTTTGGCCATGTGCTTCACTCATCTGCTGTGCACTCAGTGTACACTTAGATCAATTTCTTTCTTTAGCTTGTTATTAGAAATAGAAGGAAATCTGTTTTCAGGATGTTAATTGTCCTTATGGATTTGTAAAGCACTGAGCTGGCCAATCTGTTAAAGAGATTGTACATGCATGTAGAATTAGACTCTTACCACTTTTTAAGATAACTTTTTTAAGGTCCTTGGCTGTGGCTCAGGGCAATCTAGGTGCTTCTGTAACTGATATGTTTGCAAGGCTTTAAGAATAACAGTCCTTAAATCACTTGCCTAAATTTCATTGATGTCCCAGTGAAATTGTAAAGGATCTGGTCTTTAGAGATATTTAGATTTCTGTTCCTCACACTGTGATAAGTGGGAGATGGTCACTGCAGCAGCTGTAGGAATCTGGCACTGTGGAACCACTCTGAAGCGGGCAGGAGCAGCTCCATGAAATTCCAGGTGATGCAGCACCCCAAGCACTTAGCTGTAGCAAAGCTGCTGAGAGGCACATCTTAGTTTAGTGCTTTGTTTGTTTTTAAGTTTTAGCAATTATATTTAAGCAGAAGTTTACAGATGCTTAATATCCATGGGGTTTTCTAGCTTTTACAAGTATCAGGAGTTTAATTCCATCAGAGCAAAACCACATTAATATAATGAATTAAATATCAGTGCTCTTTCATGAATTAAGTAAAAAACACCCAGCCAAAACACAAAACAACAACAAAAACACACAAACAAAAAAACCCCACAAAAAATCCTCAGCTGAAAAGCTCTTAAGTTGAAACCCATAAGAGGATGCAAGTGAATCACTTCTTGCAGAGTGACAGTCCTTTTTATCAGTGCAAGATATATTCAACAGAAGGTTTGGATACATGTGAACAGAGAATCAGATCTTGATGAAAATGGGAAAAAAGGAGATAGCAAATCTATTTGCAGAAATATTGTCTCTGTACACTTTTAAGTATTTAATGCATTTAATGCTTTTTTATATAGTCCCAACATGTTGAACATGTCTTTTTAAGTTTTAAACATAACATTAAATTGATATGGAATGAAAATCTCCCTGGAAAAAGTTATTTAAATGTAGATATTTGCATGATATGAGTTAGCAGTATTTTGTAACTTATTGTCTTTTACAGCAAAGAAAAAATAGATCAGTTTACTTATACAAGTTACATTACTGAAATGACAACTTATATTTCCTATATTTTTTAGTTTTTAAAATGATGAACATTCTTAAAATAATTGAAAGTAGTTTCTGCTTCAGATTTTAGGTATCTTTTATCTGAATTTCTGTATTTTTACATTAAGATACCTAGGTTTCAGCTGCTTTTAGTCATCAAAGCTAAACAGTATTTAAGTGAAGTATTTGTAATAACTGTACATAAAGCCTCTGTTATTTTTAACATCTAAGCTGGTATTTTCCTTTCTGAACTCCCCCTTTTAATTCATGTATTCTAATTACAAAGGTAAGTAGAACATCCTTATAAAAGAGAAGCAGGCATTTCTCTGGAACTGGTAATTATACCTTCTAATAAATTAACACAAAAATCTTTCTTTAGTTTTTTCTTTAGAAGTAATAGCACAAATTATAAAGATCAAATAAGGACATTATAAAGATCCAGATAAGGAAATTTAAATATAACAGAGATATAACTCAGTTGAATTTGAACCAACAAAGAGAAAAAAACCAGGCCAGCCACAGAAATTCAGATCAAGTTCTCACCTGTGTAGAAGTAAATGTGTAATGCTGTATCTAGTGAGTAGAGATGGGGGAAGATCTTTCTAAGGCTGGGATGCAGGATAAGATAATGCATAGCTATTGCTGTTAGCAGCCATGAGCCCTGTACAAGAAATAGAACTTCTGTTGAGTATAATATATCCGCACAAGGTATATAAACAAAGATATGAATCTGCTGAAAAGTGTTGTCCTAGCACTTAATTTTGAGGGCAACAAATTAGAGTGAGACTGTGGCCTGCTGTGAGATTATTCTGTGTAGTGGTAGCCTCACCTCCTGAAGTGGAGACTTCTTAGGAGAGTTTCTTTGGTTGCACTCTCAGCCTGGAATGCTGTCCCACAAGAGGGACTCTCTGGAGCCTGATTTATTCTGCAGAGGAGGCCATTGAGGAAGGAGGGACATGTAGGATTTTTCTGACTCATCATAGGAGGAGGTTAAATAATTGTGAGCTGCACTTCACTTCCTGCTAAAGAATTAAAGGGAAGAATATTTAGAGTTTAGGAGTCTTTCATGTCAATAGTTTGTGTCTGAAATTCTTGAAGAAATCATTAAGGGAAGGTGGAGTCAGTTATCAGATACTAACAGAATTCTATTTTTTGTGCAAGTTATCATGCCTGTTTTGATAAATAAATCCTCTGAATTCAGAGCTCAGTCTTCTGAAAGGGTTTTATAATCATATGATTTAAACATTTTAAGTTTTCTGACATACATTAGACATATATTAAAATTTCAGCTATTTGTTGTTATTTTACTATCTTTAAGTATTTTCCAAATTAGTAAAACATAAATTGTAAAACTGCAAGAACATTATTTTAAAAAGATATATTGAAGGGTTTTGCTGAGAGCAAAATAATTTAATTTAGAAACAATCATTCTTTTCATGAAGATTTTAGAGTAGATGTGTAAAAGGCAAACTGTGGCCAAATCAGTGCCCTTATCTTTTTTGTAAATATAGTTGCATAAGAGAAATATGCCACCCATTTTATTGTGTGACAAATTTATTGCTTCATTCTGCAAAGTTTCAATTTTAAGCACAGTGGCAGTTTCAATTAAACCTTTAAGATTATACATAGAAATGTTTAAAGACATAGAAATCCTTGTGATATTGAGGACAACTGAGTAAGCTGAGATTCTGCTTAACAAACTGTTAAACAAAAACATTTCTTACCTAGGAGAATAATTTATTACAACTGCTTGTTCTCTATTTTAAAAACTTTCATCCAGCTGTTGTTCTCAGGCAGATATTTACCTGAACTTATTTTCCTAAAAATAGAAGACTTATGTATTCAAAAATGCTTTGTTAAGTTAGCCTGTAATGATAATGATGTAGATGATGATGATATGACATAAAGGGAAGAGAAATATCTTCATTTCTTTTGAAGAAAGTCTATATTTAAATTTTTTTCATATCCACTAAAAATTTCAATTTTTATTGGACTATTATTTTTCTACCTGAATCAATTATCTTCCCATAGGAAGTGCTTTTTCAAGCATAAAATAAATCATGGATAAAATCCTAGATCAAATTAAGCATGTTCTCTTTCCAGACAGAAAAAAATCATCTCCATTGATCTAAACTTTTATATAGGATGATGTAACATAGGATTAATGACAATATTTAAGAAGGAAACACTAAAGTAGTTATACTTGCGTTGTTCATGGTTCAAGAGAAATCAGCTGAGTAGCCACCTAATGTGGAAGAAGTTCAGCTGATTGACTTCCTTGTTTGACTGAAAGCTCTCTAAGCCCTGTAGCCCTACTCTGTAGGTGCATAGGACGTCCCTGATGTGATGAATTAAAATCCAACCTCACTGACAGTAGTCCAGCAGTTTAGCGGAGGAATGGCCATTTCTGCAGCAGAGCCTGATCCATCAGGCACACTCTAGTCTCGGCTAGGGCGCCCTGCCAGGGAGGGTTTCACAGAACAAACCTGCAGCCCCAACAGTTTGACATGGAAGGAAGGAAGTGTCGGAAGGAAGTGTCGGAAGGAAGTGTCGGAAGGAAGGAAGTGTCGGAAGGAAGGAAGGAAGTGTCGGAAGGAAGTGTCGGAAGGAAGTGTCGGAAGGAAGTGTCGGAAGGAAGTGTCGGAAGGAAGTGTCGGAAGGAAGGAAGGAAGGAAGGAAGGAAGGAAGGAAGGAAGGAAGGAAGGAAGGAAGTGTCGGAAGGAAGGAAGGAAGGAAGGAAGGAAGGAAGTGTCGGAAGGAAGGAAGGAAGTGTCGGAAGGAAGGAAGGAAGGAAGTGTTGGAAGGAAGGAAGGAAGTGTCGGAAGGAAGTGTCGGAAGGAAGGAAGGAAGTGTCGGAAGGAAGTGTCGGAAGGAAGTGTCGGAAGGAAGTGTCGGAAGGAAGTGTCGGAAGGAAGTGTCGGAAGGAAGGAAGGAAGGAAGGAAGGAAGGAAGGAAGGAAGGAAGGAAGGAAGGAAGGAAGGAAGGAAGGAAGGAAGGAAGGAAGGAAGGAAGGAAGGAAGGAGGCTCCTAGAACCAGCTCTGTATATTGTAGCAGCTTTCTGAAGAAATGGGATACTGAGAGGGGTCCACACCTCCAAGGATCATGCTTTAACTGGCAGTGTCTACTTCATACCTCTTCTCTTGCCTGTTTGCCACGTTCCATAAGATACCCAAAGCTCATGGAGGGGAGTTGCCAAGCAAACATGACTTTGTAGCCTAATAGCTAGAAACACACATAGCCATGATATTGCATTTTCCTATCTTTGGTGCTTGTGGTAAGCATTGTGCCTACGTGAAAATAGCAGTACACATCTGGAAACAGCTGTTAGAGCATGTTCTTGTGAGATCATAGTATCAAGCTGTCTCCTGCATGGATATGGATGGCTGAGCACAGGTATTTCTCAATGATGACATTAATGAAGATGTGAGAGATAGTTGGCACCTGATCTGTAATGGTCAGTATGAGAGAGCTCACAGAGAAGTTTCAGACACGTACAGCAGATGTTGTGTCACAATACAGAAACTCCTATAATGGCTGAGTCCATTTTGGGTGAGGCCACAGCTTCTTCTGGTTTTCTTATTGCTCTGAAATTTTTAGCAAAGTAGTGAAATAACACTTCTCTTTTCAGTGTTCTGTTTCCTGTGGAAAAGGTTTGAAGTTTCGTGATGTGCATTGCATTAACAACTTCCAAACAAAAATAGAAGAGGACAACTGCAAACATTTGAAAAAACCACGAACACACAAAATATGTAGAGCTGGAAGATGTCCTTCTTGGAAGGCCAGCAGATGGAAAGAGGTATGTAAAAGCTTCCATAATTACGTTCTCCATGAAAATACAAGACAATATCATTTTCATGACACACTGCTTCACTGGGAAAAATTGTCAGTATGCACATAGCAATGAAATTGATGAATTAGCAAGCACTTAATTGTAGTTTCTTTTTCTTTCTTTTAAGAGTGATGAAAAATAAATGTCTGTGAAAACTGAAATTATTTGCTAATCTGAATTTTGTACTGAATAGCTACTTAAGACTTTCTTCATCTTACCTTATAAATTAATAGTAAATTTTTAAAATTTACTTCTTACCTTGTGGAATGAATTCAGAAGTATCAAATGGAGCCAAGTTTGTGGGAAAAGGATAAGAAAAAGGGCTTGTGGGCACAAATACTGGCCTTTTCCCTGGTTTGGTCTTATAAAACATCTGTCACCTTGTTGTAAAATTGTGTGTAACTGAGCACATTGCAATATTTTGTATTTCACTCACTCTTTCAACACAAGATTCCCCACACTGGACACAGTATCACTCTCCACATTTTGGCCAGGCTTGATGGAACAATATGAACTTTGATTGAGCTTGGGTGTTTAGGTGGGCTTTGGGACATAATTGTGCTTCTGCCTGGGGTAAAAGGGAATTAGATTTGTCTCAGCATTAATGGGATGGTGAAATTCCTTTGGCCAAGAAGATGGTAAAGAGGCATTTGGCATTTAAGCTCTTCAGGGTTCAAAATTGTTAGTTCTACCTGCAAAAAATAGTGTCCTCAGAATATTACACTTTTTGCAAGATTTTCTAACCTGAAACACTGAGATTTTTTCTCTTTTATTGTAGTATTTGTATTTTAAAACAGACAAGACTGTCAGTCTCTAATAAAGACAAGATGTAAACTTAGATCTTCAATCACTGATCTTGCAAAAATGTAAACTTCTGCTTTGCATGTCTATAGTGATCGTCCCTACCGTGAATTAAGGTAGGCAGAGAGCTCAGTTAGGTACCTCAGATGCAATTATTTTCTGTTTAATTATAGTTTTGCATTTTCACCATAAATTTATTCAGGTATTGTACTCATATCACAAAGGCTGTGAAGCTTATTTGAAATAATATCCTAAGAACTAATGACAGCAGTACTCCCTCTGGGGACAGTGTCGTTTCACAGTGACACAGCTAATTTTGGTCACTTTTAGTGCTCTGCATCCTGTGGAGTGGGGGTTCAGCAAAGGGACGTCTCCTGCCAGGTGTCAGGCCTGGGGCGGGTGAGCGACGCCCTGTGCAGCCGCGGCCGGCGCCCCGCCAGCACGAGGCACTGCCGGCTGCGCCCCTGCCCGCAGCACCGCTGGCTGGCACAGCGATGGGGAAATGTAAGTAAGGCTTCTAACCTCTGTGACTTCACTGAGTTCTGTAATATGGCTTAATAAGTTTGGTTTCTCTTCTTTTTAATTTTCCCCCCCCCCCCCCCCCCCACATTTGGATGTATTTCTAGTAGCTGTTATGTAGCAGAATAACAAATGACCATGCTGGAAATTTTGAAGGTGAGGCTTGCAAAACTTCAAAAGTGACAAAAAATGTTAAAGGCTTTATTTATACTCCATTTCTATAGTCTCTACAGGATTTGCTTGTCTATTGTTGTAGACAGAAGCTCTGGTGGAGTTCTGAGCAGGTATTAATTGATAGGGCTATCTCTGCATACTTTTCAACAAAGTGCATAAGATGTATAATAGATCCTTATTATGAAATATCTTTTTAAAAAGCAGCTTTTTAAGAACAGAAATGGAGAAGAAATATCATGTGGAAGTAAATACCATGGAGGTAAAATCTTTGGACAACAGTGTTTATAAGAAGTTCTGTATGGAAGATTTAAAACATCTTAAAAACATGAAGCATCTTTTCTTGTTAGAGAGAAGATAAGAAGCAAAATAAATCTCATTATACTCCTACCAAAGAGGAAGCTAGATAAGGAAAAAAACCTCAGCATTCTCTTACCAAATATGCTTTTTCATATTTAAAAAAAATTACAGATACTTTTAGGAAAGAGCTGTCATTTCTAAAGGTGTAATTACTATTTTCTACATGCAAAAAATTTAATAACTTTTGTTATTTTTGCAAACATGCAAACACATAAATCTGCAGAACAGAAAAAACCCCAAAATTATGTATAATACCTGAAATGGTGTGCAGAAGAGCCTTTCTCCAACATTAAAAAAAAAAAACATTTTGTGCATTTGTGTCATATTAATAATCTGGCATGCTAAATTTTCAAGACTCTCCCTCTCCCTGTTCATCTCCCTCTCCCTCTTGTTCTGTTTTCAAGATCAACTTGTTTTGTTTTCAGGACCAACTTACTCCTTTCATATTTCACTGAAATCCTTTTCTGTCTCTTTCCTTCTCATATGGAAGGGTTTTTCCACTCAACCTGTTATCTTGACTTGACCTTTTTGCTTTCTCCTCTGTCTCACCCAACAGTTACTGTGTCATTGTTACTCTATGCAGTTTTTTGGTTTTTTTCCCAGCTGATTAGAAGTACTTTGAAGACAAAGTAAAATACTTTGATTCAGTGAATAATTTAGTCTGACATTGATAGCAGATGTCAAAAGGTATTGCTGTCTGGGTTTTAGTGGTGTGTGCCAATCAGTAGGTAACTTCATTCTGTACATGTCTAGTTGAACTGTGATTAATTTTCTCACTTTTAGTGTTCAGCATTATCTAGAAGAAAGGAGATCTACAGGAAAGTAAAATGTGTGAATGAAAACCAGCTCCAAGTTGATGACAGTTTCTGTGATCCTGCCACAAAGCCTCCATCATCCAAAACCTGCGGAGTATCTCCCTCTAAATATGTTGTGCTCACAGGAGAACTGTCACAGGTACAGTAATACATTGTACTGCTCACACATCTCTTATATATCTTTACATTTAAGAATGTTATATTGCTGTAAAATGTAGGTTACATATGTGGAGAAATTTATTTGCATTTGAACATGTCTAAACTTTTTCCACATTGACCTTCCAAGTCAACCATGACTTATTGTGGAGGCTGTTATGAGTCCTCCCTTAACCACCCAGGATCTTTGATCACTAACTAGCGGAGAGCTGCCCCTACCACAGGATTCCTTTGCTGGGTCCCAGGAAACTCTCTTGCAAGCTGACCTCAATGAAGTAACCAAAAAGCTTTTCCTTGATTTCTGTGAAGTGCTTGATCAGTGCTTTTTTTCCCTTGCACATTGGCACTGCCTGTGTGTGCCTGTCTGTGCACGGGTCACAGCTGAGAGGGAATGACTGGCTGTGCACGGGTCACGGCTGAGAGGGAATGACTGGCTGTGCATTTGTCACAGCTGAGAGGGAATGGCTCTGGAGCCTCTGAGAAAAGGGCACCATGGGGCTTTGTGGCTCCTTGCACATGTAACAATTGCAGACCTTCACTTCTGTGCACTGCTGCTCCAGCCCAAGGCGGCGCGCCTCCAATGAGAGGCTTTGCCAGAGCAAGGCTCAGAACTGACATACCTGTAATGCAGTTCTGCAGAAACGTCCCAGAACCTTTCACAGCAATGATGTCTGTGCCTGGGGATTTTGTTTCAGTGCTCAGAGAGCTGTGGGTTTGGTCACCAGCAGAGGATCCCCTACTGTGTTGGAATCCACTCTGTGCAAAGGCGGCGCATGCGCGGCCTTCGGGCTGTAGCGTACCCAGAGTGCCCGGTACAGCCATCCCCCTACATTTACAGATGCAACCTCAAAGGATGCTCACAAGCAGCTACATGGACAGTGGGGAAGTGGACCAAAGTGAGTACAGACGTGCAAGCTCATTTTTATAGCTGCCTCTAGCATGAATAAATACCAGGAATAACTTGCTGACGTAATGATGCTAATTATTTGCTTCTTTCTAAACTGAGTCTTAATGGTTATCTATGTCTAGTGCTCAGCATCTTGTGGAGTGGGGATAAAGCAGAGGACAGTTGAGTGTATGACTGAAAATGGCTTATCTAGTGACTTGTGCCTGCCCCATTTAAAACCAGCTGCCAGAAAGATCTGCCATGAGAAAGAATGTAAGTGATAGCTGTGATTTTATGCAGTTAATGTTTTCCCAGGTTACGTATATTAAAGCTATAAATATATTTGGAATGCAATTGTGGAAAATTAAGTCCTAAAAGTAAGCTCTGCTCCTGAAATATTAATATGATTTAATAATTCATTTTGAAGGTGAAATTCTTACCACCTGCAAAGATATGCAGATTAAAAAAGGGCTGAGAAGGGATGGTGAATACCTACTTAACGTTAAGGGAAGGATGATAAAGGTACTGTTAATATTTATGAGTTTTTATGAGTACATGTTTTTATGAAATAACTTTTTTCTAATAAAAATTTTGCTAAAGGGTTGCATTTTCTCTCCCAGATTTATTGCTCAGGCATGAACTTAGAGAATCCCAAAGAATATTTGACATTGGTAAAAGGTGAAGCAGAAAACTTTTCTGAAGTATATGGATACAGGTACAGAAGTGGTTTTGTAATGTTATGAAGTTCATTTATTCCTTCCAAAGTAAGATAATAAAATAATGCTTACTTTTTGTGAGAAATTAGAGTAGGATTTTTTTTTTTGTTGATTTTCTGTTTTAAATATCCAGGCATGTGAGCACACTACAGAAATATGGATAGTTCAAGCCTGAAATTATGTTAGTTGTAGTAAATTATTATATTTATTTTCTGTCTTGACTTTAGTAGAAATGACTTTGGTCCACATTAGTGTTTCAGTTGAGCCAAGATTAAAAGCAGAGCTTGTTGTTCAGTAAAGGTTGTTTAATATTTTTATGTGGCATAGTGCAATACACTTATTTTTCACTATGATATTAAGAAAAAAATCTCAAAATGAAAACTAAATATTTGCTGTTCTTTAGGTTGCAGAATCCATATGAATGTCCCTTCAATGGAAGCAGAAGGCAAGACTGTGCCTGTCGAAATGATTACCTTGCAGCTGGCTTTACAATTTTTAGCAAAATAAGATTTGATGTGGCATCTATGCAAATTAAAAGTAAGCATTTTGTTTGTTTCAGCCAATTTGAGCATTTTATTGAAATTGTATGTGGTCACAATTGCCAAATTATATTTTGATCCATTACAGATCCAGCTGTGCCATCTTGGGGCAAACAAAATTCTTATTTAATTTAAGAATTCAATGTCAAAAATAAAAAAAAGAAAGAACACCACTATTTACCTTGTAAATTTGTCCCAAGTGGTCAAGCGGGTCAGTCTCACAGATTCATTTTTTGTATGTGAACTACCTTCATTTTCTAAGGTTTTGTTCCCATTATTTCATTTTATTTTAATCCACAGCATTTTGTTTTCCTGTGGAAGTCTTTGATTCTGCGCTCTGCTTAGTCCCTTCTCAGACCTTGGCAGACACTAAATAAGTGGACAAGGAATCTTGCAGTGCTTTAAGCCCCTGCCTGAAGCTGGCAAGTTGGCCCAGCTCCCTTGGTGCAGTGTCCAGGTGCACATCCATCTTCCTCCTAACCCACTCATATCTCAGAGAGAAATCTGGCCTTGTAGGTTGGACTAGGAGTGCAATAACCAAAATTCAAATCATTGTTTCTCAAATCAAAACACACAACCTTCCTTTCCAAGGGAACAACAAAGAAAAAAACCCCACCCAATGCAAACAATAAAACTTCCATGTTCACACTTTTCCCTGCTTCCCCCTGAACTTCAAATGCAGCAGTTAGTGTTGAGTAACTTTCTGTTTTCTAGCTACAGATTTTCTTTTTGCTCAGACTATACTGGGGAGAGCAGTACCATTTGCTACAGCTGGAGATTGCTACAGTGCAGCCAGATGTCCACAGGTATTTATGATTTCTTGCTGCCTTGAAATGTTTACATCAGAGGAGAGAAAAAATATGTGTGACTTGTTTAGATCTGTAAGGTTCTAAAGCAATCTCCTGTTCTGTAAGGTCAGTGTACAACATTAATAAGTACTTTTCTTCTTACTCTCTTCTCTCCTGTTCCACCATCCCCCCTCTCACAGTTTTTCCCTCAAATTGTTTATTACACCATTTCCCTGTAGGCTCCATGTATGTGTCTCCAGCTTTCTGTGTGTTTCATGTACTGCTCTGCCTCTCTCTGGATTTGATGTATCCTTTGTTTCCCCTAATGCTTTCTCAGTCTTTGTTCTTCTCTAGTGACTTTTCTATAATCCTGCATAATTTTCCTAATCTTTTCTTTGTTTCTCTCCTGACGCTTCATGTCTTTGAAGACTACCAGAGGAAATCAAATTTTTTTAGCAGTGTACTTTAAAATTTCCGTATGCATTATTGTGTCTACGTTAGTGTTCTAGTTTTATTGGGTGGTGCTTTTTAGATTAATCTCTATGTTGTCCCAGTTTTCTGTTTGCTGTTTCACATCACAGAGTAGTTTGGAAAGACATGAACTGGATCCCTTTTGGATTAAGCTAAAGGCAGCAATGAGCTTCAGAGGAGGGATCTTAATATACTCTAATGCTATTGAGGATGCAGTCCATGGGACTAGGTGTGAGTTTATTTAGTCCAAAATAAATCCATTATTGGTGCACTGTCTACAGACTTGGGCTTTCTGGGCCAATTTTTGCTTTACAGGTCTGCTTATACTGCATTGTCCTTCTTGATGATGCAGACATAGCCCAACTCTGAGCTAGTCAACCTTTGTAGCCCCCTAGCAGAAACAGGACTCCTTAGAAAACACTTCAGTTTACCTTACACTATTAGACAATTTAGGATGAGGTCAGCTGTCCTCTGGAAGTGAATTTCTTTTCGTTATAAAGGAATTAAGACCAACTGGCTCACGCTTGCTTGGAAGTGAATCCCTGTTGCCCATATCTCCTGGTTGCCTAAACTTGGGATCAGCTGTGGGTGGGCACAGCCCAGGGCAGCTAGAGACAATTTATGCACAATTTATGTACAAATGAAGTGTCTAGGTTTGGCAGACTTAAACCCCTGGCAAGAAAACAGTTGAAGTTCATTACATTATTGGATGCCTTCAACCTGCAAGTCCTTTGGGTGCAGCATGATACAGATCTGTTTGCTGCTGTGTGTAGCCTCTGTTGGGAGGTCATTCTGCTTACATGGCTGGACACTGACATATTTATTTCCATCTAAAAGTTCTGATTGAAGCTGACACTTTTGATGCAGTCAAAAGGTTTCCATTCCTGTACTTTTAGTCCTTAAATCTGTTCCTGGCCTTGCACATGCTGCATGATACATCAGACAGCTATTGAGCTGTAATTGTAATAGCGTTTCTCATTTATTTTTGCAAAATGATGTCACTGTGAAAGAAGTTACTCTGGGACTGTTAATTATGGAAATAAGTCCATACCATTTGTATGAATTTCCTCTTTCATTAAATGGAAGTCTTCCACTTTGAGGATAGTTGAAAAACATCCTGCCCTATCCATATGAGTTTTTATTAGCTCATCCCGAGTTACATGAGTGCTATAAGCACAGCATCTTTACATAGAAGTGCTCTCAAAATAAATCTGCCACGCTGAGCAATATAACTGAATTTTTGCAACAGAATTTAAATGATTCATTATAATAAAAGCTATATATATTTATATATGTATGACATTATTAAGCAATAAAACACAGAAGCTACCATTTGCAATAAAAAATTACTAGGTCTGAATACAGAAATCCAGGCTTTCAGTGAATAATGCAGAGGTGTGCAGTTTTCTGATTGTAGTGCTGCCTGAACCAATCATTAGGCTCTTTGTGGGGGCAGTACATCTTTGTAACAAATTGCACTTCTCTGTGAATGCAATTTAATAATTTTCTGTATCCCAGTTTGTTTACCAAGGTAGTGCAATTTGTTACTTTTAATATATTTCCTATTCTCATAGGAACTGACTGAAGCTAGTTTTCAGAGTCTATATTTGTGTAGGCAAATGTTTTAGAATCAATAGCTTCCATATCTGTTGTGAATGGTTTATATTTCAAAACATTCCACTTAAAAATATTTATTTTAACATTCACTTATGTACTTGTTCAGATGTGTTATTTATTATACTGAAAAAGCAATGGAACATGATAAGATGATGATGCTTACATCATCTTACAGTGTGCAAACATTTGAAAATTTGATGTCCAAGCGATTCGTCTTTAGAGGCAGCAGTGTGTTTTGATCAAGTTATTTCCAAAAATTTCAGGAACTTAAAAAACAATAGTCATTCAAGAAAACCAGCTTCATTCTTGCTTTTGAAAATCTGTACTTTTTGTAAATTAAAATTTCATTTGTAGAAGGGCAAAATTAATTTCAGTTGTCAGATGTTAGTTTTGTCTTCATACTCAGATGCTACAGATCAGCTGATGCACAGCTGGTGCTTATTGCAGAACAACTTGGTTTTGTGTTGTGAATGTCCATAGAAAGGGGGTAAGGCAGCATATCCAGCCCATATTTTGTACACACCTTTGAGTACTTCATGTTTAGACATATCCCAAGCAATATGTGCAAATATGCCAATATAAAGTTTTTTAGTGTTTTGAACCCTGTTTATCAGGTCTGTAATTTTTTTTACTTTTTTTTTTTCCTAGGGCCAGTTCAGCATTAACTTGGCTGGTACAGGTCTGAGATTATCCAGTACAGTGAGATGGATTGCTCAGGGCAACTATGCCACTGCTGACATACACAAATCCCATGTGAGTCAATGCTGTTGTCCTTCACCTGCTCTTACAGCTTGAACAAGAGGTACAAATGTTGGCTGTAGTGAAAGCTGCAGTGATTTTTGTGAATCAGAAATAGCATTCAAAGTCTCTGACCCATTTAAGTTTTCTTCAACAATGTTTAATCACACTGTCCAGCATCTAAATCAGATCAGCACTCCCTGCCTACCCTTCACTTAACTGATTTTAAGAGGTTATTGTATTAATTGTGTTTATTAGAGGCTTTAAGATGCTTCTAAAAAAATACCCAAACACAATACCTAAGCCTCCATATTTTGTTCAAGATCATCCTACTACAGATTATCCTTTTTTTTTCTTACTCTGATCTTTATTAGTATGGGAAACCAAAAGACCAGTTAAACAAGAACAGTAAGTGTGCCTGGTTTAAGACAACATTGGATGGTAAGCCTGGGAATGCTGGAGAGCCTGGGAGCAAGGTGTAGAGTGGTAGTGATAAAGGATCTCTGTTCCTGTTTTGCTAATGCTGCTGTCTCTTGATTTAGTGTTTCTAGGGATGATTTGTCAAAAGGTCTGTTGTGTGCAAACCTCGAGAAGCCTTTTGTGCAACTGTGATTTCGATCACTTTTCTTGATTGACTCTTCTCTTTGTCTAATTCCTAGGATGGTACTAAAATATATGGAAGATGTGGAGGATTTTGTGGAAAATGTGTTCCTAACACAATTATTGGTCTCCAACTTCAAGTACAGTGACAACTCTGATGTATTAGGAGCATCAAAGCAGGGACATTTGCCATTTAGGCTCAAATTGTAGGTGCTCTGTATGTGTATATTGTAATTTTTTCATGTCTGTAGTGATCATTACTGTAACGTTCACTAATAAGAATTCCTGTTTTCTTCAGGATTAACTCAAGGTTGTATTATCTGTTTATGGGCTAGCAAGTGCATAAATCACAATCAGAGACCTTCAGGTTTTACAGGAGAAGCATTTATTCAAAGTACAGTATGTACTAACAAGTAAATTGCACTGGGATTACTTCCATGGGTAACACTAAATTTTACCATAATTGTAATTCTTTACCTGTTACTTACCAGTATAATTCTTTATGCAGTATTCAGTAAAATTTATCCTCTACTGATCTTTTATGACAGATTGTGCTAAAATATAGAATCGAAAGCTTTACTGCTGTATAAAGAGACGGGTAATTTCAATACTTCCAATTTTATGCAAACTTGTAGGTTTTATCTGTCAATAACTTACAGCTGAAAAGTACATAGCCAAAATGCTTGAGATAGTTTTATAGATCAGTGTGTTTCTCTGTCAGTGAAAGCCTTTTTCCACATCCCTTTCATTATATTCTTTGTGGTGCTCAAATCCTAGCAGAAATACTGAGAAGTGTGGTTTAACCTCTGTAGTCTCTATAGCATATGTTAAACATCAGGTCTTAGGTTTGCTGTGGTTACAGGAAAAGAAAATATGGAAACAAATTGCTTCAAAACCTGATTTTAAATCGCTGCCTCTCATCCAAGTATACTGTGAAAGCAGTGCATTCTGTTTACCATGGGATCTTGTGTATAATTGCACAAATATGTATTTGCTTAAACACTTTCCATATCCACCTTACTCCTTTACCCTGGCCAGTGGCACATTAGTAAAGTGCAGTAGTGTGCATCCTTCAAAACCTGATTCAGCATCATTTTCAATAACCTTACTGAAAAATCTGAATGGAAGCAACACCCACTGTGGTTTTGGTGTCCATCTTTGACTTGGTTTGGTTTTTCAATGTCTGTAAATACAGTTCTAACATCTGCTGTTTAAAGAAGAGTTACAAGGTTTAAAAGATGATCTAGCTCTTTGATTTGTTGGTTTGTATTTTCGTACAATCCAGAACTGTAGAAATATATGCATATACAGATAATGTGTTTTAGGGCCAACTCTCAGGTATTCAGAATAAAATTTTCTACCAGCGTAATAATGCATATTATTGTACCAGATAATTATAATGTACCAAATATCTATACATGTTTTCTCTGACCACACATATTTTGTAAACCAAATATTTATTTTGCAAGCCAGTATAATTGGTGGATCAAGTGGCAGCTATATTACATTTTTATCCACAAAAGTTAGCCATGAATTAGCAATATTTATTAATTAAAAACAATACTGTACCACAGAAGTGCATCCAGCTTCTTTTAAGATAACACATGTAGGTAATTATTTGTGATCTCTGCATCAGAAATGTATTTTTGCACTATGTGCCTTATAATAGTTGTAAACATTAATAAGACTATAAAACATTATTTTCCTAGAAGTGTTTACATTTGCAATTAAAATATTGTAATTTATAAAATATTTATATAATAAATATGCTTGTGTGAATGGTACCAGGATACTTTTGTTTTGGTTCTTTTTGGTATTGTACTCTAAGTACAAAATGTTGCAAAAACATTTCAGCTTCTTTAGGCTGAAATAAGATAATTTACAGAATAATTGCATTCTTACTGCTCCTCTATAGTGGTATACATTGACATGTACTGGAATAACTGAAGGTTATAGTTAGAGGAATTATTTCTATAGAAGCAATTCCTGCTTCAGAGGGAAGAACTCCATGTCTGTCTGCTCTTTCCAGTTATCCTCCCATGATTAGCTATATTTTTGTGGGGGGTTGCCTTGTAAGTTTTAACTGAAATAATGTAGAAATCTGAAATAGTTTTCCTCTCTTTGTGCTATCTCCAGCTTTTATAGCATGGTCCCTTGCCTGCTGCTTTGCCAGAAGGGCAACTGCAGTTTGCCTCTGTCCCCAAGAGGGTTTTTTTCTTTTCAGCTCATCTAAAGGCTACAAAGCGTTCAGCTCTGCTGCCACAAAGTCACTCTGTGAATCCACTGCCAAACAAAGTGACTTTTAATGCAGTATTCAATATATCATGTTTTTCTTGGATAGTAAAATGTATTTTTGAGTAAAAATGTATTTTCTATACTTCTAGAATATCATATGGTCCAACTTTTGCATAGAACAGCACTATATTGTATTGTAGATTTTTGCATCTTTTCTTTATTATACCCTTGATTTAGAGTTTCAGCCTACTGTAGGGAAAAAGTAATTCTTATGTTTTGACATTTTGTGACTTCCCTGTGCAAGATTTTTTTTCTTTTTTTGAGGAAAAAGGGCTCAATTAGTCATCCCCATTTCCAGTTTCTAACTTTTTGTCCTGAGGGCAATTTAAGAAAGATGTAAGCCTAATGATCAGTTCTGAAGAAACTGGAGATTTGATGATGCTGGCATGTTAGGAGGCCATGCAAACAAAAAAAGAAGATAATGGGTTGTATTTGCAGTAATGTGTTTCCATATACTTTAATTGAAATTGCTCTGAATTTCCATCCCACTGGGCAGCCGAGATGCTTGCCAGAAGGGCAGGGTGCTCCAAGGCAGAGCTGTGGGCTCTGCATGTGCTGAGCTGCCCCTGGCTGTCACAGTCACACGGCACTCCTGCTTGGGGTCATGCTGAGGAATGAAATGCTTAACTGCCCTATCACTATTCCATAGAGAAAAAAAAAATAAATTGTAATAGCTAAAGAGGATTGTAACAATGCTTTGTTAGATGGCTTCTAGGATCTTTTCAATCCCATCAATGGCAGCATTACACATTAGGTGACAGAACTGCACTTGGCTGTGTGTGTGCACTTAACTTACCTGTGTGTGTATACACACATATTTAATGCTTATCTGAATATTAAGTGCCAAAAAGGGACTAGGTATGAAAAACCTTGTTTCTCACATGTCACTTGATGTGTAACAGTACCTGTGACTTCTCTTGATGAATTCATCTTCTAGATGTCTTCTTCTTGTATTTCCCCAAAGGTTATATGTGGGAGGAGGCAGAGGAGATGGAAACTTTGGCTCTGAGTGCACTAAGAGTTGTCTGTTCTAGCAGAATTCCTACTGGCCTGTTGTGCCACCCTCGCTCTGCAGAGAAGCAGGATGTGCCCAGGTGTTTGACCTGGAACATGGGTGTTGTACAGTCAGTCTGACATTTGTGGGCAGAGCTGTGACTGAGTGATTTCAGCACATGCAGGCTTCTGGTGGACAGTCATGGGTTTTCTTATCTAACTGAAAGGCTTTAATATCCAAGACACACTTGACAAGATGAAGGAAATGTTTGGGGTTTTCTTCCACTTCTGTAACCTGGAATATGGTCAGTGTAACTTCTGTGTTTTGTCGGCTGTTTGAAAAGACAGTTCCATGTAGCAGGGAAGGGGCTTTGTGTCTTTGCATTTTTATTGCAGTAAAACATGAGATTCTTGGAAAATTCAGAATATGAATAAAATACTGCTATCTTGCAAGCACTTTCTATAATTTGCAAAGCTTTAAATAAGATTAGGAAGGAGTATGTGGGGTTGTTTTCACAGTTTCTATAAAGAAACAAATAGATATGTGAAAGTTGATGTTTGGCGGCTATCAAAACTAAACTTGAATTATAAGTGGATCAGAAATGTGCTGTGGTATTTTAACTTAAAAAATATAAAGGAAAACAATTTACAAAAATAACTTTGAAGTAAGATAACTGAATATTTAAATAAAGGAACATTAAAATAAGCATCATATATAAACATCACAACTGTGATTTCAAAGTAATCCATGTTGGCAGTTAATCCGTGTTGACAGTAAATCTATGTTGGCCTTATTTATAAATTGAAACAATTTCCTACTGCACACCAAAGAAGCCTTTCAAAGCATTTTTCAATAATTAATTTTCATGATATGATATTCCATATTTCTACTTTTGTAGAAATTGAAGCATTAAATACTAAAGGCTGCACTTAAATGCCTTGAACAGTTACATGGTATCTTCCTTGATGCAGAAAAAGTATGAGTGGAGGTCACCATGGCAGAACCAATATGAAAAATGTCCTTTAAAGGCTAGAAAGTGGCAACTCTGGAGAAGTATTTGTATCTATAGACCTTCTTATGGTCTCTCTTGTGTGGCCTGTTTTGCTCTCCTATGGTATTTGACCATCATTTCCTGAACATTTATGATTTTTCAAGATGGTCTCACTAATCATAATCTAATCATTAAAACATGGAGGGAGGCCCTCTCTCTTTCTGGTGTGCTTTGAAAATAAGCTTTTTACATCATAGAAAAAAATACTGCTTGTAAAGGGCATTCCTATTTCACAGTACTGGCTTTCCTTGAGACAGAGCAGAACTGTGATAGTGGGGGTAAACTACCTGCATTTTGTTCAAACAGAAATACAAGCTATCTGACTTGGAGTTGGATCTGACATTTAATATTGCCATCCACAGAAGGTGGTTTGCTTTTGCACACTTAAGTTTATTTTGCAATACTGTAGGTTGAGAGGCTTTTCTGGGCTTTGTTTATCCTAGCTTTAAAGAAGCAATCCGTGCTCTCTTTCTGATAAATTTCTCCTTGTGTTCAGTTATGATAGATATTCCTTTGAGTTGATTGTATAAAAATACTGTAGCAGCAGAGCAGAGCAAAGATCTAACTGTATTTATGTCTATATTCTGCCTTTAAACATGAACAGCTGTGCATGCATTAATCTGTCTCATGTTTAACTCTGTGCTGCCATCCAGAACCTTTTCCTTTTCAATAAACAAATGTTTCCCTCTTTAATCTGTGTGTGTTTTATCTCTGTTCCTGCAACAAAACTTTCTTGTCCACATATGTTTTTCAAATTTTATTTGCATAATTAAACAAAGCATGCAACATGGAGAATCTGAGCTGTAAATTGTAAAAAATGACTCTCTCTAAAGAACTGAAATAAACCAAGCTTTTTCTGTCTTGCTCATCATTACTATTTTGTTTTGGAAAGCAAAACTCCTCATTTATGAATACTGAAAGGCTTTTTTTGAAGTAACTGTATGGGCTTATTTTGCAGTCTGGTTCACAGAAGCAAGAAACATTCAAGGAGAGCTCATGAATTTTCTATTTGCAGAAGACTGGAGTGATTCATAGCAGCAGCATATATTTACACCTTGTAGGATGAAATCCTGTTTTGCACTTCAGCTGTCTCTGGCTGTCATTTACTGACCATGGTAATGACATTCATGGTCAGTTCATCATTGTCCATGAGCTTTAGAATTTACTTTTGGAAGATGGAATAATTAATAATGTGGTTGCACAGAACACAAATTGAAATTTGTGCTTGTAAATCCACAGAGCAGAAAGTTTCTTTTTAGTGTTTTGTATTTAAAACATCTTGCAGAAAAGCTTGTTGCAAAAGCATTTATTATACACCTCAGTAAAGAAAACAGCAACCCTGGTAGTGTTTGTATTCCTGGAAGCTCTGTAAATCAGACAGGGCTAAGAGGGCTGCCACCAGTAGCCCCTTTCATCAGTGTTTACAAGGTATTTAACTAAGAATTCTTTTGCCCTTCAATTATTCTTTTCTGTCTTGGGTTTATTACTATCTCTGCCAGAAAAGTGTCTCCAGTTCATTAGCTGAATTCCCACTTCTAACTGCTGAGAGAGAAAGGAAAAGAAGTAAATTCATAGTTGTTACCTCAAAGGGAAACCACACAACCTGTAAGCTGATATAAAGGCAGGACCAGAAAGTGCACAGCGAAGAATGACATTATTGTGCTTCTAGAATCCTCTCTTCCGTGGCAGGATTAGAGTCATTGCTGCTTTTCTTTTGTGGACAAGTGAATTTTTGGTATCATGCTGCCAAATATTTACTGAGAGATTATTTTGAGACAGGTCTCTGGGGAATGCAGATAGGCAGGCATAAAAATGGGAGGAACTCTTTGGGCTGGAAGCTTAGCCTCCTGCAATGTGTTTGTCTGACCAGCTGTCGACAGCATTGCCTCATATGAAATTCAATGTTCAGAGGATTTCCCAAGCAGCAGAGCAAGTGGAGAGTGGAGCACTATTTCCAGCAGTAACTTACACCCTGCTTAAGCAGAGGGAGAGAGGGGACTTTGATAAGGAAATGTGCTTCTGGCTGCCTGAAAAGCTTACCTAACCCCTATGCAAACAACTCCCTCACCATTGTTACCAGTGTTGGTTTTTTTGCTGCCATATTAAATTATATATAAGCTGTCAGAACCATAAAATTTTAATTAAAAAATTGTATCTACAGGCAATTTTGCACTGCTCAGCGACTTTTTCTCTCTGTTTTGTTCTGTATGCTGCAAACATTATTTCATACCTCTCGAGTGTGCTTTACTTTTCTAACCAAAAAATAACTCTTCTGGAGACATCAGTTCTTAAATTTTTTTCTTTCTGCTTTACTCCCGGAAAAAAGTGAGGTCTCTTATTTTAATGATATTGCCCTAGAAAGACACATTCAAGCAACCAGCTATTTTAGTATTTAAATATTTTTACTCATACCCACATTTACATTCTTGATCAAGCCAGTGGCATCTTCTATATCAAAAGGCATAAGCCAGCTCAAGCATGAGTACCAGCCTGGCAAAGTTGTTCAGGTTTCTTAGTAACATGGTACATTAGAAAAAAAGGATGTGAATTGGCATGACCATTCTTCGGTGCAAGAAAAGACTTCTGGTTCTGATTCCACAGTCACCGCAGCAGCCACACTTCCAGCCCTTCACCGAGCCCCACTAATACCCATGTAAGTCTGCACTGGTGCACAGATCTTCCATGAGGATCCAGTTCCCCATGCTTGAGACCTCAGGCTCTGGGGCTTTTTGGATGTTTTTTCCCAGCCATATACCTTCCTCTAGCATTTTGTTCAGGACAAAGCATGTGGTTATTTTTCAGAATTGTTAATTTTCAAAATGTGCTATTGCCGAGAGAAATACAGGATCAATGTTGTAACATAGTTAATTCATGCGGTATTTTTTTCATCAGGAGTTGCTACTTGAAACTTCTGTCTTATTTGAAAGGTTGCCAGTTAAATTCCCCATAGCTACACAAGAATCACTTGCTTTGAAAGCAGAAATTTCATGCAAATCTGAGGGCACATTTCGCTTTAAAGATCTAACTGCATACTGTGCTGCTGCTTCACGCTGCCTTTACCATACGAGCCAAAGCTAAATGATGAGATCAGTGCTATGCCAAGTATGTGCTAAAGATACCAGAATAATAAATATGAGGACAATAAAATGACCTCTTGGCATGCAGAAGACAGGTTGTCATCCCTATATATTTTCAACTAGCAGATGACAGTCTCAAATCTAGACCTTCTGCCTAAAAAAAGCATGATCCCATTTGCTGAACTACAGAATATTTCCAAGAATCTCCCTTGCATATATAAAATCCCTGCTTGTTCATGTGGGAAGCAATCCTCACTCAGCTCAGTGTCCCTGTCCTTTCTCCAGTGGTAATGTGCTGATTCTTTATCATCATGAGGGCTTGGCCGTGAGGTGGGAGGCAGGACAGACCTGCTGAAGGCCAGGAGCCAGCAGCCTTCCAGCTCATTGGGAAGAGAAAGGCACATCAAACATGAAAGATGCCTTCTTCAAATCTCAGGTTGGGTGGTTTAGGATCCTAGACTGCTTGTAATATATTTATTATGTGTGACAAATTTTACAAGTAATTTTACTTTAATAACAAGATGCTCCATCTGACATCAGTGGTCTATTTTATATACCCAGAGGCTTTGGGACAGGGGGCCTGTAAAACACTGAGCAATGAAAGACATAAGGTAATATGCTGTTAAAATCTGGGAAATTATCTGGTGATTTCCCATTCCAGCTCTCTGCATAGCTGCATTTAGGGCCAAAGGTGCTTCTTAACAAGAAAATGTGACTCAATGCAGACAAGAAATATTGAACAGGTCTTGTGAGGCATCAGCTCAACTCTTGCCTACATGGATGGCTTCATCTGCCCTACTAAGCAGTAGCACAACACAGCACACATAGTTCATCTCCATATGTCTATAGGTATAAATCTATACCTACTCCAAGGTCTCTGCTTGCTGCAGGGGGCCTCTGGCACATACTCTCCAAAATGCACCCACACACAGTCCAGAGAACAGTAGAGGCCAAAATAGCACCAAGAAATGTGTCAATAATTTAATGCCAGAGCCAGAAAGACAGAGATCACCTAATGTCCCAGCTCTGTTTCATTTGGTGGCCCAGGAACAGACCTGAGGCTGACAGCAAAGAGATTCTCCTTGTTCCTCTCACATACAGCTTATACCCTTCACCTTGGCCCCAGAGCATCATTCCTAGAAACATTTGCTGCAAAGGTGGGGTAAATGCAGTGAAGAAACTCCTGCTAATATATTTCCAGTGCATGGTGGGTCAATATCAGCATTCCCTCCTCTCATAAACAGCAATGCTAAATTGGAACACTAAATTTCCTTGGTGCATTTTGAAGGGGGATGATGCTCACTTGATGAAAACATCTCAAATTTTTAAGAAGTTGCAGAAGAGTCTGGCAGACTGTGGGAGAAGGGGATTTCATGGTTTTGAATAACACAAAGTGATGCCAGATCCTCTACTTTTATTTTGAGGGAAGTTTTATTAATAGTTGGGAAATATGATCTGATTCCAGATTTCTCTATCACAGACCTCTCAGATGTGATGTCCTTGGCTATCACAGCAGCAGCAGCCTGTGAGGTGGTTTCCATGGGCAGAGCTGGCACAGAGGGATTGCCATAATGAGCCCACACAGGCTTGGCACCTCTCCTAGAAACACACAGTATGGTGTGTTTGCCCACTACAAATGTATTTTGCTATGCTGGGTGCTGTTCAGTGGCCCTAGAAAGAGAGAGATTTGTGTTTTGGTGGCCAAGCACAAGAAGAAAAGTGCTCCAACACTGAAGGGTGTCTGGAACAGCACACTTACCCAGACAGCCCTTTGCTGCTGAGCAGCTCTCTTGCACTGCCTTGGCATAGAAACCTGGGGCAGAAGTTCACAAATTAGCATTGGGAAACATCTGGTTCACATTTACCCAGAAAAATCTGCATCAGACAGCAACTGCTTGGACCAATGGAGAGAGAGAGCATATTTATCAAGCATCTTCAGACTAGGCACAGTTTCTGAATTTGAAGTAATAAATTAGGGCTTAAGGAAACCATTTAAAATCAGATGGCTGAAACAGAGACATTCTCTGAGAAGACATAGCTGTTTACATTAGCAATCTGATTTCTCTCCCCCCTTTATTGTGCTAACTTTTATAAGGATCTGCATACTCCCTTTGAGAGAATTATTTGACCTGCAAATTGGAAAGTTTGCTCAGTAGCACAATAAAGCTGCAGGAGCCCTAAAGCGCACTTGAAGTGATCTGAAATTATGCAGTATGGTGTGCTTATAAAACACCAGTGTAATATTAGAGCAGTCACTTTCTCACCATTTTCTTCACACTCACTGAACCCACAAACTGAAATCAGGAGATCATCATCAGCCAGATGTTACCCTAATGTCCCACAAGATGGTGACAAAACAATTCTAATGACACATCATTTTGATTTGTGCTCTGTACAGTCTTAGCAACTCCAAATATTTTCTTACTATGCAGATGCATTAAAGTCCATTTATATAATATACTTTGGGCATTTTTTAATGGGTTACTCATTTGGCAGATGTTCATTCTTTTGAAGTACTTTGTTGATTGTACTTTAAATTGACTTCAGGACTACATCGCAAGTTTCAGTCCCTCCACATCAGCAATTACAAGTTCCCTGGATGCTGAAGAGGGAAAAGTACTTTTATTGCTTCTGATCCATCCCTTTGCCAGACTACTTCCTTTCCCTCCCCCTGCCTGCCCACTGCCCCCCACCACCCACCACCCCCCTGCCATGATTTTTTTTGTCTGAGGTCTTTTGGCCAATAAATTCCTTCATTTCTGAATTAAGCATGAAAAAGTGGCATGGTACATTAGGCATAAGAAAGGTAGCCACTGAAGAGCAGTGCTGTCCAGAGACAAAACCAGGAACAAATACTATGAGGAAGAAGTGAAGTGCTACAAGAAGTCAGGTGCTAGGGAGGGGTGGTAACACTCTCCCTTACACTTAGTCCCAAGATATTTTATTAGAATTTCTTTTTATATTTAACTATGGTCAGTTTGGGATAGTTGCTTCTTTGGGCAACCAAGCAGAGGAACTGAATGGGGCCTGAACTGCAGAATTTGCATCTTGGTAGTTGTGCCCTCAGACTGGGTACTAGAGATGGAGAAAGTATTCCACATTATAAACTGCATGTCTTTGAAGACTGAAAATATTGTCCAGTATTAGAAACAGTTGTTTCCCAGGGTCCAGTCACTGTTTTAGAAACAATAAAAATTACATTCTCAAGGTACAATGTAAATATCAGCTCTTCATTTTGGTCAAGATGGGAGCTGAGTTTAACAGACTGAATGGCTCCAGCCCTTCAGGTACCTGGAAAAGATTGTGAGGAAAATACATTCCTAGCTGTACCTGTGAGTTTCTATCAGTAGATGACAAGACCAGATTAATCCTTTGGCTGAGACTTACAGAGGCATTTCAGTGACTTGAAAGCCACATGACCAGATTTTCAAAGGTATTCAGTAATCTAATTCTCAGTGATTTAAGTATGAACTTGATCTCTAAATATATTCCATTTCTGGCCAGAAGTACCACTTTAAAATTATTTATGCATGCAGGAACCAAAGCTTTTGTGATAAAACAGGGTGTGCAGAGAGGCTCAGCTTGTTCCAAACAAGCTTGTTTGACTATCAGACATGATGCACCCATGTGAGCCCGTGCAGGAAAATCATCCTTGCTGAGGCGTGCACTTAGATCGCCTCCAAACTCTCACCTCCCACCCTCTGCACTGCAAAGACTTTTGCTGTGAATTTCTTTCCTGTGGATTTTGGCCACAACCAACACAGGCTGATTGTGATATGCTCATGATTTTTAACAGTACCTGTGAGTTTCAGTCAGATTTTTTTTGTAGCAGTATATTACTCCTGGACTGGGAGATGGAATGCAGCCAGTTGGAAAAGCACACTTTGATGGCAGTGTAAGTGGCAGCGAGTGCAGTGGTTGGAACCTGGGGACAGCCCTGTCCTCAGCAGCAGTACCATAGTAGGAATTGGCAGGACTTATCATTTTCCCATTTTAAATCTAATTTTAAGGGTTATTCTCCCTCCCTCTCCCTGCATCTCTGTATCTCTTTCTTCAAATGCCAATAATCTCCATCCCATACCTGCTCCATGGCAAATTCCCACGCAGGTGCATCCCTCCATCCACACCTCTGCTGTTGTTTGATGCATTTGAAACCTGATGGTGGAGGAAATCTTGCCCTCCCCTGCTGGCACAACCATGCTGCATGAGTTCCTGCTGTCCACACCCACTTTTAGCATGTTTTTGCATAGGAGCAAAGATGATCGCAAGCATAACCACGCTTGTCTGGAAGTGGGCTATTCACACTTGTGTAATTTTCATATAAGAAGCTAGATGCCTAAACCCATGTTCAACACATAAATAAACATGCCCTATTTTTAAGCATCTGCCATTCTCATGGTCTTTGCAAACATTATTTAAATGTGCAGGCTTTGGCATCTAGCTGGGAAAGTTTTGGCTTACATTTCCAGAGGCCTGTAAGAAAGACCTTAATGTGTGCCATTATTTTAAAGGTGTAAATACAGTGATCTGAAAGCAGGCTTCTGGGCTTGCCATCAATCCTGGGCAAAACATCAGTTACTGATGAAAAGTTCTCTTTGCAACTCGGTGCTATCAACTGTGCCACTTGATCTGGCTTTATGGAAAACAGTTCATCAGGCTCACACAGAATCATCTTTCAAGCTATTTTAACACAGAAGGTTTAGCAAAATGAGGTAGGTTAATAAAGGTTTTAAGATTATAAAGGTTTAAGATTATAAATGTTTAAGATTATAAAGTTATTTAGACTTCTTTAAGAACATTTAATACAATCATTGTGGGATTTTTCATTAGCAGAAGCAAGGGAAATGTAACTGTAGAAGAGAAAACACCCACAGATGACTCTTTTTTAAAATCAGGCCCCACAGAGGCTACTTCTTGGCCCTATACAAGAATGAAGAGGGGAAATAATTAAGATGTGAATGAAAAATACCACACAAAATGCAGAGTCCTTTTTGTTCCTAGCTGGCTTTCCAACTAGAAGGCCAAGTAGATCAGGTTGCTCAGGATCCAATTGGATATTTAAGTTTTGAATATCTTCAACAATGGAGATTTCACAGTCTCTGGGAACCCTCTTCCAGTGTTTGACTATCCTCACACTGAGGAAAAATTTCTATCTTGCTATCTAATTGGAATTTGCTGTATTGCAATTTATGTCTGCTGTCTTACACACTTCCAAATAGGATATGGGTTCTTCTTCTCTATGACTCCATTAAATTTTTGCATACAGGAATAAGGTCCCTCCAAAGACATCTCTTCTCTGGACCAAGAGAAGGTCACCATCCAATGAATCAATTTCCACATATCCTGCACTTGAAGGGCCTTGCCCATGCCTCACCAGTTTGGCTCCATGGATGCTGTAGAAAGCCTTGCTTTAGTCTAAGAAAACAGCAGGTCTCACTCTCCCCCTGCCTGATTCCCAATCACCTCAGTACAGAAGAGATTACCAACCAGGCTGTTCTTCACTCACTCCACTCTGGCTGTTCCCAAGTGTTTCCCATCTTTTATGTTCTTTGGAATATCTTCCAGAAGGAGCAGCTCCATAACCTTCCAATATTTAAAAGGCAGCTACAAGGAGGATGGGGTCTCTCTCTTCACAAGGAGCCACATAGGGAGACAAGGGACACCAGGTACAAGTTGCACTGAGATGTTTTATCTGGGTATGCAGAAAGAATTATTTCAGTGAGAGCAATCATTTATTGGAATAACCTCTCCAGGATGTGGTAGAGAACTTCAGTATATGATTTATCAGGGTGCTACTTACATCTATAATCTCCCTTTCCCACTAAATGTTGAATCAAATGATCATTTCAGGTTCCTTCCAGCCTGGGAAGTCCTATGAATCTATGATTCTGATTTACAGGCATTAAGATGGGCTGATGATGCAGCAGCAGGGAAAGTGGTTCATGTCCTTCCACCTTCTGTCAGAGCCTGGGGAAAGGAGCAGCCTTGTCCTCACTGTCTGCAGGCTGGAGGTGAAACCCAGTCCTCCACGCCACAGCATCCCAGGGGCAGGGGAAGGGGATGTAAGGAGCAGAGAAGGGACAAGCTGTGACCCCTCTAGCTTCCCTGGCAGGGTCTGGCAGTGCTCTGCTGGCAGAGTCCTTCAGCATGGCAGAGGCCTGGCATGGTGTGGCAATGCCATTCTCTCCATGTCTTCAAAAAGGAGATCTGTCATCACTGCTGCTGCTTCCCTTGCCTCTCAACTAAAGAAAAAGGGTTTTTTCTGAAATTTCTGGAGCAAGATGTTCTCTGAAAGCTGCCTTTTTCTGATCCCACCCTGAAAACACATAATGCTGAGCATTTCAGAACATGAGTGAAGAAGAAAAGCTCAGTGCTGGATTAAAGCCACTTTTGGCAGAGGATAAAAGACAGTCTCTCTCTCCCTCTCCCTCTCTCTCTCTCATGCACACACACAGACAAACAGGAAGAAAAGCTCTCAGGGGCACAATCAATTACAGTTCATATCTTTTCTGAGCTGTCAGAGATAGTCTCTGGCACAGGCCCTGCTGGAGTGCAAACCCAAAAGGGATTTCAAAAACAAATCCTCAGCTGATGTATACCTTGTATACCAGTACAGCCCAGAGCAATTTGTGGAACAGGAGGAAGACGATTAATACATGACGATACATAAGCACAAGGAATATTTTTCTCTTAACTGAATTTCCTCTGGCCTCTGTAGTGAACTGACTGAAACAAAGGCTGTGCTGTTTCATGCTGCTCATGAAAAGTTTACGATTTTTAAAAAATTTGGTTTAGCCCCAACCAGGACAGTCATATCTTTACACATTGCTGTACATCTAAACGCTGACACAAATAGGAAATTCTAAAACTATTTAACTTAGGAAATTCAACACCTGATCTGAAATGCAGACCTGCTGCCAGTGTATGGGCATGTCCACTCTGCTGCTGCTGCTGGAAGGGGCTGTAAAAGTAGCCAGAGTATGGATTGCAAGCTCACAGAGATATCCCTCAGGAAGGTATCGAGAAAATGTCACCAGACCTTCCTGGACAGCAATGGCAGCACTCATTTTATCAACTACAGCTGGGAAGCACAACTCAGAGCAAATATTTGCAACCAACCCAGACTTAAATATTTGTTCTCTTATCGGGGGATCAGCACTAGGTTATCATGACAGCCCTGTAAACTCTGGCTAACGTGGCTGACATGAACTATTGGAGCTTTGCTACAGTCATGCAGGAAAATGCCTGTACAAAGACCTTTGTACCATAGACCCTAAATCACCATGCAGCAGCTTGTGGAGGTGTTTGTAAAGGATGATTTGGGCCCCTGTGGCTGCAGGGTGCCATCCTCTGAAGCTAAATTCAGTGGGAGGCTCTGCATGGGGTTGTTCATGCTTGAGCAGACCAGGAGAGCACTAAAATGCTCCTCATGGCTCCTTTTGCTCTCCCTCTGAGGCTTTCCCAGCATTTCAGGCTGTAGCCAGCAGGTAGTTCAGGGCTGTGTGATATTGCTGTCTATCTTCAGCAAGCTCCCTGTCCCTTCCCACCCACCCCCTTCTCAAGTCTGATGCAAATATGTTGCTTATTCATTTTGATGTTGCATTCAGTTTATCTTACACCCTTCTGAAATATTAATTTCTGGCCTCACGGCAGATTTTTTTTGTGATCCAAGCACAGAATTCTGTGTGTGAGTGCAGAAATTAAGAACCCATCTAAAGGGACAGCAGGGACAAATCTTACCCAAGGGGGCTTGGGGAGAGGCTTTGTTTTTTAGGATTCCAGGAGGCCTTGGGGAAGATGGTAGAATTGCAGTAATAAATTACCACCCCGGTTTAAAGCTTCAACAAAGACAAATTGCAAGTGTAAATTAGAAGTCTAAATCCTATTCATCAGCTCTTTAGATCTAGAGCAATGATTTGAGCCACATGTCAGATTGCAGCAATGGAATGTTCTAGCATTGCTTGCTGCTAAGCTTCACCTTCAGTGCACTTGGTGCCGCAGGGTCTGCCCAGGGCTACGAGCCTGGGTGGGCAGCTGGCAGGGGCAGAGGAGCCCAAGGATGCTGGTCCAGGGAATGGGGTCAGGGTCTGAAGCCATGGCTCCAAGCTAGGCCTGAAGGTTTCTGTGGTTATAGGAGAAGACAGAGCTGCTAGAGCAATTAACAGCCTGAGTTCTGATGCTCTGACCTTTCTAAGGGCTGTGGATTTGTGGCTGAGCAACCACTTCAACCCAAGCCGTGCAATGTTGGTGGATGCCATTGCCCGCTTCAGCTGTGCTCTGCAGAGCAGGACTCACTCACCAGGACCCATTCAGGAAGCCAGGGCTCTGTCTGTGGCTACAGACATGCCCCTGTCCCAAGGAAGAGATTGCAAAACTTCATTCATTCATTCATTCCAATTTTCACTAATTGTTACTGGTGGTTAATAGACACATGCTTCAAATGCCGCTGGGTGTGGCATCTTTTTGCATTGCTTTTCATGAGATTGCCACAAAGTGTAGCAGGAGTTGCTGAATTCAGAGGGTTATTGCAAAAGAAGCCATCTGAGGTATATAGAGAAGAAGAAATTGGGAGGGGGGGAGCTCAGGTCTCCTTTTCCCTTCCCTTCCCTTCCCTTCCCTTCCCTTCCCTTCCCTTCCCTTCCCTTCCCTTCCCTTCCCTTCCCTTCCCTTCCCTTCCCTTCCCTTCCCTTCCCTTCCCTTCCCTTCCCTTCCCTTCCCTTCCCTTCCCTTCCCTTCCCTTCCCTTCCCTTCCCTTCCCTTCCCTTCCCTTCCCTTCCCTTCCCTTCCCCTCTTTTCTTAATATTTTGGAGCATGTTGTGGAAAAAAAATTAGTCATCTGTCTGACAGATATTAGTAAAGTGGAGACTGTGTTAAAAATAAAGTGCCAGGTTGTCCTCTGCGGAAAGTTAATAAAAAGAAGGAAGTGAAAGGCTGCTCATTATTTTTAATGACTTTGCTTTCCAGCAGTGTGCCTGTATCTCCCAGCCTTTACATTCTGCCTTATTTCGGTTCATTACGGTGCATTCAAGTGCCCTGGAGAATGATGGCTTTGTTCTAAAATACCAAATATATCAAGAGGCCCCTGGCCTAGCCTGGCTGGGCTGTTAATCCCAGCTGCAGTGCCAAGGAGGATGCTGAGGAGAGCCTGTTGCAGGGCAGCCCAGCCTGGATGGCTGGGAGCCCTTGGCAGGCACTGGTGCTGCTGGAGGCTCCGTGCAAAGCTGCAGGCAGAATCCATCCCGGGGTGCTTGGCAGCTGCCTGGGTGTTTTCTGTGCGCACGTCCCTACCTTTGTCTCCCTTGCTGGCTCTACCTGCCATTAGCCTCTCATTCCCTGTCAACAGATATTTGCTTTATTAAGTTTAAAATGTAGGATGCATTTTGCAGTGCAGAAGATGAAGATTCATGAGTGTGCAATTCACAACACAGTCCCAAGCAAAGCACCCAGAGCATCCAGCTACATCTGCAAGCCCCTTGCACCCAGCAGGTAGAAAAGCTGAAAGCAGAAGCTGCATTTCCAGATTTGAAAACAACCGGCTTTTCTCCAAAGGTTTGCTTGAAAAAAATCCCTGCTGTCATTCAGTTATATTTTTCTGATATGCTCTTTGATAAATCAAGGCCCATGTTACAGCCAGATTACAGTTGCAGTGATTGGTTTGGAAACAAGATGCATAATTTCTATGGCTCTACAGGAAACATCTAAAAGAGGTCCAGAGCCAGACTCCAGGGTCTTTGCAGGTTTTTTTTCTTAGTAACTCCTCAGAAACTCATTTCCCAGCAGATTTTGGTCTCATGCTCTGCGTCCTCTTCTCCCTTACTAATGGTTGAGGCCCTGCAGCAAAACCTGCGTCATGCATGTTGTATGAAACTTAGTGCAAAAATTCCAAACACCATGGAGAAGGCCCTGCATGGCTTGGGGCAGTAGCAGGGGATGCAGGGAGACCTCACACAGCTGCGCTCACAGCTGGATTGCTTCCCTGGCGCTTTCCATGCCTCTCCTGTAGCTGCCACTCCCAGTCTCAGCCACTGTTCCTGGGGGAGCAGAGGCTCTGGGAAACTGCAGTGGGCAAACTCATAACCCTAAGGGTCTTCCAGAGCAAATGCCAATCCATTGGAACCATTGCCCTCCTAAATCAGCCTGGCAAACAGGAGGGGGATTGGAGCAAGGCTTGGCTGTGATGTTGAGGAGATGGTGATGATCCTTTAAATTCTAGCCACTACAAACTGGCTGATATTTTGAATTTGCTCACCTTTTAACACAGAACAAAGCCAAAACTCATTTCTATTGGCTAACCACATTTTTTTCTGCCTGTCTTAATCCAGGAAACTAAAATCATGACCAGAAATTTGTCCCCATCCCTAAACAGTGGCCTGCTGGTGTTTATAAAAGAGATCACCATGATTCTTCCCAACGGCTAGAGGAGTGAAATGGGAGTGTCAGGGAGGAAAATGAGCTTGTTCCTGTGTGAAAACTTAGCACAGGGTCAGGTAGAGTATTTTTGGAGGTGGGATGGGTTTTTGTTTGTTTTCCAGCTCTACCAGACACCAAATTTGGCTGTAGCCTGACAACATAGCTACAGAGGACTCTTTTGTCTGTAAGTTAATGAGAGAAATGCTTGATAGATGGCTACTGGCAAGCTAATTAGAAGAGAAGGGATTCGATGGATTGCAGGAAAAAAAAGCAAAAGGAAGGGAATCAAAATGTTCAAGAGGATCATTTAAGGTCCTCGTTCTGGGAGAGAGAGACTAACTGGTTTCACTTCCCAGAGGCTAATCCTGCCCTAATTGACTTATTATTGGAGTCTGAAGGAAAACAATCCATGTGGCTGTGATAGCAGAGCCAGGGAAGGCATGATTGTGGCTGCTGAGGGGAATCTGGGGGGACAATAGCTGCAGTGTGTGAAGTGACACAGGATAGCATGTGCAGACCAGCAGGGTAGGAGCCCTGGCTGGGCACACTGCTCAGTGTTACAGGGTGGATGGGGAGCGTTGAGAACAGGCTCAGGATTCATTCCCACCCAGTGGTTTCAAATACTCCTGTGAGAAAAAGCTCAGCTTCTTCCCAAATGCAGACCAGACAATCAGGGATCACATGTTATCAAAAAACCAATGTGCAACCTATAGCTTACTCATGAACTACAAAAACCAAATCACACATCTACAGCCCAGGACAGGGAGATCCTGAGAGGTGGCTCTATGCACATGGTAAACAGAGTTCTAAGATGCATCAAAATATACTAAGTCTGGGAACCAAGCAAAGGCTGAGGAGATTTGCATTTTTTCACATTGGGAAAATCAGTTGTCCTTTCTGTTAACATGGCAAAATTACTTTGAGTCTCTAGTTTGCATAATTAAAATACATAGCTAGAAAGGAATTCAAATTTGAGCTAAATTACACTGAGCAAACTACATTCAGTTTTGATAATTTAGCTTGACATGCACTTTTTTGGTATTAGAAATGCACAGAAGGTATAGTATTACATAAATAAGAACTATTATGGAATGCCTGAGGGATTGCAATTCATTATCCAGAAAAACTTTCAAATAAGGAGACACAAATGCTTGCTAAATTACAATGAAATTCCAGTGGAATATCAGCTTTCTTCCATAACAGGACAGATGACCTCATCTCATGAATGTTATTACTGTGCCTCTCATGGTTCTTCAGGGAATCTGAGCTTTGATAGTATGAAAATATGATAAATTAAAGAAATCAAACACAGAAGAGGAAAATCCAGCAAAAAGTACAAATGTGTGGAAAAACACCTTCCTCCTCCTCATATAAACTTTAATGTAAGTATTTTCCTGACTGAAATGAGTAGAAATGCCTTTTCTCCAGAATGACTTGATGATCCCATCAGATATTTGATTAGTAGCTGTGGGTTGGCAAGGAAGGTGTAAAAATCTGGCATCTTCTGTTGAACCAGGTTTTCTGAGGCTTTGGGCCAGGCTTTTCAAGAAGAGTTAGAAAAGGAAAAGTCTAAAATTAGCTGGACAGAAGTATTTTAGATTGTTGGAGTACATCTATGTGCAGGCAATGGGCATTGCTAAGTAGAGAAGACCATTGGGAAGCAAGCAGGTGAGACATCACTCAGGTTTGCAGTTTCTCCTGGGATACAGCTACAGCAAGACCAAGATGCTCCTCTCTGAACACAGCATGTGCTACAGCTCTCCCTGAAGCAGGGGTAGCTGAGGTTCTTGTTAATAATATGTCCCTTGGGGTGGACTAGAGAGAAATGACACTAAGTGATCAGCAGGTTTATTTCCTAATGATGTGGTTGAAATGGAAAGGAGGTGTTTAGCCATTTTGCTTATTATCTGTAGAAATACAGCAATATAAAAACATAAAAAATAGCACTTTAGAAAATGTATAATGAAAAGAAGAGAGGAAGTAAATAAGAGTACAAAGATACCACCACCTGTGGACCCAGCAGTGAGATTGCTGCAGTTTCAAAGTCTGTTGGTAGAAGTGATGGTCTCATGTTCATCCATCAGGAGTGGAGGAAGCCTGTGAAACACAGGAATTCAATGGGTTTATATAAGTTTGTGTTTATGGAATTTCCAGGTACTCCCCCAGGGCAGGGTAGGGAGTTTTATACCACCTGATGCCACACTGTGTGTCACGTGCAGTCCTCTGGTGGAAGGCCCCAGAAACGAGTCTGGAGGCACTTTGGGGGGCTCTGAGACATGGCATGACAGCTGCCTCTCCCATCAGTGTAGCTGAGCCAGTTGTGCACCATCAGAGGGGCCAGGCCTACGTGGGAATGCCCTGGCCCTTCCCCGGAGGGGAGTTTGCACATCTGAGCCAGGGGTGCAAGGGAGGACACTGGCATGGTGAAAGCACAGTCCCACCAGGCAGGAGCTGCCTCTGTCCTTACCTGGCTCTAACCCCAGCGCGCAGCCTCTGGTGGTGGGTGCTCACACCCTCTGTCTTGGGCTGCCACCTGTCAGCAAATCTCCCCTGCTTTGGCAGAGGTTGGTCATTTGAGTCATCACAACCCTTAATATTTCAGTCTCTCACAGCCTGTTGCAGACAGAAAATGAGGTGCGTCATCCAGGTGAGTTCAGGAGCTCATTTCACTCCTCTGATTCAAGGTGGGGATGCTTCTGCCAACACTTGGGGCTCTGCTTGATGACTGGATCAAGTGTTACATCTGTAGTTTGTCAGGGAGGGCTTGCAATTCCAAGAGCTGCTCCAGAACCATGTTTTCTGGTTGTACAGACAAAGAAACACATCTGCAAATTTTAGTAAAGTACTCTGAAGTTAGAAAACTTCAGAAATTCTAAAAATCCTCTCAAACCTTGGCCTTAATGCAGACTTTTTCATGTGAAACAACCATCTGCTGTACCTCACAGTAAAGTAAAAAAACAAAAATAAACACAGGTGGTAGAGGCAGGGGAAAAAAACTCTCAGAGAAATTGGTGCATTTCTCACTTATTAGGACATTTCCTTCATTTTAAGCATAATTTATTCTGTTTCAGCTGCATGGTTTCTGCATATTTCCTTTGAAACATCTGGAATTCTTTTTGGCAGAGATCCGAGGCAATGCAGTACAGCCTCATCTAGGAAGAGTATCCTAGGAAAGTGTAAATATCACAAAACTGTAAAGAAAATAAAAATAATATGTTAGCATTGAAGGGCTTGGAAAAAACAACTGGACTAGATCAGAGAGAAGTGAAATCACCTCAGTGGGCAAGGAGGAGGAGGAGGAGGAGGCTGGTGTCAGCCCATCCTGTGGGCCTGGGAGCAGTGTCCTTTCTCAAGCTGCTGGAACTCATCAAACCATTTCTGGTGGACTCTCCTTTCACAGATGACTGATTTTTAACTCAATTATAATAAGAGTGAGACATGAACTCTCTCCTCAATGGAATCCACCCAGGAGACAGAGGCTGTGACTGAGGAGTCAATTATTTGGAGATTACTAAGGCAAAGCCCTGAAATATATTTGGTCCTGCCAATTGCTGCAGGATCATTCACTTCCCCAGGAGAGAACTCCAGCAGGAACAAAGCACGGAAGCTGCTCAGTCAGACCAAATCTGGGGCTTCAGCAGAGGCTGAGCACCAAACAAACACCACGAGTGCCCTGTCCACATCCCTCACAGTGCAGGGTGGTTTCTCAAATCCCATCAAGCTGACAGGTCTGTGCAGTGCAGAGATGTGCAGAGGCACTTGCTGAAGTCCCAATGCAGCCTGGTCACATTAGCATAGCATCCTGGCTGGCCCAATTAAAGAACTGGAGCTAATTAGGCCAGCCACAGCACCATATTGATTGCATGGTAAAGACAAAGTCCTGACATCTAGATGTGCTAGTGGGAAAACAGAGCATTGGGCTTGCAGGTTACCTGTGTAAGTCAGAGCCTCTATTCCCTGTCACCGTCAGTGTGGCCCTGCTCCCCAGTGCTGCCTTCACACAGACTTCAGTGCTGCAATGCAGTTTTTTTAAAATTTAATAGTATCCAGAACTCAACAGTCATCTCCTTGTTTTGTGGGCACAGTTCCTGAAATAAGATTAACTTTGTCTCCAGGGGTCGCTTTCCAGCCAGCAAACTAAAAGTTGTGCAGGAGAATGAAAACAAGGCAAAGAGAGAACAAAAATCAGGCTGCATTGCAGACTTTGACTTAATGATACAAAAATATTTCAGGGCTTTTGGGGGGAAATATTTAAAGCCACAGTTTAGGATTTTTGTATTCAAGCCCTACATATTCTCCATATTAATCTAACAGCAAGGAGCTGATGATTTCAGTGCAGGGCCATTCTCGAGCGTGCAGATTGCACGAATCCACCTCCCAGTGGATCCTACCCCACAGCCCTCTCTGTCCAGAGCCATTCTGCAGCTCAGTGCCCTGACAGAGCCCTGCTCTGCAGACTTGGCTCTGAAGATGACAGCCCAGCTATGGTAACCACAGGGGATCCTTGCTCCAGCTAGCTCTTTGTGTGGCCTCCGTTTGCCACTTCCATTCTCATCACCTAGGACATTTCAAATGGATAGAGATATTTTTTTCCTTTATTATTCTAGAGGGGCTGTAAGAATGTTAATATTTATGGGTCTGACTAGCTGGGAAATCAGACTTTTTCATATTGCAGTGTAACCATTTTAAGAAACTGTTTCAAGGAAAAGTGAATCCCAAGGTTCAAGCAGGGCTGAGACAAAAGGGAATATTTTATCATCTATGATCTTTCTGATCAAAGCAATACCAAAAGCATTTCTCTGTCTGCAGAGAAAAAACTGAGGAATGTGGAGTAGGCAGAAAAACTAATATTACATGTGCCTTTTGAATCTCCTTCACAGCCAGGAGAAGGGACAGCCCAACCTTCATTTCTGCAAGTATGTGCAGGCATCTACATTTATCATGCTGTGAACTTCTCTATTTCATTCCATTTCAGTCTGTAAAAAAATGCAAATGGACTGATTAAGCCAAATGATTGTATTCTCCTCTCCCTCCATGGAAAAGATGTCAGAGCTGTTTTACTGGAAAGCAGACGAGAGGGGGCACTCCCAGATTTCCTACATCAGGGCTTTGCTTTGTGCAGTGTCGGTAGGAAATGTATTTGAGAGAGTCCTTGCTGGAAAAGGTTCCAGGAAAAATACCAAATTAACATAACACCATAAAGTAGCAGAAACATTTGTCAGAAAGGGAAAGAAGAAAAATGGGGATGGGTGGGTAAGGACACCCTGGCACACCACACCAGAAGCCCTGACCCGCAAATCTGCTTGGGTGGGAGGACGGAGTGCTGCAGGAGCAGGGCTGGAAGTGAAGATCCTATGGCAGTGAGAAGAAGGCTGGGTCCAAAGTGTTGTCCAAGCAGTGAGCTAAAGCTGGCGTCAGGCCCCTTGTAAAAATTTACATTTGCACAGTAATGAAAAACTGCATGACAGGGACTGAGAGAAGCTGAAAGAGATACAGCTTGTAGGGCAGTCCTCATTTTACTAATTAAACATTTTGGATTGCCTACACAGGGTCACTTGGGAAAGTTAAATAAATCAATCAGCTAAAGGTGTGAAGTCAATTTATGTAAGTTATAGCATATTCAAGCTGCATGTGAATGGTTTCATTCAGGGTAAATGGCCTTAGATTACTGCAGCTTAATTTTCTAGATTAGCAGAAACAAAATATGTTTTGATAGCAAAGTAAAACAAGATGGAGGGAGAATAAACATCCAGTTAGTAACTTAGCCCTGCATCTATGGTCCCTCTTTGTTTTTAGCAGCAGAAAATCCAAAGCTACCTAGATAGACAAATAAAGTTTACTGTGCATTATAAATATCGTCTAACAGCCCTGGCTGCCATAGGCTGTAAGGAGCAGAAAGTGTGTTACCACAGCAGCTACAAACCTCACAGTGTTTGCTGTGCCCCCACCAGCCCCTTCTGCTGCCCATTTCACTGCATCAGCAACCCACTGGAGCTGAACCATATCCCTGCTGCAAACAGTGGAATCAAGTAACTAGGAATTAAGTTCCAATTAACACAGCTTAGGTAAATTACCAGAGACTGGTATTATCAGAATCATAACTGTTTTATTAAAGAGTACATTCATTTGCTCAGTTAAGGGAAATATCAGTCAATCAAAAGCTTTGCCTTGCTCTGTGAACTTCCCTTCTTTTCCCTTTACTCACCATTAGGGTCTCCTCAGCTTCATTTTGAGCCAGTAAATTGAGCCATGCTTGTGTCTCTTTTGCCTCTTGCAGGCTTCCCCCATTAATCTCATCATTGCACCATTGCACCTTGCTGTAAAAATGAAGAACTTCTGGTGTTACAACCAAATAAGGGAAATCAAAATCAGGTAATTGTCTGGGGCAGGTATGTGTTAATGGGCACCAGTTTCTGAATTTTACCTGTGTATCTGCTTCACAGGGAAACCTGAATTGTGATTTCCAAAATCCACCCATTCCCTGCTACATCTTTGTAGACTGCCCATTAAAACCAAGACTGGGATTTTCCAAGCAAGTGAGTTTCACTGGTCACTTTAGACACCTGAATCAAATCATTACCTGAAGATGAAATTGGGTTAGATAAGAAAATATTGTAAAGCATAGATGTGATAGCATTATAGTTCTGAATTTTTTAAACTACTGGTCATATGAGAATGGGTTTTTCATTGAACTCCTTTAATGTTGAAAATAAAAGTCCTACTGCAGATTTTTCTCTAGAACCTCCTAGCTACAAATGTGTTAACATCCTCAAGGGTCACATTTTCCCTTTTGAAAAAGGAAAAATGTCAGGCTTGATTTAGTAAATTTTTGTCCTATTTTAACAGGATGGGTTTGGAAATGTTTTGTTAAATTGAGTATTACACATTTCTGTGACTATTAGGGGAACTTCCACAGGAGTGTGAAAACAGGAGAGCAATCCAATGAGAAAAGGAAATCACTGTAGCAACACCGAGACATTTGGTACATTCACACCAAAAATGAGGTAGACTCCTGTTAGGGGAGAAAAGTTAGACAGAAATTATATTACTGAGATTTAGAAACCCCAAATGTGGCCTAAAAGGATACAGAACCTCAAGTCCTATGGTCCTATTCTTGTTTTAGAGACTATTTGTATTCTCCATATAACGCATTTGCTGTGTGAGACTGATTAGATACCCTGCATAAAAGCTATGTTACTAAACACATGAATCACTTAGGAAAGCCATAAACAATATTTAAAACAAGAATCTTGTGTATAGTCTTTGCAGTAATCTGAATAAGAAGAAAAGTGTTCCATCCTTAATTCATCCTTTTCCTCCAATAAACTGGTAAAGTGTTATGCAGTATACAGCATTTTTACAGTAGAAGACAACTGGGTTGAGGCATACAAGCTCTATCATGTCACCTAATTAATAATTGGGCTATTTCTCCATTTTATCTAACAGTTGGGTACTAATATAATCATTATTGCTTAAACTCCCATTGCCTTGAAACCACAGTAAATAATAGCAGAAATATCATTTATTACCAAAAATCCCAACATTTGAAATGCATTTGTGAATGAGTTTTCCAGGCATTCCAACATTGAACTTGTTCCTTGATTCAGGGAGAATTCACTCAATCCAGGAGCCTACTAGCTTAAAAACCATCTTCTTAAGGTCTGGGGAAAATGCTTCAAAAGACTTTATGGGAGAACAAGGTCATTCCATGCTAAGCAATCAGGAGGATTTCTGGAGAAGAGAATTTACATCTGCTGACACATATCTAAGGGGTGAGGTTAAGAAACTAAAACAGGACCCAACCAGAAGTTTTTAGATTCCATAGGGAAATTACTTTCCTTATCCCTATAATTGCCTGCTGGAAATCAACAAAATAACAATGTATTTTATTTGTTTGGGTATTTTAAGGACAGTTAGTTGCCATTTAAAACAAAGATATTTTAGAAATACTTGTAACCTACAGACAGGCATCTTTTAGGATTTATGTCCCTGCTTCCAGGCAATTAGCTTGCTAAGATGTCTTCAGCACTTGCTGAAATTTTTCTTTGACATTTTCACTCATCCACTGCCTTGCTGGTCTTCAAGGCATCATCCTCTGGTATTCCAACCCTGCAGAACTGGAGGGATGTTCTTGGTGCCAAGACCCTCTAGTTTGGCCAGAGTTTAGCAGTGTATGCTTGGAAAGCTCCCAGAAGGGCAGGTGCAGCACAGCATCTTCCTTGTCCAGCCTTCCCTGGGAGCCCATGACTAAATGCAGCCATGTTCTCACGGCTCTCTGTGCTCCAATGGCTCTCTGTGCTCTCACAGCTCTCTGTGCTCCAATGCCTCTCTGTGCTCCAATGGCTCTCTGTGCTCCAAGGGCTCTCTGTGCTCCAATGGCTCTCTGTGCTCCAAGGGCTCTCTGTGCTCCAATGGCTCTCTGTGCTCTCACAGCTCTCTGTGCTCTCGTGGCTCTCTGCACTCTCACAGCTCTCTGTGCTCTCACAGCTCTCTGTGCTCTCACAGCTCTCTGTGCTCTCACAGCTCTCTGTGCTCTCATGGCTCTCTGAGCTCTCGTGGCTCTCTGTGCTCTCACAGCTCTCTGTGCTCCAATGGCTCTCTGTGCTCCAATGGCTCTCTGTGCTCTCACAGCTCTCTGTGCTCTCACAGCTCTCTGTGCTCCAATGGCTCTCTGTGCTCTCACAGCTCTCTGTGCTCTCACAGCTCTCTGAGCTCTCATGGCTCTCACCCTCTGGCAACCTCTCTCATGGTGCCATGCCCTTCTCCTTTTGTCTCAAGAGTGACAGAAGGGGGTTTTCAGAACACAGTCAGCCTGCTCAAGTTCAAGTCCTGGGAGATGGAAGCCCTGAGAATACAATTCCTCAGGCAGCAACAAATAGAACCACAGCAATTTTCAAGAAGAGAGAGCAAAATATCTTCAGCGGGGAAGCAACACAAAAAGGTGCTTAAGTCCTTTACAGGACACCTAAATGACTATTTGGTGAATTAGAAACCTTTTCCCCTAAGAATTTCTTCAGGTTAAATCCCTGAAAACTCACAGTCACCCAGCTGGAGAAGAACCATGGAAGGTCCTACAAGTTACGGCAATGGATCTGCTTTTTAGCTTTACTCAATCTTCAGCATTAGGTATGCAACAGTCCTCTCAGAGCTTAAATTTATTTCCTCATGGTTTTGTCCTATCCTGCAAATTAGACACATTTTAAGAAATCAAAAGATGGGAAAGAAGAAACAAAAAATTAAGCCCCTGAGAATAAGACAAAATTTCTCCATTAGCAATGTGTTTATGAATATATTTGCACAAAAACAACAAAAGGAAATTCGTGATACTGCACACAATGTTTTAAATGCTATTGTGAAAGCAGGCCAAAATGTTCAATCTCCTTAACCAGCAGTTGAAACAGGCTTTAAATTAATCAGGATTCTTAGAAATTCTAATAAGAAGGGACTGATGAAAAACAGCTGCACCCAATCTCTATAAAAACCTTCAAAAAGAACGGAATTAAGTGATAATGCTGGTGGAAGGGCATAGCATCATAAGATGGTCTCCTGCTGCTACAAAATGCCAGAGCAAGACCAAGTATTTTTCCAAGGAGAGATAATTATGATGAGCCTCAGCCCTGTTTTCTGGGGCTTGACTTCCACTCTGTGGTGTGGTGATAGAGCTCTCATTTGGATAGTCTTTAAATTACTGAACACTGATAGAAAGACCATCCAGTTGAAATGTTTATTAGAAATGGTATTCAAAACATCTCTTCCCCCACTATAGCAATTTGTGTGAGAAGGGTGTGTTTCCAAGGTGTGGCTTTGTAAAGGAGGGGAATAGAAATGAAGATAAAATATATGCTTAAGTGTTGAAGCTCCTCTGGACTGTAGACTCAATAAAGTTAAATTACAGCCCAGTATTGGTGAAGGAGAAAGTATCCCACAGAGAGGCAGGATGTTAAGTCTGGTCTCAGGAAACCAGTTGTCTGCACAAAGAATCCCTTGTGGAATACCAAGAGATGATGCTAACAGGGTCCAGTAGTATTTCAGAAAAAAAAAAAAAATTAATATTTTGGCAAGATTAATGGTGCAACAAGGTGATATTATACAAAACCAGTAGTTTATGAAAAGAAAGAAAGAGAGAAAGAAAGAAAGAAAGAAAGAAAGAAAGAAAGAAAGAAAGAAAGAAAGAAAGAAAGAAAGAAAGAAAGAAAGAAAGAAAGAAAGAAAGAAAAAGAAAGAAAAAGAAAGAAAAGGAGAAAGACAATTTTTGCATGACTCTCAAAAACTGTTCATTGAGGGTTTTTTGGGTTTTTTTTGGTTTTTGGTTTAAAGTTGTTGTGTTTTTTTTTTTACAAAGAAACAGTCGGATCTCAGTAACTCCCCTTGCTCTGGGTGATGTGGCTTCTGAGTGTCCCCGAGCACAGGCAGACATGCTGCCCACGGTGGAGCTGCAAGATCAAACTGATCTCCATGAGTTTATAGCAACTTCCCCCAACACTTAGGATTTATGCAACCCTGCCAGCATGCAGCTGCCAAATCTCCCTCACTGAACTGACACTTATAATGTTCACTCAATTTGATGTCCACTGAGATTTAATCACCTGGAAACTGAGGTCTGTGTTTTGCTCAAAAGGACTTTCGAAGACTGTATGAAAATATTTGCACGTGGGACTTTTCATCTCATTTTTTTGCCCTGGAACAAATTGCTTAACTTTTGTTGTCTTCAGTTTCTGTGGTTATAATATTGTCTAAATGTTCATAGTTTCCCTGGAGAGTCTGTGAATGCAGAGTTCGGCTCCCATGTGGAAATGTGCTATTGCATCAGGGCTGCTGCTCCTCCTCTGAGCCAAGTTATCCCCACAGGAGATTCCTCTGGGTTGGAGACATTGCACAGAGACACACATCCAACATTCCTGCAGATGCTCATTTATGTCTCTGATCTAATTGTATGGTAAAGGTAAATCTGGCTATCAGTTATCTGCACAGCAAAAGGAGTCAAAGCAGTAAGATTTTTGCTTGCCTTGACAATGTGTAGAGGCAAATAGAGGTACAGGCTCTACAGAGAGCCCATGAAATTCATCTTATGGGGAGGCTGCTAAAACTGCCTCAGTGTAAGGTCTCAGCTTTCTCCATTTGCTGCCTTCTGCAATCCCAATGTCTGTCATTTCCCAAGATAGATAAATACTGAACTCTGAAAAAAAAGGCTTCATGCAAATGTAGTTAGCAATGACAAGTCATTTTGAGGACCCTGTAAGAGTCATAAACATGTTTGTTTTAATTGAGGTGGGGTAGGGTTTGTAGTGCTATAGAGCAATGAAAACAGCCCCAATAAACAACTCTCATCTCCTGCTCTGACAGCCCCTTTCTCAAAGCACCAATATTACCCACTTACAAAATGGATTTATGCCAAGTTTAAAGCATTTCTTCTTCTTTCAGCACACCAGATGGTACTAAAAATTCAAAATATTTCCTACAACAGCTGTATCTTTGACAACAAAATTAATATAAGCCAAAATACCACTGTTGTGTGTAGGCCATAATGACCACAATCCTCAGTCTTGTGTCTAATGTAACAAGGTATTTGATAGTTAAAAAATATATCTGATAAACTCAGCATTGCGTCAATCATGTGACTCTGTCTGGGTGTTCAAACCCAGTTGCAAAATTTAGTGCCTTTGTAGTTTAACAGCTGGTCTGATAAGAATGTAAAATACACCTTTCCCTAGAGCTATAATAAATGTGTTAACACTTTCTTACAACCAACACTTTCCTACAACTCATCATTTTCTTGCCCCAAGATCCCTCTTTATATATTTGGTGACATAAATCTTTTAAGCTGATTTTGACCAGAAGCTAACTTCCCTTACTCTCTGTATTGGGACTTTTGAGAAACACAAGGAGATGTGGTTTTTTTCCTTTGGTGTTTAAAGAGGAGGAGGGAGGAGGTGGAATACTTTCAGTTCAGACAAAACAGAAAATGAAAATGATGGTGATTGCAATTTCCATCTCCTTAACACAAATGTGTACAGTAAGGCTTTTTAATTATCTATTTGTTAGATCATTAACTAGATCATTAGATATGACATGCAACTCTTTAGTATTTTAAATAGTGCGGTGGCTTTGGCATGTCCTGAACAGTGAGCAATAAGAGAAGGAAACATGAAAATAAAACTGAAGTTAAGTAGTTTTCCCATCAAGAGAGCATACTATCCAAACACTGTAATGAACACAATTCCATCTGCATATGTTTCTACATGCATATGAACATTCTTGATGGTAGCATGTGGATATCTGCTAAAAAATTTAATTACTTAGGAGTGCTGTGAAGCAAGAAATAACTGTTAGCTCTTGTAGTAGAAAGGAAGGATGGTGTGGTGGTTATTGATGCTGGACAAAGCCTAGTCTTGCCTTGTGAGGCACTGAGCCACCTCCACAGGGAGTTTTACATACCAAAGGTGTGTAAGGCCTGAGGCGCGTGGAGGAGCTACCATGGGAACAGACAGTAAAAACCCAGGACCCGAGTTCCCGTCATCCTTTTCCCAGTCAGACCTTGCCTGAGGTAGGTGAGCACTGCCTTCCCCACCTCTGTGTGACCGCCTTTACTCTCTGCCAGTCTCTGATCTCTGCTCTCCCAGTGGCACCTTCCCCGCACAAAGCGCTCCTCTCAGCTTCCTGCAGTGCAATTCCCACCCTCGTCTCTGGGATTCCCTTACCTCTGGGGCTCTAGTCCTCATTCAGCACAAGCATGTGCTTGCCCAGACCATCTGGCATTGAAATGATGTGGTTGAACTGGCACAGTCATGCTGGACGTGGAGGTGCTAAGCACATGGCTTTTATTTACAGATATAGTGCTACAGCTATTTTTAACCATCTTCCTTTTTGCACAACTGCAATGCTGTCATATCAGTTCAGTTTACTTGAAAATTAACATTCAAAATATTACTCATTCAAGTGCTCCCATTTAAAATTTTTAAGTAAGTAATTAAGTCTTACAGTAAATGCGGCTGGTTCTAAATGAAAATTTTTGTGCTTCTTCAAAAAATATACTGTCCATACTGATCAGGCAAATGTGTGTGACCTTATCAGACATGAGCAGATGGTTTTACTCTAGGTAAATCTCTAAATTATTTTATCTAGAATCTAAATTATTTTTCTAGACACATAAATTTATCTAGAGGTCTCTGATACCACAAGGGTGATGGCTTTCAGCCCGTCCTCAAATAGAATGCATCCCTACAGTCAGTTCAGTTTCAGGATGAAAAACGTGTGTGACTTCTATACCCTGATCAACTGAGCAGGATCAGAACAGATTTTTCTGATCCATACTGAAGATTGAGCTGATCTTGAAGGCTTAGAGTGATCCTTGTTTTCCCACCCCTGCAGAGCCACACAGCTTGTTCACTGTCAGTCAGGCAAGAGCTGGCCCACTGTTAAGGTACAGACTTCTTTTAATTCACATAAATTTATTTTAAGGCTACATTTAGGAAAGAATTCTCTAAAGGTCCCATTGCATCTCCTATAATTTTCAGGGAAGAAAACAAACAGATGATCTCTAAGCAGGGTTTTCTGAGCTCTGTTGTGTTACTTTGCATTTGGCCAAAATTTATTTACAGATATTTATTTCCATTTCCATTTTGCAAGAGCCCAACTCTCTCACACAAATCCCTGTTAGTGACATATTTGTAGAGCCCTGAAGGATGCTAAAGGGATGCCCACAGTCTTGGTTAAGCCCCTCTTAGCTGCTTATTTGAAGTCAAACATACTCCTCAATCTCTGACCTCCAACTCTGCCCCCACTTTCATGGTGCCTGCTAAGCAAGCAGGAGCCAAGCAGCAGCAAAATGCCAGTCTGTCCAGGAGAACTTCCCATGTGCAGCCTGGACACCAATAGTAGCCATGGGGCAGAAATTTCCTCTGAAAACTCCTTTCAGTTGTATCTATTTCAGTCCAGTGCAAAGCTGAAAGGGTCAATATGGAAAGTGCCAGTGATTTTTGCTAATGCATTTGGTTTTGCACAAGAATGAAGATTATTGAAAAAGGTTGAAAGAACTACTTTAAAATAATTTTTTCCATCCTTCTTGGTAAGACTTTATTCCTAACTGTGCACTCACCTGGACAAAACCAGAGTCATTCAAGTGGAGCATTGGCCAAGGCTCTGGACTCACCATTTGAACAGTCTCAGAAGCCAATGCTATCATTAAAGTTATTTCCTACTTCAGCACCAGCTCTGCTACCCGAAACAAAATCCTGTACATTTGAGAGGCTCCTAGAAAATCATCTGTGCTTCCCAAAATCTGTCCCTGTAAGTCCCTTTGCCAGCCACAGCACATGCATAATCACCATGGCTAACCAATTACTCTGGGAGCGTGTGTGATTCCCAGACTGTCAGATTTTCGTGGTTTGAGATGTTGACATACAGCTCCAAGCTGAACACTTTCAGCTCTAGGATAAAGCACATAAAGGAGAACAGGGTGGGTTTAGTACACCTGTTCTCCATCCATCCATTCACTGTCTTGAGACTTGAGAGAAATTCACTGTAGACTCCCAGAGGTAAAAGGCAATGAATGAAGTCACTCCACAATATTTTATTTTGCTGCTAAGATACCATGAGGTTGCAGGAAAGCTGACACCAGGAAAAGTTACACAGGCATCCCAGGAAAGAACTCAGGAAGAGGGAACACCGCCCATATACTTCTAATGCATTTCTAGCTAAGCTCCACACACTTCATATCTTGCCCTTCATCAAAAAGATTTATGATGTTTGATAGCAGAATGGTATTGCCGAGAGGCAGGAACACTATCCTTGTGGTGTCATGCAGTGACATTGCAGGAATAAATGATCTCGCTCCCTCTCTGCAGAGAGTGCTCACATCCTCTCTGAGCAATCCATTTACACAAAGAGATTGGAGCTGCAGATCAGTGCACACCACATCTGATGAGCAGTATGAGACTGCAAACCCCATCTCCTTCTCCTGTGAGCTGATGGAGGCCCCAGCTTCACCCAGTTTTCTACTATTCTGATTTGTCTCTGTCATTCTGCTCTCCTTGTTCTCTTTAAGATCCAGCCTGGGACTTTCCTTTACAATCCTCTGATGCTTTTGCATTCCTATAATGCTCCTTTTGTCAAAACCAGAGAGTAACTATGTGTACTTTAGATGTCCTCATACAATTCAGGAGCCACAGAGATGTAAACTGCACCATGTCCATCTATATTTCTCTGGCTTGCTGCTTGCTGTGTCTTGCTAGTTTTCATCCTAGTCCTGAATGTGTTCTTGCTTTTACTGCTTTTTCTATCCACTTTGTTCAATTATCTGGAACTTTCTGTCCCCAGAGCCAGGATTCACCCTCAGCAGTGGCAGACCACAGAATTTATTATCCTGTATAACCCGAACTATGCAGGAAAAATCTCTCTTTGGAGAACACCATGCAAGCTGGAATGGATGTGCATGGCCAGTGAAGAACTACTCAGGGTGAAATGTCTTTTCAAAAATACTGAAATCAAGTGGCTGCAATGCTGCAGTCATTTGTGCAAGCTGAAAGACAAGAATGTTTTTCTGACAACTGGCTGAAAACTAGCAGCATCACTGACCACATAACAAACCAGTATCCTCCTCAGAAGGGCAATCTGCCTGGGAAAAGTGTTTTTGAGACAGAGCACATCTGCCAGAGCAGCAGCTTGCCTTGGACAGTGCCACACTTTTCCCTGGAGCAGGCTAAATCATCATAAGAGAAGGTCATGCTCTCCAGTGTATTTGTTCCATATGCTGCTATTTATTTCTTTTGCTGGTGCACTACAGTCCACTCTTGTTTTAATCATGATTATCCTGAGATCTCCTTTTCCACAGCAATGTCTGAAAAAGCCCATGAGCCTGGTGCCTCAATAGTCACAGCACTGTCTTTCAAGTGCCCTTGAGCCTTTAGCTCCCCACAGTGACCGTGATGTGTCCTTAGCCTTGCTAAGGTGACTGCACAAGGGATGGATTTTTGCAGGTCAGTCTGTGTGAGAACTTGGAATGAGGAATCTATTCTTATCTCACTTAGTGGGTCACCTTGGAGGAGTTTGTTCCCTGTCCTATGCTTCGCTCTCCTCACATGTTGGAAGAGATATTTAATGTTTCTTGATGAAAAGCAATTAGCTAAGCTGTAACACAATTTCCCCTCCTAATTATCTGTCAGCCTGCTGTCTGCTGAGGGAATGTTCAAGCTATGTGCTCTCATGCTTGCAGGTGCACTGAGGCGCTATTTATTTTTGTTTTTCTTAGCCTCTCTCTTATACTTCCTGGGCACAGTCTTTGTGTTCCTAATCTTCATGAAAATGGACCATAATACTCTATTCATTCCCAAATTCCATAACACTCTTGACAGAAAAAGCATTAATTATCAAAGAAACAGCATTAGAGTTTTAATTTATAGTTTAACTTCTGATTTGATGTGTAAAGAAATATGAAATTTGAAGCAATTTGAAATAAGGGATGGCACCCAGGCTCTCTGAAGGACTCTGGCACAATTCAACTTGACCATAGACTGCACAGGAGAAACAGAATCTCAACACCTGGAATTCTGCACCTTTCTGGAGCATCCTTTCAAATGGCCTATAAGCATCTGCCAGGACAATACATGATACCTGCCTGCTCTGGAGCATGAGTTGTGCTGGTGGTGAGCTCATGTGCAGAGTAACCATACAGAGCCTACTTGTGAAGTTCAGTCTGTCTGGGAGACCCCAGTGCCACCTTTTATGTGCTGTGTCGTCAGTCTGCCCTTTGTGATGGCCATGTTTCTGGGACTTGCCAGACACCTGGCATTTTCATAAGCATTCTGTATCTTTGTCCTTCTTTTTACATGGCCAGACCTGTTTAATAGACCAAAAAGCTCACCTTTTCTCCCGACAAAGTTTCTATGCAGAGAGTGAAAGTGGGCATGTCTGGGAAAATCCAGAGATGATGTGTTTGAAAACCAACTAAGGCCAGTGCCCTCATCTCCCTTTATCTACCCTTCTCCCCAGCCTCCACATGATCATTTCCCTGAAGCTCAGAGAAAATCTCCTCCAGCTAGTTCCCTGTTTCTTTGGTTGGTGGTGGAGGGGGGGAAAGCCCTCTCCATGGAGGCTTTGTTCCTCTTTTTTGCCCAAAGCCACCTTCTCTTCAAGCTGCTGCTCTATCACCTCTGCCCCTTTGTTCTCCTGCTTAGGGATTTTCCACTCCTCACCTTCCTGCTGATAAAGTTAATCAAATTAATTTTCCCACTCAGCCACCTCCCTTATCACAGTCACTGACTGCTTGGCCAGAACCCAATGGATATGCTTTATGAGTGCTGCTGTTTATTCTGCAGCTTTTTATGGCCAGGGTGAGTGATGTGTCCCAGGGCCTGTGTCAGCAGCTCTCTGATTCACAATACCTTGAGACAAATAACAAATACATTTTCAACCATTTTGTGAAATAATTCAAATTCATACATTCAAATAATTTCATCATCAGAAAAAGATCCAGGATCTTTTTGTTAGGCTTTGAAACTCTCTGCTTTTAACTAGTGCTTAGTCCAAGGGATGACCACAATTTGTTTCAGCTTTCAGTGATTGTGAAAGGAAGAAAGCAAATTTTGTTCTGTTTTGTGTTGCAGTGCAGACCTCCTGAAGGTGCAGGATGGAAATACATGTGAGAATCAGCAGGAAATATCCCTTCTCCTTGGCACCTCTGGCAGATCTCTAGCCTGGCCTGCCTCCCAAGGCCCCTTCAGCAGTTAATGCAAGAGCCCATGGCTGTGACTGAGGAAGCCAGGGAAATGGGTGCTTAACCCCAGATGGGCTGAAACTAAGGTGAGGCCCTTAGAGTGATTCAGAAAGATTTGCAGTCCTTCCTCCTCCTGCTGTTACTGCTGCAGCATCACGTGTGTTAGGAGCACCAAGGACAGCATGCACGGGACCAACAGCAGCATGTTAAGCAATGTGACAGCTGATCAGGTCGTGTCACAAGTGAGTAGGTAGATCCTTATGCTCAGTGTTGCTATTCATCCCCATCATTTGATTTCATGCCACTGATTGTCTAAGCAATCTCAGTGATGGTCTGCTCCCCACAACTATGCTGTCAGGGTTAGAGACCTCTGAGGAGATCCTGTCAGCTCGGTGGCAGGAAAATTCCTGAGTACATAAGGCTTACACTCCTAAGAGGATTCCTCTTTGCACGTAGCTCCTGGTGCAGGATGACATTGCAGAATTTCACTGGTTATCCTGCTGAGGTGAAAAAATAAAACAAATTTCATTGTGCTATGCTAGAAATAGATCTTAAAAGCATTCTAGATTTGGAAAGCGGGTACAAAGAATCAAGGAGCAGCTCTCACCTCACATATCCGCTCCCCATGTCTGCCCCTGGCCACTCATCTGTGCATCTCTTGCACGAGCTCTGGACCTTCCTTAAGCTTTTCACAGGCTGATTTAGCTCACTAAAACAGCATGAAAGGAATCCCAGAAGGAGGAAAGGCAGTAAAGGGTAGTCTGGAGTTGTAGCTGGGTCATTTGGCTCGGCAGGATGTCCTGCGGATGCCAGGGCAGCGGAAGGGAGCAGGGAGGGATGGATGGTGTGGGCACAGGATGCAGGGTGGCACAGCCTGCCTTCCTCTGCTCAGCAAGCTGGGCACCAGCCCTGGGGCACCTACAGCCCTGCTCCTGAGCAGTCTCATCCCTCTAATGTCATCCCTCTGGACTGTGCCAAAGCTCAGTGAGCTCATGCTTTCCCTGTGAATTCAACAGAGTGTAAATGCCACACTGGAATTTCCTGTAGCTTAAAGACTCGATAATTGGTTTAATTAGGCTATCAATTTATGATCTTCTTGCTAGTGAAAAGCTGCTTGATTCAATGTTAGCTTTTGATATGCAAAAATGCTTTTGAAACTCTACCTCAACCTGGGTGGCCCAGAAAGTGTTATAATTTCCCTGACAATAGATAATTCATTCATTTTACGCACATGTATCCCTGCCTGACAAATGCTGAGGGAGAGTGTTGAATAATCTCTGAGGCTATGGATTCATAGGAATATTTCTCTGGAGACATTGCCGGAGGGATATGTTGTTCAGACTCCCCCCAACTCAAAAGCATCAGTTTACTTCACTGACTTTTTTGTGGACCTGCAAACACTTCATTCAACCTAGTGAGAGTGCATAAAGGCAGGGATGGTAGCAGTGACAGGGAGGAAATCTCCTCATACTGACACTAGTACCAGGAAAAACAACATGAAACTAAAGCTTCAGTTAAAATATAGAAGATTTAATGATTAAACTTTCTATGACATAACCACAGAAATACCTAATAAATAGTCATTATGGTGGTAGAAAGATAACAATTTATCTCCAATTTTATACTGATGCTAATTATGATCTGTGACTAGATGAATTAGAAGATTCTCAGTTCTGAGTGTGGTGTTGTCAGCATCCTTCTGTGTTTCAAAGGCCCTGGCATTTTCATTACTAGTATTTTACTAGTATGATAACAAAAATGACAGTGTTGCAGAGGAATATCCACTGATTTAATGTCATTTTATATAATATTTAATCTTTCTCTTTACCATTTGTTTCAGTATTTTCAGCTATGCTGATTTAATTTAACCTGGTTTCTCTGCAGAGCCAAAAAAATTTCCAATTCTCACATTTTTTGGATTGCTTTGCTCGTGGGGCACATTTGTTTCTGTTTCAATTATGACCCTGTTAAAATGAAAACATTTTGTAAGTTGTTAAAATCTGGTTTAGACAGCACTGTGTTCTTAAATTAATGTCAGCCAGCTTTTCATGTTCTTACACCTACAGCCCAGACTGCTGAGCCCAGTTTCATATCCTCGACGTTACTTGGGGAAAGTGTTATTAGTGAAGCCCTAAAACATTTGCTGTTTTGACAGGTGGTCAGTTTGCTGTCTTGTTCAAAGAGCAGTTTGTCTTTAAGAAGTGCACTGCTATTCCATACTGGTTTTCTGGCCAGGTTGCAAAGTGCCTGATGTCAGCAGTGTTGGTCCAGTTCCATGGCTGACCTTGCCCCTCTCTACTGGCATCACAAGAGACCTTTCCCTCACAGCAGTGTGGGTGGAGGCTGGGGTGGTCAGTACCACACACTGGGGCCCCTGCAGAGGAGGGAGAAATGGCTCAGGAGGTTGCAGTCGGGGGTTGGAGGGAAGAAGAAGGGAAGTGATGCCTTAGGGGACAGCTACCCAAGATCTATCCCCACATAGCATCTATGCCTTTCTTATCTACCCTTGCTTTCCTGAGTTCCACAACCATGAGGAACTGCCTTCAATTCCTGCCTCAGAAATATCTCTGGTCATGTCAAAAATATCCTGTTTCCTCTGGCCTTGGGGTAGCAGCAGAGTCAAGTGCTTCCAGACCCCGTTTCAGGGGCAGCCAGGGGTGGTTGTGTCTGGTCACAGAGGGAAGCAGTGATTTGCACAGCTGGTTGCTACTCTGGGAGATGAAAGTGGATGAGGGCTTCTAAACTGCACACCAGGACATCTCATCTGGAGACAAGGGTTTCCAAACTGTGGAAACCAAAACCACTGGGGCATAAAGGCTGGAATAACAATTGGTGGGATATTCCATGCAGAATAACATAAATGTTGTGAGCTCCTGCCACAGCATAGAATCACTGAATCACAGAACATTAAGGGGTTGGAATGGCCCTTAAAGACCATCTAGTCTGAAACACTGCTGCCATAGACAGAGAGACCTCCCACTAGACCAGGTTGCCCAAGGCCTTGTCCAGCCTGGCTTTGGACACTGCCAGGGTTGGGGCATTCACTCCCTCCCTCACAGGTCAATCTGTTCCAGTGTCTGACCACTCTCAGAGCAAAGAATTTCCCCTAATACCTAACCTGTATTTTCCCTGTTTCAATCTGTGCCCACAGAATGGTATATAGCATGTAGTGAAGTGTGATAGGGTGCTTTGAAGGGATAGGGAGGCTCCTCTCAGGTCACTGATAGATCTCGTGTGTTTTTGCAAAGGCATCCCAAACACAGCCTTATTTCAGGCTTATATCAGCCTTATCTGACCTAAAAACCTTCTGCAGCCTCAAACCTTTGCTTCCTTCTCTCTGTTCAGAGCATTTCCAAGCCCTCAAGTCAGGATGAAGATGTGGGAGCTGAAATCTTTCTAGTGATGAGAATGTCTCACTGCCAGAGTAAAGTGTTGTCTCCAAAACATTCTTCATAGCTGGTGGCTTTACAAACTCACTCAGAGCTAAGGGCTTTCCACATGGCAGGTGGAGACCTATACCACAGGGAATAAGAGGAGAATATCAGATAGCTAAGATGATGGGAGAAAGGAAAGAGGAAAAAATGGTTTTTTCCTGCAATGATGCAAAACAGGCGTTTTAGATAGCTGGAGACATTTCTGCACCTTGGTTTGGATGGCGGCCAGTTTACCTGTGAAGCTGGTGCCAGTGAGGAGGTGAATGAATAGCTATCCTATCCTCCCTGTTTGGCTGCTTCTGGGGAGATGAAGGCAGGCCTTCCTGCATGGTGTGAGAGAGAAACTGGTCAAAATCAAAGTCTCTCTTTCTACCCAGTGATCTTCAGCTGTTAACCTCCAATGTGAAAGGTGCAACAAAGCAGAACTCAAAGACCTAAAAAAGGAAAAAGTAGCACTTCAAAAGCACTCCGAAGGGGGAGCTACTTCAAAAGGCAACCCTGGAGTAAGAAGCACTTCAAAGGGGAGAACTTCCCTAGGGAGCTTGTTGCAAATTATCTTAAAGTAGGTCCTACCATCAAACAGATGTAATTAGTTTCATTCTGATTGTCATGAAATCTTGTTCATTCAAAAACAGCCTGAACATTTCATATGGTAGAGGAGCACTTGCCAAAGTATACACCAGACTTTAGTGTAGTTAGCACTCTATCACTGTGGCTGCAAGTGCCTGCTCACCAAAGTTTGTTAAAGCTCAGGAAGGTCTGTCCAATGTTCTTAACTTGGGTTAATTTAATTCTCATTTTTCACAGCTGACTTGAGCACTATAAATGAAGTTTGTTGCTATAGTAAAAAGTGGAGATTGTTTCTGGCCTCTCATGTATTTCCAGGCACTTTTTGTTGTGATATTTGAGCACTCCAAAATTGCATACACTTTTGCTTCCTCTGCTTCGCTGTCTCTAGGCATAAGACAATCCAAACATCATTAATTGCATGCACTGCCAATTAATTTTACTGTTACCATAGACAGTGTAATAAAATTGTGGCAACAAGGTCTGACCCTCCCATTCCACCTCTTTTTATCTTTCTTGTAAGTTTTTTCCTTCTCATCACTTTGAACCCTTCATCTTCTATACATCCTTTTCCATGTGCTTGTTCTCACAACAGGGGAACCAAGTCTTCCCAGATCTCCTGGCTGCAGCTGCACCCTCCCTCAGCCAGCATTCATATTATCTGCCTGGCCCCAACACTTGTATTAACAAATGATAAATTTGAAATATCTGTTTGCTTTTTAGAAGTTCAAATTCTATATCTGCAAAGAAAGTAACAGGGTGAAGTGAATTGCCTCTGAAATTTAGGTCAAGCATGAACAACAACTTCCAAAAGAATGGAGGCATATCAGGATTGTTGAGTGCCCACAGCCTGATTTCAGGAAACCTCCTTTGGTTCTCAGCACTCTGCTTCCTCAATCCCCTCTCAAATCCTTGGTGAAAAGTTAAATTTTCATTCTCATGGGAGCTAACTACCACCTTTGGATAAATCAAAAGGAGTGTCTTGTGAAAGTGCATCCATGCAGTTAGCACGTAGCAATAAATGCTAAGGTGCCTTTCTCAATCATACTTCAATGGGTACAAGAAAAAAGAATGGATACATATTAGAATGGTGTTAGATAAAGCACCTGTCACTTGAAGGCTCTCACACAGACACCTAGAGAGCTTACTCATCTTTTTCTTGTCTTTCCCATCAGTGTGCCACTACACATCTTATTCAGGAGTTAAAGCTTGTAATAGCATCTACATTGTTACCCTAAGGCAGGCAAAAGGTGGTTCCTTATTCCCTACCCAGGTCAGGTAAAGCTGCATACACACGGGAAAAGGAAGAAGGGCTAAAATGAGGGAGGATTGTTTTTAGATTATTTACCAAAAATCAACATATAATGCCCCCATCTGGAAGTTATAGTGTATTTTTCTGCTTGCACTACACAGACTCTTACAATGTATTTTCAGCGTCTCATTCCCATATTTTCTGTTAAACAACTTTATTGCAGCAAATTATCTTCCACATTAATAGTGAGATTAATGTTGTCTTTTGAAGACAAAGCAATTTTTACCCGTAAGGAAAGATCCTCCCCTAGGCCTCTCAAGTGCCCTGGTGTTCTGGATTTGAGCAGCCCACACTCTGAGGCATATGGAGAAACAGCTCCTGGAGTGCAGGGATCCCTGGAGTGTGTGACAGGTACAGTATGGAACATGTCAGACCCACTGCCCTCTGACCTGCCAGTGTTGGCAAGTCAGCTTCCCACAAATAAAAAGTTACTTGGCCTTATCAAAGGGTGTTAAAGTGTGTTCTACCCACTATGAACACCTATTTAAGTTTTTTAGTATTAATCCTTTTGTAGTTGGGACTTGTTTTGGAATTTGTCTCTTAGCAACATCAGAGTTATTTACAGTAAATCACATCTGAATTGAGATGAAAGAACTTCACCTGACTTCAGAAAGAAAAATACACACAACTTGTGTTTACAATGCAACCCATTACAGATGATTGCTTTGGTGATAACAGCTTATGGAACATCCATATGCACAGTTGGCATTTGTAAGGTGATGAAACAAAACGCAGTTTCTGATATCTGATCTGCTTTCACTGTGGTACTTGAAAAAATAAATATACCAAATAATATTAAACTTGGAAATCATAACAGTTGATTTATGTGAAAAATAGGAACAAAACCATACTCTTATTAAAATAAAGATCAAGTTCTAAAATAATTTCTAAAATAATTGTGGTTTCTAATATTTAGACTGCTACAGAACAGCATGACAAAGTATTGGAGCCTGAGGCTGCTATGCTGAGCTAAAAGGAAAGTAAAATAGTGTTGTTCTTGTTTTAAACTAGAAAGGATATGAGCTTATAGAGACTAGCTGGTCTAACTCTATTTCTTTATCATATTTTGAAGAGAGAGACAATATTGCAGTAGAAGGAAACAGAGAAAAAAGGCTGGCTGAGGAACATATGACCTGTCTTTGATAACAAATCCTTTAGTACTGCTACTATGCTTTGCTAGTCCTCTGCGTGGGGGTTAAACCTGGCTGCTGACTGTTCAGTTTTGTAGGGCCAGTTCTATGGTATTTTGAATGGTTAGAGTAAAAGGAGAATTCATGCTACAGGTTTCACCTTAAGCCAATTTAGAAAATTGAACTATGTCAACATCACCAGTTCAAAAATAAATTAGTCTTTGGTATTAGAAAACCAGGCATTCTTACTAAAAAGAAAAAGAGTAAAATTATGTTTTTGGATAGTTCCTCAAGAAAATTTCAGCCTTATTATTTGAATTATGGCAGCACCTTCCTGTTAAATGTTCTGCTTGTACTGTAATTTACAGACTAAGTTAGACCCACAGGCTATTACACAGTACAGCAGGATTTAGAATCAAAGACAGAACACACAAACTTTGGTAAACTGACCTGGGAGTAGACATCTTTCCTAGAGACTTGAAATGCTGTGGAGGACAGGGTGGCTCTGGAGAGTCTCATCTCTGAGTACAGACTTCTGCTTTTCAGATGTGCAGCCTGTCCTAGGGGGTTAGACCTCTTGCCAAGCCTTTTTTATAAAACACAGACAGAAAAATCTTCTCTGTCAATATCATCTCCTGTTAAAGAAATTTAGATTTTTGTCCTTTCTTTAGCAGAACTCAAGTTCAAATCCCCTTTTCCTTTAGTCTTTCCCATTTGCCTCCTCCTAACTGCTGGTCTGTAGCTATGCGGGTTGTAGTTCCTCTTTCATTTTGTATGGATTAATTATGCATTCATTATTACTATCTTGGGTCAATGCCCATAAGAATCTGTAGCTAGGAGGACAGATCTGAGATGTGAGAGACCCGCATATTAATGAATGTTCTATTTAGTACTAATCCCTGTATTACAAAGTAATAAGTCTTTGTGTCTCCCAAGTCTACTTTGAATGCCCTAAGCCTTCAAATGTAGGGAATTAAGGAATTAATTTCCCAGAGAAGTGCTGGATGCCCCATCCCTGCAAACATTCAAGATCAGGTTGGACAGGGCCCTGAGCAGCCAGACCTGTTTCACGATGTCCCTTTTCATTGCAGGCGGTTGGACTACATAATTTTTAAAGGTCCTTTCCAACCCAAACGACACTAGGACTTTATGGTTCTATTCTATTATGTAGCAGTGGTGGGGAGCAGTCCAACATTCTGCGAGTCCAGTCTGGTGTGTGCAGAGTTTCCCAGGGCAAGGAGGATGAGCACAGGATGCCTCAAAGAGGCACCAGGCTGAGGTGGCCACCCATCGATGCTGTTGCACCTTCAGGCAATTTATTTGTGTGCAGCAGCAGGGAATTCAGTCTCTGTGGGCTTTGCTGGTAAATCTCAAACACTTGCACACTTTGATGGCACCATAGAAGAGGTTAGCAGCCAACAGGGCACTTGTGGAAAACCCATTTTTAGATTTCAAAGTGTCTACATAACTGGCAGTGAGGTGTTACCGTCTGGATGGCATCTCACCATCAGGCAGTCTCTCCTTCCGTGAGATTTTCCCCAGCACAGCCAGTCTCCTAGAATAAGGAGAAAATATCACCCTCCAAGAAATAACAGCTTTTTTGTTCAAAATATTTAAGAATGTTTTCTAATGCTCTGAAATGAAAGCAGAAAATGTTTCTTATTTCCTGTGGAAGTCAAAGAGTACCATCTTTATTTTTGTGTCTGTTCTCAGTGTTCAGCTGTCATTGTAGTTTAATTATTTTGTCAGAAGCATCTGCAATTTGGAGACTCTTTCTTATATATTTTCATCCCATTTTCATCCCAGCTTGCATCCCATGGTAGTGCATTCTGGCAAGTGGTGGGAAACAGAAAGAGGATGGAGCAGCAGGACACGAAAGTGGTCAGGTTTGGCAATGAACTCAGATAAGGCCATGATGCAGCAAGTTTAACTATGACCAATCAGAGAATGTAATGAACACAGGAGCACAAGATTGGATGTACACTTTTAAAAATTGTAAAGAACAACTCTACTTATCTTTGATAGTAGAATCTTAGAGTAATTTTGGAGTGTAATTGTTACACTTTTGTAATGAATTTGTTGTACTTGCATGATACTATACCATTGCAATGACATATTTATTGAACAAAACCATTCAGTCTGAATGGTTTTATCTGTCCCAGCATTTACAGAGGTGTTGAGGGGGATGAGGGGGGAACATGCAAAGCATACATTTGCTGGTCAGGGCTAAGGCACAAAGACGTGCTTCCTCCAGCTGTCTTTCTGAAAACAGGGCCACCTGAAAAGGGGTTGCAAAGAGCCTTAGCTATGGAGAGGGTGGCAGGAATGCTGGCCTAGTGAAACCTGCACATGCCATATCTTTTCCAGGACTGACAGGAAAGACCTAGGAGGTATAGCATCTGTGTAATTTAGTGATGTTCTAGGGTTAAGTGGGTCTCCCATCTGGGTGAGAGAGTATCTATTATGCTGGAGCAAGCACATAAACCACAGGCTGACACATAGATTAACGATGATAACCAAGTCTAGACCCTGCTGGATGCCTAAATATACAGCTTTAGTGTAGGATGACACTGTCTCAAACATCTGCCAGAGGGCAACACAGTAAATTTCCCACATACAGAAGAGAATAAGTGTTAGATAATGTTCAACAAATAAACAAACCAAGAAAACCTGTTCTACCTCAGTTGGAGAGAAACAATTGTCTGGATTGTCCCTGTCAGCACTTGAAGTAGATTTATTGCTTCATATCAACAGCTTGTTAAAAAAACTGTCAAGACATTAAGGAAACAAGGAGGAAAATCCTCCAGACCGTAGTTTGCTATTGATGTCTACGAGTCAACTTGTCTTGCTTGGAAATCATGCTATGGCTGTCAATAGGGGCGAGCTACGCTATGTGATGCAGCTCTGACTGCGACAGGTGGGAAGGTCAGCTCCTTGCAAAAGAGTTTAAACTAGAAGAGTGTAGTAAATATGTGGGAGTAAATATGTAGTTATTTAGGTATCATGATTGAGAAGTTTTAAATAAATTGATTACCCAAACATATTTTTAAAAAATGGCTGCTTGATGCATTTAAAAATAAGGAATGAAGTCTTCTTTATGAAAACAGCAGACAGGTGGCAAAAATCATTCCATTCTGGCCTAAGATAGATGTATGAACTTTAAGTTAGTCCAGAACCTATCCAAGGTAGCCAAATGTTTTAATGGAGGCAACATTACTACAATACTGCTTGGAGCAATGGATGTACCAGCAAAGGAAGATGTCCTTGGTAAGAGCAAACATGTAATGCCCAATAATCCATGATTTTTTAGTTAATCTCATTCTGTTTTCCCAGACCAAATTCACCTTAGATCTACTGTCTGCTTATAAGTTGGGTATTCAGAAATGTGGAGGTCACATTTGGAGTCTCCAGTTATTAAGAATATGAGTTTGCTGTATACCTGTACATCAGATTTGCATAATGGTCTTATGTTTCAGTTACAGCATTAATACAGTGCTATCAGAGACCTGCAGGGAATAAGAGACAGCCAAAGGAAGGTATTTGGTTTTGAAACAGATTTGCTGCAGTTTCATTCATTTGTAAGAGAAAAACCAATCAAAAAAGCCAAGCAAATTTGTAAAAGAGAAGTTATAACTATAAAACACACCTCTATATTCCACAGTTTATTCCCTAATTTTATGGGCAGAAGGAATAGAATTGTCCATTTTCCCACATTGTGAAGTTTAATGTACAAAATATCTATGCTTTTGTAGCTCAATAAACATAAATTCTGGCTTTTATGACACAGATGAAGAGGGCCCTAAATGTGGATGTGGTTTTAAAATGAAATGAAAGAAATTTTATACCCACACAGAATGAATTGCTTATCTGTGTTATCTCTGATTTTGATGGAGTATTTAGTGTTTTCTTCCTATTCCCACTTACATCAGATCATATGGGTAAAATACACAAATAAGAGAGATCTCAGTTGTAGAGTGACAGTGTACAGACTGTTTAAAATTGTATGCTATATTCATAGTCTGGATTTTTTATAAACATTATTTATTGCAAAATGTCCCTAAATCTACACTGAGGTGTAATGTTCTGCTGGCAATTGCTTTAACAGCTCTCAAAATATAAAAAAAATTAAAAAAGAAAAACCCAGGGACTCATTTTCTCTCCAATTTTTATTTTATTAATTCTGTAAAACTATGTCACTCCTGTCCATCACTTATGTTTAATTTCACAGCCTGCAACAATTACTTCATACATAATGTCTACCTTTTGTCTGAAAATAAAACTCCAACAACCCAGAAACTGCATTTTTCTTTACACATGATTGTTCTCCCCAAAGAATTTTAAAGCGGTATTTTTGGAAAGAAATTTTGTCCATGTCATTTTTTATCAGCTAGTAGAATCTAAAAGTGATTCACTGAAATTAAGTGCCTTCTGTTTTCACGGATCCACTGTCTCACATAGCAAGCCAGCAGGGCCAAAATAACCCCTTTTTACCCACAGGTCTTTTGTCAGCATGCAGGGACATGACAGAAGGAATTAATTGGTCATTAATCCTTATATCAGAGTTAGAAAGCTCTTCCAAAGCTGTTTTCTGTGGCCACTGGTCCTGAATACACAGGGGAGAGCACAGGGAGAGCACAGCAGTGAGCACATTCACCTGGGAGATGCCCCTGGTCTGTTTTGTGCCGAGTGTGATGATGTCCTGGCTGTCCTTCCTCTCACAAAGCTGCTGCCCAGCTGCTCCAGTGATTATCTTGCTGCTCACCTGACAAGGTTGCAATGGTGCAATGGGGCTGTAGGGAATGCGAGTGGCAAGAACACTGACTTATTAATTTGGGAATCTATGCACATCTTGGCTAAGAAAATCTCACATGAAAAGAACGTGTTTATTGCATTGCAAGAGTTTCTTCATTACCTGAAAAAAACTCATAAACTGGAGGCTTGTTGTCTGGCACTAAAAGCAGCATCTCCACAAAGCACATTTGTAAGAGCTCACAGTCAGTTTCACTAATTAGCTATTTTGTAATTGCTTTGGATAAAGTAATTTTACCCTCTTGAAATGTGTGATCATCTTTAGCAAATTGTCTCAAAGTGCCATGTAATTATTCTATTTGTGATGGTGTTAAAGTGAAAAAAACCCACTTGCAGCCTTGCTCCCAAATCAACAAGCAACTAATTTTGTCACTGTTAGAGACACAAAAGCCACAAAAAAAGGCCACCGGGTTTTGGAGCATGGCTTCTACACATGTGAACTGTGACAAGGCCCAGAAATAGCTTGAGTGCAGCCTCAGCCTTATCAGGCAAGGAGCTGAACAGACAGGGGCTGCGAGACAGGCTTGGACTGGGGGAGCGCCGATCTCAACAGGCGGCGGCGGCAGAAAGCAAACATTAAACCTATCTTGCAGATGGGCAGCAAAGGCACAGAGCAATTAAGGTTCTGATTTGAGAAAATACTTAAGAACACACATGAATCCCACTGAAGTAATTAAGTCCAGCTCCTGGGGAATGACTTTAATGAAATGAAACCTGGGAAATTGCCTGTAGCCACTCATGAGCTTAGGAGTGAACCAAAAGCAAGTTCTGTCTCCAAAGCCTCATTTTGGTAACTTCAGTGGTGTCCTTGTTCCATCTCACTGGGGTCTTCCCTACTGGCTTTGTTTCTGACCAGAGAGCACAAAAGAAGGAACTGGACATGTGAATGCAGAGCAGGAAAAACTGGTGGTTGGGGATCCTTCTGCCTGAGCAAAGAATATCAGCGGGGTTTTATTGCTCTAGTTGTTTTTATGTTTTCCTTACTTTCCTCTATATTGTCCTTTTTAATATTGCAAATTTTGCTGTTGAGAGGGAAGGAAAGAAGTGGTGGTCTGTCAAGCTAATTTACCAAACACAGTCCTGTCCTGGAGTCTTGACACAGGCTGGAAGGGGCAGCCCTGGCATTTTAAGGTGGCACCATGGTCCCGCTGTCCAGTGTGTCCTGCTGCTTCTACTCCCCTCACTGTGACCTACTGCTCTGCTTGTTCCTGGAAATAAATCTGGGGACTGAGCCCACCCAGGCCTGCACGTGTTTGCTTACAGGTCCTCTGCACAGGGCTGCCCAGCTCAGCACCAGCACCACCTGGGCTGGGGGAAATATGGGCAGGATGGAGGGGAGTGATGAGATTTGCTACCCAAATTGGGTCATGCACTAGAGGGGCTATAAGGTCTGCTTGGGGGTTTATTTCTGAGACAAGGTCAGGTGAAAGGAAAAAAAGAAAGGGGGAAAATGGAATTTCTCTTTCAAATGTGCATGCCTTAGGTGACATATCACTACACTCAACTGTTCAGGTCTCCATTAAAACCTGGCCAAAAATGGACATGTAGCTAAATTAAGAGATAGTTGAAATAACTTTTCCAATTGACCTTAACTTTAAAAATATTCAGGACTTTTTCTTTTCCTCTCAAAAAAAAAAAAAAAAAAAAAACCAAAACCCCCAAAAAACCCCAGTATTACTTCAGGCATGTCAATGAGAAGATGTGTAGTAATTTTTTCTCCCAGAACTGAAGTGAAACATTTTTTAATAATGCTTTGGTTTCCTACTGATATGCTCTGCATGTTTTTCTTTTCTGCAAGATACAAGTTTCTATCAAAAGGAAATATGTTATTTCAAAATGAAATATCAAAATATTTGCTTTTATTCTCTTGAAATAAAATGTCCAAACTTTTTCAGATGAAGCTTTTCACAGACCCAGAAAGGAGTCCTCCCATCTTCCTAGGTGACAGAGTCAGGGCAGTGATTGTTCCTCCATCCCTTCCTGACATCTCCCCTCTGCTGTTTTGGAGAATTTAAGCTGTGACAAGTTAATGGCACTTCAGATCCCAAACATTTTCACTGAACAACCATAGGGGAGACAACCCATATCTTTCTAAACACTCCTTCAGGCTCTGCTGCAGCTTCAGTCACTCTAAGGGAGAGCACTCAATGCATTCTCTGGCAGCAATCACTCCAGCAAATGTTATCTCTTAAATCACTTCTTTGATGAAGTGAAAATACCAAAAAATAAATCGTGATGGTAGAACCAGGATGCTATTATGGCATGTCCTGGACCAGTTGATTTGGGGCTGAGAGGAAGTTGTTTGTTTTTTTCCTTAGTGCAGCTGTTTTCTCCCATCTGTAGTCATCTGGACCTTGAGGTATCTCAAGACAGTACTTGTTCCTGAAAAAAGAGAAAAGAGTGTTTTCTTGCTCTTGGTTTTCAGTCAGCTGGTTTGATAGCTGCAGAGGAGTTACTTGCCATCCTGAAGGTTGTCTGTCACCTGATTACACAGTGTCTCTTTACTTACCAAAGCTTTTATCTTTCTCTGGTCACCAGTGCTGCTGTTTTGTGTTCGGTTTATGATCTGTTGCTAGGGTGTATTTCCCTGGCTGGGATCTGGCCACATTTGGCTGATGTCTGGCATGTGCTGCTCTGCTTTTGATTCACATAATTGTTAAGCAGGAAATACCTAAGAACTTGTTATCATCTTGTGTTGAACAGAATCCTGGTGAGATGCAGCACAGTTGTTTCTGCTCACACACATCATTCTCTGAGCTGAGTACAAAGCATATGTGCTTGCTTGTTTCACAGCACACAAGTGTAATAGGTATTACATTGTGTGATTTTTCTTTCTTTGGTTAGACTTGCAGGGAACTCACCTCCTCTCGCTAGTGAGATCCACATGTGTGTCCTTCCCAGGCTGCACTGCTAGACATTGCTGGAAGTAACCCTGGATTTCTAGCCTGAGCTTTCCTGGAATATGTTAGTGACAACCTCCTTGTCCAAGTGATAGAAACACCAACGAGGAGCGGGGCTGTTCTGGGCCATGCAGTGATTGAACATGGTGCTCAAGGGCAGCCTGGGCTGCTGTGACACTGAAATTGTGGAATGTAAGATCCTTAGGGCAGAGAGGACATGTACAGCAAGCTCACTTGCCTGGACTTCAGGAGAGAAGATTTTGGCCTCTTCAGGGATCTGCTTGGTAGGGTACCATGGCATAAAGCCCTGGAGGGAAGGAGGACCCAAGAGAAATGGATAATATTCAAGGATCACCTCCAAGCTCAGAAGTAATGCATCCCAACAAAGACAAAGTAAATTAAAAATGCCAGTAGACCACCATGCATGAAAAAGGAGCTCCTGAACAAACTCAAACACAAAAAGGGAACCTAGAGAGGATGGAAGCAGGGACAGATAATATGGAAGGAATACAGAGAAATTGTCTAAGCCTACAAGTGTCAGGTTAGGAAGGCTCAAACCCTGAGAGAATTAAATCTGGCCAGGGACATCAAGAGTGACATGAAAAGTTTCTATATTCCATGTTGATGACGGAAGGAAGACTAAGGGAAAATGTGGGCTCTCTCCAGAAGGAAACTTGGCTACCTGGGATATGGAGAAGGCTCAGTGAGCTCAGTCTTCAGTGGCAATTGCTCGAAGCACATCCTACCTTGCCACATCACAGAGGGCAAAGGTAGGGACTGGGAAAGTGAAGGAGATTGGGAGAAGATCAGGTTTGAGTCCATCCAAGGCACCTGAAGGCGCACAAGGCCATGGGACCTGATGAGATCAATGTACATGCCCTTAGGGAACCAGCAGATGGAATTGCTAAGCTGTCCATCACATTTGAGAAGTCATGGCAGTCCCATGAGGTTCCCACTGACTGGAAAAGGGGAAACATAACACCCATTTTTAAAAAGGGAAAAAATGAAAACCTGGGGAACTGCAGGCCAATCTTATCTCTGTGCCTGGCAGGATCATGAAGCAGATCCTCCTGGAAATTGTGCTAAGGCACATGAAAAACAAGGAGGTAATTCATGACAGCCACACAGCTTCTTGAAGAGTGACTGACATAATCTACCTGGACTTGTGCAAAGCATTTGACACTGTCCCACACTTATCTCTAAATTGGAGAGGCATGGATTTGATGGATGGACCTTGCAGCAGATAAGGAATTGGCTGGATAGTCACACTCAAGGTGTTGTGAAAGACTCAATACTCAAGTGGAGACCAGTGGTGCTGCTCAGGGGACAGCGCTGGCACTGGCCCTGTGTCACATCTTTGTCAGTGACACTGACGCTGGCATCGAGTGAATCTCAGCGGGCTTGCTCTGGGGAGACCTGACTGCAGCCTCCCAGTACCTGGAGGGGGTTACAAGAGAGCTGGGCAGGGACTTTCTCAAGGATGTGTAATGACAGGACATAAAGGCTTTACATGGGAAGAGGGTAGATTTTGATTAGATATTAGGAAAAAAATTCTTTCCTGTGAGAGTGGTGAGACACTGGGAGACTTTGCCCAGAGAAGCTGTGGCTGCCCAGCCCTGGAAGTGTTTAAGGTCAGTTTGGACATGACTTTGAGCAACCTAGAGGTGGAAGGTGTCCTTGCCCATGGCAAAGGAGTTGGAGAGAGAAAATATTAAAGTCCTTTCCCACCATTTCTATGATTCTATGAACTTTATTCATTTGTCTCTGTCCAAAGAAGCTGGTGTGAATAAATGAGGAGTGGTACAGCTACAGCTGTGGTCTCCACCCTGTTCTACTTCCAGTAAACACTTGGACCATTGTTTCCAAAACCAACAGTGGGCTCAAGTGCACCAGTGACTCCTGTGTAAGCCATGTCTTCCCAGAACTTGGCAGATGGCACAATCTCAACATGGGAAAAAAATTATTCTTGATTGAGGTGTTTTAGCTCTGTATCAAGCACCTACAATTATGATACTTCTTAAGGCCTGACCATATTCAAAAGATGCTTTAAGTTTCATCCTGAATTTTGTGTCTACAAAATGCAAATGTAGCATCTAAGGTGGAGGATTGGTCAGTGGCCGCAGACTTCATTGCAAAGTTAACTTTTACCTGAGTTTCTTGGAATGGTGATGTCCTGCAGGTGTGGCCAGGAGAGCTGATGTCTGGGAGGTTCATCCTGATTGTGGCTGGGCTGTGCATGTGCACCCACACTCTCTGGCACCACAGAAATTGAGCAAGAGCAGCGTGGGGGTCTGCTAAAACACAGCTTCCTCATGAGCCAGGCTACCATGGAAAAGACTTGGAGAGGAGGCTGAAACCTCAACAGCTCCAAGCTCTCTTCCTGGGCTTGAAGTTTCTGAGTCTCAGCCCTTTATTTTCCTGTAATTTGGATTTTAAAAGGCCTCTGGTGAATGGTTAGTATTAGGACTCCTACAGATCTTGCTTTGGGTCACTGCACCTGACCCAGGAGTGTGATGAATGCACCTTTGGGCAGACTCTGAGAAAAGCTGAGGAGCTTTCAGGAAAGGTGTTATGTGGGAGAGGACTGCAGCAAGGTATGCAGCCTTCAGCCCTCTTCTTGCCTGTGTCTCAGGAGCCCTGGAGGAAGCCAGCAGAAGGTGAGAGCTCCTTGAATGTCTCTTTTGGAGAAATTAGCTTGTTCCTGGCCACCTTCCCAGATGCTCCTCAATAAAGGAGGAAATGGGAGCATGAGCTAGTACACAGTACTAAGTGTGATCATTTTGAGAGTGATCCAAAGTCCTGCCTGCAATGAGGTGTAATCTTATTCTGATTGTCTACTTGTATGCATCTGCAATCCAACCCACTAGGGCCCTTTAGGTTGTACCTCAAGTCCTGTTTACAGGCAGCTGTGAAAGCAGTTATAATCAGCACAGACCATGATTCAGTTATAATCAGAATATAAACAATATGGACCACGATTCAGCTGCCTTCCATCTACAGGATTCCTCGTGGACAACCTATCAATTGCCTGCAGGAGATTTCTCTTGCTCCCTGTTTGAGCCCCAGAGGCTCCAGTGGCTGACACTGCAGGACCTCTGGCAGGGCTGCCCTTCAGGCTCTCCTGGCAGGCATCTTGGAGAAGGCAAACAAAGTGCCCACCCACTGGCAACCAACTTGATGTGAGCTAAATAAGTGTGTCCAAAGAGCTGTGAAGGAACAAAGCATTTGCTGAGCAAAGGCAGGGATGTCAGGGGGAGGCTGGCTGTCTCCAGGAGGGATGTTTGCTGAGCTAACCTGCACCCTGGCATTCCCATGCGCTCACTGCAGAGGGAACGGATCATAGGACAGTGCACCATTTTCTTGTTGCTTGATTCTGATAAACAATGGGATGAGGTCAAACACTTAACATGAAATACTAACTCTGATAATGATGATAGACTTTACAGGGGCCTATTTTGCATTACTTAAATGTTTTTCAATACATTATAACCCATCCTCCCACGATGAATGAAAGCTGGAAGGTTTCCAGGTTCTTGTCATGCAATAGCTGTGTCTAACCAGGAAGAACAAATTATAAACACATATTTTAATTGGAAAATAAGGTGGCAGATCTTAGCAACCAATGCTACATTAACTATCTCTTAAATAATTCTATAGCAAGCTGGGCCTTCTGGAATTGCCCTTTTGGGATTTACCCATCAATGAAGTGAGATCAACATGTGATGCTTTAGGAAGGTAAGACTGGAGATTGAAGTTTTATTGCTATAAGGCATGTTTTAAGTTGTAAGGAGATGCCCTTCAGAAGAATTATATTTAAAACTATTCCAGGAAGCCAGCCAATGTACACAAGCATTTGCCGAAAGTATGTGAAAGATTTATAAAAATATTTCCTCGATGAAACATTAACAGCACAATGTTTTAAAAGTAGAACTACAAGAAATGCAAGCAGTTTAGGTGAATGTCTTTCTGAGATACAGACAAACCATGAGAATCCAAGACACAAAGCATCAGCTGCATGGTTGTGCTTCCACTGAGAGAGCTAAAGAATGTCATTGATATGGAAAATAAGCAGACATGTTTCTCCTTACCAGTCATTCCTCACACATTTTGTCAGTTCATGTTACCTGAAAGATCCTTCCATTTGAATTGCATATGTAGCACTGCACTACTGCTCCATGGCTGAGTACCTCTGGGCATGGAAAAATTCTGCAGTTTTTCAATATTTGTGCCACTGACCTTGCTGTTGGATGTTTCTTCCCAGCTTTCAGCTGCGCAGCCTCATTCACTCTGTCCACTCTTCTTCCCATTTTCCAGCACCTAATTCCTTTCTCTGTCCTTTCACAGTTCTTACTTCTGTAATGTCCTTCATCTGTTTCCTTGAAACCGCAAGGAGTCACCTCTGGCAATGGACAGATGCAAATATGTAAAGCTTACCTTTACTGCTTAAACATAATTTCCTACTTTTTATCTTTATCCTTCTAATATCAAAACCACTTTGGCTTTGGAATTGTGACCCTATTTTTTTACAGTAGCAATGATACTAAGGTGGTGCTGCCATGTACTGTACTTAGAGATACTGCCATAATGAGATAGCAAAAGAAAAAAAGGAATGTGTAAAATAAATACCAATACTGAAGGAGAAAAACTCAATGTCTGTGGTGAGGTCTAGAGAAAGGCAACAGAAAATTATTTCTGAAATATAAATATTTACTCTGGCAACTAGAATTGGGATGCACACCTGTAAAAAAAACCCAGTAAATATTGCTAGAAAACAATCTTCATCATAAATAATGTAACAGACGCAACTACATGCCAGTCATTTAGAATTCACCACAGTAATGTGTTTTGGAGCAGCCGTGGTTAAAACTATTCCAATGTGTGCACATTGGGTATCATACCACAAAAATTTTGCAAGCAAAGCTGGTTTGCAAGCTAGGATTTCCTGAGATAGATATGACATATTCCTCCCCCATTTTTAGGAAAGCCTAGAGTTTTTGGACACACTGTTAAGTTTAAAAGTACTTGTCAAGACAATCCAACACCCTGTTGCATCCCTAGTGCTCCATATGGGACAGTGCAGTGATGCCTTTTCAAGAATTAAGGAAGAACACTTTTCTTTCCTAATAGTCAGTTTGCAGTTTTGGAAACTATGATTTGGTGGTATAGGATGCATCATCAACTCAGATATTTATAAATTTTAATCATTTTTCATGCCTGTTCTTGAACAAAGGATTGTACCACAGAGCTGAATTCGGTCTGACTGCTGTCTACTATTCCCTTTTTTCCTAAAATACTTTATACATTTCAAAAATTCTCCTACACGGCTGTGCAGTGCTAGTGACTTTTCATGGAGTTTAAGAGACATAATGGATTTTTCAATTGGAAATAAATATGTAAGCCTCGGTACAATATGCATCTGAAAGAATGCTCACTCCAGCAAACTTGGGTACTCTCTGCTCCCTGTGATCTACCAAAGCTGTGATGCAGATGTCTAGAAGCAAGTTAATGGCCATAATAGCTATTCAAGACCATGAGCTATGATTGTCTGAATGATCCTCTGTGGGAAAAAAAAAAAAAAAAGATGGATTTGTACTGATTTTGGTGAGGAGTAAATATATATTCCTGCTGGAGCCAAACCCACTTTGAAAAATGCTGAATCAGTATTTTCAAACAATGCTGAGCAAGGTCTAATTGCAGCTTTGTAGAAGGCCGTGGCTGCTATGAGATGGAGGCCTCTGAAAATCTCCCTGCTGACCTCCAAGAGGAATTATGGTTTTTATTGGATCAAAGACTACATTATACCTGCAAAACCTAGTCCAAATGGGAAGTCTCTCAACTACCACATGTTGCAGAACTACACACTGTACAAAAAATTAGTCAGAGTGACAAGTCCTAGATATTTCAAAGTGAGAGGTAAGGCATGTACGGAATAACATTCTTCATTTCATACAAGAGTTCAGCAGACCTGGTGCACTTTAAACTTGTGAGATGATCCAGGTGGAAGAAAAATCACAAAGAAAGAGATATTTCGAATTTACAACTGCTGCAGATGGTTTAGATGGTTATAATTCACATTGTAATAAAAAATTGGCACCAGACACCTCCCTGAAATCTGTTACCCAGATTTGCAAAACATGGATAAGGATATGATTCTAGCTAGGTAATATCTAGAGACCTTATTCTAGAATGATAAAAAACCCCTCAAAGGATGCAGTTTCTAGTTGGCAGATAGCAAGGGTTCAAGAGCGCGTTAGATAAAACTTTTACATTTCAGGATGCCAGAAGAGATCAGGACTGCAGCAGATGCTTCATGTCTGGAAAAGGAGACTTACCTCTACTAATTTAGGGATGTTGTTTGGTGTCATAAATGTTTAGGGCCAGTATGAAAAGAATTTACTAAACAAATTACAGAGAATTTATAACAAATAGCAGCATAAGGAAAACCTTATTGCTTTTCAGAATACAGTGTTTTGGAAACCAGATGCAGTGATTCAAACTGGATTCTTAGGAGGTTCTGTAGTTGTGTAATTTGCATCATTGCTGCTTCAGCTTGGTAAATTATTGTGCATAGTGCATGTGAAGTTGGCCTAGTTTCTATATAAAGCTTCATTTTAAAAAATCGCATGGTAAAGTTCAACTGAACATAATTTAAAAATCCTGTGTCTTGCCTTCTATTAAATTTCATATTAGCTGACACCTGTCAGTAAATTTTGCATGGCCAAAAGTATCTACATATCAATGTATCCTTGGCTATATATGCTCAAACAATAGTTTTTTCTCAGAACAACCCAATAAGAATTTTTAGAAACCAAAATTAGGTCAGTTGTCTTACAGCTTTTTGTGGAGGCTGCTGCAGAAGGCAATCTTTCTATCTGCAGTTAAAGGCAGTTCTGCTGTGGTGGTGCTGAGGCACTGGGGTTTCAGCCCAGCTGTCCTGGTGGTCACTCATGGCGTGGGGCCGGGAACTGCTCCGGTGTTGCGAGAGCAATCGCCTGGTCAGTTTAATGGAGCAATTGACTAAATGATTCCTGCATACAACACAGTATGCTTTGAATTTACATTTTGGACAAATATCTTGTAAACAGATTGCCTCACCTCAACCAGGATATGCTTTAAAAACTATCTAATAGAATTGCAAACATCAAGAGAAATAATGCCTAGATTTATTTTTTTCCCTGATGAAGATTTTACTCCTGCTGCATAAATCCTGCCTTTTGCTTTGTAAGCTGAAGTATTTCCATTCTCTGTAAGTATTACAGTACTATCTTTCCTAACAATTATCTCATTCTGCTTTTTCCTTTTTTTCCTCCAAAGGGTTTTTTTTCCCTTTTAGCAAAGTCTAATTTGGCCAGATCCACCTACATATGCTCAGCTTTCAAATGATTCATTTCAGATGTTCCTTCTGCTTCTCAGCAGCATTTGTTTCCATCATTTTCCATATGTCAACAGGTTATTTTGAAGCAAGATCTCTTCCCATTTTGTCAGTAGGGTTAGCAATGTTTTCTGTGTGAGGACCGTGAGTATAAAAGACAATAAAAAATGATTGAAGATTTCATCTGTCATTTGTTCATAACTCTTACAAAAATAACAGATAAAAACAGATAAAAATAATGATTGGTTTTCCTGGTACCTAGCTGGTCATTCCTTTGCACATCTTTTCTCATTAGACAACAACTGCCTTTGATTTCTCATGTTCTTTTTGAGTATGATATTGTGGCAGGTGTCAAACCCAAGTAAAGGTACATGTTAATTGCGTGGGGTTTTGTTTCTGTTATTATACTGATTTTTGCTGCAGATACATTCCCAGTTCAGCATTGTGTACTTCCTCTGCAGCAATTCATCTTTCTCCATTTTTAGGTCTACAGCTCAACTTTTTTTTTTTTTTTTGACAAAGGTAGAAAAGCATGCAGCTCCTATTTTTCTTTTTTCCTTAGAGGTATTCAAAGTATTTTTCGCTTACATATATACCATCACTAATTTAATTTTTTTCTTGTCCAACATGCTGCTCTCTCTCAATGATACTTTTAATGTGCTACAAGAAACACCAAGCAAGATGGGAGAAGCTAAGAGTCTATGGTTCAATCTGTGCACTGACCTGCAGCAATTTTCATATTACACCATTGTAGCTCTTCTGCATTAGCTATTTTACAGGGCTTCAGGAGAGTAGAGTTTTTTGTGTAATTTCTGTCATTTAATATCAGTTAATTTTCACAATGAAAATTATTTGGTGTTTTTTTGAAAATACAGAATTTGTTTTAATTGGCAAATACCACACTTTGAAAGGTACTATAATTTGAATTGTTACAAAGCTTTCATGCAAACACAATTTGTTTCCAATTCAGTTATATTTTTTATTTAAATTTTATGGCATACTTGAAAAAGAATCTGCTTTGCAGATAGGCCAGTTGGTAACAACCAGGCTTTGCATAATGCCTAGCACAAACTTTGTGCAGCCAGCCAAACAATAGAAGGCCTGTTTCCAACTTGACAAATGTTAGCTGCAGATTTCCATTGTCTCGCTCCCAGTTCAGATTGCGTCAGGGAATTTCTGCTGCGATTTTATTCATTGCAAGTGATTGTTAAAAATCACACCCCAAATCCAAAGTTATTAATAACACATTCAACAGATGGCAGATGATTTTAGAAGAGCAAAATGCAACGGGTGATGCATTGAGTGTGATTTCTCCAAAATGAATTTTTAACTCACAGTATTTGGCTCTAAATCCAATCTAATCAAATGTAATTTAAATTTCAGTATGAAGTGAAGGAAAATAATTTTGAACCTCATGTTGTATTGCCATCTAAATCCCTGAGCCTTAAAAAAATTGTCTATCATGTATTTAGCAAGCTTATTGGAAGATGGGAAATAGCATTATTCAGCAGGAAAATGCCATACAGGTATAAGAATATAGATATTTACATTGAACATGTGAAAAACAAAAGGTTTTTTAGACTGTTTTATTAATTAAGTTGTTTGGGATTTTTAAAGCTGGAATCTATATATATGGTCAACCATTCCTCCCTCTGAAAACAACTCTAGGATTTTAAACTCTTTGCAAGGCTGATTGAATGGAGCTGGGCTTTATGATCACAGTGCTAAAGCAGCCCCCATCAAAAATATTGCAGTAGCAGAAGTCCAGAGAGGTAAAACTTTCTGAGCATCATCCCCTTTTTCTGTAGACCTAGAGGAAGCAGTACTGTAACTTGTCTGTAACAGCAAATAGTTCTCCCCATCTCACCAGCTTTGCTATGCTTCTTGTTTTCCTGATGATATATAAGCAAGTTTCTACCTGTTCTTGCACCTGATGAGAGCTCAGCTGCTGAGGCAAGTGACTATTCCAGCACCTATGCACAGCACAATCTGCACAGGTGCTTAGATTGCATTTTTCATCCCTTTATGCCTTAATGGGATGGAGAAAGCACCAGTTGTCTGTCAGAAGCAGTGCCCCGTGGAGCTCAGCTGGGCTGCTCCTTTACGGCCTGAATGCAGAATTCAGTTCCTTCACGGCGCAGTCAGGGGAGTATCAAAGGAAACCCACATGTGATGGAAGCTGTGCTCTGGTTCCTCCTTCGGGAGATGTTACAGCCCTGAAACACTAATGAAAGGCCAACTGTGCTGTCAAAACATAATTAAAATGTAAACTAATCTCAGGGCAGAAGGGAAGGTACAGCACCTGCCTTTATCAGCCCCAGCCATGACTCACTGCTCTGTGCCCTAATGAGCCCAAATGAATATGCAGTTGGAGCTCAACCCACGCTACTCTGCTCTCAACTCTCTGTAACAACACCAGCAGACACATAGCTTGCAGAAGAAAAGGTATTGTTTAGGAAATTTTTTTCATTTTATTTCATTTATTGCTAAAATTGTAGCAGTAAATATGCATAGGTAAAGAATTGTATATTTTTAAGTACCTACCACAAACCCCCATAGAAAGTGTGATGAATGGTTAGCATATGCTCTATTGAATGGGAATATAGCTAAACTGTGCTAAAGCTGGCATCGTATTTCTGGTGTTTCTGGCAAATTTAGCATGTAACATTATCTCATATGAGATTCAAACAGTAATCACTTGGCTTTGTGTTTTATGTGGGGTCTGCAAAATAAATTGCACTATTTCTATTGTGTCAGAAGAGATTATTTGAAGTGGAGGAAGTAGGGATAGCTTAATTGACATACAACCAGCAAACTGCATAATCTAATTGTCCAGTGACAACTTTGGTCAAAATCACTCTTGTTTTTCCTTGGTTTTTTTGGGGTTTTTTTTCAGCATTATTAAAGTGCTTTTCAAGCATTACCAAATGTTCTGTTACACTTTCTATCTCCTTTTTTACCCATAGTTTACAAAGCCTCTCAAGCTGCAGACAGGCAGCCGAAGAAATTCTGGAGACTGTGGGTGACATGCCGAGCTGCCTTTTGTAGTTAACCTGAGTCTGTCTGCAGCATTACCTAAATGAGTTATGTGATGCTTTCATCTTAGATCTTACAATATGAAAATTGCTTCCTACAAAAGGGATGGCATTGTTCCCTGAATGCATTGCTGTGCTGATGCATTTAAAAACCTAACTATTTGTTGAATATATTTATCCTGACAGAACATGATGACTGGTTAAGGAAATTAAATCACCAGCACATAAACAAGAAACATAGATCTTGTTTTAGGGTGCTTCTTAATACTTTTAGTCCACAGAGTTAATGATCTGAAGTAGTTTTATAATGTCACCATTCATAACTCTATTTGCTAAGCTCCAGTTCAATAAGGTAGTCAAGCATGTTGCTAGCTTCACTGGGTCATTCTTAAGCAGATCTTAAACTTTATCTTCAGTACCTGGGGTTTTAGTGTCTTGAGTCAGTTGAAATAGACTCCATATTGCGATAATTAAAAAAATAAAAAAAAACTAACCTCTCAAAATAGTAATGTGTTGATATTTTGAGAAAATGCATGTAAATATTTACTACTGATGGAAAAAAAAAGTAGACAGTCATTAATGTTGTAAAGTTGTTCCCGAAACAGGCTCCTGATTATCTCTTACTTGGATTCTTTTTCAATGAAGCTCACTTGACAAACAAAACATGTGGTCCAGGGCATAGGTCTGAAGGAAACAATTGCCTTTTTCATCTTCCACTTATTTCCACATTCTTCTAAACATGCATGAGATCCACTATTGACTTCATGTAGATCCTGGGAAGATTTAGAGAAGTTCCGTTTCAAATTTCTGTTGACAAATAACCTCAGATATAGGAAATAATAGAAATTTCTGAGATGAGATCCTATAATTTTAACATAACCACAAACAAGAACTAAAAGTATCCTTCTCATCCCAAGGCCCTTATTGCTCACACAGGAATGTGGAGCACGTTATTTGAAATAAAGAGAGTTTGTAAAACAGCAGGTAATGGCAAGAAGCAGGAGATAAAATATCTGCCTTTCTACCATGGCTGTCCTTTGACAGGGGAAAATATGGAGTCAGAGAGAAGCTTGCTTTTGAAACACAAAAAAATTTTGGAAAGAAACTGTGAATGATGATCTTTTGGGTCAGTCAGTCCCCAGGGACAGTGCATCCTGGGTGTATAAACCAAAGGCCACTCTCACATAACCTAAGTGCAGTTCAAACTTTTTAGTTGCAACTCTCTATTTTTATGAGGTAAGGGGGTTTTATTCACTTCCCTCCTTATTCTTTAGGGGCCCCTTGCAGAGCTGAGATTAGGGTACAGACATAGGAGAAACAGAATTGGGAAAAAGCCCCAGGCCATCCACATCCCTGGAAGTGTTCAAGGCCAGGTTGTATGGGGCTCTGAGCAACCTGGTCTAGTGAGCAACCTCATGGCAGGGGTTTTGAACTAGATGATCTTTAAGCTCACTTCCAACCCAAAATATTCCATGATTTGACGATTCAGCTTGCACTCCCAAACTTCTGCACGAAATCAGGATGTTTCTTGCTGTAAAATTTATATAGGGAATTGCTAATGGTTTCTGTTCAAAGGGTTGCTGTTTGCAGGAGTTAATAAGTTATAGATAATGCAAAAGCGTGCATTACAGACTGCACCAGTGCATACCTAAAATGTGACACTCAAGAAGATGAAATATTTCCAGAAATCTGATGCTGAATCTATGTGAGGCCAGTGAGCTGCCAAATCAAGCAAGATACTGCCCAAAATTTTGTTCCACTGCTTATGTGCTATATTTTCAACCTCACTTCATTCATGTGGCAACTTTGAACCTGAAAACTCAGAAAGCATGAACAACTACCTTAAAAAAACCCCTTATGATGATGGTAGGTTATGCTAAAAATATTCTAATAAATCTATAGCATTTGAATGTTCATCTGCCAGCACACAAAAATTATCTGGACCCCGGTGAGTGCATTAACAGAACATATCTTTTAAAGCTGATGGTGGCGTTTGCAGCTTTGATGGTTTGAAACTGACCCTCCTTTGAATATGGTGAAAGTTACAGGATACCTTTAAAATACTGTGTAGCTAGTAATTATTTGTTGACTAATGAGTAAGGGCTGTTCCAAAGCACCAGGTGACAGTGATCACATAACAAAGGAAGTGATGAAACCACAGACTGCTGTTTAACAAGACAGACCTTTTCCTTTCAAGTCTCTTTACTATTCACACCTGACAAGTTTTAACTCTGATTTTTTTCCCCACAGCATATATCATAGTCCTGCATGATATTTTTCAAATAAAAAAAAAATTCCTGTTCACTTTTCTAAGTATCATTTTTTTTTCTAATTTAATATTATTATGTTTCTACCTAACCCCTCCTTAAAACATTTAGAAAACTACTAATATAATGAGAAGTCAGTCATTTCAGACAAGAAATTTTGAAGTCCACTTAATAATATGGATCTGTTTTCACTCTTATGAAATAAACTCAGCTTGGAAATTATATTGTTCATAATCTTATTGTTTTACTTTACTTCATTTAATTTTTTATTTATTATGGCCTTGATTTTAGGAATTTGGCCACCAAATAACAATGGTATTCTATAACTTATGGATCCTTTACTCTATAAGCAATTTCAAGAACAGAAGGTGGGCTGAGATTTGCTTTCTGATTTTTTTTTCAATGTATTTTCTGGATTAATTTTTGTATGAATTTGTAAATTACCTTTTTAGATTGAGTCTGGTAAAATATGGGATGTTTGGGCTTCTTAAAATTATTTTGGCTATCTGTATGGTGTACTATCTGTAATTTCCTGACAGAATTTACTGGGCTTCTTATATAAGACTATTTCCTGTCTGTATTTTGTTTTAATAGTTCCTCCTTTTATCAGGAGGCATTGATACACTCACACATAGACACATGCATTCTAACCTATATGCTGATTTTGTGATGATCTCAGAGCTGGATTTTTGGTCTGTAGGAAAATAAATTGGAATTTGAACTCTGAACATCTTCAGATTGCCAGTGTTTATCTCAAAGTCCAAGAACAATTTTATGTTACACTGGGCAAGAAAGTTGCAGAAAAAATTTCAGCATCAAGGGGTTAATGGTAGTAAAGAACTGTTAAAACAGAATGATAAACTCTTAAGGATGGATTTATAAAATTCTAGAACAAAGTGCAAGTAAGTGTCCCAGAACTAGCAATTCATATTGGCCACCAAAACCTCTTACTATTAAACCCAAACATGGACGTACTCTGCCCAAGGCATTTTTCATTTACTCTAGCTTTGTCCTGGAATGCTCTGTCTCATTAAGTGACTGATCCTGATCACAGGGAATTGCATGCTACAGGATCAAAACCCAAAAGAATCAACTTTCCTGAATTTCTTCTGTTACCAAAGCCATTTTTATGCAATCTTATAAATATGCTCCTATCTATAATCTAAAGTAAATTTAAGTCTTTTATTTCCTCACCACTTCTTAGCTAGCTCTTCAGATCCTGACACATTTAGGGGTTTCATTTAGGTAATTTAGATAATTTAGGTATTATAGGCTACCTTTAAAAAATTTCATGAAAGTTCCAAAACTCCATGTCACTTAAGGTAACGGGACCTGACTTTGTACAAAAGTGAGTTTTTAGTAGTAGTAGTATAGGACAAAAGATGTGGAGAAAGCATCTTATGCCATGAAATATAAGAAGATTAACTATGGATGCTCTTTCAGTAAGAGAGTCTGAAAGTACTCCCTGAAAGAGAATATTTTCCCAGCAGACAATAAAATATCTTCAAGACTAAATGATGAACTGAAAGTCGGATCCCGGTCCTTTTAATTCAATTGCATGGATAATCCAATTCCCTGAGAAGATTATTTTCATGGAAAATGGAACAGCTAAAACAAAGCATGAGTGAAAGTGAACCTTGCTTACTGTCAGTGGTGTCTGTAACACATATTGACGACTGATTTTCAGTAACAGCAAGAAATTCCCCACAGAGAAAGACTGTCTCCAATAGACAACCCAGCTATTGAAAGAAAAATGTTGGCAAAGGGGAAGAGACCCTCACAAAAAGTTACAGAAGCAAGAGGAAGCTGAATAGGGTGCCAGTGAAGCCCCTCCTTCTTCCACCTTGCTCCTGCTGCTGAAGGTGGAGAGCCCAGACATGGGTCAGCACAGAAACCCTTGGGGAAGGAGCACCCCCATGGGAAAATATCTAGAAACTTTAAATGTAATAAATCTCAGGAAAACTTTTAAAAAACATCTACAGTTTCAGGATTTCCAGGCAAGGAACAAATGTGTGATAGGACACCATCCATGCTTCTAAAAGGCAAAAGTCCCCAGAGCATTTAACAAGCCCATCATCCTGGAAGACACCTTTCAGCCATGAAGCAGGTTAGAAAACACTTGCCAAGAATTCCTCTTAGTACAGGTGCAGTTTGTCAGGAGAAATTTTTATGTCTGTGCTCTATCAGTGTCACAAAAACCCCACACTGTCTTGTCACTCTGATTTGTATTCGCCAATGTGGTAATGTTTCACCAGCTTAGATAAGCAACACACTCATATTTACCAAATGCAACCTCACAAACACTGCCATGTTAGCAAAGGCTCCTACTGCCATTTAGGTTTATCTTAAATTTATCTCCCTGAAGAATCCAGATACTCCTCTGCATAATGTGCATTGGCAGCCACAGGGTGGTGAAACAATGACAGTGGATGGAGTCACACTCATGTCTACCAGCAGAAGTTGGTTCAGTTGATTATTGTTTAGCAGACCTTTTTGGGCTTATATCCCCAACCAGACCCCAGACCTTTCCTGCCTATAATCCCCTGAGAAATTCCTGTGGACACCACTGAGCCGGACCTCATGGTGTGCCCAGTGAGTTTTAAGTAGCACATGCTGCATTAGCTGAACACACTTGGAAATCACACATTTTACTTCTTTCTGCCATAGCCTCAGCTCACTGCATAATTCCAAGTTGAAGCTGAGGAACAATGTACAGTGAATATTGTGGCTGAGCCTTGGCTGCTTATAAATTTTCCAAGAGTAAAATCTAAGTTCTCCTGACTTAAACTTCTTGTATTTTATTAAAAGAATGCATTTTAGAGTTTCTTGGCTGTCTCCCATTTTCTTGGCTGGAGTTCCCAGGCAGATTTGATGTTGTCAGATGGTGCTCCCAATTCTGAGCAATAACGGGAAAAGGCAACTTTTTTCTTTGGGGGCTTGAAGGCTTTTCTTCTGAGTTGTCTGCTGCCTTTCTCTATCCTCTCTTTTCCTGTGAACAAGACTTCTAATATAATTTAAGAAATCTTCTTTTTTGCCACCAGGGTATCATCAATTAGTTTGCTGCTTTCTATGAAAGCTAGCTGTTCCTTTTTTGACACCAATGTCCTTTTAGTGGGTGATTTCTGATCCAGTCAGCATACCGCTTTGAGATTTTCTGGCAACTAAGATGCCAACTAACCATTCCAAGTTGGAGTCTCTTGGCTTCAGAAAACATCAAAGCCACATACCAATAATGGAGACCTTCATGAAGTTTGCATACATTTATTTGCTAGGAACCCACAGAGTTCAGGTGAGTCCAAGACAAAACCATATCCCTCCACACAGCGTCAGGCATGCTATGAGTAATTTTTAACTCTACCTGAAGATGTGGGACTGTTGAGTGCAGATTTACCGTGGGCCTGAGGAGCATTTCCAGCTACTGACCATCAATATTAACCACCAGGGTGCACATTCACACACCCATGCAGCAATCCCTCCTAAACCAGTGTCGCATTCATCCACAGAGCATCCTAGCTGGAAGGTGAATACATTTGCTCTCTCTTATATCACATCTTGACAAGGCTCTCCGAGTCTGAGGAACCACTGGGAGTTGGTACCCAATTCTATCATCTAACCTAGATTCTTGTGTTGCATTTCCTGGAGAAAATAACATACATTTCTTACTGTGATGTTCCATTCAGACCTCCTGGAGTGATTTCTATGACCTTGATCACTTCTTCAGTCAACTTTACCAGGACGTAATATTTCAAAATCACCTCTCAGAGTCTCTCACAACAGACCAGCACAGAGACACACACTGGGAGGCCAGAGAACAGCACACTATGATCATGAACTCCTAACACTCTCAAAACTGACTTCAGGGGACAAAGGGATATATTTGGAAGAAGTTCTAATTCAATCAAATACCGTTTTATTAGAGGAGCTTGGTAAGCTTATTACCATGTTACGTGCAGCATGCACATCTTGGGCCATGCAATAGGGATACTCTTTGGCAGGTTTTTTATTCTCTGCACAGCCAGGAGCTGTTACTGGCTCTGAAGTCCACCCAGAGTTGCCAGTTACAGCCACTGAAGCACAACCTGAAATTCTACCGCTTCCATGTTGCTGAAAGCTGCAGAATTTGGCCTTTGGCTGTGCAAGGTGTTTTACAAGGGGTGAGCACATTGCCAGACTATTAGCTGTACTGAATTTTAAGCTCTTCATTTAGTTGTCTCCTAGGCTTCTCCTTTTACCAGCTGGGAGGGAGGATCAGGTTGGGGGCTACTCAGAATTGCTAAGTTAGGTTTTCACTAAGCTAAGTCTCTCCTCATTAGCTAAGACTTAGGAAAATAAGGAGCCTCTCCAATCTGTTTGATGGTTTGCATATATCCTCTGACAAACATGCAACCAAACATCACAAGACAAATTTCCAACAGATACTTTTGAACTCAGTTGAAATTTAGCTTGAGAAAGGTTTCAAGACACTGTCCTCAAACAGCTAGAGAATTGATATCCTAGGAGATACATTTAAAACAGATAATTTCTCCAAATATTGCAGACAAGATAATAAATTAATATCATATTTACAAGTAAGAATAAAAAATAATTACAAGCATGATGCATTGTCTTTTCAGATAATTGCATAATTATGTATTTCATCCAGGAACTGGTATTATGTCACATCTTCATGTTAGAGTAGGAAGTACTTTTTTAATGAGAAAACAGGAAAAATATCAACTGAATGGAAAGAATTACATTTCCTTAATTTTTTTTAATAATCCAATAGCATCAGAAAATCATAAAACTACCTGTATGGTCAGATACACCTCACATGCTTCTAGAAAGATCTGTATATAAATTACACTGTTGATATTGGGTAAAGAATTTTGTTATCTTAGAATCTGTTACATGCTGTTGCCATATAAATTATTTGGCTGGCACTACTGACAGTTTTTCTAACTGGATTGCAAGTCGCTTATTAATGCAGTGTTGGAAAAACATGTGAAATTATCACTTTTCTGAGACCAAGTCAATATTTACCTACACTGAGAGGATGTGGCTGCCATGGTGATGGAGGGGCTACGAGGAGGGCAGAAATGCCTGGGTTTGAGGTCCTCAGTGCACACACAGAGTGTCCCTCTGCCGGGTGTGTTCCCCATACAGCACCCCTGAAGGTTCTCTATATCCCACCCCAGGAGAATCAAAGGTCCCAGGGGGGCACTGCTCCCAGGGCAGGTGGTGCCCTAAGTGTACCATTTTCTTCCCAAACAGACTGGAGAGGTTCCTGTACATTGTCACGTGGGGAAAAGAAGATGGTATTTCTGCTTCCCAAGATAAACTAAGATGCCATATTTATCTTGGCCATATTCAACTAAGTGTCCCTAGTCTTCTTTTATGGGGATTATTTCACATCAAGACTTGATTTTGTCAGTGTCATCTGTCCTCTTCCAGCATCCCTCCTTCTCCTTCTGCTGACTTTATAAACACATACATTAAAAGCATATACATGAATCAAAAAGTCAGAGAACAAAAGGCTCAGAGCAGCATTCAATCAACATAAAACACTTCCCAAAGTGTCATTCAACTTTGCAAACTCTAAGGCCATCCAATTTTAATTTACTCAAAAATTCCAAGATGGAATTAGAAGAAGAATGAGGAAGAGAAAAAAGAAGAAAACAGCAAACAAAACTTTGTACTCTTGTTTCCAGAGATATTCACGTGATAGAAATTCCAAGAGGAAGCAGGGCCAAGACATAAGCTTGCCTTGTGTCTCACTTTAAGTACCCTTTGTCCTTCCTGGGCGCTTCTCCCAGGTGTGACCTGTGGTCATTTGTGCCCTCAGGAGCTGGGCTGGGGCTCCAGGGAGGGTGTGGAGCATTGGCTCAGTGTGCCAGGGGCTGGTGGGCACTGCAGGGCTGGGACGGAGGGCAGGGGGTGGGGGGTGCGCAGGGCAGGGCATCGCCTCACCAGGGCAAACCTGACCTGCTCCTCACCCCACACACGCCCCCAACATGTTTCAAGCCAGCAATCCTTCCAGTCTCTCACAGCCCCTAAGAGCTGATACTGATAGTTTTCCCTGGGTTGTTGCCACCCAGAGATTTTACTGGAAGAGCTGGAGACTGAGTCAGGGAGCTCACGCTGCAGGGAGGAAGTGGAGGAGGGAGGTACTCAGATCCTTCGGCCCATGAGATCTAAAATATCTGCCTGAAACTATTCTTACAGGATTTTGTGCCAAAATAAAATGTTATCTATCACGATGTTTCTCTGACTGACCTGATGTTAAGCCACGCTGTAGATCAAGGGTAGGCAGAAGCTGATGACAGCAACACAACAGCAGGGACTTCTCTCTGGCAGATGCCATGGGGTCCCTGTGGATGGAAATCTCAGTTTGAGCTCTGACTTCAGAGCAGACACTGCACAGTGTCACTCAGCTGTGTAAATCCAGCACATGGAGCACTCATTTGTTTTACAGTTAGACACCCACCTGTCACAACAACTAGATAAAAATAGGCCTTTCCCCCCCCCCCCCCAAATATTTTAATTTTAATTTATCCATTTAAGACCAAATTGAAATGTTTTCCACACTCCTCCCCCAGCCCCCACCCCCTTCCCCCAGGAATATGAGAGCATTTGCTAGTTTTGGATAACAAAGGTATCAAAGACAAAATCTGACACATGCCACGCTAATCACCCAAGTTTCAGGCTATCCACCTGCTGAAATGTCCCCAGCAATTTGGCTATGTTCCCGTAGTAAAGGGAGAGAGAGAAAAGAGAGAGAAGAAAAAGATTATTAGATAAAGGAAAGACCTCAAGGTGTGAAACCAGATGAACACCACAGGCAGGACTGAGATGCCTATTTGCTGAATAAAGCTTTACACCATGAGTAATCCTGTAGATATTAGGTGGCCAAATGATGAGAAAAAAAAATTGTTGCTGTGTTAGTAAGAAATCCCTATTTGGCCAATAATCAAATGAGAATGAAAAGTTCTTATCAGCAAAAGAGATTAAAGATTATTTTTAAAGCGATTTTAAAGTACTTTTAACATTTATTTGTATCCAAAACAAAACTATCGTGAGCCTTAATTTCTCCAGTGTTTTCCCTATTGGGGAAGAAAGCTTTACAGCTTTCTAAACCACTGTAACTGTCAAGATTTTCTTACAATACATCATCATCCGGTTCTTCAGAAGGAAGAAGACAATGGTCTGTATACAAAATAACCTGTGCATTATTATGTCTCGATCAGAAAAAGGAAAAGGTAATTTTAGACACCTCTTTATTTGGCAGCTCTGCAGGATCTTAAGTAGGCCATGAATTACCTTGTTTGAACAGATCCATATCAGAGATGTAATTACACTTCCCAAGGACAAACCCACCCAAATCAAAGCAGAGATCATCAAACGTCATGCAACATCTAGACTCCCCCTTGAAATTAAAAACATTGCAGTACTGAGAGCATTTCAGCGAAGGGGAATGTAAACAACTTGACTGTCTTCTCCAGTTTCTTTCAGTTAGCTACACAATTGTTCTCCCCAAGTCCAGAAAACATTCCATGTACTTGCTATCTTCTATCTAAGGAAGGATATACTAAGGTGTGTTATTGCCAAATGCGCAGCATTGTCAGCTTGGGAAAAAAAAGTAAAAATTAAGGTCTCAAATTTTAACTGGGATCAGGTAGAAATAGTGACATGGAAAAAAGCCCTATTCAAACTGATATACTGTGCTGGGATGTAAGACAGATTTTCTTTAATCTTTTCTATGCATTCAAACTGTAAATATCTAACTTGTGATTAATCTTCACATAATCCAAACCTTTTCTCTTTAATCTTCAAGCTAATGGAGAAAAAATAATGTGGATCAATAAAAATTGTAACATCCTGATAGATGCTGTAGAGATACACACTAAGCTAAGGTGGCAGACCTACAGTAAATTGCAACACTTAATCCGTGCATGTAATTTTCTCAGGAAGAACACAGGTTTGTGTAACTCCTGTTCACTCCCACTCTAATGACTCCATCATGTGAACCCTTACAGCCTTTGGTTTCTTTCTCATGCAATCAGCAGCAATGACTAACAGGTCTCAGCCAGCACGTGTTTACAGAGTAAAGCAGAGGGTGGAATCCAGTCTACCTCACCAATGTTTTAAGCACGTTTTTTCTGGGTTATCAGAGTGAAGAAAAGAGCTGATTCATTGCATCTAAATTTGCTTTGTGCAAGGAAAGCACTTAAGGAAACATATCCCACCATGGTCAGGTTCTTCCATGTCTCCTGTCTTAAGAGAATCTCGTGAGCTCAGTAGCACCAAGCTGCACCACAGGAGGTTTAAGTTGGACATTAGGAGGGATTTCTTCACAGAAAGGGTGATTAGACATTGGAATGGACTGCCCAGGGAGGTGGTGGAGTCACCAGCCTTGGAGGCTTTTAAGGAAGGACTGGACTTAGTGGCCTGGTCTAGTTGACATGGTGATGTTTGCCCAAAGGTTGGACTCAGTGATCTCAGCGATCTTTTGCAGCCTAATTGATCTCGTGATTTCGTGAACTCTTCAAGGGAAAGCCAGTCCTTCCAAGTTTTTATCTTCCCTAATGATATAAGGAACTAGCAGCAATTTCCAGATGTCTCTGCCTTCCAAAAGCCAGTCTCCATGACATTGTTCAAAGGACCTTGAAGAGCGCGCCCAGTCAGACGCTGCAGCACCGTGCCTGCAGCAGGCTGGGAAGTGGAGCTGGGCAATGTGCCCTGGGCTCTGCTTGGGCAGGGGAGCCACACATGCCCACTCTCTTGGCAAATGCTCCCAATGCCAGAGCACAGGTTGCCCCAGGGCACTACCCAGCCCCAGTGCCGCCCAGGGGTGACCATCAGGCAGCCACTGTGCCCGAGGAAAAGCCCACAGGAGCTCATCACCACCCAAGAGGTACCGTTTTGAACCATGGGTCTTTTACACACACACACACCTGGCCAGCAGTAAGAGCTGAGAAGATCTGAAGAATGTGATGTCAGAACTAGCTAAGGTGGGTGCTATACACTGGTAGTCCTATGTAAAAAAGGAAGTATCCCAGAACTTTTCTTGGAGCATTAAACATCCCTACATGTGCTGGCACTTTTGTAACTAAAATGCAGGCTCTCTTGTCCCTGTATTCTGCTTATACTTCTCCATAGGAGGCCAGCCCTGGTGACACCAGGGAGCCCTGTGCAGCAAGGGAAAGCAAAGACTGTAGTTTACAGCTGTGCTGAGCATCCGAGCAGAGAACTTTCTCATGGTAGTGGTGTCACACTATAGCACCACAGCATCAATAAATTCCTCTTTGAAGGAGGCATCTTTAAAGTTCATATTCAGAAAGAAAAGGTTGATTATTTTTCCCCACTATGCTGTTTTGCCAGAAATGTTAAAATCATTGAAGAGACATTCTGACTTCTCTTGGTATGCAGCTAAGAAAAATGAGTGATGCTATTTGTTATTCCCACCATAAAGAAAGAACTTCAACAGTATCCAGTTAAATTATTTTCTCATCTCTTTTACTACAGGAACTTTCTTTTTAATATTGCTGAATATTTCACTTCAGCCACTCTATAAATTAGTCTCATCTGAATGAGTTTCCACCCTTCCTTAATATATGGCTTTCACTGCATTTGTATTTGTATCACAGCTGTTGCCTACGTCAGTTTTTTTCCTTCATTTAACCTCTGCATTTTCAGTTGCTTCAGAAAGAAATTTATGGCTGAATCAGCAAGGATAATGTCTGCTTAGGCATGGTCTGTGGGGAAAACAACTGGAGGCACATTGCCTGGCCTCTGTCTTTCTCAAGTAATTTCTTCTGTAGAAATATGCATGCTGCAATGGTGATGTTCTTACCCAAATGGGTATGAGAGCATAAAAGCTGAGAAGATGTGCAAAGCAAGGGAAGAGTGGGGTTTTTGTTGAGCAAGAACAACTATTTTCAACACTCCACCTCCAGGAAGGGGCAGGCACAGGAAAGGAGTGGAATGTTTTTGGCTAATGTGAGGGCACATCTGCAGCTTTGTCACTCTGTGAAATGGAGCTGATGTGCAAAAGGAGCCTCCTTGCTCTGCTCGCCACTGCCAGAGGGGTTTAATGTGCTTTAACGTGAGACCTGTAATTTTAGCTGGTTTTCTTGTAGCAAGGGTGTCAGTGAGTGTGCAAGGGTGTGAGTCAGTGTGCAAGAGTGTGAGTAGTGTGAAAGGGTGTGCACGAGTGTGAGTAGTGTGCAAGGGTGTGAGTGAGTGTGATCGAGTGTGCAAGGGTGTGTTTGAGTGTGAGAAGTGTGCAAGAGTGTGAGTGTGCAAGGATGTGAGTAGTGTGCAAGAGTGTGAGTCAGTGTGAGTGAGAATGAGTGTGAGGAGTGTGCCAGAGTGTGCATGAGTGTGAGTAGTGTGCAAGGGTGTGCATGAGTGTAAGAGTAGTGTGCATGGGTGTGAGTAGTGTGCCAGAGTGTATGTGAGTGTGAGTAGTGTGCAAGGGCGTGAGTGAGTGTGCAAGTGTGTGAGTGAATGTGAGTAGTGTGCAAGTGTGTGAGTGTGAGTAGTATGCACAAGTGTGAGTAGTGTGCACGAGTGTGACTGTGCAAGGGTGTGACTTTCTGCTTCTACTTGCCGGGTAAGCTTAAAACCTTCTTCGTAGGAAAGGGGAGTAATAAACAAGACCCAAGTGTATCCTAATAGCTAAAGAGCTCAGAGGCAAATAAAACATGCAGAATTATTTCAATGAATATCATTTTTCCTATGCCAGTTGTAGAAATTTTGAGCCAGGCTGATGATCTTTAGCTTGGCAGCCTGCAAAGCTCCTTAATTATGTCCTGATCAACCATCATTTATCAATATCTTTAATTTTATGATATCTCTCTTCCAAGTCTCTGAAATCCCCAAGTATTTAATGCTGGACTGAGCCATTGTGAGACTGCGCTACCGGTCTCAGAAAAGCACTGCAAATATTGATCTGTTCATGTCTGTAAACACAAATAAAAAGTGTAACAAAAAATGCCATTTATACTGGGCATTTACCTTTGCCAGGTTAGAATTACCATGGTATTATCTATGCTAAGATGCCATGGTAACTTTAAACAATTGGAAATGGCAATTACATCCATGCTAATGTTGAGCTTTGCATTATTAACTGCATCATTCAGGTTTGTAGGGACAGAAACAAATTCAACAAGATGAGAAACTTTGTATGAGAACTGAAGCACACAAAGAGAAAATAGCAAATCTGTAAAATTAAAATTCTGGGTGCCTTGAATTCTGTTTAGCTCTGTGAATAAGTTCTGTATACTGTGAATAAGAGCTACTGAAATAAGAGCTAACAAACCCATTGATGTCCTTCACTAAATCATCAGAATATTAATCTCCCCTTCTACATCCCCAGAAATGTGTCCTATATCTTCATTTAACGCTTACAGATATATATCTAGAAGGGGAGGGGGGTTAGAAAGGAAGGCCAAGTCTTTCCAAAGAATGCTCAAGATGAATGGTAACAAAGGTTGTTGAGGAATTTTATTAATGTTGGAGAAGTGCCAGATATACTCATTTTTAATATTTGAAAAATTAATTGTACTTGCCAAAGACCCTTTCAAAGCAGATGCTTTAATTCCTTTTAAAAGCGCAAGATCAAAATATGCAACATCAGTTACTTAATTTGAAACATTAAAAACCCTCAAATTCATGCGATGGTCATACAAACTGATCTTTAAAATCAAGTTTTGGGCCTTTATCTATTCTGATAAGAATAGGCTGGTTTTCCATCATTAATATTTAAGCAGAAAGAAAGAAAAGAAAACATAAAAAATACATGGCTTTTTTTAAAGGGGAAAAACCTTTCCTAGAAAGACAACGAGCCTCCAACAAATACTTGGTGTGCAAAAAAAAAAAAACCAAACCAAACCCAAAAAAACCCAAAAAACAAAACCCTTTACTTTCCATTAATTTTTCCTGCATGGCTGGAGCATTGTATTGCACTGTTACTGTAGGTCTCATCTGAGGAAAGTAGATCAGTGATACGGGCCAAAAGGTGAGGGAGGGGCTAAGAAGCTGATGCAGCTGAGATCTGAAGGAGGTAAGGCCAGCAGCTGTGCCTGTCCCCAGGTAGGATGTGCTGTGTTAGCATTCAAAAGAAAGAAAAGAAAAACTGGGTGATCCAGTTTTGTCATACCGATCCCATTCTGTATTTCTAAACCTGCCATTTGTATTTCTTTTATTCTATGTCTCTATTAAAAGTGTTATTAAAAAAGCTTTATAGGCTTTCATGGCACATTATTAGAATTTCTCCCACCCACAGAGTTAAATGAGTTCTGTTCCACTTCTCAAAGTATGGTGTATAATATATGACTGGGAATCAATAGTCATGTCTACTGTACATATAGAGCTGGATATTGGCCAGATATTCCAGACAGATGTCTGGTTCCCAGAGAGTATTTGCCTTAAGGAGTGGTATCTGAAGAAGTTTTATAACTGGCCACTATAATTGTTCCCTCTCTTCTTGGTGTTTCTGCTCTGAGGTGTCTCCTATCACTTTTTAAATCATGTTTTCCCCAGCTATTTCCTGGCCTCCACTTTGGGTACCTGATTTCTTTACTGCCATTCTTTGGACCCTGAGATAAATGGCATAAGAGCTATTATACCATCCTACATCCAGTGTGTCATTAAAGATTGCTTGATACTTGCAGCTTTACAAACTGCTTTCCACAAAGTGCACTGCTGATGAGAATGTAAGAGTGCAAATATGCAGAAAAGCCAATTAGTTTTGTCTCAGCTAATATAAAATACATGCTGGAGACTTTTGGAACTTATGCAGCTCCCGTTTTATGATATATTCACTAACCTGAAGTCAGAGTGCCTTGAACCATTAGTGATAAAACTTTGTGTGATAAAACAGCAGTAATGAAGTAACAGCAGCGTCAACATTGGATTACAGGAAAGTTCTAGAAGAAATCAAGTCCTTATAAAAGTAAAGCAAAACCCATCCTTCAAGACTGTGCTTCTGAGTATAGGAGGCAAGCCTTGCACAAAGCAGGTGAGAGAGCAGCATGCTGATGTTGCCAGAGTCCTGCAGTCTTCACAGTTGAGTTTGAAGACAGAAATTAGGTATGAACTAAATATTGGAGTAGGCTTGAATTTAGTAACATATCCAGGAGAATTTGATGGGTGATGGTATCACCCAGCAGGAAGGAAAGCTATAATAAGATCCAATGCCTAGAAGCTGAATGTTGACAAAATTCAGTCTAGAAATAAGATCTGAACTTTGGCTGCCAGAGTGATTAACTACTAGAATAATGTGTGCAAGGATGAATAAATTCCTGCAGACACAGACCATCCATTTTTCTAAATGACAGATCTTCAAAGAGGAGCGCTAAGCACAGTGCAGAAATTACCAAGTGCATTTTTCTGGCAAGTATCATGTGTCATGGAAAAGGTCATACCAGCTCATCAACCAATTCTCTTCCTTTGCTTCATTGTCATATCCAGAGGTCTGCATGGCTGCTGCAAGGCCACAGGCAGCACCTTCCCCACCACTGGTCTTTGGGACATGGTCTCACTGCTAATTAAAACTTAGGGCAGTTAAATTGAAAATGTCACAAGTTTTTGAACCACTTTCAAACTAACCAGAGTAGTTAACTTAGATTTTAAATATCTGTGTGTTCATCTTCTTCGACACAAATTCCTCTAAATAAGGCTTCGTGTATTTCTTCTTAGGCAAAAATAGTAAAAATGAAACTAGTATTTTATGACAGAAATCTCCAGTGTTGATGAGTTGGGAACCACAGATATTTTCTTCTGCTAATCTGTTCAGTTGCTGCCTTTTTAGGAAGGCAATGTATCTCTGGCATGTATCTCTATATATCAGAAGACCTGTTCCAATGACTGCTCTGATCACATTCTACAGATAGTGCTGAACTGGAAACAAGAAAAGGGAAAGCTTCTTGCCACTCTTCTCCCTTCTTTGTCTTCCAAGATGAGCTAACTGGTCCCCACGCTTTAGAAAAACTTCAAAAAATGACAGGGATTTATTTGCTCTGTTTTCAGACAGCAAAGTCCATGTCTTTTCACAGTGCATCTTCTGGAGGTGCAGGAATAGTTAGAATAAGGGCTTTGACTGGGTCCCCATCTGCCCCCACACTCAGCAAGGTGTTTTCCTTTTGCCTATAGAGCGCCTTCAGTGACTCATTGCCTTTTGCATCATGTATGTGTTCAAGTGCAGACCATCTGAAATTTCACCAGGTTTCACTTTGTGTATATAGAATTGGTAGGCTTCAATGTTCAAAATGATTTGCAGGGATCTGAAATTTGGGATAAGCTACAACTGCTCAGTCTCACAGAAATATAAAAGAAATGTGAGATTTGTAATGAAAGAAAAAAAGAAAGAGCCAACAATTCTACATAAATATACATTATTTAGAGAAAAAACGACACTCTTACACAGATGTTTGAGTTTTCAGCCTGTGGATAGCATCACTTTCAAATAATTAATGAGCACAGCTCCCTGAGACCACAAAACCAGCTTAGATTTTTTTTCATCTGTGTCAAATCCATTTTTCTACAACAGCTTTGAGGTAAATTCCTGTAGTTTGTGCTAGGAATTTTCACTTCACCAAAAGGCTGATGTAGGTCAGAGTTAAACAAAAGATGGCAAAGCTCTGTAATTGGGAAGTGATATTGTTTATGAGATTCTATTATGTGTCTGTCTCTCCCAGTAAGCTGAAGCATCAGATTCTTGCATATATGGATTAACTTTCAGTCAGCGTAGATTAAAGACTGTTAGTGGTGTTGCTTTCACACTGTTTTAGTTTATTGTTCTGGGGGTTTTTTGTCATTTTCTGTGGCTAAGCAGTACAGACACAGAAAGAGAAGAATGCTGATGTGGGTGAAAAAAGTATAGTGGTTACCTTTTCCTAGCAGAGCACAAAACCTCCTGCAGCTACATCAGAGATCATGGCAAGGACACTGCGCCAAGCAGTGCTGGTCCCTCACTGATGGAACCCCACCACCCCAGAGATTTTGTTAAAATTGCATTTCATGAAAGCCTCCACCAAGGCTTGGCAGTTATGCCAGGTTTTGTCCAATGATGATCATTAAAGTTTCCCCCTTCAGAAATTTGACAGCAAATTCTGACCTGAGGCACTGGTGCCAGCAGCAATGCCTTACCTAGGAGGCAGCTCCCACAAGCTGCAGCTGCAACTCAGTGCTCAAGGATGGGCATCCTTGCCCTGACACACCTGCTGCTGGGACAGACAGGGTCAGTTCTCATCTGCCCTCTCCAAAGAGGTAGCAACTTGCTCAAAGCCCTGCCACAGAGCCTGGCAATCAGAGCAGGACATCAACTGTGTTGTCTTCCCCTCTTTTGGAAGAACTGTAGTAAAATGCAGGAAGCTAAAAGGGGAAGAAAAATCACTGTCTTTTTCATTGCAAGATCTACAGGGTTTCAAAAAGTAAGGATCAGGTGAAGCTAAGTGGTAAATTCAAATTGAACAAAAAGAGATGGTCCCCATCCACTTACAGCTATGGGCCATAGCAGATCACAGCAGTTTACAAAAGTTCATAAAGAAATAGGATGAATTCATAGATGAAAAATCCATTCTGGGCTATGAAACAGAAGCCACTACTGCTGGCTCAGGAAGCACCTGCACCACAAATCACTGAAGTTGCAATACTGGCCAGGGTATTGTCATTATATGCCTGTCCTGTTTTCTATGCTTTCTCTTAAGCTTCTTCTAGCTCACAGGCTTGGATACAGGCTTCTGGACCTTTGATCTGATCAATTTATAGTTACTGTATTCCCACAATCTTCAGAGAGTCTTGGCCAAATCTGTGATATCTGAGTAAAATTTGTAATTTGTAAAAATTTGATATAATGAAACAATAATTGAAGGCAGGCATATAATTTTTATTGATATGCTAAAATTCACTTAAATCATCCCATACAAGCCATTTCCCATTAATCACTTGGCTACACTTAATTACTTTTATTAACCTTCCCACTTTTACTAACCTTCCCAAGCTATTTATCTTTCTTATTACTGCAGTGTAGTATGAAGCAGATCTGTGAAATAACTGGTGGAATACAGCCAGGGGTAGGATGTTTGGGTCCAAAGTTTGCAGCTTGATTCTAATCACTTTTAAAAAATATAAAAGATCTAATCTGAATTTCTAATGCCTCCATTGGCTGATGTGGTTCTGGTAAAACTATTTGCAGTGTATGTGTAAGTTTCTTAAAACACCAGTCTGTCAGATAAAATATGAAATAACCTTCACACTTTACAGCAAGGAGTGTTCCTGGGGCCAGGTACCCAACCCAACCAATGGTCCAGGACTTGCTGTGGTCTCCTCTTCCTCGCTCACACCTCGGTTTCAGTACCTGAGAGATGATGTGCTTGCTGTGTCCATGTTCACTCCCCATGCAAAGCACATCTCATTAAACTGAGCAGACTCAGGCACAGGCCCAGGCACAGCTGTGCAGTGATTCCCAGAAGAAGGGGTCCCAACTGCTTTTAGCCCAAGCTGTTCCTGGAACATCAGTACAGCTGTCAAGGGTCTGCACAGCTGGCAGCATGTGTGTGGACACCCCCTTTGGGAGGGGAGGTTTTGGGGTCACGGAGTTTTCCTATGGGGACACAAGTCTTGTTTGATTTTCTGGTTCAGCTGCGAGCTAAGATGCAAAAGTATGTGCAAAACAGAAGATGGGCTGAGAATCCACTAAAGGCAAAAGGAGTCCTTCCTTTTAAGTTGATGGAGTTTGGATCAGGCCTGCTGGGCCTGGCCAGTTTGGTGTTGAAGCTCCAGAACTCCCTACAGAACACAAAAGCTATCTGCCAGTTCTGCAAGGAGCAAAGGCACTTACCTGAAGCACATAAGTGTACCACACATTTTAACAGATGATTTGTGAGCTACATTGGCAAGAAAGATACCAAAAAATCAGTTGAATTTAAGGAAAGTAACTTTTGGAGTTTAAAAGGATTACTAATTTCTGGATCTGTTTTCCTCACCCAGGGAACACTGCAGCTGATGATGCAGTAGTTTGCAACTCCTGAAGGCACCAACTGCACTATTTGCTGTTCCCTAAAGCTCCCAAACAGCATCCCTGCAAGCTGCAGCTGGCATTGGTGGCTTTCATAGGCCAGAACCGTGTGGGAGTCTGAGCTACTGTGATTTGTCTGTCATTTCATGTTGTGAGAGCTGTGCCAGTATTCCAGTACATTATTCATGTGATGCAAGGGTATTAAGCATTTACATCCTTGTTTCTACTAAAGTATATAAATAGAAGAGACATGTGGTACTGCTGTACCAGTTCAGGACTGAATTGTCCAAAAACATTTAATTCCCAGAAACATTCAACTTAACCAAAAAGGTTTGGACTATCCAAAATAATTTTTTATCAGGTGAAATGAAAAATATCCAAACTCCTTTGTTTTTGTAAGCATGGCTGTATTTTAGATCAACACTCAAAATTTCATGTAACAGGTAACAAATTTTTGAGTGGTAAGGACCTAAATAATGGAAGGTTGCAAATAGTACTGTTCCTAGTATTCTAACTCTGCAGCCTTCAGAAATTTTCTTCAGGAAAATGTAAGCATAGGAAATATTTTGCAGTGTGCTTTTCCCTCCCTTTTTAGCACATTTATAGTTGGCTTGTTGATATTGGGGTAGAGTTTAAATGGGGAGGGGAGGCTTTATTTTCTCTCAACTGTGGGTAAGTACTATCTACTTCAGAGGGTACTGTGGGGCTTAATTAATGTTTACAGTGCCTCAGGAGTCTTACCCACATTAAAAGTATAATAATAACTATTCCTAATTAACTTCCTACTAAAAAGCAAAGTTTCACGAAGTTTTAAAGCAGAACAGTCGATGAATTTGTAAACTCCATTTATTTGAATCCCTGGAGTAGGAAAAGTTAGTAGGGAAAATGGTAAAAATCTTCAATTAATTTTTCCCAACCTGAGGGATTTAATTAAGATGTTAGAAAAAACGTGCAAGTTTCCTGTGGGTATTTCTTATTTAATTTTCAGTTTCTTAAAGATGGATCTTGAAGCTTAGAACAGATTTTGTAAGCCATAAAGAGACTAATTCAAAAATAGATGCTAGTTTATTAAAGTTGAACTGGCTATGGATCAAATTATCCAGACAAAATTCAACAGCTACATGCAGCACTTTATACTATTTACATTCTGTAGTTTCCTTGCTTTGAATTTCTTTTAAAAGGATTGCAGAATATGGCTTGCTGGCATAACTCAAACACCATGTAGAGATACTTGGGCACCTGTGAAAGATCTGAGTCAAGTGTTGGAAGCTACATATCTCTGCTAGCTCAGAATAACATCTGAGTTAATTAGTCCTGGGGAGAAGAGAAATATATTCACTTCAGTGGGGCAGAACATAAGCCCATGAGACCCAGGATACCTACTCTAGACATAGCCTCTAGGAATATATTTCCAGCTGAAAGGTAGGAAACTTTTAAAAGGACCCACAGTGCTTCACAGACTGCAGTGCACCAAAAAAGAAGCACTTGCCCTGTGCCCTCAGGGTGCATCTCCCACCACAGACAGACCTACTTCCAAGGGCAGAACTATAGCTTATGACCAGACAGAACCTTAACTGATGCTGGATTTATCTATACCCTTCAAACAAACCAATGTTTGCTGCAAATGTCCCATTTCCTTGAGGACTGGTCACCACGGGGCATGTGGGGGCAAAAGACTGTAGTTTGAAAGACATCAGGTTTCATGAGTTCATCCATGTAAGAAAACAGAAATTAAAAACAGCACAAATAAGGATGATTGAAGACCAAAAAATAGGGTTAGAGATCAAGAAATTACATTGTTGTCTTGGAGACTGCTTGTGAGCTTCAGAAGGTGAAGTACTTTCCTTAAAACCACATCAGGAGAGCAGGGGTCAATGTGCAGCTCCAAGGGGGAGTCCTGGCTCTGGGCAGAGCTTCTTCCCTCATTTTACCTGCCTGCTTTTCTAGCTTCTCTGCTTCTCTCACAATGCCAGGGAGTGCTCAGTGTTTGTCATCAGGCTCTGCCACTTCACTGAACCTGAAGAGATCTCTCCTTTCAAGGAAAGTATCAGCAGTGCCCAGCATCCCTGGCTCTCCCCACACCAAGAGGAGTCTGGTGAGTGGGACTTGCAGCTACAGGGTAAAGAGTCTTCAGGTTCCCTGCCAGCAACCTGCTTAATTTAGACATGTGAACACACCTATGGAAGCAAATGCTTAAGGCTAAGATTTTTAAAATAAGCTTGAAGGAATTAAACACCCAACTCCCACAGACTTTCTCAGTCTAACTGCTTTTCTGGACTGGGGCCAGAGTGCTAATCAATTTGCAATCCTGAGCTCGTAATGAGGGACTTGTATCACAACTTTTCCAGTGTGTTGCTTGCCTTCTCATTTGACTATGGCCAAAAGCATGCAATAGCATCTCTGGTTTTGAAATACTAAGATTTCACAAATGTTATTTTATATCTTTTGGAATAAGGTTTTTGTGTGCAGCACAGCCTGCAAAAATACATCTTCTATCATGTAGAATTCCAAAAAGTGTGATAATATCTGTTTAACACAACATCTGTCTAGTATTAAAGCTGAAGAATTGGGACCATTTGTTTGATGAGCCATGTAACAAAGATGAAAATTCATTCTTGGGATATCAATGGGATTTTTTTTTTCTTTTTAATGAAATGTGAGATGATTTCAACCAAAAATTATGTCTGCCAGAAGATATAAACCTCCAGGCAGCTTATAAAATATTTATAAAAATAAAGCACAGACTCATTAGAAGACTTTGGGGGTAAAATGCAAATAGTACAAGATTTATATGCTGTTTAGCTATATACAGGTGCTCCTGATGAAAAGAACCAACAGAAAACTTGAGGGCATTTCTGCAGACTTCATACTTCCTGCCACACAATAGGTTGTTTGTCCTTGTATTTTATTCACAAATATTTTGAGGCCACAAATAATGGGAGAGTTTGCTATAGGAAAAGCTAGGAAGTGCAAAGTGTTCCCTCAGAGGTACTAGAATAGATTTCTAGAATAGATTTCTAGACACCCTCCTCTACAGATGATCAAGCAACCACTAAACATGCCAATGCAGGAAAACCAACCTCCATGAAATCATACCAGCCTGGAAGGTGTTCAATGAAGTAGATGATTTGGGAATAAAAAACTACTGACAAAAAGAAGTACAACAAACACAGGATAAGATGCCAGTATCACAGGCTGTTGTCAGACTTGACAGGGATTTTACAGAGGTCAGGACAAGTTGGCTGTGGGCAGCAGTACACACAAGGGAGATGGAGCATCCAGTACTGTATCTAGGCTGCTTAGGCTGCTGGGAGAGAGCAATTAGGCAGAGGGGAGCAGACGAAATTTGTCGGCAACATGGAAGAATTGACAAGTGGAATTGACAGTATTTTCTCCTCCAGAAAACACTTAAAACCCACCCCAACCACCTATTTGGCTTTAGATGCAAAGCGCAAAGGAAATTAATGGTGGTGTTATTTTACCAAAATCATTACATTGAGCTAAATCTCTGGCTCAATGTAAAATTTCAAAACCAAGTTCTCCTTTGACAACTTACTGAGCTTTTTCTCTGGTTTCTGGATAGTGTCAAATATATTATCTTTCTTGCTTTTCTCTGGCTTAAAGCATAACTCTGTGTTCAACTAACCTGATGCCATGTATAAATAGTTTCCATTGGAGGTTCTGTTAATTTCTCATTAGTTATTTTGTCTATTCTATTAACAAAATAAGCATAATTTAAATTGTAAAAATTATTTTTTATTAGTTGTTCAAGAAAAATATTAAAAATTCTTTGTTTCAGACAGTAATGGACCCAGGGTTATTTGTTTCTCAGTTGTTCAGGACATGTTTAAATGCCTTTTTTATGTCTTCCATTATAACTGGGAAAATAAAACATGTCTGTTAGAAACTAAATAATGCTTATTTATGACCCACCTCTAGGGTTTTTTTTTCACTCCCATTGTTCTCATTTTATTTAGTACAATTAAAATACAAAGGACAATGGCTATCCATAGCTTTTGGCACATTACCAGTTATTTAAAATACAAGTCCAACACAGCAGAGCTCACTCAAAAAAAAAATAAAATTAACTTAGCCAGCTAGTAATTCAAAGCAGTAAAATGTATCCTGTCCCATTCATTCCCTCAATTCTTCCCAAAAAGCCTTAGGAAACAGACTGTCTTTGTAGTTTGCTTTAAAGGTCGAAAGACTACACTTGAAACTTTTTGCCTCTTTTAAAACGAGGGAACTTATGCTTGCATCCCTCTGGTGACACCAGGACCAGTTATGTCAGCAAAAAACAAGCAAGAAACAGTAAGGCAGCACTTAACAATACCTTAACATCCAGCCAAGAAAATCCAGCTGCCAAAAACCAAGGGACACAGATCTTAAAATCTTACAGAAAAATACTGTTACACAAGCACTTGATTGCTGCCTCAGCACAACTGGGCACAAAAATGATGGAGTCTGGGTAAGGCTCATTCAGTGGAAATAAATTCATACAGTGATTAGGGGTGTAATATTTTTTTCAGTTTGGCCACTGAAGCAAATTAATTTCAGGCCCCCAGAAATCTTCTTTCTCCTCGTCTCCCATCTCTCCGCATTCTCCCCACATACAGGGGACCAGACCTGCTGTCCCAGAGGGTGCCTGGCTCCCAAACCAGAGTGGAACACTCATGCTGGTCCCAGTGTCACAGTTTCATTTTGTACAGCCTAAACAGCCACCAGCACAAAGCCTGCACTACATTGGCTTCCCCCTTCTGGTGTGCACCCAGCAGCCGCAGCCTCTGGGGCCATCCTCTCTCAACCAGCCCGCAGCAGGAACAGAAATTTGCCCCCTCCTTGGTGCTCCCAGTGTACATATCCTGAAAATATTTTCTCTGGGGATGTATTTTTGGACAAGATTCTACTCCTGTCCATCTGAAGCCACCTGTGCACTGTGGGTGGTATGCACTCTAGAAATCTCTGCCCTAGCACATGGTGGTGGAGTCCATTACAGGGTTGGGGAATCTATAGGGATTGATATGTTGAAATCTCCTCAAGCAGAGGAGAGAGCTGAAGCTGAATTTGCACGGATTAGATGAATGTTCAGATCATTTGGTGACTGTGGAGGCCATCATCATCCACAAAAAAACACCTAGACCTGAAGAAATAAATTTGTACATATCTCTCACTTCCTTTCAGGAAGGGGAAAGGAAATCCTGTCCAAAAGAAAAGAAAGGCTTACAAACACTCTAAAGGAGATATGTTCAAATGAAATGCAATTGAAAAAATCCCAAAAAACCCATAAAATTGGGAGATTTAGTGACTACAAGAAAATGGTCTGAGTGGAAATGAGCTGTAGTGCAAAGGACCAAAACATGCCAAAACTAAGCTCAGAGATGTTGCAAAAGCATGGGGAAAAAGTCAAGGAGGAAGACACAACTTGCAGGGGAAGATATGAGGGACATGGCATGGATACTTAAAATAAAAAAAAAAAAGAAAGAAAAAGAAAAAATCTTCACCAAAGAGAAAGCCCTCAAAAGGCAGGCCATATGCCATCTAGTGCAGGGACATTGACCTCATCTTGCCAAAATTCATCCCCATTAAAATCCTGCAAACAGAATAGAAGGACTTACAAACACTCTGGAAAGGAGATACCATCAAATGAAATGCAATTCAAGGAAAAAAATAAAGGGAAATTTAGAGACTACGAGAAAATGGACCGGGATTACATGAGGTGAAGTGCAAAAAACCAAAAAAATGCCAAAAGTAACATCACAGCTGTTGCAAAAGCAGGGGAAAAAGTCATGGAGGAAGACACAACTTGGAGGGGAAAATATGAGAGACATGCCATGGATATTTAAAAAAAAAAGAAAAAAAAGAAAAAAAATCTTGCCCAAAGTCAAAGCCATCAAAAGGCATGGCATGCCATCAAGTGCAGGCACATGCAGCAAAGCTTGCCAAAACTGATCCCCACTGAAGGCCAAAACAGAAAAGAAGGACTTACAAACACTCTGCAATGGAGATATCATCAAACAAATGTAATTCTTGGGAAAATTTTGGGAAATTTAGTGACTACAACAAAATGGACTGGGATTATTTCAGGTGCAGTTCAAAGGAACAAAACATGCCAAAAGTACCCTCACAGCTGTTACAAAAGCAGGGGAAAAAGTCAAGGTGGAAGAGGAGGAAGACGCAACTTGGAGGGGAACATATCAGGGACATCGCATGGATACTTTAAAAATAAAGAGGAAAAAATCTTCACCAAAGTGAAAGCCATCAAAAGGCATGGCATACCATGAAGTGCAGGGACATGGACCAAAGCTTGCCCAATTGATCCCCATTGAAATCGCAAGATTTTGTTTCCCTTCCCGAAAGGAAATTTCATTTCAATACCTATCTCTGAGGACATTAAAAAACTCACTGAAAGCCCCAGCTTAAACAGCTCTACAGATGTGGTTTTGATTCAAGCATATTTTCAGGCCAACAAAAATCATGTGTTTAGTGAATAATCTATTTGTTGGAAATAAATACCAAGAGCCAACTCTTTTCCTGCTGCTGAAATAAACAATTCCCATTTTTCTCTGGGGGAGGATCACACCCACATGCTCTCAGGCTTCCTTCCTGAATTGCCTCCTCAGACAGCATCCATCTCTGATGAGAGGGCCACACCTGAGAGTGGTATCTGCAAATAGGCCAAGAAACACCCACTTCCACATCCACAGAGTTCCCCTTGTTGCACTCTGATCCCTAACCAGTGACTGTCATGGTCTGTGCCAGCTACAGTTTGCAGCCCTCACTGCCTGTAAAGCTTCTGGAACAAACTTATGGGGCTAAAGGTAATCACAATCCCTGGAAACATCTTGCAGGAGTAACATGAAACAGCTTTCATGACCACTTCTGCCTGTTTGGTTTTTAAGATTAGGAAGTGCATTTTCAGAGGCCCAGCTACACTCTCTGTGTTTGGCCTCTCTGAAGCCTGCTTATTTCCTTACTAGATGTCCTAATTTTTCAGCTTCTTAACTCACAAAATATACAGCTACTCCATCTCAAATAGGGATTCAGAGAATAAATGTGTATACCCTTTCCTATCCCCCAAAGATATTCCAGGACCAGTGGTTTTTTTGTATTAAAGCTGTGAGATCTTTGGAGAAAACAAATAGAAATTGCAGAAACAGAATGAGTCCTGTTGACAAAATTTTTTAAGCATCTCCTTTTTTGTGCTACTGACGTGTCAGATAAGCAAAATTTATTCTCCTTTGATAGCAGCCGAGAAGCATTGAGGCAACCAGGAACAAGACTCTCCTGTTGGAGCTGTGGATGTAAATCACAGCAAACATTGGTGGATTTGCACCCATAACATCAGACTCTCGTCCTCTCACAGCAAGTCAGTGCTAACATATCATCCAGGACAGGGGTAAGGGATTTCTGTTCCAAATCACTCAGCATATGAATTTTCAGGGGGAGAAAGAGTTTAGTTTTCTGAAGTTAGTTTACATTTGTTGCTCTCTTAATTAAAGCAGGGTCTTATTTTCCCAGACTGAAGTGGATTAGAAATACAATGGCTTCAGTGAAAGCTGAGAATAACTTCTCTGTGATGCATTAGTAGGATGAGAGAGGACTGAAAGATTTAGTAGGAGTGATTCTCAGAATTACTTTACACATGTAAAACATCAAAACCAGAAAATAAAAAATCTATTGCCTGATAGAAAATTATGTTCCCAAACGTATTTTTATCACAATGACAATTAGCCAAATACTGTATGACTTCCCACCCTTGGATGTAGAAAAGAAACAAAAATTCTCTAAGTTCTCCATGAGGACATTTTTTGGTGTTATTATTTTTTATTGCAGCAGAAAGAATAGTTTTGAAATGGCACTCTTTTCCCACAGAAAACGGCGCTGAGGGTTATCCTTGCTCTTGTAGCATCTGTAGCAGTACCTACAGCAGCACATGGCCAGACTTAAGACAACTTAGTGTAAGAGAAAAATCAATTAAATGTTTAATTTGGCACTTGTACCTAAAATAAATGCCATGGCTATGCTTCAGTGGAATATATACAGGAATTGGCTCAGAACAGCTTCTGTTGAACAGCCACCTTTGCCAGGTTTAGTGACTCAATATTACTTATTTCCTGGCTAAGATTAACTTCTGATTTTATGGGTATTTTTTGTTTCTCTTCTGTAATCAGCACAGATAAACAATTTCAATAACACAATCCTTTAGACCCTCCTCAGGGAGAATGACCACTTAAGAAAACTGACATTTTGGTGCAGTGGGGACTTAGTCCATGCTGATATAATACTGGCGCAAAAAATAGAAGTTAAAATAATGGCTATTTGTATTCAGGAAAATAGGCTGGAAATTAGGACATACAAACTTTATATATTTATTTTCTATACTTCAACTCCATAAATAAAAGGGTTTGGGCAAGACTAGTGAAATGTAAAGATTAATCCAAATCAATCCTCGCTTATGCAAATTTAAATGTGTTACTACACCAGTGTTTTCTGATGGCCAGGAAACAGATTCTGCAGGACAGCTTCCTTTTGGCGACTAGCAGGAAATAATAGAATATTTTTATTGCTGCTGTGTTAAAATCTGAGACACTCTTAAGAGGGGAGCCAGATAAGAATGATCTTTTTCCCTTCTTTCCAATGTCTTTATTTCTAACTTTACCATGATGTGACTGAAAACTCATTTCAATCACTTGTGAAAAAGATTACTAGGACTGCAATTACAAGCAGTTTCATACTGAACACAGATTTTTTTTTTTTTTTTGAAAATCAAAATTAGATCAGCTGCCTGGGGAAATTTTCCACTATGTTATTTGTAACAGATTCAAGTTCTTCCTGTTAGTGCCTTCCCTAGTAAGGAGCCTTATTATCCTTAGCCTGGAATGTGCACAGAAAGAAAGGCACTTATTACAGAAGATATCTGGTTGGTTCTCATTTTAAAAAGTGAATAGTTAAGTACTTTAAAAGTCTCAGTCTCTCAGGTTTGCAGCAGAGGTTGAACTGCTTTCTTACAGTGAGACATTATTGAACCCCATTTACTTTATGACCAGCAGTATGAAACAGACATCAGTCTTTTTTGCCATAGGGGCATGATGAGATGTAGTAAAGCATATAATGTGGAGGAAAGTAACACTCATTATTGTTAGAGAGCAGATTTGAGTTCGCTTGTACAGAACATAAATTCATTTTTAACATGCTCTTCTCCTCAGCCTTGCTGTGCTCTCCTTGTGCAGGAGATTACATAAGCATGCAGTGCTTATATGAGGTGTTTCAGCCTTCCTGACAAAGAGATAAAGCCTTTTTTCAAATAGAATCAGAATGGTTTGGGTCGGAAGGGATCCTAAAACTCACATAACAGTACCTCTCTTCCCCCTCCAAACCAGGCATTTTGCTCATATAGCCCTGAGCTCCTCCTTAGCTGGGCTTAGGAAGCAATCAGATGCTGCCATACTGTCCTAGTACTGGCACACAAGGACTCAGATTGTTTTGTATAACTCAAACCTTTTTCTTCTCCTGCTGACTTGGTTCATCCAAATTTTAATCTCCTAATCCTCAAACTCCTGACAGACCAGATCCAGATAGATATTTACCTGTTCCATGCCATCCTGATCTCCTTGGGCCTTTCCCACAGCAACCACCCAGGCAGCTCCCTCAGCTCAGCTTGGAAAGTACTCACATCATGTCTTCTCCAAGCCCTGTTCTGTCTTCAGCTGAGGAAGGAGCTTGCCTTAGAAAATCCTTACTGCATTGCCTGTCAGGGCTTGCACTCTTTGAGCTGCCTTTCAGGAAAAAACAGCCTTCCTCAGTGGGTGTTATTGTCCTCTTCCAGGACACATGGCCACAAGCTTCCTTCACTACTCTGAGAATCATCTCAGTAAGGAAATTTAAACGTATATTAATCAAAAGCTGGGTTTGGAGCAGATTTTAATTCAGTTCAATACACATTGCAGTTTTAGGAAACCTTGCAGAAACCTTGCAGTGAGGTTCATGTCTTCTAGTTAAGGAATTTGAAAGTTTGATGGATGGTTTGGATTAGGACAAAGCTCCTAGCCCTGTGCTTCTTTGACAGTCACTGAGAGAAGCAGGCAACTCTTGATGGTGAGTCACTGCATGTGAAGAGAGGAGCCTAAAACAGGTCTCAAAATCTCCTTTTCTCCATTCACAATCTAAGGCACCAAAGATGACTGGTAAGGATCTTGCAGAATAGTTTGGGAATATCCTTAGTTCATTGAGACGAGTCCTCTGTGGTTTTCCTGTGTCATCACAGAAAGCAGATGTGGGGTGGTCAAGTTAAGAGTAGATGTGAGTGCAGCCATACCTGGTAGGTTGAATGCTCCCAGCCTGGCTGTAGTGCCAGGGGACAGGATGGCATCCCTAGCCAAGTGTGGCTAGCCAAGGAAGGCTGAGTGGTGAGCCTGTGTCAGGCCTCGGCAGAGCCCAGCTCTGCACAGACACTTGGAGACATGAGCTGTGGCCCCTTCCTTTAGGCTCTACACCTCTGTGGAAATCAGATATTTCAATACAAAATTTTGTCCTAGTTGAGGATCTGTCCAGAAATGTACTTCTAGGCATGAATGTAAAGAGAAGCAACACCACCTCTTATCAATCTATTGGTATCCCCTGTTAATAGCTGCAGTGTTCATTAGTGTCCCTCAAACTGCCATCAGCAGCAAATCTGTGCACATTGCATTTTTCACCTGCCTTAGTGAGGGACAGCACTGGTAGTTTTCCACTTGCAGAGAGGAAACCAGACCCTAGAAAAAAAGAAAAAATCACACTTGAAATTTTCACAGGCTTGTCCACTCTTACTGTAGACTAAAATGAGGATATGTTAAAAAATTGTCATTTCTAAATTGCCACTCCATCCAGAATACTCATATACAAAATCCTAGCATTTGTAATGGTCTGATTTCTGCATTTTCCTATTTTGACTCATAAATGTCTGTGCTATAAAAAAATGGTGGTATGTACTTAACAGTAGACATAGTTTCAGTCTTTGGATCTGTATTAATCCTTTGAGTTTCTCTCTCACGGTTTATTATGTCATCCAGATTTCACTCTGAACCATCTACTCTTTTCCATATGTTCTTAGCAGGAAATGTGCATGAATTTAGAAACACAGCAAGACATATGATATTCAATAATAAGAACATTTCGAAGACACACAAAAGAAAAAATCCAAATGAAAGTTGTCTCTGGCTTCCACCCTCATTCAGTCAAATAAGATATCCAATATTCCTTAATTTGAAGCTTTTAGTTACAGTGAAATATGTTTTGCTTTTCCTTTATTTAGCTGAGACTTTACTGTGGATATAGACTTAGAGACTGTTGTTTTATGTTTACTCATATTTAAGTTTTGTAATAATATCTAATATCTAGAATCATAGGAGGTTTTTCTTAATTCTTATGCAGACAAAAGTAAACAGTGCTTTAAAAGACAAGACTTTGTATTTGGAAATTCAGTGAATATCGGGCTATATGAAATACTACAGCTTGGTTTATGAATTACATTGCAGATGCTATATATATATATACACATCAAATAACATGATGTAACTGCCTGAAAAACTAAATGTTATACACATGCCATATCAAAAAGAAAACTGCAGATGATGTACAGGTAATTGTATGAACTCAGAAAAATTATTAACACATACATTTTCCCCATTAAGAGTGAACTAAATAAACTGCCATGGACTTTGAGCGTTCCTCTCTTGTGACCCTGTATCTAGAAAGGTCATAGAAGAGTAAGAAAACAAAAGTTTGCTACTGCAGGAAAAGCAAGGAAAACAAGGTCTCCAGAGCACTATGGGTTCATGAAGCAGGGGTGAAGACAATGGAGAGGGGAAAGGAAAAAGCAGGACAGATCATGGAAGTTATACAAGCCAGAACTGCACACTGGGTCAACCAGGGATGATGCTCTGTAGGTCTGTTTAGTCCCATAAAGCTTGGTTAAAAACTGTTTATTTGAACTCCATAAGAAAAAAAAAAAAATGCTACAGGAAATTACTGGGTTTTCTAGGGGAAAACACTGGGGTTTTTTCTATTCTGTTTTGTTTATTTACTTGTATGCAATGTTTTATTTTATACCCTTCTTCAGTGTGACCTCTGTGTAGTATTATCCCTCCAGAAGTATCAGTCCAGGGACGTAGTGCTAGCAATGTGTTTCTGACTTTGCTGGGTGGTGGTGGGTCTCCAGGCAGGCAAAAAATGCCCACTGAATGGGGCAATCTGCTCCAGGGTGTCTGCAGAATTCAGAGTCTGAAGGGTACAGGGAGTCGGGGGCAGGAAAAGGGAATGGATTTTCTGCATTCTCTCCTCTAATCCAAAGAAATAAGTTGGAATTGGTTTTTGCTGCATCATTTAAGGATTTACCATGGGCATTAATGGTGCTACAGCCCTTCAGCTAGTAGGGCCTGATGTTAGCCTGGATGTTGTCAGCAGTGTTGGGCTGCACATTCCATTTCCACTTCAGTCCTAGCCCTGCCTGACATGCTGTCACCAATATGAGATCCACAGGTCAGCCTCCCCACAGGATAGAAAACAGCAAAGGGTGAACACCTCTAGAGTCTGCTAAGAACACTGGAGGCAAAACTTAACTATTCAGACTGGAGAAAGTAAAATTTAAAGTTATTTACAGAAAAATACTGTAATTAATTAATAATTCACAGAATTATTTAGGTAATTCGTAATTAAGGTTAAAATTTTTCACAGAAGGGGTAAAGGTATTGTTTAAGACCATACACAGACACTATTTGTGATTGGGATCAGCAGTTCCCAGACTGTCTTCTGCAGACAGTCTTTTGTGGGGCATGAATCAGCAGCAGGCAGCACACTGGCTGTACCCTGTCACCGTTATAATGCCGCAATCTCATGAGCCGTGTTCTGGGTGCTCTGCCAGAGATTTCAAAAAGGTTTTCTGTCACTTTTCTTTCCTGATTTGAAGTGGGTTTAAGACTCAGAAGGATGAGTCTCTGTCAGCAGCAAATCAGAACCATATTCACTATTCCAAATTTTTTTTCCCCCTCTTATTAAATAAGTGTTATAATCCAGAGAAGATGGATTTCAAGTACATGCCTGTACAAAAACACAATGTGAGCTGAAGCTCCTGATCGGTAAAGTCCTTTGGACTGTGGTATGTAGAAAATTCAATTTTTTTCGGTGGATATTTTTAGTATTGTAACTGTGTAGTCTATGTGTACCAGATCTGTAATTTCAAGCTAGCCATAGGCAAACATGGCAAGTCAGTACAAGTATAAATCACTGGCTGTGACAGGTGCGGGCCACTGTAACAAATCTTCTAAAAATTAAATAGTCATATATACATGCCTTTCACTAAGCAGGGTCTCATTCTTATTAAAAAAGGTGACCATAGAAATCAATTGTGAGTTAATTTGGTATTTTTGAATGAAAGACATATGTGAAGCCAGCAACATCCTTGGCAAATTCACCAAAACCACATTTTTTTAATTGTTATTAAAAGAACAAAAGGTTTGCATCTCAGGGATGCAACCTCCATTGTTAAACTTGTTAGTTTGTTTGGCATTTTTTCTTTTCCTTTGCACACAGAGAATTTAAAGTTCAACTGTTGCTCCACATATGTCCTGGCAAGGCTGCTGAGAAGCAAACACCCCCAAGTTCGGCCAGTGCTCCATTCCTCCGTTCCTCAGGGAGTTCTTGTTTCATGTGTTTTTCATTTTAAGTTCTGCCTCCTCGAATGCTATTTCCTCTCTTTCGGTTTTCACCAAGGTCAAAGAAATCTTTAGCAAATAAAAAATGTGAAGATCCAGTCATCTACTGGAATGGTGCCCATCCAGTGTCTAAATAATAAGTTAATAGGTTCATGGAGCAGTCCTCCCTACGCTAAGTGTAGCACAGCTGAAACCTTCATCTGAGCATTTCTTCACAGCTAAATAGAGTACTTCTCAAATAGAGGGCTCTTTTGTCTTGGTTATGAACTGCAGAGAAATCAGTTTAGCAGAAATTACAGTGCAGCAGAAATTACAGTTCTAGTAAACAAGACTATCCCAAGCTTATGAAGAACATGACAGGGCACAGACCTTTCCCACTGGCCCTCGCCCATCTAAGGGCCAGAGCTGCAGAGGTCCCTACATGGAGAAAAAATGATGGTAAGTTGGAAAGCCCAGCTTCTGAAAATATGTCTCATCTTTTGATAATACTACATGATTAAGATTCTATAGAACATATCCAGCATGTTTTGGGGTATATCTTGGCAAAATTACCTATAAAAAGAGAAAAATGTGATTTAATAACACTTGCTAACTGCTGCCAGATGCACTGCTGAAGCTATCTGAAAGTGAAGAGTCACTGCCTGACTGGATTTGTTACAGGAGATACAATATTCATGGGGATCATTTGCTTCTGCAGAGACAACAACATATTTGGAGGTTGAGCTAGTCAAGCAATTAACAGCTACTGATATTTCTTAAAAGTCTGGGCTTACTTTTCATCAAAAGTAGGATTCACGCTCATGCTAGTCTGTGGGAGACTCTACCAAGCTGAGTGTCTGAGCTGTGCGTGAGCTGTAAAGGAAATCAGACCCAGAAGAGCTCTCCTGGGCTGCTGTCTCTATCTCCTCCAACCACCTTGCTGTACCAGCTTCCCCAGACTAATAAGGTTTTGTCTTAAGAGCTTTTTCAGGTTTACGGATGGATGTTCCAGAAACACAGAACTCTTCAGTTAGAAACCTTCCTGCTTCCATTTGAAGTAATCTGTGTCACAAAATGGCACCCACGTTGGTCTTTGCTGCAGGCTCCCCACATGATACATCTGATCATATTTATGTTCTCCATGGGCACATCACATATTGTGTCATCTGGTAATCAAATGGTCCATTCCTAAGTCTTTTTTCATAGCTTCCTGCTTGGGGAAAAACTATGAGTCCTAAAGTGCCTGACCTCACCTTTTGGGTTATTTAAATTCATCCTATTTCTATTATTTCAGTTCTGAAACTTATCCAATTCTTCCTGTACACTACACTCCTCCACATTCACACTACATATTGCATTATCAGAAAATTTCATGAGCACAGTACTACTTTTTCTGCCAAAGTTGTTAAAAATGTTAAATAGGATCAGTCCCTAGACACATTTTGGAAGAACTCCACTGGTAACTTCCTTTCAGTTTGGTATTTTTCCTTTCAGCATGATCTTTCATTTTTTTCCACCTCACAATTCTTCTGCTAATCCAAATTTTCTCCAGCTTAATGAGCAATTTCCTATGCAGCACTGAGTCAAACGTTTTCCTGGTAACTGAGTTGTATCTCATTCTCTTAAAAATGAAAATAATTTTTCAGGTTATTCAGACATGATCTACTTTTGTATTTTCATTTCCATTTTCGTGTTCTTATTTGCTTATATCCAACATGTATTTTGAAATTTCACATATTCTTGAAGCCAGACCTGTGATTGACAAGACTTCTTTTTTTGGTTAAATTAGATCCAACGCTTGCTTTTTCAAGGAAGAGCTTTCATCTCCAATAAACAAATTCAAAATCTTTCTTAGCAGACTTGCAGTTGAAGAAACTGAAGTTCTTTTTTCCAGGATGTGTCTCTGCTGCAAGCTGACTCAGTTACATTAATCTCTTCAGATTTTGGCGTCCACTTCAGATGTGGTTAATTCCATTTCCATTCACATATTCCCATTAGCAACACAGCCTTGTTTAACATCATCATCATCCCTGTTGAAATCTGAGCCAAAATATTCATCTTGGGGCCATATCTGTATTATCCTCAACTTCACCATCTTCATTGAGCAGTGCTTATAAATCATCTTTTTGTTTGTGTGGCTAAAAAAATCTGTATTTGGATTAGCTGTGTGTTTGAAAAATTCGACCAAGTTTGTCTTTTGGCAATTCTTATTTAATCCATACACCTCCTGACCTCTAAGACTTAATCCTGTTAGGTGAACATTACTCTCTTTTTCCATTCTAGGTAGGATGTCTGCTTGTTCTGAATAGGTTATTTCTGAGCTGGATAATTATCCAACTAAGTCTAGATCCCTTCCCTTGATTTCAGTTGAGGCCCCAGAGAAAAGCTGCACCTTTGTTGTTCAGAAATTCCAGCTCACTATACCACTCAAGTTCATGGGTTTCCCAGTTCAGTGAACTGCATGTTTGAAACTGAAAATGGTAATTTCATTTTCAGCTAGAACTACCTGGTTTTACCTGGTTTAAAATAGTCAGGTCAAGATGTCTAGATCTGGTACAACCAGTTCTTTTCCAGTGTCCAAAGATGTAATCCAAACTGCATCTAATTGAATTATCTGTATCTAGTTTAAAATTTACTTGTTTAAAAGACTGTCAGCTATCTCAAATATTAAAGGCAGAAGCCAAATTTCTGGTAGCACTTCCAACTGGACTGGAAATGCAGAGATTTCTACCCAGAATCTAAGTTCGTATAAATCTGTGTTGCTCTGAGGAAGCTAGTTGAGCTGCAAAAATTTAAGTTTTTTAAGTTAAGTGACACCGTCTTTGTCATGACAAACCAGATCAGACACATGACAAGCGCAGCACACTTTGGTTTAAAGAGCTGCCTCATTCTCTGCGAGCTTTCACAACCCAGAAGGACTTTTTATGGCACCATTTATAAGCCTTATCCCCTACAGCATCAAATAAGGACACTCCTATCACTCCTGCTGCCATTGAAAAAGCATCTCATGTAATTTATTGTCTTTCATTTGCTTGCAAAAGAAGCAAGGAAGTTTCATTAAGTAGGTGGGAGAAGCTCAAGGCCCTTTTCACACTCACATGTTTTCTCTTTGTTGCTGTTTGTACAGGTGCAGTGAAAAAGACTCAGAGGGCGTATTCATAAAGACAGGGCTTGAGAAATGCCACTTTAAATTGTTTGAAATCAAAGGTTTTGGTAGCTCATAAACAGGGAGCTGTTTTTTTCCCTAGGACTGCAAATCTAAATATAAGGAGCTACCTTCATGCACAAATACATTTGACATACACATATAACTACCATTAACATAGTCTGCCCTTCTGGATTGTGGGAACAGGCCCTTTTCATGTATGCTTGCTGAGAATTTCAATACCCCCCCAAAAAAAAAGAAAAAAAAAAGAAAAAAATAGGAAAAGAAAAGAAAAAAAAAAAAGGAGAGATTCTCACAATCAACCAGCTCATTTTGTATGTTGAAATAAAAGTATCCAATGAGGATGTCAGGAAGCCTGTACTCCATCCAGACTGACCAATTTAATGCGTGCTGTAAGCATACTTCCAGACTAGCATCTGGAAATCTTAAATGAACAGAGATAGACATAGACACCCTTACACTCTGGGAAATAATTAAAGTTGGAATAAGAGCACGTTTGTGGACCAGATCATCAGCTGGTATAAATCAGCACAGCTCCAGTCATTCCAAAAAAGTAATGCCAGTTTATGTTAAAGTGCTAGCTGGCTCCTGTAGCTTTCCTTTGTGATTAATTTCAGTGCAATCATTTGCTGGAACATGCTTTTGGACCAAGCTTCCTGAAGCATTACTTTTACAAATCTCTTGTGTGCTCTTGGACCGCTGCCTGTAGCACACCCTTCAGTATTAGGTCTGCTTTTCTCCAAACAGAAAGCTCAAGGTTTGGGATTTTTTTTTTTTTAATGATATCTTAAAAATAAGATGAAACCCAATTTTTTGCCAAGCAGTTACTTTATACTTATCACTTTTGGAACTTCTATAAATCAACGGCATGTGACTTTTCATTCTTTGCCACACTTCAATTCCTAGGACAATTAATGTATTTTCCATTCCTTGTGTACCACAGAACCCCACTGCATTTAAGAGTGGAAATCCATCCCCATGGTAGTCCAGAAGCACCCTCAGGCTGCTGTGAGGTGCCTCCAGTTGCCAATGCAGTTCTGCCCTGGCTGGCACCATCTCACACCAGGCCCTGTAAGGGCCTGGCACTCAAGGAGCCACCACAGCACAGGTCAGCACAGCCAGGGCTCCTACACCCTCCTTTTTGCAAACTGCTCTAGGAGGTCCCCAGAGCTGGAATCTTTTGCCATGGGAGGGTGTACAGGTGGCCCTGTCAGCTTTCCACTGATGTGTCAGACCTGCCAGATTTCCCTGCCGGAACGCAATAGTGTGATGAGCACTCTCCTGCTTGGACCTCAGGCACCGCACCTGGCCTCCTGTGTGCCTTGGAAAAGCCTGGGTCACCCAGCTTGGGGCACCAAAAGGGAGAAGCCACAGCACTGTCTCGTGGCTGGAGGAGTGCCACCATGAGAGGCCGTGCCCTCCAAGCCCCCTCGCTGGAGCACAGAGTTCCACCTTGCAGCCTCATGCCCAAGCAGTCTGCAGTGAAGCGCAGTCAGGTCTGCTCTCATGGCAAACAATCCCTGAGAAACCAGCCTAAGAGCATGCCGCATAGATATCATTCAGCTCCCCAGCCATGGCTGGCACATTTTCTTTTCTATGTATTTACCACAGAGAAATAAAAAGGGGCAAAATACCTGAAATATTGCATGTTCATTCATACATTTCAGTTAAGCAGTCTTCGAAAAAACACAGACACTTGTGAGTTAGCTCATCACAGTCTCTGTTCCCTTTACCTTCTCCCCAGCTCTCTCATCTCTTCCTCCAGGCCTGTCAGAACCTAGAAGCACATGAAGAAATGCAGGGAACTTATGTGTACAAGGTCATGGGTTTTTTAAAGGCCATGGTAACTCTTAAAATATTCTACAACAGCATCTCTCTCAAAATGTGGGAAGCATTGCTCCTGCAGGAAGGAAGGTTCACAATAGTGTCCAGGATGATGGCAGCAGTTCAGTTGTCCTTGGTCACCCACAGACAGCTCATATTCCTCATTAGAAGGGCTAAGTACAAGGCTGTACAGTCTACAAGTGTTCAAAGACACAAAGGACTTGCTAAAAGCCCTTAAGTGTTGACAGAGACTAATTTCCTTCAGGGCACAGGACTAGATGCAGATATGTGCAGTCTTCTGATCATGAGAAACTGAGCTGATGCAATATTAGGAATGATGCCTCAAGAAATGAGCCAAAAGCGTACTTCCCCACACAACACCTACCAGAAGCACAAGATTTGATTTTCAGCTCTCAGAAAGACAAGGAAGATTGCTCCTTCAGTGTTATCCATGTTCCTCCATGACAGCAACTTGTAGAATTACTTTTTCTGGGTGCTTTGGGTTTGTGTTTCAAGGTCCTGATTTGCAGAAGTATTAAGTATTCATATGAAAATCTCCATCTGGAATATCCCAAATTTGACTAGATATGACCCTGAAAGACCTGATCTGATTTCAGAGTTGGGTATAACTTCAAAATTGGCCCTGCTTTAAGTAGGGGGGTGGATCAGATGGTGCCTTCTAACCAGAACTATTCTCAGACTTCATCTGCCACTGCAGTCACTCGTAGCTCTGCCTTGAACAGACGGGCTCTAAAAAATCAGAGAATTTCTGCTCAGCACCCAAAATTATTTGGAACTTTTGAAAATATTGCATGTAAACACTGCATCTATAAAATGGAGCAAATAACACCAGCGCAATTCATAAACAAGGATTAAGGATTGCTTTCGAATCTCTCAGCTATTATTTTGCAAGCCTTAGAAAAGACTCTGAGGAAATCAGAAATTTACTGCTGAGACCACAGCTGGGGTAATGTAAAGAGACAGCTCTTCATGGAACCACGATTCTTAAGCACAAGACTGAAAACTCATTTGTTAAGCCCTGTCTGTTCAGAGTTGTTTCTCGGAAGAATGGCTTCTATGCAGCAGGTAGTATGTCTCCATGGAATTGAAAACTGTAGCAGGCTTTCATTTTTTATTTTGTGCCCAATAGCATTTATCTTTTGAAAATTAAGTTTCAACAGGCCATTCCAATCGACTAGATACAATTTTACATCAACATTGAAACAGCTTTTTTTTTTTTTTTTCCTGTTAAACTTCCCAGTGTGAAAATGGAGGTCTGGGCGCTTACAATTACAGCAGAGACCTCGAATTCGAGTCAGAGTCAGTGACTAGTGTTAACTGGGTACTATGGAAGCAGAAGGAAACGCTCTGGAGTGTAGACACACGTATGTATCTAAGTGAAATCTACTTCACTCAGCAATTAATCAGATTAACAAGTCTACTGAAGTAACCGAGATATCATTTAAGACATTTCTCTTGGGTAACTACTACCAGTGATAGTAGAAACAAGCCTTCAAGACTAAAATTAGGAAGCATTCCTATTATGAGTTTTTCTTGAAGCTCAAAAATGAAAATGCTGTGAGAACAAGAGAATGGGAGCCTAATACAAACATCCCTCTTTGCCTTTCTCTCTCTCTGAAATGTCATGCTGAGAAGAAGCATTTTCTTTCTCCAGCACACAGAAATCTTTGTGCCTGACAGATAGAACAGGAGATAAAAAGGATACAAAGCATCCAGCTTTCTAATACTTACATGGGTTGATGATTTAAATTACGAAGTTCGAAGAATTTGGCACCTAGCAAACTTAAACCTTGCCCAGGCTTTTTTTTTTCCTCAATAAAAAGCTTAGAAAGAGTTGAAAAAAGAAATATTTTCCCTGTAACACAACAAATAAACAACATCTGTACTTTGGATAAGTTCAAAACGCTTTTGGAATGAAAGGTTTTTCCCTTCCAGCGTGCTTCTGTGGAGGAAAAGTCTCGCAGAGATTGAGCTGTCTGGTTTCATTGTAAGGTTGCTGGCAGACACCAGTGGCAGGATTGACATTGTATTAATCTCCACACCCATGGGCCCTCCGACCCCACTCCACCATGAGACATACTGGCAATGGATCTGAGGAATATTGGCATTATTTTAGTCCTGAAGACATGAAGGCAGGGTCTCGCCTAAACTGCAGGTGAAATGAAACATTTCACTGTGCTAATAAAACACACATTTCTCTGGCATTCAGACTGTCTGGGAGATAACTATTCAATGTATTGCAAACTCTGTCGCTAATACCTGAATTTAACAAATATGACTACAGAAAAGACAGACTTTCTGAGGTATTTTGGTTTTTTAATATTCACAATACTAATAATATGTCAATCATAGAGATATATTATCAGATATTAATTCCTTGAACAGGGGCCTCAATCTTATTTACGCATAATCCATAAGTGAAAATAGCATCAATCCAAGAGTGTTGTGGTATGCAGACCCAATTGATGCTGTGCCCACAGGGAGCCATGCTCCACATGAACTTTATTGGGCTTCCAGGGTGAAGAGAGATCAGTGCATCCCAGTTACATCACCTGACACTTTTTAGCAACTGGTCCTTCCTGGTGCTTTATTTCAGCTGACTAAATTGCACTGCAGCAGCTTGCAGAAATTTGGAGGCCTAGCATGATCAGTTCCGTGCTAATTCTTTAAGCCTGTGTCGGTTTGCATGCTGAAAAGTTAAATACTCACCTCACCATGATCACAATCTAATTGATTAGTTCCTGTCTTGCTTGATTAGATTGCCATTTCCACACAAAATCAGACATAACAGCTAAGAAGATGGGAGCCATCAAATGACTTTTAACCAGCATCAGTTCCTTTGGTTATCAACTTTGACTACAAAAGCAGTGACAGTCAAAGCAGTAAGACTCTGTATTGGTCTTCTTTATGAACAGGGAGAGCTTCTGAATTTGGCATCATCTCACTATAAACACTTGAATTAGAGATTGGATACCCGAAGTCCAAAGAAATATTGTTTGCAAATAATAAGCAACAGCAAAGGCAAAACTTTGAGCTCAGTCTATATATAGTTCACCAATCCAGGTGGATTTTAAACCAATATTTGGCCTTGACATATATTCCCACAGAGTGATTGTGCAAGTATTACAGATTTTAACAATGTTTATATAAACAACATAAAATGCAGGATAAAGAACTTGATAATTACATATCACTTTTAAAGATACAAGTGAACTGTTTAAGTATTTCAAATCAAACTCATAATGGATTACAGCTTTATATGTAGTCAAAACAGATTTGTGGAATATGGGGGTTTTATGGTTTCTAGATCTATTTTTAAATATTTTTAAAAATAAAGCATCCCATCATTAGTTCTTTCAATTACTGCATCACATAGTGTTTTTTACAGGCTCTAATTATATCCTAGATCAAAATTCAAAACACCTGCTCTTGTGGATCACACTAATTTCAGCCTTGAGTATTTTCATACAAAGAGCTATAATCAGAGAGAGCCAGATGATTTCCTATTCTCTGTACCCCTCCTTCTCAGCAGTGTACAACTAGAGATCTCTATTTCCTTCTTATTTTTTGTGCTATGATTATTACATCTTTTATTTAAAGATTACTTTTTATTGCTTAAAGATGTAGTATTTTTACTGTGATTTAAATCAGATGAAGCATTTAATTCAGATATTAGTTTTTAAAATAACAGTAATTTTTATTTTAAATAGCAGATGAATAGTGCAGCTTTCTTCTGTTAGTTCCCCTTTTCATTTCTATGTAGCTAATATAAATACTTTGTTCCTGGCTTTTAAGAAAATTGGTCTTTAAAAACCCTATAATTTGAGTTCAGGGATTTAAATGGGAATATATATTTACTTGAGAGATAGTTTTTGATGTGCTCAGTTTGCTGTCGTTATTCATGCACTTCTCTACACTTTAGTGTGTGATCCAAAGCCCATGGAGCCAATGGGATGACGCACAGGTTTCTCTGGACTGTGGGTCAAGCTCTAAATACTGTATGAAGAAAAGGAATGGTTGAAATGTCCATTCTATCACAGTAAAATAGGGATATCTTTAAAAGTACTTATTCTTTGATGAGCATGAGATGAGAGCCAACCCTTTGCCCAGCTACACTGGTTTAAAGCAAATAGGACAACACTATAGACCTCAACAGAGCAACAAAGAGCCAGGGTAGGACACTGAATCAGGTGCACCACAGCCCTCCAGAGCAACTCAGTTATGCTGAATTTTATGCAATGATCTATTTTCAAAAAACACTGCCTGCTGAAGCTGTGGGGGTGGCCAGCAGTTCTGCACCAGGGCTGCTTATTTTTCTCCCCTCCATGCTGTGCTGGAGCTTGTCTCTTTGCTCTGATGCAGTGGGCAGGTTTCTGAAGGCCCATGAAAAGGCACCTGGCTCTTGCTCCAGAGTATATTAATGCAATGAAAATAGATATAATGGCATGAGACTTACAGCAATCTTTTCAGAAATTTGTTAAATTTATACTCTATGCTCCTCACTGTGATTAATTAGCTGTGAAAGTATTCATTGGTATTTTTTCTCCCTTTTCCATGCCATGCATTAGAGAGGTAGGGAAGGTAAGCTCTTTGTGGAAAAATTCAAGCCTTCCACATGATAAAACGCCATATGCCACTTGCATGCACCAAACCCCTCCAGTTCCCCCCAAACACTCAAGGAAATGTGTCCCCGAGTGTTGTACAGTGAGCTTTGGATCACTTGCAGACAGCTGTTGTGTTTTAAGATAAATAGTAACATGGGTCAGAGATATCTCCTAGAATCTCACAGTCAGCAGTAGCTCTGATTAACCAGAAGGCCTTTGCTCCATTCTGTGTTTTCCAGTAGCACTTTCAGCTCTGTTCCCATGCACATAGCAGGCTCAGCTCTGAGACTGCTGTGGGAGAAGAACACCTTCCTGAATGGGCAAGAGGTGTGCAAGGTTATGGGGAGGAACAGCTCTGTGACACTGGCCCCACACTCCCCTGACTCAGGGAGTCCCTCACCAGCTCACAGCACTGTGCCCCAGTTAACAAACTGGTCTTATGAAGGGTAAGTTTGGCTCAAGGACCAGATTTGGTTTCTGTTTGCCAGAGTTTCCAGTCTTGCCGGTATCTCAGGACAATTGAAGCTGGCTGGTACCTCCTGCCAGCCAGCAGCAGAGCAGAGCCCAGCAGCCACCAGCACAGAGAAACCCAGAAGGAGAAAAGTAATTATCAGTACCACTTTGAACAAAACAAGTAATGCAAATTTTTACATAGAACCCAAGGCTTTGTTTCACAAAGTCTCACCTCTGTGCGTGATAGATACATGAAACTTGATGTCTGCCTGCAGGAGCTGAAAGGCTGAGTCAACCGTGCTGAGATTGAAGCCAGTGGTTCCAGAGAGTCTAGGTGTATCAAATGTGGTGCTTACATGACTAAACTACTTCAACAGCTTTATTTAGCTGTGGCTACTGCCATCAAAAAAACCCATATGTTGCAAATCTATTCATTATGCATTTGTGGTGGGTTGACCATGGCTGGAAGGCAAGTGCCCACTAAAAGTCACTCTATCATTTCCCTCAGATGGATAGGGAAGACAAAATAGAACAAAAGGCTCATAGGTCAAAATAATGACAGGGAGAGATTGCTGCCCAGTTACCATCGCAGGCAAAACAGGCTTGACTTGGGAAAATTAGTTTAATTTATTAGCAATCTAATCAGAGTAGGGTAATGAGAAATAAATACTTAATAATAATCTTTTTATATATAAGTTAATGAACCTTAAAACACCTTCCCCTCACCCCTCCCTTCTTTCCAGGCTCAGCTTCACTCCCAAATTCTCTCCCTTTTCCTCCTCAGTGGCTCAGGGAGATGGGGAATGGGATCTGTGGTCAGTTCATCACAGGCTGTCTCTGTTGCCCCTTTCTCCCTAGGCAAGAACTATTCACCCTCTCTCCCTGCTCCAGCCTGGGTCCCTCCCATGGGAGAAAATCCTCCATGAACTTCTTCAACGTGAGTCCTTCCCCATGGGCTTCAGTTCTTCAGGAACTACTAGAAGCTTCTCACAGAAGCCACCTCTCTACAAAAACCTGTCCATGCAAACCCAATACGAGTTTATGCTTCTTTTGATAGGATAGTCTTCTTAAAAACAAGACAAAACTGCTTTAATGTTTTAGCTACACAGCTTAAAAAACACCAATTTTTTTCACAGTAGAAATTAAAATGAAACTGATGTTTATAATTTGGAATTTACTGCCACAAGGAAAGGTCTGTCTACCAACTAGTAACTGGAAGCATTAGTAAATTAAAAAGATAACACAGAGGATATTAAACGAAATAAATAAAATAAATAAATCAAAGCTGTGCACAAGTAGTAAGTGTCTTCTGTCTGGCAGGAGTCCTTAGAGAGCAATACTGTGGCATTTTCCAGAATTAAATTGCATTATTATAAGAACTTTAAATTAAGCTCCTAGCCGTGACCTTTAAACACGGTGATTGCCATTATGCCTGCTGAGGAGGCTGTGGAGGGTTTGGAAATCCTGTGCAAGATTGATGGGTTATAATACGTAATCAAGTATAGCTCCATTTAGCACAGCTGTTGAACAGAGGGTCTAACACCAGGTTATCACAGGGAGTGCCCTGTCTTTTCTTCCAGACAAATCAGTGTTAGCAGTGGGAGGCAGGCTTGTTAGTGCAATGCAAAACAACACAGTGTCTTCCTGATGAAAGGAGGTGAGGACTTTAACAGACATGCTCCTCCTTTAGAGAGTGACCAAGAATAAAAATTTTCCCCCAGCACTTTTTTGGAACCACATGACAAAAAAAGCAACTGATGTGCAGCTCTGGTCTCTAAGTACAATCCAGAAGAAAAGCAATCTAGAACACAGTAAAACATAATAAGCCAAATATGCTGTGGAAGTATGTTCACTTAGGTGAGATAAGACCTCATGCAATGTATACTTAGAATAAAAATACTAAAATTTTTTAAAAAAGTCAGTAAATTTTTTAAACAAAGGCACAGAAGTAAAAAAGGAAGTTTTCTTGTTCTCCATTACATTTGATTCTCAAGTGTACCTACTGACATTTACACACCTATCCTATGTCTTTGAGCTGCTTTTATCACCAACAGGAAATTAAACTCCAAACACACACCTTCCTTCACTCCTTCTGGTAAGGGCAGGACAAAAAAGCAGACATCATGGGTTGAGATAGCAATTTACTAAAAACACAAAGCAATGGAGTAAGGCACACACAATAACAGCCATAATAATAGCAAAAGTAAACAAAAAGAGAAGGTGTTTTAACCACAAAAGGATGCTCACCACTGGGCACAAAGCCAGGAGAGCAGTCACTCCCTGTAGGTCATGTCCATGTGCTCCCAGACAAAGACAATATGGTGACCATTCCCATGTGTTGTCCACATGGTCTTTGGGATACAAAGGCAGGAAGGCAGGGGAGCTCCTGCAGATAATCTTTCCTGCCCCCCAGCCTGAAAACAACAAAAAACCACAGAATCACAGAATCACAGAAGTTCAAGGCTGGAAGAGACCTATAAGATCATCAAGTCCAACCCATGTTCTAACAATTCAACTAGATCATGGCAGCAAGTGCCACATCCAGTCTTTTTTTGAATTCTTCGAGGGATGATGACTCCACCACCTCACTGGGTAGATGATTCCAGTATCTGACCACTCTTTCCGTAAAAAACTTCCTTCTTAATTCTAACTTGCATCTCGCTTGACGCAGCTTGAAACTGTGTCCTCTTGTTCTATCCGTTGTCGCCCAGAGAAAGAGGCCGACCCCCAGCTCACCACAGCCACCCTTCAGGAAGTTGTAGAGAGCGATGAGGTCGCCCCTGAGTCTCCTTTTCTCCAGGCTGAACAACCCCAGCTCCCTCAGTCGCTCTTCATATGGCTTGTACTCCAAGCCCCTTACCAACCTCATTGCCCTCCTCTGGGCACGCTCAAGCAACTCAACGTCCCTCCTAAAGTGAGGGGCCCAGAACTGGACGCAATACTCCAGGTGAGGCCTCACCAGTGCCGAGTACAGGGGAAGAATGACCTCTCTGTTCCTGCTGGCCACACCATTCCTGATACTGGCCAGGATGTCATTGGCCCTCTTGGCTACCTGGGCACACTGCTGGCTCATATTCAATAGACTGTCAACCAGCACCCCCAGGTCCCTTTCCACCTGAGCACTGTCCAGCCACACCGTCCCCAGCTTATATCGGTACAGGGGGTTATTGTGGCCGAAGTGCAGTACTCGGCACTTGGACTTATTGAAGTTCATCCCGTTTGATTCTGCCCATGCATCCAACCGTTCCAAATCTCTCTGCAGAGCCCTCTGTCCCTCTAACAGATCTACACACGTTCCCAATTTAGTGTCATCAGCAAATTTACTAATAAAAGACTCTAAGCCCTCATCCATGTCGTCAATAAAAATATTGAACAGAACTGGCCCCAACACAGACCCCTGAGGGACACCACTGGTGACTGGTTGCCAGCTGGATGCAACACCATTCACCACCACTCTCTGAGCCCGGCCTCCAGCCAGTTCTGAACCCAGCAAAGGGAATTCCTGTCCAGACCACTGCCTGCGAGTTTGTCTAGGAGTAAGCTATGGGAGACAGTGTCAAAGGCCTTACTGAAATCCAAGTAAACAACATCTACAGCCTTCCCTGCATCCACTAGCCGGGTTACCTGGTCATAAAAGGTGACCAGGTTAGTCAGACATGATCTACCCCTCCTAAATCCATGCTGGCTGGGTCTGATACCCTGGCCATCTTGCAAATTTTGCATGATGGCGCATAATATAAACTGTTCCATTATTTTGCCAGGTATAGAGGTCAGGCTGACTGGTCTATAATTGCCAGGATCTTCCTTTGCACCTTTTTTGTGAATGGGTATCACATTGGCCAGCTTCCAGTCATCCGGAACCTCACCAGTGAGCCATGACTGTTGGTAAATGATGGAGAGTGGCTTTGCAAACTCATTTGCCAGCTCTCTCATTACCCTGGGGTGGATCCCATCTGGTCCCATAGATTTATGAGTATCCAAGCATTTCAGTAATTCTATGACAGCCTCCTCTGGATAATGTGGGGACCATTCTGCTCCCTGACGCCATCAACCAGCCCAGACGGGTGGGTGTCTTGAGGGCAAGTCATCTTCCCATTAAAAAACCATGACAAGCCAGCTCTCCAGAAGCTGGATTGTCCAAGCAGGGGTCTCTCAGCTGCTCTGCTGGTGCCTCTGGTGCACTTCTAACAAACTAGTCCTGTGGAGTCTCCCCATGGGGCTTTCCTATTGCTCTGCTCCTTTTGGCTCTGCTCAGCTGGGTTCAGCTTGGCTGCTTCCCTGGGTTGGGGTGGCTCCCACCACCATTCCATTCTCTGCCAGCAGCCCCCCACTGGCACCACCAGTTCAACACTATGGTCGATTTGCATTTTTGCCACTCTCCCATTCAGCACCATGGCCTGTAGCCATGCTCCAGAGGCAAATGGGAGGGGGGACAGGCAGGGTGGCAGAGGGATTGAGTCCTCAGGGGTGGATGTTGATACCTTCCCAAAGGGAGGCAAAATGGCCAAATACAGGTGGGGTTTTCGTCCTGAAACCTCATGCCCCTGTGATAATGTGAGTGGTATAGAATAACAGCCTGGTCATGTCTGCTCCACCCCTGTCTGCAACCACAACAGCCTTACATCTCACACATCTCCATATACCCATCCTATGCGTTACAGAATTCTCTTCAAGTGCCAAAAAAAAAATCATTTTGGATAAATAAGAAAAGGAAACACTTTGGAGAAATAAACAAGGCCCCAATGCACTGTATTGTTATGAGAAGCCAATTCTGTAAATGTGCTGTACAACCTATGCCAAAGGATGTTAGTTCTCTTCATAGAAACCAAAACTTTGGGTGAGTACAGGAAGCAGAGATCTGAGAAGGGCTGACTTGTCTCATTAAAGTCCCAACTATTCTAGTGGCCCAGACAGAAGAGACAGCATCCTCACTTGTCTGACTCCCCAAAGCAGGGCTAGAGTAAGTCAAAGCCCAAATAATCTGTTTTGTTCTATTCACACTGAAAGAAAGTTACATGGACTGTATGATCTCTTCTGGCATGCAGAGAGCATTTCTCTGGAATATCTGACTCTTCAGGGGTGCTGCCACTCGTGCTCTGCTGCGGAAACCACAGCTGTGGGTTCAGACCACAGTGTCATGCGTGAAGACTTCCCCCTGTCCAGCTCTGCCAGTGCCCCTGACCAGTCTCAGGCTCAGAATGACCCAGTCTTTGCTGTCAGGTTCACTCATCAAACACAAGTGCAACCTGAGCTCACAGGTTATTAAATACACCAAATCTCTTCTGATACCTCACCCAAACACATGTTGTGTCAAGGGCAGAAATTTGAGCAGACAAGTTGTGGTGTGGTGGCTGGTTTTGGTGTTTCTGTGACAGGTTTTCAACTGCGTTAACCAGGACAGCAGTGCTCTGCTGACAATATTGTGCATATTGTGTCGGTAATAATTATTGTACATTTTCTTATCAGTTCAATTTCTAACCAATCAAGTAAAGGTTGGCAAAGCATCATTTTCATATTTTAACATTATATTAGGCAAAAATTCCAAATTGTTCACTGAGTCTTTAGACTAAAAAAAGTATGTGCTCCAAATTCACATGGCCTACCATCCCACATAAACTCTCCTTCCTACTTATCCAAGCATCTTTGAAGGATGAAAACCAGACAGTAAAAAAACGTGGGATTTCTGTGAATCTGGGCTTCTGTGAAGATTACAGAAATAGGAAATAAAAATATTAATAAGTTAAGTTATACTTGTCACTGGTCACATGGACAAATGGGGATCTCAGGGTGGGTTAAGCAGAACATGCTTTTCCCAAACCCCTGCTGGCTAGGCCTGCACCCCTGGTTGTCATGTGTGTGACCCATGATGGCACTCAAGATGATCTGCTCCACAGTCTTCCCTGGCACTGGGGCTGACAGGCCTGTATTTCCCTGGATCCTCCTTCTGACCCTTCTTATTAATGGGCATCGTGTTTGCCAACTTGCAGCAACATGGGATGTCTCCCAGTGACCAGAATTGCTGGTGAGTGATTGAAAGTGGCCTGGTGAGCTCTTCTGTCAGCTCCCTCAGTACCCTTGGGTGAATCCAATCCAGCCCCATGGACTTGTGAGGGTCTAAGTTGCTTCGCAGATACCTGACCATTCCCTCTTGGATTACAGGAGCTCAGTTAAGTTCTAGCCAAGCTTTGTCCCTTCTAGTTTTCCCCCTGCATGACTTCACAGAATCCTTGTAGATCCCTGATCATCCTGCCCTTTTTTTCAGAGGTTATTAACTCTTTTTTTGCTCCCCGAGTTCCAGCCAAAACTCTCTGTTCAGCCAGACCAGTCTGATTCCCCACTGGCTCAAATTCTGACATAGAATATTTTGTCATCTGGTTTCTCACAGTTGAGGGAAAAATTAAGTTTTTCTTTTCTATAAGAATTCACTAGTAATAGTATTGGTAACAACATGTATAATAACCCTGTGCCAGTTTTGACTGCTGTCACTCTTTTCCTCTATGATCAGGCATCATCAGACAGAGGTCTTGTGGGCATCTATTCCTGACCATATGGGACAACTTTCAGGAAACCTAGATATACTTCTTTCTACCTATTCCACTGACCTCTCTTGGCCATAGAAGAATTAATTTGCTTTTGTAATGGTGTTCTGCTGGAAGAGCTCTGCACAGATTCTTCACTTCTCATTCCCTCATAGCCAACATTTTGTCACAGTATTTTTCTCCAGGCATTTTTTTTTAAATTTGCTTGCTTTAATATTATTTCAATAGAGATGTAAACTGACATATTAAACCTGAAGTCTGTTTAGCTGCATATCTAAGGCAAGCTTAAAGAACATTACTTCTTTCTGCATCTCACAACAGCTTGCTTGATGTTCAGCCAAGTTTTACTTGTCTCTTGGGTTTTGTAGGTGAAGGTGGAGTACATTCCCCTTCAATCACTGGCCTGTTGTTAATTTCTCTGATGAACCAAAGTTATCCTAGCGCTGGAATTAACACTAATACAGAGCTGCTCCGGTTCTTTGTGTGGGATGCAAGATTTTTTTCTCTTTGTATTGCGTCCATATGCAGTGCTTTCTTGTTCTGAGGAAGTGTGTCTTCCCTTTACATTGGGACAAGGAAAAAAGTGCATAAAAATACATCAGTCTTCCAAATCCTAAAATGAGTTCCCTTGTCCAACTTGGGTCAGAAGAAAAAAATTTGGCAGTTTAATTCACCTTTTCAGAGCAAGAAAGCATGTACTTGTGTAGCAGGAGTAGTACTTGATATGCACTGCTATTAGTAACAGCACAAAGCAGCTTTGTAGGCATTCATATCCAAGTCAGCTACCCAAGTGTTTCTCCTTGTAGACATCTGATTGAACTGAATGATTTATGAGCCTATCTGCTCTGAAAAATCTGTACTATATCCTCATTGTCTGCTTTCCTCACACTCTTTTGATGGTGCCTTTATCTGTTCTTCCCATCACAATGGTGTACTTTCAATACATTGATGTGCAGTCTTTCGTGAGTGTCCTGTCCACCCTTATTTGGCTATCCACTAGCTGATATCAAGTAATCAACAGATAGCCATCTGGGGAGAAAAGACACCTTCTAGATGAGATTTTCAGATGAAAGTCATGAAGCTGAAAGGTCCTAAGTGTCTATAAAACTTGTGATGTTCCACAGAGAGTCATCCAAAATTCAGTTTATGATTCTGCTCAAGGTAACCTTAGGCTGGGGATCCAGCTGCTGCTTTTGCTGCAGAGGAGTGAAGAACCAGCTTTGTGGCACAGTATACATATGAAGCCAAACAGCTGTATAACATCTGCTGTCCTTTGGTGTAGCTGTCAGCCTCTGAGGCATGTCTGTGCAGATAGTGACAGTGGGATTGGAGGATTCCAAGGCACCGTCTAGATTCTTCAGGTATGCCTGATTTAGCATCTTAGAGGGGGATGTCTCCGGCCTCCCACCTACCCACCCCCCCTTTTTCCATGGGAATAGACTAAGACTTCTGGGAATAAGTTTATGGAAGTGTGTCTATCGCACTGGGAACTTTAAGAAAACATGTGAAGTCCCAGAACTGCATTTTTTGTTGGCAAGCAAATGTAGGAATTGCCAAGTCTTTAAGGTCTGCCAGAACAGATCCAAGGACCTACTGCTCCACATCCTAATGTTATATGTATTATCAGAATGCCCATATCTACTTTGTCACATCCCATTTAAATTCAGAAGCATTAGAAATTATCTTTCCCTTCATTGATAGAAAAAAAAGACACTTCCAGTTCAAGAAATTTGTTTTAAGAAATAATTTGGTATTATGTCTCAAATATAAGATTGACATTTCAAATAATTTATCACTTTCCTATTTGTTATATACTAATGTTATTTCCATAAGACAGAAATGATCATTCTCTCACTGACAGTCAGGCTTCAAAGTGGAGGGTGTAAAACTTCCTAGTCAGGATTTTGAGTACTTGAAGGTATACAGGTGGAAAAAGTGATGAAATACTTTCATAGAAGTAAAAAATATCAAGAACTGTTAATAAAAAACTACCATGTCTTCCTGGGAAAGTACTAACTAGTTGACTGCTGAAAGATGGCAATATACTAGGACAAAATGCCACCATGGACTCCTGAGTTTGATTACCTCTTCTCTAAGCATCTGTAAGAAATTATCACAAATGGGACACTGTTATGGATGAACCTTTGCACTGTCTGGTAAAACTGATCTTAAATCGCTGTGACTCCTTTACTCTGATGTCATGCTGAGGTACCACCATTGTACCCCTATTAATTCAGTGCATTTACAGTGTCATAAAGCTGACCTAGTGAAATGCAGAATTAAGCCTGACAATGGCAGAACAGTAACTTTCTGAATTGAGTTTGTAGAGTGACTGTACATGTTTTTAAGTGGCAAATTTACAGGCCATACCTATATGCTACCCCTCTTTTCATGCAATACAACCTCTTCTTTGTAACTGAAGGAGCTCTTTAAGAATTTCCCTACAAAACAGAACTCATTTCTTGGTCAATGAGTTGCAGATTATTTATTACTTACTTAAGAATAATTACCCCTGAACACAGTTAAATGTTTCTAGACTAAGAAGCAAAATAAATGTAGGTTGAAAGCCATTATGTACAGATACAAAAGACTTTTTGTGAGTAAACTTTTCATACAGCCATCCAAAATAAATTGAACGGGTCTGATCCAGAGCCTTCAATCTGCACAAAACCCCTTATTCCTTTTGGGCTATTGCGCTCCAGGAATTTTGGTAAAGAACAGTTTTGGGCAGATCTTAAGGAGATATTTTGATCCAAAAACACAGGCATGAGATTGTCTTCCCTCTTCCTGTCTCATGTGAAAGCACTACCTGGAGAAAAGGAGCAGCACTGATTTTGAATAACCCAGCTTGGAGAGGTGCCAGGCCTTGAGCTCGCCTCAGTGCAGTGAGGACTTCCAAAGGCTGCTCTGCTGCCAGAAGTGCCAAAGTGGATCAGCACACTGGCTTCAGCCAGAAATGGAGTCAAAGTAGCTCTTGTTACTTCTCTCCCAGGAGCACTTTCAGAGGAATGCCTCAGAGGCTAGGGCTGAGGTTCCCAAGAACAGCCAGCCTCATGCTGGGAAGGACTGGAGCATATCCATTTGCTAAATGCTCTATAAAGGATAATATTCTTTAGGCACTTTTTGGATAAATCCCACTCCACTTCTGAGAGAATAGTTACAGACAGCATCTCCTGAGCATGCTTCAAGTGACTGACACAGATACACATGGATTTTGTTTATTCTTGTCTGCCCTGGTTTTAAATGTTATACATGTCCTCTAGGCATGACTTTGATGCTGACTCTTCTAGGGGAAAAAACCCCGAATACATAAACAAAGAAGTTATACATACATGAAGTAGTAAAACATAAATCAAAGCGAGGCCATGTTTGGGGGGAGGGTTTGTGGGTGGTTTTTTGGAGGGGGTTGTTGTTGTTGTTGGTTTTGGTGGGGGGGGGAGGGGGTTGATGATTTGGGGTTTTTTTAATACCAAATACATTAAGTAGCAAGATTCTATTTCAATGGCTGTCTTGCCTTAGCTCCTGCCTAATTCAGTTTAAGGGACTCTTAGTTCTGCATTATGACCTCCTCAGGAATTAAGTTACATTGTGAAATTTTATAACAGTAAAGCCAGAAACCTAAGAGTTGTAAAACAGTTTCACAGCACCAATGTTTTGTCTTTTTCCCATGTGCATATTTAAACAAGGGGTCAGATCTCTGTCTGACCTGATGCTCCAGCCTCAAAGGTTTAATGTGTCACCTGCTGGTGTGACAAATCTCTCTCACATCCCTTTTCCTGGTGTGCTCACACAGAAGGTGGTGAGTGGGAAGCCATTCACAGACTTTTTTTAATGTCTGTACTTATGTTTTCCTCCATTGCTGATCTTTGTGGACCAGGTAGGTGGCATTGGCTTTACAGGGTTCTTACCAAGGAGCTGCCAAGAGCACTTTGACTGTGGAAGTCAGATCCCCTACTCCAGATCCCTGAAGAGTTGCCAAGGGTAGTCACACCGGTAAAACTCTCCTGAGCAAATGCTGTTTACATTAGGGAGGTCTGCCTGGACACAATTTTATTTGCAGATCAAATTTTTCTGAAAGTCCAGAACATGCTATTTGTTGACATAATGCTTGTGTTTCATCAGTGCTTATGCCTATCCTTCTCCATAACTTCTCTGCATCCACAAAATGGCTCTGGCTCACTCCTGAAATATTTGCTGACTTTTCTTTGAAGAAGGGGTGCCAGATTTCTTTGAAATAGTTGAGCCCTATGTAGATGAGCTACATAATAGTAAATTCATCTGAAAAGCCCCATGCTGACACTTTTTTTGACCTTACCTATGAATCCCAAGCAAATATAACAGCTAGGCTTGACTGTATTCAAACCATGTTTGTCCCAGATACATCAAATCAGTTCAGAAGGTCGGTTGTAGTCTGGGATCACGTGTATCCAAGGTATGATTTTCTGGTTTTAAATGTCCAGAATTACTGGATTGATTATTTCCTGTGTTTTATTACATATGTTCAGCAGCTAACATGAGCCCTCTGACTGGGAAAACATCACAATGCAAAGGCTCTGCTGAAATAGCTCCCTGCCCACACATCTTTCTACAGCACTTTAGAATATGCACTTCCTGCACACGCTATAATTAGGCTCTTTCATTCTCCCTGCCGCTGCTATCAAAACGCTCATTATCTACTACAAAACTCTTGCATTATGCTGGTTTTTATAACCCTCTTGTTATTTCAGGAGGAAAATAGAGATATTTTTGTGGATTTAGTTCTAACAAGGGAAATTCCAGGATTTCTTTACCATGACAATGTGACACAAGCATCAATGTAGCAACTTCACTATGGATCAGTGAAACTGCTACAGGATTTGAGTCTGGCTTGCAGCCACAGGCACCATCCATGGGACTACCTGCACCTCACCAAGCTGCACAGGCAGATGCTAAACTTGAGTCTAATTCAAAATATATTGGAAGGATTAATAGTCCTTGGCATCTCAAGCAGGGAACAAGAAATGAAGAAGTAGGGAGGCAAGAGAAGCTTCTTCAGCTATTGATAGTTGTCTTGGTAAAAATTTCCACTAAAACTTGTGTCCTCCAGAGCTTCTGTCTCAGGACTGTGCTTTACTGTCATAGAAGACATCTTGCAATCTCCAAAAGACCAGAGTTTAAACCTGTCCTTCTTCTCTGAGTTACCACTTGCAGCTTCACACCTGATGAAAAGGAAAGATGCAATGTCATTTTCTGCTGCTGGCCATGGGCCAGCTGCTGGAACTACATTGAGTGCCTGAGCAGCATGTTCCATCCACAGCTGAAAATGATCCAAAGGGTTTAAAAATGGGGTTTGAAATATTATTTGACTCAAATAGCTTTTGAAGGGGAGAGGAATTCTCAGACACAATATGGCTTTTAGGAGAATATCTGAGGCACAATGTTCCTGCTTATAGATATTTTCAAACTAAGGTGCACCCTTCCACTGGTGTTAATCTGATCTGGGAAGTGCAAATTAGGCTGTAAGAAGGCTAATAGGAATATAATCTGGAGAAACAGTATTTCAGTGAAGTATTGAATAATCTGATGAAATTTATTCAGTAACAGATGATCTGAGGAAATATATTATGTATAGAGATATGTAAAACTCAGGTATTAATTATTATTAAATAGTAGAAAAAAATCCTCTCATGACCCAGACCTACAATAATGGAGATGTTACCATTTGCATTTCAGCTAAGTCAAAGTTTGTTAATACACAATCTTAAATTTACATTTTTTATGTATAAGCTGAACTTGCTTTGACTTTTCCCAGAGGACATGTGCAGTGTAGTTTGAACTTTTTATTTATCCCCAAACAGGATCAAACGTGTAAGGAATATGTTTAAAGTGCACAGTTAGGCAGAAATGCACTTCCTGTTTGAGCAAAGAGTTGAATAATTGTCCCTGGTTCAACAGCAAGTAGTCATTATATTGGAAGCAAGGTAACATGAGGAACATAGTTTCATCTAACTTTGATGTACTCTCAAGAAAGAGTCTGGTGGTAACAGGCCCAAAAATCAAGATAAAAGATCAAAGATGCATATGTAAGGTGTCAAAGCCTTAATTGCATAGTTGAATGTGCATGTAGACTGTGCTTCTTCCAAATTATTTTGCAGCTGTGTTCATTTTATACAAGTCAACTTAGACATAAGCTCCTGTAAACAGTGTTTTGCTGCACAAACACTGTTTAAAATAATGTTGGTTTACCTAAGAAGTACCACAGAATGAGCTGAGTTCATCTTGAGGAAGATATTGATAATGCACAGCAAATGAGTAGTCTAGTTCATTACAAATTCTCTTTTCATTTCCTCTGAACTTTGTCAGTCCTAAGTTTTGTCCCCAGTCATTAGGCACCTCTATCCTCATCATGCTTTGTTTCCAGCTATACAGAAAAGATTTGAAACATACAGTCTTACAGGATCACCACCCATCATTTTCTGCATTGCATCCTTTCTCCTTTATGGTCTATTGGCCATGACTTGGAAAAAGCTGCCTCGTTTCCAACTTGAGTATAATTGTTGATTGCTAAAAGCACATCACTCTCCTTACCCTGAGAAGTGACAGGCCCAACCATGCTTTTAAAACAGACTTTGAAAAATGGAAATGTCAGTGGCTGTTGGTGTGAAACAGAGGTGGTTAAAAATCAAAGAAAAAATAATTAAAACATATAAATGAGAAGACAAGAGGCAACTTGAGATAAAGCAAACATCTCCCAGAGATGGGATTCCATCCTCAGAAAAGACCTCAGGAGTCAAACTCCAACTGGCTTGGAGCTGTAAATTGCTAACACATTTGTCTCAGAAGCATATCCATGCACTGTTAAGACAAATCTGTGTCATGATCTGTTCCTGGCATTCAGTGCTTGCTAGTTTCTACATAGCTGTCTAACATGAATGCATATGAGCAACATCAATCATATCAAATTATAAAGCAATACCTTCCTCTGTAAGGGTTGGAGTTTTTTATTTTATTCACAAGGCCACGCAAAAGCCTTTCTAATTAAATCTTCTCCACTTTTTCTCTCTCAGAATCCAAAGATTTTTTTTATGTTCTGGGGACATTCATTTCTGCTGAAGACTGGATGACTCGAAACTTTGCCTAACACACAGCAAATGCTAAAACAGACGTTTTTAATTACTAGCACAAAGTCTACAGAGATATGTTTTGTAATGAGGAATATGGTTAAACAACAAAACAGTCCCATTTGCCTTTGCAGCGGACTGCTAACATTCAATTTTGACCTATCCTTATACCCCAGTTCTGTTTTCTTTCTAAAATTTTACAGTTTCTTGCAAAGTCTGGGAAAACAAATGGACAGATGCTGCCCTGCCAAAGCAACACTGAAGCCAATGGACCTCTGCATACTCATATCCACTCAGGATATTTCACAAACATATTTAAATACCATTAAGATAACAACACATATCAACAAAACAAAATAAAATATTATTATACTAATGCTAAATCTTAAACACAGTGAGAAAGAACAATGGGCATTTAAGAAAATGTCTTCTGTTCCCTGGACAGTTGCACATCAATAATTTGCATATAATACCATATTTTCCCTTATAGTGAGGGTGTTTAACAAAACCAGTATGAAACAAAGAATAAACAAATTATTTGAAAAGTTTCTTAAAAGGTCATTTAAGGTTAGACACTGTTATAGTAATGATGGATCAAATTCATGAAACCAAGCTTCCATTGTATACAGAAGGCCTTGTGGACATTTAAGTACTAATCTAGTTTTAAGGCAGAGTTATGAAAGGAAGGCAAAGAGGACCTACACCAGCCCCTGCTGCACATCAGTGGAGGAACACTGTGATCTGTCAGCCCTTGCTAGGCAGAAATGACCACAAGAATAAAATCTGTCACTAATCTCACTCCAAAATGTGCATTTAAGTCACTTGCATTTTTCTGCAAGGGTTTTTTCTTCTCTCCACTGATTAAAAGAGGAGTGAAGAGTCATTAATTTTGATTTAGAAATCTAATTTTTAGACATACAAATCTGAGTTAGATGAGCTCCTGCCTATGGACTGTGACACAAACAGCAGTCCTTGAAAAGAGCTTTGGCTCTGTTAGACCCCATCTGGCAGAGGTCACCAAGAAAGGTGTGATATAGAAAATATTTAACTCTTCTAAGTGGAACAAAGATTGATGTGAGCTCAATTTCGCCTCGTAATATATAACAATATATAACAGAACTTTTATGCTTTCAACATTTCACATATCTCAGATTTAGATCATTAGCTAAACTAATGATCTAAACTACATTTCTTTCTTTCTTTTTCTCTCTTTCTCTCTTTCTCTCTTTCTCTCTCTCTCTCTCTCTCTCTCTCTCTCTCTCTCTCTCTCTCTTCTTTCTTTCTTTCTTTCTTTCTTTCTTTCTTTCTTTCTTTCTTTCTTTCTTTCTTTCTTTCTTTCTTTCTTTCTTTCTTTCTTTCTTTCTTTCTTTCTTTCTTTCTTTCTTTCTTTCTTTCTTTCTTTCTTTCTTTCTTTCTTTCTTTCTTTCTTTCTTTCTTTCTTTCTTTCTTTCTTTCTTTCTTTCTTTCTTTCTTTCTTTCTTTCTTCTCCCTGAAGCTATGTCTGAGAAGGAAAGACCAGACAGTGAAAACTAGAAGGATTTGAGTGAAAGGTCTGAAAGTAAGAAAATTGGAGGTTGGTGGGAAATAGAGGAACATCAGTTTTATTTTGCCTTACTTTACAGTATGTTTCAAAGAGCTAATGTCTGAGGAAAAAAAAAGATCTTAACATCATTGCAACATTCAGAGACCATTAAGTCAGGGGAAAAAAGCTGAAACTCTGAAGAGAAGAATTCAACATAATTCATTTCTTCAAAGCAATAGTCTCAAACAGCAAACCCTTTCTACATCTATAATCTGGCACCTATGAATTAAAGACGGAACAAGGCAAAAACCATTGTGAATATTTTGTTGTTCCCAGTATAATGGACATTTTTTTCTCAGAGTTGTAAACTCAGAAGGAGGTACCAAATTGAAAACAGAGCTATTGTCAGACAACAGTGCTTCCTGCTGAGACATGGCTGCAGCTGTCTGTGAGCAACAGTTCCAAAATTCAAGAAACCTGACAGCTTCACAAATCAGACAGTTTTGTTAATGTGCTGCAGCTCTTTTTCTGAGGTAAGCTAAATGATGCGCTCAGTGGATAGGGCTAGCTCTGTACAACCTCAGCACTCAGGAGATATCAGATAAACTTGATTTTACTCATATATATATGACATATAAACCTGTATTTCATGCCAAATAAATCCATGCCATAATACATACTTTCTGTTTATGTGTGAGAATAAAGCCCACACATATATAGACACACTGTGTATGTGTATCCATACACATATCTGCATACAGTCTAGCTGTGAATGCACAAATATCTCCAGATAACATCCAACAGTAAGTATATATTTCCCCTCAGAAAGAGAGGCTGGCTAGAGTTGCCCATATCCCACATTAGCATAGTTTTTACAATGGAGGCACTGAAGCGAGCAGATGTATAATAATCTAAAATAGAGACAGAAGAAGTGACAGTGAAGCAGTAGCTAAAGATTTCCAAAGTAATTTTCAGTAGCAGATGGTGACCCTTGTGGATCCCCCCACAGCAGTGACAGAGAACAGTGGTGCTCTGGTTGGAGGGCACAGCAGTACTGCCTGACTCCACTGCACTGCCAGAGCTCCAGGAGCTGCAGCGCTGTGTGTGCACCTACAGGCTGAGGTTCTGGTCCCACCACCATCAGCCAGCCCCCTTTCAAACCAGAGTGAGACCAGGCTTCCCTGCTGGTCAGAAGCCTGTCTGCAGGTACACCCCCCCAGAGCTGGTCTCCAGGGCACAACACCTTGGAGCTTCCAGGCTTTTGGCTCTGGCAGAACCCAACCTACCTGCCTTGGAAAAGTGTGACTGCTGTGCCTGTGCACAGACAGAGCACTCTTAACAGGACAGGGGGACTGGGCTTCCATACTGAGGGAGGAAGGTTGATCCTCTCCCTTTTGTCAGGGGGAGTGAGCAGCAGGTGAGGAGCTGATGGGAGCCTGTAGCTAGGCTAAAAGCCACAAGGTGCCTGCATGCCTGCTTCCCTTGTCCCCACCAAGGAAACCTAAGGCATTATGGAGGTATTTTTAATGGGGTACACAGCCAGGGCTGCGGCAAAACATGCAGGTAGATATTTTTTCAGGATTAGTAACAGAACAGATTTTCACTGGTCAACTCAGATGCCAAAACAAATCTCAGGGCAAGAGTGCTCTTGCTGAGCTGCACACACCATGCAGGTCCTCAGTCTTCCCTTCAACATCCATTCCATGGGAGCTGCAGGTCAAAGCAAGCTCTTCCCTCTCCTCTGGAGACAGACTAGTCTCAGCATTGTAGGCCTAAAGCAGTAGCACTTGTCAGGTCTGATGAAGATGGCCTTCTGTGAAGTCTGTGGCTCCTTTGTGATACTGCTGCTGGAGAATCCATTAGTGGCAATGCCATGGTCCTTGCAGAGGTTGACCAAGGCCCCCAGGTACTGGGGACCTCTTGGCACTGTCTTCTCCCTCCCCATAATGGTTGTTTGGCAGCTCATGTGAGTGAGAGGGCTCCCATGAGCCACCATGTATTCCAGAAATCTGCTCTCATAGTGTACAGCTGTGGTTGCACAGGTTCTGTGAGCCCCTGGGTCTCCTCACATCCACATCTGACTTTGTTTTGGTATGCCAAGCTTGTCGTGCTCATGATCTGGCCTCTGCCATCTTTGAGTCCTCAACCAAAGGGACTAAGAGAGGAGTACAAAAACCTGACTGTGCTCCCATGACAGTGTAGACAGAGCATCCAGGAGCTGGAAGGTGTTCATGTGTGGCTACAGACTCTGGAAATATAAAGAAGTGATTAATGGAAAATAAGGACAGAATTCCAGACCACGGATTAAAACGCTTAAGACGATGTAAGAAGCCTGTCTGGGCTTGTGTGTATAATGTGTATCTTGGTTCTTTCTCTCTGATATGCTGACTGCTGCCCAGTGTGCTCTCTTTCTATCAAGGACAGTCTTGACAAAGATAAAATAATTGCTCCATAGTAGTATTTGATGTGGTTTTTAAAATTATTTTCCATTAGGAACAATGACCTGTGCATCATCTGGGATCAGATTAGGGTCTGTAGACCTGTGAACTATGGCCTAGCATTGACAAGGAGTTTAGGTAGAGGAGGCAGAAGGGGTAACTGTACTGCCCTGAGCTGATGGCCACCAGCCCCAACAGGAGGGCACAGCAGAGCAAGTTGGTGCATTGGTAGAAAAATACAGAACCAAGTGGAAAGGAAACAACAATGGTTCACCTGAGAGTTTGGAAAAGAGAGTCTTTAATAAGGGTAGTTAATTGTGGGTTGGGAAACCCATCAAGCTTTCATCTAATCCTGATTGTACAGATCTCATCTCTCACATTCTACATCCTATGCACTGTAATCTGAACTTTCTGTGTCAAGTAACACACTCTTTACAAAATGAAATAGCACAGTAATTCTCCTCTTAATTTGTGGTTTTCATTTTAACACTCTGACTACCAAAAGAAACAAGTAGAAAATGTTCACACTCCCACTTCACACATAGCATGCCTTTGCCTGCCAAAGCAATAGCATCCCAAGGGTTAATTTTTTTACATTCTAAACATATGCATGCAACGAAATCTGTCCTAGGGCTATGATTCATTTGATGAGTTCATAGGGATTGAAATGCTCTTGAATTCTAGCAGTTAAGCCTTCTTTGGGGCTTGCATGTTTAGCTGGTGAATATTTGTATTAAAATGCATTTTATGTTTTTTTTCTTCATATAACAGGGACTCTCTGCAAGAAATACTCTGAAGCTTCATTTTTAATTAATTTATCTAGTCTTGCCTTGTATTCAGGCATGAGAAGTGAAATCCAAATACAGTGTACACCATTTGGGTCATTCTGAAAAGGGAATATATTTATTGAGAGTCAGACTCTTACATCCGTTCTTTGATTACATTCTCCCCACAATCAATGGAATAAGAACTGTTTGACATTAACCATCAGTTAGTGCTGATGTTAATTAATTCTTGATTATAAATAATCAAGCTTGTGGGTGATGAAGTTTGGCGTTTTTGGGACTCCCAACTGTTGCCACAGTGAAAGACATGAGCCAGCCCTTTGGTGTCCCTGCATTTTTCCTGAAGCACAGCTCTCTGCCTCCCAGCCTGCTGTGGTGCCTGCTCCAGGGAAGTGGCTGCTGAGGGTGCCTGTCCAGTCAGCCTCCCCTCTGCTGAAGTTCTTCCCAGCTACCAAAGGCAGAATGTCACACTACTCTCAAGCAGTTGTGGACGCGAAAAATGTGAAAGCCAAGACTTTGCTTCAGCTCCAGGAGCAGCTTTTAGAGCTGGCGTTAACTTTGGTAGATTCAAAATAAGACTGAAGAAAATTTTGTGTCTTACTGCCAGAACATGTCTGGGAATTGGCTTTGAGCTCTTGTGAACTTTTAAAGAAAGCCACTGGACCTGGCAAGAGTTACCTTTGCTTAATGGACTGTCAATGATCTTTAGCATCTCAAAATTATTCCTCTCCCTCAGAAAAAATCCAGGCCAACTCTGGCCCACCTACCCCTGATCATGGGATGAAAATAATCCAGTTCCCAGCAACTCTCTGTCCTGTTGTCTCTGTAAATTCTGACCACATCATGTTGTTTTGGGGGGTGGGTAGTATTGGTGCAATGAGGAAAGGAAGAACAAAGGGTGGGCTACTGACCCAGGGCTGCTGCAGGAGCTGTGTGCCCTGGTGTACAGCAGAGAGGAGGATGCCCACATGCTGGTCCCATTTGTTCAGGCGTACTCCGGCACGATTGGTAGGAAGTTATGAAACAAATGTATAGGATGTGCCTCTGGGAGATCAGGAAAAAGAAATAATTGCTTTAATTATCTGGTAGTAAGGGACATCTAACTCCTCCCAGCTGCATTAAATTTCTGTCTTCAGCTGTAGTCACACCTGGCATGAAAGGCAAAGCAATGAGAGCTGTGTAGCTCCCTTTGGATTGGGACATCCTCTGCCTCAGTTTGCTGCAGGCCAAGGATTCCTGGTTTGCTGGACAGTCCCTGGAAGATAGGACCTTCCCAAGACTGTTGTCACCCATGTGCTGCTGCACAGCTATCCCAGTCATCAAACCTGCGCTGGGAAACATGCCCACATCTTTGAGTGCTCACAAGTGTCCCAGAACCCAGTGTTGGGATCACTGTATCCAGAGAAATGGCTGGGCAGCTGGCCATTGAGTCTGAGTGAGATAAAAATGAGGAATAGCATGCAGGTCCAACACCCTCAACAGACAGGAGAGCTGTAAAGAAAATCATGTAATATGGATAACCAAGAGCAAACACAGAGGTATTCAGCTGAGGTGCTGTGGGCTCTCACCTTCCCAAGGAATCTAAATAAAACCCTGCCAGGATAGAAGCAACTATTGAATATAACAGCAAAATCTTCCTGTACTGACCTGGTCCAAAGCATATTTCTGCATGGAATTATAATTGAAATGCAGTCCCTCAACCAAAATACAAGTGTATGGAATCAGGGAGTTTATAAAACCCTCTTTGGTGCTGAAACACGTATCTACAACCTTTAATATGCATATTTTTAATTAAAGGCATTTTTCTATAGATTTCCTACACAGAATCCAACACTCATCTTTTGATTCAAAAACCACCACCTAGAAACTATTTTTGGTGTGCCTGGAAAGAGGAACTTGGTCAAGAATATACAGCACATGAATCCCATCAGTTTCCATTCAACATAAAGAATGTTTTAGAATTGTTTTCAGAATAGATTCAACAATGCCAAAATGTTTGAAACACTTAAGCAGAAACTCTGGTTCTAGTTTCCCCTCTCATTATTTGGAATTATTCAGCATAAGTTTGTTTTGAGCTCCTGTTTGTAACATGGAGTTCTTTACAAATACATCTTTTTAAAGACAAATATTTTAATTGCTCTTAAGGGGATTATATTTCCTTGATTTTCATCCATCAGTGAGGAAGGTTAACTCAGTACACTGGCTGTGCACAAACTGTTGTCAATCCATAGATGGTGAGAAATTTGGGAAAAAAATTCTTTCCATTTTCACTTATGGTAATTTTAGATTCTAATTTTAACTGAAGTTCCTAGAGTTTTTCCAGACAGGAAAAGAATTTTGTGAATCAATGGCCCTCAATGTTGTTTTGCTTAAAAAAACAAAGGGGCACACCATGAAAAAATCACAAAATAATGCCAAAATATATTTTAATTTACTCAGTAAAAGAAAATTGTGAAAGGTAAAGCATATGGTAATTACTTTTGTAAAAAGATAAAAAAATTAGAAAACTAATTTCTTGTTGCTTTTACTTGAGAATTTCATGTAAGTCAGAACTATTTACTCCTAGAATGCAGAATCAAGCAGTGCATCTTGATCACCTTAACCAATCTAGCTGGGCCTTGAATGGCTGCTCCTTTTTCTGGAATTGCCATTTTGAGAAGAAAGAAGTTCTGAGAAGGTAGGTAAGTAACTAAGAAAAATGAGCCAACACCTGGAACAAAGATATGTTTGATGGATCCATCATACTCTCTTTGCTGCCCAGTAAGAACATTCCCCCACACCATTTCAGTGGCTGAATTCTTCAGTGGAAAGGTTGTAAATTGCACTAGGTAGTTAAAGATTCAGCTAGAAACATTGAGATAAGACACCACTGTGTTATTTTCCCAAAAATCAAGTAAAATTATGAAGCTTCTGGATCAAAATCTGGTTTTAACTTTGCATTACCATCCCCCTCAATCTTCTTCTTATCGTGTCTGAAAACTCCTTTGTATGGCTGGAAATTCAATGGAATGCTGAAGATTTTGTTATTGATATTGGAGAGAACAATGTGCTCCCTTCATGTGAAAGCTTATGAGTTTGAGAAATACCTTTACATCTTAAAAGATAGATGGAGGAGAAAGTAATGTAAAGTGAGAACAAACCATAATATCATTTTGTTGTGCCTGGAGGGTTAGATTTTAGAAAAGAGTTTGTACTTTAATGGGTCTGATTTAAAATGAATCCATGAGAGGAAAAATATCACCTACGTCTTCCAGCAAAATGGAATGGTTTATCATATGTGTACCAGGCAGTGCAATATGTTCTCACTTCCATTAACCACAGGAGATTTTCTTTGGAAAGCACTTATCTATGTGGTTTTATATTGTTGTGTTGGGTTTTTTAGTTGGTATGAGCACAAGTATGAATAAAGCATTCATTTCCCTCATCTTTTTTTAAAGACTCTTTGTACTATTTGACTATCTGTCCTATTTTTTTCTAGTACTTGACAAAGTAATTATGCTGGTGGCTCTTTTGGCATCCAGATTTTGTATTTAGCTGCATTATAGTTGAATGCAGTTGGATTTAAAAGCCACCCCTCTCTCTGTACCAGACATGTTAGCAGTCATAGTAAGAGCTTGCGCTGAAACTGTTTATAACCTGCACTAAGAAAGCAGACCGGGGAAAAACAAAAACACAAAAGGGAGGAAGGAATCCAGTCTTGTCATGGTGCTATTCCAATGCATAGCTGCCAGGCAGAACACCTTGATACTCAAGGATTTGTAGCACTTTACTAACCCTGAAGAATGAAAAATACCACCTAGAGACCTATAGGGTAAGGGACTTTCTTCCATTGAAATCCCCAACTGAGTTCACAGTGGTTTCAAGGGGAATAGGCCCTCCATCCAAAGAATATTAGATTTGGTCAGCACACACAATTTCCAGCCTCTCTCTGTGGATCTTCAAGAGACAGACTAACTTCCTTTTAAATGTGCATCAGTGCTTTATACAGACTTTGCAAAACTGTTGACATCCTCTCTTTTTGTGGATGCCTGGGAAACCAAACACATCTCTAGAGAATCTAGTGGCAACTAGTGGAAAACCATCCTATCCATGGTAGAAGGCATCCATGGGCATAGCTAGGCTAGGTACCTCAGGATTGTACATCCCACCCAGCCATGTAATACCAGCAAGCTCCTGCTCCAGACATGCCTGGCAACAGCAGGCTGGTTTTGTCCCATCCTTGGCATTGTTGGAAGTGTGAGAGTGCAGGTCTCAGTGCTGGCTGCTGCCAAGGCTTACACCTTCACTGCAGGGCTTCTTCTCACAGGGGCTCTGCGCCACAGGGATGCAACACGAAGTAGTAAGGTCAGATCACCAAAAAAGCAATATACTGTGTTAGATGTTAACCACAGAGCCATGAAAGTATTTCTATTATCTATTTGTTATGGATTTTCAGAGCATGTGGCAGTTTAAAATGAAGGTAAGAGCTAACTACAGGCTATGATAACATCCTGTGGAAGGGAGCAGACCATTTGCCACATTGAACCCAGGACCTGGTAGTAAGGTGAGGGGTGAAGGGTTGCTCATTTGCTCTCTGGAGTTGGGAAGAAATGGAAGGAAGGACTGTTTCCCAGCTTAGAAATATCACCTGCTAGGTGTTGACAGAGAGCTATGGAGAGGTAAAGGAAGGAAAAGGGTTCTTTATCATTCTGCATCTATAGTGATTTTGGTGTCCTTTGTGACCCATTTTTGTCTGTGGCTGTCAAGATAAAACGGGGTGAATAAATCAGCAGAACCCTGTGATCTGTCTCTCCAGATCTGGATGCTCTTGACACCTCAGCTGGAGACATACTTTGCTGCTCCATGTCACAAATATTCTTCATGTGCGTGGGGCCAATAAGCCACAAAACTGCTAAGGGATCTCTTCAAAATATCACTTACAAGAAGAGACATCAAACAAAGCTCGGAGTTTGTTTCCAAAAGTTCAGTCTTAATGAAATCCTTCTGCAGCATTCATGATATTTATTAGCTGCTATTTTCCAACCTATTTTGGAGGGTAATTATGTGGATAGCCTGCCACACGCCCCATTTTTTTGAAAAGGTGATGCACATTGCAAGCCCTAAACATTCCTGAAGACCAGTGCAGAAAGCGAATTCAGCAGAGCACTGCCCTCAGCTTAACTGGACTGACAGAAACAAGGCAGGGTTGAAAAGGGCAGGAATGTCTCCAGAGGCTCTGAGAGGGAGTGTGGGGAGTGCCGGAGCCTGGCCTTCCCCTGCAGCCCCTGGAGCCCCTGGCTAGAGAGTCGTGCCAGCTCGGTGGGAGTGAACAAAAGGGAAGTGGGATCCAGGGAGCAGACAGTTTCCACAACATGTTCCCTGCCTAAACTGGTGGTGATAAGTGTGCCAGAAAACAAAAATAATAAAAATGCATCTTTGATTTCTGTTGTTCTGGAGTTTATTCTCACAATGCAGCCAATGGAAGGAAAATAGCCAGTGAATGCACAGTTTTAACAGTGATTTACTCCTTGTGAAGGGCTCAAAACTTGTTGTTGTGAAAGCCCCATGAGTCCCCAGTCCTGAGAGATGTGTACCAGATGTTAGAACATCTTCCTGAGAAAACTAGTCCTTGCTGCAAACACCTGGAAGGGATGGCAGGGAGCAGGGACCTGCCAGGCCCTGCCTGCCATGATTAGCGCAGCAGAGTGAACAGTTTTCCATTTTTAAACACTTTCCTAACCCGAATGAATTGTACAAAGAAATCAAGTTTTTCCAACTTCTGTACATTATTCTAAATGTCAGAAATGTGATCCAAATGTTGTGGTGCTAATTGCCTGTAACCCATAAGGGAAATGAGCTTTCTCATTTAAATGTGCTTTCTCTGGGGCTAACAACATGGTCTTTCAAGTGACAGAAAAATAAGTACCGCTCACAAGAGTCTGACTACTCAAATATTTTCATGAATCTCCCTGCCACAGTGCTCATGAGGGATGTGACTGCCCATGTATGGATTTGGATGACTTGAGGCTTTTTTTTTTCCCTAGGATTTTACATTCACAATATTTATTTCAACTGGGATGGAAAAACAGTCCCCCAGTTATATCAAATTGAAGTCCCAAGAGTGTTTATTTGCCCGAGTTATTAACCCCCAGTAATGAAGGTTTGAATTGAGATATTAACTGCTGGAGGGGCAAATGTAGTTGCTTTAATAGGTCTAATTAGTCTGCACCTGCAGTGAGGCTGGATGTGGCTGCAAGTCACCAGCAGCTGGGCTCCTGGAGGCTTATCAGTGTCAAGCAGCAGCTTCTGCAGCAGGGCTCACTCCAGGACCACAGCCAGGGCCTCAAAGAGACATTTATCCAAAGGCAAAGCCATCACAGACAGAAGAGGCACAAGCACAGCCACGTGTCCTCAGCCCTGCTGAGGCTTTAGTGTTGCAGCTTTGATGCTGAAGGCCAGCATGGCAGTGGCACGGCAGCAGCACGCTGCTTATGGCAGAGCTTGGTTCAGGCACAGCAGCTGTTGTCTTAGCCAGGCATTATCAGCCTGGTTTACATATTAATTGTAGAACCATGTTTGGTACTTTTATCTCGTCCTCCTTTTTATTTTTTCTCTTTTCTTCCTAGAGCTCAGAAATATTTCAGTCCTTGAACAGTCAGTTTCAAGACACAGGAAAAGAAATAGCAAGGAAAAAAAGAAGCTAAGGTTTTTCATTTCAGTTTCAGAATTGACTGACATGTTAAGAAGATTGGGAGTTTCTCTAACAAAAGCATCTGCATAGACTTAGACCCTTTCTTTGATCCTCTTGTGCTGTTTTGCTTTGTACCAACTGACAGGTTAATCCAAGCATAAACAATTGCATTATCATCCTGAAAATTATTTTCCATATAGTTGATATTCTTCTTTAAAGAGTGAAAATAAAAAGTGAATCCGTAAGAAGTCTTTGAATATTGAAAATAGTTTAATTGACTTAAAAGTGCTCAGCCACCTCCAGAAAATAAACTCAAATGGCCTAATTACTAATACACCATATGGAGGAAAAGCAGAGGTGTGGTGCAGTCTGTTGATGGATCAATTAGCACACAAGGCAGAGGATTGTGTCATCATTGCTGTTACCATCAAAACAAAATCTTATTTTGCATGTGTCTGTAATATCACACAAATGATATTGTTTTTTTCCATTTGCATAGCAGCTCCTTCAAAATTAGTATCTCAAAACACTTTAAAAAACATTGAATTAGACTACCTCTGCCTTTACTTTATTCTCCATAGGTTAGAAAGGTGTAAATGACAACCTAGTACAGCTGCTGTGTAAAAGTAAATAATTTCTAGAGCAGCCAGTTTCTTCATACTCACTGATAACTCCCACCACTTTTACAAAGTAATGGAAAAACTGCTGAGAGTGAATACGCTGTCTCTGTGGGTACAAACTGGTGAAGGGCTTTTACCTTCACAGCATAGGAGAGGGACCCCTCAGGTGCCTACTTATCTTCAGGACTTTAGCAAGGCACTGGGAAATTGCAGTGCGGTGCAAATTTCTCCACTGCTTTTATCAGTATAATACACATTGCATTCTGAGGGGAAAGGTTAGAGTGTGAATTCTTTTACCTCCAAATATACTGTAACTAATTACAGCAAGCAGTTCATGCTGTTGCAATTAAGAGAAGTAGGTTCTGTCACCCTCTCTATTTAGGCTTGGATTAAGCACCCATAAAGTTTCTGAGAAGGCTCCTAGGAAAAAGCATATTGTTAAAATTTAAAATTAACTGGCTGCAGTTTAAACAGGAGAGAAAAAATGTCACATTTTGAGAAGTAATTTGACAAAATTAACTGCTTTTAAATATGGAAATTTCACCTCTTGGGTAATGCTTAGAACATTCAGGAGCACTGGCAAGCTCTGCTACAGGGCTGCAGCTCTTCCTTTAAACAGCTACTGCCCTAACTGGCCAATTTCACAACTGTAGGTCAGCTGCATCATTCACATAAACCTCTTCTACCAAAATTGCAGGTGTCTGGGCCTTCTGCACTAGGCACCCTAATACCCCAGTGTTGGAGGATTCCATCCTCCAGTTACACTGTGATGGGACCATGCTGTGGAGCTGCCACCTTTCCTTCTGTGTATACACTTGGCTGTGCAGGAGAAGGCTTGGTTCCTGGTAGTGTCTGTGAAGGTGAACCATTTTGTCACACCCAAATACTCTGTTTTCAAGGGGCTCTACTTGTGTACACAAGTCAATTTTGAAAAGGTCACTGCTCTCCTAATAGAAGTGCTGCATTTAATCAAATACTTTGACATCTCTTTTGTTCTTTAATCAGTCTGCTTTTCATGTCTTCACTCATGTTCTGCTTGTAACATGGGAAAATGTGTCTTGTACACAATTACTGATTTTTTCCTCCAGGTTTCATCCTACATGCATTTTAGCCAAGAAATCTGCTTTCCAGCTTTCTTACTTAGGGCCCAATCTAATCTGCTGCTTGCATCATCACTGAAAAACATGCTATCAATTTCTAAAAATTTAAATAGATAGGGAAAGCAATGCTATGAGGACACTTTATTCCCGGAAGGATTTGAGATAAGCATCCATCTAGCTGTTTCCACTGCCCTTGTAATAATTTTTGTGTTTTTGAAGTTAAATCTCAGACAAAACCGCTGTTTATTGGGTTCAAGATATTTGAATGTGGCTAAGAAGTCCGGGCAACTCTGTCTGTAGGATTCCTCTAGTTACTTGGAAGTGATACAGATTGGAAAGCCAAGCCCTTTGCAATTGTCTCAAAATGATTAAAAGTTGGACAAAACTCGAAACACTTAAAATTGTGCATTTCTTCTGAAAAGCTAGGTCTAGCATTTTATATTCTTCTGAAGAGTCTTAGGTAGGAATCAGTTTGTCTCAAGATGTCAGTATAAACATGACATCAGATTTCATCCACCTTTCACCCACCTATACAAGCATGACTTCCAAGAACCTGTCTAGTGCCAAGGCTTTAGATAGAAGAACCTTCTCTTCCTGAAGTGGCAGTACAACACAGTGATGAAGGAAGGCTACTACTCTGGGTGCTTTTAGACATGCAATAAATTATTGCAGTGGAATATGGTTGCTAATTCCCATTAAAATTACTATAATAAATTTTAAAAGCAATCCAAAAATGACTGATGGCTTCCATAGTATCCAGAGGATGGGAGCTATCTGAGGCTTCAAGGGTACCTGCTACCAATGACAATCTTCCCATGTTTATTGTTGGACAATGTCTGCTTGTATGGCAGGCATAGTGTGGGAAAAGTCATCTCACTCCTCTTGGACTGGCTCCCTGCCCAGCCTCCTCCTCCTCCTCCCACCATCCATGTGTCCAGTCACTCTTACAGGAATGCTGCATAATGCTAAAACTTTTAGGGAAATCATATGTCTAGAAAATGAAGTGGGCTTGCAAAATTAGAGGGTCTCTAGTCGGAGTTTGGTTTTATTTAGAAATGCCTGAAGCATGGTGATTCTTGCATGAGTTCTATTGAGGATCTCTTGGCCAGGGTGGAAATTGGACATGAGGAAAGATGATGTGAACGCTGCTTGACTGCACATCCACTCAGGGGGTGAGAGCTGAAGTTACATGGCTCTGTCCAAATGGGCCTTGCAGCCATGTGATGAAGTGCACACATTATGTCACATTTTATTCCTGTGCTGTGATAGGTTTCCCTCAAGTATGATTTCTCTTCTTGTCTTTTCTCATACTGCACTCGGACAATAAGGCATCAATAATGTATACACTGATTCCTTCCTGGGTACATTTTTTGAAAATTCAAATATCTTTGTTTTCTGTGAAAGGAGAAATATGCATAAGCCCAAGAGACATTCAGTTAGGCTATCTATAGGTAGCTTCTAGCAGAGAGCAATAGCTGCCCAGTAATACAGTCATTTTTGATGAAGGGCCACTGAAAGTGTCAGGAAAACAGGAGCCCCAGGCTCAATTCACTTTTGGCATCTTAATACTGTTTTTCAGTGCACATCATTGGGTCCCACTCCACTCATAGAAACACTATCCTTCAGAAATAGGAAAGAAAATCATCACTAAATAATTTCTTCACTGTAGAAGAGCAGCTAAAAACTGTAACTGCAGTTCAGCAGAGAAATACTTCTACCCTTTGAAACTCCTACTACTGCACAGGAAACACTGTAACTGTAAGACAAAACTCATTATTCCGATGTAATACCACCCACTCAAATCCATCCAGAAATGCAAATGGATTATCTGCATCAAGCAGACCTCATCTTACACCAGGTACTGTTGCTCCACACCACTAACTTAGGCTGTGCTGAAAGTCATTCATCCTCCCCCAGCTGGTGTAAAGCCAACATAAACTCCATGACAGTTCTGTATGGTGTGTTCTGGCTAATTTGACAGAAATGTGATCATGTGCCTGTTCTTGAGCCAGCTCAAATTTGTACTTCTGGGAGATCAGTCAGCACATGGCCCTCCAGCTAATGGCTCTGGAGCCACAGCATGGGCACGAGCAGCACACAGGTTCCTGTGACTGAGGCCACTGGGGCTTGAACAGCATCCAGCAAGCTCCCCAAACTCCCAGGCCCTCAAACCAGCTACTTTTCATTTCCTTATATTTCAGTTTTCTGCCCCATAGACTCATCTATATCAAACAGAAAAGCAGCACCATTGCACACCATGTTGCTTTCCTCCAAATATTCCTCTTTGTTGTGGAGAATTTGCAATGGTCTGTGCAAACTGACAGACCCAGTTCTCTGAGTCAGGGCACTTTTGTATAAAAGCAGGGGAATGTTCATCTATAACATGTTAGTTAAAAGAGAAGGAAAACACCTAGACCTGATTTATTCAACATTTGCTCACTCAACATACCATGACTCTCTGAACATGCCATTTTATGATTTTCAGCAGTAGCTCCTGTGGTCTTTACTGGGTAGATGTGTTTAGCAAGGTCACAGCTGTTGTATCCCTAGGTTTGGGCTAGGAAGGCATTCTAAATGAACCAAGCTGTCCTCACATGAAATTGTAGTTCCCTGTCCAGTTTGGTTGCAGTTGATATCAACTAACAAACAATATAGATTTCATTATGTCAGGAAAGCAGCGATGTTTATCTCCTCGTGCCTGGTCTTGAAACTTTTTACAGATATTGACTTCAAAAATGTAGCCAGATACAATCAATAGCTCCATTGATGCCATTTAGATTTCTATACCTCATACTTTCTCATTGAAATGTTTTTAAATATGTAAATTTTTCTCAAAGGCAGAAGGTTTGTAGAAAATTCTCTTTTCTTCTTCTGAGCTTTCCTTTTGAGTTATACCTTAAGAGTAAAATACCATATGGCAGACACACACACTTTGTAGCAGAATAATGAAGTCCCACAGAAATTACATACTGCAGGGAATAGTTCTGCCTGTACTTCACATAACCAGTTTTATACAGGTATTTCTCTCTAAGATAGCTTACAAGTTTTACTTTAAGGGATGAATTCCTCTGACAATTATACTAGAGTAAACCTAGAGCAATTTTCCTAAAGGCATTGAAATTACTTAAGAATTATGCTGGCATAACAAGGCTCTGAATGGGAACAATATATTGTTATTTGGTGCTTGTAATATGAGAACTGAAAAACATGGTTATCAAAAATATTATTTATCCTGAATTTGTTATCCATGCTTTGATAACAAATTATATCCATTTGTTATCCATCAGCACTCACAACATCAGCAAAGAACAACAGCATTAAATGAAAACTATGTTAAATGTAACTTTCCTAAAGTTAAAGTCATGTGTGCCCAAGATACCAGGCACAAATTATGACAATATTGGATCTTTATTTTGCAAACATCACTACTGAGGTAAATACAGGTTTTAATACAGCTAAGCATAAGGCAAGAATTAAAAAAACTAATTTCTTTTTAGAGCATTTATTTTCTAAAATTATCATAAATCATACATCGGTAATGTAACTTCATTTTTTAAAAAATGAACAAAATTACAGGGTTTTTTTTCTGCTTTGAGGATGGTCTTTTAATTCCATATGTAGGAGACATGTAAGACATGAATACAAGCTAAATTTCAACCATAATAGACTCTGCATGTTGCCACTCCAATGACCTTTTAATCCCTTGGAGTTTAACCATTTCCTAATGTCTCCTAACAGCCATGTTCTTCTTGGGAAAGCCCTTTCTAACTGATAACATCTAAACAAGCTCATAGCTTAATTAGAAAAATTTTCCCATAAATATTTATGTTGCGGTGATTAGGCCATTTACTGAATCCAGCTACCCATTATGAGTTAAAATAGAGTGCCTTGTTTTGAGAAGCCTGGGGCATGACATAGTTTATACTACAGGACTTTAGGTTGTAAGTCATCTAATCAAGTGTCTGACCCCTTGCCTCCAAAGTAGCCAGTAGTCATTCAAGGAAAATAACCTTCTGCTGAGCATAGCATCCTTCAGTCTGCATTTTTGTATGTTGGAAATAAATTGGATACATGTCTACGCAATTACTTAACTATAGAACAGCCTCATGCAGCCCTCTTTTTTTGCTTCAACATTCAACAAGTGAAAAGTCTGAGAGAGAAAGTGGGCAATCTCTCTTTTCCAGAAGGAAATACAGAAAGTTACAGGAATGCCAAAGGGGGACTTGCACCCCGAGCACATTGCCCCTGCCTAATGAGACGCCGTGCCTGCCGGGGCTGGGGCAGCGTGGGTTGTGCCAGGCAGCCTGCTGGGCTGGGAGCTGGTACCTGCTGGGACAGCTCCTGTTAAGGGAGTGATGAGAGATACAGCCAGCCTGTTCTCAGGGGCTCCCTGGATCCTGGGGTGTGGGAAGCACTGGAATGGGGCAGTGCGTGCAGTGCACATTTGCCTAATTTAACGGCATGTGGGCTCTGAAGACGTGAATTTAACTGAATGTGGGCTCTGAAGACATGCTGCCCTGGCAGCTGCCTTTCTTTCAGTAGCCTAAAGCCATTGAGTGCTTAGACAGGGCTTCTGAATGAGGTTTTGGGCAACCTCCACTGTCTGTGCAAGGAAATTGAACTGTGCCTGTGAGCTGGAGCCCCACTATCACACTGCTGATACCCCTCCCCGTCACACTTTTGGCCGTCTCATTCTGTCATGCATTTCCAAGGCACAGTCCTGGCAACAAAATTGTCTAAAGCTGGTTCCTGGAGGAAGCTTGTGCATGGTGCTCCCATTTTGGTGGCTGGGGAGACACAGAACAGACACAGCTGCTCCTGGCCAGCTGGCTCACGTGTGGGAGAGCACTGCTGGGAATGTTCCACTTACCAGCATTTCTGATGTCATCTGTGACATCTCATGTGCTAATTCCATGTCTAAGCAAAAGACCAAGAGTCCTTCCAGAATTCCAACTCCTTCAACATCAAATGAAAGAACATGTTTCTTTTTAAAGAGATTTTAAAATAAATTTTCACTTTATTTATCAAAAATGTTGTACATTTTAGAAAGATAATTCCCAGATATTTGAGCCTGGCTTGGAGTAATGTATTTAAAATTACAGGACTCCTCATTTTTCTGCTTCCCACCACTTATGCTATCCTCATTTGGAAGGATACATTTCTAGAATTCATACCTATTTCAATGCCAAAATTGTTTTCCTGCCTCTTCCAGCTGCAGATTTCTGTCCTTCCATTTCCTTCCCTAGGATTCAATTAATTTACATGCAAAGTAAGAAAATTCTCCTTCCTCTACATGCTGCCTTTACAGCCACAGTTGCTAAAATCAATTTACGTTCTTTTTTAGTCTAATTTTAAAATTTCATTTAAAATCACATCTACCTTGTTGATTGATCTGGACACTTTACCACAGTGAGTTTGAAACTGTTAACATGTAAGGAAGTCTGAAAATAAAAGACATCATTAACAAATGTTCACATAATGTATTATTTCTTGGTTACTCTATTTCCTTTTTTAAAAAAAAAAAAAAAAACCAAACCAAAAAAACCCCACCAAAAAACCCACAAAAACCAACAAACAAGAAAACAAAACCAAAACAAAAACCAACTAACAAAATAAAACAAAAAACCTATGCCAGCAATGGGATTTTCTGTGGTTTCAGTGTTTATTTATTTATTGTAAATAGAGTAAAATTTAAGTTACATATTCTTAAAAGATGAAAGTACTTATATTTTAGTACTAAAATTTATTATCCTGGTTTGGATAACAATTTTTTATGTAACTGTGGCATATTTTTTTCCTTAGTATCAATTCTAGACTTCCTAAATTGTTTCATGATTACCATATCATGATACTGACCTTGAAATAATTAGATTAGAAAAACAATCATTTGAAGTCTTCTTATGTCTAGTCTGGTTTCTGAAACATGAGGGGTCACATTTTTGAGATTTTTCTTTCCAACCACACCAAGAATTTTCTCCAACAAAAGATAAAAACAAATCTGAGGCAGTCTGCTGTTTGGAAAAAATTACCACAAACTGTTTCTTGAACAGCAACAAAAACAATCATGCGAGTCAGATTTAAAGTCACAGATGTTGGCTGCATAGATTTGCCTGAACTGCAGCCTTACTGCAGGCTTGACAATCATAAGCACCTTCCAAATTCAGTTTTATTGATATGTAGAGATACTGAGCATCACAAGTTCTCCTTGACAACAGTTAACAATGCCTTTAAAGCTGTTCTGTGTAAATAAACTGGGCACCATAACCCTTGTATGAAGAATGCTAGGACAATAGAAGTGCTGCAAGTAAATTCTCTTTTAAGGCAGGAGTGTGAATGAGGTGAATGTAAGTTATGTGAATTCTTTCTCTTCCATTTGCACTGTAATTGGTATTGATTATCAGCAGTTAATCTCTTCCAAAATTTATTTTCATTTCAAATTACGCTTCTTGACCCTAATGGGATTTGTCAGATTTATTCTTTCTTCTCCAGGAAAATTCCAGGTTCTGATGTGGATAAATAAAATAGTATTTGCTTGAATTTACAAGTCTGACTATTTTGTTATTTATAATTCTCTCCTGAACACTGTTTCTGTCTACTTTGCTCAACTCTCCTGTCACACCACTGTTGACTGCATGAGATGCTTGTAAATGTGAGTTACAAAGAGGATTTTAAAGCCTTTTACCCATATAATATTTCAAACTTCCTCAAACAAAACTATTTTCTCTATACTTCTTTCAAGATGCCTTTCATTCAGCCAGCAGTTTTCACCTCGTCCTTGGCAGCAGGACCATCTGTATCACCCAGCAAGCCATCAGCTTCTATTGCCCCAGCTCACGCTGGGAAGTCACCTTCCAGCAGCAGATGCCTATGACTCACCATTCCAGTCTACAATAAACAATGAAAATGAGAAAACTGATGCTAAGCAGAAAAAAAAAAAATTAACTGTCTTCTAATTCAAGAAGACATTTTTTGTAAGAGCAGTGAAACACATCTAGGGATTGAATAAGGCACAGCATCTACCATGTAGGCTATTTGTTCAGTTGAGATATTGAGAAGAAACTTCCAATGGCAATTTTCAGCAACAGGACATTTTACTGAAACAACCAGTAACTATTTCTCTGGCTGAAAAAGATGAGAGAAACTCAGCATACTTCAGCTGAGTGTACACTGGGGTTCTAGAGCAGAGACAGATGAAGCCTAAATATGCCAAAAGATCAGTTTTCAGTAGGAAACCACGCAAACATGAGCAGAGGCTCCAGCAGTCAATTTGACAAATAAGAGGAAGCATGAAGGGTTTCCTGAACTTCATCATATTTGTGAGAGTCTATGGGGCTAGTCGAAATCAGCTGCAAAATCCTAGAGAAATGGGTCCTTCAAAATTCAAGCACTTCATCCCTTCCAGTCTGGCCAGAAATGCACTGTCAGGGTTATCCGATTTCCAGGTAGTATTTTACCTCTTCTATGTACATCAAAAGTTTGAAGCACACATGAAAAAGTCTTGCATGCCACTTAAAGTCTTTTGCTTTTCAGCTCAATAATGCTTTGGCTCAGATGTATAGCATGTATACTTGGGGTATAGTCAGAGCTTGGCTTATGTCTGATCTTATCCAGCATTACCTTGCAGTGAAATTGTATTCTGATGTTTTATTAAAGGCAATATCCCTACTTAAGCATTAAATTAATTTGTTTGAACGAAACTCCAGTGTCAAGCTCTTTGACAAACCCTGATTATAAGCTGGGCTCACAGGTCTCAGCAAGGTCCAGAGAGGTCTCTGTAGCCACAACTCACCAGATGGGCAGTAAGCCATACTGGCAGCCTGATTCAGATTCTTTGTATTCCCAATGAGAGACTGGTTTATGAGGACCTGGTTTCTTCTGAATTGGGTGTTCACACACCAGGAAAGCAATCCCAAAGGACACAGTTCTTATATTTGAAGACCCAGTACCTTTGTTCTCTATGGTAAAGACTCCAACTGGCTGTGGCCTAGCATTCTTCATACAGTTCCATTCTGTAAACTCCGTAGTGGTCCCACACTAACCAAGAGTCAAGTCCTTAGCTCTTCCATGTGTTAAGAGGACGAATTTAATGATTTTCTCCTTAGTCATAGGTGCATATCGTGTGCTATCTTCTCTGTGGAATAGAAAAATAGGATGCCATCACAAAGTTCAGCACATTGTTGAACACTGAATCATCCCCATGACATTTCACATATTCATGCCTCTTAATAGTCACTGAATTTAGGCACCAACTGTCCCAAACTCCTGTGGTACCAAAGCAGTGCAGCAGATCACATCTGTTAATCACCAGGGACTCTGACATTTTAAAAGTAAATTATTCATTCTCTCCCTATGTAACTTAACTAAGCCCACTGGGAATTTCTTGGCTGACCATTTGAGACCACATGTACGCAGGGTTAATTTCAGAAGGTTTGTATGATAATTGCTAGCAACAAGGACTCATTTTCACAATTTTTTTATTCTATTTTTTTTTCTGGTGATAACTGTGAGTTATCCCCCCCAAAGGGACTGATTCCTTCTCAGTGCTGCAACTATAAAAGGAATGAAACAGGTGCAGAGGACTATGCTCCAGATTTGGCAGTGACAGCCATGAAGTCTAACAGCAGGAAATGAAAGGCAGTATTCCCACTGTATATTTTTTGGTTGCCAAGGCTGACATGAGAGTGTCATTACATGGAAAAAGAGTTGAGATTTGACACTTTTAAGATCCTTGCCCTATTTTATTTTCATTTGTGACACACAGAGAAGGGGTCAGAGTACTCTTCCTTGCAATTTCTTTTAGAGTTATCTATGGATCAGTGTCTCAGTTTAGCCTACTCTTTGTCAACAGGGGGAATTTTTCCTATTTCTGTTGTGCTGAAGGCCTCTGTGGTTCATCATGAATGCTTTACTGCTGACATTTCTGGCTGATCTGCCTCAACTTTCCAGAATTCTTGCCTGATAAAAGCCATGGCTATAGTCCAGCAGGCAAATTTTGTAGACATTACATTTTCATTGTTCTTCTTTTGCTATTTAGGGCTATTTGTACCCCTGTCCTTCTGCAGGTAAGGAAGCCTCAATAGATATCTCAGCCATGGACAGGACTGTGATGGTGTTCACAGCGGTTTTCAGGTGAGGGAAGAGACGAGAATGTTGACTCCATGTTCAGAAGGCTTGATTTATTATTTTATGATATACATTACATTAAAACTATACTAAAAGGAATAGAAGGAAAAGTTTCATCTCAGAAGGCTAGCTAAGCTAAGAATAGAAAGGAAAGAATGATAACAAAGGCAGCTGCCTCAGACTCTCTGTCTGAGCCAGCTGCTGTTATTGGCCATTAATTACAAACAAGCAGATGAGACCAATCACAGATGCACCTGTTGCATTCCACAGCAGCAGATAACCATTGTTTACATTTTGTTCCTGAAGCCTCTCAGCTTCTCAGGAGGAAAAAAATCTTAAGATTTTTAATGAAAAGATGTCTGCAACACAGGACCTCCTCCATCATCACCTGAGCTTTTCCTGGTGACCAGATGAGCAGGCACTCATCCATTCCCAGGGACATCCTGGACTGACACAGTACAGTCTGACTGCCCCACTAGGACCTTCTCACTTGGTGCGTGTCCTGCACAGCATTTCCAACAGCAAGGGGGAGCAGATGGAGGAAGAACAGGAAATGGAGCCTTGCTAAAGCTGCTGCAGCCACCATTCTCTGTGTGGCTCTCTCACTTCCCTGTGAGACTTGGAAGGAGCACACTTGGATGAGCACCTGGCAAAGTTTACTCCTCTAGTCAAAGTCAGGTTCTTGAGGGGAAAGTCCTGTGACAAACTTAGTTTCATTTTACAGCAAGGTTACCCATCTAGTTGACCAAGAGATGTAATCTTTTTGGATTTCAGTCAAGTTTTTGATGCTCTCTCTCACAGTATTCTTCTAGACAAACTGGCACACAGCTGGTAGTTATAGTGGGGTTCTGCAGGGCTGCATTTTAGGACCATCTTTCTTCAGCATCTTCGTAAACAACTTAGACACAGGACCAAGTAAATTTGCCAATTATACTAAATTGAAAGGAATTATGGACTCCTTCGAGGGTAGCCTTCCTACCAAGCATATGAAATTCAACAAGGGAAAGTGCTGGATTCTACACCTGGGACAAGGCAACCCTGAATGTACAGACTGGGGAATGAGATCTGGAATGCAGAGCTGCCAAGAGGGACCTGGGGGTTCTGGTTGAGGGGAAGTTTAATTTGAGTCAGCAGTGCCCTGGCAGCCAGGAGGGCCAGCCCTGTCCTGGGGTGCATCAGGCACAGCATCACCAGCCAGGCAGGGGAGGGGATTGTCCTGCTCTGCTCTGCACTGGGGTGGCCTCACCTCAAGTGCTGGGTGCTGCAATATAGGAAGGGTATCAAGCTGTTAGAGCTCAAAAAAGTGCTACAAAGATGGTGAAAGGCCTTGAAGGGAAGTCATACAAGGAGCAGTTGAGGTAACCTGGTCTGTTTAGCCTGGAGAGAAGCCCAAGAGGAGACCTCATTGCACTCTACAGCTTCTTCTCAAGGGGAAGTAGAGGAGCAGACACTGTTCTCTTCCCTGCAGTGACCAGCGACAGAAACCGAGGGAATGGGCTGAAGTTGTGTCAAGAGAGGTTTAGGCTGGGTATTAGGAAAAGGTACCTCAGCCAGAGGATGGTTGGGCACTGGAACAGGACCCCAGGGAAGTGGCCACAGCACCAAGCCTCACAAGAGCTCAAAAAGCATTTCAAAATTTCTCTTGGGTTCTTGGGGCTGTCCTGTGCAGGACCAGGAGCTAGACTTCATTGATGCTTGTGAATCCCTTCCCAGTCAGGATAGTCTATGACTCTATGATTCAAAATCTCTGTCTGAGGCTTGCTGCGTAATGAAATTGATACTTTCAAACAATTTGATGCAATATGTCAAATGTATCATCTCGGTTCCAGTCTCACTTTCTGCATCTGTCTCTGCTGCCAGCCAAAGTCTACAGTCCTCAACAGCCCTTCCCAAAGACCAGTATTTCCTTTGTTCCCCCACTGTAGCTTGAGGACTCCTTTCCTCAGCAGCTCCAGGCAACCTAAGCTTAAAGGAGCTATTGTAGTTTTTTTCTCAGAAGTATTGGTGGAAGTGTAACCTGGTGAGTGAAGGAAACCTGCAAAGGGGAAAAAAAAAAAAGGCTGAAAATTCATTTTGGGAACAAGCGTGCACAGCTATTTACAGAGGTTTCAATTACAGGGATGAGGTAGCCAGGGTTGGTGTGCGGTCTCTGGGCTCAGCAGGTCTGTGCTTGGCTTTAAAGTGTTCCTGTTTCCTGCCCTGGGATCACTGGCAGGCTGGCTGGGGGGCACCTGGCTGGCACATGGAAAATGGAAATGTCTGTGTAGTGCACAGTCCAAAGAGGCTGCAAATAGCCACTGGCTGCTCACAGCAGCCTGTACCAATTCTCACAGTGCCCAGCTCTCGTCCCTCTGGCGTGGCCACAGCGCAGGAGCCCGGCAGTGCTCGGCTGCGTGCCACATGGGCTGCCTCACCCCTCCTCCTCCTGCTTCTGCACACTGGCAGTTTGCAGCACCTCTTGGAAAGCTGTCAGCCTCCTTTCCCGCTTCCCTGTTTATACTGGATCATATTCACCATCCTCTTGGCTCTGGCAGGCAGTCAGGTCACGGACAGTCTGGATTCACCCACAGGTGTTGTTACTCTGAGCACAGGGAAATGAAAGCAGTCTCTGTTCCCTTCATCTGTGGAGGGACAGGAGCTTCTCTTCCTGACTTTTAAGCCCTCTCTTCTAGCATGACTCCACCTTCCTGTTCAGAGAGTGGGGGTCTCTCTGATTCAGGACGGAAAAAAAAAATTTGATATTAATTGACATCCAAAAGAGAAGGACACATGATGTGGGAGGAGAAGGTTGTGGGCTCATGGTGGTAAGAGCTATGTCTGTACCACCTGGGGTGTTTATGAAAGATGAGGATAACATAGGAGCAAATACAAATGAGGGATATCTGCTCTGTGGAAAGCCCAAGCTGAGCCTGGGACAAATGCTGTGCAAGGACAGTGGCTGGTTGCACTGTTAAGGGGAGCTCTGGCTTTCTCATGCTGGATGAGATGATTTTATTCCAGCTCAGCAAAGGGGTTTCTCTACCTAAGCAGCAGGAAGCCAAATAGGCCTGGATGGTGGAAAGCGAGAACTAGTGTGCAGGACAGCATTAAGAGAAAGCTGGGGCCAAGGTGTGAGACCACCACGAGGTGTTATTGGTGGAGCCATCTCAGAGCTCCTGGCCCACCATAGGTTATTGTATCTTGAATGTAAATTTCAAGACAGAGTGATTTGGCCCATCAAGAAAAGGTCTGAGCCCTGTGACCCATCAAGTGAAAGTGCATGTCTAGATTTGATTCACCTGCAGACCCTGAGGCACTGGAAGCCTGAGGAGTCTGGTGGAAAGACCTGAATAGAGGGCCAAGACAGGCACAGTACAAGAATTGTGTAGATAGCTGGACAGGAAATGCATTTATACATTCTTAAATCCATCACTCAGCTCTATAAAACCAAACCTCCCATCCTGCTGCCAGTGGGGAAGGGGCACAGTCACAGCAGCAAAAAGCAGGCAAGGACACAGCAAAGCTCTCGGGCATCTTTGTCCTGATTTTACAAAACTGGGAGCAGACACACTTCTGCTGGCATGCCTGTTATATTTGGGAAAGGTGAACTCTGATCTCAGCCATGCTTTCTGCAGAAGCTGAGGGAGAGATGCCATGTGCAGGGAAATCTGCTTTGGCCTCCCCTCTGGAGTGGATTGGGTGGAGGTCTCCTGAGCTGTCCCATTGCTTTCCTTCCCACCATGTCTCTCCACCACTCTCTGAGGGTATGTTTAGAAGATAGTGCTTTACTTTTTGGCACTGCTTATACTTGCTCATTCAGTGTAAATAACTGTATTAACTTTATAGGCAGCCCCAGTTTGAACTGACTGAGGTTCATGTAGCAAACTGGAACTATGCCAGGCCCACCAGAGCAGCGTCCTGTTAGTGCAAGGTGGAGACTGAACAGCTCTCAGGTTGGGAGGTCTTTCCAAATGAATGTGATCCCTCCTTGTTCTTACAGATTACTTTTAACACTGACACAATGGCTGCCAAATACTGAATCTGCCAGAAAAGTTAACAAAAGGCACTTTGATCTGGTTCACTTGTTCTTGTTAAGTATGTATTGTATTATTATGCCTTCTTTGTGGTCAGAAGAAAAATGTTCTGCCCTTGCATATTGCTCATGTTCAATAATCTGTGCACTGTGTTAGACTTTTTGCTTTTCACTGCTCCTTCATTTTGAGTTGCTCACTTTAGCAGTTGTTGCATGCTATACATTTGTTTAAATACTTTAGGGCAATTTTATATTTTTTTTACAAAAGACTGAGATTTGTGGATACTTGTTGACATTCTCATCTAAACAGCTGCAGAATTTATTTTTTATTACATGGGTAAAAAAATACTTAAAAGTCAGTTTGAACTTTCATGCTAGTTATTAAGCTCTTGGCTTCATTTTTAACACAGTTCACATATCTGTTCTTGGCACAAAATTTACATTTTTCTAACCACATATATGTGAGCAAAGAAGTTAATATTCAGTAATAAAATTATAAGTTGACAATTATCTAGGAACATTATTTCTCACAAAGCATTGACCTCACAGTGTACTGTAACAAATACAGTATATAAGGCAAACACTGTAATTTTCATCTTCAAACACAACAGAAGTTTATGAAAAATGTAATCCCTACTAGTCAATAAGGCATAAAAAAGAAACTATTGATGAGGAATTTTTGTGCCAAATCAAAGTGCTACATTTGTTTACATATAAAACTGAAGAATAAGATGTAACATGTTAAACCTTTTGCCACAAGGCATGGAGGATACTCTGATAGTCTAGCACGACAATACAATCAGCAATTATACTGGAGGAGATTCAGATAAACTGGCAAAATGGAACAAATATGCATCATTATTGCTGTTTCTTGATATTCTAAAATCAGTGATTGTAGTTTTTGTATTACAGAAACAACCACATGGAAAATACCTATTTTCAAAATGCAAAGAACATTCTGTTCTCAAAACAAATTGATTGCTTGTGCTGTATATCACACTATAGTTAATCAACTCTTAATCTCATTTTTGAAGTTACAGTTCCTACATGTGATCAGGTAAAACAAAAATATATTGTCCTCTTCCTCCAAATACTGCAAGTCAGAAAAAAATGCATACGCATTTAGAAAACACTGCTCCTCGTTTATAAAAGTATTTAATGGCTCTTTTCACAAAAAGAATTTTTTTTGACACCTGGATTATTGAACTCCTGACGGAGTAATGTCACAGTGCCATTTCTAGGTCCTCAGTTTTCATTAGGAAGAGCTGGTATGTCTGCTTTCTTGTTTTCCTTCCCTACTACTCACATGGGATAGTTTCATGAAGAGTCATGTTCCTTCTCCATGTCAAAAGGAGTGTGTCTTTAAGATAAGATTTATTATTGTGTTGCTAAGTATGAGGGTCAGCATAATGTTGAGAATTAGTAATTCTGACTCTGACATGACAAGAAATATATATTTTGGGCAGTGAACAAAATGCAATGCAAAACTTATCACAATTTAGGAAAGTTGTGATTTCAGTCCCTACAACTTTTATGTAACCCACATTACACATTACCAAGTGCTCTTTGAAGTTATTGACGTGCAAAGCTGCTGCTCCAGTAAAACTATGACATGATAGGTGTTCCTAAGTTGGTGTCTCTTTCTGTAGATTTCAGGGTCACCAAAACACCTGTTGACTAGGGCAAACCCCTTTGCCTGTGTGCAGTCCTTGTAATGGCAGATATATCTTTTGGACTTCAAGATTTTTAGCCATTTCAGTCTTATTATCTGCAGCATACATTCATGCCAAAAACTTATCTGTCTTCCACTGGATAGATGTGTTGTTCTTCTGTAGGTAAAATTGCACTTTTTAACACACTGCCACTAAGGATATGGAATTTCACTCAGATGCCTGTAATACTGGACTTGAACAGCATAGTTTAACATTTTAATAACACAGTGTTGTTCATTTCAGTGTCAATTCATTGTCTTAGAGATAAAATTACAGGACTTGGGAAGAATACTTGTCTGTAAGGAATTCACCAGTAGAGTTATCTGGGACTACCCAGACCATGCAGACTTGAGTACTGCCCTCCATAGATACTGGTTTTTGGCTGGCAGGTTGGGTCATGTGCTTGCTCTCAGTGATTCTCTCCAAAGCACTTTTGCATTTCTCAGGCAATGACTATCATTAGCAACACCTCTGTCCTACTACTCACTTCAGGTGCAAGGATCAGTTCTAACTAGCAGCAGCAGAAATTGAATTATCAGCACAGTGGGGAGGAAATAGAGGCAAGAGAAGGATGGGGAAACACACATTCTCCTCCCAAAAATCCTTCAAAATCCAGACACCTTTGAACAGTAATCTATAAATTTCCAGTATGTGTCACATAGTGCCTCTGTTTGTGTTGTCAAAAACTCTCTGACAGCTGATAAAATTTAAAGCAAGTGGTAGCTGCTGTGCATTACTTTTTCAAAACGACAAAGTGTGAAAATAATATCAGTGCAGGAATTCATAGGGGGAAAAGCCACTCTGCTGTTCTTGAACTCTGTTAAGTAAAATATGAAAGAAAAACCCAAAGTGTGGCTAAACACATTTAGTAACTAGAAACTACAGATAGATAACTCACAAATAGTTTTGTACAAACTCAGTCTCATTCAAGCATTTATGGAAAGATTTTATATTAAAGCCAAACTGGCTTTGGCATTGCCCTTTCTGGTGGTGCTCTCTGATGAAGAAATAAACCTCTCACCCATCTGCTTGGGAGCAACTCATACTGGGTACCATTCTTAAAAAATGCATGTGCTGCTTACAGATTGTTCCTGCTTTTACCTTTCAACCATGCTGGTGTCTTGCAAGCTGACAACTAAGGTCACCATTGTTCCATGGAAAATATTTAAGACCAATGTAATTTGTAATGTTCAGATGACATCTAATTTTAATACTGTCTTTTGTGTAGTGTCTTCCAAGAATAAAGAGGCGAATCTTCTGCAGGATTATGCAGTTTTAAACTCTCAGCAACCCAAAAAGTTATTGTTTAAAATTTTCTAAGCTTCCTCAAGCAACTCCTGTTTACATATATACTGGGTGCTGTTTGTAGGTCAACCCACAGAGTATCAAGAAGTAGCACAAGAATCAGTGGTAACCCAATAGCTGAATGGTACTTGAGGTAATGTCCTGGGTGACAGGTCAGTACTTTGAGTTAACCTGCCAGAGGAAGACCAGTGGGAGGAGAGGTGAAAACACTGTAAGAGAAGCAACTATTCCTCTTCCTGAGCAAATACTATTGTGTTTATTGTATGAGCTCCTTTTTTCCTTCTTTATATCAAGAATTTTTGGCAGGATGGTTATTATTTTAAAACCAAGACCAGAAGATGTGGCTACAAGGAATTCAGGTAAAAATTGCCATAATTAAAAATGTCCAATTCTTAACATTTTAAAATGCTTTAATAATTTGGTCCGCTTTAATTCACAGAATCACAAAGTAAGCTGAGTTGGAAGGGACCCATAAAAAACATTGAGTCTGTCTCCTGGCTTTACACAGCACCATCCCCAAGAGTCCCACCATGTGCCCAAGAGTATTGCTAGAACAGAGCCTAGAAACATCTGCCACAGGGTGAATTTTAGATTGACAGAGTTTGTCCATTTTTCAAAATGGCATTCAGGTGAGAATGTTATTTTTACCCAAGTTAAAAATAACGTTATTTATCAGAGAGGTTCCAATGTCTTACTGTTTTGGGGCAGGGCTGTGAAATATGTTGGGCTGTGTGTCTGGGATCCTGCCATTAAAACTCTTCCTTAGTCATTCCTTGTGTAATTTGCCCAAACTTGGTTTAAAGTATGAAATTGTGAAAGTTGTCAGTTTACCTCTGACAAGGGATCACATTTTAGAGGCTGACACCTGCCTTTCCCCAACAATTTCTGTCTGTTTAATGTGCTCCATCATGGGGTGAAAAGGCACAAGAATCTGTCCCTCTGGCACCCAAGGATGTGTCACCCATGGACTTAGGGGAAACTCCTTTCCTGAGGGCCTCCAGCTCTCTGAAGGAGAAGGAAGAAGCTGCCTCATGTCAGAAGAGCTTGCAAGGAGTGCTGGAAGGAATGGGGAAGTGGTGGAGGGAACAAGGGAGAGGTCAGGAACTGGACAATGGGGTTCTATAGGAATGCAGGAGCATGGCACCTCCAAACTTCAAGTCAGGCTCAAGACCATGGGATCTGACACAGCTCCTTCAGTGCCCAGCCCTTATAGAGCCTTATATCTGTTACCTTTGATGACTTAAGGATCCAATACCATCACCTCCTGGTCTGAATGCCACCAATAGCTAAAAGGGAGCCGATACTTCAATTCCACTCTCAGGACTGCTCATCACGTGCTGTACATGTATGTACATGTTTAACTTTTAGTTTACAATTACATTAAAAGAAAGCCTATTTTAAATAGATTGAGATTGAGGGTTCACCTACTTAGATCTGTGCACTTGTGCAAGACCCAGTGCTAAGACAAGTATAGTTTCTGTTTCCCAGTGCTGTTAGTTTCTCATTGCATCAGGAGAATGAAATGTGAAATTAGGGAAACACTTAAGACTTCCAATTAACTTTTGAAAGCTTGATGAGTGCTGAATATATCATGTGGAGCAGGAAATAGACCAACAGGCCCAGAATTCATTGATGTGTTTGTTTTAGTCCTTTGTGTGTTTTCTAAAGATCCACTGATTGCTCTGCTATATTTATTTGAAAATGCTACAAAAGAGGAGGGAAAAGTGGATGCCACAGCAGAAAAATGTATTTTCCCATAGTTGAGTGGGAAAATAAAATTATTACCATAAAGACATGCAGAATTTATGCATTAATTTTACAGTGAAAAAACTATTTAAGGAAAGCTGAAGCATAACACATTTTAAAAATAGCTTGTGCATAATTAACTATTTCACCTAGATTGGTATTAAACACTTCTTGATTATGAAAACTACAAGAATTTTTTTCTTAGATATTAATAAAATTTGAAATGTCAGCTTTAATCTCATTTCCATGAGGTGGTTAAAGAAATTTAGAATCATATGAGAAATGTGTATCTCATCAAGAAGATTTTTGAAAGACCAGGGAATTGGTTTCTGAACCACAGATATTCATTTTATGCATATGTAATTCTTCTGAGTAATACAGAATTAAACCTGTTCAATGCAGCTGGCAGACGAATCAGTAATGGCAAACCAGGTATTTAACTGCTTATTCTCCATTCAAAAGCTGTTGCATTTCTGATCCCACAAAAAGCAACCAAGCAGGAGTGCACAGCTGAAGCTATTGCTCTGAGAAAATGTTGTACATATAGGCTCTGAAATCATGGATTGCAATCTATTTTGCAATATTAAGAAGTACTTTCATTTAGTAGAAAATGGACTATTCCTCCTCTTGTCCCCATCAGTGGTGATTGACATCTATGGATGCTGCCAGATATTTGAGATCTGAGGCTCTCTGATCAACAGCTTCAGGGCAACACAACTAAACCAAACTTAAAGGCTGATGGAAATCATCACTGTGGATGCAGAAAAGGCAAATGCAGAAGGTGAAGCTCAGCTGTGAATGTCATGTCCTGGCCCCAACTCAATGATCAAAGACATTCCAAAACAAGCACTAAGTTACTGCAAGCTGCCAAAGAATTTGGGTGCAGTACTAAGGAAGAAGATGAAGAACAGATTATACATCAGTAGCAGCTACTCCCTAGTTTGATGAGGATGGATTTAAAAAAAAAAATAGCTGGATATATTTACAAGCCTATTACATGTTCATGAAGATCCTCAAGAACTGGGATATAAAATATATTGTGTTGTAGTTGTCCAAGTTACTCTTTAAAGAAAATATAGCAATCAGGGGTTATGGGCTGGAGGCAGAGGAGAGAGTGATGAAAGAAGTGGTGAAGTAAAAAAGGAGAGCTGAGACTAGACTAATCATGAGACAAGGGTAGTTTTGAAACTGGGAATTTCCTGCTCTGAACTTAAAAATATATTGCCATATGGTTAGAAAGTCACATTACAAGAACTAAAACTTTTGGCACCTCTTTCCTGCAATGACACCAGGAGAGGAGGGACACAAACATCACAAAGTGGCTTTCATGTTTGCCATGAACAAGAAGCATGTTGGTTTTGAACAGTAAAATACAGTATGTGCATTTCACATAGATCAGAGCTGCAACTTTGTCCATCCCTTTCTCTGTGCCCACCTATCTCCTTGGCACGAAAACAAGCTATTAAAAAGAAAACAAGCTTTGCATGACTGGTTTGAAACAGCAGCTGGTGTCTTGGAAACTGCTTCTTCAGCCAGTTCTCTTGGCTTCTTTGGAGATGCAGTGATGTTCAGCTGCAATATGCTTAGGCTTGCTTCCCAGATCGTATCTGCATTGGCCTGTGGAGCCTGGGCCTCTGAGCCCTGGAAGTAGATGGAGAAACTGCTCGGAGCGTGTACGTGGCTGGAACAAACTCACACCAGATGGCCATTCAAAATAGCAGTCAGGAGAAAAGTGTCACACAGAGCAGATGCAAGTCTCATCCTTGAGAAAAGTCCTCACAGCTGCCATTTTCCTCTGACTCATCTTCTAGACGAACTGTGTTTATTTCAATTGCAGCCAGTTTTGAGTCACAGATGCTGCATGTCAGATCAGTTCACCGGGGCTCCTTTGTGGCTGAGGTGAGGAGAGTACCTTAAGCAACTAAACTTTTTTGGTTAGTACATGCAAATTCTCAGCTTTCTCTTATTTTCAGTTGCACTGTTGATGGAACCATGGGACAACTTCAGAAGCGCTAATGCAAATGCAGCCAAAAATGTACCAGACAGAGATTTCTAACAGTGATAAATAGAACCCTCATGATTTTAAGGAACATTGGATCAGTCTTGCATTAAACCAGAGCTTTGGCTTTCAGTGCTGGATGATAAAAAGTTATTTTAAACACTAGGTGTCTGAGATCTTTATAGATCTAATTATGTGAAGCGAAAAGTTACTCTGAACACCTGCACCTGTATGAAATGTTCTTTGAGATTCATTGCTCTTGAAAAAGCTTTTTTTCCCTGATATCTCAAGAACTACCTTATTCAATACTTAAGCCACGATTTCTTTGTACTAAATCTGGATAGTACAATGTAATGACATGAAAGGTAAAAATAGAATTGGAGGAGGTTTTTCTAATTTCCTGCTAATTTCCCCAGCAAATTCTGAAAGGTTTGCATTCATTTCACCAAACACTGATACTGTCTGCACTAAACATTTGGTCTATTTTGATGTTCTTTCAGTTCCCAAAATAAAAAGTTAAGGGTCTTTTGTAAATATCTTTCCTCCCCAGCTAGAAAACACATGAATGCAGCTCTGTCACTCCTTTTTCTGAGCTGAAATCAACCTGAGCATGGAGGAACAAGTTTCAGCTCCCACCTTAGGCTAATCTACAAAATGCTTAATATTTCCTTGCTCAAGAGGAACTCTGCCTCTATCCTTTCCTACTCCTCTCCTGCAGTTTATTCTATCAGATTCTCCCATTTACTGAGGAAGGAAATTTAATTTACCACTTTCTTGTCATAAGTTTTTAACCACTTTTATTAAAAGAACTCTCTTTTTTTCTGCAAATAATGTTTTTATGCTACTCAAAATCGTGGGTTTGAGCCAATACTGTTCAGTCAGTGGACCAATTCCAACAATTTCCTTAGAATCCATTAAACCACAAGGAAGCTCAAAGGTATTTGCATTTCTTTGGAGATGCTGGGCTCCCAAGATTTTCTAAGTTAATTAGTCACCATATAGACTTTTCCACAGTGTCATAAAATAAACAAACAACCAACAGATCAAGAAAGGTGGCTTCATAGAGCTTCAATAGCACATACAAGGACAAAACCCTTTGTCTCATTTTTTAATTAATTTGATGTATTTTCCATGGCATTGGACCAAGTTATGCAACAAAAGGAAGACTATCAGCATTTAAATTTTTGGACTACTGCACTGCCTTGATTCTTTGGCATCAGTCAGTAAAACCTGCATGATTTTCATACAAGGAGACAACATCCTGCTTGTAGTTGGTCAAACACTTTCTACCCAAGCTAGAAAGGCAACAGCTGTTGTCCTTGTCACGCTTGATTTGAGAAAAGTTGGATGTTGTCTATATACTTTAACAATGCTATTTATAAGCATGTTTGTGGCTTGCTACCATATGAATTATTTGCTTTGACAGAAGAAACAAAATTTTTATACAAGACTTTGACAGAAATACTTGGAAGGATTTTTTCTTTTTTGAATCACCATCTGAAGAAGTCAACTGCTTTGAAAAACTGAATGAATTCTGTCCCAGAGGTGCTTTGCTGCTCTCCAGAATGGAAACTCCAGAAGACTGTAAGAAAGTCCAGCTTCTTCCACGCACAGACAATGGCTCTGCCATGGTTAAGTGTTCTGTATTTGTGTTGAAAAATCAACTGCATTTCATCTGGTTGGGATAGAGTATGGTACATCAACATATTCAGATGTCAGGATGTTTGGATTCTGTAAGGAGGCTCATCTGGAAGCAATGTATGTGTTTCAGTTCTTTGTAGAAAAAATTTAATTCTAAATTTTGCCAAAAGCCCTTTCCCTTAAAACAACTCATCTGCTTAAAATTAGGGATGTACTTGTTTGTCTTGCTGACTTGAGGCCATACAACACACAGACTTCTGATGCTAAGTAATTTATATGCCTGCATAAATCAGTGGGTAGCCAACAGAGGACAGACTGGATTCAACAAATTCATGTATGCATTCTTCCTTTATGGGCAAAAGATCATGGAAATAATCTCATATGTCATGCCTTTGAAAGTTCATTCCTTCTTCTGTCATGTCTGGAAAATGCAATGAGTTATGATTATTTACAAGAATTTTAGTGAATTATTTACAATCTTTGGCAAAGAAAAAATGTGGACTTTGCTATCTTCTCCACTATTTGGAATGAAGGTTACAAAGGTGACCACAGTCTGTAACAGTTCCTTCTCTCCTTTCACCCCTTTGAAAGATTTAAATGTGTGAAGGCTGCATAATGCCTGAAGTTCTGGTCCTGTAGGAGAGTCGGAGATGAGCAAGAAAGTGATGTGTCCTGTCATAACCAGCAGGAATTATTCTGAATAAAAAGAGATCCAGGACTGCAACTGCACATTTCCAGCTCCCTCTGAGGAGTGAAATGGCATATGTAGAACTAAAATGCTCTTAGAAACACATCTTTTTGGTCTTCTTGAGTTATGGATGGGCCTTCACACTAAAAGCAGCCAAGCTATCTTATCCTTTTAGCATACAGAATGAATTTTTCATATCTGTACAGAAAGTGCAAGCACATATCCTTGCCAAATCACAGAAGAAACCTGACAAATGCAGTTTATCGAGAATAGAATACTTGCATAGATGTAAATAATGTAATAGAGAAGAGGCAAAAAAAAAAAAATATGGCTTACTTCAGACTGGTAAATTCCCATTTCTAGCCCTGATTTGCTTCCTTGCCATGTACCAAAGCTTATGGGCTATTTTGAGGGAGAGGAGATATGCTTTGCTTGGTAAAGCACACACTGAGGGCTATGTAGCAGCAATCAGGAGGTTTCAGCAGACCATCCTGTAGCACACTGAGAGCCATGGAGTCCCAGGGGTGGAATCCAGTGTGGCTCCCCTGTGGGGTCTGGGGGTGGCACAGGGAGGTTTTCAGAAGGACAGGGGGAGACCCCAGGCAGGATAATGGCAGAGGGCAGGGTGCCTGCCTGAGTGGGTGCACAGGCCCAAGCTGGGCAGCAAGGGCTGCCAAGCACAGGGAGAGCAGTACAAGCTGCCTCTGCCTTGGCAGCTACAGCAACACCAACGCAGCAGCGAGGCGCGTGAATGAACATATTGGCAGGATTTGTTAAAAAATGAATTGCCTCCAAGTGATTGCATGTATTATGCCAGACTCAGCTGATGTTTAAATCCTATTAAGCCTTTAAGTCATAATTCATTGCTATTTTCCAACTTATGTGCACTAATGGTAGAGACCATTCATGTGCATTTAAAGCTCTTCCAGTAAAATGCATGTAAAACATTTAATTCTTGAATTACCTCTAAAAGCCAAAGAAGTAAGAAAGAGGCAGGATGTATCAACCCTTTCTAATTTAGATGTGGGAAACAGAATTGTTGCTAAACCCAGAAATAACTGAAAGCATCACAAGAGTTATGAAAAAGACACCATTTTCTTACACCAACCGGGATAAGAAAGGGCAAAATTTCATTGTATTTTCCTATCTACAGTGACAGACAACCATATGAATTGAAAAAATGCAACAAGTGAAAAATCCTTTCTTCCCCTTTGAGCCCCTTCCACATATGGTGCAGGCTTTGTGTGACATTAATTTGTTAATGCCTTTATGTGCCTCTGGTCATGAACAAAATCTCTAACATGGCAGGCAGGAGAACATCTGAACTAGGCTGACATCTCACCAGACCACAATATTTGAGTTTTATGAGTGTGAGTAGAACAGACAATCTCATCTACCCTTGCTTTAATAGTTTCCTTCAAGTCTGGGAAACTACAGAGAATGTAAACAGCAAGGTAATTAAAACATGTATTACTTAATTCATTGCTATGGGTGGCTGAGAGTTTTCAGATAAATTATTTTTCCTTTAGGAAACATTTGTGCTTTGAAAAGGAAAACGTGTTGCAAAAAGTATTTTTTTCTTAAATTACTCCAAAGTCTATTTAAAAGACTATCAAAATTTTCAGTTTCAACATTATTAGGACAAAAATTAATCTTTCGTCCAAACAAATTTTCAGAACTTCAAAGTACCTATACTAGAAACTGTAAATGGGAGTCTGAATCTAAATGAAAAGTCTACAAATATTGACATGAAATGTTTTAATTTACTCAAATCAACATGTCTTCTTTAATAGATTGCTGGAATGAACATATGTAAGAGTTTGATTTTTCATCCTCCTTCAAGCTAAAAACTTTTTTTCAAATGTCATCTTCCCTAAGAAAGATATAATTTCCTCATTGGTCCTATTTCTTGTGAACCTAAATTTACTAAGTGCACGATACACTGATTTCTGTCAGCAGATCACAGTGAGAATATACTATGGTAGAAATTAACTCCATCTTCTATCCTGAACTGTCTTAAGCAGCTCTGTTAATATAATAGGCTTGTGGGTATATATTATACAGTGACATGAGGCCTAACCTTTCCCTTTCAAGCAGTTTCTCATTTCCTGACTTCAACAAACATAAGAGAATATCACATGGTGAAAGAATGCTGTGAAAAGTATATTGAATCATCTGGCAGTATTTAAACCATGAGATGACATTTTATTTTGCTTATTCTACATGGAAATTCCTAACATCAGGCCTTGCTCAAATACATCAGGCCAGGCTCTGCTGTTTCTTTTCAAACACTTTTTATTATCCTCTTCTTCTTTTTGTTATATCTCTTTATCTTTTAGCTTGAATATTGATTTCTGTAGATCTCTAAAAGGAGATAAACACCCGAAGTCTGAGGTTTTCTTTTTTTTTTTTTTCTGAAAAAAAATCTGAATACAGAATTATTTAACAAGACTTTTTTCCCTCTCCCATTTTCTGTTTTCCCTGGACCCCGTCAGAGTCATAGGTATTCAATAGGGTGTTAACAACATGTGCTCAATGGCTGCCCTAATGTTTCAGGGATGCTCTAAGGGAACCTTCAATATATAATGGTCAAAACAGTGACGTTTTATATGTTTAAATCAATTGATTTCTGGCAAAGTGGCTACTATGGTCCAAGGGATCCATTTAAAACCGTGGTGCTTCTCAGTCCAGACTGCTCATACACCTAAAGCTGACCATTCCCTAGGAGCTTTCTTGGAGATGGTCCAGAGCTCTCAACACCTTGAACAGCTGAAGCTCCAACACAGGGTTATTTCCCAGAAAAGGCAGCACTTAGTGAAGTTATAAAAGTAAGAATTCAGGAAAAAAAGATATGTGACAGTATGAAAAGGAAAGAAAATTAACAAAGCACAATAAGACACCAATTGCATACCTCTAGAGACAAGTAAACAATGCATTACAGCCAGCAAGTAGCAACTGATTGCTGCCTTTGGAACCAAAGGGAAAAGGCTGTGCTGTTAGCAGGGAGGATCTTATGACACCACATATGTTTTCATGGATTCATAATCCAAAAAGGGCTGTTAGATCTAGTTATACTTGCTTAATAACACTGGCCACAAAACCTCATGCTCCTCCTTCCATTCAGTAATGACTTGTGTGCTGGCAAAAGCAGTCTGCCCCCTTGGGAAACCTTAATCTGAAAACTTCAGCAAGGGAAGAAGAGTCTCTCAGCCCTTACGGTCTTCTTACAGCCCATCCATTCCAGCGAAGGTTTTCCAGCCCACATGCACTCCAACAGCAATGCTGCATTATCCAGTGACACATTATGATAGGTGACAGTCCATGGTTCATTGCTCGCTTTAGGTGTTCCCAAATGTGTTCTGGCCACTTGTCACTGCTGGTGCTGGCAGCAGCTCACAGCTGGACAGGACAGCCCAGCGATGTGCTGCTTTGCTCTGGTGCACATACAGCTGTTCAGGAAGACCAGGCCTGGCTGAAAATCAGGTTATGGCAGCTACAGCACCTCCATTGCTGCCTAGGGCAAGGTAGAGACATTTGAATGTCACAGAAAACTTCTATATGTGTCAAGAAAACTTCTGTATGTCTCAAACTGATTTCAAATTCTCCTCGGTCATGAGGGAAATTACTGTCTACTTCAGCTGACTCCATGGAAGTAGGGGTATGCTTACTCAAGAAAAGAGAGAATATGAGATTATAGTATTAGATATGGTATTAGAAAGGCTGGAGCACTGTGACCTTACTGTGTTCTTTAGGGCAGTTCCCAGAAAAATTTGGGAACTGCTTCTCCACATAAGAAAAAATAGCTTTTTATGAGGGTAAGAGTTATGCCAGTCAATTTCCAACAAAAAAAAAGTCTCAGAGAAGAGGGCATAACCATACTTATCCTATACTAGAGCTTTGCTGTATTAATTAATATATGCAAGCTTTCTAGAATTAATTTTCTTTTCTTTTTCTTAATTTTTTTCTTTCTTCTTTTCCCTTCTTTTTTTTTTCTTCCCTTTTTTTTTCTTTTGTTAACAGTAACCCCTAAACCTATAAAAGACATGAGAAAATTTCTGTTTCTTTCTGGGCTATATGAACTAGAATCCTCAAAATGCATTTGTTCCTCATTTTATGAATAACTCTTCCTAAGGTATATAATAATGTTGAGTTTTTGTTGTACAGGGATTCTGTTCATTCTTTTTTAGTAATACTTTAATACTTGGTTGTCTTCTATCAAAACTGTACCCTAAAAAGTGTTCTGGCTTTTAGAGATACAGAGGTACTTGTAACAGAAGAGGAAAGTTCTAATGGTACCACAGAGGAAAATAGTTTTTCAAAAATTCCTTGGACTGCAACACTGGTACCCATTCCATACAAAACCCTGGCATGGTACAGGCACAATGTACCTCATTCCCTCTCCAAGATTGTGGTCAATCTATTCCATGCTTTTGCAGTAGGGAAAATTCAGAATTTATTCCACTATTTAACAAACGTTGATGAGATCTGTGTATGCCTAATATGAAATTGTAAGTTGCAAATAAAATAATGTTAGCAGCAAAAGAAGTTCAGGTCCCTGGAGAGCATTCATAACAGTTGAACAAGAGGTTTCATTGTTCCTGTGCAGCATGTATCAGAGTAAATACTAGGAAAAAGTCCCTCAGCGCTCAGAGAACAAATGCAGTTATTTTGAAAGGGCAAAAGGAAGAAAATGTAGAAGGGAAAAAAAGAAATTTACTCAATTAATTCAAGACACAGATATTTTGCTGACAAAGAAGAAATTATCAGTCTCAAAGCTCAGTCTTCTCTGTTGCTCAGCTTTTACTCAGTTACATGGATGCCCTGCACTTGCAGCAGTTTCATTGTCTGTTTTAATCGTACAAAGAAAGTTGGAAACTTAGGTAACCTGCCTGAGTTCCAGTTATCCTAGTAACAGCCCAACAACAGCCATGCAGTGTCTGCGAAACATCCAAGAGATGCCAGACAAATTATCTCCGAGGTTTTTCCAAAACAAAAGAGAATCTTTAAAGACATTTTATTATCCATAAACAGTTCTCAGACAGATAGCAATTTAAGGAAGACAAGCAACTTCAAAAAGAGTGGAAATTCTGAATTCCTGCCTAAAATTAAAATAACTTTTTAATAGCCTTGCCCTTAAAGAGGACTTAATGAATGTTCTTTCACATCTTTACATAAAGCCAGTCTGGCAGATGTGAGATAGATTACTACACGCAACATAAACAATATTTGGTCTTTTATCCTGACAGCCAGGAGCGTACATCTCTGTACTTGAACAAAAGACCGTTTCTAGCTCAGCACAGGATGTAAACAACCCCGGTCACTAGTTGCACTCCAGGAACCCAGAGGAATACCTGGGCAATGTTCCCACCAAACCAGCAGCAAGCCTGGAGCAGGATTTGGCCTGAACAGCAGGATTCATGACAAGAGTTTGCTTTTGTGCAGGCTGAGGACTGCCAGCCCCTGCCCAGCTGAGCTCTCCAAGCTGTAGCTAGGAGACTGCCTCCACCATGCTAAAAATATCCCCTGCACCCACCAGTGACAGCCTGCGTGCAAGTGCCGGGGGTGACCTTGGATGGTGCTGGGCCTGCTTTGGGAAAGCAGGGAGGCTGGCTGGCAGCTGGGCCCAGGCACTCACAGTGTCCCACCTCGGCCAGGGCCAGCAGGGCCTGTCCCCCTCATGCCACATGCACCGCTGCCCTCACACAGCTGCTGACTGGTGGCACCCTGTCCTGCTGGGAGGCCACCTCTCCTCCTGGCCTACAGCCAAGGAGACAGAGAGATCATGGTCCCACACACCCACCCACCATGAGGAGGAACGTCAAGGGCTTTTCCTCATGGGGAGAGCAGAGGAGGGACACAAAGATGATCAGAGGGATGGAACACCTCTCCTATGAAGACAGGTTGAGAGAGTTGAGATTATTCAGCCTGGAGAAGACCTTGGGGAAACCTTAGAGGAGTCTTTCAGTACTGAAAAAAAAGTCTGTAAAAAAGATGGGGGTACATGTTTTAGTAGGTCCAGTTGCCGTAGGACATTGGGTAATGATTTTAAAATATAAGATAGTAGATTCAGACTAGACATAAGGAACAAATTTTTTATGGTTAGTGTGATGAAACACTGGCTCACATTGCTCAGAGAGGCAGTGGTTGTCTCATCCCCAGAAACATTGGAGGTCAGGTTTGATGGAGCTCTGAGCAACCTGATCTTGTTCTAGATGTCCCTGTTCACTGCAGAAGGGTTGGACTAGATGATATCTAAAGGTCTCTCCCAACCCATTGAACAATTCTATGAAAACTCACTTGGTGCCAACCAACATTTCCACAGAACCTTAGCTTTGCTCCTCATAGAGCCAGTCCCCAGTTCTCTTTTCTGAACTCTGGGTTACCTGGGGTGAACACTGGGAGAACACAGGGGACATCTATCCCCACCATCACCAACTCCAGCAGGCTTCAGGCAATGGAGGATCTCTCCTTCCATTAGTAGGCTAGAAATAGAAATAGAAATAGCCCTGGGGACCTCTGGGGCAACCATACATCCCACTTCCAGACAGTATAAATTGTGGTTGAATAGATGGTTGAAGTTGACACTTGTCTTCAATATGGTGAGAAAAACAATATGGTGCTGAGTTGGACTGTGCGTGGTCAGGAGTGGGAAGATTGGTTCATCTGAGTCATCATCTGTTGAGATGTACATTGCTCACCCTGAAAACATAACTCTGGGGTGAAAACATAGCTAAAACGTACAACAGAAGAGAGAGGTCTTTTAATACCAATTATTCCCTGCTAGTGCTGCCATGCACATTGTGTCAGGCAATAGACAACCCAGAGTAAACAATTATGAGATTCTGCACAGAGATTTCACTCTCTCAAATTTCTGCAGATATCTGTGGCTATTTCTAAATTCCCATGCACATACCAAGAACACACCTTTGCAACACAGAAATGTTTGGTTTTGGGAACTGTGCTTTCATAGTTCAGCAGGAGCCTTGGGCAAGGAAGCTACAAGGAGCTCTGTGGGCCATAAGCACAAAGCCACCTTTGATAAACTGGATCTTGTGCATTTGCAGATTTATGATTAAACTTACAAAAAATGTCATTTTCTTTAACTAGGAAAATCTGTATCTCCTGGGTGTCATTAGTATCTATGGAGATATTGCACAAAAAAACTACTCTGCTGTTGGTTTATGACATATTAGTTCAAAATAGCAAAGAAAGCAAGAACCAATACCAGTTTAGTTGCTTGGAAATTTATAGATTTATCTACCTTACCACTCTGGGCATATGGATGCATAGAATCACAAATGAACCTTCCCTTCCTCCTGTCTTTTCTCATGATTTTCTTCTGTTCTTATTTCTCTTTTGTATGTATTAGTATCAATAATTCTTAACATGTTACCTTACAGTAATCAATGGAAGTTTAACATCAATCTCTTTTAGCATTTCAGGTATTGTTACACCCTGACATGAGTCTGGCAGAATTTGGGTGGGATCTGGGTTTGCAGAAGTGAAAAAAACTTGCAAAAAGGACTAGGTAATGGAACACCAGGTAATTTTTTAAAAGATCACAGATTGCATTTGAGACAGAGCACTGAAACAAGGGAGAGTCCTGTAAGTGGTGTCTTTCCCTTTTTATTTCCTCTAATATCCTGATTCCTTCAAGGTGTTAATCATAATAACTGGTCTTATTAAAGCTACTGAAAATATAATAAAGGAAAAATAGAGGACCTGACACAGCAGGAATTACCAGAAGTTTGAAAAGCCTGCCTGTTTTCCCTTTGAAATCTTGCAGGCACATAGAGTGCTCAAACCTGCTCCCACAGCCAGTTGTCATTCCCCATCCAGCAGTGGCTACCTTTATGATACTCCAGGTATGGCCCAGAGATTTTTACAAGTTTCACAAAATGTCTTGCAGAACCTGGAGACAAAACTTACAAAGAACACATTAGGTCTTGTAGACAGTTTGGCAGACAGCAGCCATCCCAGACAACCACATGACTGTTTACAGTAAATGGTACTGCCTGTTAATCACAAACGCACTTGTGTCAAGGCTGGAGGCAGCAGCATCCTGAGCACAGAACCTTCTGACTGCACCAGCTTTGGGGCTGGCTTCTCCCTGCTGATAACTGCCTGTTTGAATATTGTATTCAAATGCACTGAAAGGCACTACCTATCTCAAGCAAAGCCGTGTTTGAAAAATCATCACTTTTCTCAAAAACTGGGTGTGCCCTTGATCGTCCGTATTAAATTATCCTTAAAAGGTATTTGGAAATGTTTATTTGTATTTGTATTTGGGAATAATCAATAAAAGCACATTTGGATTTTATCTAGAAATCAAACTAGTTGTCACTTTCAGCCATTTTTTCCAGGTGACAGCTACAGCTCATCCTGCCCTACCTGGCAGTGTTGAGTTCAGTAGTCTGCTTGTGCCCTCAGGTCGACCAAGCCCAGCACCATTACAGAACCTGGTACTCAGCTCTGTGTTTGTGCAGGTTTTCAGGGTTTGTTCTCCAGCATTTTGGGGGTCAGGCATTCTTGCACGGTGAGCTGTGAGTGCTAGCAGCCTGCCCCTGTTGGGGAGGGTGGGAGGATGCTGCCTGCACACTCCTGCAGATGTGCTTACCCAGTGGGCCATGCACAGCTGCTGGCTATGCCACCCCTGCCACTGGTATGGTTACAGGAATGCCAGGAAACCTGAAGGGTCACCCAGCATTCTTGAACAAGTCTAACTGAGGAACACAGATGCAGAACAGCAGCTTCTCCAAATGCAAGACAGCAACACTTTCTTGCATTCTTTTGTACACTCCACATTCATACCTGTGTACACATAAAAGCATATTTTAATGCATAATATTTGGAATAAGTATCAGTAAGACATATTAATTTATGGAAAACACAGTTTTTCATATATTGCTGACTCCTCCACTTTCTCAGTCTTAAATTATTCACAGATACATATGTTTCTCACGGTCTTTTCTCTACTTTTTAATTTGAGCCCTTCCCATGCTGATGTCACTCCTGTTTTCTATTTCTCTTTCAGCACTGTTCTCTGCTATCCAGCTGTAACACAAATCTTCTTCTTCCCAAACACATTTAGAGCACATTGTATTGTGGGTATGTTTAGGGGTTTCGTGTTTTTTCTCAACATAGTCATTAGGAATCCTGAGTACTCTCTGAGCTTCCTTGGTAATGCTTATGAAAATCTCTGAAGCTGGTTGGGGTGGGTCCATCCCAAGCAATGGAAGAACTGCCTTTTTCCTCACTCTGAGATGGAAAACCCAACACACATTGCAAAAGAAGTGACCCTTTCTGCAGCCTATGCCCATAAGCCATGTCTGCTTAAGGAAGAAAAGGCAAGGGCTGATCCAATGCAATTTCTGAACAGCTGGGCAATGCATTCTCTGGGAGTTCAGGGATTGAACACCCTTGGTAAATCACACTAATGTCTCCTGTGCAAACATTCTCCTTGCACAGTTAAACACAAAACCAGCTTTTCTTTGACACACAGCACACATATTTCCAGTGTAATTCCTGAAATGCCTCAAATTAAGACTAAGAAGTCTTTGTAGGACAAACTTTTGAGGACCACACTCTTAAAAAAAATTTTAAAAAACAACAATCCAACAAAAATCAACAAACCAAACAAAAATGAAAACAAGCAATTAAAAAAAGCCCCAAACAGACCCCAAAGAAAAGATAAACCAAAAAACACACCAAACGTTTGGGATTGGCAAGCATCCAAATGATGCTCTTGTTTACTTATATTAGATAACACAATATTCAGGACAACAATAAACACCTTGTATTACTAGTCCCCAATAGAAGTCCACATTTCTCCTGGAAAGAGAGGCCCCACATCTATGTCTCTGGGAGGTGATGGAAAGAGGGATATATTACACACCATGACAGCCACAGTGAAGTGGTGTGGGCCATGACTGATTAGGAAAGGAACTGTGTGATTCCTTATCTTGAATAACTTCTCTTATCTCACGTATATGTTGTTTTATCCCTGAAACAAAAAACAGTGGAGTTTGGCAGATGGGCTAGAATGCAGTTGGCTATCCTACTTCAAACAGCTGCAATTTCTCGTGGTCTAATTTTAACTGAATCACAGTCTGCATTTGTAATTGAAACCAGTCATTTTACTTTTAGGATATCCTACCCTGTCAGGACTGAACATCTGCTTTCATGACCTTCAAAATTATCTTCAAATCTATGTAAAGACCACCTTTTCCTGTGCCAGTAACTTTCTTTGTTACTTTGTCTTTCCAGCAGAAACCACTGGTTTCCAATCCACAGCCTTACTCAAAAATATCTGAAACAATATGTGGGCTTTTGATTCATATGGCTCTCCTTATTGCCAAATATTTGTATTCCAAATCCATATCATTTCATTAAGGGAATATGAGTAATTCATCAGGTTATCTCCAACATCTGTCATATGAAAAATTAATTGATGAACTCCCCCATATTTTTTTGTGCTTTTCAGATACACAAGCCAAGTTTCAGCTCTCAAACTACAGGCATGCCAAACATAATTTAAGTGTGATCAGTGGTATGTATACAAGAATTTACACTTTATTTTTTCCCACACTCTATTCATAACATTAAGTGCTGACTTAAAAACTCACTTCATTGACGTGCAGATTCTCACTGGCTATTTATAAGGAGGCTCCCTCCGCCTTTGAGTTCTTCACCTGGACTGAAGATTGCAGATGGTTCTGTTGATGTTTGTGAAACACCAGTGTATGATTTGGATGTTCTTGTAAGCAGCATGATCCAAACCCTCAGCAGCTTTTTCAAAATGAAGCATTCTTTGTTTACTTTTAATAGCAAAAACTGTAAAATGTGGGGACAAAAAATCCCTAAAATGCTCAAGTTGAAACTTGAAAGCTTAGCTAATTACTGTGTACTTTCTCTTGTTGACATGCAATCTGGGGCACAGCAAGGGTATTTGCACACACAGTCCATGACAGCATACATCTTTAAAATTAGCCTTACCATTTTGGATTTATAGGTTATTATTCAGGTACAGAATTTTCAAAGAGGGCAAGAAAACTAAAAAATAATAGAAAAGTAGCAAAAATAACATAAAATTAACCATTGGATAATTAGAAATTCTGTTGAATTCATGTTAGTTAATTAAAGTTAATTAAAATTGTGATAAAGACATTTAACTGGCAAAGATTATTTTATGTTGTTCTACACTATATTTTTGGACTGAAGTGTTTTCAAATAAAGCTAATAGTATTTTAATTAGGAACTTGTAGAAGCAGCAGGGACTTCAGGAAAAACAGCACACTGAATTGTACTTTCCATTTGCACTTTTAATCACAGATTTCAGCAAACAGAGTCCATGTAGTGACAGTGATGTTACCCTGAAAAATTCTTATTAGAATTTAGAAAATCAGCAGTGCTTCAGTCAAAACACTTCAGTCAAAACAAAAATTGAAGTTTTACTTTGCTCACCACAGCAAGAAAAGGTTAGAAAAGCCCCAAGGAAAATGCATGTTTATTCATAAATCCAAATTATATGAACTGAAACAATTAAATGGTAGTTTAGAAGCACTAACTTCAAGCCAAAGTGCTGCAATGGTGTTGCAGTGCAGATTCATTAGTTGCCACTAGGCTTTGAATAATCGTGTTGAGGGGCCAGCCTTCGTCAATTAAAAATGATGTATGTCCCTTTGTCTGAATTACCCCTTGTTTTAGGCACAATCCATCCATCCAGAGGGAAACTTATCCATCTAGCTTTTGACAGGAGTCTGTAATCTGATTGTTCAGCTTCAGACAGGAATGTTCAATAATTAAATAATAATTAAATGTGTATTGATTGGTATAACCTTGGCTACATTTGTTGACCTCTGCTGTGCAGTGCTGTGGTTAAAGGTGGGAAAGCCTTCTTATTCTTTTGGACATCTTTGACTTCCTGGGAGAGTGCTCTAACATCCTCCGCTACCTACTGCTTTCTTGATAATTGAGATGGGCAAGGCTGCAATTAATGCTGAGTTTTTCAGCAGATATTGGAAAGTTGGGATTAAAATTTCTATCCAAACACTCTTTCTACATGTTTATGTGGAAGGAAGGGCAGACAGACTTGCAGGTCTGGGTGTCACAGAACAAGCAGTGACACAAAAACGAATGGAGCATGAAATTAAATTTTAGAACTTGTGCAGTGTTTTCTGCCACAGTGATAGTCAGGTAATGAAACTCCCCAGGTTCAAGATATCAAATGAATTCTACAACCCCACATACTTAGCCCTGGAACTCAGCCAAGTAATGATTGAACCTGCCAAAAGAAGATCCAGGACAATGTATTTAGATTCAACAAACCAGTCAGGGGTTTGAAGACATTTCAGACCTTGAAATAGACTGGAAATATCTTGTCCCAAAACAAAGAAGCTTCATTCTTTACCAAAGAGATTGGAAGACTATTTGCTGTCCACAACAGTGGAGGAACAAAAGAATGGGCACTCATTTCAAAGTTCACACAATAATTTTGAAATTCCGGTTTGCATAAGTAAGTCTGAGTAAGGACTTCTTTTTTCTTTCATTAAAAAAAACAAAACACTTCCAAGAGCTTTTACTCATCTCTCGCTTTAACACTCTATTTTCCAGATAGTAAGGTTTCTGCATTTCAGAAGCAGAAAGATTTTAGTGTTAAAGTGGTTTGCTGTGAGAATATTCAATAAAGATGAAACTTTTCCATTTTCCTCAGTTTCAGGTCAGGTAGTCTTTTGCAGGAAAACTTCTACCTCTGTGATCCAGTCAGGCTCCTTTCAATACACACAGAGCTTTCACTCTCTCTTGAACTTCAAATTTCTTTTATACATTTAACTAATGATAAAAAGAAGCCTTAAAGGCTCTTCATTTTAAAAAAAATTTAAACTAATGTAAAAAAATGTAAAACAAAAAATATATAATGGAGCTGATCTAGGATAGAACACAGTTTTCTTGAAATAGTCATCTTGTTCATAAGAAAGTCCCAGGCTATATTTGTTTTATTCATTTGGACCATTTTTACCTCAAATAGATGCAATGTTATTCCAGCAGATAGTAAATCAGAACATTTCTCTTGATTCTCTTGTCTCACCACTTTCTTAGCCTGGTATTTATTCCTGCAACTGCAGTAATCAAATACACTCGTTGCCTAAAATCATGAAACTGAAATTTCATCCTTGTTTGTCATGACTGAAAAGTGTACCAATAAGGAGTAGATTTTAAAATAGTGACTTTTTCTCTTCTTGCAGTTTGCAAGCTTGTACTGATGTAAAGCAATGCACAAATAACTTCTGAGCTGGATTCCTTCATATGCCACATTTACTGTCACCAGTGGAGTAGGTGCCAAAAAAACCTCAGTGAAATTTGTAGCATTTCAACACCACATAGCATGCATGTCAGTGAAATGAAAGGCCAGTGCATCCAGTGGTGCCACAGCTGAAAACACCCTCTGTGGCATGCATTTCACTTCTCTGAAAGCCATGCCAAATGTTATAAAATGCTGAAACCCTTCTGTCACTTTCACCAAGCCATCCCCATTCAGCAGTGTTTTTGAAAAGGGACACTATGAAAAAGCTAAACAAAATGCAGAGTTCTATACCGAACACAAATGGCTAACTGTTGCCACTTCAGTTTCTTTTGTACTTTTCCTGACTTGTTCAACACACTAAGTATGCTGGCACTGCCCCGGATCTCTGAATGGATATACTCCAGACACTGATCTGAAAACCTAAAATTTGACAAGGTTTCAAAATGGCAAAATGCTCCAAGTGTTAGAGTTTGCATTTAGTTATGAGCTAGTTGAAACCTGGGGTTCAAAATCTCCTTGTTAATACTAATGTAATGAAGTCAGTGAGCCATCTGAATGATGCACAGTCTTTCCTTAATCTAGTGACATTTTTTTACTCATCTGGGTGCATGTTCATTTGTGCATTTCTGGCAGATGTGCTCAGAAGGGGCTGTCCATAAATGAATCATGGACTTTACAGTCTGTGCTCTTCTGAGGAGGAGCTGTGATTCCCTGAGGGATTGCAGAGCAGTATCTTTGAGCAAGAACCTCTGACTAGGAGGATAAGGCTTCTGAAATAATATTTTTTAAAAAAGCAATAAAAGAAAATTTACAGCAGTGACATGACTTAGAATTTCATTGGGAAAGGCATAACTCTGCATGCCAGAAAGTGCAAGCAGCACATGGCACAGCACAGCCGGGCTTTGCAGCAATGATAAAGCCAGAGAAAGGAAGGGCGGTATCTCCTAGAGGTGTTTTAAAATAAGATCCTCTGAGCTGCCGATCTGCTCAGGAAGAAGGAGGTTTGGATTGTATCACATCCAAGTCTGTTATTGCTTTAATGCCTCACTGTCAGGACCCTGGTTCTGGCCATCCCTTCCTGGACAAGGTGGTGCTTCTCGCCGCTGCCACGCCCCTCACAGAACAGTGGGACTCAGCCTCAAGCTGTAAATCGCATCCCCAGGCAGCTCCCTGTGCAGACGTGCCTTGGGAGGGACACAACGGGGCCTGGCAGCTGCCCTGCCTTTCAGGAGCTCACGGGCCGACTCCCTGCCTCCCTACTGCCCAAAGAATTGCGTTGCAAACAGCAGTAAGGGAAGGACCTGGCATGGCTGGCAGTGCCTGGGTCAGGCTGATGACTGCTCTCATTTCAGCCCTTGCTGAGGGCAGAGAGACCACTTATGGAAAGCAGAGGATATTTTGGGTCTGAGCAATTGCAATAGCCAGTCTCTTCAGGGCTGGGTCTTTCTTCCATTCAGCTTCAAGGTTTTGCTTACTTAAAGAGAATATTTCCTGTTGTGGTGTTGCTTCAGACAGGAATTCCCTCATTTTGCCTTATCTGTATCCAAGCTATAAGGAGGTGGAAGAAAGGGTCAGTCTGACATTTTTCAACACAAAACTTCTTGTTTTCATGACCTGTTCGCATTCTTTGCATATTCTTTGCCACCAGAACAATAATCTCTGCCATGTTGAGATATGGACCCTCTGTGGAGACTGGGAGGCTTCACAATCACTTCTGAATTAAGCCTCCTGACACCCTTGCCAAGCACTGTTATCCTGTGTCTCTGGAGGAACATTAAACCAGAAAGAGATTAAATAACTTCTTCGAGGTCACATATCAAGTGTGTGACAAAGCTGGGAAAACAACATAAATTACTGCGTGTCACCATCCTTTGTCTCCATGAGCTTCCACCTTTTGTTGTTACTGTTTTTATATATACTGTTTAGTACAGACAGAGTTACAGCAGGCACAGTTCAAGTGAGGAGCAGACACCATTGCCCCAAGTATTGTGAAGGTGCAAGGATGGCCTTTGTCTTGAAGAGGCTGAAACCCAAAAGCAAACCTTTCAGTTGCTCACATTGCTGGGATTCTCTCAAGGTACAACCTTGAAACTTTCACTGGAAAGTCACTCAACATTTTAAAAATGCAGCTGTCTGTATAAGACAAACCACATAGGCCTCTAATGTAAGGGATGCGGGGCTCCAGGAACATGAAGGGCACTGAATTTCAGCATATTCCTTTTTCTGTCTTATACTGAAAAGCATTTAAAGCAGACAGGATTTTTGGTCATTTCCTGCAAATAGAGCTGAGAGGAAAAGTTACTGATTGCACTGACTGACCTACAAAAAGCACACCCACAGCATGCTCAAAAGTCAACTCAATAACATTCCCTGTACCAGTCAAGCCTGGCCTAACACCAGGATTACAATGTGTGGTATTGCCATGTTCAACTCTGACTGATTTTACAGACTGATCACAGGTTTCTCTTTAGTTATGAAACAGCTTCCAAACTTCAGACATGAATGCAATGTGCTGACTCACTGCCAGGTATGTCACACACAGGACAATAATGTCCAGGAAGTACAAGAATGTGGATTTATTTTTAAACTTATTTTTATTTAACACTCCTTAAATGCAACAGCAGCAAGTTTCTGCTTTTTCAATTCTTCCTTTATTCTGAGCTACAAAGTGATCAGACAATAAGTAACTCCAGGCACTGAATTTACAGGGAAATTGGTGCACTTTTCAGGTGGTTAAAGTCATTAACTCATACTTTATTACAGCAGCTGAGGCATGCAATAATCAGCCCCAAAAGTACTGCTCTTTGGGTCTTAATGCTCAATTAATTTTCTGGAATCCACATCAAGAAACAAAGGAATGGAACCACAATAAGAAGAAGCAAGGGAAGAGTTATTGTTTCCTTTATTCTTTAATTTCAGTCTTGGTTTATCAGAATTATAAATACTTCAACCAAACCCCATGCTGGTCAAGCCTCGCTGCCAGTCCAAATTGTTCTACTATTTCTGTTGACTCAAACAGGATTAATTGCAGAGGGCAACCATGTGGATCAGACCAAAAGTCAACCTACTCCAGCCTGAGTCTCCAGAAGGGCCCAGCAGTGGATGCCCAGGAGAGCCCACACAGGCAGGATAAGCAGAAAGTGGTGCTTTCTCCGGGATATTCTGTGTTTAGCCTCTCTGTGAATGAGAGATGGTTTAATTCTGTCTAATATCTCTCACTAGACTTGGATTCCATGAATCTATCACATCTTTTTTTTGAACAGGTCTATAATATTATTATTCCCAGCATTCTGCGGTATGAAGACAAATGAAATAACCTTTCAGGACACTCATCAGAAGATGAGTCCTTCATTTGGTCTGAATTTGGCAATTGCCATTTTTCTTTGACATTATGACTTTCCCTTCAGCTGTGTATTACTGGGGCATAGCTGAGAAAAATTTTGTTGTAGTCATCCAGCCTCCAAAGATCAACAGCATTCCTTCTTGAAAAGTAAAAAATGCTGTTTTCAGGGTAAGCGTTATAAACGCTTATTTGCAAAAGGAAAATAAATAAAACAAAGGGCACCCAAGCATTTTGCACAGGCCTAGAGAAGAGGTTTTATGTCTGAAACACTTAGCAGAAATCCTTTACTGACAAGCTACACTTCAAAGCAGTGCAGGCATGAAGTTTCTGGACAAGGTTCAGCCCCCTTTACTAGAACAGCTGTGGAGGAATGTTATCCATGCAAGCTCAGGAAACAAATATGCAACTCTATATTCATGACCCAAGGGCAGTACTCCTGAATTTTCCTACTGCTTGCGAGGCGAAAGTGTGCCTTTCTGATTATCTCGTCTGATCACATGGCCATGAATCTTAAAACAGTACTACTGCCACCAAGCCCACATTTTCTTTTGGAGATAAAAATACATATGCTAATGGAGAATTTAAGAACGCTCTTGGGTGCCAGCAATCTTCAGTTGAGAGAGAAAATGTTCTGTATTTTTAAAAAAGATTAGACAAAAAAAAATGGAAAATAAAAATTATTAAAGCAAATGGAAAAGCATGAAAGTCAACAGCATCAAATATCATTGTACAGTAGGAAGTGAATACGGCAGGAAACAGGACATGATAATATCTATAGGAAAAAAAAAGATTAATGACAAAAAATATTTAAGATAACTAAAACAAGAGTTCCTAACAATGGTTTTAGTACAGAGGGCAAGAGTAGTGAAAGATTTGTGGCCTTCTGGTTGGGAGAAAGACAGGTTTATATGATAACATATTTTGCGTACCATTATAACCATTTCTAAAGAGGATGCTAAGCAGCAGATTCCAAATGAAGATTTAATAATAACAAAATCAGACCATTCCCATGTATGGATTTTAAAAGAGCCAGACAAGGATCTCTTTAGTATTCATCATCATTTCCAGTAAGTTTTGAAACACACAGTAACTGCAGAGGATTAAAGGAAGCTGAGTTTGTGACAATACATTAGAAGTGTAAGCAGACATCTTGAGCAGTTACACTCCCGGCAGCCTGCTAGCAGAGGCAATGGAATAGTTATTCTTGGTTTCTATTAATAATAAACTTTAAAAGGTAATAAAAGAAATGCCAATCAACAAGCATTTATGAAAAATACTTAACCTTGGAACATTCTCACAGGATTACACATTTGAGTCACCTTTTACACATTCATAGGTAGCTTAATATCAGCACCTGAGGCAGACAGCCTGAGGACATGGTCCCTCCTAGGGAAAACAGTGCACACTGGGAAAGCAGGGACCAGGGACAACTGCAGAGGGAGAAGGGGCTCCTCAAACCCTGTTCTGTCAGTCAGAGGGATGTGTGAATGGCCTACAAAAGCTGCTTAAAGATCATTAATAAAGCAAAAGGCTTCCATTAGAGCTCAAGGCAGAAGAAAGTTCCATCACCGTGTCCCCATGTGTCCATCCCAAGCTGGGCATGGTCTTCAATACAACTTTGTGAAGGGTATTGAGGGAAATCAATATTAAGATCATATTTGCAAATGTGGTATCAGTTGCTCTAAGGTTTTTGCTTGTTTTAATTCAGCACATACAGCTGATATTTGCACATGGTTAGCAAACACTGATTAAACCTATAAACTCTCCTTTTGACCAGCTGAAAGTGTTACAGTTTGTGTATCCCACAGTGAACAGCAAGAAAGACTATTTAATGAGATCCAGTCTAAGCAGTATCTGAAAAATTAATTTAGCAAATATAGTGCCAAATAAATATATATACCTGGGTTTTTACCCTGCCTGCGTGCACGAAAGGTGCATAAACTGCATTTATGTTGTAAAATTGAAAACTTGCTTTTCATTTTCTGCCCACTAGCAGATAACCAGTTTTAGCAAATTATTCACTTAATATATTCTAAAACGTTCATTTGCTGTATTTATTCAACCCTTAGCTCATTGTTAGTTTTCTAATAAAATACAGTCTGGTTTTAAAAAAAACCTTATTTCTCTAAAATGTGAAAAGCCTTTCATATTTGCAGTGAAGTAAGCAATGGATATGCCTTCACCATTTCCCTTCTTTCAGAAAGATTCATAATCTTTATGATATAATTATCTATGCAAAAAGGAAAATTAAACTTCAGGTGGTCACTCTTATAAGTCTTATGCAATAAAACAGGCCTTATTTTAGCAAATACTTGTATTTTCTAGATGTCACAAATGAAGCAAGTATTTCTCCTCTAGTCCCTGGATGTTTTTTACATTACATTACAGAATAACGAGGATTTTGCACAGTTTAAGATGTGCAGAAGGAATGTAAGTGAGAGTCGCTGGTCAGGATTTGTCAGGTACACAGACAGGAGATTTAAGATGCAAGGCAATGCAGCCTCAGCTGTTGATTCCAATTGAGGAAGTATTATCCTAAGAAAATGCAGGGCAATGAATCTATCAGCTGCTTCTGACACTCAGTTCCTCCCTCCATTTCCTGCTCACTCCCGCTCCACTGACCTCCAAATCCCCTTGTTTCCTATCTTGCTGATTTCTTTTTCAGCATCCTCAGCACTGTTATCTTCAAGCATTCTGTTTCTGTACCTCCTTCTTCATTTTCTTTGTGTTGTTTCTAAGAGACCAGTTCTCAGTGAGAGCCTAATAACTATTCTGGCAAGAGGGAGGTAGCAAAGGGTGAATGACTATAAGATAATTTTTTTAAAAAACCATTAAAAACATACATGTTGGACTGATTCCTGCAAATTCCCAAAGATAAGAATATCTTTACAACCACTTGGAATGAACTTTGTGGAAGCAGCATTGTAGCAAAGCCTGAAAAAAAAAACTCTGCTTAAAAATGTCAATGACCGAATCAATTTCTTCAGCTCTTTTAGCAGTTAAAATGGCTACTGAAAAAGTTCAGATTTTGGAAGCTTTTATAAAGTCAGATCTTATTCCATGGATGTTTTGAATAAGTCAAAATGGAACAGGCTAAAATGCTTTACATGTTAAAAACTAATATTTTAAAATTTGGCCATTTTAAAGGCAGAAATAACTTAGAAATTGAATACCTGGTGAAATCTTCAGCTAATCTAAAACTAAGCTTAAATGGGACACTGCTCAGCTACAAAACAAAATAAACCAAATACATGCCTGGCGCTAACTACAAATACACTCTGTATCGCTGAAATATACAAAAGAATTCTGCAGATTTAAAGAGGACAGAATTTGACATAGTTTACTGCCATAGCAACTGGTTCCTAAACCTCATACAAATGGAAGAGATCAGCTGAACTGTTTAGTTCTTTTCATTTGAACAGTCGCTGTCAGAGTTTCCCTCATTGCAAGGATCTGATTGGGCTGGGATGTCTCCCATTTTTATTCTTCTTTTCTTAAGCAGTAGTATAGAGAGATACACTGCTCCAAACAGGGCATTTGTGCTTACAAAGCCCACAAATGTCCAGCAGGAGTGTGACATGACAGCTGCTTTGCAGTATTCTGGCACTGACAGTGCAAGATAGAAATATTGCTTTATTTTCTTAGGAGGATTTTGAGACTGTTTAACAGATAATTTTATCCCACCCTCTGGATAGTTCTTGATGAGCTCCCAAAAGAAAAAAAGCATCACGTGCAGCCCACTTCCATCCATTATCAATGCCCAAGGAAACCAGTCTGTCCCCCAAATCTGGGTTACAAGTGTCCCATCTCTCTACATGCTCCTTGTTCCCCCACACCAAAGCCTAGGGAAATACTTTGCAGCCTGCCTGGGCTGCAAATGTGGGCTCTGGGGCACAGCACAGCCCAGACGTGATGGACTGACAGGGGAGCTTCCTTTCAGCAGCCCCCACACTTGGGCATCCAGACAAATGTTGTGGCTGGGAAGAAAAAGAAAAGCTGTCTCTTGAAAAGGTGACTCAAACTTGTCTTGACCTTTCCTATAAATGGAAAGATAAACTGTTCACAGCTCAAGCTGTGGCTGAAGCAATGTATGCATTGTTTCAGTCTCGTAGTAGTAGTAAAGTATTCAATCAGACTGATGCACCATTTTTACCTTTTTTACTATATATTTGGTTTAGTTAAACATCATAATCTTACTCTGAATTTTAGGAAGCATTGCCATTGGAAAATAAGACATGCTACCCTTGCACCTGCTCTGACTAGCAACCCTGCTAATCTGGGATCCAGTCTCTGAAGGGGAAGAATACCAAACAAATGAGGGAGAAAAGTGCAAGAACATTTTCTATTGCAAAAAGATCTTTTCTTTTTCTCTGAAAGATTGGTGTTTTAAGTTTCTCTTCAAATTTCCCCACTGAAAAATCCTTTTAGTCCTGTTTCTGTCCTTTTAGCACCTGAGTGCTAAGACCACAGTGCAGCTGTGTCCACAAATTCATTCCCTGTCATGTGAAAAAGCACAGCCTCTTCTCACCTTTAAACTTCTTGCTACCTTCTCATTAGGTGTCCTGATTGCCTTGCCTGGTGCAGTCAGTCTGTCATGCACCGCAGACACATTCCCTGCTGTCCCCTTCCTGAGTTAAATCCAGGAGAAGGCTTTTTGCAGCAACAAGGGCTGCCCAGAGGCACGAGCAGCAGCTTCTCAGCTGACCGCAGTTCTGAGGTGCCCCAGGGCTGCTGCAACTTCTCTTCAAGAAGAAGTGTCTCTAAAGTTTCCTCAAGGCCCATTTTCTCAGCAGGAACTGGGCCTTTGTTAGCCAGAAAACAGGTAAGCAGTGCAGCAGAAGGAAGGAATTCAGCTTCTCCCCAGAAGAGACAGAAGGCAATGCTCTGCAGTGTGTGGGACCCTGGGCTGAGCCCCTGGAATGGCCATTTCCAGGCTCTGAGAGCACTGACAGCAACTCAGGGTTCTCACAGAGTATTCCTAAAAGTATTAACTCACACTGAGAAAGGCATTTGATAAATGGGTATTTTCCAAAATAATTTTTTTTTTGCTGAGGGTCCACTATTCCTCTCTCTAAATTGTGCCAACATAATTTTAACCTGTTTGAATACTGAACCATGCCATGTGGTATGAGAGTCACTAGAAGCAGTGACCATTACCTATCTGTGGCTGAAAATCAGGAGTGTATTAATTACTTGAGGATTTTTTGCAATTTTTTCACTTTGGGTTTAATTAGAACTCCAAAACTCTACCCTTGTGATCAATGGCATTGGTAATTTGATTTAAATCTGGGCCATAAAGACATATAATCTGAGGGGTTTTTAAACTGAATCATATAAATTTGAAAGAGACTTTTACCAGCAATTTACTTCAAGTTTGAAAAGCATTAACAGAAAAATGTTGGAATTTTCTTGTACCCTGGCTGATTGTCAATTGTTCTTTTTAAACATAAGATAATTTTCAAAATTAAGGTATTTCTCAAATGAGTGACAATGGCAAGGGAGTGAAACAAGTTCAGCTTGATGGCACAGCTGTTTGCTGTGTATGCTGACCGGTGACATTGAGTATCAGCTATCAAAGGTTTTAAGCCATTTGTGGACAAATCCTGGATTTTGAACTGCAGACTAAGAGTTCTTTGTCCCTGTGCCCATTCTATAAGAAGTCCAGCAGTACTTATTATCAGATTTGCATAGAAAGTAGAAGAATCTCAATAAAAATATTTGTACATTCAATTCTTATCACAGAAACAAATCATTCTCTGTTTGATTCAGAAGGAGCCATCTTCACAAATGCACCAGCTCCTGTTTCTGGGAAACCCCTATTGCCCAAGTGCCAGTCATGTGAACTTCTACCAGCATTAAGCAAATTTCCAGAATTTTTCTCAGGTTGGTCCATAACTTTAAACCCAGGTTGTCTCATGGGGACAGATCTTCTGGATGCTACTCTCAGTCACAGTGTTTGTAGAAACTGCCTCTCCTTACTGTGGAAAGAGTGTGAGAGCCACTATGCTAAGAATATACTGAATGTAACTCTTGATTCTTGTGGCTGTAATTTCGTGGTTGGAAAGAATGAAGAGGAGCCATTAGCATGTGACCAGCCAGCTCTCCAGAGGCTATTGTCAACTGCTCTGGGAAACACTGCTCAGCGACCTTGTAACCCAACCCTCAATAATTCCCAAATTCCAACTTTTCCCAAAGAGCCTCATTTCAGAGCACAGCAAAGAGCTGTGAGACAATTTTTTTTTCATTTATGTATTTATGTGTATTTCTAAATTTTGTTATTATTTTTGTTTATGCAGTCATGCAGTACTACGGAACTGATGTTGTTTACTTAGCACCGGCTATGGCTGCTGATGGTTCTTAGTTGATGTGGCCGGGGCAGTCAGTCCCTAGAGCTCTCCAGTGAGGGCCTGTCTCCTGTTCTCTCTGTCTTTCTTCACTAACCATCAATGTGCATTCTACAAAGCCAAGCACAAGCCTACCTGCAGCACTGTCACATCAGGTACAGGTCTGCCAGGAGTGCCTTTGCTGGTTCTAACACTGCCCATGTACTTCATAAAGGCTCAGGCCATCATCTGGGCCTAGGGCAAGGAAGACAAATCCGAGATGCCATCCTAGCTGTGTCTCAGGTGTGCAGCAGGGTCCCTGGAAGGAGGCTCCTGCCTGATTTCTGCTGCCCTGAGAATGGTGTGGGACCACAGCAGCTGCGATGGCAGTGCCTCACAGCTGCAACAGGACCATATGAAGTGTGGGCTATAAAATGTTTCCTTTGACTAAGATGTCTAGAAAGCCTTGTGCAGGGAGCAGGGTGAAGGAAGCTTCAATCATCCAGTCTCATTAAATTTGAGAGCAGGCCACAGGCACACAGGAGGATGTCTGAGAGACCAACACTACATGCTTGCCCTTCTTTCATACTCTTCCCAAGCATACCCTCTCAGCAGACAAGTAGCCTACATGGGCCTCTGGTTGAATTTGGTATGGCCAGTGACACTCCCAGGAGGGGATGCCAGCTGTGGGAAGGTCTGCTGGCAGGCCTGGTGCTCCATGTCCCTGTTCTCTGCAGCCCGTCACCCTGCAGATCCTTGTGTTCCCTGTATGCCTGGGTTTCATTTAAAGGATCTCAGCTTTGGAAAGGCATGGCATGCAGGCCCATGTCCTTCCAGCCTGCTGCCAGGACACCGGGAGGGACTGTCCAGGAGTGGGTCTGTGAAGCACACCACAAAGAAGCTGTAGTATAGACACAGCTGCAGAAGCTGAGCAAATGATGTCAATAAAAGGAAGATCAGATTCTGGTTCCTAAAATTACTTGCTTTCAGTTAATGTCAAATGTATTGCCAAAGCATCTTATACAATTTCAATTATGCACTAAGAGAATCTGCATTGTGAAGTTAAAGTTTAATTATATTATCATTAACTCTGAGGAATGTTTGTGGTTTAATCACTGTTTATGTTTATTTTCTTTTGGTTTACATTTTTTCCCAGTTTAAGAGATCATAAGATACACTGCATCAAGATTTCACATTAAGGCAAGATACTAGTTTAACATTATGTGGTAACTCCTTAAAAACCAAACAATTGTCAACATCGTGCCACTGAAATAACTGTCTGTTCCAAATTCGTGTTCCTGGAAATGATAGAATGTCCTCATGGTGAGGTGGCCACTCAAATCACTAAACAAGGGCTGGGGTCAGCTCTCCTGCTGGTGTAACACTAATGACTCCATGTAGCTGTGCCAACAGGGATTTTAGCCCTCCAAGAAACTGCTCACAGGATGTTCATCATTTGATCATATGGAACATGCACATGCTGTGGACATGTAATGGCCTTCAAATAATCCACCTCAAAAAAATGACTTTGGGGGGTTGGATACACACAGAAAGGATGTATAAGGAAACTGAACTGTGTGTGTGTTAACCCTGTGAATGTGGTCCCAAGTGGCTGCAGAGCCCTGCAGTGTAACCAGTAATTTCCATCCCAAACCAGCCATGTAATTACAGTCTAACTGCAGAACTAATGCTAATCTCACAGCAGTTCAATTGTGCTCTGAGTCCTGATGGTGTTGTCAGATACCAGGTGCCTTCCCAGACCACCCAAAGGTCAGCCCTGGCCTATAAATGCTGCAGCACATACAGAAGGCACTGGCACATGCTGGCATTCATGCATAAAGAAGGGGTAATCAGCAGGATTAGATCACCAGATAGGAGAGTCCTGCATTATCAGATCAAGATTTGGTTTATACAAATTTATCAATAATGTCAATATCAATAATTTCATTGCAGTAACTGTAGAAAAAGAATTGAAAGTATCATGTAAAATCTGTGTAGTCACAATACTTCACAATTTCCAAATGGCGAGAAAATATTATAAAAGAGAGGAAGAGAATGAAGACATTTCTTTCACTCCTTCCTATCTAGTTTATTTGTGAAAGACTTTTGATTTCAGACTACAATGTAGGTTGGACAATCTCAAAATACATTCAGACTACATGAACACCGGATTTCTCTTGAAGAAAATGTGTGTCATCCAGTGCACTCTCAAGAAGAGAAGAAAAATGCTGTGCAGTCAGGGAAAATGTATTATCATAAAATAATATACATATTGTACTGTACTGTAATATATATAATACACATACTGCACTGCATATATATTCACTAATATGCACGAGCACAAAAGTACACATATGAGTCTCTTCTTCTGTAGTTTACCCTGTTCTATACCAACCAAAACATACATGAAGTTTACTCAAGCTTTAATACAGAGTGTGCATTTATAAGGACTTCAGAATCTGGTTATATTAGAAGTAGTGACAATAATGTCAGAGTTTGTCCACATTCCTCAGGTAAGTTACATGCTCAAACAATGTGCAGAGGGCTGTCATGTCTGCTACTACCTCACCAAAATCCACATGGCTTGCTCAAATCTGTGTAGTTAATTCATATTTCCTTTTTTAATTAAATGACAGGTGTGCCCAGTACAAAGCATGAATATGTGTACAGACTGCTAAACCACTCACAAATGCAGACAGTTCTGCAGTCACTGAATCGCTTGCAAATAAATTCTGATTTCATTCTAATGCATTCTGCATACTGAAGGTTCCAGCAAATATTTTCAGTGACAAAATCTCAGCTGATGGGTGCTACTCAGCATTCACTGAGCACAGCCAGTAACCCAGTGTGTAGCCCTCGCTTTGATTGGATGAGAAGGAAGACTTTGTCAACAAGAAAATAAGGAAGAATGATTAATTCATTTCCCGTATGAATTTTAAGGCATTCAGAAACATTCATTCTAAAATTCATGAGACTTTGGAGATTTATTCATACCAGGAAATTCATTTCAACTCATTTTATAGAGACAGACTTAGCGAATCACAGACCAGTGACCAGCTCAATTCTGTCATGATTTTTCAGTCAAAAGTTTTTCCTCCATTTTTTCTATTTGATGAGACCTGTATATATATGTAAAAAATATATAAATCATGTCAGGGATAGGAAATACCAAAATGGTCGTGTCTTTGGAAATTTGTAAGGGAGGGGATGCTTTTGTGACCAATGTTGTAGTCTTTTTAGGTACTCTGCACCCTGAGCTTTCCTAAATGGAAAGATGAACTTACAGGAGAATGAATCACACCAAACTTTAGCCATCCAAAATGTAGGCACCAGTTAGGCTGGTCAGCTGGGTGGTCTTTTGCCTGCAAACAGAGATGGCTTTTCCACAGTGCAAGTCAGCTCAGCAGTCCCAGAAAGGGATAAAACACTATCTGGATTATTTATCTCCATCTATGGGGAGATGGGACTGTGGGGCCAACTTAGGCAAATAGCTTAGTGGGAAATTTAAGTTTCATGTACTGCAGCACAAGTCAGATGAATCTCAGCCTTTTGTCTGAACTTGGGAAAATAACCAAGTAAAGTAAGGAAGTCATAAGAGATTCAATTGGGTTTTTTATTACACTCTACAAAGCCTCATATAAATGTTGGCTAAGGCATTTCTCTATGCAGAACAATAACATGAACTGACATTGCTGGCTGCAGTTTTTTTCTCCTTTCATTCTGCAGAGGCTGAACATGGAAAACAAGTCACTGAGAGGGAGGGAAGTGTGAAAAATGTGTCTCTGTCTGCAACTGAAACCTTTTGCTTATTAATTCTCAAAGGACTCAAAACAGAATCTCATGGAAGTTTTAAAACTGACAAAGCTTTAAAAAAAAGGCAAGTCTTAAAACTTTTAAGGTAATAAATCATAGTCTTAAGATTGGCCATTTTTTAGAATGTCAGTTAAGATGAAAGAGCCTGAGAAGGAATAAAATACTTGGTCTTTTTAATTATTTTTTTCCTAGTCATCATTCCTGTGTTTCTCCTTATTTTGCCTACAGAAAATTCATTTCTCTCTGTGTAACTTACAGTTACATTGCAGGAGGTTAAACCTTTCCACAGCTTTTTGCATGGAATATAGAATAATTTTGGAATGGGTTGTTATCCTAATGTACCACACTGAAAAACTCATCTTTATCTCCTAGTAGACAGGAGAAAGAGGCATCAGATCACACATCTATTACTCAAATCAATCAGACAAAGTATCATTCTACTAAAAATGCCTCTGTAACTGCAGAAAAAGACTACTTTGCAAAGATGACTTTGCAAAAGGTTGCAAAGTGCAAAATAGAGATGCTAAAAGGACACAAAATTAAGGATGTCACTGGGACTTTGTTACTAAGATCAGATCATCACATCCAAAGAGCAATTTAACATTCCCATGCTGTGCACAGAACTACCTGGATGCAGGCAGGGAGACATAGTGATGTTTCCTCTGTAGCTCATGCAATCAGGTCAGGACTATATATAATTTTATTTTAATTTTTTTTTTTTTTTTATGTGCACTTGGGACTTAAAATTCAGAGTTTACTCTAGACAATAGGTAATAGAACTGTGCACAATGAGGGAGGAACTCTCATATCACCATGGCTTATGATGAGAAAACAAGTGAAAAGGTGAAGTACTTGACCAGGAGAAAATACAAGCTTAATTAACTCAGAAACAGCCGACTGGGAGACCCTACTGGACTCTGGGAGGGTCAGCTGGAGATGGAAGTGCAAAGTCACACCCTTGTCTTTGGAAAGCCCACTGCACATGGAGACACCATGCCACCAAAAAGGCAAGGAGTGAGCAGTGGCTTCAGGCAGCCTGGCAGACTGGCCTCTCCAGGGAGTTAGGTGACATTTAGGGACCCTCTCCTCCCACCTATCAGGGTCATGGTGTGAGACACAAGACAGTTCACTCATGGAGAGGCAGCTGGCCAGTCCAACCTGCTGTCCTGCCTCCAGCAGGAAGGCAGTGGCCATCAGCTGGTGCCTGAGGAGGAGTTGGAGAAGAGGGCAAAGCCTTACAGCCATGCTTCCCATTCCTGCCCCACCTTGTGATGTAATTGCTGCTGTCTTCGTGTCTGACAGCCCTTGATGGCTTTTCCTTCTGTGTTCCCCTCTAACAACATGAACAAAGCCAATCTCCTTCACCAACAGGGATCTCTGTGCCCCTCAGGGGTCCAGAGCAAGGGCCCAGCCAGCAGCAGTGTGGGACAGCTCTCTGAAGGGCTCCAGGTGCCTCGGCTCCACTCCAGCCTGACAGAGCTAGAAAATAGCTAGACTCAGTCTGGCCTCAGGACTTTCATGTTCCTTTTATTGGTGAAGAAATAGCATAAAACATCTGAACAGTTTCAGAATGCAATCTAACACATTGTTTTGTTTGCATCTTTTTAAAATAAAATTACTCGGGTATAAAGGCATTCTGGGAATTATGCTGGCTTTCATGTGCACTGGAATATGATGTTTGAATAGGAAAATTCAGAATAATAGTCTGCTGTATCAGATACCATGTTCACACAGTTAATATAGTGTTGTCTTATGATCTGAGAGAGGACATTTCCAGAGACAATCCTTTGTTTGGGTTTTTTTCATTTATTAATCTCCTTAACTCTGAGCTATGGCATAGGTGTTACAGATGAAGCAGAGATGTTCCTTCAGTGTGCTTTAGACATTCCACGGGGGTTCAGAAGACCCTCTCTCAGCAGCCACCTTCACAGGGGAACAGTACTTGACTTGGTCCCTCTCATCACCCCTCCAGGAGCTCAAATGGTACAGCTACCCCAGGGAAAGCTGGATTTTTCAAAAGACTTCAGCTCCCACGAAAGCTGAGAGCATTTAAAGTTTCATCACTTCATTTAGCTGCCTACATGGGAACTGGTGGGTGCTGAACCCTTTGGAAACGCTTGTCCTGTGAAACAAGCCTCCAAGCATTTTACATCACAGCTGACAGTGTCAGTGTCAACTTCTACGTGTTGAGTAAGTAAGGTCCTGACATAATACACTGTAATGACTCCCTGTGCAGCCCTTTAAGGCTTTTATGTAAAGACATACTTAGACATCTTAATAGCTCGGAGTTGTTACTTTTACTACTCATAGCTGTCTTACACATGTGGGTTTATAGATCGATTCACGTCAGTGGAGCTGCTAGGTGAACGTATTCACGTAAGCCTTGGAATTTTTCTTGGAAAATTCACCAAAGCTTTTCCCCCTCCCTGTGAAATAAATTATGTCCACTTCATGGAGTGCTTTCTCTGGTATTCCAAAGAGGCCATTGCTACAAGGCTTATTCAATTATCTGCCAAAAAATCAGTTGTGAGCATATGCCTGTCTGTGTACCCACTAAGGTAAGAGTTTTACAGTCTGGTAAACTAAGAACAAGTCTGCATTTAAGTCTCAGGTTCTTTAATTAATCATCCTTTCTTTTCAGTTTTGGAGAGGTTTCTTCATCCAACTCTTGAATTCATGAAAAAAAGGAATTTATATCTGGAGCTGTATGGTAACAAGAGAACCTTTAAATTTCATGTACATTTTAGACAATACGTGTACTTTACAAACACGCTCCATGTGGCTGTGTTTAACAGTCTGAAGTATATCGCAATGAATGAACATTTAAAAGTAATCACATAAAGGACAGACTAGACCTCTGGATTAATCACTACAACTTTTGGGTGGTCCAGGATATGCTTGTAAAAATTTATACTAAGCAAATTTCATATTTTGTAGAAAAATCATCTTTGCAGGATATTTCACCTCTGCATTCCTGTGTCTGCCTTTCTCCCTAGCAGAGCCAACACGGCCTCAGGCACCAACAGGGGTTCAGCTCCTGAGAGTGGAGCTGCTCTGCAGACCCTTCACAGCTCTAGGACTGACTGTGCAAGCATGTATTTGTTGGTAGATGGTGGATTTTTCCACTGGTACTTGCCAGACTGACAAACCAGACCAGCTCCTCTTCTTCCAAATGGATTCCTGATGCTTCTGAGACTTTGAGAGAGCCTGTATATTAATATGTTTGGCTTCATTTTTGGCAATGCAGACTCTCTGAACTCAACTCAGGATGAATGCTTTTTTCTTCCCTTAGCCTCTAGCAATATGTAAATAGGTGAAATCACCTCTTACATTTGAAAAATAATTAAAAAGTAGAATACTATCTAGCTAAATCTACTTTTCAGATCTGGCATTTATTTCTTTCTTTGTTTATAAAAACTAGGTCACAGTATGTGTTCATTTCAAAGAAGAAGAATTTAAATATACTTTTCAAGCACAAATTAATACTTCCCAATTATGCCTTCCTGTGGTGTTCAAAAAAAGTTTTTTAAAACAACAAATTTAGCATAGCAGAAATGAAAACATTTCTATTAAAAGAGAAAGGCTATCATAATTTGCTGACTAAAGCTGTAAAGTTATCAGGTTAAAAGTAAAGTAAGGTTAAAAACAAAATAATAAGGCTAGCAACACCTCTCAAAGGATAGATTTATTGGTTATGATCACAGTTATTACATCATTCACAGACAGTACTGGTTTGGCTGCAAACATGGAGCTGTTAAAGCAATCATAAATAAAAAAACCATTGTCCATGAACAAAGAATGAATGAGTGGGGGAAAAATGCTTTTCTATAGAAGGATATGTTAATTGTCCTTGTTATAGATGTCTGCCTATCTATAGATGTCTTCTATTCAAGCAAGAGAATAATCCAAAATCAAAACTTGCTTGCCAGATATTAAATCTTCTGGACCTTCTTCATCTGTAATGGCAAGAGAGGAAAGAAGCAGGCAAGGTATTTGGCTCTCTCTTTGGTGAGCTTCACAGGTGTCAGGAGCTACATGTTCAGCACTCCAGCACTCCCCTGTTCAGCACTACCAGCACAACAGCACTGGGATGGCAGAAAACGCAGTTTCCTCCAGATTATTATTAATTTTCCAGTGATCCTAGAATCACAGAATAACAGAATGGTTTGGATTTGAACAGACCTTAAAGATCACCCTAACCCCCTGCAGGGACACCTTTCACTAGTTTGGCTTGCTCAAAGCCACATCCAGCCTAGCCTTGAACATTTCTAGGGTTAGGGCATCCACAACTTCTCTGGGCAGCCCATTCCTGTGTCTCACTACACTCTGAATAAATAATTTTTTCCTAGCATGTAACCTAAACCTTCGTCTTTCAGCTTGAAGCTCTTCCCTCTTGCCCCATCACTGCACAGCCTTGTCAGAGAAAATCTCTTGGTAGAGAGCAATGAGAACTGTCTCCCTTACAACACTTGACACAGCTGCAGTTTCCCTCAGGGCCCAAGGAAGGGGAGCTGTGCTGACTGCTACCAGCAGAAGTTCTTGTCACCTTCAGGAAAACAGGAGTTTATTCCCCGTCCAGCTGAGCCCTCTTGGCTGGAAGCAAGCACCGTGGTGAGAGGCAGTGACAGAACAAAGCACGCACACCCCTCTGTTGGCTGAGCTCTGTGGCTAGATGTGCACCAGCTCCTATTAACATCTGAAGGGAGGAGTGACTGAAACAAGACATCATCAGCTCTGGCATTGCCTGTTGGTGGTCCTGCCAGAGGGAGTCTTCATCCAGGTGTAGGTCCAATGCAAAACATCCCTGTGAGGGTCAAGCCTGCAGGGAAACTGGAGGAATACTTGGCCAGGAGACCAAGACAGAAATTTGCACTGCTCCTGCACATATTAGCTTGACTGCATGAATAAAGAGCTTGCACATAAAAATAAGTGCATTAAAGTTTTTTTTTTTCTCTCTCTCTAGCTTCAATCCCATTGTCTTTTATCTGTCATGATTTGACCCCAGATGGCAACTTAGTTCAAGGCAGCCACTTGTTCAGCTCTCCTGCACCCCTGGTGGAATAGGGAGGAAAATCATAAGAGGAAAAACAAAACACAAGTGTTTAAATAGGAGCGGTTTAATAATTGAAACAAAGTAAAATAATGTAATACCATTAATGGAAATAGTAATAATAATTGTAATGAAAGGGGAGAGAGCTAAACCACAGGAAAAAACAAGTGATGCACAATCCAAGTACTCACCACCCACTGACTGAGGCCTGCCATATCACCAAGTAGCAGCTGGCCCCTTCCAGCCAGCTCTCCCCAGTTCATAAACTGGAAATGCCGTTCTGTGGCATGGCATAACCCTTTGGCCAGATCAGATCAGATCAGATCAGCTGTCCTGGCCATGCTCCTTCCCAGCTTCTGGTGCAGTTCCTCCCTAGCAGAGCATGGGAAACTGGAAAATCCTTGACTCAGGGTGAGCACTACTTAACAACAACCTAAACATCACTGTGGTATCAGCATTTTTCTTATACTGAATCCAAAACAAAGCATTGTACCAGCTATTAAGAAGAAAATAAATTCTATCTCAGCTGAAATCAGGACATTATCACACACACACAAAAAAAATTAACTCACTATTAAAATGCTCTTCATTTCTCTGGCTAAGGAAGGTACTAAAAGAGGATAGGTGCTGAAAAATCTGTTCCAGGCATCACCACTGGTAGTACAGATGTAATCAGTGAGGTTTTCACACGGGAAAACCTGCCTCTGACTATCTTCATTTTGAGATAGCTCTCTAGCATTGTTCTTTTCCAGCTCACATTCAACATGTAGCAGGACTAACAAGTCTCTAATCCACCGGCTGCAGTGCATACCTGTTAGGAATTTAGCTGACTAGAAAATAGAAAAGTACAAAGCTGTAGCTAATTCTAAGTCTTACACTTGCAAGATAGTGTGTCCTTGGGCCTAGCTGTAGTATGATAACAAATAGTGAAAGAGACATGAGAAAAGAAAGATGTAGGCCCAAAGGAATGAAGAAGAGTTGATGGTATAGTTTAACCAATAGATCGCTTGGCTTGCAAGCTTATTATTTGCTGTATAAGTGTTTGATGCTTTTTTTCAATAAACTAAACCTGTGATGAACCATCTAGAGTCCTGGTCCCCTTCCTACGACAGATACCTCTGAGTTTCTGTCCACAGGCAGCCACATATTAAGTACGAACAAAGCTGGTGTTCCTGGCCCCTATTGTTTAGAGCTGGCAGCAGAAATAAAGTAATAAAACTGTTAATAAACATTTTGAAATACCTACTCAGTCACAGCTAAACCAGACCTAAACTCAGTATTTTTTGGAAACAGGAAAGAAACAGACACTTCATTTCTGTGCCTCAGCTACACATGAGCACAGCCCATGTTTGTAAACCTGGCAGGCTCAGGCTCATGGACCTTAAAGGTACAATAGCATGATGTGCAGGGAGCTGTTTCCATTCACCCTTAGCAATCCCTAACTGTGTGTCCTCTTTTGGCTTGTTCCACAGTACACACAAAGAATGCTAACACAAAAATGCAAACTGCTTGGGACATTAATGGAGAGGTGAGAACCCAGAAGACTTTCCCCCTCAGCCCAGAAGACATTTTTCAGGAAAGTAAATTCTCTCAGAACTGACATAATTTAGGAATTATTCCAGCTGTAATTGCAGATTAAATTGTTTTCATCAAATATGGGATGAACTGGACCAGGCTTCATTTAAGATGAGCTACAGATATTTTATTTGGTCTTTGCCTCCCCTTTGCAATGGAATCATCCCTAATAATCACTCTCTAGAGGATCCAAGCCCCACTGATCAAGGGACTGTACACAAAATAAAAAGACTGTCTAAGGGAGTTTAGTCTATCTAACATATAGAGAATCAAAGAATCAGCTGAATGCCAGCTGTATTTACTTAGCTGATTTTTTTTCTATCTCAAATATACACAATATGTGGAATTTCTTTTAAGATCAGCTGAATATTGGTTAAAAATTGACCTAATAAATAAAATTGTTAAAATACATTACAAATGCATTCATTCACTGATCTTGTCCACTGGCTATTTAAAATAATAGTGTGTGATTAAAAATTGTTTTGGCTAAACTGAAATATCAGTTGTCCCAACCATTAAAATGTCCTGGCTGTGCTCCTAGGTGATGACAGTACTATATTTAGTCACTGAGTACCACCAGCTGTCTTGCTAACAGAAGTCTGGCATTTTCCTTAATTGAGAGATGCAGTATGTGTGAAATGATACCGCTCACACTCACTCATGATAATACTAGCATGACCTAGTTGAAAGCTTTGATTTTTTTTTTTTTTTTGCTTTGTTCAGAAGAATAACAGTTGGTTCAGTAAAATGTTAAAAACTGAAACCTATCCAAGGGGTTTATAAGGAATTCTCTGCAGATTATGATCTAGAAACCTCATTTTTCTGAGTCCCCTGGCAGAGAAGGGCAGGTGAGGGGGGTGAAATGGAAAATACAGCCTTCAACATTTGACAATTACCCTTCTGGTCACCCATACCTTGCAAGTCTGGGGGATGTTTTCTTAGGTTTTTTCCCTGGCTAGACCCCGGACAAGTGATAGCACAGAGTGTTACATTCTGGTGGACATTTCTGTCAGCCTTCTACTTTACAAGCAGCGGTGTAGGTGGAGGTGGATGATGACTTTTGTTGCTGAAGAGTTAGTCTGTCCCAAAAATTTATCTCTGTATTCTGATTTGAATTCCTAGAGCACAAATTTCAGAGATGAGCCAGTGGTCCCTTTCCCCACTCCCATCCCAAACTTCATTTCCCAGTAGGTAGGACAAACACCAGGCCAGAAACTAAGTGCACTGCTTCCCAGGAGAGCTCCCTGGCACTGGGGGGTGGGTGGTGGGTAATGTGGGTCATTTATTCTCTCTTGTTGAAATGCTTCCACTCATATTTGTGAATAAACATACACTGAAGCAGCAACCAAAAATCTGAAGTTTCCCTTGTCAAATGACCTAATCATCAACTTAGAGAGATGTATACAATTTTTTTATCCAGTAAGTATTTAAGTTTTCTTTTTTAAGTGGTCCAGGCATAAGAGAAAAGCCATGAGACCCCTGCCTCAGCACTCACTGCAGCTTAGCACTTGTGGTATTTTCTGAGTGGGTCAGCCTGAGGTTAAAATTCCTGCTGTTGACCAGACAAAAAGGGAATTGGACCCAAGGTCTCTCACATATGATGTGAATGTCCAGCCTGGACTGGGATCTAGGGCACGAGAGGAAGGAACAGCTTTAATACCAGTTTCTCTGAATTACCTCATTCCTCTTGTGAATCTGGCCCCTGGGTTATTTTTACGAAGTCTCAAAGTGGAACCAAATGATTCAAGGTGAATTAAATGTTGCAAGCAGTTCAGAACTGCTTTTTTTTTTTTTTTTTTGACTCAGTGAAAATGTTGAAAAGCCCTGTCTGGGGGGGCAGTCAACTACAACAGTCAAAAAGGATGGAAGAATGGTTGTTGAGCAGGAAACATCCTCAGTCATTGTGCCTGCTCCTGAAGGGCCGGCTGTGTGCAGCCAACCATCCTTACTGAGAGTGTGATGGCTTGTGAATGGGCAAAATAAATATTAAATAGCATTTGCAGACACTGCACTGGCAGGTGAGGAAGGCGATCCTGAGCCGGAGATTCAGACGAGAATTCAGTTCCCAGCTGGGCCACAGAATTTCTGCGCATCCTCGGGTGAGTTGTTTACTCACTGGATGTGCAAATGTAAATTCTTGTATCTCTGGAGGTTTCTCTGCTCCAGTGGACCGGTTATACCAGCTGGAGATCTTGGCACTGACACCTCATGGCCCCTGGTATAACAAGGTGAATAATGCTTGCCTAGATCAGAGACCAATGATAAAGTCACTAATGGGTCTCATGTGTGCCTATTGTGATGGGCTCATAAAGGCCTAAAAAACCAGAATGAGTAAAACAAATAACATGGGAACACATTAACCAGCAATTTATTGTATGCTGCACAGCAACTTGCTGTGTACCATTTCACAGGGTGATCACAGGCTTTTAAACCTTTAAACACAGGATGTTTTCCTGCTCTCACACTCAATGCTTCCTTCAAATGAGGAACTTCGGTGCATATGGCAGATCAACCATTCACATATTCATTGTCCTGTGAAGTCACATTTTTCAGGAATGAAGTTGTGTCTTTTTGCTTTAGAGGTGATTAAGAAGACAGCTGAACCCACATGGCTTAGCAAAACAATGTAGTTGGTCAGAACTTCTCACCATGTATTAACTGTGAAATGTACTAGAAAATTGAGATTTTAATTAAAAATCAGTGTTCTTACCTGACATCACTGGAGGGTCACTGAGCAACACAAGAATGCAAATGAGTTTGGCCTGCCTCAGCAGTGGTTAACAAGCCAAAGGAGATTATAAGCTTTCACAGAAAGCCCAAAGACAGGAAGAGGAAATGTTCTGTGTTTCCCAGCCTGTCAATAAGTAAAGATCATCAGATCTGTTTTCCTGCTTTTCTGTGCCACACTTTTATCTGCCTGGGGAAAAATCTGGAAGGGACGAGCAGGCTCTCAGTCACTGTTTAATTACTTTGCTTTTCACAAAATCATGAAACAGAAGTGTTTTGTTTTTCATTGCAATTCACAGCTTCTGCATACTAACTGCCTTCAGATTCCTGCAAAGAGCTAAATCTGGTGTGCAGGCTGCAGCAGGTAAACAAGGTATATCTTAATGAACTGCCAAGTAATAACATGAGGGAGCTTTTTAACATGGCTTTATTTTCATTACTCATGCGATACTCCATGAGTGCTCCTACAGCCTCTAAGCCCTGAAAAAACAGTGTTTGTCCCTGTAATTCCTGATGTAACATGACTAGGAGGCACAAACCTGACCCCTAATTTAGCATGGCTGAGTCACATGCCTTTACAAAAAGACTAGGTTACATGGTTTTTGGTGATGTGTTTGTTTGCTTGTTTGTCTTGGTTTTTTTGGTTTTTTTTTGTTTTGTTTTGGTTTTTTTTTTGCAAAAGAGGAAAAGTGAAAAAGTTGAAGATTTGGATTTAATTAGCAAAGATGTTTGGTTTCAGGACTATGCCCAGCAGGGTGGCATTTAGTAACAGCACTGTCTCTTCTGTGAGTAGCTGCTCAGAGTTGAGGCATCCATTTCTACCTGCTATACAAACATGATCTGAGAAATGGGTCCTTTCCAGAATATTTTAGGATCTCGAAATAAAAAGTGACAAGCTGGTGCAAGCAAAGAGGTCTTGGAAGGGACAGAGGTCAGGGAAAAAGGAAGATCACATGACAGGACAGTTTGCCTTACTGCAACTTGGGCACACACACAACACACTCTTTTAAGATGAGAAACATCAGTAAGCGCCTCCCATCAGCCAGCACCTTGGTGTGGACCTTGTGGCAATAAGGAGTCTTGAAAACCAACCTAAAGGAAAGGACAGAATCCCATTATCATGGAATGGTTGGGGCTGAAAGGGATCTTGGTGGGTCATCTGGTCCAATCCCCCATGCACAGGCAGGGACACCTAAAGGAGGTTGCTCAGGATCATATCCAGACAGCTTTTGAATATGTCTAAGGATGGAGACTCCACAACATCCCTGGGCAACCTGTGCCAGTGCTCAGTCACCTTCACAGTGAAAAAGTGTTTTCTGATGTCCAGAGGAAACCTCCCATGTTTCAGTTTGTGCCCATTGCCTTTGGTCCTGTCACCAGGCAACCAGCAATAAGTAGGGTGTTCTCTAGGAAATGGTTTTCATTCATAGATTGCAAGGATCTAGGTCTCTGTGCTCACAAAGCATGAGATGGATGATTCGATAAAATCCTTACCAGATTACTCACAAAACACAGCATTTAAGAAACAATAGGTCTGCTGCTGACACTAAATTGAAGATCTTTCTTGAAAAATAAACATACAAAAATTTGGAAATTCTTTATCCAGTATCTCACTTTGCAGTAAGCCAGGGGCTGCATGTTCCATTTGAAATTGCTTTGCTTCTTAGGATTTCTATCAGGGTTGCTCATACTGCCACGCTATTATTTCATATGCTTCAACATAATTGCTCTCCTTTCTAAATCAGCACCAGAAATCGAAACCTTCATTTTGAGCATATTAAAATCATTAGCATAATTAGCATTAAAAGAAAATGCCAGGTAGCCAATATAACTTCTCTGATGTTGCAAATGCTGTGAAAGCAACAGCTTTGTTATGTGACCTACACTCACTCATCTCAATGCAATATTAATAATGGAATGCTAATTACAAGCAGAAGGCTACTTCTTAATTCAACATTTTAATCTATTTTAGGGGTCACTATTGTGAGAACATCACCAGCAGTAGCAGTTGTTATGGAAAGGTGCAACAGGCTGCTTGCTACTGTCATTGATGCTGTAGAACTTGAGCATTTTTGCCAAGGCATGAATTACTTACTGGAAAGAGAATATTCTCCAGATTCTGCACTAAAGGAATCTGCTGCCTTCTGTTCCCAAAAATAACAACCAGGTTACATATCTCTGTGTCTCTTAAGACAGTGGTTCCCCCAAGTCCATTTCCACAGTGCATCCACAGTACAAAATTGGCCAAATGACCAATAACTAATTTAGCAATTCATTGTAGTGTTTCAAGTGATGGTACATAGCTCACTCCCATTCAGCTGCTTTCACCTGGCCCTGGATTATTTGCTGACTCACAATGGTCTGTTTCTTAATAAGCATTGCAAATGATTGCTAGCAACCAAAGTAGACCTAAACACAGCAGAACATCTGTATTATGTTTTCGACACAGAAGCCAGATGTCCAATACCACATACTAACAGAGAAAAGTGGGGTTGTGGTTTTTTCTTCCCTTATGTTAAGACCTAGCTTAAAAAAACAAATATCTGATGGAATTTGTACAGGAACCTTCTGGAGCTGACAAGCCATCAGGAGTACTGCTTAGGCCATGTCCACACAAAGCCCACAAGGGTATGTCTGCAGCATCTGAACTTGCCTAAAATGCTTTAACAACTTGAAAATATTTCAAGACTTAAATACTTTTAAAGACCTGAATCTTAACACTGGAAGGTACATTTCTGAAGGGTGCAATTTGTGAGATGATTGTTGTCCAATTCAAAGGGCCACAAACTACAAAAGATGAAGGTTTTTTACGCCTGTGGGATAAGGAAAGAAAGCAATTAGGGAGCTTCAGGGTGAAGCAGCACCTTACTATCTTCTATTTACTAGAAGTTCTAGTTACTGGTGTCGTCCAGCTTCAGAAACTCAGCTGTGAAGGGCCTCTGAATGGGAAATAGGGAACTAGCAGGAAAAGTGGAAGTGGAAAAAAAAATTACTGTTTGGCAAGGTCCTCCATCACATCCGAAATTGGACAGCTGAATGTAATGAATGATGCCAGAAATTGCTTTGAGCCTGCATCTTTGCCAAACACAGTGACTGTGCAAAGACAGCAGCCCCATTTCTGTGAGGTGTGGACTTACAGGGACTCAGGTAACACATCTTAGTGACCAAGGCTGGCAACTCTTGCAGGGAAGCCAAGGTTGGAAGTTCTGTGTGAATCTGAGAATGTTAGTGCCTCTCTAACCAAAAGTAGTTTTTACAAGTGGGCTTCTTCCCTTTTCCATATTCTGCCATGAGGAGAAAACAAGCCAGTTTCAAGCTAGGCTTTTTTCTGGCTTTGCTCTTTCTTGACTAAGCTATGCACAGATGGGTAAGGAAAGCATAATAAATTACATGACAGATTAGTCTCAATAACTGAAGCAGAAATCAGAAAAATAAATAAGTAAATAAAAAAATATGAAAATACAGAAGGATCCATCTATAAAAGTATATGTCTCTTTTGCATTGTTCATTTTTCACTTCCATATGTAAATTGCATTGGGACATCTTCAATATTTTCCATGCCCATTTATCTTATGATATTTTCCTGCTCTTGCCTCTTTTTTCTTCTCTGAGACTTTTCTAGCACTGTGGTTGGAGAGTGCAGCTGGGATACAGCTGTGTACTGTCCAGCTTTGATGAGCTATAAATGTTTTCCCTTCTGCTAACGTTGTGGCATTCCCTACTGCTTTGGTTTCTTGAATGCTGATGCTTAGAAGGCAGATTTGAAAACCCCAAAACTGCTCTTTTTAGTCAGCTCTCCCTTTGTATCAGCAGTTTCTAATTAAACAGTACCATACTGGAAGACCTAAAGATCATTAAAGCTGCACTCGTGTGTCCAAGAATAGCAACACAGTGCAGGTGTTGTTCCCTCAGTTCAAAATGGACTGGTCAGTCCCCTCATTGATTAGCAATTGTGCTAAATGTCATATAAAAGCCTGACCCTAACACTGCTAACACCTATGGTCAGCCCAATAAATTCTTTCAAACTTTCACAGTGGAAAAAAACTTTCTATTTTATGATTTTATAACCCTGTCATTAGCAATCTTTGAAACAGCATTCCACCCCCAGGTTGCATTCTGTGGTTATGAACTTCATTTGATCACTGCCCCATCAATTTGACATTAACTGCTACAATTTACAACTGCTCTGGCTTTCCCTCTATTATTGCCGTACCTCTGCAAGTGCAAAAAACTGCTGCCCAGGGGAAGTCTGAAAGAATGCAATGTCTTGTTAAAACCTGAAAGGGCAACAGGGGTGGGGGAGCAACCTCCTAGAAGAGAAAAAACCAAAGGTTGATAATGAATAATGCTTCATTCTCCACCGTGAACACGGGTGACCTGGCATGTAGACCACAGCAAAGTAGTGAATAATTCACCGAGAGAGTCACAGACCTCCTGGTAGACCACAGCATTGCTTTGTCTCACAAATATGTTCTCCCACAGAACAGGGCTCCACAGGACCTCTCGGTCTACAAATGTTTAAACAAAGGCGGGTGTGACAGGGCGTGCAGGGGAGCACCGTGTGTGCACGGTAGTTTCTCCATGGGCATTGATGGCTCCTAGGCCCTGAGCACAGGGGCATGGACAGAAAAATGGCTCTGATGGAGGTGAGGCACACTGCTCATGCACAATTTCTAACTCAGACAAGAAACCAGTTGCACTCTCAAAGAGGGATATTTAAGCAGCATTAACTGTCTGAGCTGAAGAAACAGGAGCATGGGCATTTTGAGCAGCAGCTGGAATCCAGCCTGATTTCCCGACCTTTGTGCTCATAAAAAGAAAATCATCCAAAGGAACCATTGGGGCTGGAATATGGTTCCAGTTTCCATGTGAGTTTCTTTCTTTGATTTTGTGGGTTTCTCAGCCTGAGATAGGCCAGGTTTGTTTCTGGTTTAGTTGCAAATGTTCTTGTTGCTGAACTAATCAGTTTGTGCCTCCTTCCATCTCTGAGCCCAGGGCTGTGAATGTGGGCCTGGATCCTGGGGGCTCTACTGGGGGCAGTAGAGTGGTGCAAAACCCCCTAAATCCCAGCTCTGTTCTGAGTTGCTGTTGTGTTTGGGAGCAAAGCTAGCAGACATTTTTATTAACTTGGATATCAAACTGTTTATAGAAGCTAACATGTTCACAGTTTAAGCCATTTCTCTAGCTTTTCCATCTTTGTAGCCAGAAATAGTCTGAGGCTAATCTTATGGAATATCTGAAGTTTAAATTGTTTGATCTAATGGGGCTACCGAGTGAGTCACTTCTATACCCATACCCTCTCATGTTACCTTACTTACACTAAAAAAGACTGTTTGATTTAATTGTGGTCATTTCCTGCACATAAGATAGTTCATGTCTAGCCTGTGCTTTTTTTCTCTTATCCTGACACACTGAGATATTCTCAGGCTCTGTAATTTGCCAAAGTATCAAGCAACTATTCCTATGTTCTTCCTTCTGATTATCCTGCCATGTTACACAACCTTGTATAGCTCTTTTTTCTAACACACCAGGCAGCACCTTATTCTCTCACATGGCTGGTCTGTCAGCTCATGTGACAGGAGCAGGATGTCCAGATGCTGAAACTCCATTTTGGGACCATATGCTTTGGGTGTGGGGCAATGAGGCAGAGGACACAAGTGCCAATGACCTGGTGGCTGCTGTACCTGGCTCAGGAAGTCACTGACAGAAGAAATGCTTCAGCTTGTCACCATGCTTCAGAAATGAGCAGGGTGCAATGGTCAGTGCATGGGCAGGGAATGCAGGGACCAACTGCAGGACTCTCATGCTGTGCATGGAGCCTCCAAAGGAAGGAACTCATGTTTTGTGTGGGATGTCTTTCAGTGCCCTTCCCTCTTGGCACTTTTTCCTCATCCTCACTGGTACTGACTGATACTCACTATGACTCAGTTCCACTCAGCATCACACCACAGAGGAAAAGAGACACTGCTCTTGTGATTTTATGTAAAAAAGCTTTCTGACTTGTCTCTTTACAGATCACAGGCTGGGAAAAGTGTGACAACTCATTCTGAAGATCACCTTTCCAATCCATGCAGTTCTGCTTATGCTTGCAGTCTCTTTATTGGAATGCTCAGAGTAACCTGGTTTAACAACTAATGAGAGAATTATTTCTTTTTTTTTCAAAATAGCTTATTTTCTCTATACTCCAGATCTGTATAAAATTTTTATTTTTATAAATTAAGCCATTTTGGCATAAGTGACTGCGGAAAGATGACTATTCCACCTTTTAATGGTGCTTTTAACTCTCAAATCAGACTCGTTCTTTTCCTACTTAGCAAAGCCATAAATGTTGTGTAATAGCTGATATCTTCATTGAAGATTCTTGGAAATATTTAGTTGCCATTTTGACTGGTTCAAATGTATTTGAGGACCTACGCTTAATGTTTATGAGCTTCCAGTGTAATCTTTTTATTTTTCCAACTATAAAAGTCATATGGTCTCCTGCAAATTAGCTCATGGAACGCCACTTTCTTAGTGTCTTTTTCATTATTTCCATCTATTATACACTACTCTCAAGCTGAGAAGAAACTTTAAAAGCACATAACTAAAGAACCTTTGTTTATTATTTGGAAAAGTTTGGATGTATTTCCTTTGGCCAGATTTTACTGACTATGACTGGAGAACTAAATGTTCCTGTGGTTTCCAGTAAATAAGCTTTAAAATACAATTTTCTGACCAGTGGATAGAGCAGAAAACAAAGCTACTGGTATCAAATGAGCCCTCATATTTTTCCAATTGATGGATGCCTGGCAACTTCTATGAGAATATTATCTGAGAACAGACCTACTTATTGTTCAGCTTCCTACAGCAGGACTGCAGATGGGATCCTGCCCCTCGCTGTCTCCTGTTTTCCTGCTTTCTAGGGGGGCTGGCTTGGCTTCTGGGTCCCAGTAGCATCCAGGGGAGCCTGGAGCACTTTCAGCCTCTGAGAAGTCACTCAAACCCTTCAGGGCGGTGAAGGGGGGTGATGAGTCCATCATTTTCAAGGATGGCTTAGACAATCTGAATGCACCAGAGAGGTAAGAGAGCTGCAATCCCATTTCAAGCAGGGATGCTCTGATAGTCACTGCACAATGCCTCCTGCAGATTTTAATAGGTGTCCCACCTCGTTCAAAAGAAACCATTACCAGCACAGTACAGCTCCAGTGCTTGCTACACTGCTATTTCAATCTGCTTCTTTATCAAGGTGCTGCCCCTGCCGCGTGGGCATCGCTCACTGCTACCAACCTGTTAATGAGACTTTATGTACTGACAGTACAGATCAGGCCCTGCTCCCATGGTGCACACTGTGAAGAGCTTTCCTTCTCCAATTACCCCTCAGAAATAGGACAGACAGAACCTAACCTTTTGCCCTATAAAAATTGCACGTTGCTCTGAAAGTCAAAATGCAAATTATTCATTAATTTTGTAACCATGTCTAAGGGAAGAGAAAAATAGTAGGCAAAATTGGAGTCTTCTATTTTTACTCATGTGTCTGGTTGATTACATGTCATTCTTCTCACACAGAACTAAATATCTTAAATGCAAATAGCCAGAGGTTGTTGTACGTTTTTTGCCCTTTCCACAGCTGTTCATTACAGAGCTCAACAGCAGCTGACAGCAGGTGAATGTGTGGATGATGGGCCATGGATATATTCTGTTAAATAGAATGAATAAACCATTAAATGATCTTGTTTCTTGATATGCCTAAATGCAAGCTGCACCTTCAAGCAAGCAACATTAAATTCTGTATAGCAAATCCCTCTTGTATTTTGCAGCACATCAGTCATGCAAATTTTATGCTATAATCTTTTAAGCAATTATAACCTCCATTTATTTTTAATGATATAGTATATCCTTTTGCTTTTAGTTCTAGACAATTGAAATAAGAATGCATGAACCTGGAATAATAGACTGCTTATATCTGGTTCATTTTGTAATCTATATTTGGTGTTTTATATAACTTGTTTGACCTGGGTAGAAATGAGTGACAATGTATCTTCCCTTTTTGAGAATCAGTATCTTCAAAATCCACTAATATGTTAATTTAGCTGTATGTCTGTATGCCATTGCTGTCGTAGGAATTGAGAATGACTGGGAGTGTTATTTTAGAGGGAATGAATATTGCATGTATATAATATATATGCATGTATACAAAGTAGACATAAATTGTACATTTTAGGCATAAGGAATTAAAATAAGAAAGAATTATAGAATTATTCCGAAATCATCCTCTCAAAAAAAAAAAAAACAACCACCAAGTTTAACCACTTTTTGATTTAAAAATCAGATGCTGGATTTGGAAGTGTCTCTCTTCAATAAAGGGTTCATATTTTCTATATAAATATTAACTCAGATGTAGCTCTGCTCTCCATTTGCTCAAGAAGGGATTTATTTTCCCATGGCTCTGGGAATAAAGGACCTCCAACTCTTTCCATAACACACCATGCACACAGGCACGACCCTCCTCCAGCCTAAAGGCAATTATTTGACCCAATGCACATGAGCATGGGTTTTTGAGAGGTCAAACATATCAGAGCGTTCTTCTGTGTGGGGAAGAATTAAGATGGAGAAGTACAGGACCAGACTGGGCTGGTGGCTTCATCTGAGGGATGGTGTCACTGCACGGTTATTACTCCAGGTCCAAGTGCGAGGCTTGGGGGAAAAAAGTGGCCAAAGACCCTTAAAATGTTAACTGTCCCTGCTCTGGTGCCTTCCTGCTTAGTCTCCCCACCTTGCTTACACAGTAGAGCTTTTGTCTGGATTCCAAAAGCTGAGAAGAAGCCTCTCACCTTCAGAGACCAGCACTGCATTATCCACTCTGGGAAATACAGGGGAACATTTGTCTTGGATTAGTAACACCTGTATCTGTAAGATTTACATAAGCAGTGTGCAAAACAGGATGGACTGTACAAGTGAGCAGTTCCTATAGCACTAAGGGCCTGGTGGAGAGATGGTATTTGATATAATTAGGAGTTCTCACATTCCTTCCTTGTATACAAGCAGAAAGCAGTGTGAATTTCTTCTCCTTCCACTCAGTAAAGCTCAGGTGGAGCAAGATTTACTAAAATCAAAACTATAGGGCATACAAGCTTTAGTAAACCTGAGATATCTTATCCTAACAGCCCACAAGAAATTCAGACTCAAACCCTCCATAGCACTCCACTGTATTTTGTGTGAAATTAGGTTGCACTGTACAGCTGGCCTAATGCTGTTTCTTTGCAGCCAACTGTGGACTAAAAGTAGGAGAGATATTTAGTTAAGTCTAATAATTGTTTTTCTTCCAGCTTTTGGAAACATGTTTAGTGCTCTCTTTTTGGAGTTTAGAAAATTCCTCTGTAACCAGCTTCCAGGGAACACTTTTTTCCTGTCATGCTGCTGCTGTTTGGCCACAATTTTGACCTGATGTGCTTTCAGAGACAGCTGTATCATTTCTCTTAAACACTGGAAATCCACTGAAAAGTGTGATGTGGTTACCTGCAACACTGTCACAGGTTTAGAGGAGTGGGTTTTGCCGCTAGCAGAATTAAAGAAGCCTGGCAACAGAAGCATATAAAATATAGTAATAAGAAGATAATGAGACAAAGAGCAAAAATGAAAAGTTACATGTAGGCTGCAAAAACATAAACTAGATAAAGATTTATATATTAAAAAATACTTTGGTAACATCAAGAGAAGTTGCATAATAATGAAAAGCAGATACAAAACTGTCTAGCTATGTACAATACTACAGATTTGTGCATGTAAAACTATCATAAAAAATGAACATTGAAATAAACCCAGATGAACAGACCAGAAAACAAAGAGCAACCCTGTCAGCATACCAAGTTGCAGTAAGATTAATATGTGCCACAAATGTTGTTCCCAATGTATCTCTCTGCACTCATTCATCATCTCCTTCCATGAAGACAACGTGAGCTTGTGGCCTTTCTGCTGCCTAAGGCAACCTGGTGTATATGTGCTTGGGAGTAAATATAGATTATTTGTCCAGTCCCCAAACCAACAGTACTCACACAGTTGTTTGCCAGCAGGACATTTTTCTGTCCCCTTACTGAGAATAGCCAGGCTTTCTCCTGTTCTCATATTCACCCCAACTATGCTGCACTACTAAAAAAAATGGCATTTCAGAGTCCCACACTAAAATTGGTGTGAAAAGCTGGGCACTTCTAGAGTCAGGAAGTATTTAGACACTTATTTTAAAACTATAAAAGGCATCATATTAACTGTAGAGGAAGCCTAAGTGTCTAGCTCAAGCTAGACACCCACTTGCACATGGTTAACATTAAGTAAGTGAATTTAGCTCTTTGAAAGATGCATCCAAAGCCCACTGCACATGCAAGTAGCTGCTACAGTCCAGCTGAACCAGTCCATAGCCTAAATACTCATTGGACCAACACCTGAAAACCATCATAGGCTCACCAGAAATTTCTTTTTTCTCTCCAGCAGACACCAGCTGTGCCTTGAAATTAGCTCAGATTAGCTTGCTCCCTTCTTTTTAATAAAACAGTAACTCATAGTGTTACTATGATACTTTTACGAGCCCTTACTCACAGCATTAGCACCAGCTCCCAATTCCCTTGTCTGTGCGTACAGAGCCCATAGTATGTCCCATGCTCACAGCAGAGAGGAGGGAGAAGTGGGAATTCTCAGAGCCCTCTCAGAGTCCCTGTGTGGTGCCATCTTTTTCCTCCCTCCCCAGATTTCCTCTGGTGTCATCTCTGATGTCATTACTAGCACAGAGTTAGGCTAACACATTTCTCACAGGAATGTTGAGGGTGTTAATTAATAAATGTTCATAAAACGCTTGGAAACCTTCAGGCTGAAAAATGTAAAATAACTTTCTTAGAAATATTGTTCTTACTTTCTGTATCCAGATACTACGTCTCCTGAGGTCTCTGCAATCTGAAAGTAGGTCAAAACTTGGCTCTTAATAAGCTGAATTGGGAACTCTGAAATTTTCCTCCAGACACAATTTTGTACTACTTAAAATAAGAAACGTGAGGCTCGCTTCCTTGTACCTAAATTCTGCTGTACAACAGCTGAGGACAGCAATGAAGAGACTAGAAGATGTGCTCCTCACACCCAACCAAGGTACACTTGCCAGCCCAATGTTGACCTCAAAGTGTCAACCAGCCCCATGCTAACACACACCTTGGACTATGGACTTGCACGTTTTTATGTTTTGACTCCCCCTAACAGTGTCATCCGTGCAATGTATCATTTAGAGCGTGAAACGCTTCCTTTTGGAGGAGCCATGATAAGCCAAGTGGTTGCACACGTTTGTTTCATGTCACTTGGCCAGGCAGAACATGGGCAGTTGAAATTCTCTGTGTGTACCAACTGGAATGGTGTTAACCCCTACAAGAAATACATGGCACTGCTCTTTTCATTTCCATTCTGTAGCAACAGACACGGCTGAGACACAGGGTGTTTCCTGAGGTTAATGATAACCTGAGGTTAATGGTTTCTGGCTGAACTTTAGGCCCTTGGCTTCCCCTAACCTGTCATTAATCCCCAGGAAATGCCTGAAACCAAGCGTATTATTTAAATCTGGCAGCAATTAATTTATCTCTGGACCTTACAGATGCTCATATTAAATTAAAAAGAGGATGATTTATGGAGAGCACCAATAATGTCCAGATCTAGGCAAAGATAGATGTTATCCTTAATATTTAAAATTCAGGTTTCCTTTTTCACTGAGTCATTGACTATCAGTTGTATTAAAGGGTTTTATTTAATTATTCTATCAAATAGGATCTTTTCCTTAATTATTCCTTTTAAAAAGCACTTTATCTTGTAGATTCTGCCAGCTGCATCAAGATTTTATCTCTTTTTCTCTTTGGGAGTGTTTCATGAACATTGTTCACTGTTGCTTTGAATCAGAAAATAAATATATTTTTAGCAATTTAGTTTAAAAAGAAGCAATCAGAAGAAATGCAGTGGCATATGTAAGAAACAAGAATTATCCTCCCACTCAGCAGTAGATCTATAAGTCTCAGTCAAAATAACAGCTGTGGTCTTATTTCTACATATTAAGAAGATAGGCCAAAAACACAGTGTAGGGCTGCTGGTTTCTACAGAGCCAGAAGGTAAAGCTGTACATTGGTTTCTATTCAGTTTATCTCTGGCTTTTAGGCTGAGGCTGCCAACAGTGTGCACACTCTCTGTTAAGGCTTCTGCAGCCTTACCAGAGCTCTCAGTGATGTGGTTTGGCAATGGGTACCACTAAATCACCGTCACAGGCGTCAGTGCAGTTGGCTCCGTAATTGCAAACAAGAGCCATAAATCCATTGAAACTAATCCACGTACGAACCGAAATAAAATCCTTAATCTCATCTCCTTTCTGGTTTTCAGCTCTCACTTTCAAGTCTTATCACAGTATAGTGCCATTACCTCTACAGATAAAGTGGGGTCTTCCAGACTCCTTAAAATCTGAGATTCTGCTGTAAAAACAGCTTAAGAAAAATGGACCTTCTGAGTTAAAGGTGAACTACAAGGGGACAGAAATCAGAGCTGTGGATTTTTTTTTTCCTTCTTTGCAGAGAATTCATTCAGTAATATGTTTCATGAAGAAATGGTTACTGAAAAACCACAGTTTACATTTTAATATTTCTGTAAACTGATTAAACCAATTCCCTACAGAAAAATTACTGCCTGTATTGCAGTATGGGCTCTCCTGATACACAGGATTACTCCGCTCTTAAGAATAGGAGGAACAATCTCACATGTATATATGTGGTCACACATCTGGCTTTGTGCAGTATTAGTACTCCCTTTCCTGAAATCGATCTCTGTTGAATATTTTTTTCCTTAACAGCCTCTTCTCACGTGTTGGTTCTGCTGCCTCTCAGCAGTTTGTGGTGTAACCCACCCCTGGAGAAGAAGACAGGGCAGGTGCAGTGGTTGTGTTATTCTGGTAAGGCTCCTGCTCACCAAGGAGGGTCTCAGCCTCAGCACTGCCTTTCCTGGAGCAGCTCGTACCCCTGGTAATGCCAGTCTGTACAGGTGGAGAGATGTGCTTGTAAATGTACAACACACACTGCTGTGCACATGCAACCATGAACACTGCTGTGAACGTTTCCGTGAGAGATGGAAAACAGACTTCAGCCTTCCCCACTAACGTGTGGCTCCTTCACGTTTGAAGAAAATTATCTTTCTCAAAGTTCAGTTCAGAAAGTCTTTTTTAACCCCATCTTTTTTACAAGCTTATGGAAGAACACCAGCATCTCTTTTTGTTACGATATTTTGTCTTCATTTTGAAAATAAAACCATATGTGTTCCAGCTACAGATGTTGCCCTGTTTCATAATAACTGATTAAATTATATATATATATACTGCAAGATCATTTTCTAATGGCTAAGAAGGGATTACATACGTCTGTAAAATATTAGTCAGGGAAGACAAGAGCAGTTTATGTCACAGCTGTACCTGCCCCATTCCTGCAGTCATGTACAGTGTCCATTTCTTCCAGCATGCAACTGAGCAGCAATGGAGTTTCATCAGTGCCGTGGAGCGTCCTGTTCCAGCTGGTAGAAGCAATTTTGGAGCAATCAAAACATTTTAACCATGACAGAACAGCTGAAGTTTCCACAAATTTTAATGAGCTAAAGCAAACATATTTCAAGTGTTCCTCTAAACACTTAAGATCCAATCCATATCCTACATAATTTAGGAAGGATTTGCTATGCCTTTTACTAAACTTTGGAGTGAAAGATGGAGTGTGTTATCATGCACACTTTGTGGAGATCTTTGTGGCAAGAGTCAGATTCAGTGATGTTTACATGCTGCTTGGCCAATAAAGGCTATTCCAAGAAAAAAGAAGCCAGCTATCAATATACCGCCACATTTCTTATGGTTTCCTGATTTTCTGCCTTTTGGTATACCTAAATCCTCTAAATATGAGCTACTGAATCAGCATTTTGTATGCTCAGATGTAATTAAAGCTGTTCAGAAGGCACAGATTCCATTTTTGCTCTAAATTTCAAGGGCTCAGAATTTGTTTTCATTATTCAGAGGAATGAAAACAAACCCCTCAAACACATTTGCCAATGGAAATTGTTATGAAATGTATGTTTCTGGACATAAAACCTGATCTTTTCAGCTCAAGTTCTTTCTCCTCTGGCTGTAAGTGACAAGGGAACCCCAGGCAAAAACTTTCTCAAGAAATGTTTGTCAAAACTGATATGTTGATACAACATTTTGGCTTTGATGAAGTGACATATTTCACTTCACTGAAAATATTCTGACCAGCTCCAGATGGGATTGACTTATTTAAGCTAAGAAAATGATTCATTGTGAGAGTCTGAATAAGCCAATAAAATAATAGAGTAATGCATGGTGGAGTCTAAATAAGCAAATACAATAACAGAATAAACCAGCATTCTTCAAATCAACATCATTGGATCTGAACCCTTGCCTTATGTCTGAGATAAACTCATAAAATATAAACAGATTTAAATAGTAGAAACTATGTTTATGTCCATCCAATACAGACTACTGGATAATATTGGCCTTTTCCCTTAGAATCCTGAAGCCATAAGAAAACAAGGTCTGAATGCAACTTTCTCCTGTGCTTTAGAATGAATACACAGAGAAGACATCTGAGAAAAATTTGTGAAACATGTTTCTAAAGTTTTTTATTAGAGGAGAGTCTAAAACTTATCCAGATAGTTATTCCTTTACTATTAGGACATGCTGATAATTGAAATTTTTTTCCTATAACATAACCTTCATTCTCCTCAGATGAAACCTCAGATAATTAGTTTAAGCAGAAGTTTAGAGGATCATCAGTCCACTTAGAGGATAATCAATAATTGCAGCATTTCCAGTTCTATTTTGAATATAGTAAAACTTCACAAGGTCCTCACTTGTAATTCCTTTTTCCTAAGTAAATAAAATAGTTCTTGAAGAGTTTGCCAACTACCTCTGTTTTCTGCATTTTTTAACTTTTTGAAGAGAAGAGAAAATAAATTAATTTCATGCGATGATTTCTGAATTGTCTTTATATTATTCATTTCAATACATAACCATATATACAAGTATTTGAGTAATATTTTCTACATTTAGCTTCAGTACATCACATTTAGTAAGCGGCCTCAGCCTCCTTTTCAATAGGAGGAAGGTAGTCAGATTGTCCACCAGTTCACCACTCCTGCTGTCGTAAGGGTGTCTGGATTTAAGTGGAGCTCTGACCCCAGAGAATGCCATGAAAGCCTTGACACAGCCACCAGATGCAGAGCATGTAGGGTGGCTGACTTCTCACGAACCTCCCACTTATCAGGGATTGGAAATCCCTGCCTGAAGTAGAGCTTTGAGTATGGGCTGTGGAATTTCCCGCGCCATCTGACAAAGTGCAGGCATCACATCAATAGCTCCTGCCAAGCCGTAGCAGGGATCCAAATACCTTTCCCTCTCAGTGTGTCAAGAAGATTGGTGTGCTATCAGCCCAAGCTAGAATTGAATCACAGACATGGCTTCGCCGTGAACAGGAAAGAGGGGATAAATAATCAGTTGCTTTGTTTTCAAAACCAGAGAAGACCAAGACTTGCCACATTGATTTTCAAGGAAAATGTGACTGCCTAAGCAAGGCACGGTTGATCAAAGAAGATAACTTTAAAAATCTATTTGGGATGTTTGCCTAATTAATATAATTGCAGTATCTATTTAATCCAGAATTAAGGCTATAGGGAACAAAGCCTGATTCTTAGTTTTGTCTCTTGGGAACAGTCTGCCCAAGCCCACATAGACCGGAAAATCTAACGCGCGCTGTTTTTCTTTCAAGAAAATTCCTGGGGCCAATGGAAACATATGAGGTTTTATATCAGGTCATTAAATTGTCATGCTTTGTCCTTTGATTTAATTAAAATCTTCTTAGTTATTCAGACTTCTGTGCTGCAAGCTGAAATGTAAATGAATGATAAGATGAATGGTTTAATATAGCATCTACAACTCTATATTTCTTCCTACCTGAGAAGTTAAAATTTGATAATATATTTCTAACTCTACACAATCATCACTTCTCAGTGCTCAGAGTAACTGCTTGTGTTAAAAAACTAAAAAATATATTTTATAGTTTCTACATTTCAAATACTAAAAAAAAATCACTTTCTTCTTCTATACAACAAATGTTTAAAATTCTCTGAAGTTCAAGAAACTGAACAACATCACACAGACTATTTTGATGTTTTTCTATTCTGACTGGATAAGCACACAATTGAAATTATATAGCTCATAATTCAATGTCTTCCTTTTTTATTCCTTTGAAATAGGAAAAGCACTTATTCCCATGTCTATAATCTATTTTTTAATATACCACTAATGATTTATTATAGATGTCTCTCAGGAAGAAGAATGAGCTTCTTCTGCATTCTTCTGATTATTTCAGTGCTATAATTAGATATCTTACTTTATTTCCACTGATACTACTAAGTTCTAAAATCTAAGAAAAATGTGTATTGCTCAATACCACAGGAAACATTCAACACAGATGTTTGCATTCTACATAATTGCATTGTCCATAGTATTCTGTTTTTAAAATCTCTGCTTGGTGTAGATGGCAAACTACTCAATTACTTTCAGAGTATTTTGCTCTTCTAGACATAACATCTGCAATTCAATTAAATGTTCCATCTATTTTAAACCTGTAATTCCAGGGTATAGACCTCGATTCTGTTAATTCAGTGTTGATGCTTGTTGTGGAAAGGACATTTTGAAACAATGCAACACTTAACAAATGAGAAGAAAACAGAGTGTTTTGACTTAGGAAAAGCTACTATGGGATCAGATCAATGATTGCTTTAAAATCACAGCTTTTCCCTGGCAGACAATTAGAAAAGATCATATATGCTGGATTTCTCTGAGGGCACTGAAATGCTTAGTTTCTGTTCCAGCTTCAACCAAGAAACAACTTAACAGTTCTACAGAATAAAATTCAGTGAACAGTCTCTGTTCTTCACCTGCTTTTTAGATAATTTTGTAATAATTTCTGCAAGAACAAGTCATAACTTTGAAGAGGGGGATTTGCAGGAAGAGAACTCACATGGATTGCTGTGGAGTAGATCAACACTAGACAACCTGCAAAAACAGCAAATATTTCTATAGACAGGATAAGAAATGCCTAGTACTCTCAGGTAAATGCATTTACAGGCTATTCTGCATTGCACTGACTTTTCTATGACCTTGTCATTTTGTTATCTGAGCACATCTAAACATTATTGGGTGAAAACATGAATAACTGTTGCATTTTCTTTCATCCTCTGTCATTTCTTCCTTGTAGGGACAGTAGAGGACATTTATCTGTTTAGGTCCATTCCCTTATTTTGTGTTTGGTGCTTGCACGAGCCCAGTTACTTTGGGAAGTCTCCAAGGAGTCTGTGCCCTGTCCTCCCCTGTCTCCAAGGAGGTCCCTGTGCTCCACAGGTCCTGCTGAGGTGTGTGGCTGTCACTCACCTCTCCTCTGGGCCATCCCTGGGGGCGTCACCCCGCGGCTGGTGGAGAGGGCAGGGCAGGGTGGGCACAGGCGCCAGTCCCAGGGCCTCTCCTGTGCCAAGTGTCCCAGTGCTCTCTGGCCACCAGCTCTGTGCTGCTGCTTGCTGTCTTCCCTGGGGACCCTCAACCACTTTCTTTTGAGGCATCTCGAAGGCTGACTCTAAGCACTGGGCTCTGCCTTATGTCAAGAAGACAAAGTTTTGGAGCTTACTGTCTGTGTATCTGCCCACACCCAGACTCCCTCACCAAGCTAAACTTGGACACAGAGTGGTTTTGAAGAGTTCTGCACCCCAAAATTGTGTCCTTTGTATGGAGTATGTGCTCTTTTCCCAGCCTCATCTTTTTCCTTCTCCTCGTTTACATCATACTTGCTAGACCAATGCACTTTATGCTCAATCTACAAATAACCAAACAGCACACAGAGGAGATGGCTTATGACAATAGCATCAAGTGTTGATACTCAGGGATTATTACTTTATAATAGAAGCTAGAACAAATTGTTTTTTGTGAAAGGAAGTCTGCTTTCTCAAATGCATGGAGTTTATATAATAATCAGAAAATGGCCAGTTCAGCAGATTTTATACACATAAATATTATATGTAATATTTTATGTATAAATGTTCCAAGTTTACTCCAGTGTAAAGCTTTCCTTTAAAGAGTAATTCTCACCCCATAATTCTCTTTTATGATTTTCTTAGGGCTTTAAGTGTAAAAGCTCAATCTGGTTTTGTTTTATCCTTCCTTAAAAAAAAAAAAGAAAAGCACAGAACAAGTTAATTTTTACATTCAATCTGCCAAAGACATGCTGTCACATATGAAGCTAAACATGTCACTTTTGCAAACACATGCATACACACATGGGCACATCCAGATACACAATGGCTTTTTAAGACTTAGTGACAATAGAAATAGTTTCATGTGGAAAAAGGGAGGCCCTGGCCGGAGCTGTTGACTGCAGCAGGCTGTGCTCATTCTTGGGCTCCTCTCCAAACCTCCCTCCAGCCCTCCTGTTTCACATCTAGTGTAAAGATATTTCTCTCCCCCAGACAGTTTCTCACAAATCTGAAACTTGGGCTTTCTGCCAGACGCTGGGTCTTAGGCTGAGTCCTTTGCTTTACTGCGACCCTTTCCATGTCCCGTCCCTTCCCTTTGGTCTCAGAGCTGCAGCAGACAGCAACAGCCAACCTCTTTGTTCCTTCTCTTTCTCTCCTGCCCTGTATGATCAGAGCAGAGCACTGATTCCTGCTCTGTCAGGGGCACACATTCTCAGGTGTTTTAATACGACCTCAAAAGAGAGGATTTGATGAAGCTAACTGAAGAAATCACATATGTTTGGCCTGGAGTGTTATCAGCGTTGAACCATCATGGCTTCATGAGGGGAAAGTCCTGCTTATCAGGCCTCATTTCCTTTTATGACAAGGTAACTCACCTAACTAATCAAGGGAAACCAGCTGATGTATTCCTTTTGGATTTCAGCAAAGTTTTTGATAGTGTTTCTCACAAGATCCTTCTGACAAAATGTGTAGCTGAATAAACACATCATGGAATGGGTGAGCAACTGGCTCACAGGTTGGGCACAAGGGGTTAAGAGCGACTCCAACAAATGAAGGGGATGGGCAATCACCAAATATATGAAGTTCAGCAAGGGAAAATGTCAGATTCTGCACCTGGGGTAGGGCAGCTGTGGATGTACAGACAGACTGGGGCATGAGAGGCTGAGAAACAATGCCATGGAAAGGGACCTGGGGTCCTGATTGAGGAAAAGTTGAATTTGAGTCAGCAGTGCCCTGGGTCCCCAGGGAAGCAGCCACAGCACCAAACCTCACAGAGTCCAAGAAGCATTGGGACAACACTCTGAGGCACATGGTGTGATTTTGGGAGTGGTGCTGTGAAGGGCCAGAGTTGGACTCGATGATCCTTGTGGGTCCCTTCCAACTCAGCTCATTCTGTGATTCTGTGATTCATCAAAGTCAAGGATGAGGCTGCAGGGGTGTCTGCTTTTTCAATCTCTCTCTTTCTTTGACAGCAGTTCAGCTTTTAGACATACCATGTAACCACACTTTTTTGCCCCAAAATATTCTATTTTAGACAGAAATTATGTCCGGTATATTCTAGGATCTAAATTATAACTGCCAGAATTACAAAACCAAAACCATGCGTGGTTTGCATTACCAGAAGTGACTCCCTGAGGGTCTGAAGTCCTAATACATTTCCTCCCCATGTAGACTGTACTGTACTCAGGAGCTGCAGGATTCCCTTTGCATCGTACTTCATTTTTTAGCACTTTTTAACTCATGTGCTTGCTGCATGGAAATGCTTTTACCATGAGGATGCCCTAAAAATGTGTTTAAATTCCCTGCTCATCCACACAGGGGTTACAGCACAAGTAATGGCAGAAGACACTCCACTACCACCACGTCCTGAGCCATTACTATCTTATTTCTATGGCAATTTCATAGGGATGATGCTTATTGAAGTAATACTATGGGATCAGACACTAATGTGGTCCCAAATGTTTATGGCATAGCACTTGGAGCACCTTACAGGATTCCTGCTGCTCTCGAGTCACAGTTTTTGCTGTGACTATTCCTCAGTTTTTTGCCATTGTTCTTAACAACCACACTTTTAGAGGTGGCTGCAGTTGTGTAGAAATCCATTTTCTAAGATAACAGATTTTTCCAGTCGAAGGAGATGCATCCATCTCACCAGGACACTCATTTGGACTGACCACCAGAAATGAGAAATAAGAATTTGTCTCACAGGATTGCAGAGGATTCCTCAAACCTCTTACAGTCATGATTATCCATGGTGCTCATATTTTGGTTTACTTTTCAAGTGAAAAAATTATGCTCCCCAAGGCAAAAGATGGGTGCAGTTTCAGAGATAGTTTACTCCAGGAACTACTGCTCACTGTGACAAGTTTGTTTCCCAGCAAGCCATGAGGTACATGCTCACACACAGGCTTACAACTGATACTCCCAGTATCAGCATTCTATAAAAACACCAGTCTGCAACATTACCTCATATTTCATGCACTTTACACTGAAAAATTACTAGCAAAAATACATACACATCTTATGGTCACAGAGATGCTCCTGATGCCTCTATGCACTCAGCAGCTCTGCTATAGAGAAACTTCCTCAAAAGGGTGCAGGTGAGATTGCTCTGTCTGTGCTGTTCAGGCACTATTTGGTCCCATAATGCACTTTTTTTTTTTTGCTGTACTGGAAGTCTTTCCTTGGAGCACTTCAATTTTTGCAGAACTGCTACATGAGGTGAGTGTGATCCTGTAAAGGAAAACATACAAAGAGCACAGCAAAGGAAGGGAACAAAGTTTGCACAAGCATCTTAAATTTGGCATTTCCTACCCTGTAAGTAACTTCAGTGTAGGTTTTGTATTGTGCTTTACTGTGAAAATTCCCATCCTCGTTGTAAGGTTATTTCTCCATTACAGATCACACAAAGCTTGATTTGAAGTGCTCCAAAATGGGAGCTCACCATCCCTACATCTTTAACTCTTTTTGGATCCAAGCCAGAATTGACTAGTTTAATGTGTCACCATAACAACTGCTGAGCACTTCAGTTTAAGCACATTTTCTCTACTCTTTTGTTCAAAGAACCAGTAGCTGAGCCATAGATTTCACACTCTTATTCTGAAACAGGCTCAAGCAGACGGAGACAACCATTTTCAACTGTTTGTCCTTGACACAATAATAGACCACAGGCCAAATGTTTTCTTGGCCCCAAGGGGTAAAGCCATTGAAGAGCAAACTTTAATTGCATTATTATTGTTTTGCGATCAGAAGAAATTCATACTTCTGACAAAATGTTGGTTTTGATTTAGTTACCATTTTAAAAATATTTCATTTCCATTCCTAGCAAATCTTGAATCAACATAAATAAATATATCTAAGCAACAGATTTCACATATCAATAATTTCAAGGAGATTTATTTTTTTTAGTGAGCACACTCATATATTTTCAGATGAGCTTTAAAATGTTGGTTTCTTTACAAAAAATTCCTTTACTGGAATCAAACACTGGAAAATGCTTGATAGCAAAAACTTTACCTAAAATAGTTCATAGTAGTTAAAGTTACAGACATGTTTCATCTCTGGAGCATTTAAACTTAGGATCCTTAGTTTTAGAAATATTTTAAAAATGTATCTGTTTAATAACAAATATTATGTCATATATATAAAAAAAAGGAAAATAATAATAAACTTCCATTACAGATTTCCTACAAAACCCTCTTTCCTTTACTCACCTGTTGGGGCTGCAGACAGCAGACACTGAGACACATGTGGGGACCAAGCTTCTACTTGCTTCTGCAGCTCAGGTATTGAACTATGAAAATAATGTTGGAACAAAGTGAAGAAAAACAGTCTCAAATACACATGATGCAATATAATTTGGAATGGGTTTCCAGCTTTGTCAGATATAAACATCAGGATTAATTTAATGAAGGAGGCAGCTCTGCCATAGCCATGGTGCTCTGCACACGTGTCAGAATAGCTGCACGTGTCAGAAGGTTGGGATGCAAGACAAAACATTGGCCAATATCAAACAAAAGCAAATGTGTATCACACCCTTGCTTTTTACACCACTCCTTTTGAGTGGCTGCATAACCTGAATACTTTTTCATTTTCATGTTAGAGATGTCCCTGGTGGTATAAAAAGCCAGAATAACATCCTGAGTGATGGAATCTTAAAGCATTGCTGATGCCTTTGAAAGCTTGTTTACAGCAATTCAAATATCAGGTGCAGCTATCAGTCAGTGCACTTCTTAAAGATGCTCTCTAGCACACTGTGGCTGGGTAGGATGTAGACGTGCTCAAGGCAAATCCTTCTGTGGTCTTTCTACAGATGGGACTGCAGCTGAACACCTGTAGGAAAGATTACAGACAGATGTCTTCAAAGACTCAAAAAAAGAAGAGCATTAAGAAAAACAAGGTCCTGTGAATTAAGGAAACTATATTTGGATCACTCCAGTCACCAGAGCACTGCAGAAGTCAGACTAATTTGTCATCTAGAAAGCCACAAAAGCTGTCAAATAAATGTGAACCTCCACCAGCCCCTATCCTGTTTCAAGGCTAGAAACAGCTTTTGATTAAGTAGCTGAGAAAATAAATTAATTTAAAAGTAATAAAGCAGCTTGCAAGATCATAGCAAGGTTCTATCCCAAAACTATGTAGGTCTAGGATTTATTTACGCACATGTGGATCATTCATTTTTCAGACTTAAGACACAAACTTTTAAACAACACACAGTAACACATGAATTCACAAGCATTTTCTCAGACAGACAAATTTTCTCAAGTCTTGATTTTGAAAAGGCAAATGGATTTCTAGAGTATGTTATGATACTTTGAATATGAACCTAAACTTACTTTCAGCATAAACATTAACTTGTGCCTACACTGCTCAGACAGTTGTGCCAGTAGCAATCATTTAACCTCCACACTTTGATATGATTACCTACTGACTCATTGAGAAGAAAGCTCACAAATTATTATTCTGAAAAACATAGATTTAGTGGCAATTCAATAAAAAATATTTAATCTCAAATGCAGTTCTCTTGTAAATTGGTTGACTAACTTGTCTGGCTGAGGCAGAGATTAAATCATCAGGAACATATTGAAGTATGCTTTACAGATCTTTAGAAATTCTGGCAAGATTTCCATAGAGTTAATAGATTGTTATCTTCCCCATAACTAAGTAGGATGAACCAATGCAAGGAAAAGAGATCTAATTTAAAAATAGGATGCTCTAGATACTCTTTTCTAACAACTAACTACAAATTCCTGCCCTGCATCTGATTCCCTATTCATAATATAGCCTCCCTCATTGCACAGGATGTTGTGAGGCTGTCCACACTAAACAGTGTGATTGATTCAGTAGTACAATAATGGAGTAATCCAAAAGTCTAAATAAACAACAGTAAAGAAGATGAAGTCTATGAAATCTATTCTTCCATGAGAAGGACAAGTTCTCAAGGAAGAATTGCTGTTAATTGGGATCAGAGGGGAAAACACCCTACTTTTGAGGGGAAAAATACATGGCTTGAGCTGTATTCTTTGCCCTCAGTGTGCCAAGGACCGTTCGCTACTCAATGCCCTCAGGCCATGGTCCATATTATGCATCAGAATAAGCATAAATCACAACCCCAGACTAAACACTTTTCACATCTGCTGAAAGACAAATTCAGCATCTTGTATGTTGTTGCTGATGTTTGTGGTGTTAGTATGCAGAGAAACATAAAGCACAATAGGGTGATTTTTCCTACTGTGCCCTATTCCCACAACCTTCTTCACATTTTCTTTAAATCCCAGGCATGCATTTCTGTCATTATGGAAAATATATGCTTAATTTAAGGCCCCAGACTGAAATGCTGCTTACAGTAATGCTTTCTTGAGTCTTATTAACTTATGAACTTTTGGTGGGTTGCCCAGCACTCAGAGCAGCTTTTCTGTTATTTTCCAAGCTACATCAAAGTGTTTGTCTCAAGGGCCTGAGGGTTTTTTATAATTTTTAGTGAGGGAAAGTCTCAAGAATAATTTTCTAACATTAGTCAAGTCAGCTATTGCTGCATTTCTCTCTTTATTCTGAGCTTAGTGGTCCCTGTATATTTAACACAGAGGGAAGCATTACTCCAATTCTTGACAAGGTTCTTGTACAGGTTACCTGATGTGTTGTTCCTTCTAGAAGCCTTGGGAGTCAGAAGAGGGCCTCATCCACACAGTGGGAATCTATACCCAACCCTATTTCTGCGATATTACACAAGGGTCTCAGCAGACTGCGGGTGAACAGCAAGGCAGTGCACCAAGTACAACACAAGTTTTGCTTACAGTAGCACCTATCATTCCCACATACACTAGGAATATATATATCCTAGTGGATATATAGGAATTTATACGTCCACATCCATGAAATGCATAAATCCAAATAATGGTCTTTAGTTAGCAGCATTAACAGCTAAAGATGTATCACGGACCATATGGATTATTCACGTGCGTATGCTTGGACAGTGACAGAACTTCCTTTTTTTCCTTTTTTCCCTATAAAGCCCATTTGTATAAACAGTACTTTTTGCCCCTGAACTACATTAAGTGAGACCTGCAAAGAAAACACATTGCTGATGGGATGTGAAAGGCTTAAATTAGCATATCTTACAGACTACTTCAGCATATACTGCACAATATTTAGGTGATTAATATCCATACATTTCCTGAACCATGCAGGGCAAAATTCATTTAATAACAATCTTCTGACCTGTGAAAAGAGTCAGAAGCTTCCCCTGATGCCTGAAGAAGCAGCTGCAGTGTCAGCCAGTCAGAGATGCAGGAACACCAGCAAGGCCCCCCTGCTTGGAGCAGATGAAGCAGGACCACCATGCACACGGCCGAGCAGCACCAAGGTCCCTGCTCAGATCCAGCTCCTGCTCACACCCAGAGCTAGCAGCCCCTGTATATTTTGCCACTGTATTTTGCCTCAACAGTTTCTGGAAAACTTGAGAGCAGGATAGCAGATTTTAATTTTCTCTACTTTTTATCCTACTCCCTGCTGGAAGCAAATCTCTTTTGTGTTATCCTTTTCAGATGCCTTGCATGGCTACTGATACAGTAACTTCAAGCCACAGCAGCACATAATGATGCCAGGAGTACTGAACATTTATTGTCTCAGCAGGACACTGAAAACCAAACATGGTAAACCAGCAGTTCTCCTTTCAGCAAACAAATGTCCTGAATTTGCTTCCCAGGGATCAGAGCTTCTCGTCTTCCAGTGTCTGCGTCTTACAGAAGAAAACTACTTACATGTGTAAACTCCAGAGATCTGCTTGACTAGAAGTGGTCCTTAAGAGGAACCTGGAGTGGACCTAAGTCCACAATATGACCGCTTTATGTTGTTATGTGAGATAAAGTCACAGTAACTTCTAATGCGACTCCAACGTTAGGGGCAAATTTGTGTTAGCAATAATCACTGTGGGCATGGATCTGCAAAGAGCAGCCAGGCTTGCTCTTTAATACATGCACAAAACAGACACAGACATATGCTTGAGAGGAGTCCAGAAAGAAAAAAATGGTATAATGTCTTGCTTGTTTTTTCCCAGTGGAACAGGCAGTGTGGGGATTAATCAACATGTCTGCAGTGTGGATGATGAGAAGACCTTGGCTCCCATGGAACAGGGAGAGACCCAGCCAGAGTGTGCAGCCCTGTGCTGAGGCAGCTGCATGCCCCTCTCCTGTGCTGCCCTGGAAACCTGCACAAGAAAATCCAGATGGGTCACCCCATGAGCCTCCCTTGTGTACCAGCAATTTGCTCATGGAAGGAGGAGCTGAGATGAGCTGTTCCTGACTTTTCCCCAGGCTGAGCCTCCTGCACAACGCTCAACAGCAGCGCAACACCAAATCAGTCCTCTCAGCTCTGACACTACCCAGACTGGCTGAGCTTTAGGTCTCAGGCTGAGCTTTGCAGTTTACAGACAGTTCTTGTAGTATGTGCTGGGATTTTATGCTATGTGTAGTGTACTGTAATTCACTATATATTCCCTTTCTCACTGCAGCTTCAAAGAAAAGAACTTCTTATTTAAAAATAATTCATTCATCTGGGGCTACAGGCAGCCTTAAGTGACACCAAAGGCAGAGACAGGTAACAAAGACAAGACCTAATCTTGGGCATGTTAATGCTGAGTTTTGCTGGGAATTTTGTCAGACCTGGGATAAGAGTAACTGGCTGCAAAGAATTTCTGGAAGCACAACTCTCAGAAAATGGAACCTATTGAACTTTTCCTAATTAGCAATCAGGCTCCTTTCATTCATCTGAATTACAAACATCAGCAAGAGAGGGAGGGGAAAATCCACACTGATGCTTTACATCAATTAATTCCAACAGAACATCAGAGTTTTTATATTATAAAACCTCCTATATAATTATACCTCTTGAAGTTGTTTGTTAGGTATGTAAAGTTATCCTTTTTTTTTTCCTGTATCACTTGTTTCATGTCTTTCAAAATTTTAGCTGTCATTAATAGTTCTTTTTTTTTTTTAATTACAGTTCTTTGGTTCTGATTAGCCATATTTCATTGTTAACATTGATCTAACATCAGCAGCAATGCAGGACCAGACTCTGGTCTCCTTACTTAACAATAGCCAAAAGTTGTGTGAACCTCTGTTGACTCCAGTGTGAGTATCTGCCCACCAATGGAAGAGTTTCACAATCTGGCATGGGCTGCTTTGTTTGTCACTGGCACACTGACACTTCTGAGTTCAGTCAGCTTTCAAAAAGATAGTGACTTATCATTATTCTGTCATTGATTTAAATCTTGACAGTCTTGTAAATAAGCACAGGGAAAAGAAAAACACTCCTGACAGCCCCATTTTATAGATTAGAAAAGGTGCACAGAAGGATGATGTACCACATCTAAGCCTTGCTTTATAGGTATTTCAGAAACAAGATGGAAAGTGACTGCAGCACCAAGTACTGTGGCTCATGGACCCTAAGACAGATTGTCAGGAGACACTGTCTGCAGCTTCTGGGCTCATGACTTCTGAGGCCAGGATGGAATCCAGACCTAAGTTGTTCCTATCTATTATTTGTATTTATAGGGTGTCAGTCGCTGAAGTACTGAAATGCCAGACTAGCCCAAGGCCACAGACTCGCATCCAACTGGAATTCAGATCTCAGGAATTCCTCTGTCCCATTCCCATGCTCTGTTGCCTCCTCTGTGCCACATAAAAATAAAAATAAAAATAAAACTCAGGCCACCTTTATCTCCAGGACTAATTGATTTCATACAATAGATAGAAGAACACCACCACTGCTCCAGAAAATGTTTATCCATTTTGGCTACACTTCTATAGGAATTTTATGATACAAAAGACCAGTGCTGCAATCACACAAATTAGGAGACTTATTTCAGTACTGTGATAATAAGCCAGTGGCATTCCCCTTGCTTGGAGCGAGCATGAAGGAGTAAGAGAAACAGTGGTGATAGAAAATAGATGTTAACATTCAGCCATATCTCCAGTGTGCTCAGCAAAGGGCTTGCTCATTGTCTTAATTCACTTTCATGTTCTTTTTTGCCCTGTTCAAGACCAAAAAAAATGCAACTTGGGGAAACAGTGAGGCAGTGCAAGAAAGGAACAGCTGCTTTTTAAAAATTATTTTGTTGCCTTAACTTTTTTTTTCCTAGTAATAAAAATCACATTATGAACAGGGAGTGTGACATTTTATACAAGTTTTGCAAACTAGAGGGACTTGGGTACTTCAAATCTAAATCTGCTAAGGAATCTAGGGAAGTTAACTCCTTTATTCTCTTCTTGCCTAAACCAAGTAAAACAAAGAGAACAGAACAGGGCTCACCTAAAGTATCTGAGTACGTTAGCCATGTTCCCTTTACTATTAACAGAAAGAAACAGGCAACTCAGCTAAGGAAGGCCAGGTAAATCTTACTCTATTTCTTTTTCTTCAGTAGTTACATGGGAAGTTTGTTGGCCAACTTAAGGCTAAAATCCTATGAGACAAATCCCAGATTGAGTGACCACAGTTTAATCAGCTTCATCCTTATTGTTTCTGGATGATGAACAGTTTAACACAAGGCATGAACTGTATTACCATTTATTTCATCTGCTTGGAATAAACATTGTAACCTATCATTTCCCTGTTCTCTCTGAATGACTCAACCGTAAGGGCCCAACTTACCAGGTACCACTGAGCTACAACTTCTCTTTATGAGTAAGAAACAAGCGCCAGAGACTTGAGCTCACAGAGCTCCTCTGCCCTCCTGTCTTTTAACTTCTCTCTCTGCTCTTCTCTCTCACCTAAGTTCTCATCACCATCTACAGCTTTTAGCAGCTGGTGGCCATGATAAAGCAGATCAGCTGCTGAAATTCTTCAGATAGCTTTTGACAGTCAATTTGGATCAACAGTCTACAGGAACAGTGCATTTCTGAAAGCCACACTCATTTTATACACAAGTGCAAATGGCTAATGTTCAAATATGTCAAATGGCTCAGGATTAAGCGTACTGGAAAGTATGAATTTAATTTCCTCTGTTTAAGAATTAGGAGAGAAGCTTGTTTTTAAATTTCCAGTTGCAAAATAGTAATTTCATTTTATTTCAGAGTTGCTCTCTATAGGTGTGATGGTTGGAACCATGTACAGCATTAATTCAAAAATAAGCTTAAGCACACGGAGTTTAAAGTAAGCAAATAGCCCTCATGAAGTAAATAAATTAATATTCCACTATCCTTCAGTAGTCCAGACCTGAAAGCCTGAAAAAATAATTTCTAATTTCATCCCCACGAGAAAAGCAGTAGGAAAACATTTCTTTTTTTAAAACCTATTCATGCAGTAACTAATGGCTTGACTTTGGACTGTGGCATTGTCTTGATAAATGTTCCTTCCAAGATACTGCTTAGTTTGCTCTGGACAAGGGAGAAAGTGAGCAAGAGAGGAAGATTGACACAGGGTTGTGTTTGAGGCCAGATTACCCAGAGGCAGAAAGTGGTGGGCAGCCTTCCTTGGGACCCTGTTCCAGTGACATAGTGTGTCTTTTCATTAGAGAAAAACTGCTTTCAAAGGCATCATAGCAACTCCTGAAGGACACTCTGACATTCAATATGGGACAGAGGGTTACTGTTTAACACTGAAATACTGTTTATTAGATAAACATTACATTTAAATAGCAAGAAAACACATGGAACCATTGCAAAAGTTAATGTATTTTCTTTGCGGTAGTTTTGTCCTTCATGTTATTTTTCTTGAAGAAAGAGTTTAGTATTGAAGAAAAGGTTCAAAAAACAACAGTAGTATAAACCAAAATTTACTTCCTCAGTTGTACTGTGAATTCATCAAACCACTCCATCACTGGTTTCAATGTTTACTTCTGAATAAAAGGGTTTTTTTTCATAACTCAAGGATCTTCTCAGTGGTGCAGGAAGAAAGTAAAAACTTCTCTGTGTGTGACAACAATCTGCTGCTACAGCAATGCGTGTCATCTTACATGCAACCTTTCAGGCTAAATTCTGCTCTCAATTAGACTTGATTCATGCTGTTGGCTTGCATACTTTTACAGGAATTTAAGAGAGAGATCTCTTGCACGACTTTTATGAGTACAGCTCTGCTCCTGTGCTAATCTTCACCCATCTCAACCAAGTTGCTCCTGATTTACATGAGTTTACCAGCAATCAAGTTCAAGCATGAAAATCATCAGGAAGTTATAGACCTTTATTCAAAATAAAAATATCTTTTCTCATTAATCAGGAAAGGCTATGGAAAAAGTAAAGAAATAACTTTACATTTTGTTGAAAAGTGAGAACAATTATCCCAGTACTAAATCCCCCTTTAAAGAAAAATAACGTGCTAAAGCTCTAAAAGGAGTCCAAACAGAGGATTAATTGAGCAGATTGATTTCAGTTCTCCCCACCCTAGTTTAACAGGCTTTTTCTCAACTGGATTTTGGGGAGTTTGGTCTTTTAGACCACTTATTCTTAACAGCAGTAAGGAAGAAATGTGGAAATTGATTTATTGTGAGGATTTTCCATTGAACTCAATGGACATTCTGTGTTGCCTTGTTTCTTGCTTTTTGTGGGGTTTTGGTTTTGGTTTGGGGGGATGGGGTTTGCCTACTTTCTAGCTAATATCAGTCTGCTAGGGTTTATACTTTGCATCTACTAATATGATATATCTTCCTCTGACATTGGACACAAAAGACTTGGACCGCATATTTCAAAAATGAACATTTCATGCTGGTATTTTACTGCAATACCAGCTCTTCTTTCCAGAGTGCTGGGAATTGAGAACTTGCTGATACACTGCTGTGCTTTAGAACTGCTGTGTTAGCTGAGGAGAGTAAAGTTAGGTCAAACCTGAGAACAAAATATCTCCCGTAACAAATGCAGCATTTGACCAAAGACCAAATCCTGGTTTGGTTTTGGGTCATAAAGGTGCAAGCCCTTCATCAATCAAGTTCTTTTTTGAACTGATCTTATTCCAGGACATTAACTCTTAAGAGCCCCAGGAGCCAAGACAGAGAGGAAATGACTCCTTTTAACAGAGGATGCTCTTGTAGCAGCAGCACCAGGGCGCACCGACAAAGGCGGCTGTGTCCGCGTTCCAGCAGCCAGAGCTCGGGCAGCTCTCTCAGGGCCCTCCACTGGCTCTGCTGGTATTTCGGGTGGGGACACGCACTCAGAGGAAGCCGTTTCTCCTTGTTGCTCTAACCTCCTGCTGCTGGAATCTCTGGCACAGAGCAGGGGATCCAGCTTTCCTGCAGCTCTGCTGGCAGGTTTGGTGTGCTCCGCGCACCGGCGTGACTCCGAACAGCCAGGCATGCTGGGCCAGAGCCTTGGCTGTGCTCACAGACCACACACCGGCAGGCTCAGCCTTACATCAGCTAGCAACAGCTCAGGCTGCTCAGAAACCAGGAGGTGAGTGCTCCTGGGTTTTTAACAGCATAGCTTTTAATTGTGAAAATGTTCTTCCAGGTTTATTTAAGTCACAAGGGATCAGAATGGCTGGCAGGAGATCAGCTCCCCAGAGCAGTATTCAAGGCCAGGTTGGATGGGTGTTTTAGCAACCTGGCCTAGTGGATGGTGTTTCTGCCCATGGCAGGGGGGTTGGAACTAAATGATCTTTAAGGTCCTTTCCAACCCAAACCATTCTGTGATTCTTTGAAGAGTATCCCAGGCACACCTCTTTTTCTTTAGGAAGAGATATGTCCATACCATGGCCAGAAATTGCTGACTCTGTGATGCAAAGCACATGATCTGGCTCCTGTACTACATTTCCTGTCAAAGCTGTACCTAGAATTTATGCAACTCTGGTGATTTTTTCCCCCTCTGTTCTGTTTTAGATCAGGCTGAGAATACATCTGAGCATTCAGAGATTTTTAATATTGTCTTTTTCTGGCTAAACAGATGTAATGTTTTATTATTTTCCCACACTTCAGGCTTTCCAAAATGTACTGCTCTTACAAGTATAAATGTAGGGGAGGAGAGAAAATGGGTAATTATATCCTCTATCCTTCCTTATCGAAGCTGTGTTGGAAGAGAGGGAGAGACTGAGAAAAAATGAGAATAAAATTTATTGCAGACATTTCTCAGCTGAATGCCTTCCAACTAAGCTTCCTCTTCCAAATTTTGTGATTTTGAAGACAGTGTATGATACATCTTATGTGCAAGGATTTAAAGGTGGGGGGTTTTGCAGTTCAAGAAAATAATGTTTCCAGTCTAACTCAAACACCAGGGGATGAAAAGTGTGCTCAGTGACAACTCCCAGAACTACAACTGCATTGTGATTGTATAGAGATTTTTAAATGCCTGGCCTGTCTATAGAAACCAGCTGGGGAAAAAAACCCTATTACTACAGGAACCTGAAGAAAAGAACAATTAGTGGATGTTCTCACTTGCTCTCCAAACACTCTAGCATGTGCTTCTTTCCCCAGGACATATATTAGAGATCTCAAAGGAGTGTTTGCCTGTCACATTACACCCTGGAGCTTTGAATCAGTATTTGCCAACTCCTGTCAACCTCAAGCACTTAAAAGTCATGAGTCCTACCCTAGGCCAATGTATGATGATCTCTCAAATATGTAGATGCTTTTTCCTGACTCTTTCATTTTTCATTAGAAAGTTCAGGTCTTATTTTTAGATTATATCTTTCCTTTCCAGATATCCATGTAGTGTTTACAGCACTGCCAGATCCAAAATATTGAGAAAATTGAGAAGTACTTTTGGAAGCTCTTTGCAAGACTCCCACTAGGGAGTCACAGCTGTAGTCAGCTCACCATGGCTTTTGTTTGGGCATTGTGTCTCCCCCACTGCCACACAAATTCAGGGACATTCATTCCACATCTACAACTTAACTTTCCAAGCAGCTAAACCCTGAGAACAAAAGCAGGCACACACCCTCCAGTTATAGATCAGTTCAGCCCCTAAACTCACATCTGTTTCTTGACCTAGCATCACCCCTGCTCCTTTTGCAGCTCTGGAGGCTCCACATCTCATGGGGTCAGTCTAGGGAGGGACAAAACCCTCCCCATCCTTTTTGGCCTGAAGAGGGAGATGCCTTCTTCTGAGACAGATGAGGAGGGAGTGGAGAGCAAGGCCCACAGTCCTTCTGAGCGGCTGAGTCTTTCCCTAACACCCTCTTTTTCTTCTCTCCTGTGGGGTTAATTCAGGGTTCTCCTTCTTCTACATTCCTACAGAAAATGTTGCCTGCTCATGCACAAGAGGGAAGGAGTTCTGTTGGCTGTCCCCAGCAGCCCTGCTGTCTCCCCTGTGGCTGCTGGGCCATGGCAGAGGCAGCAGAGTGAGGACTGCAAAGTATGCAAGGACTGCAACCTGTCACTCACCCTCCTGGGACCTCAGTGTTTGCTGCACATGTTCATAACACCGAGTCCTAAAATGGGACTGGGCTCTTTCTTTCCTCCTGTCCCTTGAGAGTCCCAGTCAGGCTGGTTACATTCAACCACACTTGCAGGAGAGATGAGATGTTGTTCCTAAAGCTGCTTTCCAGTGACTTCTTTTATTTCTTCAACTAGAAATTTCCTGGGACACCATTTCATAAAATATCGAGTTTATCACATTTCTTATTTCTTATTACTTTTAGTGACCAAGCTGTACCTAAACATGTAGCTATCAGTTACACTCACAGTTCAACCCTCCCGCAGGAAAATTGGCTAATCAATCACTCACATGAGTGGCAGGCTTCAGGTTTGGCCTCAGTTTCTGAGGCAGATTTTTGCAGTTCTTAGTACAAATTATCGTTATACTGTGGCATAATGACATAATTGTCATTATACTATTCAGTTATAACCAGCTATTGCAGTTATCACAGTACTAGTGAGAAAATGAGTAAATCCTAATGCAAAACAATGGTTTTTCACCCTCCATATAGGCATGGAACATGCATTAAACTTATTGAATGGAAACTGTACAGAATGTCATGGGGGTTAGAGTTAGGACAAACCCCAGGGTTCATATGAAAGATCAAGTATATCATGGGAATTCATGTTTGAAATGAATGTGGCTTTGGGTTTGGAGTAAACTTGGGGTTACACTTTTCACATTTCCCAATGTACCCTCCTCCTCTACATCTATTTTATGGTGATCTATTCACTTTCCGAAACTCCAGTGCTGCATAGGTGAGAAAGAAGAATGGTTAGCTGTTTATGGGTATAAATTCTACCTAGTCAATGTGATGAAGCACAGTGAATACTTCCACACAAGAGTATTTTTAAAAATAGGTTCAGCCTACCAAGTAAGACTGAAGAGGAAATATCTGAGGAAGAGTGTTGTAGCATCTCAAATCCTTTAGTATCTGGGAAGACATGAAAAACATGTAGGCAGGGGAGAGATTTAAGATAAGATTTAGAGGAAAGAATATGGAAAATATGAAATCAGATTGAAAGAGCAGAATCAGGAAGCCTAGCAATCTAGAGACAGCTGCCTGGAAATGGCAGGGAAAGAAAACAGTGAAGAAGGTTTTCTATGAAATATGAGTAATGGTTAAAAAGTTTGCTACTGCTGAATTGAGTAGCAACAGGAAAAGATAAGATGCTTTGGAGAAACTCAGTAGGTTCTGGTTACTCTTTCTATGTTGGAGGCTATTCTTTATATATTTTCTTCAATCATGTGGTCTTGGGGAGTGGATTAGCAGCCTTACATCTTTCATTACCACTATACTTGTCAAAGGAATTGCACTTAAGTTATTTATGTATTTTCATCTTTGGAATTCCTCTTAAAGGACCCCTCTGTGACTTGGATCTTGCATGCAGGACATGCAGACCTGCATGCATCTCAGAGCTTCAGGGGAGAGTCATGGAGAGCAGATCTCTCTGCCATACTGATATATAACAGTCAAAGGAATTGAGTGAAGTGCAACGCCTCCAACAATATCCACAATGGACTGATTTTGATGATTGTGTCAAGATTTAGCTTCACTGTTTGATATTTCCCTTCCTGAGTGTATTTACTGGCACACTCTCTCACCCTCCACTAAGCTTCTGCAAGCCTGCTGCATTGAAGAAGTATCATTTTGCACACTGAGAGTAACTCAGCCTCTCAAAGGCAAAAAATCAACTTTTTCCATTTGAATTGGGAGGAGAGGCAGATAAAGAAAGCAATGTCAGCAAATTTCTAGCAGTGAAGAGAGTAGTATAGTCTCTATTAAATTCTGTTTTCCAGGCAAAATTCTGCTTTCAGAGTAAAACAGTTTTCACTGACCTCAGCAGAAGTCATGGGTGAGTATCTAAGGGTGGAGTTTGTCCCCTTGACATTTTTGTGAATCAAGGGGAGAGAAACTAGTTGTTCCAGGATTTCCAGCTCCAACTAGTGCACCAAACATACCCATCACTTCATACATATTTTATACACATTCTCCCTCACAGTATCCCGTGCCTTGTATTTCACTTTTGTTTGGGAAACAAAACAAAACAAAACAAAACAAAACAAAACAAAAAAGGAGTATGTTTCTCTTGCAATACATTTCTGTGAATAACAAATCAGACTCTAAAGATGTCATAAATTTTGCTTATAGGAGTCACATTGATAAAAAACCTCTGTGATTGATAAAACCTCATGGACACAGTGTCGCACCCCTCATTTTCGAATGCTGTCTTCCTGAAGAGGAACCTGTTAAACAAGCACCCTGGCCCCTAAAAAGGGAAAAAGGGGGGGAAAAGCCCTTCTCTGATGCTGTCAAAGTTGTATCACCACCCAAGAACCCTGTGTCCTGTTTCTCCAGTATAGTTTTCAAGTAATTCTTCTGCAAGATAGGAGACTTTCACTTTAGCCTTAAGCAGTGAATGGAAGAGAAACAAGGTAGTGAAGTCTCAGGTTGCTGTTCTGGTGACCAGGCTGATGTATGAAAGATGGGAATCACACTCTCCACCAACTGTTATATGAATCTGAGCCTGAACTTCTTACAATTGCCATGCACCCTCTTGATTTTCCAAGCCAGGACCACCATTACAGGTACAAATTTTCAAAAGAGAGTGCTCTCCTCACTGTCATGGCCTTGTCTGCAGTGTCTTTGACCAAGTCTTAACTTCAAAAGTATATTTATTAGAAAAGAAAATGAAAGTAATTTCTTCTTTCCCTCTCTTAAAATCTGTTTTCATTTTGTGTATTAGCTACATTTGCTAAATAATGAGCTAGGGGTCAGCGAGATTTTGCCATGGTTTGACATAGCTTTGGCTAGTACTGGCTCATCCTGATACTTTTCCCACTGATTACATTTCAAGCTTTGACACTGAATCAAAGTATAGGGACTTTATAAGGTATCTTTGTGAGTGAGCAAATTTCTCAGATTGGGACAGTGAGAAGAATGAAAGGGATCTGAGCTAATAGGCACATGAAAGTAATGTTTTCTAAGTATGAAGGAAATGTACTGAAAGATTTTACAGAAGGTTTTTATTCTGTATTTCTTGTACCCAATTTTAAGCACATTGGCTGAAACACTTTCCTTTGATACAAATAAACAATGTACAGAGTAAAATCATGCTGTATCACAGAGAAATTCAAAACAATCTTTTGGGTTCAAACTGAAAGAGGGGAAAGCTAGGTTAGTATATGCAGGAATTTTTTACAGGGAGGGTGGTGAGGCACAGGTTGCCCACCCCTGTGAGTGCTCAAGACCAGGTTAGATGGGGCATTGAGCAACCTGGTCTAGTGGGACATGCCCCTGCCCATGGTAGGGGGAGTGGAATTGGATACCTTTGAAGTTCCTTCCAACCCAAACCATGCCATGATTCTATAATCTGAAGAGTACAGTCAGTACTAAGAAATTTTCTTACCAATTAGCATAAAGTAATTCAGTGTGAGTTTGTAAATCCTGCTTTGCTGACTCCTTTGTTTTGACTTTCTGGAGTTCCCATTATAGCACATTTAACTATGTAAGAGGCAAGCAAAGAAATATAAGGCATGTTGAACTGATAGATCAGGTGGCTTGACAGATTTTCATGTCAACCTTGACAGATAGATAGGCAGAGCCTGAGAAAATTACACCTCCAAATGAACAAGGATCCCTTTTTATATCCAGTACCTCAGCTTACTTAATTGTTGACATCTCAGAAAGGCAACTAATATACAATGAACCTCACATGATGGAGAATTAAAAAGTACAAAAATTTGGCAACTCTCCCCTCTAGATCTGACTGGATCTAGAGAGAGACTTGGTGTTAAAGGGAGCTGTCATGGCGATAGGAAATTGTGTTGTGACACTCCATGGAAGAGAAGAAAACTGAAACACAGATCAGTGCTTAATTATCAAAAACTGTGGCAAAAAAACACAAGCATTCAAATTCTGTAAACATTTCTGATTTTCAGAAATGCTGCCCACTCATTATTTTCTTCCCCTTCTGTTGTATTTCTGGCTCTTACCCATTTCCAAAGTGCATCCTTTAATTTACTCATGGCTTTTATGTTTCTGTGAACTCCCATGATACCAAGTTTTAGAACTCAAATGTTTTCCAAAAAGGCATTTCAAAATCATTTCAAATTGCTAAAGGAAGCAGAATCCTAAATTTGTCAATATACACAGTAGCAGCATAGTGCCTTCAGCCAGTGAGTAAATAAAAATAATGTCATTTTGCCTGATACATGGGAATGCAAATAACTTGAATAAAGAACATCAAATTCTGACAACAAGATATGCATTTAAAATACAGAAAGCAGATTTGTTACATGGTTTCAATAATATAAATCTGAGCATTTTTTACTTTGTTTGAAGTCTTTTTTTCACACACAGTTATTTTTCAAAGTAACTTTCAACAAATTTTGAAAAGAATTGATTTGTTGATAATTAAACACACAATAAAACACATTTTGTCTAAAAGAGAGGATAGAGGATAGAGAAAAGAAATAGTTCTGATGACATTACCATTTCTGCCTCACTGCACAGGTCTAGCTAAAATGCTATTTAAATTTGATTGAATTCTGTTTATCCTTTTCATTTTCCAAACCAATGGCCTTTTAGGCAATGGAATACATTTGTCCCTCCTGCAAACTCTGCATTTATGGCTCTGAAATGCTTGTTATAATGCATGTCATTGAGGCAAAAAAACCTTAAAAACTGTGAGACAGCTCATATCTAAATAATAGTCCTAATCATAACAGAAAGTGCATTCCCAGTACATGAATTTCAAATCATCTACCTAAATATTTGTGCTCTGTGTATTACTGCACTCATCCTACCACCATCAAAACAATGTCATGTGAGGTTATTATTTGCAACTAATAGCTGCATTCAGTTACATAGCCTGAATAATGATTACTTCCAGGGAACAGTTCATCTCTGGTGTTAAAATATCCCCCAACTTTATCAATACTTCTGAAGTATTTCTCTTTTAATTTGCAAAAGAAACATAATCTGGTACATTAGTGACCTTCCAGTTTACTTTTCTGCGTGGAAGATAATTAATTCCTTTCACTTTTAGCATGATGGTCAAAAACCCCTGAATACTTGAAGAAAGTTTTGACATCTGCTGGGGACTGCTGTCAAGGTCAGACTTCACCTGAGTCCAGCTGACTGACAAGTTATTTCATTAACAGTGGTTATGCTTAATGCTGAGGTTTATTGTTTCTTGGAGAATCTTTTTCTAGGTATGTTACATGACTGAAGACAAAAAGGGACTTTCCATTGATTTAAATGTCCAGCAAGTCAGGTCCTTTTTTCATGGAAATAACAAATCAATTAGTAAATTTAAAAATCCATATAACTTGTAAAACCAAATCCTTACAGCAATGCAAATCCATGTTCATTTTTGGCACTTAGAAAGAAAAACACAAATTAGGCTAAAGATAAATTTAGCACAGGAATTAATTGTTTAATTTGCTTTAAAGAATGTGCTTTATGTTTTGTAACTGTTGCATTGGTCACATAATAGTGGAGGAAATTAAAATCTGTAATAACAACATGATGCTTGCATTAGACAGAAGTAATGCATGGGAAAAACAAAATATTTTAGGCATCAAATGTCATCTCTGTCCCCATACATGAATAGGCTCTTTCAGATTACACTTTTGTACAATCATTACTCAGTGCCTCAATCAGGCTACTCACATTTTAATTTCAATTTGATTTAATTGCAAGAATTGTAATTTCAAAAGAAATTATCAGCACAGAAACCAGTAGTGTTTTATCTTAATTACAGCTTATTCTTCATGTCATCTATTCTTCTCTAAGAATGATGAATAATTGATTACAAGATTTGCCACAATTATTTGATGAAAAATCAATGGTGTTCAATCAATTTGTTTAGCGATTGCACTTTGCAATTTACATTTAAGTAAAAGATTAAGATCTCTGCATAGTTAAATAACAAAATATGTTTAAATAATGTTAAAACTGGAACACAGTGAAACAAAAAGTTAATCAAGTTAGGGTTGTGATTTACACTCTTGCCATTATAGAGAAGGAAAAGGACAAATAGTATGGCATATTGTGCCTAACTTCTAACACCCTGGCTTCCCAAAGTGTCATTTTTAAGCAAACTGAATTTACTAAAAACAAAAGATACTTAAAATAATTATTGTTATTTATCTAAAACAATATTTATTGCCTTCTGTGAAACAGTTTTGGTTTTTTTCTGTGTAGCATTTACAAAACTACATCAATCTTAAGAAAGGTTAATCATCAAGTGCCTTCTGCATGGGGGATCAGACGTGTGCTCTCAAAGATATTTTATCTCTCAAAGGGGGGACAACAGGAGGTTGTTGGTGTCTCCCGTTCAGACAGAAACACCTCCATGCAATGAAACAGCCACACACTCTTGGGGAAAATGCTGTGAAAATCCACTGTAGCCTCATGCAGGTAGGAGATGGGTGGGTCTGGGAAATATGTATGCAAAGAACCACTGGGCTTCCGAGTGCTCTTTTGGAACTAGAGAAATGCAGGGAATTCTGCCATTGTTTTTTGAGTGCAACCAGATTCAACTGAGACCACTCAGAAGGCAGAGTACAATGATCCATGGCTGGAATAGTTACAGAAATGCTGGGATGTTTTCCAAGAGCTGCTCCAAGTGTCACTGTAGCTCACAGGAATGACTCCAGCTCTGGCAGAAGGGAGCAAGGCACTGCAGCAGATCTTGGAAACAGGACTGGCATTACTTACATGTATTGTAAACTAAATGCTGCTTTTTTTATCTCAGTCAAATTGCCCATTTTTTTCTAGTCCACAGGAAATAACTAGGCTAGAAGAACTAATGGAATAGTCTGTGATCAAAGGCAAGGCATGAAGCCTTCAGAAAGGAATAACAGTTTAGCCCAGGAAGGACATAAAGAGTTAAATATCCAGGGAAGGTGCCTGCAAAAGAAATCCATAAGAAAAGTTTTTTTTATCTGGCCATGCAAGGATTCAGCTGACTTTTAAACAGAGATTAGGCAGAACTATGCAGCTGAAAAAGTTATGGAGCCATAGGAGAAGGCCAAGACAAACAAAACAGACAAAAATCAGCAGGAGGGATCTTATACAAAATGAAGGACTATTGCAAAAATAAATCAAAAAAGGAGATACAGTAAACTGGAACAATACTTGAACTGGAAAGCTTGAGAAGTCATTCCCTCTCCAAAATGCAAGCATGCACTCCAACTTTATCCTGACCATGTGGCAGGATGCAAATCCCTCCCTCCTTGCGTGCTTCACCCAGGTTTCCAATGGAAAAGAAATCAAACCTGGACACTGTGATGGGACTCATGGTACTCCTCAGTCTATCCCTGCTGTGACTCACCAGGGACCACATTTCCAACTACCCTGCAAAACCATACAGCACTCAGGGAAGGTTTGGTGTAGATTATTAGGTTGATGCAGATACAGAAGACAAAAGTGGTACAGCTGCCAAGTTTAGGGGGAAACAATCCTCTTAATGTCATTTGAAAACTCATTATTAAGACTGGGGGTTTTTAAAACCCAATTCTATACAACTGATAATGAACATATTGCTGGGTACAAGCCAAATAAAAGAGTTGGGTTTATAAGAATCAGCATTTGAAAGCTTATGCCTAATTGCTTTGGCCAGTCCACATTACTTGATTCCAGTGAAAGTGTCCCAAAACCACCAAAATACCTAATACAGAGTTTTAACAAGCTGCTTTTGTTAATATTAATAATTGAAGTCTTCCATACAGCTTTATGTCTGAAAAACTCTGCATAAAGATTAACTAAGCCTCATATGACCCGTGTGGTGTGAGACAGTTTCATTCTCTGCATGCAAACAGGGAAACTGAGGCATTCCTACTGCTGGTTAGAGGCACATGTAGGAAAGGAATGGCCACTGTACCCATTATGACATCCCTTCCTGAAGGGGATAGTAAGACAAATAGAAAGAGAAAGCAAAAATCCAATGTACAGTGTTATAGAGAGCAAGCAGCAAAAATTAAAGCACTCTTTCTCTCCCAACATCCCCAAATGAAGATGGACTATGCTTCATACCTTAGAAAAAAAGCCAAACCAAAACAAACAGTACAACTGGACCTTGCACAAAATTCAAATCTTGTCCCCAATTTAACAAAAATTTTGGCTCAATACACAGTAAACCCATCACAGACATCTGTGGGGTGGCTGAAACTCAGCGTAAAGACCGCCATGTTTCACTCAAAACTCTCCATCTTCAGGCATGGCCTTTGTCCATTCCCCATACTGAATTGGCTTAAGTAATCAGACATCATAATCAGACCTGTGTTGGCTGCATCTAGCAGCTATGGATCACAGGGTCAGGGTTAGAAGGCATCTCTGAGGGCTGACTGGTCCAGCCACCTCTTCCAGGCCAGCCTCAAAGCTCCATCAGTGCCAGATTACATGTTGGGTACACAAGGAGCTACTCTTGTTTGCTTACCTGCAGTTGCAGCTGCAGATTTGTATGTACAGTTTCCATTTGTAAACATGGGATACTTTAAAGATAATAAGAAATATTTAAAGTATTCCCTGGAAGAGGTAGGATTGGAAAAGGAAGTCTGATGGATTGCTCTAGGCATTTCCTTCCAGGGTACCTGTATGAATCTGTACAGAGGCTTTCCTCCTACTTCAAAATGACAGAAAAACGTCTCATACTTCACATTTTTAAATTTTAACCTCCTGCAAAGTGGGCCAAAAACTGCATTCCTCACATGAAATTAATGATAACTGTCAGCAATACTTTCTACAGAAAAATTCTAAATATAGAACATATTTTAGAAAACATTTTTCATTAAAATGGGCAACAGTCTCATGGAATTTAGGGTTTTTACTATGTTACTATAGCAAAGGTGGGACTCAAGCCCCTTTTAAACTTGCTAATCAGCAGTTTATTTTTTTTTTTCTTGCATAGATATTTTTGAAATATTTAACAGAAGTTTAAGACATACAAATATATAGATATTGTAATTCTGGGCCTTTTTATGTGTAAGCTTTCCTTATACCCTCTTGCAACCTACTTCAGTGGCAGACTAGACCCCATCCTCAAATTATCCACACTTCAAGTGAATAAAAAGTGCATGCAATTAAAACCTAGGAACAGTACCTGAGGAGAAAATGCAACAAAAGCACAAAACAGCCAAATAGCTCCCAAAAAAAGAGAAAAAAAGTTGATGGAAATGTTATTGTCCCTTCCTCACTAATTGCATTTGCAGGTTGTAATCTTTTAGCTTTCTTGCTTTTTGCAATAGGTGTGCTTTCTCTTGGACACAAAGTCCTGTAGGTCCAAAGAGAAAAGTGTCTGTACTCTTTCAGGATTACAGTTGGTAACTTGGACATGCTCTATTTCTGTCCATGTTGTGAAAAACAGAGCAGGTTATAACACTTTTTAAACAGCCATGCTGGATTTGCATTGCAGACATGGCTGTAGAATGGGTAAATTACATTAGTGTAGCAAACTTCCCAGGCTTCCCATATGGTTAAGTAGAAACTAGGAGTTTATAGCTTAATTAGAGGCACTTGTAAGTGAGGATCAGATAAAGAGATATACAACTTAAAAGAGTGCATTGGCCATAAATTCTTTCATTCCAGATTCAGATCTGCTAATATATGACTTCAAACACCTTTGACAAGGTTATTTAAAAGCCAAGCAACCTAATTTCCTATGTCTTTGGAACATGAAGTGGGAAGAAGTAAATGACAGAAATCATGCAGTGCTGCCAGCAGAGCCTAAATGCATTTAGATCTTTGTGATAAGTGATAGAGAAATGTTTGAATAGGTGGCAAGACAAGGGACAAACAGCTCTAAGGCAGCAGATGGCTCCTTTGCCATCTTTGTCACCTCATTCCCTTTACAATTAATTTTACAATATTATTATAGAGTGCTATTATTATATTCTATATTCTACAATATATTTAAGGTTTTTTTTCACACTCCTGCTTCATCCTCTGTGTTTTTTCTTAAATTGGAGGAGAAATACAAATTTATTCTGATGGAAAGAGTGAGAGAGGCTGACTCTCCTGAGATTTCCCCTGTCTGTACAAGCTTCTATTTTTTTTTTCTGAAAAGTTTAATGATGCAATTTGGAAATGTTTATTTTCAGACTTGGTTAATATTTAAAAGGAATTGAAAAATTAACATTTAGAAAATTGAAAAATTAAAAGAGCACCAGGGCTTGAATTGCAGTTGAAACTTGTAAGGTGATAAGTAGTTTTAACACTTTTAACTGTAGCAAAGTTGTAGCCTATGGTTGTAGTCTGAAGTTGTTTCCTGTGAGCTGTTTTTATTTTTTCAGATAGAGAAAGATGATTTTGACCAGATTGGAATACAGGTAAACTTATTCTGCTAACAGAGGAATACCAAATGTGCTTCAAAACACCAAGGGAAAATTCTCATTTTCATTTCCTCATGTAATTCCTTGTTTTGAGAATCAAGAGAGACACTGTCAGAGACACAGCTTTATAGAGAACAACATCTGAGGCTCCAAACACACCTTTTTCATCAAGCAGGGAGAGTTTGTGACTGCCTAGAAGTCACTCTGGCAAAATTATTCTCACCTTCCAATTTGCACCTATGGAAGAAATATAACATCGAGTTAAATGCCATGCGACTAATCCTTTGATGTTTCCATAGACGGTTTAAACACTGAGACCACGAGAGACCCAGGAGCTCAATCCACGTTGTTTAAAGGCTGTTGTTAGTTGCGAGCAACACGATCAAGGGCTGCAGACTCCAGCAGTTTAACGGATACCAAAAGTGCCCGCAACGTCAGAAGGAAAGGGATTTATACGTGTGCCTGGCTACTTCAGGGTCCCTTTACTGCCGGCCTCCTTCGTTTTGCCGTCTCTTTGGTGCTGAGACCGGGGCTCCGCGGCTTTGGGGCGCGCCCACCCACCCCCGCCAGCCCCCTCGGGCTGCGGACCTGCACCGCCGGCCCGGCCAGGGGCCCGCACCGCACCGCCTGCTCTGCAGCAGTGCCCGGTGCCCGCCACGGCTGTGCGCAGCCCCCGCCAACACCGCGAACCCATCGGGATCGGGCTCCATCTGTGCACCGCTCTGCACAGACCGGCGGGAGGAGTTTCTAATTAACTTTCCCCGTCCCGCTCCCTGGCTGAAAGCCGGCGGCTTCAGGGCTCCGTCGGACCGAGGGAAAGGGAGCGCAGACCCGCCGGTGCCCTGCTGCTCCCGGTCCTTCCCGACCGCCTCACGCCGCGCTCCCCGCGCGCTCCCCGCACGCTCCCCGCGCCGCTCCCGCCGCCGGCCCCGCCCCGAGCCCCGCCCCGCCGGGCCCCGCGCGCCGCCCGCCGCCCCGGCCGCACGGCGATTGGCGGGCGCGGCGGGCGGCAGCCAATGGGCGCGGCGGAGCGCGGCCGGCGCCGTCCCGGGCGCGGAGCGGCCGAGCCCCATTAGGGCGGGGAGCGCCGGGGCTCGGGCAGTCGCGGCGGGGCGGCCGAGGAGGCTCCGGGCGGTCCGTCCGCGGCGCTGCCGGAGATGCGCGTCTCCCGCCGGCGCTGACTGCCTGGGACAGAGCCGGGTAGCCGTCTCCCCCCTCGTCTGTGTGACGGACCACACCGCCTCCCGGGAATACGTCGCCGTGGTCCGGCTGCGCTGCGGGGAGGGTAAGTGGAGGCTCCCCGGGGTGACGACTGACGGACAGCCTGAGGCGGTGCGCCCGGCGGGTTTGGCGGAGCGCCGTCCGCAGCTGGCACCGTGCCGCTGGCGGCGGAGCGCTTCCCGCGGTGCGGCGGGGGTCCTGCGCCCTGCCCGGGGCTCGCATCGCCAGGGCGCGCCGGTGAGGAGCCGCCCGAGCCGGGAGCCGGCGCTCGTCAGCGCCGCTGGCGCCGTGCCGTCCTGCGCGGAGTTGTCGGACGGGGCTGCGGGCTCGGGAGAGCTGGGGAAGCCGTGGGGGGCGCAGGGTGTCCCGCTGCGGGGGAAGGTGTGGCGGCACCGCCGCCGCGCCGGCTCGGTGCGTCCGGCAGAGCGAGCGGCGCGCCGCGGTCTCCGGTCTGGGTAAGGGTGCAGATGTTGGAGCTCAGCTGTTGCCTGTCAGTGCGTGTCAACTGGCCCCTTCCAGGCAGCCTCCGCCCTCGCCCTTATCCCGAGCGAAGCGTCCGCCTCCGGGCGCCCTCCTGCCCCGAGAGCTGGGAACCTCGCTCTGCCATCCCGGCGGCGTCTGCCGCGCTGTCCGCTTTAACTGGGGGTGCTCCCTGCAGCCACGGACCTCGCTCAAGTATGTGTTTGTGCTTTCCTTTCTTAACGAAGAGAGCTCGGGAAGGGCGATGGATCGTCCGCGGGTCCCTTCTCCCAGAATATTTGCGCCCACGGCGGGGCTCCGTCCAGTCGCCTTCGCTGTGCTGCGAGCCCGCGGCGGCTGGGTCTGGCCTTTGACAGGAATCTCTCCGTGTTCCCCAGCGGGGGCGGCCCGGGGAGGCCAAATAAAGCACCCACCAGTGCCGGTGTTTCTAAATGCTGTCAGCTGGAGAGCGAGGAAACGCAGCGGGGGGGATTTTACGGGCTCGCTGAGAAATGTTTATACAGCGAAATTTAATGGTTAACAATGCATATTCCCAACACGCTGAAGAAAACCTTTAAAAAGGCATAAATAAATTACTAGCGTTATTGTTGCGAAACTCCTTGCCATCATTGTTTAGCTGGTAACTGAGATCTTTAAACTACATGTTTTGCACGGCAAACTCTAAAGTACTGTGGTTTTTCAAGTAGGATGGGATTTTTTTCCCGTTTAGCTGTGGTTCTTGCTATTTCTAGGGGGAATTAAAGCAATTTGTACTATTTGTTTGCAAGACAGGTATATCACAGTGGCCGGGTTTTCTTCCCAAGACGTGAGTAGATCAGAATGAGCTTGGACAAGGAATGGAAAGGCAAGGAGATGGAGAGAGCCGTTACCCTGATGCAGTGACAGATCCTTTCATTTCTGCCTGCAGAGCCCCGGATGAGCCGGGCTGGTGCAGTTCTGCCAACAGCACAGTTAATTGTGTCCTGTAAATCAAGGTCCGTGGAGCTGCTCCCTTTCTGTACAACAAAAGGGTTTGTAATGAGTAAGCCCAGATCAGTCATATAAAAATTTTAACATCAGCTGGGCAAGGTGTGTGTGTGTGAGGACCTTACAGGGTTAATAGCTAAACTATTAAGATTGGAGTCAGATGTGGGTAAAAGCAACAGGAGAGTCTGGTTTTTCCTAATATCCTGTAGTATGATAACTCTCTGAAAAAGGTAATTGTTTAAAAAAAATCTGTTTCAATTTAAGATTTATTAAGCAAGGAGAAACTTATGTAAACATAAGAATCCCTTTCTTGTTTGGAAAGGCAAGAAATGGCTAGAAATGTCATCTGAACTTAAAGACTGTGTGGATTTTTGTGCATATGTGCAAGAATGTTATTAATCTCATTTTCAGCTAGCTTATTCTATGTCTTAGAGGGTCTGGGGTGTTTAACTCAGGCCTTTGGCAAAATGGCTTCTGTGCTTTTAGGGTTGTTTTTTTTTTTTTCCCTAGCAAATGAGTTATTTCTAGCATTTAATAAGACTTTAAAATACAGGAGCAAGAGAAAGCAAGTGCCTTCCAAAGAAGGAGAAATGGAGGGGGTGGGAGGGGGAGTCAAGTTTTACTTACATATGTTATGAGTTGGGAATGTAAATTTGTATATAAGGAGAAGATCTGAAGAATGACTTGGCACGCTAATGACCTGGCTTTTTGGAACTTCAAGAGTTTGGTCTGTCTCCCCCTATGGTTATAATAAGAGATTAAATGCATTAAATCATATTTAATTAATTAGCATATGAAAATAGGATGTCTTTTACTTTGTCATTGTTTTCCTGTGAAACTTTTCTATGCTAATGAATGTCTACATTTTACAGAGTCATTTGCTTTGCTTCACATTATGCTTTTGCAGATTGGTTTGACCCTTTCTAGTGCTGGAAGCATTGGTTTGGTAGCCTAAAAGTCCTTCCGCTTTGTCGTGTGAATCTTGCGTAATAAATACGTTGTCAATTACTGCTATACACAGCTTCTAACAGGGCAGACTGAAAGTTGCTCTTAAATTGAAAGCCTCTGTTTGCTTGGGTGCCATGTCTTATGCATTCCAGAATTAATTGGATGTGCAGTGACGAATTTCATTTAAAACAAACAAGCTGGGTTGTGTTTCTGTTTTCTGTGACTAGTTACCCTAGAGTAAAGAGATCCCTGCTGCTGGGATATAAAAGCATGCTCTGAAACATTACTTTTTATTTTTTAAATATTGAGAAATTATATTTCTGGGAAAACTGTTGCATGATACAATATTGCACTAAGAATGCTGGATTGAGATGGTTCCCTAGTCACCAAGTGGCTTATATCAATATTCAGTTTACCCCCTTGTATTAAGGCTTAAGCTTCAGTTTGGCCAGCACTGGTTTTTGCTTATGCTGTTTAAACAGAAGTAAACTTGAGGTTAGCTCTAGCCATTAGTGTATGCTTGGTGTAAGCCATGCAAGCTTAGGTCCTGCTCCTGGAAATGTTTACAGAAATGAGTAGCTTTTACTTGTGTGCTTAAATTGTTTGGATTAGGAGTTGTATAATGGGAAGAACCAGCTTGGAAGGACACAGCACAGCTATTGCTCATCTTTTCCTCCTCCCACCTTATGGCTGAAGAATGATGGGAAGAAACATGTTTTTCAAGTAATAGCACACTGAAGTCGTGGCATTTCTGGCAGAAATTCCCAGATAGACTATCAGATCAGTTTGCCAAAATTACACGCTTTTTTTTCAGAAACAGCTCCTTGGCTGCTGGTTCATTGACAAAGGATATTTCCAGCTACTGAAGAAAATTTCACAGGTGGTCTGCTACAACTCTTCCTCTTTGTATTTTACTTTTTTATAATCACAAAATACATTATATATTTTTGGCAGAACTAAAAGAGCAAGCATTTCACTTCTCAAAACAAACTGATAATATTCCTCAAGCATGTTTTTGTGCAAAGAGACTTTTTTTTTAAATGTACAAAATGAGTGAAGTGCTCATATACAAGAGGTAAGAGCCAACACAAACATTTTTAGTATTTTTTAAAGGGTCTGTAAATGACAGCTTCTTGCTAGTTTACCTTTTCTTGGAACCCTGCCTGGAAGTCTTCTTAAAAGTTCTTAAATATAGCCATAAGGTTGGTGAGTTGCTTTTCAAGATCATTATGAACCTATCAAGCCCAATGTTTTGGTAGGTAGTAAACCTGGGGTAGACAGTCTCTCAGGTAGACCTTTCACTTCCAGTGGGTTACATATCAACAAATGCTGGAACTTTTTTCAGTTGTTCTGTACCAAAGCTGTGTACTCCTGTCTAAAGTCTCTATGCAAAATGTTGATTTATAGCACCTGATAGCTCTGTTCTGTCTTGTGTACTTCTTCATTTTCTCTCTCTTCCCCTCTGTCCCCTCCTTGAGATGCAAGAATATGGTGGAGTGTGCTTGTAAGTCTGTATCTGTAACAGATATAATAAGTTTCATTCAGTTGCCCCACTTTTATCTAAGGACAGATTCTGCAGTTTGCAATTACCATCTTTGACTTAAGAATTTTTTTTTAATTATTCCAGTTACACTCAATATTAGCTTTGTGGAGTGGTTGCATGCCAAAAAAGCATTTTCAGCTGCAATCCAAATACTGAAATATAATTGCTTGTCTTTAATAATAATAAACAAAATAATTTTGTTTCCTGTGATGTTTTTGTAACCACCTTTTTGAGCTTGTTGCCTTCTAATCTTGCATCAAGTAACCCCAGACTTAATACTGCATGATTCCAGAACTAGCTTCTCTGTTGGCAGCATGCCAAATCCTGTCTAATGTCTGTGTTAATGTGGTGTATATGAAAACTGACTTCTCTGTGGATTGGAACACTGATTTGTATAATTGCAACTGGCATGATTAAAAATCTGCATGTCAGTATCATGATGTTTATAATAAAACTTATAGGGTTTTTTTTTAAGCAGGGTGATGTTAGTCCCTTAAATTTTCTTTGAGAGTCTTCATTGTCCAAACATCATTTCTGAATGTGTTTGAATGTTTAAAAAAGAAAATAAGAGCATGCATGCAGTTATGAGTATAATAATCTAGGCCTTGGATTGTTCTGGGTGGTAGGACTGCACCCTCTTGTTCTGTAGGAAAGCTGCATCTTCTCTCACTAGTCTTAAAAAGACTGATATAAAAGACTTGTCTCTGAATCTTTAAACATATCTAGACAAGTGCCTTAAAATTCCTAAAAGCACACATCCCTCCTGTGTCCCTGTGATCCCTGCTGGAGCCATGTAAGCCACCTCTGCCACGGGCACTGTAATTGCTCAGCTTTACCCGTTCTGCTGTCCCTGCTGTCACCATTAGCCAGGTACACTCCTGTGACAGGGGTGGTGCTGGCTCAGCAGCAGGCTCTGCCGGGGCACCCCGGCACTCCTGCTCAACCCGTTGAGCGCTTGGGCTTGGCGGACACTGCCCTCACCCACGGCCCATTTCGGTAGCAACAGAGACACACAATAACCACGGCAGAAATTGAAAGCCACCTTGTGCTTTCAGGTGTGGATCAACTTGTCTAACAGCAGTAAAACCTGACTTGTTTTCAAGTATGTTAAAAATTAATGCATGATTAGTGAAGATAGTTTTTAAGGATCTCTTTTTGTAATCAAGCGTTAATCACCCAGAAGTTCAGAAGTGTTTATGTAAAGAAATTGCATGTGTTTGTGTGCATACTTTAGGATTAATACATTTTTACTTCATTTCAGACTCTTTGCAGGAATTGGTATTTTCATATAAAAATTAAAGCTTCGCATGCTGAGATGACTATTCAAAGTATGAATATTTATGTACTTTAAAATGAATTTTATGGAGGCGCTAAAGAAATGTCTGAACCTTGCATATTTGCATCTCTGTATACAAACTGCTAAATAAATTATGCTAGGTCTAGAACCTCACTGGTGAATTGCAGATGTCTTTTGTAAAAGTATACATATGGTTTTCCAAGAGCTTTGAACTGTTTCCTCATGCTTTGCTCATCAGAAGGATGGTATGGATAACTTCATTGTGAGAGGGCATTTTTCCAGTCTTGTTTGCAAAGCATAGTGGATCTGTGTGGTAAATATTGAGTTTTCATTCATCTTTGGACTGAAATGAGCTCATTCTGTGCATATGGAATATGAGAAAAACATATACAAAGGATATGTTTATATTTAATAAAATTAATAGTATAAAGCAAGTGCAGAGAAACTTACGAGCCTAAACAGCTTGGCAGGCCAATAGCCAGCGAATGTCTTAGAGTACTGCCAAACATGTACAAAGCAGACCAGGCTCTCATCTGTTATGAGGTACCAAAAAACTTCCAGCCTCATGAGGATGTTGTTTACTCAGGATGCAGCTTTGTTCTGTTCTCTTAGCAGCTTGGTGTAGGTTTGGATTTCAGCAGGTATCTGCTGGGAGGTACCAATACTATTCAGGAGAAATGTGACTCCCTAAAAAAATAAAACAAAAAAAAAAAAACCAAGCAGCTGTGTTACAGCAGCTCTCCACAGAGAGATCCCAGAGTCCCTTTTTACAGGGTCTTGGCCTCTCCTTGGGAGGCCCTGGGGAAGGAAGAAGCAGTGTACCAGAGTAAGAATGTCTGCAGGGTAAGAGGCAGGCCTATGTGTTGCTGTTGTGCTCAACCATGAGCTGCCATCAAGCTGTAGAAGCACTCTCAGCAAAGGATGCTGCGGAGTAGATTACTGAGCTCCATGGTTTCTTTAGCTGTTTGTGAATCCAGTAAATGTCAAGCTTTGCACCCAACCTTTCACACAGCCCATCTGCTTGGACAGTACTCTGGGTGTTTCAGATGGTGTGAAGCTGGTTCAGTGGTCTGGGCTAATACTCTATTTTGTTCCCAATATTGATTTCCCAGTTGCACAAAACTCTTGATTTCCTGCAAGAACAGCTTGCATGTTTTTAGAGTAGCTGTTAAAATGCTGAAATTGAACAATCCATTTATATGATTGAACTGAAGCAACCACAGTGACAATCAGGCACCGGTTTCATTGCTGCAGATTTATTATTTTTCAGATTCCTTTGCAAAATGTCCCCCAACTGTCAGAGCTCTATTGTCTAGTTCTCAGTCTGCCACCTTTTAGGCTGTAATTTTGGAATATTGCTTTTTTAATGTCTCCCTGTCTCATATTGTGCTGTGGCTGTGCATAAACATTTCTTACCTATTAGTGGATGTCTTATTAGCCTGGAGCTAATGCTGTCAAGAGGTACTGACAATATGATGGCCCTTTCAGGTATACTTAATGGATTTATTCAGGGACTGGGGTGATAGCAGGTTTGTGTTCATTTAAGGCTTGTTTTTGAGTTTTTTCCAAACTTTGATGCATAAGTCAGTGTTCAACATCTAAATGCTAGGTTGAAAACAAAGTTGGGTATTCAAGGACATGTATTTGTTCTTGGGTCCCTTTCCACCTTGTAAGGGCCTCTGGAAGGAGGTTTATGCTTTGAAAGAACATGTCTCATGAAGATCAGCAGTTACACCTTCAATTATGCAACATTTTTTTCTGCAGGTAGAAGTAATCCTCCTTTATGCAATTCTCTGCATTTACCTTCATCCTGCTTTGTTGTGTACTAAATCAGCTGATATTTAATGCAATTTTGAGCAGATAATCTAGACTTGTTTTTAAAAGGAAACTGTTGGCACGTGTCCTGCTGGAGTGCTGGGGGGTGACTTAAAATCTGCTGTGAGCCGTTACAGGGGTTGTGCACATGAAAGTGGGGGAAAAGCATTTACAGTTATGGTAATATTCTGTCAGTGTTGGACTCTGAATAAATATGAATTACTTCAATCTTACATTTCTATGGTATATAAAACAGGTAATTAAGTCTGTATTCCCTCTGTAAAATACTCAGGCTGTTTCCCTTGCACTGTCACATCGTTGTGCAGGCATACCTCAAGTGAAGGTACAGAGATAGTTTGAAAATATTTGGGGGTTTTCTTGCTTCTTGGTTTTAAGTGAGCTTCCCCAAATCAGCCCAATCAGTACAAGGATTATGTTTGTGCACAGTGGGGTGGTGAAAGAGAAGCTTCCTAACCACGTGCTGCTACCAAGGAAAAAAAAGAAAAGCCTAAAAGAACATCTACTATAAAGCTGTAGCTTCTATTCTTCTATACCTCCAAACCATGAAGTGATTTTCTCACCTATGTCATATGTAGGACTTTGTGTGACTTGAATTCCAGTCTGAAGTGTTACTCTTTCTAACTACTGTAATCTTAGTTTGCAGAAGATCCTGAAGAGTTTTGGAAGATCATTGGCTTGGGTATAAATGATCATTGGGCCCTGTTTTTGGTGATGCAAATAGGTCAGATCTCCACTTTCTAGGAATGGAAAATTGTGTCTTCCACAGACAAAATGGTGTGCTCCTCATTTTATAGAATAACTGTAGGGAAATGCAAATCAATCATGTCTGTCTGAAAAAAAATAGTTCTCACTAAATATGTTTTGGTTTTTTAGAAGCCTATTTACTGACTGGGGTTCTGACTTACTAATATCAGTCCCAAGTCTTAAAAAACAAACAAGCAAACAACAAAACTCCTGAGTAAGCTGCAAGTTCTCTTCTTCTCCACCCCCAGCTAGAGCCTCTTTGCCTGTCTTTGCTTGTGTACTCTATCGGTTTCACAGTTCATATACTTATGTTTTTTTAAAATTTCCCCCTACACTCTGGTGGGAAACATGTCTGCTGTTTCCTTTCAAGCACACAAGGCTTGATTCTCCTCTCACAATGGCATAAATTGTGAAGAACTCCGCTTGAAATCAATGGACGTAAAGACATGTAAAATGGGGTGAGAGAAGAGCCCAGCCTCTGGTTTCTATTTTTAAGTGAGTCTGGTTAACCTAAAATTGTTCAATGTGCCACTGTGACTTTAGTTTGTAGATATCAGTTACTATGCTTGTTACTTTTTGTACATAATGTTTCATTTTCATATATAATACATCATAGCCAGTACCCCTAATCAGGATGCACATGTCTTTAATTTAATACCTTGGTACTACTACGTCAATTTTGGTACATAATAAGTAATGTGCATGGTAAAATACTTACCTTACTAGAGTCAGATCCTGCAGAAAGTCTGGGGTATAGCTGTATTCCTGTGCAGGCCCCAAAGGAAAGAAGGCTGGATTGGCTCTATCTCTACAACTTAAACTTTGTGGTTTTCTCTTGCTTCAGTAGTTCTAATCTGTGAATCTTGTTCCTCATTATCCAGGTTCAAAATACTAATTCTATATAAACAATACTTTCTCAGTTGCTGTTGTTTTTTTCTGTGCTTGTGAAGTGTTCAGCTCCATTCTTATACTTTGTACATGCTCAAGAACTTGTTATAACGTTAAATTTTCTCTGAACACTGAAGTACTTTGGAAGAAGCCTGGAATATCCACACATGATTTTTTGCCCAAGTTTTGGTGGTTGTTCACATTTGTTTATTTTTTGGCAACGGATTATGGTCCTTAATTACCATCAGTAGTCAAATAACTGAATGAGATTATACAGCAGTGCTGTAAAAACTGTTCATGGTAGCTGTGATCTGTACATGTGTGGGTATCTTTGAGAACAGTCACCTCATTCATTAACCAGTGCAACAGACTCCAACTTTATTTAGTTTTTGAAATTAATGCAACCTTCTCTACCTAACTGAAACATTGCTTTGACTACTTCTTTCTATAGTTTAAAAAATGCCCATGTAGTAGTTGGCTCTTGTAATGTATTCAGACTTGGAATAAATTTATTGGTGTATTTGAATTTTTGTTTTCTGCTTGAACAGCAAATCATGGGTATCCACAAGAGAGTCTCTTTAAATCTGGAGTTCACTTAGTATATCCCTTAAATTTTATCTCCAATTTTATTATGATGAGGGTAAAAACCCTGTGGTGTTTACCTGTTTAGTCGTTGAGCTTTCCCCTTCCATTTTAGTCCACCAGCCCCCAAAAAAGTCAAGAGGTTGCCTAGCTAGTTATGTGGTGGCCTTATGTATCAGGGACAGCAGATGTCACAGAGTTTGCTGTGCTGCACTGGTTAGAGTGATGCAGACTCACACATTCAGTGTGGCTTTGCAGGCAGAGAAGTGGTGTGGAACTGGCTTCTGACCCCTTTATGACAGTTTTTCATTCCAGTAGTGAATTATTCCTTGTCCCTGATAGATTTTGCATGACTTAGCACAGGGAAAATGGTTTATCATAGTGAGTTCATGGTAGCTTTAACTCTGGCTTTTTGGAAGTGTAGCTGTTAGACAGGGAGGTGGCATGGTGGAGGCAGAGAAGTGCTGTTAACTGCTGCTGTGGTCATGAGCAGTGGTGCTTGTCTACATCTGATGTGAGGATGGTGGGGGCAGAGAAGAGTGTTTGATAGGGATTCATGTCAATTCCATGTGCTTTTCCTAGCTGGAAGCTGGATACTTCTCAGCTTTGTTGGATAGAGCCATCCTTGTGAAGTAGGGAACTGACAGTCTCCCAAGTGCAGAGAAGTGCAGGTGACCTTCCTGATGTTCTTACGGTTTTGACTCATTCTGTCTTACCATTTTGGGGGCATTTTAAAGCTCTTCTGAAAGTTACAATTGTAGAGGCTGCAATGCATGTCTGTTCGTGCATTCTGTTCATGTCTGAAACAGAAACTACTTTTGGGAGTATTTTCAAAGCATAAGGTTTGGTGTACAAAATTAATTTCTGGGTACAAGGGAAACAAAAGGTTATGTGGTTAGAATATGAGACTCTGGAGCAAAATTAGTCTTTAACACAGACTGGTATATACAGCAAGCTTGCAGAAAGACTGAAATCTTACAAAGCACCTTATCAGGTTTATGGATGAAGTGGCTTCTATTGGAAAAGATATGGGAATAGAAGAGCATGCTTCTGGCTCTGTCATTAGTTCAACAAATCAAAGATAATAACATGTTATCAAGTTGATGCCTTAAAGGCTCTGAAGAAACTTAAGACTTTCTACCTGTTGTGAAACTGGTGGTGTAAGATGTGACCTCAGGAAATGGAGATGGTTTTGGGGATCCAGAGCTTGAATCTGTTTATAGGTACTTTTGAAGAATTGTCACCACCAAATACACACCTGATGGTACAATGCTTCTGCAAGACAGAAATCTGTTCTGGAAGCAGCAATAAGCCCAAGGTAAATCCTAGAAATCAGTCCTTCTTGTAAATAATTCCAGAGCCATTTACTTGCGGTCTTGATTTGTATGTAAGTATGCTAAAAGCTGTGACTACTGTATAGTTCACTACCTATTCCAGCCATCTTTAAAAGCTGTCTTTTTTCACAGAGAAGCTTTCTGACAAGAGGCCTCAGATGGATGCTTGGCACCCATGTCTTTTGTGGCAGAAAGCAAAAATTTATGGGATCAGAAGTCTGGGTAGATTAATCCTTCTGTTCCGTTGCAGGTCCATGTCACTGTATACACAATAAGAAAGTGTTTAAAGCTCTTTAAGAATATTCATGTGTTAAGGACAAAAGCGTATGTGGTGGGGAAGTAAAGCAATATTTTAAATAATGCCAGCAGGCTCTAACTTTTAAGCTGTGTCCTGTTTAAGGAAAGTAAAAATGACTGAAAATTGGTATGCTGTGGAAGGCTGCATAGAAAATATATATTTCTTGACATCCTTCCAAAAGTACTATTTAAAGACAGTTTTGTAACATTGGTGTCTTAGCAGCATTCTGGTAGCCTCAGTTTTCTTTCCCGTGGAACAGCTCCAGCTCTCACTTTCAAATTAGCCTGTTGTGTGATACCTTATGAAACAAAGTAGATATCAGGAGGACACGCTGCAACACTTATGCCTAAATTTGCCCCCAGTATGCGCACAGCTTGGTACAGCTATGAATTTTGTCCTTAAGAAACATTTTGGAAAACACCCGATTGTGTGTGCACATGGTGCACCTGTACCATCATGGATGTACACCAGGCACACCTATGTAAGATCCACGTCTCCAAAGCTGAAATGTTTGTGTGACTGCTCAACACTAAAAGGTGCTTTACCAGCATGGAGGGCAGAGCATACCAACCTGAGGTGTACATGTATCAAGTCAGTGCTGTGACAGCTTTCTGCAGGAAAAATGCTTGAGAAAAGTCACAGTGAAAATGTATAGATGAAACGTACATGGAATTAACATACAGTGCTGGGCATTTTCACTCTAACACTAAACTATGGGGCTTAGGTTCTAAATTCACTTCTGGCTCTGCAAAGAAAACCAGACTGGTGTGACAGTGCCTGCCTTGCCTCTCTTGCAGCTGGTAACTCCAGGGAAAAGTAGGGTGTTGCAGCTGGGAGGGTAGCAGCCAAGGCTGGTCAGGCAAACACCAAGTACAGACTCAAAGATGCAGAAGATGTACTGGTTAACTGGTGGGGTTTGGAAGGCTCAGCTGTTGGTTTTTAGGGCTCTGGCTGCTATTAGTCTCCAGTGTGGGCCTGGCAGTTCTGGTGGAAAAAAGGCCATGTGCTGTTTGTTATTTCCTTGCCTGGGGAAGTGCAGTGGAGTTGCAGCCATGGAGTTAGTGTGACTTGTGATGGTGGCCTAATGCAGAGCTGAACAAAAAGTTGCTGAATTGTCGTAGAATGGTTTGGGTTGGGAGGGACCTTAAAAATAGAATTCCAATCCCCTGCCATGGGGCAGGGACATGTCCACTAGACTGCTTGCTCCAAGGCCCTTCCATCCAGGCCTGGAACACTTCTGGGGATGAGCATCCACAGCTTTCCTGGAGAACTTGTTCTGGTGTCTCACTAACTTCACAATAATGGATTTCTTCCTAATACATAATCCAAACCTACCCTCATTCATTACAAATCCAATACCCCTTGTCCTATCACTGCATGCCCTTGTAGGAAGTCCCTTCTAGATTTCTTGTAAGCACTGGAAAGCTGCTATGAGGTTTCCCTCAAGGCTTCTCTGTTCCAGGCTGAACAACCCCACCGCTCTCAGCCTGTCTTTATAGAAGATGTGCTCCAGTCTTCCCATCTTCCTGCTCTTCCTCTGGCCTCTCCCCAGTATGTCCATATCCTTCTGGTGCTGGGGACCCCAGAGCTGGATGCAGCATTCCAGGTGGGTCTCACCAGAGTGGAGCAGAGGGGCAGAATCTCCTCCCTCAGCCTGCTGCCCACGCTGCTTTTATGCAGCCTGGGACATGTTTGGCTTTCTGGGCTGCAAGTGCCCATTGCCAGGTCATGTGGAGCTTCTCAACACACCCAAGACCTTCTCTTCAGGCGTGCTCTCAGTCTGTTCTCTGCCCAGCCTGTACTTGTGCTTGGGGCTGCCCTGACCCAGGGCCTTGCACTTGGCCTTGTAGAACTTCATGATCCCCCCTCAATCCTGTGCGGGTCCCTCTGGGTGTGATCCCTTCCCTCAGCCCTTCCCTCAGCGCGGGGCGGCACCGCCGCACGGCTGGGCCCCGTCCGCGCCCGCCAGATGGCGCCCGTGCGCCGGCCCGGCCCGGCCGATCCCGGGCTGGCTGATCCCGGGTGAACCCCGTGTACCGGCCCGGCCGATCCCGGGCTGGCTGATCCCGGGTGAACCCCGTGTACCGGCCCGGCCGATCCCGGGCTGGCTGATCCCGGTTGAATCCCGTGTACCGGCCCGGCCCATCCCGGGCTGGCTGATCCCGGGTGAATCCCGTGTACCGGCCCGGCCCATCCCGGCCTGGCTGATCCCGGTGAACCCCGTGTACCGGCCCGGCCCATCCCGGCCTGGCTGATCCCGCTGAACCCCGTGCGCCGGTGCCCAGCTGATCCCGGGAGATGATGCTAAGCAACATTGCCGTGTGCGAGTAATGGAGGTCGCTGGTGCTTTTCTGTCTGTGCTTGTGGCAATGGGAGCACTTCTGCCTAGCTGTGTTTTCAAGGCTGAAACTATTTCAAGGGCTGGCTCACAGTGACATCAAAAGCAAAGCTATTAAATTTCTCTCAAATTGCTTTATACGAGTGATGTGGAAATGGTTTTGAAGGACAGAGAGCAACCTGTCCATGCTGAAAACCCAAAGAACTGGCTATTTTTTCTGTCCCTCTGCTTGCTTTGTCTCTGTTAATTTGCCAGTATTCAAAATTATACCGAAACCCAAAGGAGAAGGGAGCAAGCCTGAAGGTCCCAGCCCATATGCTAAAAGATCTGCATAGATGTTCACCTTTTGGCCGGACATCTTGCTTCATGTTTTCTGTTGGGAGGAGATGAACGTGACTCTGGGTAGAGCTGGAGAACAGGGACACAGCTCCTCTGGTTACCCCAGCTGGCTGGAGGGAATGGCAGGAGCCCATCGGGCTGTGGAGAGTGAGCTCTTCCTCACCAGGTTTGCTGTCCCCGGAAGATCCTCTGGCAGGGCGAGGATGTGAGGTGCAGCTCCATAAGTGTGCAAGTGGTCTGAGCACGTGGGTGGAGGCAGGAGCCTTCTCACAGCCACTCCACAAACACCAGACAACACAAGAAATCCAAGCACTTTGATGTGGTTCTCTAGGCCCCTGGTAAGCTGCCCAAACTAGTTTAACCAGGCCCAGAGGCAGAAGAGTGGGAAGAAATGGGCTCTGTTGGATAGCCAAAGGAGTGCTTCCTTATCAGCCTCATTCCTGGGGAGCTTTTGCACTGAAGTGAGCCTGTCCCAAAGGTATGGGAGTGAGATAGGCCTGCCTGAGACTGAAGGAGAAATGTATTTTCTTATTAATTGTGAGGAGGCCACCCAGGGTCAGTAACTGTTGGTCCTCCTTTTGAAGGAAGGATGGGCAGGTGCTAAATTCAAGTCTGCTGTGTAGTCCTGCTTGGCTTGTGTGGGAACTCGGCACATCCTTTTGGATGTCCAGAGTTGCCGAGAACCCTGTTGGAGGACTCGGAGACCCTGGCATGCTGCCCAGAGTACCTGGGGATTTGATTTTGACCCTTCAAGCAAGTTACCAGCTTTGTTTGAGGATGTGAAAGTCACACAAGTTTGAATGGTGTAATAATAAAATATGCATGGGGTGAAAATGTAGTTTTTAGGAATTTTGGTATGGGGGTTATGGGGACAAGATGGAGGAATCAGGGTGTGTCTAGTCCTTCTTTCTTCTTCTTGTTCTCCATTTTCTGCTGCGATGTTGGCACTTTGGGATTGGTTTAGAATAGAAGTGCACTGTCTAACATAGGTGATGGGAATTAAGAGTAAATATGATGTACGTAGTTTGTAGTATAAAAAGAAGATACTGCCTCAGGGGCAGTCAGACTGTCTGTGGCTTCCCTGCAGGACAGACCTCCACTGGGCAGAAAGAAAATTTTATAGATAAGAATTAATAAACAACCTCAAAACCAAAAAGCGAAGAGTCCAGACTCGTTCTTCAGTTGTGCGGGCTGAAGCAGAGACATCCTGCACATCTCAGGGCAGCAAATATCAATCAGCTACCCGAGAGGCTTGCAGGCTGTGACTGTCACCACATCCTACTAATAACCTTAAAAGGTCACTCAGACTTCAGATGACCTCAGGAGGTCACTGAAATGTCAGATAGACTGGGCCTTCCAACAACAGTGTCCATATCTTTCCGTGGATGCAGGGTGACCCTCAAATAAGGAAGGGATGTGACTCACCTGGCAAACAAAAAAAGCTGACAGCCTGTGCAGCCTGCAGCCAGATTTTTGAATTAAAGCTGTCAAGCACCCTGAGCTGTGTGTGAGGTGAGCCCTTCCACCTCAGTTAAGCTAGTGTAACAGCAGAAGAATGGATGAAATATTCAGTATTGAGAAAATTTTCTGCAGAAAAGAAAAGGGGAGGAATTGCTGGCACTGCAGAACTTGGGCATCTGGCCAACTTAACCAAAATATTCTTTAAAAATAAGATGGTGGTTTCTCAAAATTTTAGGCATATGGTTTGAGTTTTCAGCTAAATCCTTGTAAATGTTGTCCTGTTGACATGAAGTGTTCATAGCTTTGTAGACTTTCTGATGGGGCTGTGAGACAGAGGTGCTAATAGTGAATGACCTGAATGGCAGGTGTTGAAGCCATTCTCAAATAGACCAGAAGGCTTTTTTTTTGCTTTTTTCCCCCCCTAATCTTCTACAAATACTGATTAGAGCTACAACAAACAAGACCTGTCTCCTTTTGTACCCATCTTCCCATAGGAGAAAGAAAACATTCTTTCAGGAGTGGTGGGTTTGGGTTTTTGATAGGATTCTTTTCCTTTTTTTTTGGTTCCTTGATTCCAGTCTTGGGAAAGGAAACCCTTGGTGGTAAATAATTGCATTAGGAACTAGCAGGATCAACTTAAATGAAAGAGCCTTGTTCAGCAATTCATTACTTAATTGTACAGTGGACTTTCTCAGCACTGCTTCCTGGTAATCATCCAAGTCCTTCAGCTCTGATACCTGTAAACAATTAGCATTCTCCCACATGGCACGCAAACACTTTATCAGTGTTTAACACGATATTTGTGCATGGCAGTACTTTAACCTCGTTAAGGATTCTTCTCGTCCTGCCTTTCTCTTCCATGGTCTTTCCTCCCAGTTACTGGTGTATTCAATTTATATACAGATTCTAAATACAGCTGTTTATATGTGATGCTGCTGGCTTCTCTGTCCTAAAAGCTGTAATTGCACAAAAAAGTCAGGTTTTCATTGCATATCTCTAGTCCTCCTCTAATGTTCACAGCTGCTTTTCAGTTTGTTACAGGGGTAAGCTGCTGATGGGAATATGATGTTCTCCTCTCTCATATTGGAAAAAATGAAGTGGTTCTTTGGCCTTCTGAGAGGTTCCTTTTATTGCTGTCCTCCTCTTGGGTTTGAGCAGATTACAATGCTACTTGCCTCTGGACTGGCCAAAAGCACAATACATGGAAGCAAGAATTACTATGAAATGTGCATTACCCACGGGGTGACATGGAGATAGACCTGTGGTGCTGAACCTCTTATACGGTGTTAAAATAGATTGAAAGTCTATATATAAATATATATGAAAGACTCTCTCTTCTATAATGAAAGACTCTTAAAAGTACATTTCTGAATCACAGGACATACTGATATGGAATACATACAAATGAGAAAAGTCTGGGAACTACTTCTAAGTCAGTGGTGAGGGGTAAGTAAGTGAAAACAAGCCCCAACTGAACAGTAAAAGTTGTTGACTCCTCTGTGTTTCTACAAAATGGAAGAGGTCCTAAACAACAGCTTTGTTTGAGTGAAGCATTGCCTAGCACTGGTGCTAGTTTTAATGTGTGATGATGTGGCATGAAAATTGCCGTGGAAAAGTTCTCTGTGCTGCAGTACTGCTTTGAAAAAGAACCAAGCCCCACATTTGTGGGTGTTGTTGCATTAGCTTCCAGTTTTCATGAGGTAATGCACAGCCTGAATGATGTATTTACAAAGAAGAACTTTTTTAAATGTACTGAAGTAGAATAGAAACAGTGTAGTGGCACCTGAGATGCCAGTCCTTTGAACATCAGCTGCAGTTGAAGCACTTCAAGATTCCATGTGTCATGCTTGTAATTCTCTTGGTCTTTAGCAACCTGTGCAAGAAACTGACTTCAAGGATCAAAGTTATCCATATTTTACACCACAAGATGGTGAATGACAACTAGCTGGCAATTTACCCATCAACAAATATTTATTTGTCAATAAAGGCCTTCAGAACAAGGGAGAAATGGAACTAGCTCTTTTTTAACAGCTTTTTTTTCCTTATAACAACTAAAGTTTCTTAATAATGAGGCTTTGTATTTAAAAGTAGAGATACTTTTATTTGGAACTTGGAATATGTAAGTCTTACTGCAAGAACTACCTGTATGTTTTGTCTGACTGACCATTTCTTATTAATTACAAAGCTAGAAGTAGATGGGGTTGATAAGGCATAACCCTGAAGCTGCTTCCTGTACATGATCCTTTGTGTTTTCTAAATTCTTTTCTTATCACATTTAATCATGTCTGGCATCATGACACATGCCTTCAGGGGATGACAGGCTGTGGTCCTGTGGGATTTTTGTTTAAGTCTTCTGGTGTAAATTTTAGGAAGCTTCTATTGACTAGGTAACACTTTCAACTTGTGGATAACATGCTGTCTGTACCCTGGCATGTAAAGTACAGAAATACAAAACATTGACATTACAGGAACAGTCTGAAGTTGATATTCCATAGTTCACTGTTTGTGCTGTGACCAGGGCAAGCTAAGATTTGGCAGGATTTTTAACTCAAGGAAAGCCTAGTGAAGGAAATAAAATTTTCAGTGTTGCTTCAGTCTTAAAAAAAATCCCTCTAAAAGGTAGACAGCTTGTGCCCTTCACTGAAGCCTGAACTAAATATCAAAGAAATTTCTTGAAATAAGACAAAATGCATTGAAAAACAAGTGCAGGGTGGTTTTGGTATTTTTCTGAAAGCTCAAGTAAATTCACTAAAGGGCTGATATTTCATCAGTGCATACTGCTGGTAGCTGTCTCCACACAGCACCTCTTTGCATAGTAAAACCACTCCTTTAATGAAAACCTGAAGTATCTCCTATCCCTTACTGCAGAAAGTATAGCTCTGTGCCACTACCTGGGAGTTTTGGGGTTTTTTTGGTAGTTTTGGTTTTATATAGGACTGATTTCATATGATGGACTTGGTTGCTGAGTTTCTCTTGTAAAGCCACCATGTGGTGCGTCAAGGCCACACCTGAACAAAATGCTTCACAGAAGTACGTAGTATCACTGGAGAACCTAGCTAATAAAGCAAAATGAACATCTAAAACACTGAAAAAGACCATCCTCTGTAGCATGTCCAGCTCACAGTTGCTTAACTTTTTTAAGCTGATGTTAAATGAAGGCTACTCTTGGGCAAATTCATCCTGTATAAAAATGATCACTTACCAGTTCTGTACTGCTGCTGCCAGGTCTTTGGAAGCTGCTCCCTTCAGACCAAAACAATGTTTAATCAACCATCTGCACACAAACGAGGCAAAAAATGTCACTTGAAAAAAATCCATCGTTTTTCCTAAAGTAGTCATACTCGGAGTTAATGCTTAAGCTGTATCTGTTCATCTGACTTGTTTTTGACTTGTTCAATAAAATGTTACTGCACCATCGCTATGGAATGCTTGAAATTGTTGGAATAGGGTGACGTTCTGACAAGTATCGATTGCTTTGGCAGATTTACAGAAGGTTATGTTTATTCCATCAAAAGCACATTTTTTTGATCTATACTTTAAATTTTAAAGAGTTGAAGAATGTCAAGTTACTTGTTCTTATCAGTAGAGTCTGTCAGGAGGACATTTAGAAAATTAAACTTCTTATATAACAAGTCTCATTTCCATTTAAAGTGTTGCATATGTTCTTTCCTCTTACTGGTTAACTTGGTCCATGCGTGGGTCTGCTCTTCTCCCACTCAGTGTCTGAGTCCTGGATTATTAGAGTGGTGAGTACAGAAGGAAAATGGTACTCAGGGGAGCATAGGAAGAACGCAAGAGGTAAAGAGGCTGGAGAGGCAGAGAAAGGAAAGTAATTACCGTCTCTATTTTTCAAACAGTTCCTCCTTTCATTTGAATAGTGAGAAGTTTATAGTGACCCACTACTGCTAGCAATGAAATGGCAATATAGCTCTGACCTGAGTGGGAGTTCTTCACTTCAAAGGATAACTTAAGTAGGGTGTTGTCCTGATCAGGAGACACAGTTATTGTATGAACAGTGCATGCACATCTCTACCACCTACTAGTTTGCTTAGAAAAGCAAATACAAGGACATCATGCTCAAAAGCATTAAAAATTCATTTTAATGGAGAATGACAGTGCTGTAGTGCTTGAAGTTGGTTCTCACCAAACTGAAGTAGCCACCACATTAGGTGGGAGAGTGTAATCACAGTTGTAAATCATCAGTCTTCACACCCATAGACCACTGGAAAACTCAGGGTTGGACGCCCAGATTTACTTTATCATTCACACTTATTTGTGTAGGTCAGATGAATGCAAATCCTGTGAGAAAGTTACTGTAGTTACTGTGTTACCCATGTAGGAGAAAATACAAGTGTACAATTTTCTAAAGTCATTCTGGTTGGAAATGACCTCTGAAGGTCAGTTGACCTAATCTCCATTCAAAGCAGAGTCAGCTGAATTCAGACCACACTCTGTCAATGCAGCATTTGGATTCCTGCAGCATGCAGTGGGTCTCCTAGTAAATAAACCAGTATTTTTATGGATTGTATCTTTATAAATTAGAATGCATTTAGTAAATTACATGTTCCAATTGGAAGAATGGGGATAGCAGAAAATGCAGGTTTTTCCCTGTGTGTACAGTTACTCTTTGAAGCTGCAGTACTGCATCATGACCAGTTGCAGAGTGTGTTGACCTGTTTGACTGGCTTCCTTCATTCTTGGGTGCCTGGCTGCTGAAGTAGCTTCAGGGTGACCTAGTGGCACTTGAGTTACTGTATCCTCCAGTGCTGTTATATGGGATTAAGATTCAAGTAGCCACTAAGTTGCTTTTCTTTTGAAAATACCTTGTAAAATACTAATTTTGAAGCTGTATTCATTAAATATAGGCTTTGTGTTGCTGTTTAGAAATGTGATATAAGCAATAGGCATTTGGGTTTTGTCATGGAAAAGCATCTTGCTTGTTATGTGGGACAGCAGACCCTACTCATTCATGGCCCATGAATGCTCAGGGATTTGTTCTTGAAATGTTTACAAGACCTTCAGGAAATTCTTCAGAAACAACTGCTTGTGAGTACCAGTCCAGGGTACTTCCAGAGGAATACATAAATAAAAGGCAATCAAAATTTTTATCTTTTAAATCTGCATGATATGAAATAAGGTTGAGAAACTGGTCATTCTGGATGAGTAGCAATCTTGCAGCTGAACTTGAACCTCTGGAGTTTCTTTTGTTTTCATATTCAGTATGTTTGCATCATGCTCCCTTGCAGGTACCTGAAGCTGCATGTTTGTATCCTTTCAGACAAAATTTTTGTGAGTGTGGACTCCTTCCAGGTAATTTGGTAGTAAAAGGAATGTTTGATAAGTCATAGTTATGCTTAAAAGAACAACTCTGAGTTTTTGGATGCCCAAAGATCTGTTTGGTGATTTAGTGGAAATTTGATTTGGGTTGAAGGTTTTTGTGGTGTCTATCCTTTCATTCCTGTTGGTTTTGGGCATCTGAGGATGTTTAGGGAACTGTTCCAGGTATCTGAGCATGACAAGCCTATTGCCAGTGGGTGCTGCTGGCACTAGTAGGTGAGTTGGCCGTGCAGGAAAAGCTTATCCTTCTAAAGAATTCCACTGCTCTGCACTGATGCTCAGATTCACACTCTAAAGGGACCATTGTATTCTCACAGTTTTTGTGTTACTGTCTAGCATGTCAGTCTGTTACTGTTCAGTCAGTCTACAGTGTTCTATGTAAGTAAAATTGGATTGTTCTTCCTGTAAGTGTTCATCGTTCTTAATTCTGTTTGTATAAAGTATTCAGGTACTTCAGCCCTAGATGTTCATATATTACACTCTAAACCTCCAGTTGTCTTTGCTAACACAAACAGCTAATTCCTACCCAATGGAAATCTGTCTTGTGTTCTTCCTTGCCTAGCCCACTGTGCAGCTGCAAGAGAAGAGAAAAGTTCAGGGTGTCCCACTGGATGTGAAAGTGAAATCACTCAACATGGATACAGCAATAATGATTTGAGAGCAGCAAAGGGAAAAGTGTCACAGGGGGCCTGGTTCCACTGGCTTAGAGCACTTATTTAGATGAGTACTGCTGTGGTCTGCCTCTCCCCTTGTAGTGGCATTCTTGGTTGTCTAACCTCATAGCGAACTGGTTTAAAAAAATCAAATCAACAGGAAATTTCACTTTTCTCTTCTTTGTTTTTTTTCTGCTTGTTTAAATTTCTGCACAGTTCCACCCTGCAATCAGCCGAGTGCCAGTGCTAACACAGTGCTTGTAGTCAGTAAGGAAGAAGAAGGCAGAGTCCATGCAGCACCCCAAACATAAATGGGTTTCAGTTCTGTTTTAAGACTCTACAGTTATGTAGTTCTTGTGCATCTTCAGCTGAACCTACTTCTCTCCTTCAGCTCCATTTACATGGCTCACTTTTATGGCTTCGTTAATAGTGAAAAGTTCCTGAGAAATGTTGGCATGTGCTAAAATCGTTTGGAATGTTACTGCTCTTGATGGTGCAAAGATTATTCAGGAATGGAACCCTCTGCCTGCCATTTCTGCATCAGCTTGGCTGGTCACCCCTGGCCTCTTTGCCAAAAGTTATTGCTCCTCCCCAATAGCGGTGGTGGAGTGTAGGGTGGGTTGAGGAGGTTTTGGTCTAAACCAGGAATAGAATCACAGGTCTAAATCCAAATGATAGGTAAAGAGTACATGCTGTCAGGAAAAACGTGTATATCATTTGGACCAGGATGAGGGCATTAATTAAAAAAGCTGAAGTCTCCTATATGACAGACTTTTTAAAAACATTTTTCCTGTAGATAAAATCTGAGAAGATTTGTCCCTAGTACCTTTTTTTTTAATTTTGTGATAGACTGTGAGATGGAATGAATTCAAATTAAAAACAAACAAAAATTTGTATGTAACTATTTGTGTTTGGTTCTTAGTTTACCATCCAATCTTCTGAGTATTTCTCTAGGTTATTGTAACTTGTTTTGGTTTGTGGTTATTTGGTTGATATTTTGGTGTGGGATGTTTGGTTTGGTTTTTAAGTGCCAGGAAAAGACTCCAAAACTTGCGTTCACATTTTTCAAATGAAGAGATTTGTGTGTGTCACACTTACGTCATAGTGATCTTCATGCTGATAAGGAGACCAGTGGTAAAAGATTAAAGAATGCTTTTCAGTAATTGTCAACCTCTAAAAATTTCTGGAACTTGCCAGATCTTAAATGCTAACTTTATTCTGCAATGTAATTATACCATATGCTTTCGTAAAATCTCCTGATTTTTTGTTCTTAATTTGATTGTTTGGTCTCCATTGCACCTTTGAGTGCAAACTCAGGTTTGGTGCTTATAAACAGCTGCTTATAAATATCAGGTGTACAAAGCAGAAAAAGGAAAAGGCTTAAAAAAAACCCAACCAAACAAAAACAAACAAAAAACCCAAGCAAAGCCACCAAACATTTTTTATGCATTCCTACTGTGTGTTCACTTCTCTGCTTTTAATGAGGACTTCAGAGGTCCCACATTTAAGAGCTTGTACAGTAGTGCTGTGCCAGATTGTGTGATGCTTCCTCATTGGGTTTTACATCAGTAAATGGATCTTGGTGTTGCCACAGAAAAGTTCCTTGAAGAGGGGGCATCTTATAGAGTATTAATCGACTGTTATTTAAAAAATGGTGCTCTGACATGAATGTATATTTTAATAGATATCTGCATAAAATATTTTCTTGGTCAGCTTTGTGATTTAATGGTTAAGTTATCAAAAACAATCATACAGTAAGTTCAACGTGTTTTTAAATTGTGATCACAACTAAATATTTTAAATATTAGTATATTGTTGCAGAGAGCAAACTTCTGATTGTAGTCTATTATTGTGAGTCTCAAAAATTTGTGATTATAAACTTCACAAATTTTTGAACTAAAGCATGATTAAGGTTGTTCCATGCAAGTTGTGGCTATGAAATACTTGCCAAAAATTGTTGTTTCATTATGTTCTAGTCCTAGGGAAGGGGGATGCTGGATGCAGCTGTGTGCTAAGTAGGCCACATCATGCTTTAGCAAAGACAAGAACACAATGTACAGAAAGAAGTTCATTTGAGGTGATACCTATAGTTAAGTGATGAATTGATATTAAAACTCTGCATTGGCAGCAATTTGTGCTGTTCTTACTGTGGTTAAATCTTCCTGTGGATTCTTGTAAATGTAGATCTTAGAAGGAAAACAAAAAAGGGCATCAGATCAATTAATGAAATTAAAAAAACATAGAACAGGCCATGCATCTTCACACAGTCCATTGAACTGCTATGTGATCTCTTCTTCTGTTACGCTATGTGCAGAAAGGCTGGATGTTCAAAAAAATAATTGGACAAAAGACAGCAGGCAAGGAGTGGAAAATAAAGTTGTCAGATCCTCCAGCTGCAGTAGAAAGCAAACTCAAATGCTAGTTGCTGAGGTTTCTACAGCACTTGGCTAATAATGCATTATCCTGCGGTATTCTTGACTTGGAGCAGCTATTGTGCTAAAGTGTGGGTCCCGGCTGTCAGAGTCTTTCCCACTTTCTGTGTCCAGGAATGGCTGGAGCTCTAAAAGAACAGATTGTCTGGCTCTTTTTTTTCTCTTTTTTTTTTCTAGCCAACCTTGTTTCCAATCTGGTCTGAATGCAATCAGTTATCTGTAGATAGCAAGCAGTGACTGGCTATGAATAACGTCTGTGTTACTTAGAGGTGACATCTGTGACTTGCCAGACTGCCTACGTGAAATGCCTCCAATGATCTCGCTGTTGCTCCTGCACCCATGTAGGAGGGGACAGCAGCCTTAGTGCAGGACCAGAGTGCTCTACTTCACTCTGTTCACCTCGGTCATGCACTGCTCTAGCCCCAGATCCCAAATCCTGGTATGTGTGATCCACTCTAAAATGGCACCAAGGCTGCAGCAGGGTCACATCCCACTCCTGTTGCTGGTGGCTGTGCCCTCTTCTGCTATTGTACAAGTGGTAGTACACAGGAAAACCAGGACTTCAGAAACCCTGTGTTCTGACACTTCTTCAGAACATTTCCTTTTCTGAAAGAGCTTATGTGTTGAGGTTGAGTCATGAGGATTTTGCAGAGAAAGCTGAATTTTCACTTCAAGGGTCAAAACAAAATCTTTCGAGAGTGATAATATGAACAGTAGATCAGCCTGGTGTGGCTGAAGAGTATATTTTAAGAGACTTCTGAGCTTCATCAGCCTCTGAGAAGGGAACAGAAGGATATTTGCTCAACTGTAATTAAAACTAGGATCTAAAAGGCTCTAGTTCCTCTGAGGTGTAGGTGTACCTAGTGCAGTATAAAATAAAGTCTGATTCAAAGGGCTGCAGTTGCAAGCTGCTTGCACTTACAGCCTAGAGAAGATATTGATGACAGATTGCTCTCACTGCCATGGCAAGTTCTTTATCCTACTATATTTCATGATGCTGTTAGGCTGTTAGTGCTCATGTCATCTTTCCCTACCTGCCCTGAAGTGTGTGCAGCATTTTACTGTTTATGTTTACAGGCAGGTCAGTGTTTGCAACCATTCAGAAGAGATGGAAATACCCTTTTTAGGAGGGAAGAAAACTAACAAGGACAGTTAATTGAACAAAATCCACTTATTTATCAGCAACTTCTCACATCTGTTAGCTATCCTGATTGTTGATTTAACAAGGAATGTAGAGATACACTTAAGTACAGAAGAAGGCTTGTTTGCCATGCTCACATCTTTCTTCTTGGTTGGTAGAAAGAGGAAAAAAAAATGACTCTCACATATAAGCTGTAGTATGTTGCGCAGAAAAGTGGTTTTAGAAAGAGTTCTAATATTGAATGCTGTCTTAGGAGTAATAATTGCAGCTTTGAAATCTACTGAAGCAAATGACTGAATGCCTGTCTCAGAATGCTCTTATTTTGAGTTGGACTTGATGATTGTTGTGGGTCACTACTGAGGCAGGATCTTCTATGATTTTTTAAAAGCAAATCCATATCACAAGATACTTAGAAACTCAAGTGGAGTTAAACTTATCAAACCCAAGTAAAGGACGTTTTTTGTCTTTTTATCTCAGTTCCTGTTGAGTTAGGTGTAATAAAATACCTTATAGTTTAGGTCATGTTAACTTAATCCTGAGCAAGAGCATAACTATTACTTGTTTGTATCAATTGATGGTGAAAAGTTAAGGTAACTGAGTTTAGTTATGCCTAAGGAAATCAGACAGGGTTGCTGGTTAGGATGTCTCACAGTTCTGGCCAAGTTTGTGGGTGATTTGTCTCCTGAACCCTGGATGTTTTTTGGCACTTCTGTTATGGACAAGTGAATAAAACTTTGGTGCTGTGTCAGTATTTCTCAAGCCAGGTTTTGGGCTTGCTGTTAGCTTACATCCATACTCCCCAAAAACCTAGTAGCAACAGGATGGGTTGTTCTCCATCATCTGTGTAGTTTTTAACTGGCTGATTTGAGGAACTATGGTATGCTGATATGAAGACTATCCTTTGAAACCAACCCTTGAATCTGCACACAGGTCTTCTCTTGCAGTGGATGAATAACTTGTTCACACGTTAAGGTGTGTATTTACAGAAGTTCTGTTTCCTGTCTAGCCAGGAGATGGCTCTGTCTAGCCATTCCCAAAGCACATCAAGATTTCTGAAGCTAGAGATGATTAGTATTCCTTGGGAGAAATGTGCTTAAAAATTGGCATTTTATGCATCTGTTTCATGAGTTGTAGGATAACTGCAGGGAAAAACTTGAATGGGAAGTAATTCTGAACAGAATTAAAGTAAGAAAAATGGATGTATACTGACATGCTTGCTTGTAATTGGAGATCTGTTTGTAGAAGGTCAAGATAAAGGCTTTACAATAACCAGAACCTGGCTAAAAAAGCCTGGCAAGCAGTCACAGCATTGTCTGGCTGCTGCAAACACAGCCTTTGGGCTGAAGCATAAGCAGCTGTGAAGCATGGTTTTCTTATTTCTTTACAAGTGTTGTTATACCTAGTAACTGTTTCCACTGATCTTAACATAAAATAAAATAATAATGGTACATTCTGAGTGGCCTCGTGCTGTTGAGCCACTGATATTTCAGCCCATGTCAGTCACAGGAAGAAATGGGAGGGCTACTGACACAGTCTTTGGTACTTATTGAGCTAGTACAATATTGGGGGACTCAAGAGGTGTGAATAATCTATTTTACTAAATTGCAACACCGAGGCAAATACTTGGAAACACCCAGCAAGAGCAGTTGTCCTCTGTCTGCTGCAAAAATTGGGAAAAGCACATGTTGAGAGTCTTGTGTGCTGCACTGAGGGAAATATCATGTGAAGGAAGTTTTATGTGTATGTAGATTTTATAGTTAAAGAACTCAGCTAAAAGAGCAGATGCAATCTGAACATGAGTTGTATTTTTGACCTATTAATGCAGGTGGTGAGGATCATAATTAATACTTTTGTATCATCTAAATGTGCACAAGCAAATCCTTGATGATTAGGTCATGTGAAGTAACTACTGAGTATCTTGTCTACCGATGTAGGTTCTTAGGTCAAAGAAAACAGAGTGGTTTTCTCATGGGCAGTAGGTTAATAACAGTTGTTTTTTTCCTGAAGTCAAATTAAAACTGAGTACTTGGGTAGTAAAAAGCTGTTTATTGTTCTTGTGGTGTCTTCTCAATTGCATTGCAGATGACTTGCTGAATTTGGACACACATTGATAAATCTGTAGAGTATTCACCAAGCATAGGTCTCTTAAGGTAGAAGATTTCAGTCTAATTGTACTCTCTACTGGTAACATATGTTGCTATGACTTTACATAAGCAAACATTAATGAAAAAGGAGGAAACTGCATTTTCCAGTAAATATTCGAAAGTTCAACATTATTATTGTCCCAACTTCCAGACAGCTGGACTTATCTGTGAGTTTTCACCATGGTTACTTTTGTTCATATATTTGCTTTTCTTTTTCCCCAGTGGTTTTGTGGAACTGAGTAGCTTTTGGGCACACAAGGCTGACTTCTTCTTATGTGTTGTTGTTGGGGTTTCTTTACCTGAAATTTAAATATTTGTATAATAATACTCAGGTGTTTCTGACCAGTTATAAAATCTGTATGGCTGAATGGTCTCATATAATTGTTTTGCAGTGACAACATATGAAGAGCTAATCAGTCAAGGGAGCTGTGTGGAAGATCAGTGGTTTTTTGCTTTCTGCGGTCCAAGTTCTGCAAGGCAAGACTAGACTATTTGAAAAGGTTTGGAGAGCTGGCTGATTTGCTGTAAAATGCCACTGGCTCTTTACTCGAGGCACTGGTGTAAAGAGATCTGAATGCTTTTCTATACAAATAAGTATAACTGCAGTTACCCTTTCTCAGATGTTTGTGAAGCCAGAGGCTGATCATAGGGAAGTTAATTTTGAGATGCAATACATATGCTGTACATATTTTGAGCAACAAGTTGCAAAAGAGAATGAAAAGCACTGGTTTTTAAACACTTGAGTATCTGTGAGGCTCCTCCTCAACAGGGAACATCATAATTTTTCAGAGCTGATTTACAGTTGTATAAATACTTTCCCAGTAAGAAAAGTAATTGTACTTGATTTTTTCCCCCACCCTCTTTAATCCTTGTACTTTTTATAGCTCTAAAGGAGGATGGTTTGACAGCTGCCTCATGAGCAGCTGAGATATCTTTATTACCCCTTGTCTTGGAGAAGGGTGGAATAGGCAGGTGAGGAAGGAATATTTACTACAATTGTGTAAGGAGAAGTTATTCCAAACTCTTGGCACATCTAAAATCAAGAGGATCTAGAAAGCAGACTTGAGCTTTTTGTGATTCTTTGATTTACTTCTTCTAAGTCTTCTAAATCTATGAGAATTAATTTGGGGCTTTTAGTGCAGCACTGTGAAATAGAAGGTTTGCATTAGTAAGCTCTTCTCTTCTGATGCACAACAGCTGGTTGTTGAACATGTAATTTTGCAAAAGTTAAAGTAAGTGATTTAAGAAAGAAGCTTTTGCTTGTAACTTGTGCATGCATGTAATTAGTAGGTTTAAACTTTTCCATCTGCATGATTGTTCTTTTGCATTACATAAGTCTTCAGGAACAGGTTTAATTACCTAATTAAGACTATAGTTATTATTTCCTGTGGAACATTTTAATTACTAATAAAATCTGAGGTGAAGTATCTAATGTTGAAGGAGGAGGTTTGCTCTGAGATTTTACAGCCATTTATGCTGGTGTAACTTCGTAAATGTTTCCATATGAAACCCTAAGGAGTGGGAACACTTATTTACATACATCCACCCACAGGAGCAATTCCTGTAAAGGTAGCCTGCAGAAGACATTCTTGAAGGTGCTCTCAAGCCACCTTTGCTTTGTGCCTCAAAGTAGGAGGCCTAGAAATTGTTTCAGTTAAGTGGTATATATTCTTTAAATAATTGTTTCTTGGACGTGTATTGCATTAGTTACCTGCATCTTGATGGACAGCTTCTCCACAGCATGTGTTTTTGAGGGTTTGCAAGGTACAGGACAACAAATGGAATTTCTTCAGAATTTACATCCCTGAAGTATTAGAAGGCGTTAAATTAGTTATTTAATGACCAAAAATAAATTCTCCATTTAATACATCAGATTTTCCTTTGTAATGAGAAAACATTAGAGAAAATATCTGCTTAGACTTTCTCTAAGTCCTGGATTCTCAAAAATGTTGATCTTTTGAATTGAATGTTGAAACCTGAAGCAGATTGGCTGAATTCTTGTTTGGTTCTTCAGATTTTAGTCTTTTCAAGAAGGCATTTTATGTGAGAAGATACTCTCTTCTCCATCCCTCAACTGTCAAGAAAATGCAAGCCAAAACCTGTATTTTTTCAGCTGTTTTTTCAACAAAAGCAACAAAAAGCAGATAATCCTATGTGTATGGCAATGGGTCAAGAACTAACGCTTGTACAATCCACCTGAGTTTTCTGTTAACCAAGACCTGAAGCTTTAGTGTGGAAATGATTTGCAAGTAAGAAAAACTTATTTGGAAAAGGACACTGTAAAGATCCAAGTCCACAGACTGCTTTTGTGGAGGAAGCCACGTTCTCCTTTCTACAGGAAAGAAAGTGAAACAGATGGACCAAGTGGTTTGGCAGAAGCAGAAAGTTTAATTGTTGGAAAGGATTAGAGTTTAGGAATTTTGGTTTAGTGGCTTGCACACACCCTTCTGACTAAGTACTTATTAATTTTTTTTAATAAGGATGTGGTTTGAGATGCCGAATTTCTTGAGGAGTTTTGTTGAGAGGCAGGGGAGATAGTCTGTCTTGACAATTTAATTCATATGTACTTAATGCTGTGCACTGGAAATGCAGCACAGACAAGGTTCTAATGATGAGCTCCAGAAATCTCTCTCTTGCTGGGGAGAAAAATATCCATGATTTGTTTGCTCTAGTGAAGTGAAATGTGGTCACAGATACATGCTTGCATTCAGGCTTTTCAGGGACTGGAAGAGTTGTAGTGGAAACAAAGCAGATTTTCATGCCCCTTGAACAAGTGTGAGCCTCTTTTGGGACTGGCAATGAGAGAGGTTAACCTATTTCTTCTCTGTTGGTGAAGCTTTATGAAATATGCGTTCTGTGGATGGTTCTTGTTCCCAGTGGATTTCTTTCTTCTTCAGCAGTGCATGTCTGGCTCAGGGCCCTGGAGTGCAACAGATCAGGTGGATGGAAGGGATGTCACCTGGCTGTTAGGCTAGCACTTTAGGAAAAGCAGCCATGGCTTTACACAAAATATAGTATAGCTATTCAGGCTCCAGCCATAGAATGAAATGAAGGAAAAAATCCCCAGCAATTTCAGGCTTGTTAAGCTTGTTGGGGATTTCAAGTTATTTCGGAGCAAATGCCTCTTGTACCCACACAAATAATTAAGAAAGTTCTGAAGTCAGTTTGCATTAATTACTCTGGAAACAAATTTTACGGAATACAAAATGAATTATTCCACCATAAGATAGATGGAGGTACTTCTTAGAATAAACTGCTTTGCATCTTTCAGCTGTGTGCTCTTTAAATTGTGCTATTACTTGCTTGTATCAACCTGTCTACTCTTGTGTCCTTAAGTGCTCTGGAATCATCTTGCTTGCTTATAGCCTTTCCTGTGTGTATGTATACATACATATACACACATGTAGTGTACACAGCTTGTTTGTAAGTAGAGCTAGAGCCTGCAGCCCAGCCTGTCTTCATTGTAGCTCACAGTCTCTGTGCTCTGTCTCCCTGTTGTCTTGGTTCAAGATCTTTCCCTCCCTGCCCTTCAGAATCCTGTTCTGAGAATAGCAACCAATCTGCTGAGAGAGAGAGAGAGGGAATGTCTGGATCAGTTCTGCAGTGAAGTTGTCAAGACTGAGATGGCCCTGGGGAGAGAAATCCCAAGGCCTGTATTGTGTCACTTCAGATTGTAGCACAGGTGGTGGGGCAGGTCCTCCTTTTTGCCAAGCAGACTACCATGGATATTTTTGCCATCAGAAAAATAGTTGAAACCTGAAGGTCCCTTAAGCAGAAAAAAAATCTGATGCAAAATCCAGTTGTAGTGCTGGGCATCCGTTATTCCTGGGCAGAGGATGAGCAGGAGATGCTGGCTGAGAGTAAAGCAGACTGCATTCTGCACTGAGCAGATCATCCTCTCTGACCATGGTTTACTGTGGCTTTCTGGCTTGCTCTTCTGAAAACTCTGCCTTTTTGGGAAAGGTGGCTCTGTGCCAGCAGTGTCCTTGCTGCAAGGACAGCCTCTGGCAGTGCAGATGCTGTTACTGAGCCTGCTCCTGCTGTCACTTTCCCCTTCCCTGAGATCTCCTGGCACTGCTGGAGCCTGGTGGACCAAGATCCAGTCACAAACAGCCTCCAGTGCATGGTCAGCCCTCTCATCCCAGTACTTTTCTTTCCCTATGAGCAGTTCCAGTGATTTATATGGTTTAATAGAAATTCTCTTCTGTCTTCCCTTCCCTTCCCTTCCCTGCTCTACACAGCAGTGCCTTGTGTTTTGGCCTAAGGCTAAGGGCCTCCTAAGCAGCTTTCCTCCCAATTTCTGAGTCCCAGCTCAATCTGCTATGTTGGTGTTGGCCTGGCCATTTCCCAACATTGCCAGTGCTGACTGTGCTGCTTATTTATCCCATTGGAGGTTATTAAAATAAAGCTTCAGTGTCATTTTTAGGCTGTTTGGTAGATGAGTGCTGTTTGTAACTAAGCTGTCATAGTTTCACTGATATTCAGAGATTTAACTGAACGTAACAAGCCTTTCTACATTCTGTCCAGTATTGAAGTCCTATCTGAAACTCACCCTTAAACAGCTTTTAATTTAGAACATTTCTCTTTGGAATGTTTTTTCCCTTGATGAGCATCTGTTTCCAGATCCAGACTGTTGGTGTTAGCTCTGCTGTTCACCTGAATGACCCCTTTTCTCCTGGGTATGACAGCTCCTTGTTAGGATGGGGGATGAGGATGGCAAAGGAGATCGGTTGTTAAATCTCTTCCCGTCCTTCAGCTGGCAGGAAGATGGTGATTCATCCTCTCAGCTTTCACTTGGAGCATTTCTAGGCCCCAGATGTGTGTTCTCAGCATTCCCAGATTGGCTGTACTTCCTTGGAAGCAGAAGCTGTGGGGGAATGCAAGAGACTTCCAATTTTAGCGGCACAAGAGCGATGTAAATGCAGCTACACCATTGCTGGGCCAGGCTAGATTTCCAGCTGCACTGCATCATGTGGCTTTATGAGCCTGTGTCTCCACCAGCCCGTGAGTCTCTGTTTCTGATCTGTTTCTTGGTGTCGGCACGCACGTCTTGGCAGATGTGTGAGCTCAGGGGTCCAGCCCCAGACGGCTGCAATTCTTTATCTTACCATTTCAAGCACTGGCTCTTGAGCTGTGATTGGCAGGGAGCCCAGCAGCCATATGGCAAAGGACATATTGCCCAATGCTGAATTCTCTTCACTGACTCCATTTGGAGTCATATCTAAGTTCTGAACCCTCCAAACTTCTGGATGAACTAGCCTGTTCTTCCACTTTGAAGCACTCTCACCAGAAACAAGTGGGCAACTGTGATACCAAAAATACAAAAGAAGATTTTAAACCTTTTTCTTACCAACCCCTTGAAATTAACTCTCCAGCAGGACTTTTCTTAGGGAGGTGTGCTTAGACTGTGATGAGCAACATGAGCAAACCCAAAAGGGTGATGAAGGAGTGACTTAAGACATAATAGCATTAATGAAGAGATCCGATCTTCTAGATCAGTGGTAACTATTTCAGAAAAGCTAGTCCATTAGTTTCTGATAAAACTTTACATACTGATCTTGCTTTCATTGGCTCCCAGGCCTGTCCTGGGTTGCTTGTCTGTTGCACTCTAAAGTTAGACATGTGGTATTTTTAATAAATGCTTATTCCTCTATCTTGGTCTAATGAAGAGATATTTCAGGATAAGCTGAATGCTGCAAAACCTTATTTCAGTGTTTATTTTTCCTCAAATCATGTTACAAAATGACAGCTTGCACAGCAGCTAAAGGAGGGTTGTCAAGGGAAGACATCTAGATATTAACTGATGAAATTTTAACTAAGCTTTTCATGATAGAGCTCTTTTGTCAGTCAGGTCCCTGCTTATGTATGCATTTAAACAGTGGCATTAAATTGACTGTTCTCCTTGAGTTAAAACTTACACAGGCATTTTAGCCTGCTGTCCCATGGTTTTCTAATATAAAATTTGCAAAAAACTGTGCAGAAGGGCATGATGATTATACCCACTGTAAATTACTTGTTTTAAATAAATGTGTACCAAAAAGGTAGTAGAAATTCATGCCTCATTGCTAAACTTGAAATCTTAACTCTAGTTTTTTTATTCCAGTAAAGCCTACTAAATGCTGTTAGATACCTGAGGATTGCAGATCGTTTTTCAGTAATACTGGCTTCAGAATTCTTCTAAAGGAAGAAATTAATATGCTGCACGTAATTACTAACAGAGTAAAATGGCTGGATGGTCCCTGGCAACCACTGGAGTAATAAAATTCTTCCCTGGTCACAGGTTTAGAGCATCATCTGTCAGAGTGCTTTTCATTACTTGATGTTGAAATGCTTTCTATTTCAGCATGTACACCTAAAGCAGTGTGTTTACAGAGGCTCAAAGACTTATCTGTACAGATGCTCAAGTTTTGAGATGTAAAGAAAGTGGGCAGCTCCAGGGAAGGGACTGCTGGTGTACATGCTGGTTGTGTAAGCATGCCAGTACACACCTGGGAAACTCAGGCACAGCTGCTTGGTTTTAACTTTTGAGAGAATCTTTTCTGAATGTATTTCTGATAGAAAAAAGCATAGAGGTTGCTGGCATAAATATTTAAAACATCTCTTACTAAATTCCTCCAATTTTGTCTTCTTTGCTGAAAAGCAGGTTTTTCTTGAAAAGAATGCTCCTCCTGGAGAGAAGGCAAGTACTAAATGTTTATAAGTAAAAGACCAGTAAGAGAGCAGAGAAGTACAGTGTTTTGCTGTACTTTTGTGACTAATTGAGAGGTAATGCATTAGAAGGGAGGTGGGAGGTAGAGGACAAAAGAAGAGAAAAGGGAAACTAAAGTGTGCAAGTGACAACCACAAGCATGGAAGGAGAGGGCACATCGGTGTACTTTAACTGAGATGGAATAAAGCTGTGAGACAAAACTGTTTGTAACTTGTGTGTTATCACAACTCAGCCTGTCAGCCATGGAGGTGGGGGTTTTATTTTGCCTTGGTCAGTTTTACTAAAACTACAGTATTGCCCTGTGTTGTTGTTGTGTCCTGCAAGGTGTCTTATGTTGGCATAAACTGCTCCTGCAGCTTTGCTGCTGGGACAGGTGGGAAGGATGTGGGTTCTCTGCTGCTATAGTGTATCTTAGTGGGATGTGATAACATAATAGCTTTTGTTTGCATGTGCTCTTTGTAATCATGCTTGCAGAAGCTGATATGGGACATCCAAGTGAAAGGGGCTTTTTACCATTAGAAGGGAAGTACAGTAACTGGAGAAAGGGTAATTCCTTCAGTGAAGATTGAATCTAATCCATATCTGAGTTGATACTGCTTTTGAGAATTAAAACTTTATTTAGTCAGGCTTTGTTTGTGCTATCAATAGGCATATTTTAGACGAGATGACCTTGGTTTGCTGTGGGTCACACTGTTTACTCCTATGTGTAAATTGCAGCCTGTTGATCAGACAGGAAGTGTTTTGGGTTGAAAGCTTCCTGTCATGTCCTCATTCATGTGAAAATGAAGTTTCTTGCTGTTACAATCCTTTCTGGCACATCTTCTTACCTGTGTCAGAAGGGTTGCAAGCTAACATGCTGAAGGAACTGCACTGCAGACATTTTGAAGAGACTGCAGCACTCTTTGCTAATGATGCTGCTCTATCCAGGCAGATGGTTGGCCTGGAAAAACAAGGCTGGTACTCTGGGCTGTTGCTCCAAAGAAAGTAGGGAGAGAGTTAAGTGAAAAGGAATTTTTAAAAGATGAATGATGTGCATACTTCTTGTGCTCAGGGCAGCAGACCTTTACTTAAAACATCTGGTTTATGTGTGATGGAAGGTCACACTGAAGGAAGATCAAATACTGGGAAAGGTCTGAAGAAAGTCATCCAAGATCTAGATAAAGGTATGTGCAGCCAGTGCTGATGCAAGCTGGCAGATGTGGGATGACCACACATGCACCTTAACAAGCATGACCTGTATCACATGATCCTGTGATAATTAGAGAGTGACCATGCTGACTGTGCTGTGTCCTCACTTATAGCAAGCTAAAAAACAAACAAACCCCTTGTCCCTTTAATCATCCAAGGCAGTACCAGCTGCCCTGCCTATACAGCCTGCTTAAAATGAATCCAGGTTGGTATGTCAGACATCAGATAATCAACAGATCTGCTCTTGCAAGTGTCCACTCCTCTAAGTCCTCCTCAGTAATACTGCTGTCTGCACGTTTACTCCTATGGGAAGGAAAGTTGCAGGTTTGTGGGATACACACAAATCCAGCTGGACCTGCTGCAGCAGATTCATAGAACCTTATCTTGTGGTAGCCCTGTTTCTCTCTTGGCCAGGTATGGGCTTCTCTGTACCTAGGACAAGAAGGGGACCTGCTTTGGGTGTGGAGGCGTGTGATGGATTTGCTGCATTTCACGTGACTTATTTTATTACCTGGTTTTAATTTGCTTAGAAAGGACTCTGACCTCTACATGAAAAAGTCTGTTGGATAGTGATGGCATAGAGAACTTGGCAAAATCAAAGCATTTACAACATCTGTATCTTTGAAGTGCCTCTTTAATAGTGCCATTGTCATGCCAGTTGGAGGCAACACTTCTCTTTGCAATTGAAAGGCTCAGCAGAACTAGCTGATAAGCACTGGTGCCCTGCTGGGAAATTGACCCTTTGAACTGGGAAGAATCTCTGCAGATAAGCAAGTAATGGAATTTTTATCAGGAGGTCTTGCTTTTTATTGTAGCTTGTTTAGGGTTGTCAGGCTTTCTATGTAGCAAAAGTGTTTTCTCTCTAGTCTAGTAGGTGAGGGGGTAATGTAATATTCACAAGCTAAAGATGCTGCTTCCAGGCTTGGAAGGGATAGCCATGCCACAAACAAAAAAGAACAAAAAAAAACCAACAATGACATTATAACTTAAATAACAAACATATGTTGATTTAAGAGCCAAACTTCCTGAGCATCCTAAATCCCAAGGGAAAGGAGACGAGTTTTGAGGATACTCTTAGGATCTTCATAGGACCAATGTAAAGCTTTTTCACTGGTTTTTTTTGGTTGTTGTTGTTGTTTTGGTTTTTTTGGGGTTTTTTTTTTTGTTTGTTTGTTTGTGGGTTTTTTTGTTTTGGTTTTTTGTTTTGTTTTGTTTTTAAAGCCAGGAAGTTTATTTAACAAACTTAAGTTTTAATTTTGCAATAGAAATAAATTAAATTAAATAAATTCCTCTACATTAAACCTCATAGAAACATTTGTTTCAACAACATAATGCCTGAAAGCAAAGCATTGTTAAACACTGGGCTTTTTTGTGTGGGTGAGAATCTGCTTTCATTTAAAACAGGGATTGAGCTTTTCAAATCTTTTCTTTCTAAGCCATAAAACTGAACCATTTGACTTCTTGCCTCAAATCCCAGTAACAAAAAAGCAATGAGAAGGAAACTAAAATTCAGATTTTACCTGAATTTTGAGTCATGTTGTGTCCCTGTCCTGAAGTGTTGATATTTCTTTCCAGTTTGGCCATTCCAGGAAAGCACAGTGTGAGTCTTGTGGCAGGGCTGCTGTGGTCTGTGGGAGTGTTTGAGTGGGCTTTGCATGTTCTGAACTGGGACCTTGCACATTCAGCCTGCTCAGTCTGTTTAGCCAAGCAGCCATGTCTGGGAGCCTGCACACCCCATACACATGGTTTGAGTTGTGGACTTTGAGACAATAGCAGAGAAGATACGACTCTATTAAAGTTGTCAATTTGAACAAATCCATCTCGGGGATGACCTACAGATCAGAAGAAAGCTCTAAGGGAGAACACAGCAAAGCAGTGTGGGAAGCTGCTGCCATTGCACTGGGGGACGGGAAGTGTTGCTCTGAGTACCAATTAATCAAGTTCAGGCTGACATTCCTTCGTGTCAGGTTTCCCCTTTGGTCTCCCTAAGACACTGCTGCAGTGGAAAACCTTTCTCTCCAAGTAGTTTTATACCATTAATTGCTCTTTAAAATGTGCTTTATTCCTTGCTAATGATGTAGCACTGCTGTGCTATATTAATGAATTTGTAGTTTAAAGAAGGGGGCCAGGGGCTGACATATGGCAAATACATACTTTAGTTCTGGTAAGCACATGATTTTGAAGATAAACAAAGCTGTTTCCTTATCCTCAGCATGTACTTTTTTTGTTTGGCTGATAATGAGAAAAAATTAACAGTGTTAAACTTGATTGAAAACAGCAGTATCTTCTGAAATTAATGTCTGTGTGAATGACATTGAAAGTCCCTCTGCTTTTTTGCATTCACTCTAGGGTTCTTTTGTAAGTGTAATATGCATTAAAAAATCATCCAAACTCAAAAAAGGAGTTTCAAATTTCTCTAATTTTGTTTTCAGTCTAGTAACAATAGTCTCTCTGCATTTGCTTCTAAAATGTATATAACTAAAAGCTGTTTTTATTAAAAATTGATTCTATCAAAAAGTTTCCAAATGATGGAACAGTTTCTGAAAGTATTTTATAACTTAGATGTTTTGCATTGAAGTTTATAACTACTTCCAGCACTCAGGCTGGACTAAGTCATAGTTCCAAAATTTATTTTTTTAAGGACGTGTTTAAAAGACGTGTAGATGCAGCACTGGGGGACATGGTTTAGTGGAGGACTTGGCAGTCTTAAGTTAACAGTTGGACTTGATGATTTTAAAGGTATTTTTCAATCTAAATGATTCTGTTATTCTAGGGGAACTTATGTAGGCCTAAAAATTGTGGGAAGGCAGCAGTTACACTGCTATTCCACATTTTAACCACATTTATTAAAGTCAGTGGAAGACTTCTCAAAAGCCAACACTTTTACCTATCTAGGCAGTGTTTCATTTAGTAGTAAGTTGTCCTCTGACCCTGAGACCACATGCTGGACTGTCCAAATCCATTGCCCTTGCCCATAGCTTCCCATCATTGTGCTCTGCAGCACCCATGTGCCCTTTTCACAGACTCTTTGGTGGGTTGTCTTTTTTCACATTCTGCATGTCTGAAATGCTCATCAGGGAGCTGAAGGTGGCTGTTGTGTGTGTTGGGGTGCTACATAAAAGCATGGGCTCCAAGACTCCTTGAGGGGGGACTGTGGAAGAAGGATGGAGAAACCCAAGCCCAGCCCTTTCCTGGCCCAATGGTAGGAGCAGTCCATGTATCCCACTCACTGTGCCCAGTAGTTCTAGTTACTCAAACCACCCTGTGAGGTGTACCACCAGTGAAAGGGTGTGAGTGACTGCTGGAGGCTGGGGCTCACACTTGGGCCCTGTTCCTGTTCAATTTGCCAGTGCAGAGATGTTTAAGTGTCCTTTCCTTTAAAGGAGGCCCGAGGTACCCTACGTGCTGGTATTTGGTGTCCAGAGGGTATTTGACACTGTACAGGCTGCAGTGCACCAAAAGCTCATGGATTTTTGTCTCAGAGCCACTCTCATGGGTGTGACTCACTGATCCTCCCAGACCCTGCTCTCATGACATGAGTGTTCTCCAGTGCCTCCTGGGCTGGGTGCTGAAGGCTCTCAGCACTGCTCTCAGCAGGGACACAGCGGGACCTGCTCACCCAGCCTGCCCCTGGGGCTTCCTTTTTGGTGATTGCTGATCCCCAGGGGACAGGCAGTGGGCCAGGAGTCCCCAGAACATCCCCTGCACCTACAAGATACAGGTGCAGTTAGTTTATTCTGCATATGTGGTACATGAGAACTTAATTGAAGGTGTAAAAAGGGGAGCTGGTTTGAAGAAATGCTGTGGTGGGTACCCTTCCTGAGACTAAACTGTGATCAGTAGTTTTCCAGAAGAAAAAGTTTGGCACTGCTGCCTTGCCAGTAGTGTTGCAGAGGTAGCATCATCTCTAACTATTTACTGAAGCATTCTAGCAGCGAGTCTTACTGAGTTTGGCAGGGATTCGGGTGCCATCAAAAATAGGAACTAGTTTATAAAGATCTCTAGCATAACCTAAGTCTATTCTCAATTTATAAGATAACATCCCTTTTAATACAAAGAGCAGCCTCTGAAGTGCCTTCTCTCTGCCAAATCTGAAAAACGTCTTTGTGCCCTTGAGTTGTGGGAGGAAAAAAGAAGAGAGCATGCAATTTGGGGTCATCCTGTGATTTTTTTTCTCTCTTTTTTCTTTTGAAATAGAGAAGTGACCTATCCCTTCTTAGCTGTTTCCATGGACTGAGCTGTAGATGTAAATTTTTTTAACCCCTTGTTATTTATGCTGTGATGTTCTCCTACAAACTCACTGTATTGTGAACAGCACAGTGGATTATTTTATGTTTCTTCATAATTCTGATTAATGATGTCTGATTTCTTCTAACACCTCTCACACAAGGGTTTTAGCTCTGCTCTTTGAAGCAGACATACACCTGTGGTGGCAATTAGATAAACTCCAGGGACTGAACTTGGTGTGCTCCCCCAGAGGGTTTCTCCTTAGGCTCCATAACCGAGAGATCTCCATGCAGATCAAAACATGTTATTTAGCTGGAAAAGTGGATTCTGTTGCTGTGTTGGTCTTCTAGATGAAAGATGTGCATGATGAAACCTTTATTAATCAAAGGGCAAGGTTCAGTCATTCAGAGCAAACCAAGCTAATTGTTACCAGTATTTCATTTATTCTTCTTTGTAGGTGAGTTGAGGCAGCAGTGCTTTCAACATTCTTGTATTGTTACCTCTTATAGTGAAACATGTTTTCTTGTAACATAACCAGAGTTTGAACAGTGTGACATTAATTTTTCCATTGTTGTGAAAAGTTTTTCTTTGCCTTCATTTAACTGTGTCAAAGTACCAAAATGTTGATAATACAGTGAGGCACTATTTTACAGTATTGTCAAAGCAGCAGTCAAATAAGTCATGAATCTGTGCAAGAAAAGGGTACTATCAGCACATCTTTCAGATGAGGAAAGCTGACAAAGAATGCCAGTGGTGTATTAGTAGTCACAGGAAGTCAATACCTTGATCTGTATTTGAGGAGTTGGGTTTATATAGGGCACTCTGTTTTCTTACCTGTTATGTCTTTCTTTAAATGTTCTGTATGGGTCTAATGATACAGAAAGTTCATTCTGTTCCATCGACCAGAATTGCAAGGGTAATACATACGTATTTTTCTGCAAAATGTGACAGGATACTACTATTTGGCAGTGGGTACAGTTGCTGCTGCTTAGGATAACTGAGAAGATGTACAGCTCTGCCTCAGGTAGTCAGCATTGTCCCAAAGCAAATGCCTGCTGTTCAAGGGATTCAGTCTTTCCCAGGACAGCCCATGTGCTTAATTATTGCCTTGGCGTTCAGAGCTGAGAGTGGCTTTCTAAACCGTGGGGTTTGCTTTGGGTTCTCATTAAATGCTGTGTGCTGTAGAGTGACACACAATATGCCCTGCAGTGTGTCATGTGCTGTGATGCTAATCAACATTCAATACCAAAGGAGGAGAGCAGCTGCTCCACAGTCAGCATGTCTGAACAGTCCTGCACTCAGCAGGGTATCACTTAATTCATGCTAATGGATAAAAAACTGGCCTCATAACACTTGTGTAAATGAGGCTAATGATCAGGGAAAAAATGCAAACTAGTTTTCATTTGTTCATAGAGATACGTGTAATTAGAGGTAATAGCTAGATCCAAAAACTTGCTCTCCAGCGTTTATTTGTTGATAATACAAAATGTGAATGACTTGTTCCACTGTTTCTCTCTTGTGAAGTTATTAACTTCACACAGGACTTGAAATATGTGTGCTCTTAAATTCTCATTGAGAGAGTTACAAGACTTAATGGGAAAAAGCTACAGGTAATTGCATCTCATAAATTTACCTCAGTCATTTTCGGTGTGGTAACGGATCTCTATTGTAAATCCACTGCTGGCAGGATCAGCACACTCTTTCAGGTTTTTGACCTTCTTCCACTGTCTCCACTGTCTTCTGTAGATTAGAGAAATCAAGAGGCAGCAGCTTGTCCATTGCAGTGATGGCAGCTGAGTAATAATGGCATAATTAGGTACAAAAGTCTTATTTTAGCATCTAAGCTGTAGAGTACTAACTGCCCTCTTCCATTTCCCCAGCACTGTTCATTTTCCTCATTCAGGAAGTCTGCTATTCCCCTCACAGGTGTGTCGTCCCAGTGGCACTGCTGATGCCACTTGGTCATACATGTGTAGAAGGATCAATCTGTCACATTGTGACATAGTCCAATGGTATCAAGCAAAGTTGATCTACCTGAAATTTTAATAAGTCATTATCTCATTTGATTTGCTAAGAAGGGCTGAGTGTAGGCTTCTCACCCTGCTCTACATGCTGGTTTTGACTGTGCAGATTTCTCCAAGTGTAATCTTACCTGTGTGATGTGCAGGGAAGAAGTAAATCCAGCCTTAATCTAAAATACAGGAGGAAGCTCTATAGTCCCAGCACAGAGCCAGTCTGGGTTTATGTGGGCATTCTTTATTTTCTATAGCCTCATGTTGTGCAAACTAGCTACATAAAATTCCATGAGAGTGGGTTTCATTCCTGCTAAGCAGGCCCCTCTCTAGACCTTTGCATGGTAATTAAGTCTTGAAAAAATTTAGGTTATTTATCTGACCAGTACACCAAGAACTGATTGAGGAAGGACATTCTTAATCCAGCTGTCTAATGGCACCATGTTGCCTGTCAGTATTCTCCCTTCTTGATTAATCCATTTCTTAATGAGACTGTAGTTAACTAGATGGTCTTTTCAAACCTTTTTTCTTTTTTTTCGTTTCTTTGATGTGCCCATTAGGCACATCTGTTAAGTTCCTCTTTTTGTGCATGGAGCTTATGCAGCAGTCTGAAGGTGAGTGTGGGATATCTGCTGATGAGGGCAAGTCATCCAAACCTAAAAAGTGATTCTTGCCCCAATCCCCACCCTGCTCTTTGTTGGAAAAAAGTGGTTCTTGCTTTAAAACTTAGTGGGAGACTCAGAGTACCTTCAGAAGACTTGGGTTCTTGTTATCAGGTGGAAGTGAAGTCCAGACCAGCTGTCAATTGCATTTACAAAAACAGTATTATTATCACTGAATTATCACTGACTCATTAGTTCTGCATATCAGAGGAGCATTATGAAGCAGTACCACTGAAGAGAAAGTAGCTGCTGGCTGAGGAGGGAGGCACGTGTGTGTAACGCAAAAATCCTAAGATTACGTTAAGCTGGGAAGTCATGTGTATATGGCCATTGTGAAACATTGATTCTCATCTTTCCTCTGCTTACTGATGGTATGAGAGTTGATCTTGTTCTAGCAGTAATTTCTGTAGACAAGAAAGCAACTTGGGAAAATATGCAAGTACAAAGGGACTAAATTGTTGAAAACTTAATATTAAGCATACATTAACATTCTCAGGACTTTTAAAATAGACTCTATATGTGATGAGTGCCATTTTTCAGACGTGTGAAAATGCCATGTCTTGACAAATCACCTGTCATACGTATCTGGAGTCATATCAAGCAGCTCTCATATTCACAGGTTTTACTTAACAAAAACCTTGTTTGTTGAAAATTGAGTTCATATTGCTATCTCAAATAAATGCTTTCAAAACCTATTTAAAAATAATAAAATATTATGTAGTGGAAGAGTTTGATGCTTTTCTCATGTCTCCTGCTGAAAGTGGTTGAACTTATTTCAGAAATTAATCTTGAACTATCTTTGTGCAAGTGGCCTGACACTTGACTAGATTAGTTCAGCCTCTGCTATTGGAACTGGTAGCAATGGTAAACTGGTTCACTTTATAGTGGCTGAATAGAAATATATTCTAAAATCTAAAAAAATGGAGAAAAAGTTGTCAATCCTAGAGGCATGCATTGCCTATGGCCATAGATTGCATTAGCACTTATTCACTTCCATTGAATTCTGGTACTCTTTGTAACCTAGGTATTATTTTTTTCAAGGCTATGCACCCAAAGGAATTCATCCTCCTGGGCAAGCTGCTGAGAAAAGCTGGGATGTGCTGGCAAGCCCAGGTGGGTGTAGCTTAAAGCTCTGCCAGCTGAGTATCAGGTGTCAGTTATTGCCAAGCAGTTGCTGTTTCAGCAGCTGACAGTACCATGAGGGTTTAGGGATCAATGGATGTTGCACAAAGGTCACTCATGTCAAGGGTACCAGTTGAGTGTCTTAAAACAATTTCATTTGTACTGTTTGCTTCATACATAAGGATTTTCAGTACCATAAATAATTAAAAATACTTTGCTCCTAAAATATTCTTATATGTTCTTAAAAGTCTACAAAGTTTTCTGTAAACACAGATAAGGAAATATATATGTGTTGGAGGCTCCAGAATTTTATATAGTAGTGTCATGTTGATGAGATGAAGCTTGATATTTAGGGGATTTCAGCTTATTTTCCCTGTTGTAGTTACAATTAATTATCTTGCCAGTTGGTGTGGAAAGGATAATGACTGCTAGCTAAGAAACATAATTAACTGGATTTCTGTTTGAATATTTGTTTAATATTTGATTTTCAATATTATCCTACTGAACAAACAGACATAATTTTCATCTTGAACAGACACTGCCTGAACACTTGGCCTTTAAATTCCAATGCAGTGGAGATGAAGAGAAGGAAAGGAGTGCTTTTATTTTTCCAACTACCCTATCCTAAGCATCTAGCTCTGTGGAGAAGGGAATACTCTTTCATAGTATCATCATAGAATCATAGAATGATTTGGGTTGGAAGGAACCTTAAAGATCATGTAGTTCCAACCCCCCTGCCATGGGAAGAAACACCTTCCACTAGACCAGGTTGCTGGAAGCCCCATCCAGCCTGGCCTGGAACACTCCCAGGAATGAGGTATATCAAGCCATTGCAGTTTTTTGTGTGCCACTGCCCAGCCAATTCCTTATCCTTTCCAATGCCTGTGGATGGTGGCTCTGCTAGGACTGAGGCTTTTATTGAACTAGCACTTCTTGCCTAATCTTTCTCCTCAGTTTATACCTGGGTATCCATAATCACAAGGGTATTTGGCATGCACCTGGGAAAAGTGCTCTTGAAGCTGTCTTGCTGACTGCCTTTTGATGTGGTTTGCTTGTGTCAGTGTAGTTATGACAGCTGACCAGGAGTGGGACCATCCCTCTTGGTGTTCCTCCCTTTCCATTCCTAACACTGACAATTGGGCTCAACTCATCCTGCAATAAACCAGTTCTGGAAGCTAAACCAACAGAGAAAAACTAATCATGCTTAGAGGAAAAAAAATAAAAATAAAAAAAAAGAAGCAAAGGGAGAAGGGAAAAAAATGTAGCCTCCGGATGAGCATTCTTCACTCTGTTAAGCAGAAAGCCTCTTTTGGTTTCCCAAAAAATGTGCTCAGTCATCCCATTGCCCCCCACTCCCCTGGAAAAGAAACAGCAAGCTTCAACCATCTGTGTTTACCCCACAACTTATTTTGTCACACAGAGTTAGATACTTATGAGTGGGGTGAAGTTTGTACTAAGAGTAAAAGCCCCTTAACACTGATTTTTATTTGCCCAGGCATGTAAATGGGGGATGGTTTGTTGCCCATTTTGGGTTAGTGGGCTACATTACAGTGCTTCCATTGGGAAAAAAGAGATTGGATTTTTTTTTACCAAAATGCCAGCATATGAAGTTTCCTAGTGCATTTAAGAAAGGCATAGGAATGAAACCTTCGTGGCTGTAATTGAAGGAACTTCAGTTAGGTGGATGACTTTTTCTTCTATTCTATTTTTTTTCCTTCCCTTTTTTTTTTTTTTTTTTTTAATTTTAGAGTTGGAGAGAATAAGAGGAAGGGGGGACATACGAGTATCATTTTTATTTTAAGGCAGCAATTTTAAGGCAACTCACTGCAAAACTGTGTGTCAGTTCTGGAGTCAGAGTGTCATTTGGATGCTGCCTGGCCCATTCCAAGCCTTCTTAAGTGTGAGGAAAAGAAACCTCAGACAAATGAAACTACAGTAACAGTAGTGGCAGGCTGGATAGAAGAGCAGTGAACCTCTGGTGAGGTAGGAGCCTGCCCAATTTTTTTTTGCTGAGCAAGAAGTGATTCTGAGTGTTCCCAGTCTCACCTGGCTCAGACAATTATTTAGCCATTGATCTTTCTATGCAAAATACTGAAATACTTATATTTTGGTGTTGCCTTCTGGTAGAATTTCATGGTCTTCAGTCTTGGCAGCTCATAAATCAAGTAGTGTCTCTTGCAGCTGCTGTCCTAAGGAAAGTTAGTAAAGGTGTAATGCATCTCATTACCCACCTGACATTTTTGCATTCTTCTTGCATCATTGTCTGCCTCGAGGTTGACCTGTGACACTAGTTTGGTAAAAATAAACTAATAGTTAATCTGAGTGTTGTCCTCTCCCTTGTATTTGTGGTGTGCTGTGCATAAGCTTGTGGAAAATGGCATATGTACCCTGTAGAGGGTACATATGTCACAGGTTGCTGGATTTCCCTCTTGCAGATTTTAAGCAAGAGAAGGGTATCACAAACCTTTCAATATCTCATCTTTGCCCTTAAACTCAGTTTTGTTTTCTCTGGATATAATCCTGCAGGAGCAGTGGTAATCCTCCATGTCAAATTTTGCCTTCACTAAAGTCAATCACTTGTGGTTTTTTCCTAAGTTCAGGCTATTGAAAAGCATTGCCAGCGACAGGGAAGACTGAGTGTAATTGGAGCATCCCTCACACCACAAAACTGCACTCACAAAGGGTTTTGAATTTGTTTTCAAATACTAGCTCCAATATTTGTTTGAATTATTAGTTTATAATATTAGTATGTTATTATTATTATTGCTATTGCTATTATTATTGCTATTATTATTGCTATTATTATTATTGCTATTATAATATTATTAGCTTCTTTACATAGGTGCCAGCTCCTGGGTTAAGTGTCCCTTTGTCTGCATGTATGAATGTTGACCACAGTAGAAGATCCACAGAGTTCATGCCATTTCCTTTTTTAATCTAAATAAATTTTCAAACCAATTTAGATAAATTGTGAGGGTTTCTTTGGAGGCTAGGCCTGGGAGCAGAGCTTGACACAGAGAAGATGACATCATTCACCATCCACACAGGCTTTGGCGCAATTCTTGACTGAAATTCCCTCAATAAGCAAAGAGTGCATTAGCTCTGCAACACCTTCCCGTTGCATAATGGTGTTTGTGCTGGGTGTTATTAAAAGCCCAGGTGGTGATTCCACCTGCGTCAGCCCCTGCTGCTGGCAGAGCACTGCAGGCACACTTTGTTGTTGCAATGCCCTTTGTTGTGCCCCTGCAGCCTGGGAACGGGGCACTGACTGTCCAGGGGTGCTGGTGAGGCAGGGGAGCCCCACTGGCACCCCACAGCTGGTGATTGCAGTGGAGCTGTGGGCACCTGGGTGTTTACCTGTGCCCTGTGTGACTGTGGGCTGCGTAGAGCCAATTATGATAAAATCAAGATTGCTGTCTTCAGAGGAGCCTGTGGGGTTAAGAGTTTCCAGATACAGCAACAGACCTGTTGGTTCAGGAGCAAGTCCTAGCCCGATCTGACAAGGAAGGGCATTTTAATGAAATTTTAATTCTTTGCTGCTGAAGCAAAGTAGGATTGTGGTTTTAGATGTGTTGGTCTTCAACTCTGAGAGCATTAAGGAAAGGAAATAAAATAAACCTCTCTTAGTCAAGCATTCCCAGCACACACAGCAGCTTATGCCAGCCAGTCCTCAGGCCCTTTATAGCTGGTGTAGCTCTCCAAAGCAAGCAGTAGGCAGTGTTTCCCATCTTGGTACCTGATTGCTTGATGCCTCAGCAGATCTGTGTACCACTGGCAGGTGAAAATAAAAATGAGCTATTATTAATATTAGTTTAGTGCCACTTGATTGTCTCCTGATCTGTTACCTGATGTTAATATTTTCATTTGGTGTATTGACTTACTGGGGCAGGCAGAGAGAGGGCAGGCTTTTAGGATGTCAGGGAATGCAGCAAAGTGAGAAGAGTGGAAACCAAGCACCATCATACAATCACAAACCCTTGCTGGGCAGAAGTCATCTTATTCTTATATTTTTAACTTGTTGCATTTCACATGCATGCCTCATTTTAATCCCTGTATCTCTTTACTGCATATAATCTCTTGTGTTTTACATGTATGTCTCCTACAGAGGTGTTTTTCTCCAGATTTTAAATGTTATCTAAATGTTATTTTTAAACATTAAAGATTGGCAAAGAGTCAGACTTTGGAGCTTTAAGAAGTCATGAGATGTTGCATCCACGCCCTTTCTCTGCAACCTCAAAAAAGAAAATAAGGAAGACGCCAGTCAGGGGCACGGTTCAGAGGCCTCAATGTATTGGTGACACCTCTGCTTTGCCTCTGCTCCTAGCAGCACACAGTGATCTGCTCTGGGTGCCAAACTCCCCAGTTTTGGGGGGTGAAACAGGGAGAAGTTGAACAGGGAGATGTTTCACATATGGCTATAGGCGTGGAGTGGCACAGAGAGGGGTGGCCTTTGCCAGGGGGCCCATTGAGATCTGCAGTGACTGTAGATAGTGATAAAATTGTGCAAACTGTTCCCATCTATGAAGACATACTTCCATACTCATAACCTGGAGAGGAAGCCTAGGGCTGGGTTTGACAAGATGTTTAGGTATCTAGAGGTGGATGTCCATGGGGGTTTCTGGGTACACCAAGGCAAACAAAGTAAAGTGCCCTTGGAGGTCAGGCCATTTTTATACACCAGTTAAGCAAGTGTATGTAAACAGCCAATTATTCCAGAAGAGAGAGGGAAAAAGGCTGGCAATTGCATCTCCACAACAGTCCAGCCTCACAGGAATCAGTCATGGTTTTAACTTGTGCTAACACTGCCAAGTCTAGGGAATAAGACCAGTATTCTTCAGTGGATTCCAGTAGATCATCTCAGATCATGATGAAACTGCTTCCCTTATTCTGGTCTCTTTGCTCCCTTGGGGCATAGAGCCAGGGCCACTGGGAAGGACCTTGGTGCTGTAAATGCATCCTAGAGCTCCCTGCGCTGTGCCTTCAGGCAAGACCATACATGGTCAAGTCATCATCCCTAAAATTCCTGAAGAGCATACCTGCCTGTGTCAGACATTGCTTTGATTTGTGCATAACCACTGCTTGGGGAGCAGTTGTAATTCCTGCTCTGTGGACTCCTGTGCTGTCAGATATGTGGAAAAGCTTTCCTGCTTTATTTGAAAATACAAAACCTGGCTTATTTTAGGGAGTTTTCTTATTGATTTCTCTGAAACAATTATTACTGAGATTTTTTTTTTGTTGTTTTGTTCTGGTTTCCATTCACCTTGCTGCACGCTTTCACCTTTCATAGCTGAACTGTAACTTTTTGCTTTAAATGAATACGTGAGATGATAATTAAAGTCTGGGAATGGAGGTGGTGATCATTAGAGTGTGATGATGTAGACGGTGAACTCCTCTGTTTATCCACAGAACCAATCAGGCTTGAGAGGTGGGTGTTGTGCCACTGTTCTACCTGGAGAAGCTGCCTCTGAAGCACAAGAGGTTAATTCGTTTTCTGCTGCTTGGTCTCTCTTGTGTGACTGCCAACAAAGGTAGCAATTACCAGTGTCATCTGAGGGGATGTTCCCTGATCTGGCTAATTTGAAACTGGGAAACCACACTGACAACTCAGCAAATTTCTTACAGGCCAGACGATATCCCTGACCTGGTCAGCAGTACAACAAAGTTGTTACCTAGACTAAATTTGTGCTAATACCTTAGGGCAAAAGGTTCCATATCCATTGCAGGTCCCTAGAAGCATTTGGTTGTTTGAAGGATCAGCTCTACCCCTATGCAGTCAAGAATGTGGAATGTGTTGGAAAGGGCGAGTCAGTTTGTGCCTGTCTTTTTAGCTTTTATTATTTTTTTAAGGCAACTTCTGTGGCATAGTTTGCACTTCACATAACGAGTACGTATGCTGTCATATTTGTTGTGTGAAAATAAAGAAGAAATCATAGCAACACATTTGTTCTTGTGGAAGCAGCTGAAATCAAAGGAGGCAGTTCAGGAATGACTTTCACAATTTGCAAATGCCTAAGGGGAGTTATGATAGCTGTTTCTTTAGCCTAACGTTCAAGGATACCATAGACTCAAATGTTTGAGCACAGAAACACAGCAATCTGAGATTTTAAAAAGAGAAAAAAAAGAAAAATAACATACTGTAAAATAAGTGACTACCTGAAATAATTTAAAAGGGCTTTAGATGGATTTAGCAGAAGTTGTAGTGGGTTTTTCATTGCTGGTACTTTTAAATAACGATAAAATGTTTTGTTCATGCAGACAGGAAATGTAGGAAAAATCTTATGACCACATTAGTTCAGACTAGAAGATTACAATGGTTGTCTTTGGCCTAGTAATGTATAAGTGCATTGTCCAGAACAATACAGTAATTTCTGTGCTCAAGTCACAGAAGTTCAGGACAAAAAGAAGAGCCACGTAGCCAACTATCTCTGTACACCCTCTGACACTTCAGTGTCAAGGAAAGCGTTAGCAAAATGGGGGACAACTTGATTTTCCAGCAAAGTAAGTGAAAATGTCCTTTTGGGCTTTGGTAGACTCTCGGTCATGAAACTTTGCAAACTTACCTGCAGCCATTGAGCTGGTTGTGCTGCAGAAGTTCCCAAAGGAGATTCTCATTTTTGCAATTTGCTGTGCAGAGGTGTTGAGCTCCCCTCAGTGTAGGGAGCCGCTGAGAAAATGCCAGGCGCTTGTGGAAAAGGAGTAGACAATATATGCAAATTGTTGGTATTTATTCAGTCATGTAGTGAGGGAGAATAAACATTATTCCTGACATTTCCATTTTTGATTAATGATGAATGGGGCTGGCAGATGTTCAGCTGGCCGCCAGATGGGGTCTGCTCAGTCCAACAAACAGAGTAGGAACAGTCTGGATCTCGTAAAGCCAGCACAGACAAAAGCTCTGACAAAATCTCTAGTTCATCCAAGTGATACGCCAATTTTGACCTCAAAACGACTAAGCTGTTTAAGAGTGGAGGTAGTACAACCAGTGAAACTGCTTATGGACGTGAAATGGGGTATGGAAGGATGGGAGCTGGTTAGTTTGCTGGAGTTTAGCAGGTTTTTTCCTCCTGCGGCTCTGATTCCGTGTGGCTGGAGCTACGCGGGGCCCTGTGCATTTACCCTGGGTACAGGTGCAATGGTCTTGTCCCTGGGCACTGCTGGGAATCGCCTGCCTGGAGCGCCGTCAGCCCGGGATGGGCCGTGCCCCTCGGGGTCACATAGCCCGGCCTCGGTCCCGGGCCCTGCTCCGAGCCGTGGGGAATCAGCCCGGGAGGAGCTGTGGGGGCTCTCCCGGCTCGCCATGAGCCTGGCGAGTGCCCAGCCGAGGGTCGGGGGCAGCCCGCGGGTCGGGGGTGACAGTGACAGTGCTGAGGACAGGGACGCTGCTCTGAGCACCTCCTGTACCCGTCAGCACCGGCTTCCCTCAGCGCACTGCGGGAAAGCCATTCAAATTTACACAAGTGAATTTAAACCCATGCAAATCCGGTTCCTGGGGGAAGCGATAAGTGTCTGAGAAGTGTCCCCTGCCGTCCCGGGCAGATGAGCCGCCCCCGGCTGCGGGAGCTCGGCGGGGAGCTCGGCCGGGCTGCGGGGCTGGGCCGGGCTGCCCCTCGCGTCGGGGCCGTGTGTGCCGCCGCTCTGACCCCGAGATGCAGCGCGAATAAATTCCCTTTGATAATGACTTCCCCAGGGAGACAAAGAGCGGGAGGGAAGAGGAAATTTGACCGCGGTGTTCACGGTTACATTGGCGGTGCCAGGGGGAAGCCGTCCGCCTGCCTTTGAAGCCGGAGCACCCGCCTCTCGGGGCTTTTTATGCCTACGGGCTTGGGGGAAGTGGTAAAAGCAGGGACTGGCAGCCTCTTAGAAAATGCCCCGGTGCTACTTCTCTGTGCGTAAGCTGGGGCTCGGACGCCTCTTTCCCACTTGGAATTGTGCCAGGGGAGGCAGTGATGGACGGCTGCTCTCTGCGATCCTCGGCTTCAGATAGGGTTTATTATTTTTATTATATTTTTATTATTCATGTACAGAGACCTAGAACAAATGTTTTCCCGTCCTGAACCGAGTCCTTCCCGTCTGGGTGCGCGGGGCGGCGGTGGCCGGGTCGGGTCAGCCCGGGGCGGCCGGAGCGCGTCCAGGGTGGGGTGGGAAATCTATTTCGGGCGTAAACACGAACAAAAGCGCTGTAGCCAAACCGTGTGTCCGTCGTGTCCTGAGCGCAGAATTTATCGCTTCTGCAGGCGCTCAGTCCCCTGGGTGGGTATGCGGCCGGGACGGCGACCCTTCCTGCCTCGGGGGCGGTGGCAGGAGACGCTCCCCCTTCCCACGCTCCTTCCCCCGCCTTGGGCAGCGCTTTGAAGGAAGATCGCTGGCGGGAGCGATTCCTCCCGCCGCCTGACGGAGGAGCGGTGAGGGGCGCGGGGCTCGGCGGGAGCTGCCGCTCCGGTGCCGGTTCGGGAGGAGCGCGGGGAGGCCGCTCCGGCCGGCCCCGGCTGCCCCCGCCCGCGGGAGGGGACGGGACGGGGCGGCGCTGGGATCGGTCCCGCTGCGCTCGCGGCAGGCGGGACGGGAAAGGAAGCGGCGGCGCCGCCCGGCAGGGACAGGGCAGGAGCAGCCGCCGCCGCCCCTTGCCCCGGCGGGACCGTGCGTGGCGCTGCCCGCGGGAGCCGCCCGGGTGTGCGGCTCGGGAGAAGCTGCCGCGGCGCCGGCTCGGGGCTGCAGCCGGCATCGCCTCTCCTGCGCCGGCTCCGCCGCTGCCTGGCCGCTGCTTGGGTGCCGCTCCGAGGTAATTGCGGTGACTTGTGTCCGCTCTCCCGGGCGGCAGCTGCCCCGGGGGTGCCGGAGCTGCCGGTGCCTTTGCGCATCCGGCTCCCGAGCGTGGGGACCCGGGGACTGGGGGTACTCCTGAGCCACCTTCAGAAACTTGCTCGGGATGGAAAACCTGTCCTTCAGGGGTCTCTGCCTGCTGAGGAAGGCTCCGTCCCGCCTCTCCGAGATGGGGGCGCGGGGCTGTCAGCGTGTGCGGGGCTCGGGCGCAGAATTTTTTTGCTTTTCTATTTTTTTACAATTCCTGTCTTGTGACTTATTGAATGCTTTCTTCAAGTGTTTTCTCTGGAAACTTGTCTCAAATGAGGGCTGTGAGCCCTAACAAAGAAGGGTGTTGTTCGACAGCCAACAGGTGATGGGGTGAAACCTGAGTATATGTGTACATTGGAGTAAAGTCTGGCTGCTGTTTAAAATAGAATTTTAAAAATCAATGGGAGACTGTAAAAGGCAAGATTTCCGTCTTTCTAAATCTGTACACCCTCTTAAGGAGAGAGGCGGGGGGGAGCATCCGTGAGAATACCTCTTTCTCGGCCGGAGGTTTGGGTCTTGCCTCACTGCAGTGTGTGCTTGAGTTTCCATCGGCGATGTGCAGAGCCAAGGATAACACGGCCAAATCAGATGTGTTGGCATGGGGCGATGCTTTGTCACGGGGCTTCCTCCTTTTGCTAAATGCAGGTAGCCTGCCTGTGCAGTATGGCTTGCCTAAAGAAAATACCGTGAGAAGGATCGTCTCACTTCCACTTGGAAAAGTCGTCTTGGCACTAGGATGCTGGAGGGGGAAAGCACTTTCCTCTGTTGCTCCTTGTATACAGGCTAAAAAAAAGGAGAACAGTTCTTCTACGGTCTATCTATCTGGAGGTCTTTTGAATGAACAAGTAGACTGGCTCTATTCCTTCCCGACCTCTCTGGGTGGTTCATTACTCAGAAGGACCCAGCAGCTGTGTGCTGGTGCTGATGCAGATTCTCCTTATCAGTTCTGGGTCCGGATTTCCCACACAGAGAGCTACAGAGCTCACCGTAGGTATGTTATTTGTGCTGTAGCTAGGGAATGGGACTTCCTGATCATGTGCATAATACACATTGGAAACGGGCTTTGAATTATTAATAGTTACTTTATGGTGGTTTATTGTTGTTGTATTGTGCCCTTCCTCTTCTAATGTAGCTATCTTGCACCAGAGATTAAATAAGCAGGTGAATGGGCTGCCCGTGCTAATCTCGAGTCGTTGAGGCTTCATTGTGAATGGATGCATGTGATATGCATCTTGTATCCCCTATAGCCTTGTTAACAAGCCTTCTAACAAAAAAGTTGTTAAAACAATTTGCCCTGCAGGACAGAGTAAAACAGCAGGGGGTGGGCAAGGAGATGTTTGTCTAACTTTGCTTACAAATCGTGACCTCTTCTATCTGGTCAGGGGGAGCATAATCAGTGAGCTGGAAATCCTAGCATGGGGATAACCTTCATATAGGCTTCAGCAACAGCTTTGTTCTAAGTTTGATATCCCAGTATTTTGTGTACCCATAGCTTGGTAATTAGGAGCGTAGTTTGTCTTTGCCTCTAAGGAATTTGTCGTATGACTGTTTTAATTCATCAGTGGAAAAAACACAATAATTGCCTTTCTTTTCAAATCAAATTTAGCTGTGTAACTCAATTATGTTATTCATAGTTGTCAACCTGCCAGTGAAAAACCTCCTTATAGGCTATAAAGCCTTTTTTGAGCGGTAGTATTTGAACAGAGCTGAAACCTCAAAATGTTCCATGGTCTTTAGGAAAGCAAAGCAAAACAACACATCCTTGCTGTGTTTTGTAGGTGTCATGGCAGGAGTAGAAAGACCACCTTTCTAGTCATCCCTTGGAAAGCACTTATTTTTTCAGCTGTTGTTTATATTCATTTGAATCCTCCTTAGGATGTAATCATTTTAAACAGATCACTTTGAAGGATGAGTGAGGCTGGGGGGGGCAGGGAGGAAGAACCCTGTCGTTTTAAAATGCAAACCAAATTACCCTTGAACAGGAGAGGAAGAAGAACTCCTAAACAAGCAATTGCTAAAATACTTCTTCAGATAGCCTGCTGTTAAGACAGGCTGGGTTAGAAACCTTCTTCTCAGCAACCCCACAGTATTTATGATGTGGCTCTATTTATATGTGGTGTGTTGTCAATCATTTTATAGCCAGCTTCACAATCATTCTATGGGAACTTTTTTTTTTTTAAGTGAATTATGTCCTTTGAACTTGAGGTTTGTGGACCTTGCTTTGAACATTTCTAATTACCTTATCTGGGGAGGAGAACCCTGACTGTAAAGTTGCATTTTACATTTGGATGTAAGATGTATTTTTCTTTTATTCGCTATCAGACAAGCTTTCACACTGCCCTGTGTGACTGGAAACTGGACCTGTGGGTCTGTGGTTTCCTCTTGTTGGAGCTGGTGTGTGCGTTCTGAAAGGGACGTGTCAGAGGAGGCCAGGCAGACCAGTCTCTGCAGAAAAGCAGCCTTGTCTCTCTCTTACCAGCGCCTTGTCTTCCTTAGGAATTAGGAACACTCCTACACTTCTGTACCTTTACTGTGCCTACGAGCCTGACCTTGTCCAGTGCTGCTTTGTGGGAGTAATATGTAGTCTTAGTGTTCAAAATACTCAGAAAAGTTAAGTCATCATGCATTCAGATTTTGTGTTGTTTCCTTGTCTTTCAAGAGAAGTTCAAGAAATTAATCTTTGATCTTGTGGAGAGAGGGTTTTGAACAATCAGTATGAAGCAATTACTCAGTTACTTGGTGTGCTTGGAGTGTTGGTATTGTGAGAACAAGGCAGGAGTACACTCTGCTCAGGTGCCCAGGCACTGCCAGAGCTGAGCCTGTCTCTTTGCCTAAATTGTTTCAAATCTGCTTCCTGCGGGATGTGGTTGAGGTCCTGCTGCCTAATGAAATATTGTCAAGGATGTTTAACCTACTGACTCCTTTTATTCCTGGGATATTGGGCAGGAGTCAGTTCTTGAAAAGGAACCATTTGACAAAGTTCTTGCAATGCCCTAAGAACTGGAAATACCAGCTGAGGCGTCAGTGAGTGAGCCATTATTGCAAACCAGGCATCTGCCCCTTTCTAAGAGGAAATGGTAAAATAGTTCATCTGCTGCTCAGGTCATCTTGGAAGGAATTCAGCTTCTCAATGATATTCCTAGTGACTTTATATTTAAGAATTACTTGGATATAGATGATGTGTGACACAAGCTGTCAAAGTGAGCATCCCTATCCATCAGCAACAGTGAACACTATTGCCTTTTTTTCCTAGAGTGATTTCCTAACTGCATCACATTATTCCTCTATCCCTCCTTCCTCACACCCCAGTTTTATTCAAGCAGTAACAAAAACATAGCTGATGCATGACTTTACTTCCACCAGTAAGTGGGAAAGGGAAAGTTCTGTATTCCTTATCATTCATTTCTCAGAGCAACTAATTCAGGGGATGCAGTATGTACCAGGAAGCCTGTCTTTCTGTTTTACATATAAAGGAATGAGCTTTAAGGATTGAGTTTGATTGTACTTACCTTCCTTGAGAAAGACTGTAACATGGTGATGTTAAGCTCAGAAACTGTTGTGCTAACCTTTAGTTGTTCAACTTGAGTAAGATTTCAGACATGTGCCTGACAGCTCACCAGCTTTCCAGAAATAGCCCATTCTCAGAGGGAAAGTTGGCAGGTTTGCTTGCCCCTTCAAATATTAAGTTAATCTCCTACTACAGTACAGCTATGAAGTGTGTTGGCATCTTAGCAGTGCACCAAAAATAGTGGGTATGTTTTTAAAAAAAAGTTTTGAAGCAAAGTTAAACAACTTAATTTTTTGGAGCACTAGCCCAGTGGAAGAGTTAAATAATCCCATCTCTTTTTATGGGCTGTGGGAATGTATGGACATATTGAAAATAGAGCAAGATAAGACTATATACTGAATATTATAATTTCTCTGAATTTGTAGCTTTTGGATGCATATGCCCACTTTTTGTGGAGTGAGTTTGGGTTTATGTGCTGAGTTAGCAGAACCTGGCACTAACCAATGCCTCACACTTGAAGGAGAAACTCCTGTTGAGAAACCAGCAGAATATTTGGGTCAGCAGTCTTAAATCTTTCACCTGTGATCTAGGAGCCACTTATTTTCTCTAAAACAATGGTGATGAGACTGGAAATGTAACATAGGACCCACCAGAAGTTTTTAGATTGCTCTTCTCATTAGACCCACCAGCAAGGTTTATGTCAAGGAGATCAAAATTTTCTACAGCTCGGATGTAGCACTGACAAAACTGGATGTGGGTTTAGATGAGCAGGTGAAAGAATGTCCTAAAACAGGGAAGGAACAGCTCACTCATAACGTGGCGCTGTAAGAGCAAGCTTGTCCCTGCCCCAAGAGGTCAGGATATTTGCTGTGTTAGGACAAATCCTCTGTGCTTTTGGTTATCTGTATTTCATTAAAATGCCTCATCTGAATTTCCCAATAACTTCTGCTAGAATTAATGCAAGACGTATATCTTGTTAAGCTTTTTACTGCAGACTGCTGCGGATCTTGCTGAGAGCCTTCTTTGCCAGTTGCGACTCAAAACAATCCCACTGATATTAAGCTTTGCAGGCTTCATGAATCAACAAAATCATCTCCCTGTAGGGTTTTAAATTGACAGAACAATCATGATGTATTTTACAGAGACTAATCTGGCATAATTGGATTTCAGATATTTAACAAGACCCACGCCCTTCCGCTCCCATACTGCTCTACCAAAGTTCTCATCCAGCAGATGCTCTGTGCCTGCCTTGTGAACAGCAGGATGCTACTTGCACAACCATCTTTCCCCAATAGTTTCTTTAGTTTTTGACAAGTGGTTGTCATGTCTTTTGTTTTACTAGGTTAGTGGTTGTAATGACTTCAGGAAGAGCTTGTGTCATTGCTGTTGTTAGTACCTGCTCAATGAGTCTTTGCTAGTTTACCTAAATATGTATATATCCTGTGATGTGAAACAAGCAGAACTGTAAAAGGTGACAAGTGCTAATACTGAAATACATTGTGGTTCCCAAAATTGGTAATTTGTGCCTAGGTTTCTGGGATTTTTTTTTTTCTTCAATAGTTTTATTTTCATAACTTTTTTGAGCACTTTTGAATTGCTTGTAGGAAGTTGTAATGAAGCATTGCTAATTTATTGTTCTGGGCAACACAAGGAATACTAAACTGTTGTAAGATCATTTACACTGATAATTAGTTGTTCATTGTTCAAATCTATTAAAGCTCTATTAATCTTTTTCTCCAGATCACTGCTTGATGAGCTGCAGCTGAAATATTTCACACTTCACACTTATGCCATTGGAGATGGAGCCCAAAGCCAATAACCTCATTTTTGGGTGTCAGCGAAGCTCAACCTCTGATGATGACTCTGGCTGTGCCTTGGAGGAATATGCCTGGGTCCCCCCAGGCCTCAGACCAGAGCAGGTACCAACCATGTTTCTGCATTTTAAAAATAAGCCTCGTGAGGACTGTCTGAGGGAGTGATATGCTGCCTCTATAAGTCTAATTAAATTCTTATAATGCATAAAACTTTAATTCATGTAGAACTTTTCACTTCTTTTTTGTTTCCTGTCCAATGGGGCTGTGTGTAGGGAGCTTAAAGTTCTCAGCCCTGAGGAGTTTAATGTTCCAAAAAAGTTCCCAGTCAAGGTTTTTCAAAAAGTATATGCTGCAGAGGCATGTATTGCCAAGTAAAAGCAGCACAGAAGTTTGCTTTCTTTCTGAAAGAAGTTATTAGGTTAAATTAAAGCTCATGGCAAACCTCATGACATTATCCTCCCTGGCCAAGTATTTCACTGCACTTGTATGACTCTTTAAATAATTAGGCATTTGACATGTAGAATATGGATGGTACGACAGCGCATATAAATGAAAGTGTTCAGTCACTGTGACAGGTAATAATGTATTTTACGCTTGTTTAAATAGTTGTATGGCTGCCATTTGTTCATGCCAGGATTCCTCGTGCATGGCGTCTGGAGCTGACACTTGTGGCTTGGTTGGGCTGTGCTTTCCCCTCTTTTCAGTCCCCTCTTTTTGTGCAACATCACATGGCAATGGGAATATCAGTGAAAGTATTGATGACCAAGTTGCTGTGGGAGACCATGAACTGCTCATGGTATTCATTCATGGTATTGATGATATTGCAGCTGTGCTGAAGCTGTGTGCTCAGTAATATTCAGAATTCAAGACTTCAGTGTTAAATGACCAGGGTGGCTTTGCAACATCTGCTAAAGGAGGCAGAGCAATCCTGGCAAGCTTATACAGTCCATAGTTTAAAAAAGTGCAGAAGATGTCTCTTTTTTGCAATGCAGAGATTTTCTTAATAATGAATAAAGTAACAAGTCAGCAGGAATTGCAAATAACAGGCTATTTTTAGGGCAACTCTTTTTATCACTTACTTAAGCATCTAGAAGGATCCTGATGAATCAGACCTTAAGGCAAACAGTGAGCTAACATTCTGCCAGAACAATTAAATGCCCTAAAATATCCTCATAATCCCAGCTAGCCCAAACTCACCAAAGATGGGAGGACTTTTCCCCCAGAAGGACTTATTTTGAGAATAGTGCAATAAACTTGAGAAAAGGGCATAAGCCATTTTTAAAGCTTCACTTTTTGCTGCATGTTATCTTCTCTTGGAGCATCTTGAAATATAGTCAGTAGCAAGTGGGCATATAGTAGACTTCAGTTGTTTAAATTTTGGTTAAATGAAGAGCAAGTCATGTTTTGTACTACCTGTCTCTCATAATTCTGATTGCTTCCTGACTTAAGTGACTGATTAATGCCTTTTTTTTCATCTGTCTTGCACAGTAATAAGCTGTTGACCTGAGCGTTATTTAAATCTGTATGGCAAGTAATATTTTTGCCAATAGTCAGCTCTTACAGCCCCAGGCCTCGTGACAAGCTGGAAACTGCATAGGAAAAACAATAAATCTGTAGCTGTTCCACAAAAATATTTTTTGCCATTGGGCTTTGTCATAGTGTTCATTACAGCTTTCCTGTCATAATATTCTTCTGAAAAAAGAAAAAAAAAGGAGTGAAGACTGATACAAAAACATTAATCCCGTGAAAATTTCCTGGTTAATTTGCATTTGATTGAAATGTGGCTGGATCCAGCCTCCTCCCAAGGGAAGGATGTTTCCACCTTCTTACCAAAGCCCACATGGAAGCAATGAAAGCTGATGCTTTGGGTGAACCTGATCAGCAGGAGACTACAAAACAGCTTTTGTCTCAACAATGTGTAAAATGCAGAGAGCAAATTTAATTTGTTTATATAGTGGCTGTTTTCTGGAAAGCTTCGTGCCTTGTGTGGTAAATTGCAGAGGGAAACTTAGAATTTCCATGGAGTTGTTGACCAGCCCTGAAGGGGGTGGGAATAATGAGAACATTAAATGTGCATAATTTATGATACCCCCCTAATTGTCACTGCAAATTGCATTCCAGAAAAGCAATTCAGCAGCTGGGTGCTAGTTTTATCAGAGACTTCAGGTTTGCTGAGCTGGTTCATCTGGGTCTTGTATTTTCAGCACAAACCCTGTCACAGTCTAATGCAGTGTGACCTCTTCTTCCTTAGTAAATGAGACCTGAGATAAAACAGTAGCCAAAGGACACTGGCAGTGCTTGGGGCATGTGTGTCCCTGGGTCTGAACTCTGCATTTCTCCTGGTCAGGTCCAGCTGTATTTTGCCTGCTTGCCAGAGGAGAAGGTCCCTTACATTAACAGCCCTGGAGAGAAACACCGCATTAAACAACTTCTCTATCAGCTGCCACCCCACGATAACGAGGTAAATACAGAATTTAGGATGAACTGTCAGGGCTTGGGTCTCCCTGGCAGCTTTTCCGTGGAGAATTACCTGCCTGTGCATTTATTACAAGCCTAAACCATGGCCTGCAGTGGCATCTGAGCTATAAAGCAGCACGGTGTGTACACTGAGTCCATTGTTCAGCTGGCCGCTTGGCTTGTGTGCAGATAAGAGCTGTCTGGAAGGACACTGCCTTTGCTTGTTAGGGAGGCTGGTGTCACTGCAATAAACTTAACACAAGTTGGTTTTATAGTGTTTGCAGCCACCCACCAATTACCAGGAACATACAAATTCCTGGAATTGCATTGTGGCGCACAAAAAGGATGCTTTGTGATAGTAAAAGGTTTGCATCTCAGTTATGCAGTGTAATTTGGAGTAGAAGTGGAAATAACAAACAAGCTCTTTGTAAGGAAAGGGGCGGGGGTGTCAGTACTTAAGGTCTTGTGTATACTGCAACACTTAGTCGTGGGCACTTAACCATAAATCTAAAGGACAATATTATGGCTGATTTAGGTTCATTCCGTTATTTGAGGTTAGCAGCAGACTTTGGGCTAGCTTCTAAAAATGTTTCTCTTGCCTAAACAACTCCTCAGTTTAGCATGGTGGGTTTTTTCCTGTAATGAAAAAAAAAAATATACCTCTCCATATTAATTTTGTGTTATGTCATATTACCTAAATATTAAGATGGTAGAGAAGGCAAGCAGGAGAAGTTTAATTATAATTGGCAGCATGCCTGATGAATTCCTTGCATATATGCACTTACTTACTCATCTGCTCCATTAGAATCTCAGTCTCTAATGTAAGCTCTCCTGTGTTTTCACTGGAAGGTGAGGTACTGCCAGTCGCTAAGTGAGGAGGAAAAGAAGGAGCTGCAGATGTTCAGTTCTCAGCGCAAAAAGGAGGCACTGGGACGAGGCACCATCAAGCTGCTCTCCAGAGCAGTGATGCATGCTGTTTGTGAGCAGGTAACATACTGGTGCCATGGGCTGCCTACAGGGCTGAATAATGTCAAACTGCAGTATCTCAGTATTAAAATTTAAACTTACCTCTGTCTGTGTCTGAAAACAGCAACAATAAAAGATTACTTTTGAAACTGCATGGAAGAAGAAAGAAAGGTAGTGCTTGCTTAAGCAAAATGTAACCTTTGATACTACTGGAAATGAACTGAGTCTTTGATATATTTCCTACTCAAAAAACCCCCTAATGCTGACTCATATTAAAGTAAAAGCAGACATAAGCTTTAAAACGTTATTTTGTATAAAATAAACTTATATTCGCAGAAGGTTCATTGAGATGCACTTGATCTAGACCAAAACTGATAATATTTTTTTCCTCTTGTCAGAATTTTGGAATAAAATCTCATATTGGGTTTTGTGTTTTAACTTAGTTTATATGCAAGAAGCTAGTAGTTTTGGATGGCAAGTGTGTTCACTTTCTGGGTTTGTTCCTAGTGCGGTACAAAAGTCAACGGTGGTGAAGTTGCAGTTTTTGCCTCAAGAGCTGGGCCTGGTGTGTGCTGGCATCCCTCCTGTTTTGTGTGCTTCACATGCAATGAGCTTCTTGTTGACCTTATCTACTTCTACCAAGATGGAAAAATTCACTGTGGCAGACACCATGCTGAACTGCTCAAACCTCGATGTTCAGCCTGCGATGAGGTAAAGAATTCACATTTTACAGCCAAGCTACATTCCTGTCGTTCAGTTCACAAACTGCATCACTTCAGAAATTCCTAACTCCAGATGCAGTCACTTGAGAAGTCAGGACTCTGCTGCATAGATGTGTTTGAATACTGAGGGATATTTAATTTCTTGTCAAACTGAAAATATTACAAGCAATAAGATGGTATTTAGAAAGCAAATACCTGTTTAGAATTGAACATTCTCAAATATTACAATATATTATCCTTACAGAAGCTTCTTTAATGGTGGAGTTCCGGGGTTCCTTTTTTTTTTTGGCTGTGGAATGTACTGTCTTTCTTTCTTTTTATTTTTGTTGTGGGCAATTGTTGCTTCTATCTTTGTATTCAAAAGGGAGCAAAATGAAAATAAATTTTGTGTGTGAACTGCAGAGTTAAGATACTTTACATGCTTTAACTCCCAAGGTGAGGTTTTGGCCACTTAACTAAAAGTATCCTTTTTATCTCTGAAAAGATAATTTTTGCTGATGAGTGCACAGAAGCTGAAGGTCGCCACTGGCACATGAAACACTTCTGTTGCCTCGAGTGTGAAACAATCCTGGGTGGACAGAGGTACATCATGAAGGATGGGCGCCCCTTCTGCTGTAACTGTTTTGAATCGCTCTATGCAGAGTACTGTGAGACCTGTGGGGAACACATTGGTAAGTGTGTCCTTTTTAAGCATTAAACTTACAAATTAAGGGAAAGCCAATTTATGAAATTATTTCACATTCCAGAAGTATGAATTCTGCAAGTAAATTTTTAGAGAGACCCAGAGCATTGCTTTTTCTCTCTTTCCAGGTGTTGACCATGCTCAGATGACCTATGATGGACAGCACTGGCACGCCACAGAAACTTGCTTTTCTTGTGCTCAGTGCAAGACCTCTTTGCTTGGCTGCCCTTTCCTTCCAAAGCAAGGGCAGATTTACTGTTCAAAAACCTGCAGCCTGGGAGAGGACGTTCACGCCTCCGACTCTTCTGATTCTGCGTTTCAGTCAGCTCGATCCAGGGATTCCCGGAGGAGCGTCCGCATGGGAAAGAGCAGCCGGTCCGCCGACCAGTGCCGCCAGTCTCTGCTCCTGTCACCAGCCCTCAATTACAAATTTCCTGGCCTTTCAGACAATGCTGATGATACTTTGTCTCGTAAGCTGGATGATTTAAGCCTTTCAAGGGAAGAGGCAGGCTTTGTTAATGAAGACTTCTGGAAAGGAAGAGTAGAGCAAGACATGCCTGAAGACCCTGAAGAATGGGCTGAACACGAAGACTACATGACCCAACTTCTTCTGAAGTTTGGTGATAAAAGCCTCTTCCAGCAACCCACTGAAGCAGACATTCGATCAGGTGAACACTGGATTTCTGATAGCATGGTCAAGAGCAAGTTGGACTTGAAAAAAAATAATCCAAGCCTAGCAAGTAAGAAGTATCAATCAGACATGTACTGGGCCCAGTCACAAGATGGGTTGGGAGACTCTGCATATGGCAGCCACCCAGGCCCTGCCAGCAGCAGGAAAATCCAGGAGCTAGACATGGAACACGGGGCCTCAGGATACAAACATGACCAAGCACCGTGGTATGGAGGTTCACTGGAATGTTTGTCTGACCTGAAACAGCAAGAACAAAGTGTTCGAGACTCAATGGACTCCCTGGCTTTGTCTAACATAACAGGTAATGGGGAAATCAGTTAATGGTTTTGGATGGAGGGGTCAACAAAAGCATGTGTGTTGGAGTATTTTGAAGGAAAATTTTTCATTTTAGTGATTTCTAAAAAGCTGTAGTATCAAGAGATGGATGTAAAGGTAGGCAGCAGCTTTTATCGAGCCCATAATCTTTTACAGGACATGTTTCTGCTACTTAAAATCCTATTAGATTTTTCTCCTTTCCTTTTGAATTATCTTTTTTTTGCTTTAAGCAATAATGTTAAGCAGAATAACAGTCTTCAACTACACATTTATTATATACAAACCACTGCTTTAAGCAAATTACTATTTTTCTATACCTTATGTATAAGAAGTTGCATTATATATTAGGATGATATTAAAGATAATCTACAAAACACTTTAGATGACTTCCTCATTTGCTTGTAAAAACATGTAGAAAATCTGAAAGGATGGTAAACTTCTTAGCCTTAGGCAGTTAGGTTTGTAAGATTTCTTTTTCCCCACTTACTAAAGGGAAACTGATAGTGCACTTTTATGAACCTCCTTGTCAAACATTACTTTATCCCCCAAAGGGATAGAGTGTGTGCTAACCTTCCTCTCCTATTTTTGTACAAAAAGCCCAAACCTGGAAGTTAAGAGCCATTTGAAAAGTTGTCCAGTCATCATCTCCTTTCCTTTCCTCCTGTAACCCAAATTAGGGCGGCTGCTTGTCTAGCTGAGGCCCAGCCACAGGCTGGCTGCATTTGTCAAGCAGCAATGAGGGAACTGAGGAGGGGAGCTTGGCTCAGGGGACATGGGAGGAGGAGGAGGCACGGGAGGTGTTGCACCTGGGACCATCAAGGGCATGTGATGCTTTTGATGATTTTTTGAGAGTAAGGATCCTTTTTGCAAGGCAGTAAGCTTGGCTTCCCTGTCGCAACAGCTGGAACGTGTATTTGGCAACACTAGAAATGTGACATTATTTTAGCCTTAGGAATGGCAAGCACAGACTGCAGAATAATTTTAAATAAGCCTTTTTTATTAAAAGGCATACCTGTATGTATATTTCAAAATTTTCTACCCATGAACTTCTAATCTTGATGTCCTCACAACAGCTAATTCTTTAGTCACCAGAGTTAATAGTTAAATGTTTTAAGTCAAAACAAAGCTTATTCTACTATGAAGGAAGTGGTTTTGGTAATAGTTCAAAAAAACACTTGGTGACAAGAAATGTTCCATATTTTGTTATAATACTTGTCTCTTTGGTTCTCCTCTCATTTTCTTTTTCCTTCTTTCTCCATTCCCACCACAGGGGCCTCAATGGATGGAGAAGGCAAGCCACGGCCATCTCTCTACTCTTTGCAAACTTTCCAGGAACTGGAGGTGGAGGACTGTGAGAAGATGAGCAACATGGGAACTCTAAATTCTTCAATGCTCCATCGGAGCACTGAGTCCTTGAAGAGCCTGAGCTCAGAGTTGTGTCAGGAAAAAGTGCTGCCAGAGGAAAAGCCAGCGCATGTGCCTGTACTGAGACGATCTAAATCCCAGTCTAGACCACAACAAGTGAAGTTCTCAGATGATGTTATTGATAATGGAAGTTATGAGAACCTCGAGATACGCCAGCCTCCCATGAGTGAAAGGACTCGTAGGCGTGTTTACCATTTCGAAGAGCGTGGAAGTCGGCCTTCTCACCACCGCAGAAGAAGTAGGAAGTCTCGTTCAGATAATGCACTTAATTTGGCCACAGAAAGAAGATGCTCTCCAAGAGAGAGATTTCGTTATTACTCCCCTCAGGATCATGAAAAATTTATTCAGAATAGAAGCTCACGTGAGCTTCGGGCCTATATCCAAAACGCAGAGCTGTACGGACAATATGCCCATACCAGGTCTGACTATGCACTGCGGAATCAGCTGGCTGATAAGTTCTTTGGATTGTATGGGGAGGAAGATGACTCCTGGTGTTCAACTTCATCCTCATCATCTGATTCTGAAGAGGAAGGATATTTTCTAGGACAGCCAATTCCACAGCCACGGTCATTGAGATATCCATACTATACAGATGATCTTTCTGGTCCAACTACTGCATTATCCAGTTCTCAGTTTGGACAAAGGACAACCAAATCAAAGAAGAAGAGGGGACACAAAGGAAAAAATTGTATTATATCTTAATTAATTACTAGTATTTCTTAATTGGCAGGACCAGTCAATTCTGTAGCTACAGTTTGAACCACATCTTTTTTATATTAATAATTGTACTTAGGCAAGTTGCTGAAGTTCATAATGCTTTACCACTGTAAATGATAACCGTGCCAGAGTTTACATTGTAAAAGTAACATTCAGAAAGAAATGTCACCACACCAAATGATCTGCTCAGATACTGCTAGGTTTACATACTGTGTTTCAGCTGTCAAAATACTGTTACTGCGGTTCTTAATACAGAGGTTTTGTAGACATTTTATTTTATGCTCACTATTGACCTACATTGAATTATCTGAGAGAGAGGATTTGACAAAGACGAATAAATAAAAATGTCAGTCCTGTGCTGTAGCTATAGACACACGGGGTGCTCTTTGACTTCTTCCTCTTGCTGCCAAGAAAAAGAAGGCTCTATACTGTGCCCTTTCTTCATTGATAAAGCTCACTCTTCCTTATTCAAGTTTCCATACAAAAACTGGATTCTTTTTATGTGTAAAATGCTCCTTGAGAAAGCAAAAATCATAATGTGGGAGCTGAAATGCTTGAAGCCTTGATGTATTCTAAAGCAGCAGTGAATGTTTTGTACATTTAACTTTCATGGTTTTTCCTCTACAACTTTTTGAGAAAGTGTGAGATGACTGGTTTTGGTTTGGGGTTTTTTTTCATGCCTGTTTAAAGGAAAATATTAATTCAGCTTCTGGAAATTGGATTTAGCTGCCAATGAGTGGTGATGTTTTTTCTGCCATGCCCCCCACCCCTCAGCAGTGAGAGAGGTAAAGGACACTGCTGGAGTCCTTTGCTCAGGCGTGTAACCCCATTTAAGTCAATGGATCCACTTATGTAACTAAAGTATTTTCATATGGGCTTAAAGGATTAGGCTCCAGAATTGTGTCTTTTCACATGCATTATCCAGGTTTTAAAATGTATTAGCTGCAATTCTAAGTCAAAAAAAGTTGATATTTATAAGGTAGTATTTCATAGGCTTAAATGTATTCATAATTTAACAGTGCAAATACTAATGTACATATTGTACAGTTAAAATTTTAAAATCTGAATATTTTTATATCCCTGAATTTGAAGAAGTTTGTTACAATATCAAACTAGATTTGTTAGGGGTTTACCAGCAGTGTTATGGATGAAATATTGCTTGTATTTTAGTCAGGGGGTTTAAGTTGAAAAATGTTCAGTGCAAAACAGCTTAATTTTGTCTACTAGGTATTAAAAGCTCTATATGCATGGTGGGGCTATGTAAATACTCTCTACGGCCCTCTTAATCTTGCAAGTATTATTTATGGGTCAAGCAAAATGTAAACTATATAAATGTAAAAACCATACAAGCTTGGAATATATCATTACAACCAGTATGAAACTCCTGTGGACATGATTTTTTTTTATTATTTTTCCCCCTCCTTCCCCAAAAATAATTTCTGAAGTTTGCTTACTTAAAGGAAGAGAGATACTGAGTGGTTCTAGAAGGCAAGCTGGACAAAACTATAAAGTAGGAGGTAATCACAGTAGTTGCCTTGAAGTCCAGATAGGGAGCAGGAACTATTTAAAGTTACAATAAACTTCTTCCACTGTTTTAAATAAAGGGCAGGAATTTCTTAACAGTGATATCCACTAATGAAGATAGTTCCATTTCACAGGCTTTTTTTGGTAAGAAGCATCTATTATTTCATTCATTTCCTTTCTTCAGGTGGTCAGAAAGCCAATGGCTTTAGCATTTACTAAGCTTGCCCTTCTTGAAGATAGAGAAATATGGAAACAAAAGCAGCTAGAAAGTAAGGGAGGGGATGAACATGGACACTGGTTTGCACCCAAGAAAATTAGGCTATTGCTAAGGGTAATCAGACTAGCAGTTAATTGCTTGTATTTTTCAGGGTAAAATGACCAGAGGTGGTACTCACCACATAGGTCATTTTCCCAGCACACAGAGGTCTTGTGGAGGTGGAAGCTGATCAAAGCCTTGCCTGGGTGCCTCGTGGGGTGCTTCCATCTGGCTGCTGTGGGGCTCAGGCAGCTTTCCTAGCAGCCATGTGCCTGCTGGGCTCAAGTATGCTACAGCCCCACACTGGCAGGGCTTACTGGGCTGGAGATGCTGACTTGCTCATAACCCCCAGCCCAGGATGCTCCAAGGATGATTAGGACCTTCCACTCTCAGCTGGCTTTCTGTTTGGATCCTCAGAAACAAAATACTATGCCACTAGTGCTGTGCCACATGTTGGAGACATGTCTCCACAAGTAATTCTTCTGATGCCACACCATCTCCTGAGATGCAGCAGATGTACTCTCCCAAACTGTAGTACATTATGGAATATTACAGTTCTCCTAGATTAACTGCTTCTTAATACTTACTTTTTTAAAAAAAGTTTGAAGATGACTATATGACTATTTTTTTCAGCTTGACATACACAATATCTTACTATCTTTGACAACTTGTTATGAGAAATATTTCTAATTGATTCCTCCACCTTGAGAATGGTATGGGTTATAGTGTCAGTGACCAGCACAAGACTCAGATACAGTCACAAAAGCTCTAAAGTGTGGTTAGTGTTACTGGAAGTAGTACCCATATTCCTAGTGGAGCATATATCCCAGTAGGCACCTAAGCATGACACAGCTCCCTACTCACTACCCCCCAGTGGGATGGGGAAGAGAAAAATAAGAAAACTCATGGGCTGAGCTGAAGACCATTTAATTGATAAAAACAAACTCCAAACAGAAAGCCCTGAGGTGATACCAAAAAACCCACTAGCTCAGCACTAGCCAATACCCAGCCTGTCCTTGAACAGCCCTGGCAAACTCCTCACCCCCATCCACAGTTTTTATATGCCAAGCATGATGTCTTGTCACCTGTGGTCAGTTGGGATCAGCTGTCCTGGCTGTGTTCCCTCCCAACATCTTGTGCACTCCCACCCTCCTCACTGGTGCTGTGGGCTGAGAGGCAGAAAAGGCCTTGACTCTGGGTAAGCTCTGCTCAGCAATAGCTAAAACATCCCAGTGTTATCACCATGTTTCCAGGAAAAACCTGAAGCAAAGCAACACTGCACCAGCCTCTATGAAGAACATTTAACTCTATCCCAGCCACACCCAGTACAACCTTCCTGACAGTAAAAAATATTAAGGTAAAACTTTATCCTTATCAAAATTGAAAATCTTGCAGACAAGAGGGTGACAAGGATTTGGTCCTTCTCTGATACCTGGCATTACCTCCTTTCGTATCAATAGTGGTTTTGTTGCTAATTTTCACCTTTACTGCTCACATTGCCACTCAAAGCTGCCAGCTCTCCCAAGTGAGGTTACAGCAGTAACCACTTCAGTCTCAGCAGACAGCACTAAATTTCCATACTCTTTCAATTTCCACTCTCTTTTTAATTTTTAAGGGTATTTGCAAATTAAGAAGTGCTAGGAGTAATTTCTGTTTTCAGGAGCTCTGAAGGCAACAAATTAAATTCCTCCATCACAACATGTTTCCTTCCCCCTCTGCTCTTCCTACAGCTTTCCAGAGCCCCATTGAGGCTGACTACGAGATCAGGGACATTTTTTTTTACATGACATAAAACTAATCCAAAATACATACTTGTAAAGCAAGCAAGAATAAAAGCCATGTTTCTTCCTTAAGTTAAGGGACTTCGATATTATATTTTACTCACATCAACTGAAAGCATGCATCACAAAAGTTCAAATGCAAACATTCAACACAATGCCAAGTATTATATGGAAAATTAGTTACTCATCACTTAGAAATGTGAATTAAACCTTTCACAGAAATAGCACTTACAAAAAACTCAAAAGCCTCCCTAGTTCACAAGTAAAGTTTATTCAATTTAAAAAAAAAATCAGATTAAGCAAATGATTAGGCATAGTGAATGGTGTTACCTCAGGCTGGCAGCTGGTCTCCAGTGGGACTCCACAGGGCTCAATTTCAGGGCCAGTGCTCTTGGGTGGAGAAAGACAAGTCAAATGTCCATTGAGTGAGTTCGCTGATGATACTAAATTGAGAGGAGCTGTGGATTCCCTCAAGAGCAGAGAAGTCCTGCAGAGAGATCTGAACAGACTCTGAGCTGGGAGGCAATGACCAGCTGCATGAAGGGCAAGAGCCACATTCACCACCTGGGACAGGACAGTCCTGATTACCTGTGAAACTTAGGGAGTGAGAAGTTGGATAGTAGCCCTGCAGAAAGAGACCTGGAGGTCCCAGTTGATCGCAAATTATACTCAAATCAGCAGTGCCCCAGGAGGAGAAAACAGGAGGGCCAACCCATGTCCTGGAGGACATCAGGCACAGCATCTGCAGCCAGGCAAGGGAGGGGATTGTCCTGCTCTGCTCCTCACCTCGAGTGCTGGGGGCAGTTTTGGGAGCCACAATATAAGGATATGAATCTATCTGTGTGCCCAGAGTAGGGTGATCAAGGTGGTGAAAGGAGGACCCTGGATGAGACTGAGGGGTGACCTCAGTGCGTTCTAGGTGGGCAGCACAGGGGCAGGCAATGAATTCTCTCTGGTGCCCAGTGACAGGACTCAAGGAAATGGAATGAATCTGCATCAGGGGAAGTTCAGATTGGACATGAGAGGATGGTTAGTCACTGGAACAGGCTTCCCAGGAAAGTGGTACAGCCCCATGCCTCCCAGAGTTCAAGGAGCATCGGGACAATGCTCCTAGTGGTTCAGTGAGGAGCAGGGAGTTGGACTCAACCAACACTACAGGCCCCTTCCAACTTGATATATTCTATGATTCTGTGAGTGTAAACTTAGGCCTTACTTTACAGAAAAGCACTTGAAAACTTGGAAACATTTATAACAATAAACTTAATCAGGCTTCTAACAAAGGAAACACCTAACGAACTGTACAGTAGCAATGGCAATTTTTAATAAAAAATATATTACACACAATTTTATTATTTTTCCATTAGCATTTCTAACCCAAAGTAGAAACTCAGATGTAACATCCTGAAGGCTCTCAGTCCTGTAGTGAAGTAGTGAAGTGCTGTAGTTATGCTTCTGCATCAGAGAAGACTTTGATCTCAGTAAACCAGTTTGTTGCCAGAAGGAGTGGATCAGGTGTCACTACCATGTCACAACAGCTTGCCTCTCTTCTCCTCTCTCCCTCCCCAAATCAGCATCCTGCAGGATCCATGAGCTGATTCCCACTCACTGTGCAGCCCACACAATCCCAGTTGCAGGTCATCTCCTTGCAGCAATGTGAACTCTTAGAAAACAAGAAAAGCCAACTGCAAAACCTCCCCTTACTGACATGGGAACTAACCAGGCATCTCACGAATCTGATGCAATACATATTTAATACACCATATCAAGATTTGCATGTGTAAGATGCTGTGATACATACAGTACCTTGTACATGCCAAATCATTGGTACTTTGTGTTTCTGCACACCATTCTAATGAAATCTGGAAATAGTGAGTTTGGTTATTAGTCCTTTTACAGAGTTTCACATGCTCTAAATGCAATGTATACAAAACAATCATGCTTATACTTACCTCCTTGTGATTATGACTCACATTATCACTTTCCTAAAATGCTCATAAAAAACCAGTACCTTAATAAATGCATTCGTCAGGATTCCACTGCATCCTAAATATTTTTCACTGGGAACCTCTTGGCTTTCCTCAACCACTCTTCCCAAACTGCAAGTTGTTCTATCAGGTCAAGAGTGCTGCTGGACACTAACCAGAATCACCTAGGTTTGAAGTGATAGTGAAATTGAGGACTTAAGGATAAACTTTGTGTTCCACCTGACTGAAAGCAACCTGGTCTCTAAGGCTGCAATGTAAGATGTAACCAGAGGTATGTATTCTATCACCAGCTGTTGAAACCAGGTGGAGCAGTGTTCTTTATCTCTTCCATGACCCATCCCTCATAACTCTGGGGGGGATATCCTGGTAATGAGCCAGCGGTTAAAACCAGGTGGGGCAGTTTTCTTTATCTCTTCCAGGACCCATCCTCAGCCCAGGGAGATCCCTTCTGTTAATGGGCCATTGAGTCTCACTGCCCGACTGAAAATTACACCACCCCTGTGATGGGATGCTCCACCCAGGGGGAGGAGCCAAGCATTCCTACCTAGATAAAAATCTGAGATTTGGAATACTAGAGGAGCCTTTTTCCACTGGATTCCCAGAGGAAGACCAGGCCCATCTACACCACAACTGGAAAACTACACCCTTCTACAAGACCATGGCTTTAACAGAACCACTCTTGTCACTCCAGGAGGACTGCAGGCACCATTTAATCAGACTGTTACCAACACACTGACCAACAGGGTGTAAGGTTGTATTCTGACTCTGTTGGTGTTGTTTTGCATCTCTGCATTTTAATTTTAATTTTCCTAGTAAAGAGCTATTATTCCTATTTCCATATCTTTGCCTGAAAGCCCCTTAATTTCAAAATTATAATAATTCAGAGGGAGGGGGTTTACATTTTCCATTTCAAGAGAGGCTCCTGCCTTTTTAGCAGACACCTGTCTTTTCAAACCAAGACACCTGGGTTTACTGAAGAGATGGTCCTGCTCACTTTCCTTGTCCATCCTTGACACCCCAAATCCTGCTCCTTCTTAAAGCTGGAAATAAAGATTACACACAGCCTCCTTATTGTTAAAACTGATGGATGAAAAGGCTTGAGAAGTTGTAAGTGGGGAGAGCAACAGAGTGGGAAAAGTGACCTTTCCCTGCTCAGTGCCTGCCCATAGCTAGATTCTGTACAGTGTAGTTAAAAACAGAGCAAACAGTAACAAAAAATAGAATCCATCCTACATAATACTGCTTACTAGTAGTGAGTCATGATATGGAAACCACCAAAATTTAAAAGGCATTTTGTAGAACCTGCAATTAGAACAAAAATACAGCACTATTTACATCAAGTAGTTAATTACTCTGGCAGTCAGAGATGAGAGATAAATCATAGTGTAATTTTACAGAATTCAGCTGATTTTTTAAATTAAACCAGGCTAAATAATTTAATTCATAATTGTGACCAATTTTGCAAGTTTTCCCTTCCTATAGCATGTATGATAACAAGACATATTTGTGCATAACTTGAGGAATGAGAGCAGCTTCGTGTAATTTTAATAAAAAATACAATGCTTCAATTACATCTGTAAGCATCAAAACGTAAGTGTACAGACATCAGACTGATCATTTTTTCCAAGGTAACTGTGTAAGGTTTCAAAACCAGTTCGTTGCTTTACAGCATTTTTGAAAAGAACATCCTTTCAAAGGAATATATGTCAACAAGAACAGGTAGGATGAATACAATCGTGGAGACCACAGTGGACAAAGGAACAGCCACCTGAGCTACTGGAAAGGAGCACAGGCCTTGCGTTCAAACCTCCGACAAAAGTTCCTCTTTCCCCACAAAAAGCAGATTTATGTACTATGGCAGACACAATGCAGAGGATGTAAAAGCATATTTTTGTCCTTAGTATGAGCCCTCTTTGAAGGGCTCTGACACATCTTGGTTGGCAGCATCGTACTGAGCAATGAAATGTTTGAGTTCTTCAATGCATCGCTCGCCTATCTCATGCAAATTCTGCCTCAGGGCAAACTGAATGGACTTCTCTAAAGATGGATCTTTATCAATTAGCATCTTCACTACCATGCCAAAGGTTTCACAGTCTTGTCTGTAGACCTAGGAACAACACATTTTAGAAAATTATTAAATGCAAAAGTCTTTACGTTAGCACATTATTTACATTAACCCTTATTGAGTTAGATCCAATTGTAACAAAGGATTTTGGATTGAACTTGAATTTCAGCTGTAAAACTTACTGACCATTTCCTCTCTTCTGACGTGTGCTAATAAAAATGTAACTAGCTCAGCACTATCTGGATACCAAAAATAACTGTTATAAGGTGAAATACCATAATAGAGAAATGAAGTACTCCTTGCAGCAATATTTAATAAATAACAGTAAAGCAAAGTACAAATGCTAAACCAGATTTTCTTTTCATTTCAATATATTTAAAATTAAACTGTGAAATGTCTAGCAATCTCAATCTTCATACAAAGCACCAATAATTTCGTTTGTAATCCTTCCTAATACTTCAAATATAACTTGTGTTTAAATAATTTCACCAAATTTTGTTTATTGGATATCTGTTTCTTATAGAACTCCTTGACAAAGAAGACTTAATTAGTTTGGATGGTTTTAATCACTAAGGATTAAAGAAGTCCTGGCTGTGGTTTACCTGAATCCATCTCCCACAAAGAATGGAGAGTTTGCAAGCTAGTCATGCACCACATTTGAGGTGAACTAACTTTTCATTATCTCTGCAATTGTTTTGCAGCAACAAACATAAGCATATGCATAAATTAAAATATAATAAATGTCTGCAAAATAAACATATACATAAATTGCATACTCTTATGCAATTTCCAAAGCAAGTCAGTGACGCTTAAATTTTTTTTCCAAATTCCAGCTAAGTTTTTTCATCTGAACACCCAGCAAAAAAGGAACTTCTCAAAGTCTTCCAACTGCCAGATGCAACTAATTTTCAAACCTCCTAGGCCAATTTCCATTTACAAAATAGATTAGCTTTTTGACTGAAGATAAGTAAGTTTTCTATCTCCATACAACTTTTTTTGAGGAAAAAAAGCTAAAATGTTGATAACCTTCCAAGTATGATTATCTTTTGGTATTGTCTGCTTGTCTTAGAACTTGTTTTTCACAGAGATGTGCAACCCTTTCACACTTACCTGTATTGTGGACAGAAATTATCCAACTGTATGTCAGCAATTCCCCTTTACTAAAAACAAAATAAAAAACGATACAAAGCACACCCATCCCTCCCCCAGTGAAAACCCACCCCAAGAACCCATTCATAAGGACCAGTCTGAGGTCAGCTCAAGCATCTTCACGTCAGAAAAACAGCAAAAAGCCCCAACATTCTGTACAAAACTAAACTATTCTTAGAAACACAATGATTATCACAATGCCTTTAACGAAGATAATTCTTAAATGCTTAATAGCATAGTCTAGGAAAACAATTTAGGAGCAGACCCACTTTTCAAACACTGGTTGGCAAACAGAAGAGAATCTTTTGGAAGGAACTAAACTTCAGTGGAGAGTAACAAGTCAAAAAGAAGAGTGTAGCCCAAACAAAACTTGAGCCAAACATTTTTAAGTGTGGAAATGCACATGGCATTTTTTCCAGAGAGGGGTTTGTTTCCCGCTTTGTAGTTCTTTGGTAGTAAAACAACAGCACAAAATCCAGACACTCAGAGCTCATGTTCCACAGCAAGTAAAACATGGTACTTTGTAAAAACTTCAAATGGAGGAAATCTGTATTACTTTTTTCTCTCTTCCCAAAGGAAAAGCTCAGAAAGAGCTGCACAGGGAGGCACCCAAAGCTACAACTGAAGGAAATGCTCTACTTTTCATGGGTCTGCAAACTAAAGGCAAATAGTGCTACCTGCTACTTCACCCACACACCACAAAGAACTAGCCCAGATGAAATTCTGTGACTCTTAGCATATAAATACTGGCTTGAGCTAAGCACATTTTTCTTCCAAATTTTCACAAAAGAAGAATTGGAAGAGAATCAAGAGAGCCCTTATCATTGCTGAATCCAAAAAGTCACTTTGCTGTCACAACAATCTGGAAACTAAACACCTTCACCAAAGAAATGAACATTTTCAATATTTTGTGACAAAAGACTTTAAAAAAAAGAGAATTTACCTAAACTGGGCGAAGAGGGCAAAAGTGGAGCAGGAAGGCACTTTTAACAACAGAAAACAAAGGAAACAGCTCAGCTCCTCTAACAATAATTGAGCAATTTTCTCTCAACAAGCTTTCTGCCCCAGCTGCTAATTCTGATCCTGGTACAATCTGCCTCCATCACAATTGTGCTGATAAATCTATTTGTATAGCTGCAACGTAAATTGCATCACTGAGATGTTCCCTTTAAAATTACTTCCCCCCCCACCCCATTAATGTGATTCAGTGATTCAATTCTAAAACGAGATGCATCAGCACAACTGAAAGAACTGTGAGCCATGGTCTTAAAGTGAAAACTTCACAAAATAGTTTCCTTCTGAAGTCAAGGCACAACTACCAACTTCCAGAGATTTGATACTTTGCTTTACAGAAGGAAATGGCAATTATCAATTACAAGAATATCAATACAGAATATGTTAATTAATTACAGCTTAATAGTACAATCAATTACTTGAAAAAAATTACTTTCAGTGCTTTGTCAAAGCACTGAAAGCTCTTGAAAGAAGAGGGAACAGTGGCATGACATGAATATCTATCTTTAGAGAGAATAAAAGGAGGCTATTTCTGACAAATAAGATGAGAATGTGATGCTTGAAGAAGAAAAAAAAAATTGCAGAAAGGATTCCAACCATGCAGAAAGAGCTCTCTGTCGGAGAAAAATACTGGAGGAACTTGTGACCCACAACATATGAAAACTCTAAAATTCCATCTGATATTGATTTTGAGCTCAGACACAGAAAGCTCATCTGTAAACATCTGGAACTAAAACCTGAAAATGATTCCTCGTGTGGAGAAAGAAGAAATAACATTTTTAAAATGAAAAACAAGAAAGGGAATGATACCAATGACATGATTACTCTGTCTGACATATAAATCAGATAATCCTGAAAACAGCTAGAGCCACAGGGCTCTCATTTACCGTGGCCCTAGCACACATTCATTCTCTGACCTAAGCTACAGCACCAGCATAATGGAAAGAGCGTGCAAAACTTTAGTAAGTAGATGAAGAAAAAGTAGAAACAGCTGTTCTACTTCCAAATATGTAAATACAATATTAAATACACACACATCTATATATAAAGAGATATATGCAGTCTTGCTTCTCCTATGCACAGCAAGTATTTAAGCTGAATTCAAGTTCTTTGAAGTGTTTTCCAAAATCAGCACATCTGGCATCTGTGAGGTCACAGGATCACAAATATGCATACTTTTATATTATTCTCATGGAATTTTAGAATGTTACATGATAAGGGCATAGAGGGTCTGGCTGAGATCAGCCCTCTGCTGTGACATTCTCTGTGTAAGCACCTGATGCAAATATAAAGTTGTGATGCACCTGCAACATGTTAGTGAACACACCTCATTTATTTGAGAAAGCTAAACCAAAATTTACACTTAGAGCTGTTTAAACATAGCTAAAAGACATTTACTTCCAGACCTAGTTAAAGCAATGGAGATGTCAGTTGCCCAGGTTGGAGGCAATCAAGCCCTACAATTCCCCAGGCAGAATGAAACTTTTGAGAACTCCCTTGGCATCTACATCTATGCCAAGTTTTCACAGAGAGCTTCAAAGTGCCATCAACAGTGTCTTGAATTACAATGTATGACACTGACATGGAAAAAATTATGGATAGCAAACACTCTCTTCTTCCAGCTCAGCTGTGGAATGTTAACCTCTGAACAGGAAGAAAGAGGGGCAGAAGCAGGCACATGGGGACTGCTCATGTCTTTGACTGCTATATCCCTCTTTCAATGATAATCTAAAAGTGGTCTTGGCTTAAACTGAAGGATGAATGGCTTTGCTGATGGGTGGAATTACACATGGCCAGGGACAACATGCCTACTACTCACTGACAGAGCCCATATAATTTTCTGACTAGCACAGCACTATGTTTTTCTTCAAAACTGTTCCAGAGCCACACATACACTTTGTGCAAAAGAGCTGTTGGACAATATAAACAGTAATGACAACAATGCAAATTAGAACTTAGGATGTCCTCCTCTGCACGTAACTACAGGCTACAAGAATCATAAGAGCAATCTTGATCTCAAAATCTTGCATACCTGGCCAGCTTTATTTCAACAGCAAGACCAAACAATAGTATTCAAAGGGGATGAGGACAAGCCTTATTTCAACCCATGTACCTAGTTTCCCTAGCTTAGCTCTACAGTCTGTGCAAAGAAGGTTTTTAACTTCTCAAGGTTATTCAGAACAGCTAAAACCACAGTATCTATTCTAAACAGGCTTTTAGGAAAAGGGAAACAAGAGAGAAATTCTCTGATAATTGGAATGACTCTCTGGAAGACTGGTCCCACCAGGATACAAAAGTTAGCCTCTGCATCTTACATGTCCACAGCTTCTAGAAAGCAGAACTGAGTAGCAAATGGGAAATGCAAATTTCTCCTGATTTAGAAAGGACTCAAATGAATCTCCACTTCCCATTTCTGGGGGAACTGTTCTAATGGATGTGCTTTATTTTATATGCAGGTATTAAAACACTTTGCTCTCCAAATATGGTTTTGAATGAATATCACACTGTGGCACTGGTTTTGAGTGCTCTTGGATTCATGCACACATGAAAACCTCTTCCATAGAATTCATCCAGAGACTTACACATGCCAGGCTTGAGCAGCCATATGCAGGAGATGGGTAAACTTCAGTGCAGAAGGGGATATTTCTGTTCACAGAGACAAGCAGGACCAGCAAACATGATAACGACCATATCCATTAGGTGGATATGATGATTTAGCAAGCAAAATTGATGTCCATGATTTAATCTGTAATTTCCAACATCTTGCTCTTTTTCCTCACAACCTTTCCTGGGATTTTTTTTTTGAGTATTTTTAGCATTCCATCCATTTCAAGATTGATGTAACACTCTGTCGCCTCCACCAAGAACTCCTTCAGAGCAGCACGACGCAAGTCTAGACTCTGTGAGCAGCTCTGCACCATATGCACACAGCCCACCAGCAGTGCCTGTGAGTCAGTACTCATCTTCCAGATGCCTGCTCTAACTCCTCATCCAAAGGCCAAAGACCCCAAGGCTCTGTTACCACAGGGGAAGGAGGCTGTGGCTCAGAAACCGCGTTAAATAGCCTGCAACCCTTAGATCCCAACTCACTTTGAGAAGACCCAACATGCCCAGCAATCACAATTTTGCATCTGTGATTCATGCAAGTACTCATTTCATATGTTATCTTCCAGAAGACAGAAGCTTTTCAGTTACTAAGGGCATATTTCCCACAACTATCAAATACTCCATGCAAGGAGGAAAGAAGCAACCTGCTCACTGGTAGTTATTAGATTTCTCACTGAAAGGCAGAGCATCAACATGCAGAGCACAAGTACAGCACCAGTTTGAAAGCCATACCGTGCCCATTCCAGACACTCCATGAGCAAACTGCTGGAAATTTCCCTCACTTCAATGATGCCCCAGGGCCCCCCTACACCAGACAGAGATAACAGCTTTTGTTCCCTCACCTAAACTATGATAGTTAGTTTGGCATAGCCCTCTGGTGGTATAAACCAGCTTCTTATTTCCCCTCCTAAGCAGACCTAAAATAAGTCTGACAAGTCTTCTATTACCCAAGCCACACCTGTGCCAGCTTTTCCTAGCATGGGTGAGAACAGACTATTAGGTATAATTTTTCTTCTACTTCTAACTAAAAACAATACTGATTTTTTTTGTAATGTAGACCTAACTCTAACCTGATTGAATATGCAGTCAAATTTGCATTTTAATTGTGCATGTAAGCTTAAGCAAATTGGGAAACTACTAAACATTGAATTGCCCCTATCACAGCTTTTTCTTTGTCAGTGGCATCTTTTAAAAGTAATTATTATCTCTTCCCAAATCCCTTCTTTTTCATTTATTTATGTGTTATCTTCAAATTTTTTTTCAACTACGTAAATTAGATTTCATTACTTACCCAAAATTTACTCTTCCAAACTACAATAAGTTAATCCACTACTAAAAGGGTACACAGACATTCTCATCACTGCAGTGGCAATGTAATTGTACTGTTATGTTTATGAGTACAAAATATAAGTTTATAGCTCCACAGTGCAAAGAATGCTCAGAAATGTCATTAAACCACTTGCAGACAATTTTCATGATCAAGACATTTAAAACTGATTTTCAACCATAATGAACTAATTTTTATGGTTACAAAAAACTAAATTAACATAGAACAAATTCAATGCTCGGTTATGATAGTATACATATATAGTTTACAGTGGCATACAATGTTTAACATATCAAGAAGTGTACTCTATTCCTTTCTTAAAAACACACTAACAATTTTGCCCTGTATCTATGAAATATTTTCTACACCCATTAATCAATGTGTTCATAGACCAATTAGATACTCATTGAAATGCAAACTGGGGGAAACAAGTTATTTAATCTATTATGGAATAATGAACAATTTCATGTCAATTTGCTTCTTACTGAAGATATGCAAATTATTAAAGTTATTTGCACTTAAATGCAATTTTGCCTCCCTTTCCAATGAAACTTTCAAGTTCCCTTTTAGGCACTTTAATAGATTTAATCAACTTTCAGAAATAACCCACCATTTTTGGCATCTAAATACCTGACTGAAAAGTCTCCTGCAAGTCCCTTGTGTGGAAGAGACGCTGATAGAGCCTTCACTTTAAGAGAGATGGGGATTCAGATTTGAGCTCCACTTTGCCCTCAAGCAGCAGCATTGGCAATACATGGGGGCAGCAGGTGAGCAGGGGAGGGTGCTGGGAGCCAGAGTGTTTCTGTTCAGCTGGTTTACAGCACTTCACTTCTAGGTCACAGCAGCACTCACTCCCCTTTCACTGAGCTAATCTGATAGAGGACATGCAGTCTCAAACAGTGCCACCACACAAGGCTTTCTCCTCATTTAAAAGCAGAATTCTACTACGAAAAGTGCTCTGTAAAACTTGGGGGTGGGTGTCTGTGTCACCAGTGACCAACTCTGCTGAGTTTACAAATACATTTTCAAAGCTGAGCTGAAAATCTTCAAGAGTTGGTGTGGGTCCTGAGACACAACCCTGGTCTTTTACACACTCTGGGCAGAATTATTGACCTGTGTGAATCCAGCTTTTTTATGACACTGTTGAGGAGACCTAAAGATTAATGTAATTAAAAAGCAATAAAATGTGAAGTCCCTCAGCAAGTGCAGAGCCTGTTTACAGCTGTGGTTACCCAAGGATAGATCTGTAGAGCAAAGCTGTTATGATTCAGAATAATCATAGCAAAAGTTGGTGCTATTTAGAAAAAAGAGTCTTCATTTATGAAAGCTTACAAATTCCAAGTAGCTACTCATTGCTTTAAAAGTACTACACACAAGTTTTCAACAAGGAGTAAGAATTTATTTTAAATATATTGCTAGGAAATCCATGCATTTACTATTTTTTTAATACTATGGTATTAATAGTATATTATAAAATACCATAATACAATAATAGTATATAATAAAATACCATAGTACCAAGAGGACTTGACACAAATGTTTAAATGAACAAGAACTGGTACACAACAGAAATGTACATGACTATACACTTCATTTAATGTTGGATTTTGGCAAGAACAAGTGTGTTATTACTTCCTCAAGAAATGTCTTGCTTAGTCAAGCAGAAGTAACTCCCATGTGGGAGAGCAAGGACTATTATGTTACATGGTTTTACTGGAGATTATTCTTCACTAAACCAATCAGACCACATAATAACAGCATTTTAACACCAACTACAGGCCCTTGGAGACCAGTTTGTGTGTGGCCTCGATTTCATAGGCTTCTTTACAACAGATGTGTTGGATGAGGGTAGAGTTACTTCACATATTAACTTGTGTGTTCCTTAGGTAAAACAGCAGTACAAGTTTAAATTCTGCCTCTTCTTATAGAAAGTGTGTGCCTTGTGCAAGGAGATGATAAATATGAAATTTTAAAAAACCCATTGCATTTAAAATTGATCAGTTTCTAAATCTCACTGGAAGGACTGATGATCTCTTGAAGATGTGTCAATGCAGCTCATGTTTAAGAATACCCAGCTGTTTTTTAAGAATGTCATGGTACAAACAACTGTGCAGCCACGTTCAAAAGTTGTAAAAGGGTAACTATTTATATAGCTAATAATTTCTCTTTGTTCTATAATAATATGCAAACACAGAAACTGTATTTTTGTAGGAGCATAAATGAAAACAAAATCCTAAAAACTCTCCTCTCCAACAGATGCTAGGAAACTTCCATTAGTTGAAATACACCACTTTAGGATTAAACAGGAAATAATCAGCTTTATGCCAAAGGAAGGGCCTCACCCTACAACTTTTTATTTATAAAACACTGAATTGATGGAAAGCCACTTCCTAAATCTGAGCCACAGTAAAGTTATTGCTCCATCCAAAACAGGAAGGGTGAAGTTTATCTGCAAAAGACTCTATGTTAATTGTCTTGTTAAAAATGCTTCAAAAAATTTTCAGTTACGTCCACTGACCATAAAGGAAAGTGATATTCATTTAAGCTTCAGCAGAATGGGCTGTATATTAACAGCAATAATAAAATGACAAACCAATCTTTCTTGTCATAAAACCAGACAAATATTTTGTATGAAATGTACAGTAGTTCAAAATACACACAGGTTGACTGTGTTGAAGTCAAGATCAAAAATTATGCATTTGATTTTACCCAAAACTGACTTGTGATAACTTAGTTTGTCCTCAAGAACAGTCATGCCACTTTCAATTTCAACAAATATCCTCAGCTACAAATATTCTCAGATTCAACAACATTCTGCATTAAGTGGGCTCATTTTTGTTAATGGGCAAGACAGCATTTTACCCAGAGGTGTGGATTGCCTGTACTTTCTCCAATTGCACAATGAAAATAAGCAGTAATAAAAAATAAACAAACAAAAATAAAACCCAACAACAACTCCTTCTTACCAATTAAGAGCAACTCTGAGCAGATTAGTAGCACAATTAACTGGCACAGCATTGCTAATACAAATTCAAAGCTGGTGGATATATGAGTTTAAGAACCAGTCCTTACAAATGAAGATTTCCTCCCCACCGCTATATAAAGAGCATTGAATTTTTTCTTTAATGTTTAAAAAAATGCTAAAGCAAGTGTGAAATTGCATGCCAAAGGGTGGGTTTTTTCATCACATATGCAGCATAAAGAAAATACTACACAAACCAAGTAAACTACTGTGTGTAATGGGCAGCTTCTCAGAAAAGAAAAGCAACAGCTGCAAGAAGAAAAACAATTACTTCGATTACCAACATTTTATGGCTTAGTTTATGTTAAACCTTACTGCTTCTGAAGGTTTTGAATTACTTCACACATTATATTAGCCTCACAAATCAGTTTTATTAGTGCCTCAATAATTAATCAAATTTTTTTCAAGTCCAAGTCACTGTCCTGCCTTTACCCTTGAAATAGTCACTCATCATTTAATTTAAGTACTCATTTCAAATCTAAAACAAAATAAACAAAAAAGAAAATTATTTTTGAATACTTCTCTAACCTTTTCTTAGCTTGTGGATAGATACATTTTTCCACATGCAGCTGTGTCAGCTGAAAATGCTATTGCCCCTTCCCAGCTGTCAGCATTCCTATGCCAGAGACCACCACCCCACTTGTTTGTGTGAGCCAGTAATATCCAGGACTACTCCTAAAATGAATTCTTAGGCAAAACCAGTCTGATTAGGTCACATGCTAGGACATCAGTTGGGCTGCAGGGAGGAATCATCTGTCCTGGGTGAGAAAGTGATGAGCAGCTATGGATGACATCTACAGAGGGCATTTATCTATAGCTTTACACTAGTGTGTCCACCTTGAGCTCATCTGGAAACACTCAAGGAACTGCCCCCTAACCCAGACAGACAAAGCATACAGGATCTGCATTTAAATGTTTGCATATCTTAGTATGCAACTTCAATCAAATACAAAATATATACAGAAACAGAACATGAAGCTGGCACAATAGATGGAGCTGGAGTAGGTCAGAGAACCTGTATGATGAAGCCTCATTTCTTATTGTAAATATGTTCATTACTTCTGTTATTAGCATTCAACACACAAACTCTCTCCTTCTAAATCTGTTCCCACAATTCGAGTTATTTTCACATCAATGTGGAAGCAGAAATCTGATCCAAAAATTGGTAAAAACAGAAAGCATGTCTCTCACTAAAGAGAAAGCCACAAGGAGTAGAGATTGTTTTTTATGGTTAGTAAATCATATGTCTTAGGGCAGATATTACCAACTGTGGTTCCAAGGGAATGTGGTACAAGTTCTGCACTTACTGAGTGGATGTACCACTGACTGTATCCCATGGCACTTGGAATTAATTATTCAACAAATTTGGGTTACAGTCATAAGTAATACTGAAGAATCACAGCAATTAGCTGGCTCAAAAGAGCTTGGATGGAAATCACTTGTCTTTTTCATTGGGAAAAACAAGCCCATTTTGTACTTAAAAACATCTTCTAAGAACACTGGCTCTCTACAGTCTCTTTTCAAGCTTTTCCTAACGAGACAGTTACGCAATGCTGCAGCATTTCAGCACAAGAACTGCTACCTATCAAACTCATTCAAGGAATGTCTTGTGCCCTATTCAATCCAGTGTCACTGAACATTTTCCAGAAGTTGTCTGATGGGGTGGGTGAATTGACAGAGGACAGACTGGGAGCAAATTTGGCAAGATACACGAACACACTCGTGACTTTTTGAAGTGCTTGCTTGTCTTCGGATTCTGGCATACACTGAAAAGCTTTGATTCTTTTCGAGTCTGGCTTCAATCTGTTCTTATAAAAAAAAAAAAAAAGAAGAAACTGGGATCATCAAATACTGCTCTGTGCTGGGGTTTCTTTTTGAGAGCTTTAGCTTTTCTTCAGACAGCTTAGAGCAGCTTTCTGTGATGCCTGACACCTACAAATTTTGGTAGCAGCATGATGCAACAAATCCACCAAGTCAAAAAGTAACAGAGATATTTCCAATATTCAGGAGGTAAAACTCAGAATCATAGAATCATTAAGGATGACCTTTAAGACTGAGTCTAGCTGTAAACATAACACTGCCAAGTGCACCACTAAACCCTTGTTTTAAGTGCCACATCTACACATCTTTCATATACCACCATGGATAGTGATTCCACCACTCTGCTGGGCACGCTGTTCCAATGTCTGACAACTGTTTTGGTGAATTCTTCCTAATATCAAACCCAAACCTCCCCTGGTGCAACCTGGGTCCATTTCCTCTTGTCCTGTCACTTGCTATCTGTGAGAAGAGACTGATCCCCACTTGGCTACAATCTCCTTTCAGGCAGTTGTAGAGTGATAAATCCCCCCGAGCCTCCTTTTCTCCAGGATAAACACTCCCAGCTCTCTCAGCTGCTCCTCATAAGAATTGACTTTCAGCCCCTTCACCAGCTGCGCTGCCCTTCTCTGGATATGCTCCATCTCCTCAATGCCCTTCTCATAGTGAGGGGCCCAGAACTGGACACAGGATTGGCCTCACCAGTGCCCACTTCAGGAGGACAACACTGCCCTGCTCCTGCCAGACACACTAATGCTGACACAAGGATACAAGCAGTTGAGACTCAGTCTTCTTGGATTTACTTCATGAAATATCCTATTTACTCCAACTATAAACAGGGAGGCTGATTATGGTAACAGTATTTGTTTACTAGTAATAAAAGTAAAACATCATGTAAATTAACACATCAATAAAAAAATAGCTCAAACAAACTAGCAGCTGCCCTCAAACTCTGTCAGCTTCCTGCAGGTTACAGATTTGTAGAGAATCACCAGCAGCATTACCAATTATGGCCACTTCAGAGATACAGCAAATTCTGCCTCTGGCCAATACTCTAATGTGTAGAGCTTCACTTTTGTAAATCACACAGACAACTGAAGGTAGGGGGGACTTGTTTAATTAAACACTTAATCAAGTTTCAAGATAGAGCCACCACGTTATGATTTGAAGGGATCTCCTTCACAAATCTGTCAAAAGCCTGCAAAGATACTTTTGCCATTTTAACCTTACTTTTAGAGAGACATAGGGTATAGTGTGAATAGTCTAAAATAACTCACTTTATAGTGACACCAAACAAAGTAATTTCAAGTCAAACAGCTAAAATTGTGGGAAAGAGTAAGATAATAAGAAGGTAATACAAAAGAAGATCTAATCTAGATAATGAAATTGGAAACCACTGAACTACAAATGAAAATATTCACTGAATAAAATGTACTGTTACAACAAACTTTTTATGCCTAATCTCTAAACAGAATATAGCTGCTGCTGATAAAGTCTACTGATGCCAGATTGATACAGTGTGTTTTGGATGAGAACAGCATGGAAAGAGACCAGTGAAGTCTCTTTTGATAAGCAGAACTAAACAGTTTACAGCCTAAGATAAAGAAAGGTTACTAAAGGTCAAACACTTTAATGCAATAGCCAAAAAAAACAGTACCATACCATTTACCTTTTAACCTTACATCACACAAAATTACCACGTGTTCTCAAAGACACAGAATACACAGAGGTTATTCATATAAATGTATCCTAAAAAATAAGGCATTGCTTCCTTCACATAGCCTTCCAGAACTTGCAAAACACAAACACCACCCCCAATAACACCAAAAACCTCCCACAAACAACTAAAGAAAACGCAACTAAACACAAACAAACAAATTAAAAAGCCAAGATCAAAAAACCCTGAACAGCTCATGCTGATAAAGACTGAACTATACTGTCTGGCATCAGAATTAAATAAGGAAAAAATATTTAATTATTTAGAACAGAGCAAACCAAATTAAATAAAAAACAACAATGAAAATTAATTATACTCTCATTTAAATTAGAAAGTCCAGTGGGCTTGTTGTTCCTTCAAATCACATAAAGATATAAACATTGCAAGCTTTCTATTTTTAAATCAGCTGGTACGGAATTTTGCTATTTCAAGGATAAGTGTAATCAAATAATTATTTAATTTCTTTATGTATTTAAGAGTACCATGGACTTTGTAAAATAATAACAGCAACTGTTCAAGGGGGGAAAAAAAGTTGTCTTTTTGTCAGAAGGGTAAGTCAGCAGCTTACACTTCTGACGAAAAAAACACAACTAACACTTTGCATTTGTTGGCTGAAAAGCACCTAAACCTGATTTTAGAACTATTGCTTGGTTTTAACATAATCAATTTACTCTATTTATATTGTTTTAACTTAGTATTAATCTTTTTCACCTGTTTACCTCTTTTCTTTGTTCACCTTAGTTCATCAATGCTCAGCAAACTGCACTGTGGACAAAGCCAAATCACTTTTGCTGCTCTGAAGACCCTGCAGTTGGCCAATAAATACCTAAGAAAGGAAGCACTGCTATCTCTGACTACCTTCACTCATCCCACAATTTTATCTGAGTCCTCTCTATCCCTTTAGCAAGTATTTAGTCAAGCTCTCATATAACCCTACTACCCTGAAAAATTAAAAGTCATTGAAAACTATTTTAAGTCAATTGAATTATGTGAACATCTCTGTATCACCTCATGACAGCAATGCATTTACATTTCCTGCATTTCTACCAAAGAGGAAAACATAAACAAAAGGTATGTTCTATAACTGCATGGAAACATTATCTAAAGAAAGGAAACACTGCCCACTGTATCTATTATGTACATATGCACACATGTTCTTTCAGAGCTTTAATGTAATATGGAATAGAGCAGCTTTAAGGAATACAGTAAAAACCACTTGCTTACTAATTACACCTACCTGCTGAGTGATACATAGTGAAATTAATTGCAAACATACCAATGGAAGTTCCTATCCTTACATGCATAAAACCTCACCTGACACTAGACACTGAGTACTCATACTCAGCTAACATGCTAAATGTCCTTGCCTCTTTTAAAATCTTAGTTGATCCACAAGAGACAAAACCAAGCTCAGCACTCTATCCCCAACAGACCTCTGCATATCTCAATATAACTCCTCAGCAATATGCACATATGTTTTGTTAGGAATACTTAGAACAGCCTTTACAGTAGATGAGATACTTCTCTTTGGGATCACTGCTCTGGCTGCTTACTGTGACACGAGTAACACCTACACACATTAAAAAGCTTCAGAGCCAGCTCAATATAATGATATGTGCTTTTCTGGGTAGCTGCTTAAAGTAAAAAGGAACACTCCTGAAGTACAGGGTTTTTTAGTAACTTATCTGGGTCATGAGACACCAGATAATTACTTGCTTATCTCTGCTTCTGATTTTAGCAAAAACATAATTGCAAGAAATCACCTTCCATATCATATCCATAAGAAAAAGGAAAACTGTACAGTGAACTGCAGTGATGCCTAAGAGTAAATTTGACAAAAACTATAAAAAATATTTTAAAAAATTTGTGAGAGTATTTTTGAGTTATGGCTAGACCTACAGTTGGGTAAGCAGATTAATAATTTAATAAACAAGTAATTTTTACATTAGGCTACATTACATGTACATCCTAGTTGATGACAAATACAGTAAACTGAACAACAGCAGTGAATGGCATGTTTACCAAATTTTTTAGTAAGCAATTCCAGGTACTTGATGCAGGAACGCTGCATTTCCTGCCTTACCATTGCAGCTTCCTGCAGATGCCTGGAGGGCATGCAGAGAGGAAGACACCAAGCTGGGAGCACCCGACTGCTCCCCACTTGTCTCTGGCACCAGAAATAGCAGCGGGTTCTCTTGCATGATGTAGCGTCTCCACCCTCCAGCCAGGGAGAAACTCCACTGCATTTGCCCATGGGCTTTAGAGCTCCTGTGGAATTAATTCCCATCTCCACCCATGTTCCCCATCTCATTCCTTCCCCCACCCTCTTGGCTGCAGTTCCTGATCTTGGCAAAAATCTCTCTTTTTTTCAACTGGGAGTCCAGTCCCACCCTTGTTCACTGCTTCCCATACTCAGTTACTAACCCTACCTCTCCTGTCACCATAAATCCTTTCATCTCTTCCAGATATCCTCCACCCTCCAATTCTGAGGTCACCTCATTCCTCAGCTAGAAATAGTCCCAAGAACTTAGGGGCCAGTTTGCTTCACAATAAATCAAAGTCTGGCTCCAACAGCCAGGTGAAAGGGGCTGTTCAGACGGTGTTTAATGATGCACTAGTGCTTCCAAGTGAGTTAATTCTCAAAAATATGTAGAACCAATCCTGTTAATGTTAGAAGATGGTGATGTGTCTCAAAGGAAGATGACAGTTCTGGTCATAGCAGCTTTAAAAACAGAACAAAAACATCTTCAAGTTTTATCTTCCCTATGATAAGAATAAACAGTTACTGTGCAAATACCATCAAAGACTACAGCTTTCTATAGATTTCTGCCTGATGATTAAATTACTGTGTCTAAAGCAGTACTTTCAGGATACTGAATATTCAGAGACAGTAGTGGCTCGGCACACAGCACAGGGTGGGTACTCTCTTGTAGCAGCAGGCACACTTAAGGAAGCACACTGTGCTTAAGAGAACTAGTTAACTAAGTGTCCACAAATTCTTTCTTTTTCTTGATCTGATTCATGGTCAAGCCCCACAAAGACTACTGTGATAGCAGTATAAAATCTCTGTTTTGTACTACAGAGAACAGTACAAAACAGAGATTAAATTCCTCAAATTATGGTTGCCCCCAAACTCTTTGTAACGTGCAGCTGAAGTCTGCAGTGCTACAGGTTGGTTTTGACTGCAGCACTTGCTTAAGGGGCTTCTTGATGTATAATGGGATGCAATCATAATATATCCTCCACTGGAACTCATACAGTTTCTGTTACAGCCTATTTTCATAATGCTTGTAACAACTAATCATCTTGGTTTATGCCTAAATTGAATTTAGTTGAAATTAGACAATAGAGCCGAAAGATACACAGAACAGATACTGAGATTGCATAAGATAGTTTCTCCAGAAACCCAAGTGAAGAAGAAACATAATAAAATGGGCAAATTTCCAGCTGTAGATGATCACTGAAAAGCTTGTGTCAGCATATCCTAATCTATTTATGATTTTATGTTTAAAAACGCTTAAGTAGATTTTTTTAAATTAAAGTCAGGTAGCGTGTGACCAAAAAAGTTAATACATAACTTTTATTTACTAAACAAGGGTGGTAGACTGCTTGTAAGGTGTATAGCTGGTAGTTGTGGTCAAGTAAGGACACAGTGCACAGGTAAGTAGAACATTTTATGCTGTAATGGGATCAAGTATTTAAGCTGTCTGGAGTAAAGAGAAGGGGAAAGATTGCTAACAAACAAATTAAACCTTGAAGAAACAGTACCAAACCCATGTATTACAGGTTATTAGTGTCATTCAGAGTGGTACTTGAAGTTCAATAGTGCAGAAAATTAATGTATGAATGCTACTTCTCAAGAAGTGTGAGACAGTAAAGGATCAGGAACAACACATGACTCACTCCATTTTGGCAGTATTCACTTTCTGTGTTTTTTTCAAGTGAGCCTGACTCTATTAGCCTTTCCAAGTCAAAGTAGAAAGGTAAAACAGGCACACCATAAACCTCTCCTGTGGGGAATCCTGGCCCTTGTTTTTATGCCATATTTTGTGAAGCATGCCATCGTGATATCCATGCAAGTGTATGTCCAGACAACCACTGAAGACTCAAGTCACCAGACCAATGCAAATAAGAGTCAAACAAAACAGGAAAGTGATCTTTTGTGGGTCAGCAATAAATGGTGATGTACATTAGTCATTTACACCCCAAGATAAAAATCTAATGTTTTCATAATCATAACTTAAAGAAGCAGCACATGCATAAGCAACTTAAGCAACTATAGATTTTTTTTTCCACATAATTTAGGAAATTTAATTATAGAACAGTTTCCAATTCTGATGCCTTTTAAAACTATAATATTATCCTGTATTTTAAAGGTCAGAGAAAATGAATAGGCATAATTTACCCATCTTTAAAACATACTGAGTTTAACCTACTCAATGAAACAACCGTCAAAAGAGAGAGGACATCAGGCTAGGTGAGACACTGAGATACAGCACGTAAATTTAAGAATCAGGTGACAAACACAACTTTTCAGTAAAGTGTCTTTGGTCACAGATGATCCTATATTTATACATGAGTCAGTGTTGTATATAAATCAAATTACAAATGGGCTAGAGGATTAAACTACAAGCACCAGGAAAGCTGTCATCTAAAAATCAAGCTTCTGTTGTATAAAGAACAGTCTGTAAAAGACACACAAAACGCCACAAAACTGTAGATTCACACTTCAGCAGATTTTCCCTACCTACAGGTTTTGTGTGTGACACTCTTCTGTTGCTGCCTACTTCAACCTCCTGAGGCCTGAAAGTACTTGTCAGTGCAGGAGAAATGGAAACCAGCTTCCATATCAAACATCAAGTCCTTCCTGTCACCAGCCCTCCTGCCACTACTATTCATTTGCCACTTTCCATGGGTTTTTACATGTTTGTTCAGTTACCACCATCCCATCATCACATATGGTTTTATGAAACTTTCCCTCATGACACCGTGCTCTGTGTGCCCTATATCTATCTTGTTTTAAGCACCACTTGGACTCCTGTATCCTAAGTCTTTCAGAAGATCAGTGCTCAGACTGTATCAGGAATACTGATAGAGCTAATACATAATCAGTGTTTGGTGGCAGAGATGCTAGACAGTAATTCTTTGAGCTTGGGCTCTTTCTGGGGGAGTTTAAATTTCTGGATCTAATTACTAGGTATACAGCACTGATTCTGTTCTTATTCTGCTTCAATCCAGGAAGCAGCAGGTTTCCCTAGTTACAATGCTGAAAAGACAGTAGGTTGTAGAATAAAAAATTAATTCTCAGTGCATTGAGCCTACTAAGAGATAATTTTATCTTTAATCCTTAAAACAGTTCAAAAATAAAAAAACATCACTGTTAACCTACTTCTTAAATGCACAAATGCCCTTCTGTTAAAGCAAGAATAAGCTGGGAACCAATCTGGAGATAAGGATCTGTCCTCTGAATTAAATCCAAGGTATTAAAACCAACAACAAAAGCCCACCATCAAAAAAAAACCCCAAAACCCCAAGAAACAAACCCAAACAAACAAACAAAAAGATCCAACCCACAAAAACAATAACCCTCACTCCCACAGGAACTATTGCCTTTATCAAGGCTCAGACGATTCATTTCTGGTTTTTATCCTTCGTCATTCCCAGGAGGTTTGCCAGTGTCAATTCTGCTTATCCTTCCAAGCATCTCAACTTTTGACAGTTCTTTCAGTAGGCAATTTCTCAAAATTAATTCCTAATTGTATATCAAGGCCCACACATTTTTAGTGAGTTTCTTCTCTTTCTAACACCTTTTCCAATCCTGTTGACACTCATCATCTCTTGAAACTAATCTTTCTTCTTTCCAGCCCACTCACTATTATGGTTTCCAAGTCTTTCATCCTGTCTTTGCTCTTCGGGTTTCTCACAACAGAACCAGAAATTTCAACTCAATCACTACCAGCTTTTGATTGAAAAAATGCTATTTAATGAATAACTCTTCAGATTTTCACTTTATCTGACCAAGAAGATGATCTTGTCTTTCAGATTTGAACAACTTTTTCCCACATTTCTTTTGGTTTCAACAAAGTCCAGCAATTTAATCAAGTACCTAATTACTGGCCCTCTCCCATTTAAGTCTTCCAGAGATCCGCCACCAAATTGTAACACCTGTAAACAATACCCTTAAAGAATGTCTGTAAGCAAACAATCCTCTGAGATCTTGCAGTCTGCAAGCTGCTTGATCAGGGTAAGGAAGTGCCTCTACATCAAAAACTCTGCATTTGTCAATGGGTTGAATAGCCAGCATTTGGCAACTTGAAAATAATGTGATCAGCACAGGCCTAAAACTGTTTACATGAAAAAACATAAGGCAAACAAGATCTTCAATAAATGGTGGTGAAAGCTAAAGGTGAGCTACATTTAATTCAATCCCCTCTAAGAAATACCCCACTGTTATTGGATAAATGCATACATTTCTGGTATTAAATTCTCTTAAAAGTATTTCCCTATGAGCACTGCCTATTAAATAACACTCACTTTTTATCAGCTTTCCAATGAAAAAGCTGCTGGCAAAAATCTGCAATGTGGTAATATAATTTCTTATTAAACCATACCTTCAGGTGCTGAGCAAAATGAGCTGCACTGCTTTTGCATATGCAGCAGTTTGTAATTATGAACACGGCAGTGCACACCAAATAACCCATTGATGTCCATAGAAAGGGAACAGAACACAGCTGAACAAATGGAAAGTGCAAGATTACAACTTCTAAAGCATGGTGGCCCAAACACATGAAAAGTAGCTAAAGCTTTCATGTCCTTCTACAAGTATCCTCCTTTAAATAAATGTATTCATAAGGAGAATAAAAGATACTATGAAGAAACTGACCAAAACCTTTTATATTCTCTTTCTTGTAGTTTCGCAAACATGAAAACACAAATTAATAATAAATAGGTCATATTTGCAAAACTGAAAGACCCCAGCACAAAAAATTCAACCAAAAAACAGAAAACAAACAAAAAAACCCCTAAGGCAAGCATGAAATATAGAGAGCATTATAGTAATATAGTAAGCATTACAATGTGACTGATTTCATTATGTAATGGTAAAAAGGATGTCCAGAATAAACACTGAAAGATAGAAAAATTAGCAGGTCAGAATTAATATGAAAGAAAAGGTGTCTAAGAATATGTAGAAAGAAAAAAATCACTTTTATACATAAGGAGAGGGATACTGATACAAGGAAACTAATAAACCACATAGGCAGATATAATTAAGTAAAAGAGTTATCATCATTTCTTCTAAGATGCTTAAGGCAAAATAACAAAACCTGACACACATGTTTTTCTGATTAGGAAAAAATAAATTAACACACTTAATTACAAGTTACATTTAAGTAAAATAAACATAAGCTCAGAGGAGGCATGCTATGTAGTACTGCACTACGAACCAAATTAGACTGATGATGATGAGTCCCTCGTTAAGGCCTTGTCACTGTGTGTTAAGTACAGAGGTTTGAAGGACAACAGCAGAGCTAGGAAGAAGTGATCATCTACAGCTTCCCCCTCTTTACCCTCATCTGGCCTGCTCCTCCTCTGGTCTACTCCAGGCAGAAACAAAGCATGTCTGACCTCATCCACAACCAGAAATAATCCTTTAATGTGTTTTTAGCTACTGTTCCAGTTCCTTCAGCTTCACTTAACTCAAATACTTCTTAGCTTATATTTTAATTAGGGGATTTTTTATAATCTAGATAATTTTGCCTGAAATGAGCAACAGCACAAGCAGATCAACAAGCTAATCAAAGGAAACAGCAACCAGTTTCCCTGGCTCAGCTGAAGTGAGCTTCACAAAAGAAAAGATACCTCCAAGGCCAGCTCTGACATCCTCCTTCATCCCTTCCTGGATTCCCATCACTCCAATTTATTAATTTACTTATTTTACTAAAACTGCTAGAACTTAAGACAGTTAATCTATCACAGCCAAGCTTTACAAAACTTTTCCAGTGCATTTACCAGGAGCCTATCCCTAGCCAAGATGCAGAAGCTACTTCATATTTACAACCTCTTTCATCTTTATACTGTTAAAGAACTGTAAAATAGTTTTGCCTGAAGCAAAACAAAACTAGCAAAGGACACAGGAGGGGTTGGGGGCAGTGAGGAAGGCGTACAGCAAACTCGCATACACTACACAAACTGTAGTTATTATGACAGAAATGCCTGTATAATGTAAATATATATCACGTTTTGCTGATATTAAAGCCAAAAATTTTAACAACGTCCTTTCAATGTAAAATATCACTTTGCGAGAGGTCAGTCTTCTCTCAGAGCAGCATCTCCAGAGAATAGAGGCCCATAACAAGTACACACAAAGACAACTCAGCTATTGCTATATAGACATTACCAGAACAAGAGCTATGACAAAGAAGGGGAACAACAGAACAGCTCTTCTCAAACTCCACACACACACTGTAACTGCTAAAACCTGTTTTTCTTACTTAATTGTAACTCTAGGTCAGAGATGTCACTAATTTACCTAAAAAAGAAAAGGACTTAGACAGCAGATCTGGAAACAGAATTTGGACAGCTTGGACCTAGTCACACCCCCATTTATCTTTCTTTCTATGCACCATAGCTATGAAGTTTCAAACACAAGCTTTAGAAAGATCTCTGATTTTCAGCATCTTCCAGACACAAGGCAGTCCCATTAGGGCAACAGCTCATTAATACAAGCAATATTCATTTAGAATGTCAACTAAAGAAGCAATTAAACTAAATGTTTAAACATTAAAAAATATTGTTCTGCTAAACATTTAAAAACCTTGATGAACTGAAAGCATACAGTCAGCCAGTGATCCCATTAAGAATAAAAAAGCATTCATGAATGTATTAATTCCTGTACTTAATTAATTCCTTAGATGCCAGAAATCTGTAATACTAACCAAACTGAGAAACTCAGAGGTTTGATTTTTTTGACAGAATCAAGGAGGGTACTTGGTAAAACTGTCATTTGGTAAAATTTGTCTTCAGAATAGAATAGATTTTCAGAGGTAATGCATGTCACTCCAACTTGAATATGCAACACGTAAGAAAAGTGGACACATAATAATGGACTAATTAACACAGTGTTACAGACTTGATGTCTAGACAAGATAAGGCATTTCAAGAATCGCTGCTACCCGTGCTCGTGAAGGAAGAACAAAGAGATAGCCTTTTGTGCAACACTGATGCTGAATAGCTCCAATTATGAATTTAACACCAGGGACACATTTGTCATCACTTCCGAAAAAAACCACCACACTTCAGCACATTACATGCTAAAAGCACAAGCTGATCCTTAACTATAAAAACCAGAAACTAAACAACTCCAAAATATTACCTTAATGTGTAATGCATGCCATTAAATGCAAAGATATTTTAAAAGTGCATGAAATGGTTACATTAGCAAACTATAGACATTCATTGATCCTGACATGCAGATGCAAAATTCACTACAATGCTGTTTACAAGTAACCAGACCAATCTTTTAAGCATCTGTTTCATGGGGTTCTACCTCACCATGCTCAGGCAAATGCTCAGACAACATTTAACACCTAATTTCAAAATTGAAAAAGCGAAGAAAAGAGGGAAATGCATGTTCAAAGACCTAAGGAAACACCTAACTTCAAAAAAAAAAAAACCCAACCAAACAATCAAAAAACATCCCAACCCAGAAGGCTCATTATCTCAGTATTCTATTTAAAAATAAATTAAAAAAAAAAAACAACCAAAACTCTCCAAAGCTTTTAATTAAGAACAAAACATTAAAAAACACATCATGGGCTATATTAAAATATGAGATATATGTTAATGCTGCGCAATTTCCACTGCATGCAGAAGAACAAAGATTAAAAACAGTCTGCACCTGGATTGAAGGGAACCATTTCCACAGTACCTGCCATGCAGAAGTGCCAGAAAAAACCCTATTCTCCCAGTCATGAAGTGTCAGAGCCAGGAGGTTCTGGGAAATGAACCCTTCCCTGAGAGCAGCAGAGCCCACTCCCAGCAGAGCAGGCCCCAAAAGCAGGGGACCACACCAAGGAGCTGGGATTCTGCAGTTCAAGAATGCAGACAGAAAGCTGCCAAGAGAAGCAGTGAGCAGGAACTGTGTCCTTGGTGGGAAGAAACCATGTTCTGGAATGTGATGGCAGCTGAGCTCAAGACCAAGAGCTCATGACACTGGAATAGGCTGCCCAGGGAAACACCAGAGCCTCCTTCATTGCAAATCTGCAGGGCTCAATTTGACAGAGCCCTGAATGCCCTGATGTAAGGCCCTGTTCTGAGGAGATGGGCTGGGGTTAGTCCTATGCAACCTAGGTGTTTCCACCAGAATGTCACTATGCCTGATGTTTCAAAGATGAGACAAAAAATACCCAGGATCTGCAGTTTCACTTCAGCAATATTTTCAAGCATCTGTGCATCTGCAGCCATATCCCTCCTTTCCAAGTAATATTGGCACACTTCAAATGAAACATATACTCCAAAGTTTTTCTAGTTTGGGAGTGACACAGATCATTCTTGGCTCTGTTTATGCAGTGTCTGGATTTTTCTAAGCCTTTATCCGTGAGCAGAAATTCTAGTTTCCTCTCTTTGTGTCAGCTTCAGTTAATATTTGCAAAGCAATTGCAGACTCCTAGAAGATAGTCACTATATAGCAAAGAGCAACTAGCCCTTGGTTTGACACATTTTGCCCTGTCATCATCAGCGCACAAAGAACTTCATTTTTCATCAAATGACATGATTTTACATGACTGTTTGCAGTAAGTCCCCCATCAAATAAATAATATACAACTATTTTCTTGATGAGCCAGGGTGATCACTTACAATCACACTTCATTTAAAATTCTGAAACTGGCAATTGTGTTATTGTACCTGAGAGAAAAGGCAGCGGCAACTTTACAAAAGAGTGATATGAGCGATACACAAGATACTGCTATGGACTCATTTAAAACAGAACACCTGTATGAATATTTCATTCAATTGCTCAAGGGGTATTTCTGATTGCTTTTCTTAAGAGAAAAAACAGACTATATCACAGGCTGCCACCTCCCTCCTGCCCAGGGCATCAGACTGCCTGTTTCCCTGCTGCACAGCAATGGATTTGCCCATTGCGACACCGTGCATGTTCTGTCAGCACAGTTTTTTTGCCTCTGGGTTTTCCCAGAGGAAATAGAACTACCTATGAAGTATATATTTGGAAAATTTTGTTCCTTTTCCAGGTTGGAGCTTTGGAGACAAATGGATATGGAGAGGGCAAAGCAAAGAGGGCTTTTTCAGGAGTCTAGAAGAGCCAAGAAATACTTGGCAATCAGGTTGAGGATAAATATGAACCAAAAAGCAAACATCATTAGATCTGGTGCTCTGAGGGAAAGAAAAATTTAGGAGACAGAAGTGGAAGTAGTTCAATGGGTCAGACCTCATTTCCTCAGACATTAGCTGGGCCCTCACCAATTCTTTAACACATACCCAGTGGCACATGCCTTGACTTCATTTCTTACTTATTTTAAATATCTTGCTAGCTGTCCAGTGCATACTGAAAAACAACATCTTGAAAATCTTGCTTTGCAGAAGGATTACAGCTTCACCATTCTTGCAGCATAAGTCTTTGCAATCAGCATTTTATTTTAGTAATCCTCCCACTAAATTACATTCCAGAAATACTACATTAAACACTTGAATGAAATTTAACTGCAAAGAAGTCCATCAAACCAAATAATGATTCTGTTATTACTTGAATCTTCAAGACAATCAGAAATAAATTATGAAAAAGCTTTCTTATAAAAGCTTTCTTACAGTTCACTTTACAGATTTAAATGTTAAGCTAAATTTACATTTAGATCCTGAGAACTCAAAGTAAACAGAATAGTATACAGGCTGATTCCATACATAGTAGGAAGATTCACAGTATTTTATTATGATGACTCATTAGGATATTCATGATGATTATGAAAATCATCAGCTCTATCACAACAATTTCATAAAAATCCAGAAAATTTAACTGCAGATCCAGAAGTTAATTTTAAGTATTTATGTGAAAAATACGTGGATCATTTTCCAGTCCTAATTTTTAATGATTAAGTAAATATCTTGTCTAATTCTTAACAAATTCACAGTCCTTGTTTATAAGAAAATAAGAATCTTGTTTAATTAAGTAAAATACTTCTAGCATCATTCTAGAATCTTATTTAAATTCTGAAGAAGCTGACACCTTCAATATTCAAATCAACAACAGGAGAAACTGGTTGTGCAAAATCCAAATCTAAGTTATTCCTCAGGCTTTTCTGAATTAAGTTTCTAAAAGTTTCATTTTACAGAACATAATCTAGATTTCCCTAGAATTAAGTGCAAACTCTACCAAACACAGTAGCATTAGATCATATGGAAAACAGTATTTCAGTTTTATGACCAAATTTTCATCCGTTTTCACTATAACCTTGTCCTTAGGGCCTAAGGAAATTTAACCACACATTCACCAGCATGAGGCTAATTAATCACAACAGCTATTTATTTAAAATCTTTTCCTAGCCTGTGCTTTTTTTTAAGTTTGTCATTTTTTAAAAGTCCTAAGTTTATGCATCTGGTCCTGCTCTTTTAGGGCCTTTGTGACCCTGTGATCAGACGCACAGGGACAAACCAACTGCATCATGGCTCCCATAGCTACGGCACACTCTGGTAAAACTCCATCCCAGCCAGACCCCACACACATGGAAAGCTGTGCCCACCATGAACATGATTAGGCAAAGTCAATACTAAGAGAAGAAAAAAAAAATAAACTCCAAAAACAACACAGTAGATAGCTGCTTTTCAAGTGTGAATAAAAAGGAACAGTGTTGCAGCCCAGGAAATGGCCTCACAGGCAACTGAACAAAAGCCAGGAGAATTAAGGGGCAGTCATTGTCTTAGCTCAGCTTGCAAAACGGCAGTTGTTGCATGTAAGCTGCAGAAAACTACCATTAATTTCCATGTGCAGATAAATGCCATGGTTCTTCAGAATTAAACTGTTGGTGATGATACCACACAGTCTTGAAAAATCAAATTATATTCATATTAGACTCCAAGGAGGAGGAAAAAATAAATCAAGGTAATTTTAGCAGAGCAAATCATTAGTGTATTAGTGACAAAATGCCAAGGAGACTCACCTGTTCAATCTCCTTTGTCTTAGTTGCAATTGCTTTTGAACGACCTAGAAGCTGGCTGTCCTCGTATAATTCTGTACTGTCTGTTAGATTCGCCTCTGTTTCCTCTGTTTGCTCAATGTATAATGGAGCTGAAGATCCAGCCTTTAGAAAAAAACAACAAATTCAGTTTTTAGAGAAAAATAAAAATCACACTATGATGAAAAAACCCCAAAAGCCCAAACACAGTCATCAGATATATGAGTTTGGCTCATCAAGACTATTAGTGAAGTGTTATTGCTACAATCTTAGTAGACACAGAAATACAGATTTTAAACATGTAGAAAACATGACGTGATAAAACCCCCTGTGACACAGCCTTAACTGTGTAGAGGCAATGATGTCAGATAACCTCTACCTCCCCATCCACTGAGAAGAAATTTGTGTATGTGGTATTTATAACACCAGAAAGCAAGAAAAATCCACAAGGAAAATGTGACTACTCTTCTGGGAAAGGATAAAAGTAGCAAAAGCATAGGTATCAAAAAAATTAAAATTTTGGAGAACTCTTGAAGCATTCAGGGCCACAGGTTGTTATTATTATTGCAATAACTACCGTATAGCAAAAGCAAATATGTGATTTGAAGATTTCACTCTCTAAAACAGAAATTAAGACAGTATTCCTGCTCCAAAGAAAACACATGCCACCTCCAAGGAGTTTATCTAGAAAATACAGCAATTCTGTTTTACAGAATTATTTAAATCCAGTATTATGGAACAAATTTATATTTTTTTAAAATAGATTTGAAAATTGAAGAAGATGAAAACTAGTTTCTTTTACCCAAAAACAGAGGCAAAGAATCTTAAGACTTAACTAACATGAAAGAGAAAAGCATTAGACAGAAAAAGGAAGTAAAGACCTTAAGTAGTCCTGTAAACACATGCTCAAACCTTAGCAGCAACACAAACCATTATGACTGAATCCCAAATCTTGCTATGCCAGTAAAGAACGAAATGCCTGAGAGTGAATGAAGGCCACTAAAAAGCTCAGTGCAACACAAAGTTCAAGTATTAGGCTCTTGTAAGATAAACAGGAAAAAGTTCAGAATTGTTGCAATTCATATGTGACAGCCTACTAATCAAGGTAAGAAATCCTTTCCTCTAACACTCAGAATGAGAAGCCCGACCTCCTTCATTAGTATTTCTACAGCCCTCTTTCTTAGTCAATAAATCATCTCAGACTGTACCACAAGCAACTGCAATTGCTTCACTTTGATTCCATATGTTTAATCTTTTTGCCACTGCAGTTTTCTCTGAGGTGCAGAGGATGCTTTAAACAACTCTTCTCCATGTGGCCCACTCTGTTCTTTCCTCCCTTCCATTACCTTCCCCTCATCAAGAACCACAGTGATATTTCTCTCCTGAACCTCTCAGAAATGTTCATGCATCTGTTCTTCTTCATATGGTATTCATCTTTGGATCAGCTGTTGCTTTTTCTTGATTCTAACACCTCCTCCCCTTTTTTCTTTTTTTAATTGCTTTTTCCAGTTCATGTATCTAAATAGATCTTCCTGACCATTACTGAGGAGCTGCTCATGCATTCACCCATTACATCAATGGGCAGGACTTGAAAGTTCAGATAAATATGGATTGAGTTTATTTCTCTAATCTAGCCCTTATATTCTACAAGTGGAAATGAGATACTTCCCAAGACACATCCATTTTCTCTGCAATTATTTACAAACAGATAAAAAAAATCAAACCCATTAACTGGAAAGGTTAAGACATGACTTTGCGAAGTAGATACTGTTTTTCTTAAGAATGCCTCTAAAGTTGAAACAAAGTGAAAGTTAAAGAAAAAAATTATCACAGAAGTGAAACAGAGTATTTACAATATTATTAACATAATATTTGGGTTGTTTTAAATGAAAAATAAATTTTTCACTAACATTCAGAACCCAAAAAAGACATCCCATCCAAGAGCAGTATAACAAATGACTGAGAAGGGCTATAATCCCACTTCAATATAGCCAGGAGTGGAAGACAAGAAGGGGTGAAAACAAAACAGAATAAACTGGTAAATAATTATCATTGATTAATAATGAAATAAGGATTCTGGGGAAAATAAAAAATATACCCATTGCAGTAACAAGGTAAGGTTTATTTTAAATATAATGGGAGACAGCTTTCTGAAAAAGAATACATGACATGATAGGCTGGGACAGCTTGAAATGGAACTCAACAAACCAGAGCTTCTCTCCTCAAGTCTTGTGTTTTACATGTACACTCATGTTTTGACTCAAAGTCCTCTCTTAATTTTAAGGAGTTCAGTAGACTTTCAGACCTACACTACTACAAGAGCTCCTTGGAGAGCACTTGGGAGAGCTGAAACTGTATTGTGTCAGTTGTAGTTCAACATCATGGCAAATTATACTAACAAAATGTACTGTGGCTTTGTGTATTCATTCAAAAGAAATAAATTGCAAGGTTTTAGTTTCCCTCTCACTCCCTTGCAACAAATATTTAATAGCATAGGCAGAAAAATTCAGGATTAAGTTACAAAATGTGCCTTTATGAAAAGTACAGAAAAAAAAGAGCCTATTGTTGTAACACTTGGAAATAAGTGGATTAATAATCCTATCTTACATCATACTCTGTTATTTCAGGTAAATTGCTTTCCTCGGCCTTCTCTGCTGCCTTTTCAGCTGCCCACTTGCTTGCAGCTTCTGCAAGTTCCTTTTCTGATAGTCTGTTGCTCTTCTCCAAGGCCTGTACAAAAACATTATAGTCAAGTTTTAACATGAAATATACACTTACACATGGCAAACATCTTCAAAATTAAAATAAATAGCTATTTCAATCCCTAAAATATTTTAAAATAGGAAACAAGAAAGTTGAAATTATTTCATTTGCTGTCAAGTTTCTTTAAAAAGAAAAGAAAAAAGAGAGGAGGAAAAAAAAGATAAATCTGTGAAAGTCAGTGGACTACTACAAAACCACTATATCTTCCAGATAAGGTTTATTAAATTCACAGGTTAGAGATAACAGAAAAATTTTTTGAGACCTGTTGGGCACTGAAAGAAGTCAGATATAAGAGTGGAGTGAACTAGTAATTCAATGTGATTTTCAGGCATAAAAGGTTGCAAAAATTTTTAAATAAACTGTTAAATACTAGGTGGGGTATAAAACCTGAGCTAATTAAGGAGAAAAATATTTTACACAAAGTTTAAGTGATCAGACCTGGTTCCATTAAAATCCACTATTTTCTATTTGTGGGAATGCTAATAATTTATAATAGAGTCAGTCATGGTTTTATGTTCTTTTAAATCTACCTTTTCAAATGAAAATTCTCACATTAATAATGTTTAAAAATTGATTTCTCTCCAAGAATACTATTTGGCTTTTACTATCAGAGCAGCAAACAGACAATGGCAAACATGAGTCTAGGAACAGCGAGCTTTATAAATCTTATCACTATGTGGCACCCAAAGAATCTATATCACTCTAGCATTAAAAATTGCAACACTAAGATGGGTATCTGAAAAAGAGATACAAAAAATTCTACTACCTGAAAAAGGCCATAACAATTTCTACCCCATGCCTGTTCCATCTCAGCAAACAGGTAGGCAAAAAAAAGAAGCAAACAAACAAAAACCCAAATGAAAGAAACTCCACCTCTGACCATTAGCTCATTCTAAGTCATATAAATGGCCAGTATCAAAACTCCTTTGTCTTCACATCTTTTGTTCTTACCTCAAAGAAAATATTATCCAAATACCTCTGTACTGTAGTGTGGCATAAATACACAACTCACAGAACCCTTGCAGGATTCTGTGTCATAAAGACACCACCTTTATCTGAATCCAGAAGAGAAGTGCACCACAATGTTCCAATAGGAATCCCTGTTTCTATAACTGCAAATTACTGAATTACAACCAGTGAAGTCAGGGGTGACAAAATTGAATATGCAGGGATATGGAGAGGGCGCTTAGAAGAAAGGAGTAACATAATCATAGAAAATCTCACATAACCTGCTATATTTCCACAAGCCATAAAAGAAATTAACTAATATCTATTGGAATACAGAAAAAAATCTGTTTAATTTAGTTTCACTAAATTTAATTCTATAGGTTGAATGTTATAAATACGTATTAAATCCTGAGTGAATTTTATGGAATAAAGTAATGGTATTTGCACAGTTACACTTCAGCTGAAGAGACAGAACAGGAACATATTTCTCAGTTGAAAATAGCAGCAGCTATTTAGGCTGCAAACTTTCAAGAAAAAACCAATCTCATACATCTCATAAAAAAAAAACCTAAACTGCTGCCCCAGCCACCCCCAAAAAACCAGAAGTCTCTCTTTTTTTGTATTTTTTATCTCATCAAGAACATAGAAAAGCAAAAGGCTGTCACTTTGCTCAGCAGCTGTTCCTGTCTCACACATCCACCTTCTGCTCTATGTTGTATACAGCCTCCAAGGCTTACAATCCATACAGCTAACAAAGAAAAATACAAAATATTTCATACCATAGTCAAACAGGTGGCTACGATCAGGTAACATCAACAGGTATTGATTCACATGCATGAATAGGCAAAAAATAATTATAGATTAAGATAACCTTTTTAGATTTGCAAATAGATAGTACAGTGAAAAGAGGTATTGCTATGGGAACATATACCTTTGTAAGAATTTCAGAGCTAAATTATAACTTAGAGCATTGAAAATTATCTCCTTTAATCACTAATATATAGCATATAACTAATTTCCCAAGCCTTGATAAATTGTAAGACTCTGCCTCTGGAGATGCTAATGTTTTGCCAAGACTACTTCTGTCACTACTTCTGAGTCAGTGAAACACTTGGGTAACTTAACTGTTTAGTGCAATTCCAGCCAAAAGGCTGATTCCAAAAAGCTCCACTGACACAGGGCAGTTACATTATTAGCAGATTTGGGGGCTGAAGAGAAAAGTCAATGAACAGCCATGGAAGTATTTCCACTTCTGCAGCTGATGCATACCCAATAAGTATTTATGCTGTCTGGGAAATGACTCCCATCAAACAAAGTTTCATTTTGCATAGCCTATATCAAGTGGATATCCACTGCTAGCATATACTTGCAAACTGATGGCAAAAAACCAATACAGCACAGATCAGACCTGACTGAAGAAGAAAGCAGAGCACTTACAGAGCTCAAGCTCACACTGCATATTAACTCAAGAGCAAGAGATTTTGCAATGCCTCCTTGTTCTCAAAGGTGTGTATTAAGTAAGGATTTGATAATAAGCTGCAGTATGCTGAGTCTAAAAACAAAATAAGTGAACTAATTATAAAGTATATTTTATGATCCAAATCAGTGTAACTTGTGCATAATCGCTTTTATCTTATTTTCCCTATTTACATCACTGAAAATACATCACTTGCCTCTCCCCTCAAGGACAATGGCAATCAGCTGGCACAGCAGCTCTAAAAGAGATGTGTAAGAGATAAGCACTTAGAATGACATAGCACAACCAAAGCCTGGGGTTTTTTCCCACTGAATACATGGCAGGTGTGTCTGTGTCAAAATGAGTGGTAATACTAACATACAACAACCCAGAATTCTAAGAACAAGTCCTACTCCTATGGTAAGGAATAGGAAATAACATCATAAGGAATATGCACTTAAACAGGTGTATGCAATATCTCCTTCCAACTGAGGAAAAAAATCCAACAATGAACAATCTAAAACCAGTGTGAAGTACTCAAAAAGAAAATTCACCTTTGATGGAGGTACTGCTGTGGACCCTGACGGTGATGCATCTCTTGATGTTTTCAGTGACTGAACTGTCCTCTCTTTACCTACAAGAAAGAAATTAATGACTGAGAAATTAAATATATATATATATATACATTCCAAATATGGTTACTGGCTTAGAAAAATTGCAGTGAAATTTTCTCACATCAGACATGAACTTTATCACCCTCAACAACTACCTGAGAGGGGGCTGGAGCAAGATGGGAATTGAACTCCTCTCCCAGGCAACTACTGACAAGAGGAAATGGGCTCAAGCTGTGCCAGGGAAGGCTCAGACTGGACACCAGGGAGAATCTTTCCACTGCAAGAGTGACTAAGCTTGGAACAGCTGTTCAGGGAGAGGGTGGAGCCACTATCCCTGGAGGTTCAAGAAACAACAGGACATGGCATTTAGCGCCATGGTCTAGTTGATAGGGTGGTGTTAGGTCTAAGGTTGGACTCCATCTTTTCCAACCTTAATGATTCTATAAAATCTACATACTCCATCATCTGGTAAATACTAGTAACACTTTTTCTCTTCCCAAGGAGAGCAAAGATAGAGCTGTGTCATTTCACACATTAAAGAAAACCCAGTCCTTTTTTCCATCATTAACTGAAAGGGTGTATCAGTATCATTCGACAAGATGATGTGATTTCACTTTTTAATATGCCTGCAATAATAGAAACAGTTGAAATATTAGACACCAGTCAATCACTCAAGGTAACTGGGTAGTGCATGAACTAGTTTAACAGGCCACAGTATGTTGAAAAGTCCTGCCATGGGAAACAGATCTGTATTCTACAACCACAGAGCAGATGCTCCTTGTGAGATCACTGTCTTTCCTATAGAAGTTAAAACTGGCAAAATATTAAATCAAATTCACAGTGCTAATCACAATTTGTGCAGAGTTTCACCATAGACCAGTTACAGGCAGCCCACAGCAACAGAACTGGCAGCAGCGTAAACTACCAGTTTTCAAGCTGTGGTCCACAGATTACATCTAAATGATCTGCAAAAGTATAAAAAAGCAAACATGCTGTCAGTAGGCCTAAATTAACCAGACTATTCACACTGACTTGGAAACAGCTGACTGATCACAAATAAGCCAAGGTAATATAAGCTTACTTTGGCTTCCATTAATTTTTTATAAATGCAATTAATAAAGAGATTAATTTAAAAAGCTATTGAAGAGTTGTGAAAATTGGGATAGAAGATATTTTTGTAGAACTATAAATGTGATTGCTCATTATGGCTTTAATTTAATGAGTCAAAGCAACAAAGTACAGAACATCTCTTTAGTCACCACTAAGTAACACAAGTTTTGCTCCTGTGATATCTGCTTCTCAGGCCTATAGGTGAGCCACCTCCTTCTAAATTAATGGACTACTCTAATTCTGTCTCCCACATGCCTCCTTTGTCAGACTTGATTCTTTAAAGATTGTATCGGTTGAATGGATTTTATGTTTGCACCTGAACAGATGAAATGAACTGATACAAAAGGCAGAAAATTATTCAAAGTTAAGCAAAGTGAAAAAACAACATTTAATTAGAAGACATTATTTATAGGCCATTTTTTTCAGAATGTGTGTGGCTATTTTGAGCCCCAAAGCCCTATCTGTAAAATTAAACATCCCATCCTCTCCAATCACAGATGAATGTTTGCCTTTTCCATACGCCCTTTCCTCCCTTTACTAAGCTTCTTCATGTCCCCACAGTTTTCTTTGTTTAAATCCTGTATTTATCTGAATGTATGTAGGACATGGTGTCACAGACATCTTTTGTGGAAAATCCTTTCTTTAAGATTTTTTCCCCCTTCTGAGAAGCTATGGCCTCAGCAACAAAATGTAAACAACGATATCTGCTGCTGTGGAATGCAACAGGTAGATCCATGATTGGTCTCGGGTGGATGTTTAGATTTACTGACCACTCACGGCAAAACTGAGTGTCGCTCTCTGCTAGAACAAAGACCTTTGTTATTCGTTTTCTTTTCTATTCTTAGCTTAGCCTTCTGAGAATTTTTCTATTTCTTGCAGTATAGTTGTAATATATATATATCATAAACTAATAAATCATGCCTTCTGAACATGAAATCACATTTTCGTCTCTCTCTCACCCTGAAAACCCTTGTGACCACTGTGACAGACATGGGATATTCCTTCTTCAGATGACATGACTTTAAATAGCATTATAATATTTTAGAAAGATGCCATATTGCAAATTCCACATGAAATAGTATATATTTTGCATGTGGTAAATTTATTTAAATGTACTGGTGACATCTATGAGATGTCACACTTGATGTTCCTTTTAAATATTCAATACATGAGCTTACCTAAGGCAAATCAAATTCAAAAATTATTCTAAAAGTATTATTTAAACAATTTATACCTTGCAAACAGATATTTTAATTCAGTCATCTAGAGGGCCATTTTAGTAGTTCTCCTTTCCAGGGAAAGGAATAAAGAAATAGTCCAGTGTAAAACTCAGCTGGTCTCTTAAAACTTATCTAAAGGTGATTGGCAAAGGTATTTAACCATGCAAACAGGAGAAAAATGTCGAAAACCACAGACCTAGATGTAAGCTCCTCTCTTGATCAGCACCTTTTCTGGTTTGTGAATGTATCTGCTTCTATATCACTACCTCCACTATTGTCTGAGTAATTCTAACCATACAGTATATACATATATGATCAAAGCTCAAAATTTAAAAAAAATTAAACATTCCAAAATTTTGAATGGTTTCCTCACAACATTGCTTTCCTGTCACTAGTAATTATAAGCTGCGCACCTACAAGACTTCTAGAAAAGTAGTTAACTAGCTTATTTTTTTCTTCCTCCCCTACAGTTAGAGGAATTTATGTTCACTAAGTATTGCTACAAAATGTTGAAAGCACTGTAATGCCCAAATAGAAAGACCATCTCTACTCTGTGAGGAGTGAAATTATTCCTCAATATTTAAACAATGCTAACAAAACTACAAAAATTTTTTTTTTACAAGGAGTGCTACATAATGATTCAGTGTCACTCTGGAAACAATGTGTCCTCTCAGTGAGTGAAAAACATATCCAATTAATTTTTAAAAAGCTGCCAAAATGAACAGTAGGTTTGCACAGTTCACTAGAAGGCCTTTGCAGAATGGGAAATCAAATCTAATTAATTTACATAAGCTGTACAAACAGAGCGGCTAAGATTGTAGTATACTAAAAAAAGCCCCCCCCCCAATAATTTAAATATGAAACCTCAAATATTCTCAAAACAGATGATTCATCAGACTTCTGGGAAACATTAAGAGCCAAGCTTTCAAAAAGTCAGAATAGACTCAACTGAGATGCTTCACATTTCTTCAAGGAGAGCAAGATCTGAAAGATTTTGACATTGAAATGCAATTGCTAAAAAACAGTCAGTTTCAAAAGTCTAGCAAAATTTGGAGAAAATTAAGCAAGTAGAAGTATGTACTTTTACTTCTCCTTTTTTTTAATCCCTGTTTTATTCTGGTTGTGGGAAGAAATGTCTTCATCTGCTGTAGATGAAGCAAAGTTTCTTGTCAGGAAATCAAATGAAGCACATAAAGAAATAACAGGAGCTGATGCTAAAAATAATACAAAATACTAGAAAAAGCTGTGCAGCTGAAACTCCTACAGCCAGTCTAGACCTGATACCAAAATAACACCTACAATCTCCCACATGAAATACATAAGGGAACAGAGAGTACAATGAAACAACCAGAGCAGACAGCACATAGTACAAAATGTCAGCTTTTCCCATTTTAAAAAGAGCATGTAAGGAAAAAAGGCTTATTCAGTGAGCTGCAGTTTCACCTCACTAACCAGTTCCCATCATTAATCCAGAATTACCTTGCTGAGAAGAGACATTTCTTTTATGTAAAGATGACATATTTCTGCTGTGCTGGTGGAAAGGATAGGCTTTGCTTCTTTCAGGAGAGTAGCTCCTGCTGCTGACACTGGAGCCAGATCTGCTGTGCGGAGAATCCCTCCGGCTCCCCGGCGATTCCCTGAAGAAAGGAGAGTCCCTCTTGTGAGGGGATCGATCTCTCCCATAATGAGAAGAATAGAAGCTTCTTCTTCTGAAGCCATCTCTGACGTCCCTGGGAAGACAACAGAAAATTACAAGTAACTAGCTTGCCCTTGCAATGTTTATGGAACAGCACAATGGCAACGGTTCGTGCCTGCTCAATACAAACAGGTTAACTGTAAAACACATCCAAAATCCTCAGTGTTTTTAAGAGTACTAGGCAAGGGATGAAAAGCAAGTAAAAAAAGAAAAAGCTAATTCTTTCATTGAGATGCTTCATTGCTAGAAGCTAATTCCTTTCTATTTCTTGACAATATAGCTAAAACATAGGAAAAATATATTGATGAAATGAGACTCTCACAATTTTGTTCGGGTTCGGTACACTTACCCTGGAAATTAAGCCTTAATTTACCACAGATAAAAATGCTTATGTAAATATTGTTTATATTATTTGGCATTTTTCAGCTATGTTTTTCTCTTATTTTCAAGGGCCTATATTCCCCATTTGATTTCACACACCGTGCTACACAAAATATCGCTGACAGATTCAGCTTATATCCAGCAGAGACAAAAAGAAATCTGCAGAATATCTATTCTCTCAGCTATGAATCCACCCAAGGTCAACTCTTAAATGAAAATATGAGGACATATATCTCCTAAATATGTTTCTCACAACACACAATATTAATTTTAAACTTTAATGTAAAAAGTCTCAAACCCAACTGATTTAAAACCAAACATCAAAACTTTCTACTAAATTTAAATATTGTTACTCCAGACCACAGCACAAATGTGTTGGTTATTTGTAAATCATATTAATGTACATGTATGTGTAAAGGTGAAAAAAAACCCTAGTATCATTTCAAACTTGTCCTAAAGAATCACAGAGCTAAAAGACATACAAGCCAACTGAATCTAGAATTGCCACTTTTGCCTTGGTCAGAAGATGCACTGGTAAGAGCAGCAAGTACTTCTCAGCTTCTCCATCAAAATCTCCAACATTTCAGAGCATTTCTAGTAATTCAGAATCTGTCTTCTCTCCTATTTCACATCAGAGTCCAGGATTTTAAACTGAGGAACGCCTCTCAAAGATCTGGTGGTCTCACTGAGCACAACACAGCTACAGCTAGTTTTGTGTTGGTGGAGAAGAAAAGATGTACAATTCCTACAGCAAGGCACAGGCCCATATTTGTGACAGATGACAAAGGATTTCCATGTGCCAAAGGTGTCTTGGGCTATGGAAGCCTCAGAGACAGCACCACAAAACAAACCCCAGTGACACTGCTGCGTTTTACACAGTGCAGGTTTCCTTTTTGCATGGAAAGCCATCTTCATTATATGTATGAACATTTTATGCAGCCACAGACATGAAGTGTAAGTTCAGGCTTGAGGAATACTAGATTAACCCTGCACTGCGCTACCTTTTCTAGCTAAGTGGGGCGTTATTTACTTATTAAAGAACATATTGATCAAATATTTATCAGGAATGACGTAGGCACAGCCACTTCTTGCATTTCCTTCTTAATCGCTCTCTTTAAATAAAGATATTTTTAAAGCACAAGCTTTCTGGCAGACCAGTACACCACTTTTAAGTGTAAAACACACTTTTATGACCATGTTATTAAACCCCTGTATACAGAGCAGTTTATTATGGTTATGTTTACAGTGCCCCAGCTATTTCACATGTATACTAAATGCTCTAATAGCCACGTAAGAATTTTCAAAATTGTAATTGAAGCACACTTTTAAACAGGAAAATATTTGAAAGCCACATTCTACAATAATATTATGCACCCCAAAATAGAATCTCACTTTCAATTTTTGAATTTTTATTTCATCACTGCATGTCAATTCCTAACTAGACCATATCTCATATAGAACATTCATGCCATTAACTATATTAAGTCCGTTTGGGACAGCATAGCAACAGCATAGCACTTCTGAAGTTTTCCATTAATATAACACACTGAACAGAACAAAGTAAGCATTGTTTTACAGTTATTTTTTTCCTTAAATACTTAAGCTAACATACACCTGCAATTTGGTAACGAAGGCCCCAATTCAGCAAAACAGTTAAGCACATGCTTCAGATTCCAATACATACTCAAAGGGTTTATTGAGCAGGGACAATATTTAATAGAGATGCAAAACAGACTTTAAAATAGAGCTACTGCCCTTAACAACAAATACAGAATTAATCCCTTTTATATAGCATCCCTCAAGTCTTTTTATTTTGTGTTCATGATTCACACTTAATCCTAAAAGCACAATTTTGTTCTCTCAGCAGTGTTGCAACAGGAAGCAGTATCTTTGTTAACACAGATGAAACTTGACCATGAAGTTCTCACTAAAGCTGGCAGTCTTGGAGGAGCTTCCAAAGTGTTATAAGAACAGCCATATTGTGATATACCATTCCCCAAGGGCAGCTGGGGGAAGAGCTCCAGCCTGACAGCTATTTCAGTTCACCATCAGTTCCAGTTTTCTCAAGGACAAAACACAAGTACAGAACAGACAAAGGTATGACTTTCTGCACAGCAGAAAATCAAGGAATACAACACTGAGGAGGTTTTCAGTTGCCCACAGACCAGAAACGAACAGTGCTATAGCTTAAGCTCTATGAAACAAAGATTAACAAACCAGTGTGTCAGGTTTATCTCTTAAGAGTACTCCGAAGTAAAATTAAATCACTTTCCTGGATGTGAAATGCCCAGGAATAGAGAGGTACTTGGGTACATGAAGCACATCACATGCAATAAAGGAAAAGGTTTTACTGTAAGAGGACTCTTAGAACATTCTCACTGAATTTGTGCTACAGGGCAACAGCCTACAATACTTCATGCTCACTATTCTCTGGGACTTCTATATCCCGTTACATTCAACTTTTCAACTAGAACATTAATCTACATTATGGTCCAGCTATAGTGACCATAACTCTCATTTTTAGCACTGAGCTGAACACTGGCAACAAAACAGCATACTGTGTGGAACAGAAACAGGAGGATCTTCCAGTAATTCACAGGTGAGTGCTGCCTATAACCTAGATTAAAAAGTCAGAGATGGTTTTGTGATCCCTTCCATCCGAGAAAATTACTGCTACTGTCAAAGGGATTAAACACTCCATTTACAGGCTCATGCTTAATTACTAACCTTGCCTAGAAATAACTCTCACACTTTTATATCTTCAACTTATAAATAAATTGAAGAAGTTATAAATAGCTTCTGCAACACCAGACTTCAGTGCAAAGAGATAAAACAGTCAAGATCTGAACTGAATCCTTAACTGAAAATACTTTTTCTGCCTCATAACACAGATGCAAGGGGGAGGGAGAGGAAAAGTTAAACTAAAATTCCTTTTGCCTGCCTTTTCAGGACATTGCAAGAACTACCAACATGAATCAGATGATGCAGAAAATATTTAATAAAATATACAACTCCCCCAGCCTCTAAAAGAAGAGGCAAGAACACCTCCACTTTTAGCATCTTCAAAGTAAATGTAGGTGGTGCAAGATTCCAGCCACCCCTCTCCCAGAACTCATTCCATTCCTTTCTAAAGTACACAGTTGTGCAACAAACCAACAACTTACTCAGGCTCTGCTTTGGAGATTTGCTATAATCTCTTGTTATTGCCCAAAGATCCTTATGCAGATTTATCCTAAGCTAAAACAATACAGTGAATTACATCATCATAGATAGAAGGAATTGCACCTGGTTTCAATGGCTTTCATTTGAACATTTGAAATGGCAATAAGATTCCTTACTGACAACTGGCTTTCAACATTTTATGACTAAGCAAGTAAACAGAGCACTTGTGATACCTGCATTTTGCTCCAAATGAAATTAACATAATTAGGACCTGCCAGTGTAATCTTATGAACAGCTTTCTGCATGAAGGCAAAAGGAAACAGACATTATGAAACACTGTTTCAAGCAGAAAAGGATACCCAGAAATACGAAATGTACGAAAAAAAATTTGAAAATATATAAATGTTTCATGATTTTTATGCTGCATGCAATACTTCTGAAGTCATCATAAGCAAACAGCAAATCTTTGTCTACCTCAGTTGGTATGAAAGCTACTCAACTCCTCTCTCCCTGTCACCACCTCAGGATCTCATGACAGGTCAGAATAAAAAATAAGACAATCTGAATATTATAGCAACATTAGAGAGAAGTGCTTCTTTGTCCTTTAGTTGAATAGTAAAGCTATGCACTTCAATGGCACTGGAAATCTCACTACATTGCTCTTTCCTAGTGCCCTCCTCCTTTTTACTGCCATTGATAATGTACATTAGACTTGCTGCAACATCAGCCTACATAATAAAAGTATATTTAAACTAAAACCTTCTATTATCTGACAGGGAGAAATGATGGTCAATCACAGATAAGGACAGAGAAACAGAGCTCAGAACACAGATTTAAATACCAAAGAATTAAGAGCAAACGGCTTTAGGCAACTCAAGAATAAAAACAAATTGTGCTATTTAGGCAAATTACGATCAAATTAGACAAAGTAACTGCATTCAAATGCATGTGACCTTGGTTTTTCTTTTTTTTAAAAACAAGGGCTTAATAAGACCCCCCCCAATTTCTCTAAAATAGAAAACAAAACATAGGTCTCGCATTCCAGAGGGAGTATTTGCTTAAAGTGATGGACCAAATTACAATGTCTAGAAACAGCTACAACATTTACAACTGCCCTGTGAGTAGCCTATCACCCCAGAAGAGTAAAGAAATTCAGACAACTAGCTCAGGGCCCTAGCTCATAAACCTCTCCCATTTTATGACTCTATGCAGTAGCAACTAAACAAATTCCTAAGCAAACTTAATCCAAAATGGAAACAACTGAAATCTTCTATCTCAATATAAGCTTAAAAACTGGAAAATTGCTAGGAAGTATAATATGGTACTTTCCATACTTTTTTTTTCCTAATGCCCTAACAGATCAGAGAAACTGGACAATGTTTTACCTTCTAGACAAAGTTCTAATGGACAAAGACTCCTAAGTAGATACTTGCACTTTTACTGTTGTCCTGCCTCAGGCAGAAACCAGCACAAAGAAAAGAGTTTTAAAACACTTCCCTGAGGTACCAAAGCACATTGGTATACCTCAAAAGTGTCTTATCTTTGAGGGCTTTGAATTTACCTCACACTTAGTATGTGCCAAACAATTTAATGTAGACAAGCATTTGTCTTACATACACACTAAGCCCCAGAGAGAAATATTTTTGCACTTTATTTTAGGGACATAAGTGAATTTTATGTTCAGCAAGCTATTACTTTTTCCCCAAAAGCGATCTTTAAAATCCTTCCATAGAAGAGCCCAGAAACCATGAAATAGCTGCTGGAAGAGCACTTAAGCTTTTCATCAGTGTGCTGAGGAATGCCATTAGTTCACTGGCAAAAGAACACAACAAGTAGTTGTGTTCTTCAAGGATATGCTGATTTGATCAACTCTTGGGGCTGAGTTTCTAACACTATCAATAAAAAGGAAGAGTAAGTTGTGGAACAGGTTTGTAAGCAGTAACACCTTATGTCAGTGATACTGATAGACAATACCCTTACTATATTTACTTTTTCCTACTTCCAAATCCCTTGATGTGATCTATAAATTAAATAAATATTAAATTTTTCTCTAATTGGGAAAAATGCTTCACAGATTTCTATGTTTTTATTCTTAAACACAGTGAGATTTGAAGCAATTAGGTCAAATAGGTTTCACTTGTTTATATGCCTCAACGTGTTGTTTGTAATAGTGGTATGGATTTCTGCACAGCAAATTTCAGTAAAGTTAGCACACTACTGCCTCTGCTTCTAGATTTCTCAATATAAATGACATTATACATACATGAAGAAAAAACCCATTGCACATAATGGAGTTTTTCTTCATGTGATCTCATTTCTTCCTGTCAGGTATAGTTTGTTCAAAATCAGAAAGTTAAGAGAGACATTTCCTCTTATAAATTATTCAACCATATGGCTTTATCTTTTTTATTTTCCAGTTTGCTTTTTCCCTTCACTTTTATTACAATTTACAGTCTCCATAATAGGCCATTTCCTACATATTATAAATATCACTTGTTTGAACATATTTAACATATAGGCAAGCTATGCTGCTTAGGTAAATTCTTTAATAGAAATCCTTTTGCAACTCTTGTATGCCTTCAGTTATTTCAGCGATTTAATATCAGATAACTTTGGAGCTCTATGACAGCTCTACTGATTGAAACTGGGGCTGCTGCAATCCCAAACTCTGCAACCTTCCTTGGATCCCTATTTCCATTCTGTGCCTAAGCTGACATAGATATTTTCTCTCAGACAACAAAACTGGCAGACAAATATTTAATTCATTGTGGTGGGCTAGCACACAGAACCAGCTATGTGAAATGTACAAACACCTGAAACAGAACCAGGGAGACAGGAAGAACCACATAGATAGTTAAAACTGCTGTGGAAATATACTTTTACTGTAGGAAAATCAGTCTCTTTATTGCATTTGTGACTTTTCATTACTTACAATAAATAAAACAGGTTCCTTGACAGAATTCTAGAGCAGCTGAAGTTAGACTCAATAAGCCTCAAAGAAGTAATACTCCTTTTTTTTTTTCCTAAAAATAAGAGACATACATATCTAGCAACACTGGCTGTGAGTAATGAATGTAAATTCATTGATAAGTTCTAAAACAGAATGCTGTCTAACAGACACAAGTTTTAGTAAGTATTAATAAATTAATAGTAGCTGAAAAAAGATTTTAAAGAAGGTAATTGCTTCACACTTCAGTCTCCTCTGTAATCTTTCACCTTACTTAGATAATCCTTGAACAAAATGCTCAAAAACTGCCTCTAACAAGATAACAACTGTAGAATGCATACTGAGTCGAGTAACATGAATTAGTTTGCCCATCTACTTTACACTGATGAGATCCCACTTGGTACACTGCACCCAGTTCCAAAGTCCTGGAAAGACATGGATGGACAGCTGGACCAGGTACAAAGGACAGCAACAAAAATTATCAAGTGGGATGGAGCATATCTGTGACGAAAGGTGTGAGAGTTGGTGATGTTCAGCCTGGAGAAAAAAGGCTCCACCACAAAATGTTTATGATGAGAATGTTGAAGCACTGGAACAGGTTGCCCAGAGAGCAAATAACCCATCACTGGAAAAACAGTCAGGGTCAGGCTGGTTGGGGCTCTGAGCAACCTGCCCTACTTGAAGATGTCCTGCTTCCTGCAGGGGGTTGGCTAGATGACCTTGAAGGTACCTTCCAACTCAAACCATTCTATTATTCTGCAAGTCAATACATTAAAACATTTCTTCCATTTTACTTCCAAAGTTCATAATCATGCTTTCAAGCATAATTTTCAAAAATAATTAGGCATAGTTTTCAAAAATAATTAGGCATACTAGGCTAGATAAGTTATGACTTAATTCAACACATGCAACTATTAAAAGTCAGACCTCAGAAGAAAAAGACATTCCCTCAACTGGCTGACCCAACCCTGCGGCGTGTAATGACATCAATATTCAGTTTCACTTGGTCAAAAGCATTTATTGTCAGCTCATAGACAAGTTCTACACAACTTCATTTACAAAGGAAAGAACTTCTAAGCTTATGCAAATGTATATCATGAACTCATGTCAGGACTAACAGTGACAATAATTTGTTACCACACAAAAATAGTATCATCTTTTACAAATAATACCAACAGCATGAGATCATGGATTGCTTTATTAATGAACTTTTCCTCAGATGTAGATCGTAACACCCTACACAGAAGGAAATGACACATCAAAAATTTTCTCTTTGAAACAAAATGCTTAACAAAAGATGCCTAAACTATCAAGAACATTAAACTTTTTCCTCTCCTGTATCCTAATATTCCCACCCTCTCTCAATGGGAATTGAATCTAAAATGTTTAGTATATTCAAAACATAACAAACAAGTCCTTGGAATCTAACAGATGATCAAGAATTTACCTTCCTAAGGGAAATTATGTCAAAGTCCTCTGTGACAATACACCTCAACATGAGAAAGCCATGACTACATTCATCAGTCCAATTCACTGGCTCTGAGATGATTTAGTTTGATGCCATCTTAACAGAAGCTGTCTGCACTCGAAGGGAGACTCCCTTCTCTTTCCCTTCCCCACTGTCTCAGAAGCTAGCTGTTTTTCAATGAAGTAGTTAGGAAACTTTTCCAGAATAATCAAGTGCTACCCATGGGAGTTTGCCTCATTATTTCCCAATGCAGCATTAACCTGTTAGTTTTGATACCATCTATAGTGCTAGCTGTAAGACTGGACCAGGTGAGATGGCTTTTCAAAGATTTTCTTTAGGAAATGTGTTAATCAAGACCTTACAGTGGAAAGGTACATAATCTTATCTTTAGGCACGTTATCCTATCATACATTGTAAACAGATGAGCTCCTTACAGTTTATTAGCATTATGTAAACAACGTTTATTAGAAGGAAATCATAATTTTCCCAAGGTGGGACTAAGTTTTAAACAATTAATCAACGCTAACACAAAATTTAACTGAGTTTGCAGACTACTGAATTTTTTCTTAGAGGTGTATCATAACATATCACCACCTCTAGTAAACAGGTGTCTCACACAATAGCCCCTGTTGAAAAAATATAATGATGACATCAATTTCACATGACAATTTAAAACCTTAGAAAAACGACAGTGGCAAACAGTTGTACACAGAAAAGGCCACAAACCCTTAAAGTGTAACACAGCTTTGGATCAAACACAAGTCTAATAAACATGATAGCAGTGGAGAATTGACATGATGAGAACTTCTGGAGTTTTTTTACCAAATTTGGTGCATTTGCTGCAATTTTGTCAAATAAATACTTACAAGTCAATTTACTACCTGGCCATTCCTTATTCAACAACAATTTTTAAGAATATTATATTTTAATAATTTATAACAAATTATTTTGCCAGCAAAAGCAACATTCACCTTCCAATTTAGTCACACAATTAGCCAACACATATAAAAACATCCCAGTTGAAAATAAGAGCAGTTTCTATCTCCTCCCCATATTTTTACATTATAGGATGGGGGCAAAAAAATTTCTACAGTTGAAACCCTGCCTATTAATCTCTCCTTTCCCCCCATTCTCAAGTGACAAACATTTCAGAAGTGGAATGACAGTAGTCTTGCTTTGAATGAGGTTTCCAGAATAATTCTAGACATATGTACACAGGGCCCATATGAGCAGAGCAGAAACTCAGTTTGACATAAAATTCCTAGTAAGAAAACAGGCAGTGTTCACACAGCCTCCGAGTTCCAAGTTAAACAGAAGAAAGATTCAGCATAACAATAAAACCAAACTTGTCCAAACTGAAACTTTTTAAATTTCAGTTGACCTGCGCCAGTGAACATTTCTGAACTGCTCTTGATTATACTCAGTCTTCAGTACAAGGCATTTTTTAAAATGCTATCTGGTATCTGCACAAGAAGATTTGAGCTCTTAAAATCCATTCAAAATAAAAACTTACAGTCCTACAGAACCCACACTGCAAGCATAAAATCAGATATATTTAACTCTGACTGAATAATGACAGTCAAATTATAGAACATAAATCTCAGTTTGCAAACAAATTGGTTGTCCCAAGCACAAAAGAGCTACAGCCAGCAGAGCAGAAACCAGCTCTTAAAGAAAATGTAGCAACTACTGAATCAGTAAGACTGCTGCATAAAACATGAACTGAATATGAAGTCATTAAATATTTAGTGTAAACCAGAATCAACTTTCAAGTTGTATATTACCTATTATCTTGTTCCAAATGGTTCTAATTTTCCCCCTCCACCCTCCAAAATATCATAAGCCAAGATAAACTAATTTAGCTAGCAGCTTAACACAATGGGTTTTCTGAGCAAAAGATTTCAACAGACAAGTTCTTGCCTGGAGTTGCAGACAGGTATAACGAATCTACTACAATGAGCTATTATAAGGAAACTCTAATTTTGTATATGAATAAACAAGCTACTCTACTCAGCCATGTGAATATCTGAAAGGTTTAATGTTCTGGCAGAGATATTTATTTATTAAAAGAAAAAGGTATGTGCTAATGAGTATGATTACAACTCTGCTTATCAATCTCTGTCAAAAGCAAGACCATTTTCTTTGGGTGACTGCCATATTTATGTCCCTCCACACATGTTTTTTAATAAAGAATGAGGTTCTTGTACGGTGCCCCTTAAGAGCTGTCAAACATTACAACGAAACAGCAGACTTATGTACATTTATAGCACCATCTCATAAATCCCTTTGGCTAAGTTTATCTTCTATAACCAAGATACAGATCAGTTTACATTACAAGAAAGTTTAAATCCAAAGCCTAAAGGCCTCCCCCAATACAGTATAATATTTTAAAGCAGTATATTATTTAAACATGTTCACTATTTCATTAATTTAAGAAAACACAGAGGGAGGAGAAAAAAACCCCAAGAAATAACTGCCCCCTCTAACTCAAAGGTGACTGCATAGTGATAATATAATGATAACTGGCTATAAGCCTATGACACATCTGGACTCTCAAAATTAAATGCTGCTTTACTCAGAGAAGAGTCAGTGACCCTTAACTTCCATCTGGAGACTCTCTCATCAAAGGTCTTCATTTAAAATAACCATTCTTACCAAAGTACAATTTTCTCCTCAATGTACGATCTTCAGACCACAACTCTGCAACCTCCCGTCACCACTTTGTGCACTGACAAGGGGTTAATCACTCGACGCAAGGGTAGTTCAAGCAGAGATCAAAAAGCCAAGATTGCAGAGCTTCTACCCCCCACTTTGCAACCAATTTACTCCATAGCCTGCAGTAAACCCATTCTCACTGTGAAGGTGCATGCATCTAGAAAACCCAAGATATATTATACCTTATCCCCCTAAAGTGGTAATTGCAAGTTTAATGTTCAGAAAACCACTTTTTTTTTTTTCAAATAAAATACAATAAGCCATTGATTTAGAACACTTCCAAAACAAAACATAAAACTGACTGATGAATCTCAACTGTTCACAGACCACAAACTGTTTACAATTAAGTTTCTATATTTTGCTAGACAGTTTTCTCTCATTTGTAGCACCAAAATTACTTCAGTATTTACATCTATTACAAAGTATTTCCTAAGCACTCCAGGAAATAAGCAGATCTGTTTTTGATGGACAAACGCACTAGAATTAAAGACTAGACTACTAAAATGCTTCCTAATTTCACTTAGAACATGGGAGAAAAATCTAACCTGAAATAAACAAAACAACACACATAGTAGCAACACGTTTCCTCCATTAGCAAAGGAAAAATTATTCACATTTACAGCTGAAGAGGGGATATTAAAATGCCCTATGTAAGCCGCTTCTCAGGAGTCTATTTTTTTACTTACTTCACAAATAAGGCAACCCTTATTTTACAAAAATCTGGGCCTTAGATAATTCTAAGGATCAAATTTAATGCATGTGTAGCTGGGATTTACAAGTGCGTCATTTTGTAATTTCTCTTTGAAGATGAGTCTTACCCATCTTAACTTGCCAAGTTTCATATATTTCACATATTGTAAACTCAGTTTGGTTGGTAAAAAAAAAAATGATGTAATGCTCTGTGCACTCAAAAGGATTAAAATTTGGCATGACTAAAGTGAACAGCAGCTAACAATCTTCCAAAGCATTTCACACTGAAAAGTTCATCTGACCTTATAAAAATGAACTTGTATGCAAAATCCATTGCCATAAGGCCCATAGGGAAGTACTGCAAAATAGAATCCTTCAACATATAACAGCACGGTTCCCTACAACTTTTAAAAAAATCTGACATGCATGAGTGCTTTGCATAAATTAGCCCAATATATCACTGAAGACAAGCACTAACACAGCTCCAGAAATTATCAACATCAGTAGAAGATAAATGTACAAAGAAGTCACATCTTAATTGATCTCTACTCGTTTGAATTGCTAAGTCTCACAATTCTCACAGCATCAGCAACCAAAACATTAATGTGTGCAGAATGTTTCCTCCAAACTATGATGTACAATTCTTTGTATGTGCCAACCACACTTGAACCAAAAGGCACTTGAAATCAAGCTAAAACAAAATTCACATCAGTTTCAGGAGTTCAGAATTCCTTAGGTGATAACAGGAGAGAAAGAGCTGAGAACTCAGTTTGAAATCTATGCCCCGCACACCCTCTGAATTCCTTTATTTTTCACATATAAAATGTGTATCTTCACCATAAAAAAGTCATGGTCAGGATGACAGCTGTTCACTAAACATAGCATAAAACAGGGCTAACAACCCTCAGAAAGCATGTGGAAGGAATAGTAATGCTCCACTCAGTGCTAGACATGATAATGTCTACCATGTGAATGACAGCTGCTTGGAAACTGGAGCATAACCCTGTAAGGAGGAAGGCAAGAAAAACAAAGACAGTAGACCAAGTGCTAGAACCTCTGCAATCCTGTTGTCACTCATGGAGAATTGCTGCTGGTCATTAGACACATCACAGCTGAAGTCACAGCTCTACAAATGCTAAGTAAGCAAGCATGTCCTACTTTTAAGAAAAAGACAAGAAGCTTACAAAAACCCCAACAAAATACCACTGAGGAAACAATAGGAAAAAAATAGAAAAAAAATCCCTAACTGCTGGTTTCTTCAAAAGCAAAGAGAATTACAGAATAATAGAACATAAGGAGTTGGAAGGGACCCACAAGGATCACTAAAGACCAATTCCTGGTCCTGTACAAGACATCCCCAAGAGCCACACTATGGTGCCTGAGAGCGCTGTCCAACACTTGCACTCTGTCAGGCTGGTGCTGTGACCACTTCCCTGGGGTTCCAGGGCACAAGCACCTTCTGGGTGAGAAACCTTTTCCTGATATCCAACACAAACCTACCCTGACTCAGCTTCAGGCCATTCCCTCAAGTGCTGTCCCTCATCACCACAGAGCAGAGATCAGTGCCTGCCCCTCTTCTCACGAGGAAGCTGTACCTGCAGTGAGGTCTCCCTCTGAGTCTCCTCTTCCCCAGGCTGAACAGACCAAGTGACCTCAGCTGCCCCACATAATGCTTCTCCTCAAAGCCCTTCATGATCTTTGTTACCCTCCTTTGGACACTTTCTAATAGATCAATATTTTTCTCACATTGTGGTGCTCAAAACTGCACACAGGACTCACTTAAGGACATTTGATATTGCAGATAAGCAGCATTTTACTTCAGGAGAATCCCAATTAATGTTTTTCAGTTCTCTAAATCAAGACTGGGGGAAGAAAAATACAAAGGGTAAGAGATGAGAAGGTACCTTTTGACAGGTATGTTTTCAAAAACCAAAACAGGAACATGTGAATGATGAATACTCAAAGGGAAATGCTATCATATTAACAACTACTTCTTCCAGCTGATTGCAATTTTGAAAAAAAGAAAGCTATTACTTCAGTCAATAAATGAGCTATTATTTTTAAGAATTTAAAGTCACTGTATTAACTATGAAAACCCATTAAATACAAGACTTCTGACTGTGTAGCTTCTAACTATGCTTTAGCCATGCTCCATGCAATTTTTTTTTAAAATCCTTCTGGTTAAAATCATCTTAAACCTCCTCCTATCTCCTCAAAAAAAGAAAGAATTATGTGTACTCCAAAGAACTTAACTAAAATAACTTTAAGCATATCCAAAGAGAAGGCATTTTTGCACAAAATAACTTTTTTAATACCATATTTTGTGGAGCAAATGTCTTTGAAATAGAAAGTAATTAGCACTTTCACCACAGGAGACAACATACACCATGAAATGTACTTTGATTTCCTCCTTGAGATCCACTACATTGCTCAATGGTGGTTAATATGCAAAGAATCGTAATTAAGTTTATTACAAACATGGAACACTACAAATGTTTTGCAGTCTGATCACAAGACTTCACTTTCAAGATTATTTGCTATATTTATATAATGAATCAGTAGGATTTCATTCAACTCCAAATATATTCAAACCATGGATCTTTATGGAGTTCTTACATAGCATTATTGCAGTTGCGTAACAGCTCTATAATCTGAAGTATATAATACATATTCAGATGGGACTACCATATGCCACAAAACACACTTATAAAGCCTTCAACAAAATGAGCTGACATTTTAACCTCACTTTTTTTAACCGTATTTTGAAAGGAAGAAATCAGGATGCATTTAAGACAAACTTTTTGACCACTGGGTGCCACTCTTGTTCTGTGTACAATAAATTGCCTGACACTAACTCAGTCTTCTCAGCCTTTCTGGTGTTTTTCCTCAGCTTTAAACAATCCTGATTCTTCTAACTTGAGAGGAAAAGATGGAAAAACTTTTACACAAATTTTTATTAAGCACTCCTGTTCAAAACCTTTTATTATTGCTTCTAGCCCCAAGAACGCAATTCTGAAAGAAGTCTATTGCACCAAGACCCTTGTGATATATGAGGGATTTCCTTTATGGTGAGATTATAGAATAATCCATCCATGCTATGTCTAAATCATCCTATTCAAAGGAATAGATATCTACTGCAACTGTGTGTCCCTGTATGGATATTGCTATTAACAGTATTCTACTGAGTTTACAACACCACAAATCTAAGGCTTGCCCTGTCTGAACTTTTTCTGACCTGCTTGCAGTCTTTTTTTTTTAACTTGCTGCTGGTTTAACAGCAATTTTTCCAACTGGTCAGGTATCTCTGGCTAATTTGGTTTATTTCTGTTTATCTTTGTATGGTATACCCATAGTTTTAAATATATGTTGTAATAAGGAGTTATTCTATGATATTATGACTAACACCATGATGCAATATCCACAAATACAAGCTGGTATAATAGACGTCTCAAGAAGTGGAAATGCAGGATGTGGCATATAAAAGCACAGCCATCAATGACATTCTTAGATCAGACTGCTAATATTTCACCTATACTAACAATCAATTCTTGTCCTAGTATTTAAGGTGACTTTCATCCTTGTCGATAAATGTTGAGTGTAACACTATCCTGTGCACTTTATTTTGCTAATTCAAAAAAAAACCATATCAAACATCACTGCAGGCATATATACATTACAGCCCTATGATTTACTACTAGTCCTTAGATTCCATAAAGGGGAACCTGAGGTACAGACTAAGGACGGTTCATAGAAATTAACATTACATATGATGGAAATATATATTCATCAGTTCAGCTGAGAAAACAGGGAGCTCAGAAGAAAGCTGTGGTGAACTTCATAATCCTATTATCTATCCTACCAACCTTTAAAATGGCACAGGCATCATTATACTGTAGCCTCAATGTACTGCAGCTGCAGAATCAAATAATAGAACAAAGAATTCTCTGAAATCATGTAAGAAGTGTGACTCATCAGAGATGCATTAAATTACTTACACTTACAGGTTACCATCCTAATGATGTTATCATGATGCCTCCTATTCTTATTAAACTATAGACTTTCCTGTCATATAATTTCTTCAATTTCTATTTCAAACAATAAAACTAAAACCCATTTTTCCACTATTGTCTTTTACTTCAACAGATGTCCTTTCCCTGTTATTTCACTGGTCTGCTCTATCAGTTGTTTTGGTGACCAAGTAAAATGCCCTAAATATTTGCAGCCTGTGGATGGCACTACTAGAATCAAAAAATACCTGTATTCAGGTCTTGAAGAGTGATCATCCCTTGACCATCTGTATCCTGATTCATCCTGCAAAACATACAGGCAAAACAACTGCATGACATGTATCTCATATGTCAAGTACAATTAATTGCCAAATGGTACTTAATTATTGCAAAACCAAAGCATTTAATGAATTTAAAAAAATATTACTCCTTGCAATAAATATCTTCTCAATTTATTCACTGTATCCATTTACTTTTTATTTTTTCCTGTGTCAATATTGAAGAGAGCAACTTTGCAATGCTATAAAAAACACAAACTACAGAAGTTTCCAAAGCATATATACATGCTCTGTCTTCAAGAAGTCTTTCATCTTCGAACTATAAATTACCATCAACACCCTGAAATTACAGAATTTCAAACGGCTGGGTTGCAGGGGGCAACAATAATGACCTTTCCAGCATTTTAATTACCTACTACTCAAGCCTTAATGGGAAAATAAACATGAGAGAAGAATCACCTTACGTACACCTCGGTGTGGAGGGCCACTCCTTCGGTCGTGGGCGAAACTGCGGCCCGCGTTGTAGTCTCTGTAGTCAGCGTGACCGTAATCGTCGTAGCGACTGTAACTCCCGTCCCCAGGTCTCTCCAGCAGGCCTGGCTTCTTGGGCACAATGTTTACTATTCTGTGGTAATCACCCTAAACCACAAAACAAACAAAATCACATTGCTTTTAACAGCTGAAAATCCGTAACGCACAAACAAATGTAGAACTAAGTTATTTCTAAATATGGGACTTAAAAGAGGAAATTGCACAGGGAAACAGCAAACATTAAAAATCATGCCAGTCTGACAGTGGAATAACTGATTAAATCTAACTGGACACTACTCCTATTCAATCCTTAGGCATTACAAGTTTAATTATAGAGAGAAATTTTTAAAGATGGTTTAATTGTCTTTGAAAGTTTATAAGCAGTAGCATTAGCTACTTTCTGAGCATTGGTTAGCTACATGTATCCCTCAGATTTCTCCATTATTTTTAGAATGCAACAAAGAAAGTTGCATCTGTAATGTCTACAAAAAAATAACAGTCATTTGAAAATACTAACAATTTTCCTTATGTCCATAACATCCTCCATACTGCAGAGACTGTATTTAAGAAAGATCTTGCTTCATAACCTGAATAGATAAACACACACTGAATACAATGCAGTAGGTCATCTGAAGATTCAAGTGACAGAATTTTAACACTCTTGGTTTTTGTTTTAGTGCAAATTTCAAGCAGATTTTTGTTAGAACACAAATTTATTTCCTTCAAATAGCATGTCATATACCATTTGTCAACTAAAGAAATTCTTTGTTTATTAAGTACAAATTGCACAGCTGCAAAAGATACAAATTTAATCTTACTAGAACTAAGTTTTATATAATTCAACTGCAAATAAAAAGCGAATGAAAACATGAATGCAAGATTTTGTATTTTAAATCTTCTTCCTTTAGCAAAAAGTTTTTTTAACGGGCCTTAAACAACAGCTACTAATGCAGACACTTGAGTTAGCACGTGCAATTTGGATTTGGCAGGGGTGGGGGGGAAGACACTCAAGCTATTTTTTTTAACAGTAAGAAGTCAGAATCTAATCATTTCGGATAGTTTTTGCAGAAAAATACATTGTATTCACAAACTGCTAAATATTGTCATGCAGAAAAAAAAAGTTCTGATTTCAGAGAGCACCCAACAAACACAACAAACAGACTAGAGGGCAGTTTAAAGCCAGCCATACGGGTGCAAAGTGGAGACTATATACACAGACATAATGTTTGATCTGCTCTTACCTCATCGAACATCCTCCACATGTAATTATTTTTTTTAGTTTGGTGTCTTACAAAGATCTGCTGTGCAGCTTAAATAAAACTGCTCCATGCTTTAAGCTCACCCAGAAGACCTCACTACACAACTATCCTGGCACATAGAAGAACAGCTACATGAAAACCCCATGAATATCCTACTCGCACAATTATGTCAAGTGCTTGCAATTTCCCGTTCTTTAACAGTAACTGTGTTTCTACTACAATCTATATTTGATACACAATTAGAACTCAGTTTAGATGAGGACACATCTCTCAATTTCTTCAAAAAAAAAGATACGTCATTCTGTATCATTGGCACATCTTATTTCCAACATACTAACCTAGCAGCAAACACTAAGCATATTAACAGATTGAACAAATTAATTCCATTTCACTTGCCTAATCAAAATTAAGTCACACTTCTACATGTGGACACAAATACAATAGCACGGGCTTACAAGGACACAAAGTACCTTCCAACTATCTTGAATCTGCAGAGCTGTATGAGAAGGAACTCCATATCCATCTTTCAGTATGGCAGAGAGACACATATCTTGGTTAGCCCAGCTACTGGGGGTGTTGTTTTGGTACAGATGGGTAATATTCATTGTGATGAGTGTACTCTGCTACTGCCTTCAAGCCCAGTCCCAAACATATGTAATATAAAGCTAGCATTGAACTACCTAGTAAACACTTGCATCAAAATGCAAATCTTTTAGACTATAAATTTTCATAATGCCTGACCACACATTGCTCCCTGGACAGCCTGAAAGATTACGGGAATTTAGAAATGACAGTGACGCAATGGTTAAATTTGCCATGCATTGTCAAACTGAAAAAACATGTGTGAAAATACATTCTGCCTTTCCTCTTGTCCTATTCTTGATAAGCATTTTGGAGAAAGAGGTAGCTAAACACCCTGTGGAAATCAACGTGATTTCCAGCTTGCTGAAAATGAAAAACGCTACTGTTGCCTGTCACAGTAACAAAAATGTCACAGAACAGACAACCACTAATACACCACCAAATAGAGAAGCCTGTATAATTAGTTACACAGAGTAACCAAAAGTCTCCAAAGAGACAAGCTGAAAACAAAACAGAGGGAACCCAGAAGATGCACTAAATCAGCTATGGTATTATTTCAACATTTGCCATTAGTAAAAGGGAAGTCAGATAAGAGGAACTGGCACCTGAAATTTAATTTTGTCAAAAGCACACTACAAAGGATGCAAATAGAAATATCAGAAAGTATTCTTAAAATTCTATTTACGGTGTAATACCTCCAAAGACAAAGCTACAACCTGTTTTATTTATTTATTGGAGACTTCAGACAAGGGAGGGGGAAAAAATGGCCCAACTCTGTGGAACAGAGAATTCCTAAAAGCATTCTGAACTTATTCTATAGCACAGCTTCTGCATTTGCTTTTACAAGCATACCATACATACGTACATAACACACCACAAAAGACTGTATCTACAAAGCAGATTTCTGTTGCCACTGTTCTTGTAAACAGGACTCCAAAGCACAACTTTAGCAAAGATGTACTTTCAACACTTGTTAAAAACATCTTCTATACTTTAAACATTATAAAGAAACTTTGTTGGTGACAAGAACAATCATGAAACAAGTTCCTTTACGACGTCAAGTTACTTAAAAGAAACACTGACATAAAAAAAATGTTGTCATCTTATTGTGAAGCTCCCATACCTTCTCGGTGATTCCTCATAGCACTGACTCCTTCTTCACAGCACAACCAACAAACTCCAACTCCCCTCACAACATAACCAACCAATTCCAACTCTCTTCAACCAGCTAACCCTTCTGTAGCACTCATCTTCTTACTGGACACAGCTGTGGCCTATTAAGGGCAGGCCTGCTCCTAATCTCTGGTGATTAGTGCAGCTGCAACTCCTCAGGTGTGAGACTACCTTCTGCACCATTCTCTTACATTCTATCCCTCCACAAAAAGACTATGGAAAAATATAACATTAGTATGGCCTCTTGTTCCCCAGAAGTTATTAAAAATCCTGTGCTTAATAACACGAAGAATTACACCAAAATACAAATATTCTAAAACAGTTCCAACAGATTTGAAAATTTAAAAAAAATTAATACTTAATTCAGTAGGCAGCCTATTATTTTTGTGCAGATGCATGTGCCAAACTGCTGACTTCAAGGAACAGGGGAAAAAATGAACTTGGGATATACTTGGAACTTACACAGGTACATAAATCCAACCCCTATGGTACAGGTCATTGTATAAAGGTACAGTATAATGTTATAATGCTGCAGACACAATGCTTACTGCACACTTACATCACCATGAATCCTAGGAGGGAGACGTTCTCTTGGAACTCTTTCATAGTCGTATCGCCCTTCGGACCACATTTCATCTCTTCTATAGGCCACTTAAGACAATGAAAATACAATTAGTGAAAACCAGACCCATTATGAATAGACAAAAGGACAGGGAGCAGAAAAATAAAGGTTCCAGGATTTCTCCCAATACAATGTATTATGCACAAGTTCTTATTATTAGCCCTTTAAAATATGGAAAGTATGTAATGTATTGGAGCAAAAATAATTTGCAGTATGGGCAAGAATATGGAACTGGAAATCCTGTAAAATTACAGGACTTGGAGATACTATAAACCACTCTATTGAAATATATGCATATTGCAAGTACTAGATGTACAGACAAATGCACACACATATACCTTACAGCAATTTTAATAGTGATCTGTTAAAAATATAGAATGGAACTTTTAAAAAAGTAATTCAACATCTATTTATTAGATTAAATTATTTCTACTTTTTAATAAAATATAATAACTTAGAATTATTTCATCAACTCAACTGTCTGGAAACAGATCAAAATATAGCACATAACTTCTTAGTACAAAGCCCCATATTTTGATTACAGGCATACAATACATTCTTCACATGAAGATACTTCCTGTTTTAAATTGAGAGCCAGCAGAACAAAAAAAATACCTCTTTTCAGAGGAAAGGGACTTTGGAAGCAGAGTTAGCCATTAAAGACAGGTGGAAATAAACCATCGTCCTAAGAGATTCTACTCATGCTGTGCTAAACAACACAGACTTGAGGAGTTCAAACCTTTCTGCTGATTATAAAGGTGACAAATTATCTACTATACAACACTGAAAGCAGATATGCAACTGCTAGAATTATATGTTTCAAACCTTCCCTTCACAGTAGTAGCTCTAGCTGTTAAAAACAGTCAATACAGAAAAGTAACAGCAGGTCACATTCAGAAGGAGAAATACATACTGTTACCTACTTGCACAACATAAAAACACTTTACTGGAAATAGACTTTGAGGCTATATAAAATTATTGGTTAGTACAGATGCTAAGAATCAACATAAAAGAATTAATAAACTGTAAAGAGAGGTAGCACTAATTCTGATACACACTTTTGCAAAATATAACAACACTCACATACTTACTTCTCTGTCAGTTTTAGCAACTCTGCTTCTGAAGATCCATTCACCTACCTACAAAAAAAAGAAACTGAGTTTAGCAAAAAATACAAATATATTCATCATAAGTTTATTTTTTTCTGTTAAGTAAACCAGACAGGTGCAATCTAAATGTTTTAACTGCCTGTACCCTGTGATCTGTCTTTGTAAAGAAAAATAAGATTTGGTTGCATGTGATAAGAAGTTAATTAAAAGCTTGATCTTTTTTCTTTTGGTAAAAGAGAATGAATGAAGAAGTTCTTTCCTCAACTACAAGATCCATCTATGCTCAGAGATTGAACCCTAGCATTGGTTCAAACAAAACATTATCTTCTTAAAATTATAGTCCCATTTTATAACAATCTTGACCTTAAGTTTGTTCTACAACCAAGACACAGTACTATTCTCATGTAGCTACAGGTTATAAATCAAAAGCTGACTAAACCAACCAGCTGATCCAAGTTTTGGTAAGGACAAAAGCGAGAGGATCCACTGTCCCTGCCCTCTCCAGTAAGCTCCACGTAAGAGTTACTAATTCTGAAACCACTGCTCATACTGCTGCATTGGATGGTCAGCTGCATCATCTGAAGCACCTTCCTGGCACTTTCACAGTACCTGCCTCAACTTTTCTCTATCTTGTACTTCACCGACCTTTTCTAGAGCCTTAAAAATGCACACCAGGGCTGTATGTGCATGAACAGCTCTTAGGCCAACCCCATGCCCTCCTTCCCACATTACCAGGAGGATGCTCTATGTGCTCTTAGCTGTCCCCACCATCCTCTTTTCTTTGTGCCCAGAACAGTACTTGAACATTTCTGTGGTTTTATGTACAGGAGGGGCAGAATTAGCTATGGCAAGGCAAAATCACGATGCTGAAAAGGCATCACCTAAAACACTTCACTGCTGGTCCCTCATGCCCAGGCCCTGCCCAGGGTGGGCCATTCCTTCTGTCTGCACTCACCACAGCTGGGAAGCACCTCAAGTGCCCACACCACTCCGCCCTGCCCATCCCCAGCCCACCCACCTCTCACACTAACAGAGATTTAGGTACTTGATGGCAACCCTCAGTTTTTTAGGCAAACAGCAAAATACCAGGAGCTGAAGTCAGGTGAGGTTTTCAAGCTGCTTTTTTTTTTTCCATTTGGATAAATACAGTAGTGACCCTGTCCTTTTGCCTGCAGAAGTTATTGAAACTGTTAACATAATGTTCAAAAAGCAACATATCTCAGAAAAATGCTACTGAAGCTGAGGGCAGACTTAAACCTCATGCTGCTTTGTCAGTCAAACCACCTGCAACATCCCAACACACATCACTGGCACCAACTCTCACATACACACCCCATTATTTTATCAGGAATCAAGCTGATAAAAACACTCACCTTTTTTTTATCACTGCCAGACCTCACTGAAATGAGCAAGAATTAAGACCAGTATTTCAACAAAAACACAAGCTGGAAAAAGGTAGAGCTACACTATCACAAAAGTCAACAGACTGACAAAAAATATACACTAGATAACAAGCAACTATGCAGGTGGAACAAAAAACTCATCTGCATTTAGAGGTATGGAACGAAGAAAGATAATCAGGCAGAATCAACCATCAAGTACATTGCTTAAAATGCTGCTAAGGTAAACAAGGAGAAGACCAATTTTATACATAAGACAAAACTGACAAATTTTAGAACAACGAGATAAAATAAGGATCTATTTGGAAATACCAAAAGAAAAAAATGCTTGAAGGGAAGAAAATGCAATTCCTAGCATCTTAAGCACCTTTTATCTGTTTCAATAGAAAAAGAAAACACTCAATTTCTTAACTGATGTGACCTAACACAGCTTTCATAACAACCATGGACAGTTTAAACTATTAGCATCAACATCAGAAAATTCCATTAACAAGGACTCAAGAGCTCAAATCTCAAATTTATTATGCTGTATTGAGATTCATCTGTTCTCTCAGTAGGCACAAAGTTGCTGTAAAACAAAGAATGAGAGAAACCTGGTTTTGTTTCACGCCAAACACTATAACTCATCCTGATTAACTATCTTCTATTAGCACATACAACAAAAAAAAACCAAAACAGTTGATGCTGAATATTATGATATATAATCACTTGCCATATTAATTAAAACAATCTCTTTCTGCTTTTGATCAGGGGTGACTATTTTACCTAAAGCAGTATCTTCTCTCAAATAAACACATTCTGTAAGTGCAGAGGTCATTCTATGAACACGTCACAAGCTGCTCTACTGTAGCCAGCCACCAAAAATGGCTTTACTCCAATTAGCACTATGTTTTGCTAATATAGGTTTTTTCATCAGGCAGACTACACAGGTCACTCTCTTCAGATTTTTTGCACCCTCCTGATGCATTTGCAAAAGCACTCCAGTACTTTGAAACATCGGTACACAATTCTTGTCTGCTTACACTTACTTGAGACATCAATTTTCATGAAGGCTACAAGTATCTGCTTCTCCAGGATTTTTAATTTTCTAGTGTGTGCTATCATCCTTCTGCAGAATCTACATTTTTGTTTTCAACACATACAGCCTCCTAATCCAGATGGCTACATCTTGCCATACGTGAACAAAAAAAAAGCAGAGACAGGCAGCTGGAGTGCCTCCCATGCCACTGGCATATATCTGGTTTTATAATGTTACTTTGATAAACAGCATAGACTGAAAAATGTGAGCCAATTTTGTCTATCATCTCTACTTTGGAAAGCTCTCAAAAAAGCTCAAATGCTTTTGTACAAGATGTAGGAGAGACATAACTTATTAGCAACAGCACTATAAAACTTGGAATGATTCCTGCTGTGAGGATATAAAGACAGAAAATATTGTTGTATCTCCCAACAATTAGACTCAAAGATAAGCCACTATTTCTTACCTAGACAGAAGGCAAGGCAGATAAAAATGGGTTTGGGGGAGAAAAGTTACTTTCTCATCTTCCCCTTGTACTTGGGACAGGTAAAACACGCTGAATAGGCACAGTCCTACTGAAAAAGTTAAAAAGCACAAGTGTGAGAGCAGAGGGAAACACCAGGAAATAAAATAACATGAGAGAGGCACTGAGAAAAACCAGAGATTCAAAGACAATCTGTCTCTGCCTAATAGCAAATATTAGGCTGCAAGAGTTTCAAAAGCATTTAGAAGTATGACTGCAACAAGTCCAGGGATATTCACCTAGATACCAAGAGGTTCTCTTCCAACCTTTCTCAACCCATTCACAATGATTTTTACTTAAAACAGCATGCATAAACTGAATATAATAACAGCAGCAGCATTCCAATGAGGATTTACAATCCCACCAGTTGCACTTCCTTACTACCTCATTATGTCACTGGGACAAGAGCAATGGAAGCAATGCATTGGGGGTTATAGTAATAGAATGACTGATCTATCAGCACTTATCTTTGCCTGACCACCTGCAGTTACTGACCTGCCCATCATCAGTGCCAGTGCCATGAAAAGCATATTCTACGAGGCTCTGATGTAGCTGCTCCACCAGCAATGTCACTGCAAACAACTGCATGGATCACCACTGCATGGCAACTTTCCATATTGATGCCATAACCAGTCAAAACCACAATGTTCTCAAAAACTACTCTTGAAAGTAACAACCCACCCATAGCACTTCACATAGGGCAAACCACTGCATCAAACTGTCCTCACTGGTTGTGCGGGTTCCCGCATCTTTGTGTTACTTCTGCCTTTGCTCCCTTGAAGTCACAGATAAAGAATTTATAGACTATCCTTGAAAACCCTAATGGAGGGGAAAGAGCCTACTTAAGGAGTATGAGTGAGAATAAAGAACCATGAAGAGTAGACTTCAGATGCTTAAATACTAGTAAGGACTTAAAATATTAGTTTAACAACAGAATACCCTATTGTTAAACTAATCACACAGATTTATTCTGAAATACTTATTCTAGTACTTATTAGGAAATGACCGGAGTTACACACTCATGTCTTACTTATCCCTCAATAAGGACATAGATCCTGCACCAACATACCCACCACACACATCAGTGAAAGCGTTTACAATGAGATTTATGTAGCCTCCATACACTCGCTACGAATGGTTGCTCAAAATTACGCTCAGATGTATGTACAAGGAGGACGAGCCTTCCCTTCAAAACAAATATACAAATTAAAGCGTGAATCAGAGTCCTCTGTCCCATATGGGTTTCAAAGGATTAAATGATGAGGCACACGAGCCACCTCGGGCGCTGACCCAGCAGCCGCTGCCCACAGGAGGCCGTCCTGCCCAGGGCTTTTGCGTTTGAGCGCACCCGCGGGCGCGGGGGCTCCGCGGCGCTGCCGCCGCGCCGGGGCCGCTCCGGCGCGGGAGGGACGGACGCGCTCCCCGGGCCGTCCCTCGAGGCTCCGCTTCCCGGGGCGGGCGCCCCGCACCCCGAGCACGTGCTCGCAGAGGGGGCAGGAAGGCGGCCCCGGGGCGCCCCGCAAGAAGCCGAGCGCGTCCCACCGCAGCCGCGGGCCAGAGGAGCGGCTCCGGGCCCGCTGGTGCCGCGCAGGAAGGCGGCCGGCCCGCGCCCGGCCCCGCCGCTCACCCACCTGCCGCTGCCCCGTTTCCCGCTCCCGCTGCGCGGCAGCCCCGCGGCAGCTCCGCACGTCCCCGCCGCTTCCGGCGCTCCCGAGCCGTCGGCGGAAAGCCCCGCCCGCCGCCGCGGAGCCGCCGCCCATTGGCCGTGGCCGCGCCGGGAGCTGCGCGTCGGCGGAAGCGCGACGGGCCGGGGTGACGGCAGGCAGGCAGGGAGCGAGCCGTGTGTTCCGGGCCGTCCCGCCCCGCCGGGACCGCAGCTGCGCCTCTCCGGGCCGCTCGCACGATGGGCTCCCGCGCGGGCTGAGCCCCGCCGTGACGGGTACGCGGGGCCGGGGCACCGGGGGGTCGCGAACGCTCGGTCACGGCTCGCTCGCTTCGGGCCTTTGCGGAATAGGAAGGGCGAAACAAGCGGCTGGTCGGGGACGCGCTGTGACGTTGTGGCCCAAGGTGTTAATACAGCGTGTGGAAGTTCCTGCAGTCTGTGGTTATGTTGCTTTAATGTCGGTTTGCTCGCGCTGAACTCTGAACTAGATTACGTGTCTCCTGGTTTGAGGAGGAATGGGTGCCGCGCAGTGAGTTACCCAGATCTGCCCCGCCTCGGTGAACCTCTGGGTGACACCAGATGCGATTGAACCAAGCAGCTCTTCTCCCATCTTGGCTGTGCTGAGAATCCCCTTAAAAACACACTGTTGGAAAAGCTTTTGTGGGAAATGGTAGCATAGAAATCATGAGCTTCTGAGGGCCGTGATCTTTCCAGGTGGAGGCAAACGAGGACAGCCCAGGCCTCCAGAGCCCTCTTTACTTCTGTAGGTATTGCACGTTTGTTGTCAAGTGAAGCAGTTACTGCTGTATCATCTTCATTCCCAGCAAAGTCTCAGTAAATGCTGATTAGTACTGGGGATGGAAATGGAATCATATCATTATATCTGTCTGGAACAAAATTCTACTGATTTTGGCCAAGGTCGATGTGACACCTATATGTAATCTGGAAAAGGAACATATATGAATTACAAGTGTTTGATAGATAGGTAGTCTGGGCTGATGGTCTGGTTGCCCAGTCTTACTGTCCCTAAGCTTTCTTAGTTAGATCACTGTGTAGAAGTGTTTTGACTCAAAGCACAGATCCTTTTTATGTTCCTCTTTGGCTTGAGCTGATTGTATTCTTTCTTTACTGATAGTGCTAATCTTATTTACCAACTCTTGATCCTATTTGATATTTGCTTGGTACTATTTAAGTGAGTATGAGATAAAACAGATTATTCTCTTACAGCCTGTTCCATGCCCCTTGTGCAGGGCAGAATTGCAGCAAGTGGTTGAGTGGTTGATACCCTTGTCAGGGACCGAGGAGAACGTGAGTTTGGTTTCATCCTTTACCAGACACTTGATTATTAGCCTGAGCCAAGCTCCTGCCACAACTAATGGTTTGTTGATTTGGGTCTAAACTCCATTGAGACTATTAAATCAGGAAGAAAATACTGTACTTTGAGGATCAAGATAGAAACACTCTAATTGGCCTGAGCAGGAGTGTCTTGGGAAACTTGCTCACAAATCATTTGTACATACTTCAGTTGATTAAATCGTAGATCTGACATTGCTGCACTGCACTTAAAAACAAACATACAAGTTTGTGCTTTTAAGTTGAAATATCAATGTTAAGTCATGGAAGTATAAGTAAATTTAGGCTCCACTTGATGATTCAGAGGCATCTGAGCTGTTTTAGTGGTGTCCTCATGTGTTCTGGGATAGAGTAGAAAAGCCAATTACTGAAATTAATCATTGTCTTTCTGTGATATCCCCAATACTAATGACAGATGCTGCATTAAGCATATTGGATCGAAGCAAAACGTATTCGTGTACCTGATCTATTTTTCAGGAGACTTAATCATTGCTGACAGATGGCTCTTGTCAAAAAATGGCTTCTTTTAGCTTGAGTTGTTAGAAAAGACAAAAAAGATTGAATTCAAGAAGTCATTGTAATGAGACATAACTCTATTGTCAAAGTTAGTATGTGAAAGTGATAAATGAAGAAGGCATTAATATTACAGAGAGGCCATTACATTAATGGGAATTGTGTGCAGTTCTGTGGAGGTATTGTAAAGGCTTTTAGCCAATGTTTAAAGTTGAGTAATGAAGGTAATACCTTGAAGATCAAGAAAGCCCCAGAAAGGCATCCAGGATAAAATAGAAATGTTTTGATTTGTTGAAAAGCTCTAGCAGGATATAGCCTTGAAACCAGGCTGTACCTGACTTTCATTGAGTCTCCTGCAGCAAGGAGAAAGCTGAGATGTTGTTTTTTGGTTCATTTGGAGATTTTTGTGAGGGGAGAGGATTTTTTTTTTTCTGGTCAGCTGAGCAGAGAGGCTGGTAATCCTGGAGAAAGAATATGATGAAAATCTTAAACTTATATTGGACATTTCTATGAAGTTAGAAAATTCCTGAAGTAGCAGGACTTTCAGCCTTGTAATGATGAGCCTCCAGATTACATGTCTTATCTGGTGACTTAGCTAAAGCTGGAACTGGCATTTTTTCACTCCTCTGACTAGAAAACATCATTATAATAAATGGTGATAACCATACAGTTGCTGTACTCCCTCTTGTATTAAAGTTGTGTCTGTATAGTGAGTCAGACATTAAAAATAAGCAGTACTTGCACAACAATCCTAAACAATACAAATTGCTAAGAATATTTGGGCAGTTGGAGCAGCAAAATTGTTACGCCCAAATTTGTCCAGGGGAGTAGAAACAACATTCAACCTGAGCTGTCTGGCAGCCCGTGCTGCCAGGGTACAACTCTTTCAGCTTCTGGAAAAAGCAGTGTGCAGCTGAAAATGGTGATTCTATAGGCTGCTTTCATTAATAATTTCCTAACAACTGAGCTGTTAGGCCAGTAGTAATCTCTGCATGATGTATCACCTTCTCTGTGGAGGTTTGCACCGTGGCATTGTGCAATATGCAGGCTGACTGCTCTCCAGCCATGCTGTTCTCCCTGGTGCCTGCCCATTAAAATGGGGACTGCTTTGCGTAATGTTGCAAGGTGCTCCAGCTTCTCTTGCCTTTTAGGCAGAGTGAAATTGTTGTATTCAGATACTTGAGGTTCACCTCCAGTGTTTTCTGGTCCACTACTGCAATATATTAGCACTGGCAGTGTAGCATAGTGCAGTGTTGAGATTGGTCTTCCTGAATCCTTCTATCCACTGTACGTCTGGATAACTGCACTTTAGGCCATCCATTCACATGGCATGTTGCCAAGTCAGTCTGGTTAGGCTTGTCAAGGATACTAATGCCAAGCAGAAAGGAATTTGGGATAATGAACCCAGTCTGCCTAACAGCAGATGCAATGTGTGGCCTTTATTGCAAATTTATTCTGTTTTCATTTGCTTAACCTTTATGTTGCCATTTTCGCTCATGCCAGAAAACAGTCTCTGAACATGAAAAACCTCAAAATTGAATCACTTGGAAACTGCCACTGCAATGAATTGTGATACAGTAAGCATGTAAGGAAAGAGAAGCAAAGCACTTGGACAGTCAATGTCTACTGGGAATATCAGGCCTTCAGATAACTAAATCATGAAATGCCAGAAAGTATTAGCCAGATTAGAGTGTGATATTAGTTACTTTTGTTGGCACTTGGCCAAGCAATCTGTTCAGACTGGCTACCCAAGAAGTCCCCTAAGAAACTGTAATATGGCAGATGCTGATTTTAATACTTTAAAGTTTTTATCCCCGTCAGCTTCTGTCTACATTTTTAAAATGAGGCAGTCTTGCTGAAGAAGTGGCTTGATCCTCAGTTGGGAATTGGCTGGAGGTGCCAGGAAGCAGCAATAAGGCTGTAGGAAAATGGACAAGGAGGTAGAAATTGGACTGTGTAGGGAGTGGGTTTGCTGTACTATTTGGTGTGCCCTTTCATAAGGGGTATGTTTTGATCTTAAATTTTACTGACTTAGCTCTTGGTCTGAACCATGGCTACAGAATGGGTCAAAGAGAATGTTTTGCACAGACTTTACACCTCTAAAAATTTTGGGAAATGTCCAAATGTGAAGAAAACCGTTGGCTTGTCATTTTCTAGTTTGATTACTCTTCACCTAGTATTAGATGATGTGTATGTGGTTATAATGGTAACCACATACCATTTTATTTTAATTGATTAATTGTTTCCAGACATATTCAGTTTCAAGAGCATAGAAAAGATTGGAAATTCATATGGAAAGATTGGAGATTTTCCTCCCTAGTCGGAAGGGTGTAGGGGGGTGCTTCTACAGAGATGCTTCTTTATGGTCAAGCTCTGGACACTTGCAGTTCTAGAGGAGTGCAGAAACTTGAGCAATAGTTAAGAGAGGAGATGAAAGCTTGCAACTTTAGCATCATGCTACATTGACTTAAAAATGTATTTATCTCCCTCCCCACAATAATTAAGACTCTGCTTTAGGGAAACTTTTTTTTTTGCCCCCTTAACCAGCTGTATTTTATTGTATGTTGAATGCAGCTGAGCTGATACTTGCATAAGAATCAGATCATGCTGGTACTAGTACAAAGGTCAGTAATTTGATATGTTGTCCCTAATGTTTAATAAATGGACATTGCTTGTTTCTTTTGGCCCCCAACCTTTCTAATTGCACAGATCAGCAGAGGATTATTTAAGTACACTGACTTGCCAGTTTTTTCTTGACAACAGATTGACTCACACAGAACAAAAATATGTTTGGATCCAGGAGATGAGGAAGGAATGTATGTCTTCTGTAGTCCATGAAGGCAAAGGAAATGAAAGCTGTGCTCTCCTGCAGCTTTATCATGGCTGTCTGGGCTAGGTTTGAAATAAAATTGAAAGTCTCGAAACTATTTTTTAATTGATTTCTTTGTTCAATACAGTTTAACTCTTCTCTTTTTCCTTTCATCAGAAAAATGAGTGGTGGGTTGGCACCAAGCAAAAGCACAGTGTATGTGTCCAATTTACCCTTTGCTTTGACTAACAATGATCTGTACAGGGTAAGTTTTAAGAGATGCATTTTTTACATTAAACTTGTTGACAACAATTTTGACTGTAAAATCAATACTGATATATAAGTTTGTCATGATAAATTTATTATTAGTGAAATACAATTGTCTGTTGTTAAATCTTTTTATTTTGTTTTATATTTCAGATATTTTCAAAGTATGGGAAAGTTGTCAAGTAAGTGACCTGATATGGCCTTCTATTTTTGTACCTCTTGTTTTAAATATTTTATGTCTTTCCTTCACTTGAAAGTCTTAAGCTTTTTGTAATTAAAGTATGAATGTGGAACTGTATTGAAGTTCTATTCATTTTTAATAAAGTATAAATTTTATTTAACAACTGAAAGTTCTTGCAGTTACATATATAATACAAGAATATTTGTGTTTGGGACAGGTTTTGCTAACCATTTATGAAGAGCAAGTAGAATGTTGTTACATAGCATCAGTCTTTTCTCTGAAATAGTTGAAACAGTGTTCTTCTAGTGTAATTCCCCTTTCCTTCACCACTGTGGGGCACAGTGGGTAAGTGTGAAAGTGAGAACTTATGCGAACTAGATGTCACAGTTCCCACAATTGCAGCGTGCAGGTCTCTGTGATTCTAGAGGGGCTGGTGATTGTGACTGCTTAGTGTTTTACCTAACGCTACATGTAAGGCTGCATTAATGGCTTTCAGTATGTGGGGTATTTGTGAACAATATATGTGAATATCTGCCTCTGTGTTCAAATGCTAGAAAGAAATGCCACAGGAAGGAACTGACTGGTTTGTTTCTTTTTTTTTAATTGGTCAGAATAAGGAGACTCAAGTCTTCGGTTTTTAATCTTAAACCAGCAAGTATCTTCTCTAATTTCTAGTAGCTGTTGCAGTAACCTGTGAGATACAGAGTTTCAAAGTTTATGAAGCCTCAGAAGTGTGTTTCAGGTTACAAATAGCAGGAAAAGTGAATATATCCTGACTATTATGACTTCAACTGAGTTTGTTCAGTAAGAATCAGACTTTCTATGGCTCCGAGAAGTTCCTGACTTTTTAAACATTTGTCACACTTGATTCTTTCTATTCTTGTGTTATTAACTGATATGTTCAATATCCTGATTAGAAGTCTGACAATCACACCGGGCTTCTGTTGGAATTCTTCAAAGAGTAGATTGGCATAAAAATTAATAGAATTGTCCTAAAGTGAGTTTGATTGACACTTGAACTTAATGCATGCAGTTGAACATGTCCAAGAGGCTTTGTTAGTAAAACAGTTAAGTTCAACCTTTTTGTGCATGTATTTGGGGAAATTTGAGATTTCTTTACTGTGTTTTTACCATGTGGGTCATCTGTTACTTAAACAGCTTGTATGTTAAGCCTTCTGTATTGAAGTGGGGTTTGGTTTTTTGGTTACTTCTTAGAATTTTGGCTTGCCCTGTGGCTGAACCTTGTTTTACCTGTGATGGACATAGGGACGAGTGTATTCCCTACTTTTTTATGTGTACTTTGATTTTTATGTACATGCTCCCTGACATTCTGGTTCTCACTGTTGTTGTTTTGTTAGGTTTTTTCTGGACTAAATACAACTGACACTAAGATGGAAAGAACTGAGGCTGTGTGGATTACGGCCATACACACAACCAGGCCCTGTTTTCTAGATTTTTATCTTTAGGTTTTGTTTTACTGTTTCTAGATTTTCACAAACTTCTCAGTGTCCTATTGAAGCTGTTGATTTCAATGTTAGACTGAAGATTTAACTTAGCATGTCATGTGAAATAACACATGCATCCGTGATCTTTGGCTTTCAGTTGGAGATATTTGTAGAACAGTACTCCATATAGGTATTGTTTCCTGTTGTGAATATTCCTGTTTAGCTGATTAGTCCTACACAAACATAGATTTCTCAGTTTGGAGGTAGTTCACACTGTGCTTTTCTCAATAATAGCAATGGTAAGATTACTCATGAATTTTCCTTTCACCTCCAGTATATGTAGTTCCCTCCAGTTAGGTTGCTTGTAAATTTAAAGATTATGTTCTGTTCTTCAAGTCACCCAAGGGAATTAAGAGTGATACTTGTCTCAGAAAGACCCACAGGCTTTTTAAAAATCATCTCCACTCTACCTCTAAATACATGGCCAGGTTAGCTGCTCCTTTGAATTTCTGTTTAATAAGTATTTTTATTGTTAAATATACTTTAACTCTTTTGCTGTGTAACAAAGGTAAGATGCCCCTGAGATTTATAAGGAAAAAGAATCTGAAATAATTTTAGTGTGTTTCAGTAAAATCAATAATGTGGTTATATGTTTCCAGAGTTACCATTATGAAAGACAAAGACACCAGAAAGAGCAAAGGAGTTGCCTTCATTTTGTTTTTGGATAAAGAATCTGCACAAAACTGTTCTCGGGCACTTAATAACAAGCAGGTAAGTTGTGGAAAGTTTTTATGGCAGGAGGGTTGGGCTTTCAGTCCCAAAACATTCACCTTTTCTTTCCAATTTTCTGTAGTTGTTTGGAAGAGTAATAAAAGCAAGTATTGCCATTGATAATGGAAGAGCAGCAGAATTCATTCGCAGGCGTAACTACTTTGATAAATCTAAGTGTTACGAATGTGGGGTGAGTAAAACCAAAAATGTAGAGAAATGGACAAAGATTGTGGATTGACATAAGAATAACTTAATAATTGAAATAATACTAAATAGTAATAGTAGATGGTAATGAAAGAAACAAAGAGAAATAAAACCCCAGAAAAATAAGTGATGCACATGAAAACTATTGCAATGACAACCTCCTACTCTTTGCTTCAAAGTATCTGCTTTTGTTATACCTTTGGAAGTTCATGATTTAGCTGGCAGTAAAATAAATACAGGAAACAACTATTCTATATAGAAGTGAGTTTTAAATTTTAATTAATTCCTGACTTTTCCTGAACATAGTAATGTAGGACAGTGATATTTGGATAGTATTTAATATCCAATACAAGTGTTATAGTCATAACACTTCTTACAGCAAAAATATCACCTCGCTCCTGTGTCCTAAATTGTTAATTCTGATGTTTCTATCTTGTTTTCAATCTAAACCATGTGTAGTGTATTCAGTTATTGTAACAGACAAAAAAATCTACTGTGCTTGTAGCTTGTTCTGAGTTTGCAGTTAAGCATGCATATCACCACTAATCTCTCCATTTCCATGGCATGCCTAGAGAAGAGTTTGTATTCTGTGTGCAAATTCAGCATTCCATTTATCTTACTAATTGCCCCCATATTTTCCCCCATGAACTTCCCTCATTAGAGGTTTTAATGTATAGTTGTTTGTAATGGCTTCTGTTAAGCAATATTTCTTTTTCTCCAAGGAAGCAGGACACTTAAGTTATGCTTGTCCTAAAAATATGCTAGGAGAGCGGGAACCACCAAAAAAAAAAGAAAAGAAGAAGAGAAAGAAAATAGTGGAGCCAGAAGAAGTGTATGTAAATTGAGTTACATGTTACTATTTCTTTTAGGAAGCTTTTTCATACTAAACACTTAAATTAAAGATCTATATTTTTTTCACTCTCCCTGCACAATGAAGTGAGGAGGAAGAAGAGAGTGAAGAGGAAGGTGAAGACCCTGCTCTAGATAGCCTCAGCCAAGCCATAGCTTTTCAGGTACAAAATTGAAGCATGGCATATTTATTATATTTTTTTAACTTCAACTCCCTTCTTTAGCTGCTTTTCAGAAGCTCTGATATACATGCATAGGTCTGTCTGCTCTATAGCCCTTAGTGGTAGCAGTAGTTGATAACTGTAGTTGGCTTCTTTACATTGCAGGCATGTTCAGTGGAATTTTGTTTGGGTTTCTTGCTCTTTCACTATTGCTGCATTTGTGTGTTGCAGCCTTTTTTCCCTTCAAGCTGCTTTGGTATTTTCTTGTGTCATCTCTGCTGTGATGCTCTGTTAGGTTTTTGCCCACAAATCCCTCCTTACTTTGTTGTCTGAGGAGACAAAAAACCAGTCATGTATAAGTGACCAGACACATCCTCTGTCCTCACTGGAATGTCCTTGAACATTTATTACTGGGACACTTCCTTTACCCAATACAGACCATCACATTCTCTAATTGACCTCATCTCCCAAAACATACTGAATGCATATTTTTTTATGTAGCTAGCTTATCTAACATCTGTATTACTGTCTTTATTACTTCTTTATCTCTACACCCTTTTGCTTCATGAAACAGAACAAGCCTGACCTGATATTCAAATTTCTTGGGTCCCTGGGCAACATTGTTGCCTATGTGCCTGTCCCCCCCAAAAAAAACCCTCAAGAATTAATAACTTTGTTCTGAACGTGACTGTAATGAGCGCAGGACTTTTACATTATGATGTCCAAAAAAGTGATTCACATACTCACAGTGTTCCTCTCTTTCCCCAAAAACTCCACAATTGGAAATAAAACCTATAAAGGCAGGAAACATTCTCATTTCTATTGATGCCTCACTATCACCATCCAAAGATTTTTAACTGGTAAAAACAGGAAGCTTCTATTTAAACTATTAGTTGAATAACCTTCAGTAATAATCCCCAAAGGCACTCATTATGTGAATGAATGACTGCAAAGGACAATAGATAGAAGACTTATTAGCAGAACAAAGCTGATTCAATAACATCAGTTTAAAACATGAGGCATTTTTTGCTTTAGATCTCAGCTAAAGAGATATGCTTAGATTTTTTGCTTTAGATCTCTCTATATTTTTGGAAGTTTGCCATGGGCAAAATTCCTCTTTTTGAGAATACATGATGGTCCAGGCGGCTGCTGTGGTGTAGAAGACAGCTTATATGTGAGAACTACTTTCAGAAATGTTTCCTAGTGCTTTGATCACACAGTCTATCTGGAAATAAACCCATGTACTTCTTTAACTTATTTAAGAATTCAGTGTATATTAAGAATTAGCATTGTTATTTGTAGTGCATGTTAATTTTTCTTAATCCCAGCTAATACTTTTCTTCATTACAGCAAGCTAAAATTGAGGAAGAACAACAAAGATGGACACAGACTGCAGGGGAATCTTCCATTTCAGATGATTCAAAACGTCCACGGATTAAGAAAAGTGCTTATTTCAGTGATGAGGAAGAGCTTAGTGACTGAAATAATACTGTTCTAAATGCATATATCAGATATATATAGTGTACATTTTGTAAAGTGCTACAAAGTGATCTGTAATACAGGTTTGTTTTGGTGTTGAAGACAGTGAAAATCATGGGGTTGTTTTATTCTGTCCCCTGATTCTCCCATCTTTTTATATCTGTATCTCAAAACCTTTTGTTTCAAGGCAACTTTTTAAGAAAATTATGTAATTATACACTTAAATCCAGAAAAGTATCTGTGAGAGTGTGTGCATCTTGCAGTTAGTGTCTAGACCCAAGTCCTAGCAGTGAAATGTTTCATGAGAGAATTTCTCAAGGCTTTTTTCTTAAGAGGAGTTCCTCTTAGGATGACTGTTAACACCACTGATGCTTTATGTGTTGGTCTGTTTGGAAGCAGTGCTTTAGTAGTACTTCAGTAGATTATGAAACTTGCATTAGTTCCTCTGCACAGGGTTGAATTTCAGCTTTAGGTATTGTCTTTTTACCATTGGTGCAGTACTATAATAAATTATTGTTACATCAACACTGTTTCTCCTGACTGCAGTTTGAGTGGTAACAGTAATTAGGGTTATCCACAGAGTTTTAAATACATTTGGATCTAACCTGGATCACATCTGAACCTGTTGGCAAAATCCAAAAGGCATTGTTTCCTACATGCCTAAAAACAGCTTCCATGTGTACTTGGAACCGTCGTGGTCTCTTAGCAAAGTGTGTTGCCCCATATTTTGCACATAAAGCTTTTCAGACTTTCTGTGTCCTTGGATCTCTCTAGGGTTCTAGGCATGCTATCCTGTAGCTGTGATGGTTCCCAAAACCACAGACACATGGTGGTAATGGTACCCATTTTATATTGGTGTGTAGTCTAAACTCTTCACTTTTAGGAAGCACAATATAAAATACATTCACAATTTCACACTTTGAATAAGAGATGAGCTGGCCTCTTTCTGTTTTCAGTTCTTCCTGTTTGCTCATCAGGACTTGATTTTCTTCCAAATATAGAAAATGTAAATCCAAATATAACATTATGTATTCTTAATTAATACCAATTAATATTCAAAAATGTAACTGGCTGCAAAGCAAAGAAACATGCACACTCACCCTCTAAGCTAATATAAAGTAGTGACATTCAAAACATCCTTCTGGTGCCTTCTGTTGCTCCTTAAACACAAGAATTCAGAAACAAGAATGAAGTAATTCAAGTTCTTTCTGTGCAAGCTCAAGTCAGAATAGGAAGGAGTATTGGCCTCTAGATACAGAAAGATCTTGGACTGAGTAATCCAAGGAATGTTTTTAAGACTGACTGACTTTTTGCTGAAAGTACTGTATATTAAATCTGAAGCTTCCTTCACTGAATTTCAGGAAGATCTCTTGATCTCTTAATACTGAACAGCTGAGAGCTAAACTGCCAGGCATATTGTTGATAAATAAAAATCACTCTACATCAATAATGAAGCTTGAGGAGTTCTAAACTCTACTAAACAAGCAAGTAATGCTGCCAGCATGCTTTTCTTCAAATGTTAGGTTAGGGCTCAATGGCAGTCCAAAAAAAAAAAAAAACAAAAAAAAGATTATGCCACTACATAAAATCAGAGTTGGTCTTCTTCTCAAATACCATATTCAATGCTGGTTTTAAAGAAAGATAGAAAACTAGAATTTGACAGAACCAGTTTGACTTGGTCCATGACTTTGGTTTGGAAATATTTGATAGCTTGTAAGAATTAAGATTTCAGTGAAGTGATTAGACAGCAATCTTCCAACTTTATTTCATTACACCTTGTAATGTAGTAGTGGAACTCACTGCCATGAGACTTTTTCAGGATCGTGGGGTCAAAAGGATTTAACTTACATGTGGAACATGGTATTTTAAAATGTTAAAGTCTGCTCAGAAATATCCTCAAATAAAAAATAAAATTGACATTGTTCTGACCTAATACAGTACTTTTCCAGAGTTCCAGTAGCTGAGGCACATTGATGTATCTTTCTAGTCTGCTGCTTCTGCCTCACTGCTTTCCCCATAGGGTTTGGTTTTGTCAGCATGAAGCAGTAGTTCTGTCCAGGCTGTTCCAAATGTACCAATGTTGTTCCTCCATGCTCTTTTGTTCCAAGCATAAAGTCACTTGAGGTAGGTGACATTGGAAAAGAAACATAAAAATGAACCTGCTTCTGTGCAGAATTGGCATTTAGAATTTTTTTATGTTAAATCATCTTCCTTTAACTGTTTTCTTAACTTCTGTTGATCAGTAATGTGTGTAGTTTTTGTATTAGAAGGCATCTAATGCCTAAAATACAGTCCAAAGGGAATTTCAGGAATAGGATTTTTGCACTTGGCTTCCTGAATAATTTTAAGTTTCAGTTCTTTGTTGGCAAGCTAACAAAGCATTTATAGGTGAGAAATTCAGAACACTAGCATTAGATAACCATTAAATTAGATAACATAAGTACCTGTTCTTGAATACAAAGTTGTTTTCTAGAGCACCCCCAATGCAGCTGCTTCATTGTGAGAAAAAAAAAAAAAGGCCAAAATTTGTCAATAAAGTCTCTTTATGACTCTCAGTGTGGAGGGATCTGCTCCTGCTGATGCCTACCCTCCCTTACTCTAATCAGCATGGCTTCAGATTTCCACCTGAATCCCATCAGGGCTGAGGAGCAAGGGAAAGTGTTAACCAGGCTCCTAATTTAGATCGAGCCAAGAGGGTGCAATTAGTGTGCAAAGCTCAAGCAAGCAGTAGTGCTTTTGTCAGTTTGGTATCATAAAGCAGGAACAGCTGTTGGTGGCTCTGGGCCAGACAGGTGAGATTGGGTAGCCTTGTTATCAAAAGAGAGAAGAATAGAAAATGCCTCGTAGAACAGTTTCCTGTTATTGTTAGACAAACCGCAGAGTTTTCTTCTGAGAGGTTTATGTTCAAGCTGTATGTTGGTTTGGGGCTATTTTTTATACTTGGAGGCCCTACCTTAGGCTTGCAATCTGAATTCTGGTTTTAGAGTATAAATAATATGTCCCTGATTGTAGAGAAATTTATGCTAAGTGGGAGAGTTTTGGGCTTTTTTTAAATAATGTCAAAATCTCATGTCTCTCTGCAAATATCTACTTACTAGATTTTGTCTTTTGTATTTTCAAAACAGCTTGAAAATTGTCCAAATATGTTCTGGGTCATAGGATCTCTCATCTATTGAAATGGCTAACACAGTAGTGTCTACAAAATCACTAGGAGATGCCTTTTATCTGTCCTTGGGGAGGAAGGGATATGGAAGTGGGATAAGGATGATTAGCTTAATTGATTATAAATGGTATTACTCATACTGTGCCTGTGCAGCACTTGTTAAAACCACTGCAGCTGTGAGACACAGGAGTAATTTTAGTCCATGTTTAGTAGGCTCCCACTATGTTTCTGGCACATTCAGGTTACTACTCTCAGTAGAGCAATAGAAAGGACTGTAAATATCAAGTACTAAATGTACCTAAATAGGTGATCTCTGGAAGAAATTGTAAACAATTATTAAACAGAAGCCAATTTATCTTTGGCTTCTGGGTCATTGTGTTTTCTGGGATAGCCCTTCTTTAATATGCAGAGATGACTGACTGTAGCATAGGAAGGTGAGCTGTGCAGGCTGTTTAAAATTTTAAAATATAGCTTTTCTAAGCTATTTAATAAGTGCTACTATGAATGTTTCTATTTTATTTTGTATCTGCAGTGTCAATGTGATTATATATTCCATCACTCTTCTGCTATTGCTCTTCTATAAAAATATTTCAATAATATTCTTCCAAATGTACTATCTTAAAATAACTGGCATTTGATAGCTGATTGCTTTTTAGTATAGATTACAAAACCATTTTTTAGGTGTCCTTAAAATGCTCATCCTCAGCAGCTTTATTTATCTTACAGATCTTAACAGGGTGAGGGTTGTTTCCTGTAGCTGTTGAAGGCAATTAAAAAAAATTACTACACTGCTCCTTCTTTACAGAAAAAGGTGTAAAGTGGAGGATTTAATCACTTTTAACGTAGATGACCTTATTTCTGGTATCTGTGCTGGTATCTGTAAAACATATCCTAGAAGGAATAAGCTGAGGAAATAGTCCTTGTAAAGAAAGCAACATTTTTTAGGTTGAAGAATTGTACAGGTTTGAGAAACAGCATTCCATCACTGTCAGGCTAACCCTGACCCTGCTGTGCATTCAAACAGAGGAAATGTGTGCTTATGCATGCATTTAATGGATGTGACAGGTAATGCAGCAAGTAAAGAGTTGCAGAAATTGTGGCAGTAGAATGTGATAAAAGTGTGTGAAACATTTAACCAACCCAGTTAGGGAATGTGGGTCACAGTGGCTTGAAGAAATACCACAGTTACTAATATGAGAAGTTTCCTGTCTGATGAATAGGATGCTTCAGAGAATCAAAAGCAGCTCTGAGGTTTTAAATTCATGAAAGGCAGTGGCTATGAACCTACATCAAGATGAGCGGATCCATTAAAATTCAGTTTTATCAATATCCAGTTAAAGAGAATTAGAAGGCATCCAAATTTGGATACTGCATCAAGCTCAGTGCAGTGCAGCAAAAACTGTCACTTGGTTGCAGGAGTAAAAATGCATTATTTTAACTACTTGTGTGGAGGCAGAGGATGTAGATGTAGTCTGTTCAAAGAACAGATGTGGCTTTGGAAGAAGGAGGGTCCCAAAATAGAACCAAAAGGCATATTAAAGACTCTGTGGGTATACTGTGAAGTTCCAAAGCACTAAATTGTATTTGTAGAGTGGGCTAGAACTGCTTGTACCATGTTTGCTTAATTGAAGAATTGGTGGTTTATATTTGAAAATTATCAACCTTTTGGTAGTACAAGTTTATACTGATGTTCAAATGCTCAAGTAAGGAAGAGAAAATAAAGGAGGATACAGTTCTACAAAAGACCTCACTTGAGATGTATTTGATGTGTGAATTTGATTAGGTGGCAAAGAGCCATCTGCCCACGAAGCCTAGAGCCATGAGGGTGCATATAAAATGAAACGACTGAGCAGCATATGGCAGTTAGGAGAGATGAGAACATGCAGTACTTGGATGTGCTGCTTTTGAGTTCATGAACCATGTATCTGGAATGAATGATTGTAGTCCTTGAAATTATGTTCTTTCCAAGAAAGTTTTTGAAAATTTGTCAGCTAGGTTTATTTTCATCTGCTGCAGCATAACATTCTAAAGAGTTTTTTTACTGTAGGAGGCTTTCACAGGAAAAGCTTAACTGAGGAAACTTGGTTAATTAAAATCTGGAACACAGTTCTGTTCAAGGGTGGATTCTCTGCGAGTTCCAAGCCTGGGGCATCCCAGAGAATGCAGGGCCCCAGGGCCTTGTTCATATCTAATTTAGCTGAAGCTGCTGGAGAATGTCCAGAGTTCTCCTCATTCACTGCAAAATTTAGGTCAAGCCCATGATTAAGTACTTGAGTTCAGGGTAAAGTAGCCCTTGAAAAACTTTCACCTTTTTTTACTCTGGTGTTATTTGTGCCAGGATGGTGGATTTTGTACTGTATTGCACACCTTTGAAATGGCAAACTGGTTGACAGGATGGTACTCAGCTCTCTTGATCTGACTGTGGTAGGAGCACTGCACACAGATTACTTTGCACCTTTAATAAAGGGGCAAGGCATAATTATTATAACAGCATTGTCTGGATGTAATTTCACTGCTTCCAGGGGCTGGGAGCCAGTGGAGAAGGGAAGAAGGCAGGCAGGGCAAAGAATGAGTAAGCAAAATATCTGTCCAGAATAAGTGTGTATCAATGTTATGCTAAACATTTTCAGGTTTCCTTCTACATATTCTCCTCTTCACTGTACATTAGTTCAGAGTTTATGTGGATTTAATTTACAGGGTTGCCTGGACTATGTACATGTAATACGTCTAACTGCACAGACTTCATTTCAGTCACATAGAAGTATGACATGGATTATATTAACGCAAATGAGGTTCACTGCATCTTCATGTTGTCTTCATGCTTTAACTGGCTTTTCTTGGGGCACAATTGTACCTGTCTGTTAGAAGAACTATTTTTTGTACACTTTCTACATAGGTAGATTCTGACATGAGAAACTTGAATGTAAACAGCACAGTGGATTTGTGGATATTAAGAGAATCTGTTCTGGGTAGGAAAGGATGGAGAGCTTCAGATGTGAGACAAAAACAAATACGGGAAATGGCAGGTGAGACTGAGCATTTTGGTATCATAGAGTTCAGCATCAGAATAAGGGACAAAAGGGAGCAAAACAGGTTGATGAAAAAAACACACACAGGAGCACATATGCCTGTAGCATTAATTCCCCTCCATTTAAAGAAGGCTTTTATAGGAAGTGAGTGATTCTGCATATTGCAGTGAAGGTTTGTTTTTCACATTCAATTCTGCACTCACTTATCTGGTTTTTCTCAGGTGCTAGACTTCACAGCAAGATGGTTAACATGGATGCAACTCAGCATTTTTTTGAAAAATAAGGTAACAAATGACTTCTCAGTCTATCCTTTGTTACCAGTTATTGCTCAAGAGGGCTTCAGCCAATAACTAACTTAAAAGATCTAATGATGTATCTGAAAGCTGGTGTCTCTTAAACTCCCTTCACTGATGTCCTGTCCCTCCTTCCCCCATGGGACTGTACTGTTCAGAGCTTTCTCCAGTTTTTCAAGCTGTTGGGGTGGCAAAGTCCTCCTGTCTGTCTTCACTTCACCAGTGATATGATTTATGTTGAGGGTTCTTTCCCTTTTTCATAACTTGCTATTGGTTCTTCTGCCAATAATGAACACTTCCTGCTTAGATTTCTGACTCTCAGATGTATAGGTTTCCATTCTGTGCATTTTTTTGTGTGATATCCAGTCTGCAGACCAGCTTCAGGATGTCTCATTGTAACTATACCTTACCTGCAAGATGCTTTTTTTAAAAAACAACCTTGCTTTCCAGCTATGCTCTTCATTTAGTTATTCTGTGCAATTACTTTTCCACTTGTATTGTCATTGACTAAATTTAGTGTTTAAATAATGGCCTAGGTTTCCAGCTGAAGGAGACTTTACTTGGTCATGTTTTTCCTTCAGTAAGCTGCTAGTATTGTGGGTTGTTCTGTTATCTTCTGTCTTACTTAGCTCATCTATTTTTAATTAATCAAAAAATATAAAATGTTTCAAAATGGAAACAACCCTAGCAAGCTCAAGTGAACAACTAATAAAATGTTCATCTTATGTTTTGCTCTAAAATTACTTGGATTAATAATGAATAAGGAATTTAATTCCAAAATCGGTTGACTGGGAACTTTACTGACATATCTGTTTCTCTCTGTTCCTGCAATGTATTTGGTATAGTTCCTTCACATAATATGAATGAGTTAAATTAAATTCACTAAGATTATAAAAATATACGTGGTCATTATTAATGAATTGTAGCAAAGCCAGCAATGAATTGGACAGGCTAATGTTTGCTGCCATGTTTGTTGACAGATATACCATACTTGGGCTTCAGCTGATGAGAGAGGCCAAGAAACTATGTTTCAAATGTCTAGACATATTCCTTTGGAGAATACTCAAGTATAAGTTTCACACATGTCTCCAGTCTAAGTGATAAATGTATTATTCATTCATAAGTAGTTTTAAAATGTGTATTTTGTGCCACAGTATAATGGTAGGCAGTATTCTTTATGTTGCTATCTTAAAAGGCTTTTTAGATGTTCCACTGCTTTTTTCTTTCTTTTTTCCCTCCTCCTTTTCAAGGGTTTCAGAGATCATTGCAGGAATCTGCTGATGTTTAGCAGAAGACATTTAGAATCATATATTCAGTTCTAAAATAGAAAGTACTGTGATGAGGAATCTCTGTAATATTTGTACATGACTTCAAAGATACTGTCTTAAGCTTATGCATTTCATTTATTGTACTGCAATTCACATAGAAACAAAAACAAGCTCAATGGCCCTTTTAGTAAAAACAAGCTAACCAGCAGATGGTAATTCCATATTTGGATTTATATTTCTATAGATCTGTAGTAAGGCTGCTTCCCAAAAGGTTCATATTTCTTACTAGCACTTCTACTGCTGAATAATGGTTTAGGGAAATTGCATTTCAACTTAAATTTCAGTTACAGGAGGGAACTGAGAGACTGGGAGGAGACATAGTAGATTGTTATCATTTACATGGCATTTACATAGTTTGTTAAGAAACAGGAAAGCAAAGAAGTCACCTGGCTGAGGAAAATGCCAGATAACTGGGTCATTCACTAATACTGGTTTCCCGGCCTACTTGTCTCATCCAGCGACAGTAACTCGTGTCACTTAGTAAAATTGTCATTGATATCATTGATTTTCAAATAGAGTCACAGGAAAACTGAAGCAGTGAGAAATGAGAAGTTGGAGCTCATGGGAAGTGGTCAAGAGCAAAACACTTCCTCAAAAAAGCAGTGATAAAGGCATTATTGCCAACTACTTCGAAGTGGAATAAAATTAGGAGTGAGCTAAGAGCCCAATTTAAGAAAACTTCAAAGATGGTTAAAAAAAGAGGGGTGGAACCTTGACGAGCTTGCTAATTAGCACAAGACTACAGATGCAAAATCTAAAGATCAGCCAATCAATCAAGAAACAATGATGTGTGTTGTATAAAGATTGAAGAATAAGGACTATGTTAATAAGGTAAAACTAGGGAGCAAATTGATCCATCCCGTAACAGGTCTTGAGTGCCGCAGTTGGAAAACTGAGGTGTTTCATCCTTGGCAGAAGGGGCCCTCGCTGTCAAAGCCAACTGCAATGCTAGTAAAAACCCATGAGAGTGAAAGCTACAGCTGGGGAAGAAAGGGGTAGGGAATGCTTCAGTTGGTTAGATGTTGTTAAAGAGGTTGGGCCTCCATAGAGAACCTAGGCAATTTTAGGAGCTGTCTGCGAGAATTTACATTTACACTCAGATTCTGGTTTCAGAAAGTGGGAGCTGAGGAATTTCAGACCTGTGGTTTAAAAAAGATCTAGGAACAAAATTAGCAAGCAAAGATGTGAGCTGTAAAACAAAGTTAATATAGGCTCAAATCAATCTAATGTCTTTCTGTACGAGCTTGTCACTCTTACATGAGAAAGAGAGGTGGTAGATGTCATTTATCTTGACTTCAAGATTTGTGCTATTGTGACACAGTAACAATATAAATGCTACTACTGCAACCCAAGTGAAGATTTGGGGGAAAACTGCTTTTAGCACTTTGCAGACAATGTGATGTGATGTACTGAGTGGGGTTCTGCAGAGATCTGTCATGAATGAGATACTGTTTTATAGTCTCTTTAAAACCTTGGATGGTGGAATGGAAAATATGCTTGTGAAAACTTGAGAATAATGAGCATCATAGGACACCAGCTGTCTTGGCTTTTCATCTGATACTACTGAATATTGAATGGGCATAAGAATAGCTCTTCCTTTCCTGATTGCTCCTGAGCTAATCTGTTACCTCCAATGACCTCTGCAAGTACCTTCTTTTAATAAAGGTTTTCCAGATAAAAATGAGACTGAAACTCCTAAATCTGGTTTTACACACCTGACCATTTTTGCCTGTGTGATCTAAGTGTTCAGGAGATTCTGTATCTCTGTCCCAGAGAATGATAGAACTGATGTTTGGTTAATGAACACTGGAACATTTCAGAAAGTGAGCCTTTAAACCTGGGTGAGCTAAGTTGTTTTGGTTTGTGAAGGGGGGCTAGTTGGTTGGGGGGGAATGTTTTGTTTGTCAGGTTTTTTTATCTTCAAAGCTCCTGGCTAGGAAAACAATACTCTCTTTTCCTTGGAGGCAAGTTATAAGTTCTTCAGAGGTCATAATTGTCCTCTGTCTTTCAAGGCTATGTTAAAGCCTGGGGCCATAGACTCTATTTCCCACAACCCCCACAAAGTTCCATTATGCCTGTAGCTGTGATGCTCCTCTAAGTATCAATAACCTGCCATCACTATAAACACCACATTTATAAAACACTTCAGTGTTCTTCCATTGAGGACAGCCCTCTCTTTGCCTGGGTTTATACTCCCTTACAGCAGGCCACTGGTGCTCTGGTGATATGTTTGGGGAAGGTATCTGGTGCCCATGTAGTAAATGCCAAAGCTGAAACCCATACTTTCAGGGCTTGTTTGTGTTCAGCCCCTTCAGTCTGTCAACATGAGGCTTATCAGCATGTGGGGGAAAGAAAAGATGAAAAAAAAAACCCGCTTGAGCACAAATAATGCCAAAACTGGGGGGAAAAAGACTCTTTAAGTATGTTCTGACATTTAAAAACTTCTCTTTAGTTGGAAAGAGTGTTGTGTGGGATCATCATTTAAAGAGGAGGCAACTACAAGCAATTTCCATTAGATACCAAGAGACAGTAAACCTGGGTGAAGTGTTGGACATGTTCATTACATTTCTTATCTAATTGTGTGATGCTATCGAGCGCTGCTCGCTGGCAACCCAGACACTCTCATTATGTACAGAACCATGGTGCTAAATAACAATGTGCTAAGATGAGAAGAGTCAATGCTTTAACTGTTTTGCAGCCCTCCACATGTGTCTGCAGGAAAATAAGATGAAAATTTCCAGGTCCTGCTTTGATAGACCACAGCTTATAATTATAGTCACGTTGCACGGGAACGTGGGCACACTGCTGGCTAGATTAGAGAAAGAGGCAGACAAGAGCGAAGCATCCCTGTTACAGTTTCTCCCTAAGTGTGCTAACTTGCGACTATTTTAGAAATTTGGATGAGAATGTGTTTATGCTTTTTCTCATTTCCTCATTTTTGTAGCTCTGAAAGTACCGGTGGTTATGCTTTGTTTTGCTTCTAGTAAATCCTTCCTTTGATTGTCATTTATTTATTTCCACAGGGATCCTTTTACTGCGCTGTGTCCCTTTTCTCCCTCTGCCTCCTTGCGAGCTCCGCGCCCCTTCAGCGCTGTCTCCACCTCCGTGCCTGGAGGCAGCGCCTGTCATTGTCACCTCTCCTTCCCTAACACGGGCGGTGACACACAGTTTCCTGCTTAGAAGCAGGCTGCTCACCGCCAGCTTTTATTTATTTAATAGCCCTCTTTGACAACAGTGCTCTATAGCTTATAGTTGAAGAGGCAGGGAGGAAACTCAAAGCGTGAGGGGCAGAGCCGTGGGTCGGCCGCGGGCTCCTGGCCATGGCGCTGGGGCCTGCAGGGCCGCGGGCAAAGCACAGGGCCCGGCTCTGCAACGCCTTGCTCCCCACAGAATATTGTAGCTCTACACCTACACACCACACCACACGGATGGGCTATACAGTCCCTCCATTTTGGTGAGGTGTTCCCAAAAGGGGTGAAGTGCTTGCTGATGGGACTTGTGGGATAAGCCTAGCTGCCCATTTTTCCAGCGTTCAATGATCACTTATAGTTGAGTTCAGTGATACTAGAAATTAAGTAACTGTTTTGGAGTAGAAACTACGCATAGTGAGGCACCTTCGTGGCCAAGATGTTTTCTTGAGAATTAAATCGTTTTGTTACATGTTTAATTTGACCCAGAACATAGTTTAGTTACCCAATAGATTTTACTTAGTTGGGTGTAGGCATGATTGTTGACTCAATGCACAGTTTACTCCTTACAGAGCTACTGAGCTCCTTAGAGAGGTACCAGTTCATTTTAATTTCACGGTAGAACACATTTTCTTTCCCAAATGTTGAACTCAGTTTGGAATCTGCCAGGCCTCCTGCACCTAACAATGCAGATAACAGCAATTACTCACAAAAAGACCAGCTAAAATGCTGCCTCCCATGCAGTATTGCTTCTATCCCTAACCTCCTCAGAGAGAGAGTGAGAAAGATTAAAACATACTGCAATTTCACCCAGGTGTCCTACTCCATACTGATATTACCCAAGACAACAAGAATAAAAGGGGAAAATGCTGAATATGCACTTCTGAGTGATGAATGCCCTGGAGCAACAGAAACACAAGGCAGGTCCCCCAGGAGAGGAGTAGGATTAATGATCTTGATTGTTTTATAATGATCTCTGGTATGCTTTTCCTGTCATAAGGGGTAAAAAAAGTTATTTGCTACAAAAAAAATACTGTACAGCCTACCTCATGCTAAAAGGCAAGGGCATGAAGTATAAATAACTCATGGAGAGAATAAGTACAGAAAGAGTCCTCCATAGTTTCACTCAGGAATGTGTTTGTGACAGTTTAAGAAAAAATGAAAAAAAAAAATCTCACCAAAACAAATTTGCATTGAATTTGAAGGAATCCTCACATGAATTTCATTTCACAAGTGCATAGACTGTGTCTCCAGCTGAGAAATGAAAAGTAAACTAAAGTACTCAAAAAGAGTAGGAAGTAGCTTATGCTACATTATAAAAATATATTTTCTTTCAGTAGAAAAATTGTGGTCAACACATTCTTCTCCAGGAATGGTTCATGCTGCTCTTAGTCTTGTACAAAGGTGGGTTGCTACCAAAGACAGCAGCATTTCTGTCTTCATGTCCCTCTCCCATGTTTGTCCCTGTTCTTTTCCCTGCCTCACATCAAGGGATTATGCAACTTCAGGGTGAATCAGCTTCCCTGATCCAACAGAAAATAAATAGGATTTTAGTGGGGTGGTTAGCTTTGGGGTTGCCTAAGAGATCTGAGCTGGAGATCAGTGGGGAGAGTGGGGAAGAAACTGGTGGGTGTGTGGGGGTGGCCTCATTGCTTCCATCAGCTTTAGCTGGAGCAGCATTTTTGACTCCACGCTTAGGCAGCTTCAAAACTGGAAAAGCACACAAGGAGAGTTGTTCTTTATCAATATGCTGCTCTCTATCAATATGCTGCTGGACCAGCAGTAAAGATTTGGGGGAGGAGGAGGTGACAATAAATTTGATGGAAGAGGCAGAATTCTGAAAAGTTTGAATGCGAAAGCATATGGGATATTTGGAGAATGGGAAACCTCCAGCTCAGCTCTTTTAGAAGAACAGAAGGAACCAGGCGCATGCATCTTCCATTATCTAGTGACTGATGAGAGTTTTTAGTGAAAAATTAAAATCTCATTCAGGTTCAACCAAAAATACTGTTTTCTCAGTTGCTTCTGTTTGGATATTTGCTACTGATCACTATCTGGTGCATGATGTGCTATGAAAGGTGGAGGCAGCATAAAATACCATGCTGAATAATTGATCACCACCCCTCCAGGCTATGCCTATGGATGAATGCATGTGCTGGTTAGGATGTCCCTAGTTAATGCTTTTAATTGACAAACACCTGATCTGAATTAAAATAGTATTTTTAAAGATATCTTATTTATGTCAGAAGGTCTTTCTTATTTTACAGTGTTTCTCTTTTGTGTGTGTCTTTCTGATTAAATACAGGCACCTTTTGGCCCTTTAATTGTAGAGACATTTAGAAATTAATTATGTATTTTTTTAAAAGAGTAGTGTAAATCTTGATCACACCAAATCAGTGGAAAACCTCCTGTTCACCTTCCTACTGTACTTTGTCCAGTATCTGTTGCTACCAAGTAGTGATAATTCCCTCATCTTCTTACCAGGAATTAGGGGACAGAAAATTCAATATATCAAGTCCCTGCATCTCATTCACAAAGGCAAAATAAAACAGTAGAGAGGCTAGACAAGAGTGTTGCTGAACTCCATATGTAGCAGAGATTTCCCACTATTAAGTCCGTTCTAGAAATTTCTTGGCCTTTCACAAGAATCACAGTAGGATAAGATATTTTATCTGAAAATAGCTGTGAGTCTTAAACAATTAAAAATTTTAATGCAACTGATATTATGCACATGGTGCCTTCTGAAATTTACTTCAGACTCTGGAAGAAGAGAAAAAAAATCAAAGGAAAATTTTAAAACCAAACAAAGAAAGCAACAACAACAACAAACCCTGAAGGAGTTAAGAGAGTTGGATAAAGGGCAGAATTAATACCAAAAGATGCCATTGAATGTGAGCTCTCCTCTCAGCTTTTTGCATCATCTCAGCTTTCTCAGTGTTGCATCTTCTGGAGTGCAGAAGTGGCACTTAGTGGCCTTAGGCCATTCTCTTACCTGTTCACCTTTGGGACAATAATGGATATTTGAAGGCAGCTGCCTAGATTTTCTCTCCATGTGACTGTTCACATAGTCATGTCCAAGCTTGGTTAGGTTTGTTTAATATTTGCTATGATAAGTTGATGTACTGTTTTCTATATAAATTGTTTAACATGACCTTGAAAGTCTAGAGTTAACATGAATTAGAGAAAGGTCAATTTCATAATTAATAAAGTCAAATTTCGTCATTAATTTTTTTTTCTGTCTTTTTCAAGACATTTTTACTTTTCTTTCAGGTAAGGACTTTCTCCAAATATACACGTATGTCCACACATCATGCATGTACTGCAGGTTACCCTCTGCATTACAGGAATATTAATAAGGATATAAGGGCCAAGGTGAAGCTTTTGAATGTTAGAAAGTAGCAAGTTTAGGATCCCCTTGTTAATCTTTTTTCATCTGTACGCTGCACTGAAGCAGATGGAGATCCCATGGAGGAACAATACGTGCTGATCCTGCATAATGCACTTTGCACAGGGGACTGAGTCAAGGTCGTGTAGTCACCTGGCATCTCATGATTTTTGGGTGGCTGACTTTGCTGTCCACATAACAGACTTTCTGAGTAGGTTTCTTGCTTTTTAAAAAAAAAAAAAAAAAAAAAAAACAAATCAAAAAAACCCCAAAAAACAACAACAAACATTTTAAAGAAGGTACAACTATATATGTGTGTCCCACATTATGGACAGGTGTGTACTTTTCCAGATCCAGCTGTGCTGGGGTGAAGAGTTATTCTCCCTGCAGTTCATAGTCACCCACTCCTTCCCCAGGAAATGTTTGGCTGAGCCTGCTGTCCACCTCCAAAGTTGGAATGAAATCGTTCCATGTTAGATAGGGTGAGCAGGAGGCCTCATTCATCTGCTTCTTTCAGGTTGAAATGGTTAGAGGAAAGTAAGGCTTTCCAGGAGGTTCATAACTCTCTCATCAGACCCTGAGAAATGCTTCCCATGAACGGATTCCTCCTGACAGAGGAGGATAAAATTGTGCCAGTGTGCTGTTTGCAGAGAGGCATTTCCAGAGTGCTCTTCTGCCAACACCGTAGCAGCCCAAACAGAAGGAACAGTGGACATTTTATTCTCTCCCGAAAGCTATATTAGATGCTCTTGTGACAGAGAAAAGGCCTTTTCCTAGAAAATGCAACAAACTTTATATAAATTGTGCATATTCTCAAATAAAGAGAATGATTTTTGAGGGCAAGAAAGAACAAAAACTTAAACCAATCTGAATTCTCTGATTTGATCAAGAGATTGGACCAGAGACCTCTTGAGATCCTTCTAACCTGAATTATCCTGTGATTTTTAATTTTTTTAAGTAAAAAATAATTAGCTATTGCTGGTCACTAATGCTATCAATTGAGTGCAAATAATTAGTGCTTTGGGGAGACTTTGGGGAGTGTTCTCATTAGAGCTGAGACAATAGGATGCCTAGTTGTTCACAGAAGGATGGTTTCCACTCTCTCAGTCTCTCTGGTTCTTCTGACTGCTCACATGATCCCAAAATTTTTGGGATCTGCTGGCTGAGCTGGTAGAAAACTACCTCGTGAGCTGACCTGGCTCATCCATGGATCAGACATTGAAAAAAATGGGAAAAGGTGGGGCCACCCAGCCAAAAAGAAAAACCTCCAAAAGCAGGGCCTTAGCTTCTAGCATTAGCAAGCTGTGAGTACAGTTTTATTCTTGTAAGTTAATGTGGATCCACTGTCTGGGTCAGTTCTCCCATTATCATGTTTAATTATTTAATACAGCATCTGATCCTTTAGGACCCCGTGATGTCAGCTGGTCTCTGTGCCTTTGTCTTGCAGTGTACAGGCTGAGAGCTTAGGTTGTGAGTGCCAGGAATCAAGTCATGTCTCTGTGAAGTACCACTTATGTCTCTGCTATTAAATAAGTGATAAACTACAAAGAGCTTTTCACTTCCCAGTAAGTTGCTTGTTTGGAGACTTTTCTGTCTTTTGATCATAGGTCTGATTCATCCTTTTTGTTGTTGGAACAATTTGAGCTTTTTGCCTGATTTTCAGTGCAACCTCCAATGCTGTCCTTTTGCTGAGGTTACCTGTATTTATGTTGCTGACTTGTGTGCAATGAAGCCTAGAAAGAACAGGGCATCTCTCTCCTCCCTGCCTCTGGTTGCAAGCTCCTGCTGTTTCCAATCAAGCAGCTGTGGGCTGAGCTCAGAGCCCACAGCTCTCACAGATCAGAGCAGAGAAAATGAACTCTGCAGCAAACCCTGCAGAGGGTTTACAGTCAGCCTGGCAAGGTGATCCTGCTCCCCATGCCCTGCCCTGTCCCTAAGGCAGCCAGTGCATGAGGGGGACAGGAACAGACCACTGGGCAGGGAAAGGGAATGCTCCCTTGGGCAGCAGCCTACAATTAGCTTGCAAAAAGGGCTTGTGAAAGGGCAGGATTAGTTACCCTCTGCTCTTCAGAAGCACTTGCATTAAAATTTTTCTTTGGGTGATTTTGCACATAAAAAATTCTATGAGAAATTTCCTGTGAAGCTGCAGAGCCGGTAAGACACTCTATCATATCTTCTTCATCCAACAAATGTAACAGGAAAGAATAATTATTTAAAAATGTTATTTCCTTTGGCAGAGAACAAATGCAAGCCAGAGAATATTTTATACTTCATCAGTTAAATATTTACAATAGTAGAGTGAAGTGGTGATTTTCTTTTTAGCTTTCGGCAACCAGTGCAATGATTAGCTACACATGAAGCCAGTGTGAATGAATAACAGTATTTTTAAGAAGCTGTCAGAGGCTTATCTCACAGCTGGCATCTATTAATACAGTGAGTGATTTCTAACATAGATAGACTCCAAATGTAACACTATCCATTAAGGAAGACTGTGGAGTGCTATAATTATGTCAGAATACTTTGGCTATCAATAAACAAGTCACTCTTAATGTATGTATTCATATCCATTAACACAGGTTTCCAAACAGAGAAGCTGTAAATTTGGGGGGGTTTTGATACAACTTAGTCTATACATCATTTAATATAATCAAAAAAAAAAACCCAATTTGCCTATTATTTCCACATCAGCAATTTTTGTGGAAACTGACCAGTTTGATGTGACTCTTTTTTCTAGCAAAATTTTCATGTTAATATGTGCTTTCCCCATGACTCCTTAGGCTTCTCAGAAGTGGAACAGTTATTCCAGACTCAGCAGCAGTTAATTCCAAATTATCCTCTAGCTTGTTTTTTGCACACCCACAGAAAACAAATTCCCTGCGGTTATTCCCAGAAGACTTGAGATTCCATCTGCTTGCTTTATTTCAGGTGGAAAGGGAAACCCAAAGAAGATAAAACTGACAAGTCTGCACCCATTTAAATCTCTTCAAAATCCAGAGTGAATGCTTGGATTTAAGCAGTCACTGAAGATTTACAGTGGCAGGCAGACAAGAACTCCGAGAACTCCAGGGCTGAGTTAGGAACACATGTAAACAGCCTCAAAACAAGTTTAAAGACTGAACTTGTGCCCACTGTTTATTTCAGTGTAAACACAAAATGCTATCTTGAAATACAGTCTGGGAATCAATTCAGGCAGTAAATTTGGCCCTGTCAGCTACCAAAAGAAGGGTTCTCAGCTGGCTCACTGAGGGAATATAGCAGACTTAAGGTCCAGTGATCAGCTCCTAGGTGAGTGTCAAACCAGGCTGGGTGATTCTGAGAATTTATGTGTTGCAAGGACAGCTACAAAAAATTCAAACAACCTAGTGTGTTACTACTTTTACAGCTGTGCTGATTCTTACACCTCCATTTAATTTTAAACACAAAGAATGACTCTAATCACATCTGCCTGTATAAAATATTTCATGTGCAACAGGAAAAAAGATTCACTTGCTACCTTCTGTATAATATTCTTTGTTTGTTTTTTTTTTAAAAGTATCTATCTACTAAAGGAACTTAGAAGCTGGTACTTTTTTTCCAAGAAAATAAAAAACTAAACTGATATACTTTGTACATAAAATATCTTGGATTATGGAAGACTCATGTAATCCCTAAATGTGTAGGAGGTCTGAAACTGAAGTTTCCAGTACTATAGGAGGCTGAGATTACAAACATGTGAAGTAAGCAGTGTTGGCACAGTGCTGGGCTCTCCTTGATATGCCTTTTCTATTCCCACTGTCCCTGGAAGGAACATGAACCTATAACTCTAAACCTAAGGGAGACTTGGGGTTGAAACTGAGGTCCCAGCACCATGGGTGGCTGACATAAGAAAGATGTCCAGAGACCAATGTTAGTGCATTGCTGTGTTCCCCTTGTATGCCTTTTAGAGCCCCAGTGTCCACAGAGCTGTAAACACTGAGTGTCTCTGAACCCAGACCCTACCCCTTGACCCTAATGATGGGTTTTGGTATAGGCTGAGACCCCATGTTCCATGGATGACTGAGTTAAGAAATGTGTAGGAAGTGTCAATGTTGGTGCTGTCCTGTGCTCTCCTTGGCATGCCTTTTCAAGCCTCGGTGCCCCTGTTGTGGTAGGCTTTGTGGTTCTCTGAACCCTTATCCTACCTCTAATCGTGGCTTTTGGTTGAGACTGAGGTCTCAGGTGCCATGGCTGGCCCAGACCAGAAAGATACAGAGAGAGCAATGTTGGTGCAGTTTGTGTTCTCCTTGCCTCGCCTATTTCAGACCTGGAATCCCTGGGACTGTTTTCTTTGCAGTTCTCTGAACCCTACCCTACCCTTTTACCCTAAAGGCAGCTTGGGGTTGAGGCCAGTGTACCAGGTGCTATGAGTGGCCCAGATTAGAAAATGTGGAAGGAGCAGTCTTGGTGCAGTGTCTTGGTATCCCTTTTCAAGCTCCAGTGTCTGTGGAGATGTATGCCTGCTGGTTGCCTAAACCACAACCCTAAAAAACCTAATTGTTTAGGTTAAATCTTGGAGTTTAGGATGAAGGTTCCAAGTTCCATGGCTGGCCCAAGTAAGAATGATTCCTTCCGGAAGAAGGAATATTGCTGTAATGCTGTGTTCTCCTTGGCATGCCTTTTCCAGACTCAATGTCCCTGGAACTATAGGCTCTGGGTCTTTCTGAACCTTCTTCATTGCTAATTAAAAATGAAACATACCACACATTAAAAGTAAAGTTTCACCCAGACCATCTTGTAGAACGTATTGTGTCTCTTGCTTTTAATTCTGTGGCTTTCCCACTGTCCAGGTACAGCTGTGACATGCTCATATGATCACTGATGTTCCTGCTGTTCATCTTTATATGGATAACATTAGCTTTACAATACTTCCCATCTTTGATAACACTGGAAACAGACATTTTAAGGTTGCTTCTGAACTCAGAGATTTTGTATAGCAACACCATTCATCAGCACATCTAAGACTCTGTGATTCAACTGGCCAGAAATAATTCTTCCAAGCTCTTTACTGAGGACTTCATACTGAAATGGCAGCATGCTGTTAGAGATCATCCTAACTATGCCTACTATGACAACCCTTTCTTACAACTTTTGAACATCAGAGAAAGCTTATATAATCTGTAAAATCATCACCACAGGTGATTTTTTTTTCTCCCAGTTCCAGACTTTCAATGTACTATAAGGAACATAAAGTACTGGTGTGATTCTAGTATGTGTCTTCATATAGAGATCTGAGAGAATGATTCAAAACTTCTTTGCTTTGTACATATCAAAGTTCAAGATCCTTTTGTAAGGATTGTGGGATGCATCACCAAGGATGTGTCATAGGCTGCATCACCTATGCTTCAAGTACAGCACTGTTTCTGACAATTTACTGACAAAATGTTTTAACTAATTTTTAACTTAATATAGAAAGCAAAAAACCTAAACCAGTTACTTCAGAAATTTGTCATTTGCCAGTCTTTTATCCCACATCTCTGCTAGAATCATACAACCATTAGGGTTGGAAAAGACGTCCAAGATCATCAAGTCCAACCACCACCTAGCACCAAAACAAATAGACCACCAACCCATGTCCTCAAGAGCTGTATCCATATGGGTTTTTTGAAAATTTTTAGGATAAGGATCCTACCAGTTTCCTGAGCAGGCTGCTCCAATGCTTGGCAACAACTTCTATGAAGAAATTTCTCCAAATATCTATTCTAAACCTTCCCCATTACATGGGAGAAGAGGCTGAGCCCCTCCATATCACCACAGCCTCCTTTCAGCTAGCTGTAGAGAGCCATAAGGTTTTCCCTGAGCTTCCTTTTCTTCTGGATAAACACCCCCAGCTCTCACAGCTGCTCCTCATTAGAGCTGAGTTCCAGATTCTTCACCAGCTCCATGGACATGCTCCAGCCCCTCAATGTCCTTGGTCTAGTGAGGGACCCAGAACTGGACACAGTGCTCAAGGGGGGGACTTCACCAGTGCCAGGTACAAGGGGACAATCACTGCCCTGCTCCTGCTGGCCACACTATTCCTGATACAGACCAGGTGCCATTGGCCTTCTTGGCCACCTGGGCACACACTGGCTCATGTTCAGCTGCTGTTGACCAGCACTCCCAGGTCCTTTTCCATTGAGCAGCTTTTCCCCCACTCTTCCCTCAGCTTGCAACACTGCATGAGGTTGTTGTGACCCAAGTGCAGGACCAAGCACTTTGCCTTGTTGAGTCTTATCCAGCTTGCCTTGGTCTGTTGATCCAGCCTGTCCTGATCCCTTGGCAGGGCCTTCTTACCCTCCAGTAGATCAACACTCCCACCAAGTTTTGTGTCATCTGCAAACCAACAGAGAATGCATTTGATTCCTGTGTCCAGATCATCAACGAAGATATTAAACAGGACTGGCCAGTACTGAGCCCTGGGGAACCCCACTGGTGACTGGCCAACAGCTGGGTGTAACTCCACTCACCACCACTCTGGGCCCAGCCATCCAGCCAGTTTTTTTACCCAACCCCTATCCACACATGGGAAGCCAGTTTCTTCAGGAGAATGCAGTGGAAAATGGTGTCAAATGCTTTACTAAAAGTTAAGGTAGACAACATCTGCAGCCCAAGACCTGGCTGCATGTTTTTGTAGAGCTGTGTTTGGGTTGCCACGTCCTTTCTGGTGCATTTTGTTCAATAATCTGAAAACATAGGAGCATTCAAACTTTCCTTAGTGTTAAATCTCCTGAAATATCACATGTAGGCTTCATATGAAGGACATACATTGATGGTATGGTATTAACAACTGCTATGGAAGCTGCTGTAAGCAATAAGCAGGTGCAGATCTATACCTTAGTGTATATATGCATCTCTATATAGATGTATCTATACACCTACACCTGGAGATAACAGTCAAGTGTCATGCTTCCTCACTCACTGATTTGCATGATCAGCTCAGCTGGGCAAAGGCAACTGGGGACACTGGCCTCATCTGTTAATAGCTCTTCCTGACAATACATGTGATTACCATCTGGTCCCCATTGCCACTCTTGTAAGCACGTCTGTGCCTGCCTGCTGGTCAACTGATCATCTGTCTCTTTGACTGGTGTTCACCTAGTAATGCAAAGCAGCTGATCAGTAGACCTAGCCTAACTTCTCAAGGCCCTTTGCCTTGATATGTAGGAGCACAAAGCAGCCAGTGCCCAGTGATGAATCAAAACTTCAAGTGTTTTACAGCTGAGCCTAGATTCTGCATTTATATCTTTGGGTTTTGTGAGATATACCTTTATCATGTCTTACTGGGTTTCCTCACAGGCTTTCTGGTTAAATATTTGCATGTAGAATTCTCAGACAAAAATCAGTGTTAAATTTGAGGCAATATTAAGAACGTGTATCACTAATTTAACTGAAAGTAATCCTGGAAAACATACTAGCTGCAGCTACTCTTATCGAAATCTATGATTTTGATAGCTACTCTTATCAAAATCAGGCTCCAAATTTTCCCAGATTTGGTCATATCTGCAACCAATGAACTGAATATCAGGTCCTCAATGAACACTACCAATTTACAAGTAAATGCATATTCTTGCACTGCAGTCTGTTAGATATTTTATTTTTTTGTGAGTTGATATCTCAAATGTAAAAATGCTTTGAATTGTAAACTGAATAGTCTGTTTTGTTTCTATACTATCCTTTAATTGATGGATTACAAAATTGTTAAGATATACAAATCTACAAACCTCTTAGATTGAATTTGTCTTTTTTATTGGTCTTAATAAAGCAGGCAGTTTGTTGGCAATTAGAAACTGTTTATTTTAACTAAGCTTATATTCAGTCATGCATATCAAGGTAATCTGATGATTGAAGACTTCTGTATGTCCATCCCTTGTCCCAGTCATGCCAACTGAAAAATCCCAGTGCTTTGTCCATTACCAGCATACTAAATTGAACTTCAGCCTATGTCATACTACTCTTTGAAGCTATATCACCCTTTGATTACTACAGTGTCTAAAATAAAAATTGTAAGGATGATACTTACTGTGGAACCCAACCAATTCCATAGCTTCAAAGATTATAGATTATGTAGATTTGGTTTGGAAGATTGGCTTATCAGTAATGTTAGCATTAATGAAAATAATACCCTTCTGCCTTATAATGGGCTTTCTTCCATGTTGAGTCTGCTGTTCTTCTTCCTCATACCAAAGAAAAAGTCTCCAAACATCAAGAATTCGACATTCCAAATTCTATTTAAATAACTTCTTATCAATGCTATTTTGAATGCTTGTTTTTGAAGCATTCCACATTTTCTCTGCCTTGAGTGTTACAGTGCTCTTTATTCTTTAAGACTAGTCCAAAGAGCTCACTCAATATACTTAAGTTCTCTGCTCTGTCAGAATGATATCTCATCCTGGCAAATATGCAGCTGATATTTCATTTAAATTTACACAGCAGAAACCATTATGATTTGAACACCCTTCACTCAGTTCTCACCACACAAACCCACGTTTGTACCCCAGTGCCAATACACAACCTTCTCACAACACTGCTTGAAATTAAGGGATAGTTAGCTTCAGGACATGCCATCAAACTGTAATCCGTCTTAAAGCTACAACTTGAATAAAGCTCAGAGAGATTATGATTCATGCTTTAATTTTATCTGTCAGGTGCTGTTGCGGTGCTATTCTGGCTTGTGTCCCAGGCGGACTCCTAAGAAGACAGAACAAACAGCTCTTAGAATACACACAATTTTTAGACTTTGAAGCTTCACAACTTCTCTTGTACTTGACCTCCTGAAGTTACCAAATGAAGACAAAATCAATCCATTTTTTCCTGACACTTTCTCATGGAACTGCTTCTTTCCTGTGTCTGCTATACAGTTAGTTATCTTCTAGTTACACAGAGACAGTCTTACCTGGAGTTACCTACAGTATGAATTGCTCACATAAAGGTGTGATGGTTAACCCAAGCACAGTATCTACTGCATTCTACTGCACACACGTGGCTGAAGAGTTTCAGATACATGTCTCTCTTCTTAACCATGCAATAGCTTTTTTACAACAAATAAATCCAATTATAGGATTTTTTTTTCTTTCAAACAATTCCACTACATCTAAAATGCCTGAACTTGTTTAAAATCTTCTTACATGTGCAGCTAACAAATATTCTGTTGTTAATAGATGAGCTGGTATCTCACATTATTAATTACTTTTTCTACTTAAGTACTTTCTCAAGGATAAGGGAAGTGCCTTTACTGTATATTCTACTGATATGATAAAAAGGACATTCAACTCCTCATTCTTAACAGTATTTATCAAGGCTTATAAGAAAATGGTAGTTGCTATATAGATTTGGTGAGAACAAATTTGGACATTGGAGTTGTCTGGAATACTACAGAATTTGCAATTAATTAAAAATAGAAGATTCTACATAGTCTTTTCATAAATCCAATCTTCAGGAAAGAGCAGTTCTTCTCTGAAATATATAATTTAATAGATTATGCATGAAGAATTTATTCTGGAAGAGAAGGCTATGAATGCCCTTATTTATTTTGCAAGTGGTAATGAACAAACTGAGACAGAGATCTGGTTGGTATGTTTGAAAATATAAATCAGAAACTGTCACTCAAAGCTGACTTAAACTTGTGCTAACACTGCCTTGATCTCAGGGTTTCTTTGAAGATTTCTTTGTAGGGCTGTAAAAGAGCATTCTGAGGGTTAGTCAAGTGTGTGCAACAGCTACAGAAGATGATAACTCTGATGCAGAATTAATCATCAAATATGAGGGTTTGTAAGGGACCCATCAGGATGATTGAGTCCAACTCCTGGCCCAGCACAGGACACCCCAAGAATCACACTAGGTGTCTGAGAATGTTCCCAAACACTTCTTGCACTCTGTCAGGCTGGTGCTGTGACCACGTCCCTGGGGAACCTGTTCCAGTGCACGACCACCCTCTGGGTGAGAAACCTTTTCCTGATGTCCAACCTAAACCTCCCCTGATTCAGCCATTCCCTGGGGTTCTGTCACTGGTCATGAGAATGAAGAGATCGGTGCCTGCCCCTCCTCTTCCTCTCATGAGGAAGCTGTAATTGCAGTGAGGTCTCCCCTCAGTCTCCTCTTCTCCAGGCTGAATCACTCAGCCACTCCACAAAAGGCTTCCCCTCAAGCCCCTTTGCCATCTTTGTTGCCCTCCTTTGGACACTCTCAGATAGCTTTATATTTTTCTCACATTGTGACATGCAAAACTGCCCCCAGAACTCAAGGTGAGGCCTCCCCAGTACAGAGCAGAGTGGGATAATCCCCTCCTTTGTCCTGACTGGTGGTGCTGCATCTCAGAACATTGTTGGCCCTCCTGGCTGCCAGGGTCCACTGTTGACTCATACTCAACTTGTAACAAAATTTGTCATTTTTCAAACTCCATTTTGTGTAATTATGTGACTTTGGTTTTTTTTTTTTTTTTTTTTTTATCATAGCCAGAGGGCAGCAGTGTAGTTTGGGTGCACAGCTTTTGCATAAATGATGTGCCTTTGCATCATTAGTCATGCAACCTCAGAGTTATTTGCTGGCCTGACAGCCCTCATCAAACCCCGTGGAGCAGGGGTTTGTGAAGAAGTCATCTCATCTCAATATTCCACTTCCAGTGATGGTGATCTGTGATGATCATCTTGATAATTGCAGTATTTTTTTCCATGGCATTTTTAAATGTTTGAGTCATCTTAAAAATAGCAGCACTGCAAGGTTCAATAGTCTTTTATTTTGATAAGTTTTTCTTGAATTCTGAACAATAGGAGAATCTTCTATTTGAGCAGTTAGCTAACAGGAGGAATCAACACTGATCCGTGTCAACTGACAGGTTCCTCTGGGAGATTTCTGCATCTTTCAGCCCTGGATCACCTGTCAGTGCAGTAGGCTCGCTGTAAACAGTGCTCTAAACCTACAGGAAAAGCCTGAGGACACACTCCACATTAATTAAAGAACTTAATTTTTCTTTCTTTCTCTCACTAATATACTCATTTTGAAATTAATATTTCAAAGTTATTTTGAAAAGGAAGCTCTGTAAAACACTTTTATGCAATATTGAGTCTACACAGTCCAGCCCTGCACATGGCAACAGTACAAGTCCAAGTAAAAGGATGGAAAGAGAGGCCAAAGGATAGGAAGAGGGACAAAGGAGTAGTAAGATACAGTGCATGGTTAATTAGGGATATTGGCATTGTAATAACCTTAGCACAGTGGCAAGGAAATTGTCTTCTCCTCAGGGAAAAGGCTTCTCCACCTGGCCTTGATTTTTAAGGCCACACAGATATCTTCTATTGGCTGGATCTGATCCCTGTTCTTTTTTATTGTTTTCCTTTTTTTTTTTTTTTTTTTTATTCTGTATTTTGTATTCAATGTAATTAAAAGTTGGAGAAAAAACCAACAAAAAATGGAAATGTAACACTGGAGCTGGAGGGGTATAGATTATGTCACAAAGGGGATAAACTTTGGCAAACTGAGACCAAGCAAATAATTCCAAGCCAAAAAAGAAAAGTGAGATCTCTTACCAGCACTCCTGCATACTGCTCCTGATGACATTCATCATTATCTCCTTACCTAGAATAATATGGTAATTGGGAAAAAAGGGACTCATGAGGTTTCTCATGGAGATCTCTTACCTCAGAATATTTCATAATGAAAATGTAGTGAGCTGATATGGAATACCTTTCAAGAACAATTTGCAATTCTTTTGAATGTTTAAGTACCCATGTCTCTTTGTTTGTATGTGTGTATACATAATTATTAGCAGTGAAATATGCTTTTTATTACACACAGAAAAGGTATTCTTCTCAAGGACTAATCATCTTTGTGTGTTTTTTTTCTGACAGAAGGTTGGTTTATTCATTCATTACTTCAATTGCTTCTGAAAAAATCAGTACATCTGCAATATCTTTTCTTCCTACTGATCCCACAATGCAGACACATTCACCCTTTCCCTCTTATTAGTCAAAGATAAGGCCTATAAGTCAAATTCTGATCTCAGGGTAAATCTGACGGAATTCATAAAAGAGATTTACAGTGAGAAAGATTGAACAGCACATTTGATCCAAAGGAAGTTTATGGCACTTGTGAATCCAGCCATTGCAGTAAGTGTTTGTCTATTATCTTGAAACAATGTTGGAGCACTGAACTAAGCATGGAGCTTGCTTAGAGGCTTTAGTTCCAGTATTTCATTTTTTTCTCTGACAGCCTTTAAAAAATGCTATGTAGGACCAAGAAGCTATGTGACTTTCAGCCATATTCCCTAATCAGATTCAGAATGCTTTAAATATTGCTGTAAACTGTGAAATCTCCTTTGGGCTGCTGTTCTTCCTTTAGCACTAATTCTGTGGGAAGCCTGCCACCTGTGTGACACAAAAATAGGAAAGTCAACCTCCTGTCAAATTTTTACACTTTAGAAGGACTTCTAAAAGGGAGAGCATCAGTGAAACTGAAAATAAAGCAAGAGAAGAGTGAGGCACGACAGAAAAGGAACCTGAAGGATGGAGCAGGCAGAATTAGTAATACAGAAGACCAGGTAGAAAGACAAATCTCAGACATAAAGACAAAGAGGAAAAGAAAACAGGAAAGAGAATGAAGGAATACATAAAGAGGAGGAGAAAAAACACAACCAGGAAGATGACAAATAGCAGAAAAGGAATGAGGGAGCAGATTAAGAGGGATCAAGGCACGTGATGAAATCAAGGAGCAGACATGAGCAGATAGCATTGAGAGTGGGATTTTTTCTCTCCTGTAGCCCCAAGGGAGCTTGGCTTGCTAATTGAGCTATCTGTGTGTTCACCCCTGTAACCAGCTAGATCTTATGCTGATGTCAGCAAGAAGTGGCAGCAGAGATTTTTTCTGTTTAAAGGAGCCTCAGCAATACATACCTCCTCAGGAAACTGGCTTTGCCCAAATAAACCCCCCTTGGCAAGGGTGTACCCGACACTATCTCAGTTCACTTTGATGGGAGCAGATAGGGAAAGATTCAGCCCCTAATTTAAATAGTTGATAAGGGCAGCTTCACTTGCTATTCTTTAACCCTGGAGATCCAAATTCACAGATGCTAGTGAGCCTTGTCTCCCTCTGCTTCCTTTATAGATGGTTCAGAGCAAAATCTGGCTTTGCCACTGTGAATGATTTGCCCTGGAGGACCCATTCTTTTACCATTTGCTGGGTTGAAAATTTCCGCTGGTTCCTCAAGTCCAGACAAAGGGTGTGAACACCTTTCCAGTGTCTGAAGCAATCACCTGGCATGTCTTCAATTTAGCATTCACAGGCAGTTTTAGCAAATCCCTTCTGTATAAAGTATGATAGAATTAAGCAACAGCGTTATTTATTAATGATCTGACCTATCCAAAATAAAGTTTCTTCAGTCTAAAATACTGCCATATGTGCCACCAAATTCCAGCAAAAGGACCAGAAATATTTAGTGAATGTTGAGAATGTTCTTTCATTCTCACCAGTGATCCTTCACATCTTGGATTACCTCAGGGAGGGAGGGGCTAAATGGAAAAAGTAGGGAAACTTCTACTATAAGAGTTTTCTGTGATAAAGCAGAGGATTTAAAGAAACTATAAAGCTGAACAACTTTAAAACTAACAACAAAATCTGAAAGGATAAAGGCTGGGCCCAAACTAGGATGGTGAATGACAAGTAGGCAGTTACTGAAATAATTACTTGATATTACCAAGTACCTGAAAGTTAGTGGTTTGATAATTTTATTCCAGTTCACAGAGGACAAACATAAAAAAGAAACCATTGTGATCAGATTTTTATTGATCTTACACATGCAGCTACTGCTGCTGTGCTGTAACCTGCAAGAATTCTGGGTACAATCCTCTGTTTTATGAATTTGGAGCCAAATTTGCATGAGCATACAGTCAAATTATGACCCTAGAAAGACTCCTGGACTTAATTACCACCATGTCACTCAAGGTTCATAACAGCATGTCCCTGCTGATGTCAGGGCCACTCTGTGTGAAACCTGAAGTATATGCTGATGAATCAACTCTCATAAGTGCTACAGTTCCCTAAAGAATATACAATATATTTACCTCAGACTTGTACATGCAAGGAAGTGAAAACTCTTTTAAAACAGCTTTTAGGCTCTCTGATGTTATGAAGTATTCTAGGCGTGGTCCCTCTCTGTTCTGGCCTTTTCTAAAGCAGAATTTCACTCTCCTGCCTTCACACAATAGTTAGAGGAGCATGAGTACTCAGTGAGCTGCTCCCGAGGCTGAGCAAATATAGGCTGGAGGGGCAGTGCTTGCTGTCACCAATCTTATGGTCTTTATTATAGAGTCTGCAAGCAGCTTTCACTTTTCACTATCTCTGATTTTGAATTTTTCCCCACCCCAGTATTACATAGAAACCCAGCCATGATTCAGGTCTTATTATATGTAATATGTCAAAAAAAAAACCCTTGCCAGTCAAATTGCCATTAATTGATTCAATTGTATTAATTTTATTATACCAGTGCAACCCAAAAAAACCAGATACATCATGCTGGAATAACATGCATTTATTCTAGTACAATTTTATACTTATGTAATATTCCTTTTCATAATAGGGATAAAAATGTGGTTTATCTACAACATAATGATAATCATCTTTATGGAGAGTTTTTTAAGCTCAAGCAGTGACAAAGTGATTACTTAATTGCTCAAGATGCTGATAATGCAGCAACTGGCATAGGTTTGGTGTGCACAGTGATGGTTCAAGTATTGACTAAATGGCAAGTCTTTGTATGGATTTACACAGCACCAGCTTGTTCTTAATAACCTTTTATGTGAACACCTTTTTTTGGGAATAACTGTAATTTTCTCTGCAGTAAGAATTTTCACACAATAGATGCTTAAAAATTGCTACCATGCTCTTTCACATCCTCTTTATTATGAATAAACTTTTACCAGAGAAGTCATGAATGCCAGAACATTTATACCATACATTGAAATGTGTAACTTTCACAAAGCTATCAGCATATATAATTTTCAATATCATAATCATAGTATGAGCATTTCCTTTGTACAATGCTACAAAAAAATGCCAATCTTAAGATAATAAGAGACCAAACACTAGCTAGAAAGTGATGCCTGATGTAAAACGATACAATTATATTGCCCATACTTTCTGTCTCAAATATGAGTCTACTTTAGCTCAGCTGAATTAAAATGGAGGCAAATAATTGCTCTGGAACAACTGTACTAGACAAAGTCAAAATTTAAGAGTATGCAGAATGATGGTTCATTAATCCCTTTTCTTTCCCAGAAACATTTTTTAAAAGAGTGCTAATACTGATGCCATCATTTGTCATTCAAGCTTTCTAGATCATGTGCCATACAAATATTTAGCAAAGACCGATGAGTTTTCTGGCTTCACATGAATACCACAAAATATCTGAGTATGGAATTCTTGACTTTTTCAGTTTATCAAAGTGCCTCTGGATCTCTTCAGTGTCTGACTATTACATACACCTCTTACATGTGCTTTCCAGCATTGCTGCTAAATAATGCCTTCCATCACTGTTTCAGTTGCAGAGATGACATGGGATGGCTTGAGGCTTTCAGTGGTCTCCTCTGGTGTTCTTATTTGAGGACAGAACAAGGATGCAAGGAAAATAGTCTTTCTTTCCTTTTCAGGATTACTGAAGCATAAGATTTGCACTTGCACAGACCCATGGCCTCTCTGAGTTGCACCATGACCCATACACCTGAACTTTTGAATGTACCATCCAAACCCCATTTCAGTTCCCAAAATAAGGGCTAGTTAGAGCTCAGGGGAAAGAGGCCCAATGCTGTTGAGAAAACATGATAATTTTTAGGCATGGTCATTTGGGTGATGACCTTGAAGCAGAAGGTCTGGAATGCAACAGCCAGAAAGATTACTCTTCTGTTAGGGATAACATTTATGGCTGGTGGTTGCATTTCATCCTCCTGATTAGAAATGGTCCTCTCCAAGAATGGTTCCTGAGGGATTACAACATATCTCAGTGCTTTGTAACCATCAGTGGAAGTTCTGTTTCCCACAATCAGTAAGGAGAAAGTAGGCTGTAATAGAGGAAAGGTCAAGAGAAAGCAGTAGTTTCAAAAGAATTACTTTCCAAAAGTGGAGAAATAATGTTTGTTTCTACAGTAGAAAGAGCATGCACACTCTTTCTCATCTTCATATGACTGCAAAATCCAGAAAAAGGGCACAAGGAGACAGATTTCTCCACTGCTTCCCATCAAGAGATTTCTACATAATGTCAGGTTCAAGCACAGGTGGGACACCTCATATAATTCTGTAATTTTAAACAGCCACTTCTGAACTACTGGTGCAAAGCACTCTTTATAGCCAATGGAAAGAAATAGTCTCCGTAACTGAGAGAATTGTCTTCCTGTCTTAGCATCAGATCAATCACCTTCAGCATGAGCTTGTTTCTCCTACTGAGAGCTGGGTCTGGTCTCCTAGTCCATGTAGATGTCTAACTCAGTGCAAATGAGCCCAGGCCGGCTGTCTGTGTGTGGCATGCCTCACCCTCAGATGTGCAATCCATACATTTTATTTATAATTTACAGAAGACTGCATGGGAAGCATAAAGAGATAAGGAAGAAAGAAATTGCAATAGAGAAAGACAGGAAAATACAGAAAGAGAACCATAAAGTGATGAAAATGGCAATAGTGGAAGCTGAATGTGAATGCAGAAGGAATTCAGGATAAAAGGCTAGACACAAGTAAATCCTACACAGGTTTCCAATTGCTGACACACAGCATTCCTAGAGAGACAGAAAAAACTGTGAGTCTTGTAAAAGTGTTAGTTCTTTTGTATAAATGCTACATCCCAATTAAGGGGTCTTTAATTGCTTCCCTAATGTGTCAAGTCCTTTACCTACATTTTCCCTCTCTATCCCAGTATTTCTAGCTGAAATTTGTCTTGACAGCTTTGCCTTCGGAAAGTTTCTCTGTTGTCCACTTGCTTAATTTTCAAACGCGTCTGTGTTTTCACACACTTCAGTAAAACTCCCCTTGGGCATATTTTGTTCTCGAAATCTCATGATTTCTTGGCAATACATCAGTAATAGCTTTGGCCACTGAGATGCTGACCGGTATAATTTCATTGTCTGCTTGCATTCTGCTCTCTACCTGTGTCTAACTGCTGTCTTTGTTATGTTCTTAGGACATGTGCTCTTTGTTCTGTTTGCACAGCATCCTGCAAAATGGCATCCTCGTCTGTGAGTGGGCTCTGGTGCACCCTGATAATAGAGGTGATAAACACCCGTGTCCTGTCTGAGGTTGCTGTGATGCACGAGAACCACGCTGTACTTGCAAGCTTTTAAGTGCAAAAGTAGCACCGCGCACACAGGGACAAGGTAACACCTGGTTTTGTATTGGTACCCATGGCGATCTCCCTTGGCCTCAGGCCAACGTGATGCTTTAGAGCAACACTTCTAAGCAGAAGTTCGTATTCAGTTTATTCCCGTTTGTTTCTTACTGTAAATCACGACCCGGAGCAATCTCTGTGGGAAGAAGCACAAGACAATCTAGAGGCTAACGCGAGCAACCTTGGGCGATAACAAGGGCGGCTTTAAGGGAAGCGCCTGCAGGCCGGCCGCAGCCGCTCACGCCGCCGCTCTCCCCGGGCCGCCCAGCGCCGCCTCCCCGCCGGGGCCGCCCCCCGGCGCCGGTACCGCCCCCGCTCCGCCCGCCGCCCCCAGCAGCCCCCGCGTTGCCCCGGCCCCGCCGCCGCTCGCAGCGCCCGAGCCGCCGGCGAAGCGAAGGTGCCGCCGTGCGCGGCCCGCCGGGCGCCGCGGCCTGCGGGCGCCGCTGGTTGGCGGCGGCGGGACACGTGAGCGGGGAGGCGGCGGCGGCGGCGGCGGCAGCAGCAGCAGCGGGAGTTTCCCCGACAGCTGGAGGTTGCGGCGGCGGCTCCTCCTCCCCGGGTCTCTGCTAGAGGCCAGAGACCCCCCGCGCTCCTCCTTATTGACAAACGCACAAAGGGCCGCGCCGGGGCCGGGCCGGGACGCGTCTGGAGCCGGCATGGGAGACAAGAAGAGCCCGACCAGGTAGGGGCAGCGGCGGCGCTTTCTCGTTCCCCCGGGCCCTCCGGGGGCGCGGGGCCGGCGGTGGCGGCGGGGGCGCCCCGGGGGCGGCGGGCGCGTCGCGGCCGGTGCTGCCCCTGGCGCGCGTGTGTCTCCGCAGGCCGAAGCGGCAGCCGAAACCCTCCTCGGACGAGGGGTACTGGGACTGCAGCGTCTGCACCTTCCGCAACAGCGCCGAGGCCTTCAAGTGCTTGATGTGCGACGTGAGGAAGGGCACCTCCACACGGTGGGTCGCCGGCGGAGGGGGAGCGGGGGCGGCGGGGGAGCGGCTGCGCGGCCGTGACAGGAATTGGGGCCGGGGAGCCGCGGTGCATCCCCGGGGCGGGAGGGAGCGCGGCGTGACAGGAATCGGGTCTCGTTTATCAGGGGTGGGGGCGGGAACACGCAGCCTCCCCCGGCCGGGGCTCCTCGGTGAACCTGACCCAGCGCTGCGCCGGCGTGTGTGTAGAAACAGAAATAATAAATACCAGGCAGGGCATAATTGCCTGCACAACGTAACCCTGGAGAGCTTGTACCCTCTCACGAAAAAGAACTGTGCCCTAGGGTGTGCCTGCTAAGACACTCACCCTTTAAATTATTTTAAAATTTATTTAAAATTCTTTTTCTATGAGTTAAACTTTGCCTCATACATAACCCCTTTGTTTGATTATTATTGGCAGTATTAGTATTATTTTAATTCGATTTTCATCACAGAGCATCACCATGGAGGTTTCTGAGGGCAATAGGGGGTGGATTATAACCCTTCAGTGTTTAGGGAGAAATTGTTAGCTGAATTGTGCTCTATGGAATTGTCTCCCTGTGTAACCATGACTTTCCAGGAGGACCTTTTCTCTATACACCAGTCACAAAGCTGGCGGTGGATTAACTGGTTCCTGTGCCTGCCGGTGGCCTGAACATGTGTGCTTGGGGAATGGAGGCTTTTTACAAACCTGAGTGCACTTGTAGCCATACATGCTAATGGAAGAGAAGGTTGCTCAGGAATCCTTTCTTACCATTACCATGCCTATGGGTTAATCCCGTCAGCAAGAGAAGTTTAAATGGCAATCAAGTTGCAATCCTATCAAAAGCCACAATTACATTGTAGATATTGGTCAAAGCAGTGCTGAGTATGACTTGCAATAAATGTTACATGTTTGAAACTGTAAGTGCAGGGTTGGGTCCAATTACTTGACAAAAATGATTATTCTTTATTTCAGGAGCTAGTTTCCCTGACTTCTGAAAAACAGAATAAATATTGGAAGGACTTCTCATAACTTCAGTTGTGAACATTAGTTGAATGCTGTGGTTTGTTTTTTAACAAAGGAAATCAGTAAGGTAAATGTGACAAGAGGGAATTGCATCTGTCACATATATTATGGTTTCCAGTTATAACAATGGCATTATATTTATATCACAGAGAGATGTCTACAGATCAGTATTGTTCAGCAAAATAAAACTGATGAATTAATGCAATGACTTTAAAAACATAATGAAAGAAGCCTCTTTAACATCCAGTCAGTTTGATAAGAAAAGTCCGTTTAAAATTATGTTTTATTGCTTTGGAAACTCGGCTGGATAAAAGCATCGAAACTTAACAAACAAACAAAAAATGTAGCTCCTGAGAAACAAATATTTTCATTGTCTTCTAGTTTCCCTACTTGAATATTTCCTCTTTTAAATAATTTTGCAACAAAGTGTCTTTTTTCTTTCTTTGGTTTCCACTTTCTCCCTGACAGTGACCTGGTATGCAAGCTGTAGTTGATAGGTTGATTTTTTTTTTTCTCTACTTAAACTCTGTAACAATGTGTCCCTGAGAAGGTTCATGGGACTCTTTTTTTCCCCCTAAGGTTTAGATGAGTTGCATCTTCATATGACTGCAAAATCCAGGTTTTACACATGACATGAGGTAGATAAAAGTTGAAGTTTTAGGCCAGGCAGCTTTTGTCTGCAGTTCTGATATATGATTTGAGCCAGTAAGTAGACCTTTGTGTCCATGAAGGGAATCATTAGGGTGCCAAAGAAACACAAAAGGCCAGCTGGGTGTTTGTTGTGTTTTTTTTTTTTTTTTCCTAAGGATCTGGAGTCCAAGTGACCAAATTATTACCTTGGTAAAGTATTTGTTGCCTATAGGACAAAATGGTTTTCATCAACATGGGGCAGGATAACAATGCTACCGTGTTTTAATGGCACTGAGAATACATTATTTATTTATTTTAGTCTTCCATTTTGAAGCTTGATGTTAGATTAAAGTGGTGCATCAGCATGGTTGTTGCTGTGCAATGGTTCTTACTTAAAAGTTTTAACTTTTTTAAGGATTAGAGCTTTGTCTATAAGACATTGTAAAATGCTACTTTTTTTTTTTTAATTTAGAGCAATCTCTTTTCTTGTGTTGAAATGTGTAATACTTGATTCTGCATGTTAAACTTCATTTAGTGTGACCAGAATTGCAGGTGGAAAAACAGGCAGTTAGATTGAAGCTAAGTGGCTTTGAAGGCCACTGGAAATTAGGTGCAAAGTTGATTAAAACTTTTTTTTAATACTTATTATGCACATTTACCTTTACAGAAGTATTTTCAGGTATAGGTAGGGTTTGTAGGTGTTTTCACTGTTAAATAATTTCTTCTCTCTGAAAGAGTTATCTTTAGTGCCAGAGGCTAGAAGTGGATTATGTTCTTTAGTAATTGATAGAATTGTTAGGACTAGTGCAAATGTTTACAATTTCCTTATTATATTTTATTTCTAGACTGAATTTTCAAAGCAGATTAGATCATGGAGTTAAATTTACTTTTTGTCTATGGCAGTATTGCATTGAATGGTTAGACTGGGCTGTCCTTGGAGAGGGATGTCCCAAGGGAATTCCTGGATGCCGCAGGAAGCGGTGTGACTGTTCCCACCTGGTACTAAAGGAATGGTGCTGGTTAGATGTGCCCCAAGTCAGATGGAAACCTAAGATCCTATCTGCTAGATGGATATCCCTCTACCTTCTACTCTACAGCTCTTGCCAGGCATTAGTTTGGTCATGCCACTGAGGATCTAAACTCTCCACATACACATGGCTTTAGCATTTACTTTCTAACCTAAATTGTTCTGGTTTGTTGCTTGGGTACTGAGAAATTACTGCGTTCCTCTTGATGGGAGAGGAACTGAGGATAGTAATTTTCTACATGTGACCTTTAAGACATTTTGAAATCTTTCTAGATGAAAGATGTTATATAAGTGTAAGGAACATAGGACTGTAATAAGTACTCCTTTCTTGAACAAATCTCCTGCTGAAGTTCATTAGAAGCACAAGTAAGGAGTATTGAATAGAACCCTAATGTACTGTATTATAGAGGGAGCTAGTAGTGACTGCTATATTTAGATTGCCTAATAGTTTCCATTGTAAAGAAACTGCATGACCTTTTTGAGAAGATTTGTTGTTTGCAAAAGCCATTGTAGTTTGGCAAGAGGAAAAGTCTTTAGGCTAAATAAGTGGTTTGATTTCCTTGCCCCATGAAATTAAGTTTTGCTGAGACTAAATCACTTGAAAATCTTCATTCCCTCTCTGTCACTCATGCTGTACGGAAAAGTCTGTGCTAGAGCACTAAAAAAGCCCAGACTGGAACTGTGTAAAAGCAACAGAGGCAATGATGGTATGCTGAGAACACAGAATTATATGGCTCCTGGGGAGGTTATAATGGGGTTGCTGGATTTGGGTTGGCTCTCACAGTTACTGCTTTGTCAAAAGACAGTTGCCTCCACTGGCAAGCTACCATTTCTTGTTCTGTTCTCATGGCACTGTCTGAATCAGGAGTGTACCAATACTGGTTGACCTTCAAGAACTGGGCTGGATCCTTGGACAGACCTTATGGCAGCAAGTATTTGCTCCCAGTTTGTCTGTCTTTCAGAGATGTTTGGATTTTGCTTTCCTTGCCAGCTAACACCATTAGTCACTGTAATTTAGATGTGTTGTAAAGCTGAAGATTAAGAGTTTGTGTTGCTGGGAAGAAGTATACAAGAGGATTGCCATTCCCTCTAAAGGAGTGCATGTTTCCTGCTCGCTGCTGCCTTCTAGGAGGCTGCATTACTGTCCTGTTGTCACCTCTCTGCTTCAACTTCCTCAGAAGTGTTATTAAAGCTCTTGTTATTCAGTTAGCAATAGCATCCAGATTTAAAATTACCTGTCACTTTGCTTTCCTTCATGTGTTTTTTATGCATGTGGTGTGATCTCTAGTTGCAGGATCCTATTGTTTTTTCCATGCTGTTACAAACCACTTCTCCTTTCAGTGTGAATGATGAGTGTCCAGGGCAGTGTAGCGAGAGCTACAGGAGGAACTGCAAATACTGGCTTTTTAAACTTTGAAGTGTTTGTAATGATATTCTACTGTGTAAACAAAGCAAAAAAAGGATGCGGGGACATGCGATCAATTTCTCCTTTTCTGACTAGATAACATTCTCTGATTCTTAAATTACAGAAAGGGGTCACAAGTGTGGCTTTAAGGATAAAGGATGTTTTTACTAATAGTGAAAACTCTCTTGGCTAGTAGTAGGGGAAGATTTGTTTATACAAACATACAAACATATTTTATGATTGTTGTGTTTTTATTTTCTAGAACCACTTTCATTACTTGCTTTGAATTAAAACAAACCAACTTAATCTTGTCAATGAATCTGAATCTTAGCGCCTGCTGTTCAAGCTCTTTTTCTTTTGTTTGACTGGGGAAAAGGGAGTGTAAGGAGATGAGACAGGTACAAATGACTTCTGTGAAGTGTTGTGGGGTTTTCCTTTTTTTTTTTTAAATTTGGGTTTAGGGTGGTTTTGTAAGAGGTTCCTATTTGTTACACATGTTGAGTGAGCTCTTATATGTAATATCATTCATAAAATAGTCCCTGAAATTTGTAGCCAGAGTGAGAAGGTCTTGTTTAGTAAGGATGAATTTTTGTGGATTTGGGATCTATACCTCTTAATGTCCTTTACTGTTAAAGTAGAGATAATATATAACCAGCCAAATGGGGGCATGGCTTCTGTGTCCTATGATCTATTGATCATCATCACTGAATCATTCCTTTTCTCACAGCCTAAGGTATGAAAAGCCAAATTTAAATCCCACCAGAAACCTAAGAGTGTGAGATATAAGGAACTGGGATAGAATCTTTCTATATTTCCTTGGTATTTGGTCAATGTTCCTTGACTGTGCCTGAGAGTTTGGCCCTCTAATGTATTTTATCATGTCTGATGATCTCCTAAATATGAGATACAGGTCTCTGCTTGGCACTGCCGTGAGTTTGTTTTGTGCTTTGAGACTCATAAATAAAATGTTTAATTTTTTAACTTGGATATCAAGGTCATTTTTCTTCAGAAAACATGTGCAATGTGTTTAGTCATGTACCATCTGGATGTTTATAAGCACAAATCAGTTACATTTAATCAAATCTGGTATTTGTATTTCTGTTGAAGTGCAGTACGGCTGAGGACAGAGAGTTGGTACTTCTCTGGTATATCTGGTTTAACGTGTCTGTTTCACAACAGCTTGTTAAGGACGCTCCTGCCTTCCAGAAGCAGCCTCTGTGTGTGCACATGCGCCTGCGTGTCGGGGGGAAGGTTGGGAAGGAGGAAAAGAGGAAGAGCTGCCTGTCATGCTGATTTCACAAATACATGACTGAATCAAGCTCAACAGACTCAAGGGCTGTTCATTGCTTGTGGTAGTTTAGAGAAGGAAGTATTTGTAGGAATGAAATGAGTGGAAAATTCATACAGAGCTTGGTAAAATATGGGTTGTGTATTGCAAGTTTTATGGTTTAGTGTTAATATTAAATTATGAAGAGAAGCAAGAATAAATAGTTCTCTTTTGCTCTGTCGATAGCCGTTGAGTAATCCAGTCATTCTGGACTTCCAGTTTTCTTTTTAAAGAGAGTTTTTTAAACTAACCTTTGAAATTGTTTAGGAATTTATTTTCCCTGAAAAATATAGTGAAACTTAAGAATTCTGCACATATCATTTTCAATGTTGTTATAAAACAATGAATTAATTTTTATTGATTGGGTGGCTCTGTTAGATGCTCCTTGTAGGTGGAGCTTGTATGGGCAATGGAAAATGCAGCCCATTTTGGTTGGGCAGCCAACCAAAAGAAAATCAAGTCTGTATTTTAGAAAGGAGTAGGGAGAGTGTTGTTGACTTTTTTTTGAGATTAAATCTTTGTAGTTTTGAACCTGACAGATATTTTGATTTGTTGCTCTAAGAAGCTCATAAAAATTGTAATCTACTTGATTCACTACAGTCTGGTATCCTTTTGTATCTTGTTACTTAAGTAGGGCTTTTTTTCATGTCGTTGTGGGGCCTGCTGTGCTTTGTGCAGTCTTTTTTGGAATTCATAATTTTTAGTTTGAGTCACCTTCATGCAGGATTATCTTGTCAGATAGTTCTCACCACCTCTCAGCTTGATTCTTGTTCTTTTCCTTATTCTTTTTCCAAATTATAATTAAAAATATTAAATAGTATCACTGTAGAACCTCACTATAAATGCTACCCCATAGATACATGTAAATATATCTACAGCTGGTTGTTGGGAACTATTAAGCAAGCAGACTCAGATTTTGAACTACATTCTGCACAACTTTGTCCTCATCATAATTTAGCTTAAGTGGGGGAATATATTTTTACTATGTTTCAAGTCAAGACTGGCAATGAGTGTTTCTTTTCTCCTACTCACCAGGGCTACTAGTCCATTAAAGAAAGAAACTACACTGCCAAGCCATTTGGCTTCATTCTTTATGCTCCCAATTCTTAAATAATTTCTTTCTAGTATCTTTCTGAAATTGAATTAGATTGAAATTTTTATTTGCCCATTGTAGGATTTTTTTCCCCCTTTTTTTTCTTCTGCGGTACTTGATGACTTCTTTCACCTTTCCTATATTCTCTCAACATCTTTTTTCTGAGGGTGAATTTCATTAGAGGCTGTTGACTGCCATGACTGCCATAACTAACATTCAGTGGTCTGTTTCTTTTATTCTAGCTTGAACTCATACTCCCTTGTTTAATTTGGTTATATGGAATTAAACTTTTGTATGGGTACTGAAGCAAAGAAGTCTTTATGCCATCTGGTATTTGCTTTCTTTCCATGATTAAGTACTTTCCTTTGGGGCAAAAGTAGTGTGTGTTTAGATATATGTCGCTTTGCTTGCTGGTTTTTGTTTTGGTTTTTTGGGGTTTTTTTGTTGGAAATGTCATCTTTGTTTTTAGTGCCACCAGGTTTATTTTATGCGTGTTTTATAGGGAAAATGGTCTGTCCTGGACTAAAAGCTACTAGAATTTGAATAAACACCTAAAATAAGATTAGGTAAGTTAAAAGAGAAGATTAGCTGGCAAAACGAAAGCTCTTGTATCACTTGTAAAGTGATGAGAATTTGCATTTTCTGCCCCTAACATTTTATCCAATTTTTCCTTGATTGCTGTGACAGCCCACTCTGCCTGTTCCTGTTTAAAACTTGATAGAAATATCTGTACTTTTCATCTTGAAAGTCAGGTTAGAATGAACAGTATGCTTTGCAGAACATCCTCAGAGTATCAAATGATGTCTTTTCTTGGCTTATACCGTCAGCTACAAGATACTTTTGAAGTAGGCGAGTTAGAACAAAATACTGAGTGTTCAATTTTTATACTTTGACACAGTGGCTTATCCTGGTTTAAGTAGGACAGAGATCCTGAGGATTGTCTGTTCTCTGAAGTGCATTCCACTGGTATGCAGTATGCTGATGTAGAGCAGGCTTGAACTTGGAGAGTTCAGCTGCAGAATGTTGTTGGGAGGCTTTTGGCTGGCAAACTTTCCATCAAAAGTCAGATTGATGGCTAGAAGATATGACCTTGATGTCTACAACAAGTTTTTTCTTGTTTTCTTAGGAATTGAGGAGTGGGGAGGAAACAAGCAATTGAAAATTTTCCTATTCTGACTTACTGAAGATTTGGAACCTATCTTTAAACTTTTCCAAAATGCTTGACTATACTTTCACTGTACCATATAGCTCATATGACAGTGCCTAGTAGAAAAAAAATTGTGTGAATGAGTAGGGGTTTGAAAATTCACTATGGAAATAGAGTTTCCAACTCTAAAAGCTGAAAAAAGTTGGTTTGGCACATGCTGTGAAAGAAAAGTTATTTGTTATAGCTATCATTGAAATCTGTGGTTAGGGTTATGCACTAGAAATTCTGTAATTGAATAAGAAGAATAAAAGAGAATGTGACAACTCATTCTGTGGCATCTTTTTAGATTAATATTAATCCTATTCATGAAGAACATTATGGAGACTTAATTTTTTTAGGGAAAGCGTGTAGCCTTTTCCTCTACTTAAGGAGGGGTGGAGGAAATTTACCTCTTCTAAATCTACTTCAAAAAATCTTTGTGGAGCTGGCTCTGAGTGGAAGAAGTTTCTAGATTGCTGCCAGCTTCTGGGAAGATGACCCTTGCAGTGCAGAACAAATACAATAGGTCAGAAGCAAACTCCTTCCAGTTTGATGACAAAACTAACTGTACCAAGGATTGGCCCTCTCCAGTGCAGCAATGACTATGCTGCTGCATCAGTGTGAACCTCATATTTTGCATGTCTTTTTGCATAGGTGAGAGGTTTCACAGTTTCTGCAGAAAAGGGACAGAGGAGCAGCATGAAGGAACCAATCCTTTGTGGGATCAGCATTTGGAAGAGGTCACTTCCCCATGTATCCCAAGGATCTAGGGGTTTAGGAGACTGTAACCACTTCTTTTTCTGTAGGCTCCCAAATACTGCCTCCTCAGAGGATACTGTTAGAGGACACTGAGCTTCCTGACCCCTGCTCATATGTAACTCATTGTCATCTAGGAAATGTAAATTAGTTGATACCAATGTTTCTCTAACAGGGTATTTTCAGTGTTGCTGCCACACTGAGCATTGGTGCACTACAGCTTGTGGCATATGGGGAAGAGTGCTAACAACAATGTGCAAGAGGTTGGAGCCTTTTAACTGGCTGTTGGAGAAGTAACATTTGATGGCGGCTTTGAAAACTATCCATGAAGATGAACTTTGTCTTTCTAAAGGTCCTGACACAGATACTTCTTAGAGCAGGCTGTTGTGCACTGTACCAGTTGCTTCAGGAGACTTGATGGCCTCATCTGTTAAATGTCATCTGGAAAATAGGGCATTCCCTTTAAGGGAATGATTAAACAGGGACACTGCCTCAAGGGGTAGTTTTCTGCACATTTTTACAGTGACTGATAAAACCATATGGGTCATGTGAGTCTATTCTAATTGAATCAGCTTCTCTTGAAAGATGGAATTGCTAGAAATGCACTGAATGGATGAATTCCAAGTAAATGATTCATACTGTAAAACAGCTAGGAATATGAAAGCACAAATCAGAGCTGTCTGAAAGTTAGAATTCAAATATACATAGGATGTGTAGAAATTGCATTGCTACTCTGCTATATGCAGATGGATCTGTATCATGTTTTTTCCTACAGACCACTGGCTCCATTGTTTGCACTGTCATAATTATTCACTTGCATTATTTGCAGAGGCAGTGAAATGGCCTGTTAACACTCTAGCATATGACAGAAGTAATGGTAATGAGGAAAAATAATTTTGGATAGCAAAGTGCATTTAATCATGAACTGCTTCAATGCAGCAATAAAGACTAGTTTCTCACAAGATGGCTTTGTGTGGTGATTAGTGAGGTCATATTCATGTGACACAGCAGGCTAAATGTAGTTTAATCTGATAGTTTTTATTCTATGAATAGCTTAATAGAGTACTGATGACTAAAGGACAGTGAGCTGATCTGTGTCAGAACCCAAACACTGCTGTTCCTGGTAGTGATTTAATTTAATTGCTAGCAACTTGTACTTGCATTACAAGAACTTGGCAGTAGGAAATATTTTTTACTTTTCACAGGACTTAAACTGTTAGAAATCAGGAGTGGCATCACAACATGAGCTGCTTGCTTCTGTGTAGAACACAGGTTGCAAGATCCAACTGGCCACAGCATTTGCAATACTACACATTGTCCCTGATGATTTCCTGTTTGCTTTAAATAATATCAATGAGCTGCTTAATAGTCACTGATGTGAGCCTTTTTTATTAGGAGGCAAGTTGTGGCTTACTGGAACTTGATCTCAAAAGCCAGCAATAGTAATGGAACAAAGGTTTGTGCTGGATTTATAGTGAAGTTGAAAAAGCAACTTCCTTTGTTATGGAATAGTTTTGCAGAACCTGAAAGCTCTTGTACAAGGTGCTGCAGAAAGAGATTGTAGACTAGATATGATAGTCAATAACAAGTTACATGTAATTTTAAAAAGCAAATTTTTGCTTTTGTGTCAATTTTTTTTGCTTGTGTCAAATCTAGAAGAAAAATTTAAGTTAGTTGAAAAATTGCCTGATAGAAGAAAATAGAGTCTGAAGTGCTGTAGCTGCTAGTCTGCAGATATATGGAAGGATATATTAAAAGCTGTTGTACATTTTGTGTGTACATATGCTTAAAAATTTTCTAATTATTTGGGAATTAGTGTTTTACATTTGACAAAAATAGTCCCTCTACTATTGAAGTTTAAAAAATATTGCATGCTTTTAAGTGTTTACTGTCAAACTAACACTGGAAAATTTCATTGTCCTGAAGCACAAAGAAGGATCAGTAAAAAAGGTAGGGAGTTGTTTGCTTGGTTTCTGTGCCAGGCTGCATATACTTACACCTTAATGGTACAGATATGAGCATAAACTGGAATGAATGGCCTAAAATGTAACAGTTAAACTTTTACCTTCTTACTTGGAAGTTTAATAAGACTCTGCCACTCTCTAAATGTCAAATTGGTTGTTGATTGCCAGCATTTTTACTTTAGGACAACCACTGAAGTGCCTGAATACATGTATGCATGTCTTGATTGTAGTTATTTTTTTTCTGTATTATAAAGAATTCAGGTAACAATTTCTTGACTCCTAGGAAATTCTTTTGCATTTTAAGCCTTGCTAAGATTATGATGCAAAATTTAATTTGGTCCTGTTTGTTTTACTTAATACTGACAATACCGTTTCAATGTCTATACAAATGTAGGCCTCAGCCTTCCAACATTTTTTGTGAATTCCTAGTATTGAAAAGAAGAGCAGTCTGTTTGAAGTGAAGCTCTTCAGAGGCAAAGGTTAGCTCAAAGCAGGGAAGAGTCAGATAGCTGTGTATATGCTTAATTTTTAGGTGAATGTTTAGGTGAAGTTGCTTATGTTTTTGTCCTTGAAACCAGTTACATTGGGAGGGAAAAGACATAGAAGAGACATAGATACAAAAATCACTAGTGTTAGTGTACCTGTTTTGCAGAAAGACTTTTTCACTCTGATAAAGAGTGAAGACATGCCTGAGGAATTGGAAATGTTAATTGCTTGCTTGACACAGTAACTTCTTATGAGGGTGGGAGAAGGGAGGTAACCCTGAAAAAACCATGGCTAATGGGTGGGAGGAAAGTTTATTGACTTCTTAGTAAGGTTTACTTCAGGGTAGCATGTGACTTGGTGCAGAAACTGAATTTGAAGTATCTTTCTTTTATTCTGGAGCCATCTAGACATTCTGCCATCTGAATCTACAGCATTGATCCATCATGGCAAGTCACATTCCAAAGGTGCTGGTTGCAAACTGTTCTGTGATATGCTGAGTGAAACACTGTCTGAGCTCTATTACAAAGTTAGAGTTAAATCTTTGTATAATTAATGTCTTTTTGAAAATGCACAGGAAGCTTCATACTCTAAAATTGCTGCAATATTCAACCATAGATGTGCCCTGTAAAAGTTACTGAAATAAATACTGTAAGAATTGCTCAAAACATTCATAGCTATGTGAAGGTATTCTAATATGTTACTGCAGTATTCATACCTTAGAAAATCTTCTACTTAAAACCACTTCTTCACATCCTTCAATTTGTTTAAAAAGCTGCTTACTGTACAATCATGCCTTTTTCTGTTTGTCTCCCTTTATATGTCTGCTTGCTTTCAAGATTAGGAACAACCTTTTACTTTTAAATTAATTGCTCTAGTTACTGTGTTAAGAGATATTTGAGAATGTGGCCCTTAGAGAAATGAGGACGTGCTGGAGGAGTTTTTAGCACAGACCGGCTAGAATATGATGAGGAAGTAGAAAGTATGTGAAGATAAGCTTTTCTTGACATTCCAGTAATGACTGGAAAAATGGAGATTAGAGTATTACTGTGGATATCAGATTTCTATTAGCCTCTTGAGACATTAATATTTAGGATAGATGTGAGTGGAAAATGATCTTCAAATAAATGATAAGATATTTAAAGTCTGTACATTTGTATTGCAAGATGACCCAGTGTAGTAATGAAAGAACAGAGTAGAATTTGAATGATCAACTTTGTTCTCAACAAGATTTTAATGCCCTTAACTGTATTCTGTTTAGACTTTAACAAGACGTGTATGAAACAAACATCAGAAAATCAGGATTTTTATCAGGGTTTGGAATGTTTACAAGGCATTTCTGAAATCATTGCTAGATGAGGAGTAGCAAAAGCTGGTGGAGGAAGAATACAAGTATAAGAATCATGCTGAAATTCCATTTAAAAAAAAATATTAGCTGAGTCAGCTCAGTTAGAAACAAAGGAGCAGATAGAAAGGAGAAAGACAAATCTGCAGGGCATCTCTTGTATTTACAGAAGGCTGCTTTTAAGCAATTGTCCTTCATAAGTAGTAAATGAAGAGGAAGGTGGGATTCAGGAGCACTTTAGTGGTTAGGAGCTGACTGACTTTCTCTGGAGCCCAGTGAGTAGTTCTAGGTATTTTCCTACAATCTGGTTGACCTTGTTCTTTTATGCTTTGCACAAAGGTACTGAATTGGGAATGCCTGATTGATTTTAGAGTTTCTACTACATTAGAACTATGACAAGTGTTCTAGGTTTAGTCCAAAATGCATCAACATACCCTGTCTACAATGCAGTTTTTGGAATGATCTCCAAGACTTTCCCAAGGAGGCACCATAGAAAAAGTCATATGTGGAAATCTAAAGCCAAAAGCATTTCTTTTTTGTACTGATTCTATTAGTTAGCAGTCAGCTTCATGAGTTTGACCAAAGATGGCATATATAAATAGATTATTTACTACTTGTGAGACCTCTTGACTGTAGCAATTTTGCTAATTCCTGTAAAATTCAGGGTGCTAATTGACTAGACTCCAGGTTTCCAAAGAATGAGTCCTGTCATGCCATGCTGGTGGGAGAGAAGGACACTGATGTTCAGAAACATGCTGAATTCACTGCCTAAGCCCTGTGCAGTGAGGGCCTAAAAGCAGCAAGAAGTTGAGGAAAAGATGTGGGAACTTGCATTTGCTTGGAAACATTTATTTTGTCCTTCTGAATCTCCTGAAAGGGAAGAAAACTTTATATTTAAAGATTTTTCATTTTTGAGGAAATGAGTCTATGACCAAGGGTAAGATGAAATCAGTCAGGTTTCTGTTCCAGATATTTCCAACTTCTCTTTCTTGAGGAATAAATCTGCTGTCTTGAACAAAAAGTCCATGTCTCCTAGCAGGGAAGATAAGTGTAGATAAATGGTACTGCTTAAGGATTAGGAGTGTCTTTGAATAAAACCTCTTTAAGTCTCTGAAGCCAGATTTTGTTTGGTGGTAGGGTTTTTTTCTAAGTGGAGAAAAGGATGACAGTCATTTGCAAAGTTGGAATTTTGAAATGTGTGTGATACCACATAGAGATTCTACATTTATAAATGTGGAAACTTATGAAGAAATATCACAGGCTTTGTTTTTCTTGGGAGCTTTTCTTTTTCTGGGAGGGAAAACATGGTAGGAGATAAGATACCGCTGATCAGTCTTAAACTGTTCTGATGAATAGACAATTCCAGGTATATAGTAGTTATCCCTTCTGTTTGATAGTATCATCATGATCATAGACGTCTTTTCCAACCTAAACAATTCTTTGATTCCATGATGTTACCTCTCTCATTGAGCCCTGCTGTCATCCAGAAGGTAACTGATTAGTATTTGGAAGAGAAATTTGAGTCCATGAATCCAGAATAAATCCATACCATCTTGGGCAGCTAGGACATAACATCCTTCTGTAGGAACAGTGTTTCACAGACAATTTCTTCCTAATTTTTAAGATGGGACAAGTTTAATAGGAAACCAGGAAGTAAGAGGAATTGAAATTGTATCAGATTTTTGATAGCTAAGTAAAACTGGACTAGGTTATTCTCTAGTTATTGGAGGAAAAGTTTGGCAAGTAATTTGACCAGAGCTCAGTAGCAGACTTAAAACAGCACATGAGGCCTGATATTAAGTTTTTAGATAAATTGTGTGTGTCTCTAGCTTTAGAAAACAGATAATTTGCCATTTGAGACAGGATAAGCCTCTGGCAAGAGCTATTGGCCTGAATTGAAGCCAGGGGGTGGCTGGACTTGAGGAAAAGGAAGGAAAGCATCACATTAAAATGGAAGCTCTTCCATTTTAAGCAGAATTGAAGGATCCAGGTTTTCTGTTGGAGAACATCTTTCATCTTGATTGAATTCTGAGGTGACGGCATTTCCTTAATCTAGACCCATTGTGTTTCAATTGGGAAATTGTAATTTTAATATTTCTGCAGTAGTAAAATATACAAAACAGAAGATAGAACTTCAGGAAAGAGTGTGCCTTTGAGTAAGCTGCCCACTCTTCAGGATGTCTGAAGCCTCTATACTGCATATTATAGATGACAATACACTTCCCTCAACAGGTTGGAAAAAGCACTGGGATTTAATTATAGCGTCTAGATTTCTGTATAGAAAAGTATGGGTTATGTGCACCACTTCAAGTCCAGGGTGGCTCCCCCTAAATCAAAGCGAATGTGTTGGCTGCTGTGTTGGACTGTTGGTGTCTCTGTGCTCTCTGCAGCTTCACTTGCTTGGCAGGACTCTGCTACTTGGCAGTCTTATTTGGCTGGCTCTGGCCATTCAGGATTTATGGCACCAAATGGACAAATCAACTCCTGACTTTACATGCAGGGCTACCTCATGCTAACACAGAATTCTCTTGAGATGTAGGTAGACTTGGGGATGGTTCATGGGAAAATTATCACAGTTGGCACCATCATGCTCCTTGTTTCCAGACTGGCAGATGAGCCCTAATGCTGATTGACAGATAAGTAGTTCAGGTCTGTCAGAATTGGAGCTTATACTCTGAGTAGTGCAGAAGACATTAGGTGCTTTGTGGACTTGTAATTGCTGCAGAAGCAGAATTGTGCAAATGTAGTTGTGCTCTATATAAATTAAATTCAGCTGAACACCAAGATACTTCAGCATTAAGCCAGTTTGGTTGTCTGCATGTTTGATGCACAACTCTGGCAACTGAGAGTTTATTGTACTTCTGGTGTCTGTGTTGGTCATCAGTATTGTATAGATATTTTTTGTTTACTTTGGTTCTCAAAATGGATCTGCTTTGCTGTGATGAGACCAAGTTATTCACCGTATCAAATTAGTCAAAATACTGTTAACACAGGCTATCGGTGAATAGTCGGTGAGGGAAGTCAAGGAAGCATTTACTGCTGTGAGATGTCCAAATTTTTTTATATGCATGAAGGTATTGTGTTGAGCTCTGAGTAATGGAAATTACTCAGGGCAACAGTTCCAGATATCATGTGGTCTTCTTGAGAATTTTTAATCTCTAGGCATGTAAATTTCTGTGCTACAAAGTTTTTTTTTTAAAGAATGTCAGCAATGAAAACCAGTTCATCCTTTGCAGTATTAAATATTTTACAGTGTCAGTACTGAATGAGTTTCTGCATGCCAATGCTAGAGCAAAGACAAGTTTCTGCAGCCTCTATAAATATGCTTTCTCAACCAGCAGCTAGATCAAACCTGGTAAGATAAAATGTAGTTACATCCTGCAACAAGAAGACTAGAGTTAAAATTATGATATCCTTGTTTTTGAGCATTTATGGGAATTTAAGGGAAGACAAAAACTTTATCCTCGTATGTTTGTCTTAATGACTGTTGGCTGTTAAAGGACGAAAAATGTTAGTTTTCCTAATTTTTTAAAGGAGACTATGAAGAGCCTGTCAAGTAGGATCTTGATAAAAAACAGCATTGGAATTAGATAATTAAAAAAGTGTAATGGATGAGATTGGGATAGAAGTGTAGGTAGAAGTATGGCTGATGTCAACTTAGAAGCAAGATAACACTGTCTAAAAAGGAAAACTAGGTAGAGAAGGGGACTGCAATATTCAGAGATGTGATGTTTAGAGATCTCTTGGAGCTCAGTAAATCAGTTGGCTACAGTGCTTAAACCATGAAGTTCACCTCTGGAAAGAATTGCTAGCGCTTATCTTCTGTAATAGTGTATGCCTTTCTTAATGTCCTCCTTTGAATGACTAAAGTGGAATTACTAGGCAAAAATACAAAGCTTTTAGGGGCTGGCTAAATAATAGGTATTGTTTTTATGAATATTTCTCCTTGTAGTTCTGGATTGTTCAGTTGTGGTGGTCCAATAGTTGTCCAGTGATAGAAGCAAAAATACTTGTAATCTTAATGCAGAAGATTATAGAGCTTCTTTCTAAACACCAGTTAGCTCAGGTGCTCTTGAATATTCCTTAAGAGCAAATGACCATTAATACAAACAAAAGGCCATGTTAACATCAGATCTACTTAATCTGTAGCAGCATATTGCAAGGAGTATTTAACTGGCTTCAAAAATGACTAATTTAAAATGTTGTATTTTGGCAAATCATCAAAATCAATTTCCCGTTACAGGGATAGTTTCTCTTACTTTTATCTTCTCTAAAATCGCCTTTTCTCTATGAATTTATTCATGCTTGAGTGACATGATTCAGCTACCACTAAGCAGGAACAATTCTAACAGGTTCAAGCTTCATGAATGTAGTAGCGTTATCTCCTGACACCTGCATGGCTTGTGAAGTGCTTGGTTACAGTTCATTAGCTGCTTTTGAGTACCTGGGGAAAAATTGAGCACTTGAAAGGCATTCCTAGTGTCGAGAGATGAATTACTTTTTTTTCTCAATGTTTTTAATATAGCAACCTTGAATGCCTCATTTAATAAATCAGAACTTGAGAAAGCAGATAATAAAATTTAGAACAGAGATGTAACTGATAGCTGTAGAAAAAATTGACAACAAAGATATGACTCTTTAATGGAAAGTGTCTCCTGTCACAGCAAAGCCACATATAACTTCTTGATTAATTTTTAGTGCATCTTCCAAAATATGATTTCTCTGTATTTTTTTTTTTTTGTCTTTACTGACTTCTGCTCCTTGTTGCAAAGATTTTTTTTTCAGTCCCACTCATTTTATGGTATTAGGAAAAAAGTTCTAAGACTAGGACTTAGAACTAAGCTTAATTTCCTATCTGTACTCTAACAGAAATTATCTAGTTTGCCCTCAGGAACTGAAATGGTTATAAATTCAGATCTTATTTGCTAAGATTGTTTTTTCCCCTCTACCCCTAACAAGTTTCTGTATTCATGGTGTTGCCCACACTCCTGGGAAACAATTCCTTGTGTGTCGAGTTCACTAGTGTCTTAGTTCCTAAGTAACATGTCTGATCATTCTCTCAGGTCACTGTGTAGTAATGATGGGATTGTCACTTGACTGTCATGACAAACTGTATCCCTACCTCCTGGAGCAATCTTCAATTCAAGACAGATCATCAGTTTTCTGTATATATCACAACTGTCTTCCACCTGAAATTATAAGCTTGTGCATCAATTACACCTTGGTGGTTTTGCTCTGTTATGAAATACTGTGAAAAAAGGTTGAAAAAATTCTGAGGCAAGTTTTCTTAAAAATATCTTATGTACTATGTTAGGCTGCACATTTGTAGTCTATTGAGCCCATTTGAGTTTTTCACTGTGGGCTCACTACAGTGTTCTTTGCAAGGTTCTAGTGCTATAAGCTGGGGAGTTTTCACTAGAGGGATTTGTTCCTGTTCTTCCTCCTTCCATGAGTCAATGGAGGCTCAGTTCATGAGTGAGTAAGGGGTAGTCTAGTTTTTATCCCAAAGTTCTGTTGTGTTGACAATTTATGAATTTATTTAATTCATTAAGAAATTACTGTGAAGATTCATGAAATCTCAGCTGATTAATATTAACTCTCTTTCCTACACTTTGAGTTCCTGTAATTTGGTTTTCAGTCTGTAACTTGAACTATTGCATCATTACTGAAAATGTAACTTGTTAATGGGAACTGCCTTGATTTCCTGCACTTATTATTTTTCTCATCTCTTCACCCAAGCAAGAAGTGCCAGTAGTGTGATCCTGTGAGCTGGGATAACTAAGTATGTGTGTGAGCTGATGGCTTCTGTTGCTTTGATAACGGTTTTGTATTTTCAGAGTATCACAGTGCATATAATTTGTGCTTTTTCTATTTTTAAAAGACCTAACATCACAATCCAACTAACAAAACCCAAGAGCTTGGCAGGGTAAGCATTCTTTTGGAGAAGAAATTTACATCTTTGAAGTGTTAATAACAGAAGCTTTTTATATATTGTGACTTGAAATTTCTTAATTCTGAAACTGCAGAACAAGTAAATACGCTTGCAATGTAATGAGTAAAATGTTTCATTTCAAACTAGGGTCATTGAATTCCAATACAAAACAGAATAAAAAATTAATCCACTTCAAAATAATATTTTGGAAAATGTAAAACTAGTAAATGGTTGAAATTCTTCTGCCTGCTGTTGCTCTTTTCTCACTGGTTTTTAGTTTGGATCGAAACTCAGAAATGAAACCTGCACTGTGTATACTGACGGAATGTGGTCTTATGTTTCTGTTGCCAGCTTCCAAAGTATATGTGTTCTGACAGCTATAGCCTACATACTAATTAGCAGTGTATTTTTTTCCAGTGAACAACATGATAAAAAATATACACAACAGGATTTATTATTGCCTCCAATAAATTTGTTTGAGCTGAAAACACTTGAATTTTATTCTATAAGCCAACAATGGCTTTAGCTCTGATACCTCAAAGGTCAGCTTTTTCCCTTTTGTGGTAAGGATTGTCTGCTTCTGTATTGGAGTAGACTCAAACCAGCCCATTCCAACATTTGAAGGTGCTGGGAGTGGGTGGTAATGTAATTTCTGGAAGAATTGTCTTTTGGAGCTCACTCAGAACTCTCTGTCTGGATATGACAGCTGCAAGAAGAGGGCTCATTGCAAATATTGTCTCTAAATACTGTAAAATAAAAGAATCTCACTTGTTGATAATGCAAGTAAGTGAAACAAAAGGCTATACTGGCTTTAAATTTTATATGCTGTCTTAATGAAGTATTAGCAGCAAGATATGTTTAAACACTATTTCTTCTTACAGTGATGGTTAATGTTAATAACTGAAGTGTAGACAGTTTGAGACTTGAAAAGTCTAAGCATTATGCATGTCTGTATATATGTGCACACAGGAAACCTCGGCCTGTCTCTCAGCTGGTTGCACAACAGGTTCCTCAGCAATTTGTGCCCCCTACACAATCAAAGAAAGAGAAAAAAGACAAAGTAGAAAAGGAAAAAAGTGAAAAGGAAACAACAAGCAAAAAGAACAGTCATAAGAAAACCAGGTAAAAAATTTAGAAACTTTTGCAGTATTCATAAAATGTCATTTACAAACAAAAATAAGAAAGTGTTCTTTGATTTTACTGGTTTCTAAGTGCTGTGGCAAACAGCTAGGTTATATATTGGTGTGAAGTTTTTTGGTTTAGCCTGTCTATAAAATACGAAGAAGACCTGCAGTGTGTACTTGTGGCCAGAAGATGGAGATCAGCTGAACAGAGAAAGAAAGACTGACTTTTTAAGGGTTATTTAGTGTATTGTTTTAAGAGTTTATAGAAGTGTTTTGCATACCATACAAAACTGTTGATAGGCAAATTGATGATATTAATATCTGTAAAAAAGAGAGGATGGGAGTGATTAGTTTTCATGCAAAATAGTAGTGGGAGAAGAGAGAACCAGTACCAGACTACAGATGAGTAGGGAAAATAACTTAGTTATTGATAGCCTTGTAGAACCCTTCAGCTTTGAAGGGCTGAACTAGGGTATAAATTAATGTGACAGGATAAGGTATGTCAATTACCTAGTGATAGAACTCTCTATGCCACATCTGGGATGCTGAAGGACTCTTACAAGTGAAAAATATGAAATATTGCAGTACAGACAAGCAATTGTAAAAGCCTTGATCTTGCTGTAAGGAAGGAGGGTGCAAACTGCTAAACAAAAGCAGCAGGTTTAACCCCTAATTCATCATAATCTAAGCATAAAGTTATTGTGGCAAGAATGCTGTGTCAAAAAAGCTGAAAAGTCTATAAGACATGTAGTCTAAGCAAATGTGGGAGGAACTATTGATTTTTTTTGGAAGCACTCCAAAATAGCCCAGCCAAGAAATATCCTTTGGGATTAGTTATGCAGGGAAGTAGCAGATGCTTCTGTTGTGCCTGAAATAGGATCATTAGGATCAGAACAAGGGAGAGACTGAGAGTCAGTAGAGAGCAGTCATTAGGAAAGTCATGGTTAGGATTAAGGACACTGAGGTGTTATTTCCTTTCATTTTTCTTTTTTAAATACTCAAATCTACAAGCTTACCTCATGCAGCTGAAGTACTTCAATTATGAAGCATTTGATGTTAGCATAGTGAGCTTTAGTTAAGCCAATTGTAAATTGAAATATTGAGTAAATTGCAATAATGCAGTAAAAATGCAAAAAGTGGGACAGGGAAAGATGAACGAAATTTGAAAAAGACCTAAAATAAAATCTGGGGCCGAAATACCAGAATGATCTTGCATTAAGAATTGATTTTTTTTTTTTTTTAATTCTTCAAACAGTTAATTTTTTCCAAGAATTGTTTTACTAGGTACAATAGTAAGTTAAGAATGCCTGATTAGTTTAGGCAGATTTCTTCAGTATTTTTTAAAAAAAGGATATCCTTTTCTTTTTGCCTTAAAATGTATATATTATTGCTGGAAACAACTACAAAAATCTTCATGCATACTCAGTATAATTAATAATCTCCAGGTACACAGCACTTGCACAAGTTGGTAATTCTGAACTTTTCTCTCTATTCCCATGATGCACATCAGCAGATTTTCAATTTTTTCTGAGTAACTTCAGTCATACTGCTTCAGCCTCAGGGGAGCATGATGTCAAAGCCTATCTTAGTTGTAGTGGAGAAAAGACATGAATTGTTTCAGCTGATGTGAATGGGAACAAATTCTACTTCAAACAAAGTTGATGATAGGGTAGAGGTTAGAGCTGTGCTGTTATCACACCTGCAAACATGTGGTATCATTATTTTATTGCAGCTTGAGCCAATGGTAGCTGTGGAGTCAGTTAAATGCACAGATTGTGCTGTTCATAGCTGCTTGTGTGAATTCAGCTGTCTGGTATCAGTTTCTCATGGAGATCATGGGAAAGGACTAAATTGAAAGTATTTTGTGCATGTCACCAGCAAAAATATGATGTTAAAACAGAAGTCAAATTATTCTTTAGTTCTTTTTGTTGTGAAAAATTAAACAATTGAAAGATTGAATGAAGATACTTAGTCTGTCAACACTATGTATCATTCATCTCTGCATAATTTAAAACAGAGACTATACCAGGAATAACAGTTACACTGTGAACACAAAGTCCAGTTCAAATAGTACACTGGTGGTCCTAGTGAGGTTTTGAAATGAGGTAACACCTGCTGCAAGTTAACACTGCCTGTGCTGTTGAATTCAAAAGACAGACACCAACATCTTCATTACTGAACATAATTTTCTACTTAGAAAATTGTTGCTTCAGGCTGCTGCAGGGATGGATGTTTCCCTGGATCAAATTTATATCTTTGCATAGTCACAATAAAGAAAGAATTGGGTTTTATAAGTAAAAACCTTCACATATTGCTGCATAGTGACTTTATTAAAAATGTCAACTTCTAAATAGTTTTACGAGATGGTAATGTGTTATATTCAGCTATTTCAATGTAAAACATACTAAGAAACACTCCACTGTTAATACTTATGGTACTTTGTTTTCCTACATATTATGTGTTGCAAAAAGATATATACACATTTGTTCTCCTGAGCTCCTAAAAAGTAAGAGGGAGACAAGATAATAAGATGGTGTGTGTGCTTTTAATATGATTGTTTCCTTTATTTAGGCCAAGGTTGAAAAATGTGGATCGAAGTAGCGCTCAGCATTTGGAAGTTACCGTTGGAGATCTGACAGTCATTATTACAGACTTTAAGGAGAAAACTAAGTCACCACCTGCTTCCAGTGCTGCTTCTGCAGATCAACACAGTCAGAGTGGTTCTAGCTCTGACAACACAGAGAGGGGAATGTCCAGGTCATCTTCACCCAGAGGAGAAGCGTCGTCACTGAACGGGGAATCTCATTAAGGTTTATTTCCTCCAGTTTCATTAGTCTCTTCAAAACATGCAAATACGTAAGTTCTGTCACCACATTTTCATGACAGATTAGTCATGCATAATTGATATGTTGACTAGAACATAATGCAGTTTAAAAAAAAGAAAGAAAAAAAGTGCAGTGATAGTAACAGCATGAAGCTGAGTCAGGGGAGGTTTAGGTTAGATACCACGAAAGGTTTCTCACCCAGAGGGTGTTTGGGCACTGGAACAGGCTCCCCAGGGAAATGGTCACAGCACCAGCCTGACAGAGCTCAAGAAGAGTTTGGACAACGCTCTCAGGCACAGGGTGTGACTCTTGGGGCTGTCTTGTGCAGGGCCAGAATTTGGACTTGATGATCCTTTTTGGTCCCTTCCAACTCAGCTTATTTTGTGATTCTATAGTAAATTAAATGCTATCAACAAATGCTTATGAAGCATCTTCAGACCAACTTTTTAATCTACATGTGTAAGGGTGCCATGAAAATGTGGTTTGAATGTTCATTATGCAGTGTTGTCGGTATGTCCATTTTCACTTTTAGTTTAGTGAATTCTAACACAACTCTTGGAATCTCTACTATTGGCATGTACTGAATTTAAATTTTTATAACATAGTTCAAGCTGCCTAAATATGTATTATTTGAGAATTGTGAAACATAGTCATATGTATGCAAGTCAAAGATCAACTTAATCAATTATTGCTGCAACAGAATTTTCATAATAATTATCTTGTTAAAAACACCTGCTGGTACTTGGTGTGGTTAAATAGGAAAAATGTTATTAAAGAAAACATTTGTATGGATTTTTGCCAATGTTTGACACATTTTACTAGATTACTGTTACTGAATTATGTTGATGGTTTTACCAATATTTTTTGACACTTAAAACACTTATTGTAATGTTTACAAGCAAAATAGAAAACACATTCTAAGCATTGATTAGTTAACCTTGCAATTCAGGTAAAGTACTGCATTGTCGCTGTACACTGGTATTTTGTGTTGTGTAACAAATACTGAACCTCAGATGGTGATGCATTTGGCAAAAACTATTTGGAAATATGAAAGTTTGGAAAAGCTTTAAAAAGAACAGATCTGCAGTTCTCATTTCTGCTTAGTGCTGTTTCCTTGCCCCAGATTTTTCTAGTGTCACATAGTCACTTATCATTTCAGTACAGGAATATCAGATGTTGCACAAGAATAAGGAAATAATAATTCTATTATTTTTTTGTTCCTGAATCAATTTCTTTAGTATTGAATTGGCCTGTTAGAATATATTATGTCATAAATCATTGGAAAAAGACTCAGTATCCTACTTTATGGCATAAGCTGTCAACATTCACGCACTTAGCAATATACTGATAAAGAGCAAAACTATTTACAATACCACCTGGTATTATGTAAAATTACCAATAAAATATTTTTGTGAATACAGATTTTGCATTTTTGTTTACAACCAATAAGTGTTTTGATACATACATACATACAATTCATGTATAGATTTTAAATTATATAATCTGGTTCAGTACAAAAGTTCATTTAGCTCCTTTTAGTGAGGTAGGGCACTTACACTCCCGTGAGCCTTTTCTTTTTCATTCAAAGTAAAAATTTTTAAGCCTATGTGAAAGTTGGATGGACCTTCTTGGTAGTGAATCCAGCCCCAAATTATTACCTACATATGATATGTCTTCTTAACGGCTTAAAATAATGGATTTTTGTAGCCCCTGACAATTGTGATGTTTGGTGGTTTATTGTAGTAATGTATTTTTCTGTTTTTAATGCAGTACTTCTACAGGCACAATGGTACTGTTCTATTTTGTAAGATGCTAGTTGTGAAATACAGTTAGTTGCATAAAATGAGAGTCTGATGTGATATCTGAGAACATACATACCTCATTCCTTGGTGTTGCTGTTTAAACTTTTTAGACATCAAATGTTAATTATAGGCTGTTTCAGATGGTTAACTACTGACCTGTTTATTATGTATTCTGCTTTATCTTACTAAAACTAGGATGTCTGTTCATTGCTGTTACCTGGCCAAATTTAGTATCTGTAAAACATGCTTTTTAAGGTTCTTAAATGTTTTTGGGGCCGGGCTAGTGTTCAGAATAGCATACACTAGTTTTTAAAAGAAAAAATACATGCTTTGCAACTTTATTTTTTTATATTTTATTTTTAGATGGGACTATTTGCAGAATATACTGATGTAATGGATTACAAAAGAGCTGAAACTATTTAAGCAGTTTAAGGATAGTAAATTGCATTGCAAGAAGTTTTATGAAATGTGTTTCTAATTTGAAATGTAATGAATTCTAACACATTTCAGAATTCCTTGCAAAGAAATAGTAATCTATTACCAGTATTTCACTAAATGGGAAATGTATTTTTATTTAAGTTTATGTGAATAAACCACCCAGCACTGCCAACAAAAGGACTCTTATCTTCAGAATTAAGTAGCTATTTGGTTTGAAGGGAGGGATGGAGTGGATTTTACTATGATTCAACTGCCTCTAGAGAATAATCTCAACAATGTGTTACAAGTATGGTTATCAAAAATAATGCAAAAAGTCTCAGTGTTCATTATGGAACAAGATACTGAAGAGCAATTTCTACAACAGGTGCTGCAGAAGTCAGCTAGGTTCTTAAAAGCTGTGGTGGTTTTAACTGAACAATTAGGTTGCCAGAGTTTTATCGCAATGATGCTTGTTTTAGCATTAAGCAAAGTTGAGTTTTTGCCTGTTGGTGATTAAAAGAATGTGACAATACTGACAGCAGAGTAGACAAATTCTAAGCAAAATACTGCATTTGAGTCTGTTCATAATATAATTTAAATGAACTTCACTTTCATAATTTCTAAATAATTTTGACTTGTAGTAATTCTAAATCCTTTTTTCTAACTGTAAATATATTTAAAAGCATCTTTACTCCATTTATAAAAAGTGAAAATTTAATGTTGTAATGTGTTCTGATTAGGTATTTTTCTCTGTGATTGCTCTCTGCATAAGAACTGTTATTTGTTAAATCTATATATGCATCAGTCTTCAACAGCCATACATCCTGGGATGTTCATGAAATGGTGGCCCCACAAGGACAAGTGTGATAGTGTTCCATGTAAATGAGTTCTTTTATGTGCTGATTGATTGTCTGGTTTCAGAAAGGAAAAGGGAAGAGAAATGGGGGAAAATAAGTATAAATAGTTCATTGATAAAGTGTACAGTAATTCAGTCTCTTATCTTCCTAACTTTGCTATTAATTATCGGTGGTATAAGAAAAAGAACAAATATATAGTTGACTGAACTCTTTTTTTCATGAATTTAAATCTACGTATTGGAGATAAAAATTCTTCTACTCAGTAGCAGGTTGAATTATACCATATGAAATATTGATTCCAACAAAGGAGGTAGTAATAAATAAATTACATTTCAAAATTTAATATTCTTACTATTAAGAGTCAATAATTAAGAATATGACTGAAGTTTTAACCTATTATGTGTTTATCTAGATATTTATGTTTTGGGGCATAGATTGTAAAATCTCAAAAATAGTTTGATTTTATAATTTGTGCACTTTACTTTTTTTTTAATATTATGAATAACACATTTTAAGTAGCCATGTGAGACAGTACTTTCTATAATTTGTTCAATTGGTTCACTGTAGTGTTTAGGCAGGTCTTCTAAACTTCAGATGTTGCATCTTAAATTCTTTACTTTTTTCCTCTCCTGTCTCAGAAGCCTGACAGTTTCCTGTGTTTTGCTGATTGATTTTACTTTGTTAACAGGATTGATTTGCCACTAAGCTGTCTATTGTGTACTTTTTATCCAGGGTTCTTTAACTGTATCTGTTTGGGGTTTTTTTTTCTGTAACATGCCTTTATTTGGCTCTTCTCCCTCCTAGGGAGTCTGGGTTTAATTCATTCAAAATCAGAAACTGTAGGGAAATAGAAAGGCATTTACATTTAATTTTTCCAAAGGCAACAGCAGGTGCTATACTTATAGTAAATTTAGCCTGTGCTTACTCAGGAATAAGATAAAAAAGATAAAAGTTAATGCTGGTTTTGGCTAGTGGACCAGTCAGTTAAATATGGCATTTTGAAAATGCATACTTCTATCTGAATGTTAAGATTTAGGTGTGCTGGAAACACAGCTTGAGCTTTCAGAGGTTTTCTTAACCTGAAATTATGCCCCAGCTTATGTCAGAGTAGTCTCAGTTTGGAAGGTTATAACTTCAAACTAGCAAAAACTATACAAAAACTGTAAAATCAGTAAAACTGTAGAAGCTCAGATGGTTTTCTTTTGTGCTGTTAAAGTTTTAAAACAAGGAGAAACTGTTAAAAGAGACTTAAGAGACTTGTCTAAGACCACAATCATATTGAGCTTAGCTTGACATCTAAAGAACCTGTGTTTTAACAAGAATTAATTGGATTTAACCACTAATTAAACTTGGAAAATTACTTCACAAGTTAATTACAAATCAGTGCTCTGTAGAATGTCTAGAATGGAGTGAATGGTACAACAGCAATGGAAAACTGCATGCTTGCTGGAAAATACTATTATCCACCAGCAAGTCATGTTTACATGACTTTCCTAAGACATTATGCCAAAAGATTGTGGTACGTCTGTGAAAAAGGCTTAAACTTAGTGATTACTATTAAGAATGATTACAAGAGATTGCTGTCCCATTTGGGGTTTTGTAAAAGACAAAATTGCAACCTTATCTAATCGCTCTTTGCCCCATATGCTTAAAAAGAAAATTACCACCAAAAATATTGTTCAGTAACAATAGTCTAAAAAGTAGTTCTAAAATTTTAATTATTTTCTAGAAAGTATGGCAGATCTTGGCAGATGGAGGACTATTTAAGCAGGACTATGTTTTCAGGATCTAGGCCACCTGGAAAAGTGTAGTCTTTGATTACACTGTTTCCTGTCATGGTTTGACCCCAGCTGGCAACTAGGTACCTCACAGCCCTGTGCATTCTGCCTCTGTGCACTGAGGGAGGGAATTCAAAGACTGAATCAGGAAACTCATGGGTTGGGATAAGGACCCAATTTAACAGGTAAAGCAAAAGCTGCACATGTAAGCAAAGCAAAACATTCACCACTTCCCAAGGGCAGGCAGGTGTTCAGCCATCCCCAGGAAAGCAGAGCTCCATCACAGGTAATGGTGACTGGAGCAGACAAACAGCATCCCTCCAAACATTCTCCTCTCCCTTCTCCTTCCCTTGGCTCTGTGTGCTGAGCACAGCCCCACGTGGTCTGGGGCATCCCTGTGTCAGCTGGGTTGAGGTGTCCCCTTACAATCCCTTGTGCACCCCCTGTCTCCTCACTGGTGTGACAGTAGAAGCAGAAAAGGCCTTGACTCTGTGTAACCTCTGCTCAGCAACAGCTGAACTACCTCTGTGTTATCAGCAGTGTTTCCAGCACAAATCTAAAACACAGCCCCATGCCAGCTACTGTGAAGAAAATTAACTATCCTAGCCAAAACCAGGACATCTGTGTATAAATCCTCATCTTGTCAAAGCAAAGTGAACATGCTTCCTCAGGCTTTTAATACATGTAGCTGTAGACCAATGGAGCTCTAATTTACAGTGGAGTTACTGAGAAGATAGCTGAGGAAAGGAGACTATTAATGTATTTTTTTTGATAACTTGCTAACCACATGCATGTAATTTTCATCTTCTGTATGAAGAAGCAAAAGGATGCAGAAAAATGAAGGAAATGTGACCAAGGCTAATGAAATGTGGCTCATTACCTTTTCCCAAGATCATTAGATTCTACAAACTGCAAATTTTGTTTGGTTCAAAGACAGTCCCAGGTATTTGTCACTAAACAAGGATGGAGTTGTTTAATCACTTTGCATCTGTTAAGACAAGTGAGGGGTAAGGCCAGTTCTACTTTCTGAATACCCACTTGTGAACACAGAGATCTAATTTGCCATTTATATGCATCTAATATATAGCTGTCATCCATGAATAATCTATTTCAAGCTGATTCTTCTTTGCACAGGATAAATAAAAATACTTCAATGTCAGGCCCAGTTCCTGATGGCACAGATCTCTGAGCAGGCAAGTCTGGCATCTGACTGATCATCTTTCTGTAGCAGCCTTCAGCTATGAATTAATCTAGGCAAGGGAAATCTCTTCAGGTTACATGTATTATGTATCATTACTCCCACCTCTGAAGGAAGCACATTCTGATTCCTGATACCTTCTTTCTTTTGTTTCTTATAAGCACATTTATAGTGTAAGTGGATGAGTGAGTTTGAAATAATTTATTATGCCTACTTTTTTAAGTGGGGAATTTGACTGCTGTTCCCAATTCTTGAACTATATTTTGGTTTCTTTAAGATCAGCATAGTCATACAGAATAATGGTGTGTGGGAGCTTAGAGGTCAGTATCAATTTTGTCACTGTTGCCTTTGTTTCTATATAATTGACCACCTGAAGAGAGTCTTGCTGAGCAAACTTAGTTACACTGATTCTGTACCATTCAAGCACTCTGTCTGAGGTACCTGGCATTCTATGATGCCAATTATCTGCATTTCTGCAAATGGTATTATTCTGTGCTGGGAGGCTTCCAAATGTGGCAAAATAAGCAAAATTCTTTCCAGCTGATGGAGGCAAATGTTGTCAAGTAAAATGCTTTTAGTCCCCACTGGAGAAGGAGATCTGAGGAGCACGCACAGATACTGAGTGCTTTCTCTGCTTTCCTACAGAAATTCCAAGTAGGAAGCTTCTGTTTCTAAAATGTCAACACCTTCAAAAACCCTCAGTCCAACAAAAAAAACCCCACAAAAACAGAGTAATAAGGAGGGGGGAAAGAAGAACAAAGAAAATGTATTTTCAGAATAATCCCTAGAAGAGCTATATAATGGCTTCTTTGTCTTTTTTGTGTGTTTAGTGTTCCTTTCTCTGTGTAGTGTATTGGAAGTAGGCAGCACACACTTCTTAGAGGTGTGTCTTGCTTTATAATTCTTGATGGCTGGTGGTTGAATGACATTTGGCCTGAAGATGTAGGGTTTTGTGAATTAAGTAGTAAATACCATGAATATTTCACTCTTGCATACAAGTTATTTGTTGAAAGGGTGGAAGCTTAGATGAAAGAGTTAGGAACAAAATTAATTCCTCTCATACAATTAGCTACTACACAAGTTTAAAGGGTCTAATTCCTGGACTGCTAAAAAAAAGGATAGCTTTATGTTGCAAGGGTGATAAGAACCTAGACTAGAATGGATGTGGCTTCTGAAGAGTTTTGTGGCCAGTAATTCATATGGCTGTTTTCAGTGATTATTCCACACCTTAACCTGTTAATCTTGAAGCATTGTTAGAGCATCCTCACCAACAAATCAAAACTACCAACAGTACTGTCAGATGCTCTTAAAATTTACTAAGTGCCTTACACAGAGCATCACTGAGGCAATGATTCAATTGCAAGAAGTTTGATAAAAGATTTACTCCTCTGGTTGAAGTCACAGGTTGTTGGTTGTGACCAAGGTTATGTTCCTGGTTATACACGTTAGAATCTTACATTTTATTGCTGACATGAGTACCTAATGAAAAACAGTCCAGAAATTTTTAGGCTTTCAATTTGTAAAACACCCATTGTTTGGAGGAGATTTTTTTTCTTCTAGCCAGTTGTGATGGTCTACTGGAATATCCCAGAAGTGAATAAAACTTGTGAGTATTTCTGGATGCTTTCACATTTCTCAGTTTCTCAGTCAAGGACAGTATTATCTTTCTTGGGAAGGGGGTACCTAAGTTGGTTTTGTTCATAGGCATTATGTTTATCCAACTAGTTTTTTAAGGATTTTATTATTAGAAAAAGGGCTTGTTATTTTGAAAACAAAAATCTTACCTGCCAGGTGTCTTCCCCAAAATAAATAAGTGCCTTTTCTGTTCTGACTCTTAGAAGTATTTACTTTGACAAGATTGAATCTGAATGTCCTGGATGAACCAACTATTAAGTACCAAGTGTTACCAATGGCTTGAAATCCTTTCACTGAAACAACAAGAGACAGATTGTATGCCACTTAAATTGTTTTGAGAACTGATGTTATCAGAAGTTTTATAATGCTATGAGTAGTATACTTCTAAGAACAATGTAACTTTTCAGGAACTTGATATTAATAGGAAATAAATATTTATTAGAAGGAGTATATTAAATAAATATTTATTTACCAATTTGAGTAAGAGAAAATGTTACACCATGGGGGCAACAGTCTTGCTGTTAGCAGTCCTGACTACTTAATGGAAAGTAAAACTGAGGCCCTGGACTCGAACTATAAAAAAAAAGGGTAGTATTTGGTGAGAGATTGGAACTGTGAATCTTGTGTCCACATTCTAATAAAGTAATTTTTCCTACCTAAGTTTTTACCAATTCTCAAGCAGAAAAGAAAGCATGAGCAGATATCAGTAAGAGGCCCTCTGGTTTAATTGGTGCTGCTTCCTATCTCTAGTGGATTTTTTTAAAATTTTTTTTTAAACTTTGCTCAGGACTGGTACAGCTGAAAGTATATTTTCCCTTCATTCTTAAGCCTAGACTTTGAATGGAGTTTCTCTGAGACACTTTTGTAGTGAAATCGTATTCCCTACAAACATTGAAGACAAAAATAAACGTCTCTGTGAATGAAAGATCTTGTGTGGTTGTAATTTTTTAATATACACAAATTTAATTTAAAAAATCTAAAGGTACTCTAAGAAAAACATAGCATATTGATCTAATTAAAAGGTCTCTGTAACACTCAGAAAGTACAGTTTGCATCATGAGATGCTACAAATTTTCTGTCTGATAAACTATGTTCAATTCTATCATAGCACTCCTTTAAAGATGACCATACATTAACCCATTGGGATAGTGCCTCCAACTGACCTCTTCCTGACCCCAGTTCAAAGACTATTTTAAACAATTTAAAATTCTGAAAGCTCGGCAGGAAGGCTGAGAAGTGTCTGGAAAGAAAGAAACAGAAGGAATCACAGTGCAACAACTTTTTTTTTTTTTTTACTATGATAAATGGTACACAATTAATGATAATGGAATTGTTTAAAAATTTACATCCCTATAGTTATTTCACACTTACGACATATTGTTGGTTACAGAGGAGCATAAATAGATGTTTTTGATGCGTAGAATAATGACACACATTAAAATGCCTTTCCCAGGAATAAATTAATACTTCTTGCCTGTGAACAATTTGACAAGGAAATATTTTTGATGAAAACTAATGCAAGTGGACTACAATCTTGACTGGCATTGGTGATGCTTAGGGTGTGTTATGATAAAATGGTAAATAAAATGAGATGTTCAGAACCCCTCTCTGAATGTATTATTTATACTGTCTAGGAGAAAGTGCAAGAAGTACAAGTGGGGAATTTGGGGATAAACAGTAGACTTTGGGAATTTGATCTCAAAATGCCAAGAAGCCTCTGCTAATTTATTAGCAGAGATGATTCATGACCACTTTTGGTTATGATGGAAGTTGAGATATTCCTGGGAGTACTGCTTCTGAAGCAAGAAACTATGAAAGCATCAATGCTTGCAAAATAAAGTAACCAATGAGGTAAGAAACTTGAGGAGGCTTTGTTTAAGGCTTCATCTCATTGTATATAAAAACTGTGCTTGCTACTGAAGCAGCTTGTAAAACAGTGGTCTCTGTGGGTTCTCTCAGTTTGTCTTCAGTTCTACAGCTCCCATGTTCAGTTCTCTGAATTGTTTCTTTGCAGCATGAGGCAAAGGTCCTACAAGGCATTCTTGAAAGAAGCTGATTCTCTTGTAAAGACTGTTGGAGTTTCCCATTTGTGTAGCAGGTAACTGAAGTGTTGGCCAGGGGTATAGGAGCTCATCCCTGCTCCAAGGAGGCAGCATGTGAGGCTGGTCCCTCCTTGGGTGCAGAATGCTTTAAATGCCATCCTGTCATTATTGGGCATAGATCCCCAAGTGCAGGCAGCAAGTGTTGGGGAACTGTTGACAGTAACTACCAAATTTGGGACTAGCAGAATACTGACTAAATTGGCATCACATACCAGAATAGGGCTATTGTCACTAATTAAAGGGGTCCAATTTAGTCTTACTCATCTATTTTGCAAGAACAGGAGGGATTCAAAAGAGGGGAGAGCAAGTTGTTAAGGCCTTCTATCACCCTTTTATTAATTTCTTTCAGCTATTGACTGGTCGGCAAGACTGCTACACAATTATGGGTCTGAAGATCAAAACAAATTTCTTAAATTCCACACAAATGTTTTGGCAGCCATGGGAGATCACAGCATTCCCCTGCAGATATGGGCCTGGTGCCTGGAGATAGTTTAGGACATTGTCCAATTTCATTTTACCCTTTCTTGTCCTGAAAAAAAAAGGAGTAAAAACTGAATTTGTAAAGCTACAGATTAAAGATGGGCAAAGGAAGGCTGAGTTATGTGTACATACAATTTTGGGTGTTTCAGGCTCAAAGTTCAGCACTACACAATATCCCAGCTCCTTGCTGGCTCTGCAGCAGAAGGGTCTGAGAGCAATCCAATGGACACCACAGATAAGGCAGTGTGATGGCAGCACGGGGCAGGCTGGCTGCTCACAGCAGGGACTTGTGTGAGCTTCGGGCATCGCCAAGACTGCCACCAAGTGTGAGAGTGCTGGGCACCTCAGGCACTTGTCTGCGATTTGGCTGTTCTATTCAGTGTTAAAAGTAGCAGCCAGTAAAATGGGCGAATATTAGTGTCTTATCTCTTCCTGATAATTGAAGTGCTAAGTGCTTTAAACAACTACCACTTGTGACTGCTTTTGAAGCAGTCATGGTTTTGAATTCATATTTATGAAAATTGAGCAACACTTAGAGTAAAAGATGTAAATATTTTAAAGTAGGATTTTATTTCTCTATCTCTGGCATTGTCTCTACATTGGTGTACATTTAAAATTCTACTTGAAGGGGGAGTAAAACCAGGGTACAGATGAACAAAATATAAAGGGAAATAAATTGGCAAAGTCAGTCAACACTTTACCTGGTTTGACTGACTGACCACTTTCCAAAACACCTCCTTCCTGAATGACCATCTGTTGTCTTTTCCATTCGAAAGAGGAGCTACTGGCTCCAGTGTATCATCTGGCTTGCAGTGCTAAATGGCTCTCAGAGACCTGACAACTCTCCTATACCTCTGTTTCCACTTATAAGGACAGCTGGCAGTTGTCATCTAATTTTTTTTTTTTCATTTTAGCTGTTTGCTAGGTGTAGTTTCACTTTCCAAGACATGTAGCCTTTTTTATTAGAAATAAAATAATAAAATGCATAAAATTTTTACATCAAATATGAAATAAACCCCACCCCTAAAATAAAAGGATGGTTTTTTGTTTATGGTCTGAATATTTCCTGGCCTAATGCATTCATTTTAAAGATCTTAAAAAAACTGAATAGGATAACATACTTAGTGCAAGTAGTATAAATTCACTGTGTGGAATCAGCACTCTTACTGTGAAATGGAAAAGGTAAAAAATACTTTAGATAACTACTTTCAGATTATTTCATATATTTAATCTTAAAAATTGAACTTTCAAGGCATAATGTGAAGTTACTGTTGTGCAGGGTTACGGCTAGTAAATATTTGTTCAATTAGAGATAAAAAATATATTCTAAAAATTTAAAAACCCTGATCTGAGTATTGGGACTCAAAACACCTGATGCTGTAGCAAACAACAGCAGGACACAATAAGAACTTTTAAACTTAAATATAGTTATGTGTAAATAAACAAACAAGTAAACACCAGCCCTTCATGCCTTATTTCTATATTTATTGTATATGGTACATATTTGCATAAGTAAGTATGTTTGCTTTGACTCTTTGCAAAAGTATTTTAAACACAAATCATAGAATCACAGAATGGTTTGGGTTGGAAGGAACATTAAAGGTCACCTAGTTCCAACCCCCCTGCCATGGGCAGGGACACCCTCTAGACCAGGTTGCTCAAAGCCCTATCCAACCTGGCTTTGAAAACTTCTAGGGATGGGGCATCCACAGCTGCTCTGGGGAACTTGTTCTGGTGTTCCACATCTTCATAGCAAATTTTTTCTTATAATTAACCTAAACCTACCTTCTTTCAGATTAAGGCCATTTCCTCTTTTCTTACCAATTACATATCCTTGTAAGAAGTCCCTTTCCAGCTCTCTTTTTGGCCCCTTTAGGTACTGGGGGGCTGCAGTTAGGTCTCCCCAGAGCCTTCTCTTCTCCCAGCTGAACAAGCCCAGCTCTCTTCACAGGAGAGATCCTCCAGCCCTCAGTCATCTTCACGGCTCTCCTCTGGACTGCCTCAGCTGGTTCATGGCCTTCTTATGTTGGGGACCCCAGAGCTGGGCACAGTACTATGGGTGGGCTCTAATGAGAGTGGAGTAGAGGGGCAGAGTCCCTCCCTCACTCTGCTGGCCACGCTGCTTTCATGCAGCTCAGGACCCCTTTGGCTTTCGGGGCTGCGGGCACACATTGCTGGCTCATGTTGAGCTTCTCTGGTTTAGAGACAAGGATATTGCGTGGGATGTTTCAAATGTTTTGCACAAATGCAGGTATATGGCATTTCTGCACTCCCCTCATCCATCAGCATTCCAAGCCCACTGCACAAGGCCACCAAATTTGTCGGGCACAATTTGCCCTTAGTAAAGCCATATTGGCTGTCACCTGTCTCTCCTTTATTATACCCATGCCAGGTATGGTCTTTGGAAAGTTTTAGATGACGCAAAGAAACTAAAGTCCAACATTGAGAATCCCTTCTGGACTGATGTTCGGGAGCACCAAATGTAGAAATATTTTCAGGAAAAAAAGGACTTGACACAAAAACATTGAAAAAAAGCTAAAAAGAAAATTATCTTTGTGCTCCTAGAAAGTATTCATTCTGCTTTTTTAATGTAGTAAACTATTAAATACTGTGCAAGTCTACATATATAGATGCTTATTGATTTAGAGCACGAAATTTCAACTTTTTTAAGAGGAATGCTACAAATATTTTGACTAATGTTTAATAACTTACAAATGTTCACAAAGGATCTATTAAATAAATTTTGAAGTGTACTATTGATAAATTATTGATTCAAATTAGAAGAAATTAGGAAATTTGCAATCACACCACTTCCTAAACAGTTTACAAGGCAGCTTACTTAATTTTGTGCACTATTGTCCTCGATGTTTTTCCTATTTCTATTGTCTTTGGTGCTATTGTGATTATCAATAATAATTGCAAAATATTTTAAGCTTCTGCTTTAAGTAGGTTGAACACACTACAATGCTAAACAATGAGAGCTAAATAGGAAAGTAATGGGGGAAGGTAATAATATTTTGGTTGTCAATGAAAATTGATTTTGAGAAGTTTTGTTAATATTTTTATACGTTAGGAAGGTGTAGATGCAATAAGAGTGGAAGCAGTTGCACCAAACTAAGTCTTTTTCTTAAAAGTTAATAGGCAGGGAAAAAAGCGATTTCTGGCAGCAAGAGAAGAAGTCTGATGATACCATATGTACAACACATGGCAGCAAAGCAGTTTATTCCTACTTACCCAACCTTGCAATCTATCATAGCCAAGTGCTGACACTGCAGCTTGTATGAAAGGGCACGTGAACATCAAAGGAAGTGTCTTTGCCTTTGAAAAACCCTTAACTGCTCTGCATACAGGGCAGTGTTGACACAAATCTATCAACACAAAATCTTATTGCTTTACCAACTCAATTAATGGTTTAATTTTGTGAAAGAACAAAATCAGGGGGAATGATACAAATGCATCTGATTAGGACTGATTTTTTCTTTTTTAATTTAAGTTGATCTGGTTTATCTCTTTATCTAATGAGTTGTTAGAATGTTGGTTTCCTTTTCTGGCTCACAGTGACTGCTCTGACCCTTATGAACCCACTTGCAGAAATATCAGGTGCTGATTCTTTAAAAAAATTGTCACCTGTAGTTTATTAAGATAGTTTTTTTCTGGATTTGAGCTGTTTTCTGGAGGTAGTAAATAGAATTGAGTACTAAAGATACAAAAGATACATAGTTAAATAACTAAATTCTAGTCAAGAAAAGGATTAAAGATTTAGAATCAATAAAAGCAGATAATCTTGCATCTGATTGTAACTCTTCATGTTTTAAGATAATTAAAGACTAGCAGACCTTGTAGCATAAAATGTTACATATTGTTCATAAACTTTTCATGGTAAGTAATAAAGACATATAATTATTAATCTTTAAAGAATTTATAAACTTAATTGGTAATTAAATACCATCTGATATTGGTTTTTTTCTCAGTGATACAATTTAGGTGTAGCATTTCAGTAACTTTTGCTTATTTTCCTTATTCACAAGGCCAAGTTTGTAGTAAGAAGCATTTTATCTTTTATCAGACCAACTGATACTTAGATTAAATGGACAGATTTTGCAGTTTGACAAAAAGCCTTGTGTGTGTATGGTTTTTTTCTCCCCAATACCAACAGAGGGCTTAACAAAGATGCTTTCTTTCTGACCTTGCCTTAGTTATATTCTTAGAACACTGCAGATATATTCTCATTCATTAATTATTCACATATTATTGAACAGCACTGAATGAAGTCCTTTAATTCATACTTAGGTAATGACATGGTTGATAATAATAATAAAAAATTATCCCTCTGTCACCTCTCTTTAGTGCTCCTTATTTATTTTCTCCTCTTAAAAATATAATTTCTTCTTCAGAAGCATGAGACCATGATTACTACCCATCTGCCACATTTATTCTTGGTGCCACTATAACACCCTTCAGACCTCATTTTCCCTGGCTGGAACACTCTTCCATATAAAAGACAAGTGTAACACCTCAGCAGGGAATAAATGGTCTCTGCTTTTAAGCTTGCTGTCAGTAAATACTCCATTATATCTCTCCACTCTGATTCTCATGTCTATGTTACTCACACACTCACTCCCTGCCATATGGACTTGACAGTGTGTGCAAAGGGCTGTGAAGTGGGACAGTGCAAGAATTCGTGACACAGGTCAGCAGGTGCAATGAGAGCCACGGACCCCATTTTGAGCACAAACACAAAATCAGGGAAGCTGAATGGCAGCCTGTGGCAGAAAGCACTAAGAAACACAGAACTGAGGGACAGAAAGTTCAGCTAAGACCTTTGGTGGTGCTTTCAGAGCTAGTTTTTCCTGCAATGCAAGCCAGTAACCTCCTTCCAGAGTTCTTTTGCCTAATCCTCTGCCATTTCACCTACGACTCCCCCTTCACCACCCCGCCATCTTTGGCCCTGATTTCATCCTCTCTAGTTCCTTATTTCCTCTTGAATTCTATGTTTTGTTTTTTTCTCAGCCTCAATTTCCCTGCTTATATCTTTTGATAATCATCCCAATATCTTCACTGCAAACAGAGTTGAGTAGCCCATATTTTCTGAGGGCCACCTTTTCTCCTAATTTCCTTTTTATTTTGAGGAAGAGGTGATGAACAATTTTGGCATTACTTCTCTTCCAACTATCAGAGTTGCCAGCTGGCATCCTGCTTTCCCCTTCTTTCAAGCACAGGCAAGAACAGCAGTAAGCTATGGCTCAGGTTTTATGGGCATTCACATACAACATTCATCCTTAGACCACAAAAGCTATAACAGAATTATTTTTAATGGTTTATTGGAAATCATGTTGGCATTTTTATTAAAATGCAGGGTCCTCAATGGGGATATTATCACTTGCTTTAAAAAGGATGTTTCCAGTCCATAGAAAAAATGTGAGCCAAATGCACTGTAAAGACAAGTAAGCAGAATTATTCCAAATTTCTATTTTTTAAAAACCAGTTCCAGAAGCTGAGGGAGCAGCACTGAATAATGATTTTAAAATACTTACCTTGGCAATAGTATAGGTTAGTCAAACTGTTAGGCCTTTGCTCAGTGGTCTGGGCTACACAGAGGATGCACTACTGTGTTGGATTCAGCTGAAACCCAACCAATACTCCCCCCATCTAGCAAGATGTACAGCTATTATTTCTTCTGCCACTTCCCAGACCTACATTTTGTTGTCCAGAAGCATGACTCGGTGAGTTAAAATATCTCTATCTTTGCTAGTGACTGCAAACAAATCCTTGAGGCTCAGTTCTCCAAGCTTCTCTGGCCCAGCATCTCCCTTGCCCAGCAGCACCCATCTGCTCCTCTGGCCAGGGTGCCACGCAGCCACCTGTGTGCCAAGGCCAGAGGAGGGAAGGGGCCTGCATCCAAAGTGATTTGCATTCTCAGACTGTGTCCGTACAAGGAGAAAGGACATCTGTGTAACTTCAGCTGGAATGAGTGGGCATATCACAAAATGGGTAGAGGTTGAAAGGGACCACAGTGGGTCATCTGGTCCAGCCTGCCTGGACCAGAGGGTCCTCCTAGAACACAGTGCACAGGACTGTGCTCATATGGTTCTGGAATATCTCCAGCGAGGGAGACTCCACAACCTCTCTGGAAATCTGTTCCAGTGCTCAGTCACCTGCACAGTAAAGAAGTTCTTCTTCATTTTCAAGTGGAACTTCCTTCGTACCAGTTTCTCTCATTGCCTCTTGTTCTACTGCTTGGCACCACCAAAAAGAGTTTGGCTCCACCCTCCCTTTAGATATTTATATGTATAGATATTCTTGTGCAGAAGCAGCTGTGAAGTTTTCACACAGGAAGTTAGTGCAACAGAAACATTGATAGCAAGGAAAGAGTGTCATTTTGAGGGAGCTTTAGCCCTTAATGAAGACGCACACCCTCTAACAGCTTGACATTGTTCTTATATTGAGGCTCTCAAAACTGCACACGGGATTTCTGTCAGCAGAAATTTTAGTGTGGCCAAGGTGAGGCCGCACCACAGCGGAGCAGACCGGGACTGCCACTGTCTCTGCTTTGGATACTTCGTCGCTCGACTTCTCCCAGGGACCAAGGCCTGAATGGGGCCGAGACCAGGCTGAGCACAGGGCCGCGATGAACACGGGGATGCAGCGGGAAAAAGGAGGCGCGCCTTTTTTCACTTTTGGGGCAAATAAACAGTGGGCGTCGCTCCAGCCCCGCCCTGCGGCCCGCCCGGCCCCGCTCTGGGTCCGGTCCCGCCCCTGGCCGCCCCGCTCCGGGCCCGGTCCCGCCCCGCCCCGCTCCGCCCCTCGCACGCCGCGGCCGCTCCCGTCGTGCTCCCGCTGCCGCCGGAGCCGCGGGCCCGCCCGGCAGTGCCGCGCCGCGCCGGGCGGGAGGATGCGGCGCTTGGCGCGGGTGGCGCTGCTGTGCCTGGGCTGCGCCGTCTGCTCGCTGCTCTACGGCCTCAGCCAGCTGGCCCTGTCCCTGGAGCAGGAGCCCGGCGGCGGCGGCGGCCGCGAGAGGCAGGCCCGAGAGCCCGCCACGCCCGGTGCCTGGCGGCAGGCGGGGAGCGCGGGCCGAGGCGCGGCGGGGAGCGGCAGGTACGCGGGGCCGGAGCCGGGCGCGGGCGGCGGTTCCCGGCGCATTCCTGCGGGGAGGGCGGGAGGAGCGCGCCGCTCTCCGTGCCGGCCGCGGGCGGAGCGGGGCCGGGCGGGCGGCGCCGAGGCCTGGCCGCGCTTTCGGGGCAGCGGGCGGGGGTGACTGTGCGCTCCCTCCCGGCCTCCCGCGGGCCGCGTACTGGCGGCTGGGGAAGTCTTAAACAAGCACGGAAAAGTTTCAGGAGTGGCGCTGCCGGCGGCCGAGGCCGCCCCCGTCCGCGTCCCCGCGGCGCTGAGCCCGTCCCTGGCTGCTGCTTAGTGGGACAGGGCGAGTGAAGGGTTGCGTTTCCTTCTTCCAAAAGGATAAAATTTCACGGTGCTCGTTCAGGTCTGAAACTTAGTAACTGTATGACTATCGAACATAACTTCAGTGAAGCCAAACTGTTTGTTATGGGATATCTTAATACAGCCAGTCTCACAGAAAGCAGTGAGTTCAGTTCTGTAATTAAAGGAGTGCATATCCGAGCATCTCACACTCTGCAAAGTTCTGTTGCCCTCTGCCAGCAGAAATTTTAGTGTGGCCAAATGGTGATTGAGACTATGGAATGGGATTTACTAGTTTTCCTTTAGATTATAGTTTCATAATCCTGTTCACCTGTGGCTACCGGAACCCTAAAGCCAGGAAAAGCGAAGTGATGAGAAATCTGTTACTGAAAATGGAGGAAAAATTAGGGCCAGACCATTCTGGGCCAGTCTAGCTTTACATCTGCTCAGATTCCACAGCAGTTTAAAGCAAAGTGAGTTGTTGATTTGGCAATGGTCGCTGCTTCCCGGTGCTGCACAAGCTCTGGCGCCCCCCAGTCCTTGTCCTGCTTGTGCTCCTCTGAGCACACGAGTGAGCTGATCTGGTGTGGTGACCTGCTTGAAAACTACCGAGTTTTTGGCTAACTCAGCGCTAATCATGTGTTGCCTCATCATGTAATTATAAAAGTGTCGGTGCTGTTGTAAAGGACTTACAGAGGATGGCAGGATGACAAACTCTGATTTAATAATCTTGGAATACCATGAAACAGCATTCTGAGTTACTAGGGGTGGAGTCAGCTGAAATGTGAAACCCAGCTATCGACTGGTGTAACTACTTAAAAGAATTTTTCCCCCTTGTTTTTACATTAGTTCAAGTTAATGCAGATTTTAACGTGAAAAAGATGTAAGGATAATTGTGCCTCACTTCTAGTTTGTGAAGAACCACTCACTTCTTGTGAGTGGTTGAAATCTACTAGTTCTAAATAAAAATACAATAAAAAAACATATGTATGATATTTGTGTTACTAAAGAAAACATGCAGTTTAAATGAAGCAAACTTTTGTTGGGTAGAAGATAATAATGTAAATGAATGATTTATACTATTGAAAGCTGAAATGACTTTAAGCTGCATCATACTGCTAGTAAGCAAAAAATGAACCAAGTTTATTTTAAAAGCTGTACTGTTCTAGTATTCATATTAAAAGTGTAGTTTTTAAATTAAATATATGACTGGAGAAGAGCCTCAGCAAGGTGCAAGAAGCTTCTTGCTGCAGTTATATCAGATGAGATATAAATCTCCCCAAATGTGTCGTCAAGTAGAAAAGTTTTACTAACTGACAAAGCTCTTTATTCTAAAGATCTCAAATGCCACAAAGCATTTGCTGTATACAACTGCTGTATACAGTTTTTTGGGGGTGCATCTCCTTGCAAAACCAGTGTGCTTTTTCACCTGTGTGGGAGTTATTTACTTATAAACTGCTGTCAAGCTGAAGTCTCAGGATAAACATCTGCTGTTGTAAGTTATTGAAACATGCTGTTTGTGCAAAAAGTGCATGTGAAAAACCTATTTGTGAGTGAGACTCTTAGAAAAGAGAAAAGGCTTTTGTTTAAGGAAAAGCTCTGTCCTGTGGCAGTTAATAAGTGTCCCACTGAATGTTCCTTTAGATGCATTTGTAAATTATTCTTGAGTGTTAAACTGCATTTATTCACTATCATAAGTGATACACACATCTTGCTGAATGTATTGGTGTTTTTCAGTTTTTATACATCAGCTACTTCTCCAGTAGAGACTGACCGAGCACTATGGCCCACATATCAAATGGCCACTTCTGACTGTCTGGTGATCATGTGATATCCTGAAGGGTGCATAACCTTACAGAGTAAATTGCATTTAGATCACCTTCTAGTCCTTGAAGTTTAACATTTTGCATGCATTAATAGTAACTTTCATAAGTGAGTTGCTTCAGCTGTGTTCACTGATGGCTTTAAAATACAGTTCAGCAAAGCAAATCTATCATCTGAAGGCATTTATACACTCAGCAGTGTTTGTCTGTTTTCTTTAGCCAAGAAGTGTTTTCTTTGCCTGAATAGTCCAGTTTGGTATATTCCACAAGGGCAGAAAGAGCTCGATCATGCTCTGGGATAGGAAAGGAAGACATTGAATTTTCTGTTGGTTTTTGGAAACATGCAAACAAGAAAACTTCAAGTATCAAATAAGGCTTTGGAATACTACATCTGGAAGAATTTAGCAATGGTGGAGACATGTTTAAGAAGAAAATAACTTAAAAGGAAGTACCATATTGAAACTAGAATTAAAGGTTGAGGCAGGGTCCTCCAATAAGCATAATAATTCACAGGAATTTATTGGGTAATCAGTTTAGTAAGGAGCTGCTTGTTTCAAACACTACTCTATCCTGAGGAACAAGAGGCCTGGAGACTGAAGGCTTGTATCTTGAGACTTGATATAAACAACTGAAGAACACTTTAAGAATTTAATAGCTGAACATCTTCATAAATGCCTTGGATGCAGGACTGGAAGGGATACTAAGCAAGTTTGCAGATGATACAAAACTGGGAGGAGCTGTTGACTCCCTCAAAGGCAATATTTTGTTTGATTGTACGAGTCTCTTGCTCTCTAACTGTTCTGGCAGAGGGAGAGTTAAGTGGATTCCAGTGCATGGAAAAGGGCAGAAGGTATATCCACAGGCTTAGCAGTGGAGGGTGGTTATAACAGGTAGCTGGATCTTTCCTTGGCCTGTACACAGCTGTTCATCAGTGTCAGAGCTTAACCAGCAGTTTCACCACTTTGCTTCTCAGCCATTCTTATTTTAAGAATATTTTAAGAATTGGTCCAGAACCTGTCAAAGCACTTCAAAATATGAAGTAAACTTAAAAGGATTAAATGTTCAATGATTTGAAGTTGAAACTTCGTTTAAAAACTGCTGAATTTGGCAAGCATTTGACCAGCAAATATTATTTGCATAGGAATGTTGTGAAGCAATGAAACATTATCAAGATTTTTCCAGTTTAAAAGTTGAGGTATCAGACATCTAGCATTGCATTGACTATCTCCTATCTAATAAAGCCATTGCTTCTATGACTAAATATGTCATAACAAATTTGTGGCATTGCTGCAAATGTTCAGAAAAGCTCTTGAGGAGAATTAGAAATTCTTAGTGCGTTTTAGAGTTGAATTAAGCATTTATCATCCCAGTTTTTACTCCTGTGTGATTATGAGCAGGAAGGAAATGCATCCTTCCTGTTTTGCTGCACTTGTGGGCTGTGCTGTAGGAGAGACATGAGTCTGTCTGTTGGTTGGTTCATGAAGTTGATAGAACTTAGGTTGTTAATGAAAGGAATTTTGACAGGAACGTAGTCATCAGGGCTGCACCCCTCACCATTTGGACATTCTGCTAAGTTGCTGTGGAGTTACAGTAGTACAAATATGCCACATGGATTGAAAAGTGTTTCTAACAACAATGATCTCCATTAAAAAAAGGAGGTTACCACTGATTGTTGAGGGATTTCTTATGGTTAAAACTTGACTTGCCTGAGCACAGGGCCTCAGTCTTCATGACTGCAATTTATGCACTGCTATGTATTTCACAAACTAATTTGAAATTGTCCTTTCATTCTAAAAAGTTTTCAGGTCACAATAGACACCTTTTCTATGTCTGCAATAATAAAATTTCTGCTACCCAGGGATGTTGAAGCTAGATTAACTGATAAAGGTAGTTAAGAAGTGGCTGGTTGCTTAAGGAAGAGATGCTTTGAATTGGCAAGCAGATCACTGAGAATGCTTCTCTATGACACCAGTGAATTTTGCAACTTCATATTTCTTCTTTTTTATATTTTTGACAGTGGTATGTGTTAGGAATTGTCCAGACCAGTAGTGTGATGGAAGCAAGGCTGCTGCATTTCCATGTTCCTGGATATTCAGGCAGTAGCAAAGTGGAGCATTTATTCCAGTGGGATTATAGGCTCTTAGTGCAAACACACATGGCTGGCCACAGAGATCAGCACACAGGAAACAGTGCTTGCACAACCACAAACAAGCATCCTGATCCTGTTCCCTTCTCTGACTGATCAGGGTGAAAGGTTTTAATGAAAAATACATCAATGTATGTAAGGTGGATTCCTCCAGTAACTGGCCTTAGACACCTGGTCCACCCAGGAACAGATTCCTGATCCTCTGGCCTCCACTGCTGCTGACCTGAGCGTGTGAATCCTTGAGGCTTGCAGACCCAATTCAGTTTCTGGTACTCACACCCTCTTGGATGTGCAGACACCTGTACAGGTGAATGTGCTGGACCTTTCCAGGCCTTAGTTTTGTGGCAGCTGCCCACAGGATTGCCTCATGAAAGGGAGTCTTATGGATAGCTGGTCCTGACCACATTAGTCACTTCTCAAACGCCAGGTAGCCAGCTCAGACTTTCTGGTGCTTCCAGTTGCCATGCCTCAGACCCAGCCTCATCTTATGGCTATGAGAGAGGTTCTTTCAGTAGCTCAGACTTGCTGTTCCCTGCAGTCTGGCTCAGTCTTAGGGCCTGTCTGACACCTGGCTCCCAGCCCTTGCCCTGCTTGCAGGCTGCTCTGGTGGCTGGTGCCATGCGCCCACCCACGCGCGGTGCGCACGTGTCTCCAGTCCCTGGCTCTGCAGGCTCGTGGGCCCTTGGACCTGTGGCCATCTTCTCACCTGCAGCCGCTCTGACCTCTGCATGTGCACGTGGGATGGAGCCATTCCCACACCCAGGAAAACCGAACTCTTCACATGTGACTGGAACCTCTTATCATCTCTCTGTTTTTTGCATTTTCCTTCCTCCCCAGCCCACCTTTGATCCCACAATGCATCCTACACCCTTTCAGGCAGTAACCCCATTAGGCAGTTGGTAAACTGGCCTGGAGAGTCTCTCCTGTTACCTAGGCTGGTGCCTGGATCATCTGCCTGGTTCATGGGCTCTCTCTGCCCTTTGAATTGGGGCTGTGTTGGGATACTCCATGTGCCTTGTTTAGTTTGTTTCACCTTACATAATTTTCTGCTTTCTATTTGTGGGGACTGGCCTTTAATCATGTAACAATAATAGATGTGAGCAAAATATTCCTCCGTAGTACTGAAGGTGACTATTCCTGTCTGACTAGTAACCTCTCTGAGGTAACAATGACTGTACCTGTTTGTAGACAGGTATAATGCAACTCCCTGGCTGTATAAAGCAATTGTTTGTAGCCCAAGCTTTCATCAAATTTCATTTCAAGTAAAAAAATAACTTAATCAGTGGCATTTTAAATGATCTTAATGTGAATGACAAGAAGAAAATGTTGTCCAATTATTCCAGTATCTTAATCCTTTAAATGAAAAACCTTTGGGGAATATGGTAGCATGTGGCCAACTGAGGGAGATTGCTGTTGACAGGACAATGTCTTGAGCTAACATTAGGTAAATTGCATGCATACGTATCCTAGTAACACTTTTGTTTTAAATATGCAGTTTATGAATCAAACCCAAGGCTGATAATCTTGTGCTAAATGGAATGTTTGAAAGGCCTAATGTGTCAGAGAAGTGACAGCCATTACTTCAGGTTTGCCTCTTGCCTTAGTAGTTTGGGTAGGGTAATATTCAAGGCAGCTAAGAAAACTCTTGTTGACAAGTGAAAGAGGAATCGCCTGTAATAATAGCGTATAGTCTTCCAAACCACAAAACTCTTTTGGAGAGATTGTCTATTAATTTATCTTAAAAGTAATGAGAAACAGTTACTTCAAAAAGCTAGTAGTAGAGATCATAAAGATTGTTCTTCACATAAGTTGAAGACCTTATGTGCCTTAGAGTTTTTATAAAACTACAGAAGCCACAAAGAATAATGCAAAGAAGAATCTGTCAGAGGGAACTTGTGGTTTTATACTCTGGTAAAGAGCAGTGCAGATATCCCTGAAATAGAGTTGCAGTCTATATTTCCATTTTTGTACCTGGGTATTTATTTGTGGAGAGCATTCTTAAGTCATGAAATAAAATTAAATCGAAAATTCTTGTGAACACATTTATCTACAGAATACAAGGATTTCCTGTGATCTAGCAAAGAACTGCACCATCCCCCACAGCATTTAAACGAGGCTTTGTGAAATGCTGTGTTTTGTTTATCAGATCGTTTTTCTCAAGTGTTACAAAAAGCAGAAATTACTAATATTGACATTCTTTGATGCTACATTCGGCTATTATTGTCTGGTATTTGCAAAACATTGGCCTTCACAGGTTTCAGATTATGCTACCCAAGATGGTACTGATTAATTTCAAACTTGCAAAGCCAACTTTCAGTAGAGTTCTGAGCTATAGTCCTTAAATACTGCTGATGAAAATCAGCAGCTTTTGTGTCGGTTTTCTTGCACATGTCTTTCATTCACAGATACTAACTTTCAAAGGAGAATAAACACTACTGCCTTTGTGTCACCAGGTCACAAAGCAGAGAAGGTCATGCAAGAGAGTATCTCTTGCTTTACAATATTCTGCTTACTCATTTCAGATCATAATTCTTGATGTTGATTTTCTCACCAGAGCCTTTGATGTACACACTTTCGTTTCTATTTAAAAATATTTCCTATATTGCTGTTGCATAAAATGTAATGATGAAGTAGTAAACTCTGCTTTTTTTTAGCTGTTAATGTAGCACTAGTAAATAAATTATTGGTCTTGATTTTAGTATGTAGAAAGAAAATTTGTGAAATGTTGTGATTATTTCTGTATTGCATTAACCAGCTGTTACAAAACAATGGAATTGCTTGGTGCTGCTAAGTCCTGTTTTTTATTAAAAATCCGATTTGCATGTTTGCACTGACTAGAGTAATGGGTGAATAGGGATTGTGTTAAATGGACAGTTTAACCTCAAAAATGAAAAGTTACAGTCGCTCCTCTGCTTTGAGTAACAAAGGTATTGAAAAGGTGAAGTTCTTTCTAGCAGTAAGTTGCCATTCACTCCTTACTCATTACCTGTGGGCTTAATTTAAGCCTAGAACATAGCAGGAGCCTCAAAAATCTCAGCCCCTCTGTTTTTCTCATTCTGAAAATACATGAAGAGGAAAGGCTATAGGATGGGACCATTCTGCCTTTCAAAAATTCTGACTGGCTTCTAATACCTTTTCCTTTGTATTCAAGTTGCATTACATGGCCTGTTTTCTGCCATCTAATTAACTGTTCAAGTTATGCTTGAGCTAGGACACTATCCATTTAAGTTTGCCATAAAATCAGTAACATTCATATAGGTTATTTTTGTCTTATTCTGTTAGGTGTAAGAATTTGTCTGTATCTTTCTGGAATTCCTATTGGATGCTGCCCTCTGATGTTTGTGGAATGAACTGCTTTTGGGAAGCTGCTTTTAGGTAGGATGTTGTTAAATAGTACTTTATTGTTTGATTGTAGACAGATGTAGCTGATGTTTTTTGGCTCTTTAGCAAGGTGGCAAAGCTAAATATCTTGATTGCTTCACATGCGTTTCACCTGCTTATATTGTGGTTACCTTTATCTGGGGTTTTTCATGTTACATTATGTTCTGGAATTGTAGACTCAAGTGTAACTACCAAGAGTAGATTTTTTTCAGTTATATTGCTTCGTTAAATAGAAACTTGCTAACATCTGTTAAAAGCCTGTCTGAGTATATTCTGAAAAGTTAATGATAAATTATTTTCCAAAAATAAAATTTGCTGCACATGAATACCCACGATATAACTTGCAATAAAATTGTATGCTTAGTAAGTACATGTGGATTTTTTAAAATTCAAGTTAAATGATATAGAATTTAAGGAGGGTACTTCATTGAAAAGCATTGAAGAGACAGTTTTGAATGTTCTTTAACAAAGTATGTTAAAGAATAGACTGTCTGCCTTAATGCTGCATCTTTAACAATAAGTTTAAATGTTTTGACGTGGTGGCTCAGATGTTTTAGGCTGTCACATTACACAGGTTTCTTGAAAAGTAGTGAGCTACTTGTCAGGTGGTTCTCTGTGACAGTGTTCACAGGGGTCTTAGGATGAGGGAAGAGACGAGGATCTGACTCCATGTTTCAGAAGGCTTGATTTATTATTTTATGATATATATTATATGAAAACTATACTAAAAGAACAGAAGAAAGGATTTCATCAGAAGGCTAGCTAAGAATAGAATAGGAAAGAATTATAACAAAGGCTTGTGGCTCAGACTCTCTGTCCGGGCCATCTCACTGTGATTGGCCATTAATTAGAAACAACCAGCGTGGGCCAATCAAAGATGCACCTGTTGCATTCCACAGCAGCAGATAACCATTGTTTACATTTTGTTCCTGAGGCCTCCCAGCTTCTTAGGAGGAAAAATCCTAAGGAAAGGATTTTTCATAAAAGATGTCTGTGACAGTTCTCTAACCTTCATAGTTCAGTACATAACTGAAGTTGTAAGTCAGTTTTTCTTACATTTAAAATTTTGCTGATCATCCTTTGATATCTTTTATCTTGATATCTTTTGTTGTTAGCATGAAGCTTGAATATTTCTGGGAAAGCAAAGGGGAAGAAAAGCTTAGCTTCACAAGACTTACTGTTTTTTTGAAAATTATTGTGGGAAAGCCTTTAGATCCCTTATTCGTCTCTGCTTGTGTGTTGTCAGTGCTTTTTAAACTCATTGGTAGTCAAGAAATTCCTTAAAGAAGTTACTTAGATTGATTTTTATTCTGTTAGTGAACTTCATCAGCAATTTGGGGCTGCTAAGTTTTTCTCATTGCCATTGGTAGCAATCCGTACTGTGTCAATCCATAGGGATGCACATGTTTTTGTTAGGCAGATGCAGCTATCTGAATAGACAGAAATAAGTTTTTTTTCCTTATAGGTTATGTTGTGGGTGTTTAGCTCTATGAAGTTTAGTCCAGTGGGATAAATGAAATGCTGTTGTGATTGAGGGTGAGGGGGCTTAGCTTATGCTAGGTGGAGGGACAGGATATGATTGTAAGCTTCATTTAATCCTTGGACATCTGGGCCAGTCTTACACTTGTAGTGTTGAGACCAGGGAGGTTCTTGCTGTCTTCTGACCCCACTAAGCCTGTAGAACTCCCTGGATACAAAGTAATGCACAAAAATAGCAGAAAATGTCCTTTCTGGATATTCAGGCTTCAGGCAGGTGGAACCTTGGAACCAGAAATGGACAAATCCCATGCAGTTTATTTACACATACCTTTAGCTATAACTTGTATGAATCTATTAAGAATTCCATATGTGGCTGTGAGGACAATTCTGTTGAAGTGTGCATTGATTATGACTTCAGTGGGTGAGCCCACTTTCATGATGAAACATGGTTCATGGTGAGCTCTAAGGTTTGCAGAATTTCAGGTTTATACATTTTGAAATTGAAAGAAAAAAAGCATCTTAAATGAGTAAAGGGTGTGTGGTGTTCAGATTAAACATTTTACATTAAGCTGCATTGTTATATCTTAATCCCCATATGCTGTGCTGACTTCAGTGCTTGTTGAATTCCTCAGTGAGATGCTCTAATTTATCCCAAAATTAAAATGTCTCCTTTCCATTTTCCACTAAGTTTTTAGAACACTGGGAACTTTTGGATTTTTAAGTATTTTTGTTGAAAAAAAGCTTGTTATCTCTCTGTTTCTAACTTGTAATTCCATTTAGCTTTTTTTCCTGGATATCAGGAAAATATATCCTGTATATTTTATATATATTATATGTTTACTCTTGAGAGAACTTAGCACACACACTTTTGAAATGCAGCTTTCTACATTATTTCCTTTAAGTAGCTCTAAGTGTATTAAGTGAAAACCAATGTATAGATTTTTTAAGATTCAAGTATATGTGATAGAAATGTTGGAGACATATAGAAGAATCTGGAAAATTTTTGAGAGATGTGTGTATATAGACTTCAGTATGAGTCATGCAATAGTTGAAGAACATTTGAAATTGATGACTTCTGAACAGGGGCTGGTTCTAATAAGGAATAATAAGGATCTTCAGGTTAGTCAGTGTAAGATCAATTGCTTTTGCTGTATGTGGGAAGGATTTTGTAGCTATTTTGCACCCACATTTTTTCACCATCAATCTGATTATTAACTTTATTCTGGCACAGAGTATTTGTTAGCTTTCACCTTGACAGAGGAAGCATGAGATTGCTTTTGCGTACAGTGGTATAGATTTTATCAAAATTTTAAAAATGCTGATAGAGATAACATGAGGCTCAGATTTTGCATGGTCTAGATGATGCTTTTCTTATCTAGTACACCTTTCAAGGTGCTCAGTATTGTCTAGCTGGTATGGCTGCTTGTTTCCTAATGGGACTGACTAGGAAGAAGTTCTTAGGGGTCGTTACTATGGCTGTCTGACCAGGCTGATTTCAGTTGTTGGATGTTGCAACTAAGCGGGTTTTAACTTGTGTTGCTTGCTAAAGTGGAAAGTTTCACTAAGTTTTTGGGTATATTGAGCTTCATGTGGTGTGACTATATTGAAATTAATTCAGATAGTGCTGAAAAAAGGAATTTCCCTAAATTAGCAGGCTCATAGGAGAATGGGGATTCTATTTTTATAGTGAATTAAAAATTACTCATATATTGTAGCTTCAGACCTAATCTACTAATTGAGTTGGCATTGAGTAGATTACATTTGGACATCATATGCTGTGGTATCATTAGTGTACTTTTACAAAATAAGCTCTTGATTATGACATGTTTTACCTGCAGTACTGTAGTAGAACGTTAAGCTAAGTAAAAACAAGAATTTTCATCACTTTCAAATCCAGATAATGTCTGTAGTTACCTTGATCCTACTTGTAATAAGTGTGGGAGTGTTTAACAGCAGGATTTGAATCAGTGTAGCTTTGCTGCCTTCTTACTCTGTCTATTTGCTTTGTTTTTCTGGTGACTAAAGGCTGCCAGGTTAGGCTTCTTAGTGGTTGATTGATTTAGATCAAACAGGGCATTAAAAGGAAAAAGGATGCAATAAGCCATCTGTATTGTACTTACATATCTACCATTTGATTCTCTGAGGTATATTGTAGTGTCAGCTTTGAAATAATACAGTTTGATTATGTGAAAATACTTTCCCTGCACAGTTTAATGAATATAATTAGTGTTTTTTATGCTAATGCTGAAAACCACTTCTATTACACCAAATTAGATGGAACTGTATACAGGCTATTCCTGTGGTTTTGGTACCCTCTCACCTGTGCTTTCCATGTATTATGTGAGAGTAGGAGGACTTTACCTTATATAAATAAAGGTGACCTCTACTGCAATTCCTTGTGTCAATTCTAAAGGACAGAGCTAAGCTTTTTGTGGAGCTGGTGGGTATTTTAGTGCAAACAAAATTTGTGTTGGTTTTTTTTCCCCAGGAAATGCAGCTGGGATGCTGTGAAGGTTCTAGAAAAGTATAACTTGTCAAAACATACCTCTGTAGCCTACTATCAAATTACAGCTTCGTAGCTGTAATTGACCCAGAAATGCTACTTTAATATACAATGTGTCATAGTAAACATCTTTAAATATAAGGCAGTGTCTTGACAGACAGGCTCTGGAAAACCTTGTTACAGCAGATTCACTGAGGATATCCTATGTTCTTCTCTCAGAGGTTGTTAACAGCAGAATTAATCAGTATAGAATGAAGGACATGGCACAGAAATACTTCAGGGCAAAGCTTGTACCTGGCCTTTTGCTGCTGCTGAGTAGCATGTTTTAACATACATGTTTTTTACTCACATTGGCAAAAGTGGATTGTTTTAAATGTGTTTCCTAAACTCATGGAAGTATGTGCAGAGGTTTGTCTCTAGTCTTTTGTTTATTTTTACTGTCCCTACCCCTCATGTGTAATTAGTATACTCACAAAAATTAAATTCTCTTATTTCTTCCTAAAGACTCAAATGCTGTCATGGCATCCTACGCAGTATCTTTTACTACATTACAGCTACCTTCTTTCTCTTCTATTTTAATTACCAGAGGTTTTTTTTTTTTTCCCTGCAGGACTGCAGGAGTGAGGACTGCCACAGTATTGGATTTTTTTTTTAGAAATTAGATCTTTCAAGTTTTCTTTGTTAGTCTATCCAACATCCTTACTATAATACAGTTTGTATTTCACTCTATTGTTGCTTTTTTCCAGCTTTTCCACTAGGTTCTCCCACATCAAAAGATGGAGCTATTATTAATTAGAAATGTACATATTAAAAAAAAAAAAATTTTTTGTTTTTCTGCTTCTCAAGAAGTTTTTTGAAAGTATCTCCTCACTTTTGAAAGCATCTTAACCCTTTCAGAACCTGTATTTGACTTTCACTAAAGGTTCATACCAGAGCTGTGATTCCTGATACCAAACCTGTTTAGCTTCAGACAAGTTACTATTCTTGTAGAATAAATTTTATTTCGCTCATTGTCAACTCAGCAACTGAACTGCTAAAAAAAAATGTATTGCGAAAAGATCTTGCATCACTTGGTCATGACAGATACCAGACCAGTTATCTAAATGAGCACAGTTTTCCTTTCCCTGGCTTCTGGGGAGGCAGCTGCAGTGGAAGAAAGACGGGGAGAAGGGTTACAGAGGTGGGAAAAGAAGGGAACAGTTGAAGGCAGAAAATCTGGGAAAAAATCAGTGGAAAAACTGAAGCCATGTAGATATAATATTGAAGAAGGAAGTGAAAAAAATAATGAAAAACATAATTGGCTTTGTGGGTGGAACACATTCACATTGAAGGTGAGGCTGCAGAGCTCAAGCTGATAAGCTCTGCTGAACAATTTACACTTCACACTGCCTCTCACATGAGGAAGAGGAAAGAAATGAAAGGTGCTGGCAGCTGAGGGTTTCAGTAAATAGTGTTCCTGGGTGAAGGTGGGGATAGGACTTCTCCCTGGGAGTGAACAGAGGTGTGTATGAAAGGGAGAGGAGCAGCACCGAGGCCTGCTTGCTAAAAGGGAGGCTGTGGTTCCCAGTGGTCTGTTTGCAGGGAAGTCAAATGCAGCTTATAATCACTAAAGGATGTCTTTTCATGGAGTCTGGAGTAAGGACCACACTTCTGAAGTCTCTTACCTTCTGCTTTAATACATTTCTGAGATCTAATATATCTCATTCCCTTTGTAGTGTGTAGTCCACAGAGGGAATGATGGCCTGTTATTTCCAATGGCTTCTTGCTCCATCTGCTTCAGAATAAAGCTTTATGTTGTGAATTTATGGATCTGAGTCTTGCTGTTTCCCATTTGGTATAAGCTGAAATTCAGTTTTTGTTAGCTCTTTCTCATTTTTCTTTTTGCATTTAAAGAAATAATTTTTAAGCACAGATTTAAAAATATTGAACTCAATAAGTCTGAAAGTTACAGAAGAGGTTGTGTGAGCAGAGTGACTGTAACAGCATTATAACATAATCAGTTTTTTGTTGTGTGGCTTAAAAATGTTCTTTTATTCACAGAGGTCGCTAGATGTAGAAATAATAAACTATAGTCTTTGAATCTTTGTGCATTTTAGAGTTTCTTCAGCACAATTTTTGTCATACTTTATTCATGGAAAGCTGTGTGTTACATGTGGTTCAGGAGCTTGGCTTTCAGCTATGCAGTTTGTGTAGGTTTTGCCCTTATTTATCACATGACCTTGTAATATCACTGTAGGCTCTCATGACTTCAGGGCTTAATTATTGTAATTCCCTTTTCAGTGGATTAGTGATGAGGCTAATCTGCTGCTTGCAGCTTCTTCACACTGTGGCAGTGTACTTATTTTTGGGTTTCAACTACCCTCATCATATTCAGCTTGCATTGTATGTTTTACATTACTACTTACTACATGGTGTAATGTTTAAATTAGCTTTATGTATAAAGGTCTGAATAGGCATGTCTTGATTATATTTCAAGATTCTTTTTTTGTGTGTCTTAACCTAAACTAATTTTCAGATTTTTCTTCAAGATTTATAAAAGGTTTCAATCTGCAGATTAAATAATCTGAATATAGATGTCTGCATATTGGTGTCTACGTCACTTAGGTCTTAAACAGTGACTAAAATTGAAAGGTCATAGAGGATGATCCAGGTGACCAGCCATTTAGCTGCTGAGATGTGAGTGGTTGCTGTTAATCAGGAAGCACTTGGATATCCTAGACATCTTTTTAGGAGTAGTAGACACAAAATGATCTTTGAAATACTCAGTCTTTTTGGCATCTGGAGATCAAGTGGGATATTTTAGAACTTACTAAATGGCACTATACCTATGTTGAAAGCTGATTCAAGCATTAGGTGTTCACTTTGAAATAAGGTGGATTATTCTCTATACTCCATAACCTGCTCATCTCTGTTGGCTTTAATGAGGCTTCAGACACAGTTGAGGTTAGCATCTTCATTTAGGTGTCCTATTTTGGATCTAAATCTGACCTATGAGGTCTTTCATCCATGAGATTTTTAATAATGCTCCAGACCTTGACTTAAGACTGGCTGCATAATCTAATTAAATTTTTTTGGGAAAAAAAAAAAACAACAAGTTTTTTTTATTTCCAGGGCAATAAATTCTTTCAAAACTTACAATATTTTTTAAGTGCAGTAATTATTTATGGCATTCAAATTCAGTAGTGTTACAGTGATAACTTTGCTTATATTTTACCTTGTGGAAGTAAAAATAATGTGTGTAGCTTTTCTGTGCCTTAAAGAAAAGAGGCATATTTGAATATTATCAATTGTAAATTTAAAGGAAAACTTGTATGTGTTTACATGGTTGCATAAATTGAGCGGAGATTATATGCTAAGAATCACATCTGGTAATTTCTCTTTTGAAGTGTCTCCAACAAGTTTCTAAGAATGGGTGATTTATCAGGCATTTCTCTATTGTTAGTAGTTTAGTAAAGTCTTTTCTAACTTCAGAATTGGTTTTGTGTTCATAATTTGGCATTAAACTTGTAATTTAAACCTTCAGATACTTTTGGTTCTATTAGCCCCTTCCTCCCATGGTCTCTGCAAACAGCTCAAGTGCATAATATTGTTTTCCACTTGGGCTTTGAGTTAATGTGTGTTTAAAAGCTTTGAAAGCTTTTCTGAAAGCTTTTCTTTCTAAATCTGTGAAATCCAGGAGATTTTTGGTATACCCACTTTGTTTGCCACCAAGCTACTGGTATTTGCCTGATGACAATTTTAGCCTATTGTACTGAAGTATTGAAATAACTTTAGAATGTGCCCTGTGTGATACATTCCAGGCACATCTCACGATAACTGTTGCACAGGTGTCTTCAGGAATAAAAGATTTCCCAGTCCCCACTCCTTGCAGTGATTTAGCCTCAAGGCCATGGGCAGTGTGTGTGCTCAGTGTACCTGAGGGGTTTCCAGGAGCACTGGGAGCCCCAGGGCATCCCCCAAGGCCATGTGAGCTGTTTGTTTCCCCCTCATCCAGCCCACGTTGTACTCCTGCAAGACAGAAGGACAGGAGAAAGCTTTCTGTGTGTGAAGCGCTGAAGGGTGTGTTTGACAAAAAAGGACTTACTGGAACAGAAAATGGACAAAACCTAGATCAGTCAAAAATGTTCTTAACAGAACTTCTTGGAAATAGATGTTATCTCACTTTTGTTGTTGAGTTCAACTCTGCTGTAATTGTCATTATTTTCCTATGTCTGTATTTAGTGCAGGAAGGGGGGAAAAACCCAAGTATAGACTTAATCTACTGTCAGCCTTTGACATTTTAATGTAACTTCATGTAGTCTTTCTTTTAGCATAGCTCTTTTAATGAATTTCCTTGCTAGTAATGAATAGTAAGATTGTAAACAATAAATGTTTGTATATAGATCTTCTGGACCTTTTTTTTTCCCTTGTAGGCTCAGGTGGTGGGAGTGATTATGAGAATGGTTCAGGTTAAATGTAAGCATACATATGAGCATGTTCTGTGGGGTTATACTTTGCTGGTTTAATGGTGGTAAAGGGTATTTTGTTAATTACTTACTGCAGTAAATAGTAGAGTTTTTCTTTAAGCCTGTGCTAGAAATAATGTCAAATGAAAAAATATTTTTGTATCAGATATGATTATACGAAAACACATCCTTCTGAGAAAATGCATCTAGCAGTGGTGGCCTGTGGTGAAAGACTGGAGGAGACTGTTACTATGTTGAGATCAGCCATTATTTTCAGCATCAAACCTCTCCATTTTCATATTTTTGCTGAGGACCAGTTGCATGAGAGTTTCAAAGACATAGTAAGTATTCAAAAATGTATTCAATCAAATTGTAGCACAATTTGTAGCACAATATACAGCAATTTTACGTTTGATAGAGTGGCAGAAATGCGGGAGTCTAAGGCATTTGTAGTGTTGAATGGGGATCTTTGAAATTTTTTCATGTGTAAGAATGCCAACTGCTGATACCAGAGTTTCTCCTAGAGACAGACCAAAACTTTCTCATCTGTCATCTTGAATCTGTTAGAATACAAGCCCAATGTTCTGATCACAAACCAGTTACCTTGTATGAGCTTATTTAGAGTTGGCTTTACAAGAAAAAATTATAGATGTCTTTTTTTTGTCTCTGTGCTTACAGGATGCGTCAGTCTTTTATTGTTTAGAGAAATGGAAACACCTGTTTTTGAGTGTGGTAGATATGATTATGCCTAATTTTAGTAAATTTCAGTTAATTAAAATTACATTATGACTGGAGTAGCACTTGTAGAAGCTGATGAAGCTATAACTGTGGAGGGTTTTACTATTTTTGTGCTTAAAATGTCATATCAACTGTGACTTTAGTATGTTTCACATGCTAATTTATATACACTGTTATGTAAACAGTAGCTGTTGCAAAAATAGAGTAAGATTAAATTTGGAAATACTTCATTGATATTTGTTCCATGGTAAGTAGTTAAGAGAGGAAGAGTGTTAATTAATATACTTACTTTTATAAATAGTAATTTATTTTGCTTCCTCTTCCTTTTGCATGGGATCTGATGTGATGTGTTTTCTTCACAGTGGCTTGTAGGTGCCACTTTTTGTTCAAGTCTTTTGATTAGCTGACAAATTCTTGGATTTCTGTTGTAGAAAAGAGGCATTGTACTTGTGTTCAAGTATCAATTTGACTAGTGATTTGATTTTTTTTGTTATAGAATTGAAGTAATTTTTGTGATTTCTTATTTTCACATAGCTTGAAGAATTCCCCTATGAAGGAAAAGTTAATTACACAATATATCCAATAACATTTCCATCTGAGAGTGCAGCAGAATGGAAGAAATTGTTTAAACCATGTGCTTCACAAAGACTATTTTTGCCAGTAAGTTACTTTGTAGTAGGACAGTCCAGAAGTCTGTTTATGAAGCATCAATGTCCTTGTTAATCTGATTTCTGTTTGGTTTTAAATGAAGAACTACCACTACTCCTAAAAGTTACTGTTTTGACATCCAAAAAAGTCCTCTGAATTTAACATTGTTCTGTGGCACTAGTCCCCCATGGCATAAAAGTCCTTTTCTCACTTGATGCATTATGGCACAGTATCCTCAGACAGAGGTGTAGGTCATGTCATCATCTCAGAGGTGAGATGGATTTATCACACCTCATCTCCTCATTCCATTTGAAAGTCTCCTGTATGCACGGGTCTGAGAAGTCCTAGGGGAAGGGAGACAAGAAATGGGCTCTTGCTGCCAGTGTTTTGTGCATGTGCTCATCTAAGACACTTCAGAGGACGTGCTTCAGGCTGGGGGGATGGAGCCGTGGCAGCTGTCTCCCAAAGGAGGGCTCGTAACACTTGTGGGCAGGGGGGAGCAGGAGCCAGAGGGGAGCTCCTGTTAGGGTACACCTGGCCTCCACCTACTCCTAAGGAGCCTTGACATATAAAATGTACAATGAGTACCTTTGCAATGCTGTTCTATGTGAAAATTATTTCCCTCTACAGAAATTCTTTAAAATGTGAGAAAAAGGAATGATACAAATTTATTGACTGCAAGCTGTCAGTGTAAAGTGAATTTATTTGCATATGACAAAAATTTGTTTAACTTTTTTGTGTTTTATTAAGAGAAGTTCACTAAAACTTAAAATTTTGGTTTTAAATTTCTTTCCCTCACAGTTAATCCTCAAAAATGTGGATTCACTACTGTATGTTGATACTGACATCTTGTTTTTGAGGCCTGTTGATGATATTTGGTCTTTTCTGGGAAAATTCAACTCCACACAAATTGCTGCAATGGCACCAGAACATGAAGAGCCTCGTATTGGGTGGTATAATCGATTTGCTAGACATCCCTATTATGGAGTAACTGGAATTAATTCTGGAGTCATGCTAATGAATATGACACGTATCAGAAGAAAATATTTCAAGGTATGTGTGTTGCTACAATTGCATTTTTGGTGAATTTCCATCTTTTAATTCTATTTCTGTTTCATATTCATATGTATTTTTCAAAATGTTTTTTCTGTAATTTTAATAATGCTCTGAAAGTACACTGTGTTTAAAATAGTATCTATTTTTTAAATATCATTCACTGTAAGACTTGAATTTCAAGTGTGCTTGATTGATTTATTTTTTCATAGTTCTGAGAGATCCTTTGACTTGATACAGTTTGCTGTAAATTACTTTTGCCAATACATATGCCCACATTATTTCTTCACTACAGGCATCCCAGAAAAGCAGTTATTGTAAATTTGTAAAATGTGTGTGGTTGTATGACCAGGAGGTGGTGCTAAAACATTTAGTAAGTTGTTGAAAAGAAGATTTCCAAATTTTGATCATTTACATTGTAGCCAGGTGATTATCACCTTAAGTATCTTTTTGTTTGCTTTGAAGTCCTAGTTTTTGTAGACAAAGAAGTTTTTAATGAAAGCAGCTGCTACTACATGCATGGAAGCAATGCACACAGCAGTAGAAATGGCCATTGCTTCTCAGACTTGAAGTTTTTTCTTACATACTTGAAGCACAAGTACAAAAGCAGTGTTGTGTGATTATGCTTGGGGGAAAGTACATCTCTGTTTAAGAGAAGTTTGATTAGGGAAAAATAATCATGCAGTCAAAAACTTCTGGAAGAAGCATCCATAAGAGGAGCAATATAAATTTGCAGAAGACATTAATTCTCCCCAATTTCCAGTGTGATAAGCAGCTTTCATCCTAGCATTTTTGCTATGTATTTTTCTTGAAAAAAAAATCAGAGAATTTAAGAGAAAAGGAGAATGGATTATCTCAGTTGTAGTTAAAAGTAGAGTTATAGTAGCTGTAGTACATGGCTGCAGTTTCTCCAAGAAAACTTATTGGAGAAGAAGTTTATATCTTAAGCTCTGGCAGTGCATTTCTGTATAGTGATTTATTTTCAGTGTGGTAAACAGTAAGATAAAGTTGGTATTTTATTCACTCTGTGCCAGAATTCTGGTTTGGCTTCTCAGTACAACTTAGTGTATCTGAGTCTACACACAGTGGGCCTGAGAGTGTACGACTTTTGCTTGTGACTGATAGCAAAGGAATGACTATTCTCAAACCTTTGGAAAAGAAGTAGACCAAATTGAGGGGTAGGGACTGTCCTAATACCCCTACTACCTGTCCTAATACACTGCAGATGCTTTTGGACCTCACAGGTAACCAGTTCCATGTTGTGTCCCATTAACTGTTACAGTGAAAGACTGTAGAACTAGAAAATGCTTCCCTGTGTTATGGGAAGGTGTGAATTTGTTTATATTCTTTCAGGAGGCTCAACAAATCCTTCAAGGAGTTCTGGGAGTTTATTTATCTTTTTAAAAATACCCATAGACCTTTTTGCATGCTACTGTAGAGCTAGAGCATTTATCTAAAGTGAAAGTTTTGGACCAGGATATTCCTCCAGTGCTATGGATTTAAAACTGTGGGTTTTTTGTCTATTGTAGCCCAAATTACAAGCTGAGCTCCTTGAGGCCTTTAAGCATCTTTCTTCTGTTGTCACATTGATTTTTAAGAGTCAGGAGGATCCAGAAGATGGATAAATAAAAAATAGAACCAGAGACTTTAGCCACTGGTTATAATGTTCATCTGGGTAGCAATAACCTGTAGTTCCATGTACTGCTCCAGGATTAAGTAATCTTTTATCCACTTACCTATTTAAGTCTCCTCAGTCTTCTCAGGAGTGTCAGGCCATTTCAGACAAGCATCCCAGCTCCTGGGCTGCCTAATTGATGTTGTTCCTTCTGGTCCTATCTTATTTGTCTTGTGTGTGGAGTTTCTGTAGGGCACAAATGCATACACTAAATGCACACGTGTGTATGCTTGTGTACAACTAGAAGTGCATGCACAGATGTGTTACTGAATATTGTACTGCATTGTAGTGCTCATTATACTGCATAACTGCACATGACATTAGAATTCATGATGAAGCGTCTGATGGTTAGTGTCTACATGTTGTCTCTGCTAAGCAGCAGTTAGAAAATGGGAATGTAAAGCAGTCAAGACTGTTTAGGATATTGAAGAGGTAATAGTACGTGATTCTTTTTGTATTTGTATACGTATAGATGTATACAAATCTCTTTTTTTTTAAAAGAGATATAGCAAATGCTACAGGTACGGTGCTTTTAAGCAAAAAGACCAGTGAGGCAATGTGAATAGAGAGGAATTACTTCAATCACATTTATTGAGAAGGTTATTGATGCTTGAGATGCAGGCACTCAAGGAAGGGAACAAGCTCTTAGAAAATCAAACCCCAAATAAATTAACTTCAGATAGAGTGTGCAAAGGTTCACGGGTATGCTTTAGGAAAAAAACAAAGTTCAGAGAGCTTCTGTGACCTAAACCAGTACAAATTTTTTTTTTTTTTTTTATCATTCCTTATTGCTTAGGGCTGTAGTTTCAAGAAATTGGTGAGCCTGCAAAATACCAAATTGCTTCTAAAAGGAAGGTTCCTGTCTCTTAGCAGCTTCTTTTCCCTACTTTTCTTATTTGCTTGGTTGTAGGTATTGGTTTTCAGTCCTTTCTGTGATTCAATTCCATTTGCTAACAGTAGAAAAAAAGAAATCCTTCTGCTGGGTTATTGAAGTATATCAGCTTACATAAACATGCAGTAAGTGTCAGCACTACATTTTTAGTGTAAGAACAGGGTAGAATCATGTAAACAGAAGGCAAAGGGCTGGCTCTCCCTTGGCATTAAGGAAGTTTAAATTGGTCAGCTGTTTGTGGGACACAGCTGCAGTTTGTTTAGATACTGCTGTGTGATTTGAATACCTTTCCTCAGCTTTATATTTTCTTAGAATTTAAAAAAAGTAAAGGCTAAATGTGACAGCTTTTTTAAGTCTGACTTCAGCCTTTGCCACGCAGAAGTTTTTTGGTACAGAAATGAGTAATGACCAAGCTAAACAAACAAACAAAAAACTGACCCAAAATGTCAGAAAATACTTTGATGTTCCTCCATATTTTTTCTTCTTGCACATTTTCTTCTGCTCAAATAAACTAGAATTTGAGAGTTCTTAAGAACCTGGCTGTATCAGTGTGGTGTCATCACAGAAATGCCTACTATCATTTGGGAATTTTTTTCTCAAATTGCTAGCATTCACATGTTGTGGAATACTGAAGAGAAGGCTTATATTCTGGACATTTTAAAATTAATGTAATATTTTTTCTTTGAGTTTTTTTACTTGAGTAACTTCCAAAAAGTAGTTCTATCAGAATCCTACTTCTCAGGCTGTTTCACCTTACAATGGAATATTTTAAAGAAGGGAAACAAGTAATTATTCAAGTAGTTTCCCTTGCTCCTACACTGGTGTCATTATATATCACTGCTATTTTATTAATATATAGCTCTTTTCTATTTATGCAAAGGTTATGGAAATATTACAGTTTCCAGTTCTTAAATCTGACAGCACTATTTGTCAAGTAGTATTGCTTCTAGATATCTGGCTATGTGATGCATGTTCTTACCTGCTTTGCATCTTCTTGGGATATCCTCTGGATTTCTCTGCTGTTAAAACTCTGCAAGTGGAAAGAAAATTCTATTAAATAATTACTTAAACAATTTAAATTTCTATTTCTATGTGTTGCTCTAAAACTGAATTTGTCATTGTATATTCTTGTACCATGATTTGCCTGGTATGAATGAGGTAATTTAATTCTGTTTTTATTTCTTAGCATTTTGTCTAAACTTAAATTTAGGTCAGTATTCTGGGAATTGCAAATTTCAGGTGAGGGAGTAATCTTTACTGACTGTGATTCAATCCTATTTATTTGCTTTTTTGGAAGGGTTTAGCTTAGTAATAAAGCCTGTGTTTTATTTAATTTAATCAATTTGCATTGAATCTAATGATAGTTCTTACTAGCAAAGAATTTTCTTGTGCATTTCTTATGCCTGCGCTCATTGAATACTTGCAGGCAATCATAATCATAAATTTTTTAGGAGAGGAGAGACTGTAATATTCTGTTTGGCTTCTTGCATAATATAAGGTATAGATCTTTTTTTGTATTAATTCTTGTCTGAAATTTTGTAGTATTTCTTGGTTTAGTCTTCAGTTCTGAAAGCCCTTCATATTTGATGGCAGAAATGATCTGAGGGGAGAGTAAAAGCTGAACTGCAATTTTATGCACTTTCTACTTTGTCAGTGTCAAGCACAGAGAAAGAAGTCTTTGATACTGTAAATCTCAAACTGATATTTTGCTCCTGTCTCTTAAAATTATATTCCTGTATGCAAATCTGAAACTGTACTGGAGTTCTAATATAATTTTTCTTTTGGCAACTTGCTTAAAAAGCAGCAAGGGTACAATGCTTGTTCAGGAATTTTCTCTCTATGGGACTTACTGCTATTCCATCCACACTCTCGAAACTGTGAAGTACAGAGTACAAAGTGAGCAGCCTTGTTCCTTTTCTAGTAAAGCTTAAATAAGCTGTAAAGATAAGAGATTAGCTTTAGAATATGTAACCATTTAAACTGCAGATTTGAATCCCTTTGTTAACATGGAATTCAGTGTAGGCCAATGTAGTCCAAGTAGCTGCTCCTCAACCAGAACCTTAGAAGAACTCCTTTTCATTTGAAGTGATTCTGCCAAATCAGGAATTCAGGAATTTGGTATCAGCTGTTGTTTTGGTTCTCACTGACTTTCGCTAGTGAAAAGTTGTCCTGTTGATCAGGAAATTCAAGTTCAGTAACTAAAAAAATAAGTTCAACTTGATGAAAATACTTCTGAAAACCTTTGAAAGATTTCTGTATTTTTGTACACTAGTTTGTAGCCAGTATTTTTTTCTCTGTGTTTGGACCTATTTTATATTGAACCGATTCAAATTTTTGCAGTTAACATTAGAACGTGTGTATATTATAATTCTGTGAAAAAGAGAGAAATTGCATGATGTGTGGATATGTAAATACTCCCCGTCTACTCGCTGCATGACTTAAACACAGTTTTGGTGTTAGATCCTACTGCTGTGTAAAAAATCCCTTGCTATTCTTCGAATTCTTGATTTGAGATGTTAGAGGAAAATTTTTCAGTAAGTTGATCATTGAGAAATAAAGCATATTGCAAAAGTCTGTAAGGAATTTCCTTAGAGAGGCTTGTTGGTTTAAAAGGAAGAAATTATCTATACATTTGAGATTTGTACCTTTGCAGTGCAAGCTACTGTGATTCTGTAAGGTATTTCCTTCCCTATGGGTTTAACTGTCCTGAATGTGTGTGGTTTTGCTTTGTTCTGTTTAATAGAATGACATGACACCAGTCCGGTTACAATGGGGAGAAATTCTGATGCCACTACTGAAGAAATACAAGCTGAACATAACATGGGGTGATCAGGATCTATTGAACATTATGTTTTTTCACAATCCAGGTAAATCCACGTTGATTTTCAGCCTAACACTGTGAAGTTATCTTTTCTACGGAAAAAAAATCTCCAGGAAAAAAATCCAGGAAAATATTCAATAAGCAGGCTTTTGGGTAAAAGCCTTCAAGGGATTATTCACTTACTTAGTTCTCTGAAAGCATTTGAGACAGTGCTGGAGCTTGCTACATGTAATTAAACTGTTAGATTTCAAAACAACTGTACAGAAATTTATAAAGCTGTCCTAAATAAATAAAGAAAATATTGGTTTATTTCCTGAAACAATTTTGATGCTTAACCCAGAGCTCTCATTTTTCCACACAGAAAGTCTTTATGTTTTTCCTTGCCAATGGAATTACCGGCCTGACCACTGTATCTATGGAAGCAATTGTAAGGCAGCTGAAGAAGAAGGTATATTTATTCTTCATGGAAATAGAGGTGTTTACCATGATGATAAACAACCAACTTTTAGGGCTGTCTATGAAGCAATAAAAAATGTAAGTGATTTTTGCCTTGTACTTGGTATTCTTTCATGTATGTTTATCTATAGTAGTAAATGCATTTTGTAGGCATGTTGATATTCACCTTGATTGCAACAAAGTAATTTTTTCACTTTTAAGGAACATCAAGTGTTTTACCATTTTTTTCTCTTTTATTGTTTGGATGGAGTTCCAGTAAATTTCTGTTTTGATTAACATCTTTTGATACAGAGTGTAGACTGTATCTAGGTTAGGATTTGAGAACCATGCCTGTAGTTGTCAGTGTTTATTTAAAAGGCTTTATTCTCATTTATTTAATAAATCATCTGGTGCATTGTTTCTGTGAGCTTTTGGACATCTTGGAATATCTGAATAATAGGAAGGGGCTGGCAGTGATCACTGAAATCCAGGTACCTGGCCCTGCACAGGACCATCCCTGAGAGTCACACCGTACACCTGAGAGCACTGTCTGAAGACTTCTTGTGCTGTGCCAGGCTTCATGCTGTCACCATTTCTCTGGGGAGCCTCTTCCAGTGCCCAGCCACCCTCTTCTGGAACCTTTTCTGAAAATCCAACCTGAACATCCCCTGACAAAACTTGGGGCCATTCCCTCGGGTCCTGTCTCACACTGGTCACCAGAGAGCAGAGATCGGTGTCTGCCCCTCCTCTTCCCCTAAGAAGGAGATTGTAACTGCAGTGGAGTCTCCCATCAGTCTCCTCCAGGCTGAGCAGACCCTCGGCCACTCCTCACATGCTTTCCCCTGAGGCCCTTCACCATCTCTGGTCCTCCTTTGGACACTTATAGCTTTGTATGCGTACATTGTGACCAAAACTGCACACACTGCTTACTCAAGGTGAGGCCACACCAGTGCAGCGTAGAGAAGGACAATCTTTATCTCCAGGCTGAACGAGCCATCACCAAAAACTTCATTTTTTTTTGGAGATTTTAAAGTGCAGAAAAAAATCCCTTCTTCCCAAAGTTTGTATATATTTACTGCAACACTTTAATACCTAATTGTATCTTGATTTGGATTGTAAAAAAATTTTTTTATATGCTATGTTTTGACCTTTTCCAGGAATTCAGTGTATTAATATGTTGCTGTTCCTTTAAATACTAAGCACAATGACTTCTTTTCATGCTGCAAATAAATAATCTAATGAACCATTTATCACTACATCAGTATACTCACTGAAGAGCTGTAAAACTTAGCACTGATGCACATTTTAATGCAGCAGGCTACTGTGTGTGTATAACCTACAAAAATCAAGAGTATATTTTAATGTTGCTTTATTACACATTGTCATATAGGTATAAAAATGAAGAAAAGTACTTTTGGGGGTCTGAGAATACATTGCAGTGAAAATGATTGTATTTCCATAAAAATATTATTTCTTTGTTTCCTTTGAGCATTGTCTAAAATAGAAGAAATAATTATTTCCTTATATTTATGATCCCATTTCATATGTGGATGCATCAGAGAAAGTATGTAAACCACTACTGATTCAATGGTAATAAGATGGACAAAATTATGTTACTTCAAAGTGCTGTTTTAACTTAGCATTTGTTTATAAAAAACATTGCAGTGTTGACCTAATGACAACTTTATTTCATGCTTATGTTAAACATAATATGTGTTTGACCATCATTCAATTTAATGAAACGTCAGTACCACTTTTTATACTGCTGTTTCATTATAATTTGATAAGACTTGTATTACTTAAAGGTTATATGTCATTTGAGAAAGTTACCATACAACAAAAAAAAAAATCCAGAAATCATTTTAGAGTTGTAAATTTTTAATTGGGTAAGGTAATTTTAAAAATTTCCTCCTTGCTTGTCTGAATACATTCATTTGCCTAGCATTAAAAAAATCTTTTTTCTTAGGTTTATTGAAAGCATGAGAGTATACTTTTGTAATTTAGAGTTGTTTTTAAATTATTGCATTCAGAAACACTCGTGAGTTCTTGAAAGCATTTGATAAACCTATAGACAGCAAATGTGATGCTGAAAATAATTTTTATAAAACTCTAATACCTCTGAGTAATGACAATCTTCCATATTAACCTTAAATTTTCTTAACCTCTTTACAGTATTCATTTGGAGATGACCTGGTTCATTCGCTGCTGCAGCCCCTAGAGCGGGAGCTGCAGAAAACCACGCACACATACTGTGGAAGAGTATACAAAGTATTCATAAAGCAGCTAACAAAAAGTGTAAGGGACTTGTATGCCAGAAGATCAAAGGGAAGGTGATTTTTGACTCCTAGCTTTTACATCAAGAGACTGAATTAACTTAGCTGGTCAAAAGGTGCAAGAATTCTATTACAGCTTGAATGGGATCTTAATGTGCCCAGAAAAAAGTTTACTAGCATAGATAAAAATGAAGAAAATATTCATGTAATGAAGAACAAGAACTTTTTTCTGCAACAGTGACTTTCTGGTTTTTTGAAGTTTAATCAGTGCTAATGTTTGTCTCATATCTGATGATTTGGGTATTACTGGCTTCGATGGTCAGTAATTTTAGTCTGCATAATTCAGTTATCTAATGATGAATGAACAAGGAAGAAATGAAGATGACTCTGTTTGGGAGTGTACCTCATATATTGTCTAAAATTCTATTAAACTGTGAATGTAGCAATAACTGAGTCAGCAGCACTAACCTCACTTTAAAGGTGTGAGCCTTTATGTAAACAAAGTTGTTTACAAGTGCAGAAAATATTCTCTTGTCAAAGAAATGTGTTGTAATCATTGACAATCTGTATGTGCCTTTATATGTTCATCTCTTACATGTTGAAGTACTGTTTTGACAATCTTGTTTCGTTTCTCTCAGATGTAAACTGCACACTATAAATATGATTTTCTGAGAAATTAAGGACTAGTATGTGATACTAGTTTTCTCTGTAGTAAATACGGAGACTTTATATTAAAAAGAATTTGTTTCAACATTATAGAGCCATTAGCACCAAAAGGTAGAGCAGAACTGAGGGGGTTTTAAGTAAAAATCCAGTTTGAAGTTGCTTGTCTTACAATACTTTAAAAAATTTCATGGTTTTGCAGCTTTATTGGGCATTTTCGAAGTAGAAAAAAAGCCCAGTAGTGGAAAGCTGTTGCTGTTGTATTTCCATACTAGGAATTATTACCTGATGATTGTTATAGAGTATGTAGTACCTAAAAGTGAAGAGCTGTAGTAAGAGTTCTGATGTTTCATCAGACTCTGTAGTAGATGGGGTTTTTTAGAGAATATATCCTGTTATAATATTTTTTTAATAAATGGCTTTAAAATAGTTTTGGGGCAGACCCTCAACTACATGAATGCATTACTGTGGATAGGGTGATAGTGATTTGCAACAGGAAAGGATTAGATTTCCTCCAATTATCTTAGTGAAAAAATAAAACCTTCTGTTTAAGTAATAAAAACTTTTTCTCCTGAGAAAACCATGAAGAAAAGGGCTGAATTCTAGTGTTACAGTTAAATATTTAAACTTGCATGGTATGAAATGTATTTGTAAAGTATATATGAACTTAGATAACCTGTCTAAGTGAGATGAAGTCTTCATAAAGTGAGCTTTTGGATTCCAGGACAGTTCCTGTGTGTTGAACATGGAGGATCCACTCACTGACTTGCACCTTCATCCCAACCCCATTTTAGAAGCTTAATTTTTGTAGCTGTTTCCTTGTCAAAGATAGGCTGGCTCTGACTTCCAGATCCATGTGAGCTGGACAAATGCTTTAGCAGTACAAGAACACACTCCACTGTCAGCAGAGTTTGTATCCTGCTTCTAATTTCCCTGCAGGCTCAGGGCATAAATTTGTGGGATGGAATCTAGGAAGCAGTCTGCCTCTTGTGTACATCTCTTCTTGCTGTGTAACCTTTTGAAGCCTGAAAATGTAGAAATCTCTGTGAAGGTGAATACTGTAACTGACTGATTTTACAATATGCAGTGCATTATTTTTTTACATAAATACTGATTTTTGTATCAATTTGTCTTCAGCTTTTCTTTTTACTTGTACTCTATGTTTGTATTTAAAAAAATATTTTGACTTTTTGTGTTTGTCTTTGCAGAAACTTTCAATTTTGAATTTATTTTAAGTGTGTTGAAGACATGTCAAGATTCTCTTAAAACCTAATAGACCATTTAAGAAAAAAAGGGGAATGTGGAGCTTAGCAGCAATATTTCCACTTAAATTTCAAATTTTATGGCAGAGTAGAACAAAAAGAATTAATATTGATGCTTATTGTAGCACCAAAATTCTTACTTTGTGCTTATAACTAGAAATGTTTACTTACCATATTACAAATGGCAGAATGGTCTTGTGCCATAGGTTTTGACTAATTTTTTTAATAGAAATGAAAAACAGCTCATCTCAGTTCAGCTCCATGAACACTTTAGAAAAGTTTTAAAAAATGCAAAAAGCTTCCATTAAGTAATTCTGCAGAGTATTTGTCTGTTTCAAGCACATTTTTAGTTGTCTAATCCTTGTTATTTTCAATTTAGGAAAACAACCTACTTTTACAAACAAAACCCCAAATCTGGCTTCTAAGGGAAACATTTAGAGACACTAAAAAGACTGGGAATCCAGATAATGTGATAGAAACCAGTTATGCTCCCAGACATTTGGATACCTGATTTTAAGTTTAGATGCTTAGAAGTGTAGAGCTTACATCCAGCTTGGGAATTCTTGTCTCTCTAGTTTTACAAACATTGTTTTTTCTACAAACATAGTGAGTACTAACAAATTACAGACCTTTAGGAATCCAATTTTTTATGATTTATTTGTTATAAAGTTATTATAAAGTGTAAAGTTTAATAGAAAAATATGATCATCAGGAAATATACATTCAGTTTAACTGAAGATAAATCTGTCTTCCTCATGCTTGATTAGTCTCTATGTCATGGTACCATTATTGTCTCTTCCAAAGGGATCACAGTCTCCTGGCAAAGAGATCTGTGTGAAGATGTTAATATCTTATTTGGATGAACTTCTGTCACTCATTGTAGACAATATGAAAAGCAAGCTGTCCCTTCATGGGACTGAAACACCCTTGCGTGTGGTGCTTGTGCCACTGCCAGTTACTAAGGTGCATAAGCTTTATGAAAATGTCTGTCCAGTTATTTGTAGTTTTGCTGAAATTTAGACTGTGGTGACCTTTAATGGCAGTTGAATTGGTTTTGGAAAGCTTTTGGTTTAAGCTTAGAATGATAAAGAAAGCAGATTGGGGGGGGGCAAATATTTTTTATTATTCTTATTTTAAACATATTTCAAAAGAGAATGGAGTTGCCTTGTGCTGGTTTTGACCTAAATTTGGTCAAGCTGTAAACTTCTGGCAAAATGCTGATTGGAAAACTGAGCTGTCATTGTATTTCTTGATTTGTACCAGATTTCTCTCCATACCAGACATACTCCAACCATTCAGGCTTTCCACACTTCCATCTGTACATTTTACATAATAGGATGACTAAGGAGCCAGCTCTCTTCCTTTTCCTCCTCCCAAATTATACTTCTGTCTACACAGCATGGAAAAGAAAGTAGCTACAATCTAGTGGTGGGAGTAGGATATGGTCTGGGTCTGCTTGGAAGGTTTAGAAGCACAACATGCAAGAGGTATAGCTGGAGGTGTAATGTGTTAGCTGTATGTGCATTCTTGGGCTCTTTTTTGGAGTGGAGATACAATGAATTACTGCTTCTTATTAACGCACATTTATGGCTGTCATGGTGTTTGTGGCAGATTAAATGGGGTGAAACTGAGCACTAACTTCAGCTTATCTGTAGGAAAACACTAGACTTCTGGTTTCTTCTGCGTGGTTTATAAAGGTGTCTCCAAATGTGTAGACATATGTAGAACTTCCACTCCTTAGAAAGCTTAACTTATTTTTCATTGTCTGTTTTCTGGTTCAAAATGAATGATTTTCAACTAGCAAACAGGTTTAACAATATTCATTTACTGGCAGTGTGATTTATTTTTTTTCTTGACTAAGTGGAATATTCATGTGTAATTAAAATGAATGTATAGGCTTTTTGTCAAGATTTTTAAAGTAAAGTATCAATTTTTTGAGTAGTTACTATTTTAACTCTCTTTCATGGTAGCTAATGTGATTATGATAGTTACTGTGGCTTTCCTGCCCACTTTCCTGTTTTGTGAATGGATAACAGTTGAAACAGCTCCAGTGATTTTTTGTGTTAAAATAAGTTGCAGAGAACTATAATGTGAATGTGTGACTTCTATTAGCAGAAAGTGGATTCTTCTGTAGCAGGGACAATAGAAGTAGGAAGTAGTGGGAAGGTACTTCTCATCACCATGGATCTTGTGAAAGATCTTGTATCTGTCTTATGGCCTTTTTGCTGTCAGTCTGAGCATTATTCTGTGCACAGGAACTTAGAAGTGATTTTACTGTTTTCTTTCTGATCTCTTTGAATATCTTCTGTTTCTTTTTTGGAAGTTCAGTTTTGTCCAGCTGCATTTTTCTGTACATTTGAGAAGAATCACTGAAATTCCTACAGAGTTTTGCACAAATAACAGCCAAGTTATTTGCTCAAGTTGTCCAAATGGGCAAAGCATGAACCCAGTGAGTAAAAAATAACTAAACATGAGTTTAGATATGCACCCTAGGTTCCCTTGGGAAAACAAAACATGTTTGATCTTTCTAACACTACAGAGAAACATTTGACAGCTTGCTTTCTGTATTCAACTGCCAAATCTTAAATAATGCAGGATAATTTCCTATAGAAATGCAGGTTGCCTCACAGTTGCACTGTAGTCCTAGTAGAGTATTCAAAACTATTACTCAGGTTTCAAAACAGAAGATGTTTACAGAGGTAATAGTGAATTTTCCAGTTCAGGAAGTGAGGAGGAAATCTCATTTTAAAGTAGTTCTCAAAATCTCTCTCTTGTAACCATTTAGTGGATCTATACAAGAACAGCTTGTCCTGCAAAGTTGTCATGAAATTTAAGATATGTTTGTCTCCTGTGCCTTTTCAAGCCTTCATGGGCCTATTAAAATTTTAAGTTTCTTGAAGGGATATTGAGTAATTGGAAATTCTTGTGTTAAAATTCAGTTGTGTCTCTTCAGTTTTGTGGTTGCTTTATGCACAGCTGCAGTCAATTCTTGAGAGAGTCCTCATTTAAACTTATGAATGTGCATCTTCCTGTATATTTGCTTGCATATTTCTGCAGGGCTTCTTTATGCTCCCTTCTGCCTTTGCCCTGCACTGCTTTTAAAAGATAATCACTAAGCTCTTCTTTCATTTGAATGCTCATAAAATTGCAGGAGGTAGTATTACAGGTCTCTTTGCAGAAACCTGTAATTAAAGGAGGACCTGTATCCCTGCTGTGGTTGGGTTTTATTTTTTCTTTTTCTTCAGACTGCTATTTGATGATGTTCAGGTAGGAGGAAGTTTGCAGCGATCAGTAAAGTCATTATGGTCCTTGAGTGATCATCTGGTAGTTTCTTCCCTGAATATCTGTTCTCTTAGGGTAGATGAGTGGCTGGTGCCTGCCTACTCCATCCATATGATTGCAAGTTTCTTTAATCAAAGCAATGACCATCAGTTCTGTTAGATCTGGATTTTAAATGCTTCTCCTATATCTGGGTGCCACCTTAGTTGCACAACCCAAGGACCCCGTCTATTTCCACTTACAGATTGTACAATCACAGAATGGTTTGGGTTGGAAGGGACCTTAAAGCTCATCTAGTTCCAACCCCTTCTCCTGGCCAGGGACACCTCCCACTAGACCAACTTCTTCAAAGCCCCATCCAACCTGCCATGAACATTTCCAGTGATGGGGCATTTACAACTGCTCTGGGCAACCTGTTCCAGCATCTCACCACCTTCACAGTAAAGAATTCTTTCCCTGATACCTAATCTAAACCTTCCCTCTTCCAGTTTAAAGCCATTCCCTAATCCTGTCACTAAAGCCTTTGTAAAAAGTCCCTGTCCAGCTCTCCTGTAGGCCCCCTTCAGGTACCAGAAGGCTGCTCTGAGGTGTCCATCTTTTATTTAATTTCCTTGTTTTAGTTTCTGTGGAGGGATAGAATGTAAGAAAATAAAGATAGTGCAGAAGGCAGTCTCACCCCTGAGGAGCTGCAGCTGCACCAATCACCAAAGATTAGGAACAGGCCTGCCCTTAACAGGCCACAGCTGTGTCCAGTAAGAATGAGGGCTACAAAAGAGTGGGATAGCTGGGTAGGGAGAGAGATGCGGTTTGTTGGCTGTGCTCTGAGGAAGAAGGAGTCAGTGCTGTGAGGAGATGTCCATGAGAAATTACCAAGAATGTATGGGAACTTTACATTAAGATGGCAACAAGTTTCCAGGTAATCCATAGGAATAAAATAGAGAGATAACAAGGAATGCATAATTTTTCACAACAGGAACTAGATAATTACAGATTTCTGAGATACAGTTAACAATTTTGAAATAGTTCTCTAGCCTTGAATCTAATTTCTGATTTGGTGGATGTAAGGGTTAGTGTCCTTTGTTCATCAAATGATTTGACTTTTCGCTGTGTCAGCCCCTTATGTAGAGGGATGGGCAGATAATTCTTAACAGACTGATTCCTTGTTTATGGTGAATTTCAAGGAAAAGAACTGTAACTTGTCACCGTAGATCCTTAGTATCACCCTATCTAAACTCTCTGAAACTAGGAATAACTTCCTCCTTGCTGCTGTATTGTTGTACTGGTTTTATTTGTTTCTTAATGGTCATGCTAAAAGGGGAGGAGAAATAATGCAGTTATTTGTATCTCCTTGTTAGTTCCTGGCCTGTTGTTTTTGAATTCCACATGACTCCTGAAAACCAACAACCAAACCTAATTTCAGAGTCTGGGTCAAAGCCAGAGATTTGCACTTTAACACCCTCATTTAGGAACTTGGGTCACGGGCCATACTCGTAGATTAGATGTCAGGACAGTTTCCTTATTCTGTTTTACCAAAGCAAATCTACAAAAGCAGGATTTCTCAAATCTGATACAGTTTGTTGCTGTTCTAAGAATGCCAAACTTCAAAAATACAGGCATGTTATATTCTGAAAGCATATTAGAAGCCTTTAAGCATATAACCCTAGAGTCTGTAAGTGTTATGACTACTTTTCAAGGTACCTGTTGAACTAATATTCTCACTCAAATTCCCCTTCCCTCTTTTCCACAGATAATTTATTGATTTGTCTTCTTAGAGCAAAGCAAACATTTGAGATTTTGCTTTAATAAATGTTCACCTGAAACCAAGCTGAATTTTGCAAGGGGAGAAAAGAGAGTGTGAAGTTTGTTTCCTAGAGGTTGTTTCTGCACTTCAGACCTCTCTAAGGCCACAGAGTGCAAACTTGGGGCTTACCTGTGGCTTTCTCACCACTCGGAGAAGTGCTGCTAGATTGTGCTGTCTTTAATTTTCTTATTACTGGCATAGAACACTGATAGCTAAAAATGCTTTTTGTGCCTTCCTAAGTGGCCTTTCTACTTTCTGCAGCTTGTATTAAATTATTAAACTGAGATGAGCAATTTATTATCATTTTCTACTACCTTCATATTCTGGGAGGTCACTTTCCCTCCTGTTTTTCCTTTGGGTCATTTAATATCATGCCCTCATTTTCAGAATTATAATCTGGGTACAACAGATCCATATCTTCCTCTATGTCTTATGAATGTTAATGTTCTGCCAGTCATTTCTGTACACATTTTACTAGAGTAATTCACATTCAATCAGTCTGTAATATTTATAAGAATAGCTTTGGAATACAAAAGTAGATGTAGAAGTTATCCTAAAATGTGAATCTTTGTGGTTGAATTAATGAGTATTTAGAGCATGATTTTTAGGCTTCCAAGAAAATTAAAGCTATATAATCCATTTCAACTAATGATTTAAGACTAGGAAATCAAATTTAGTTAAAGCTAATGTTTTAGCCTTATTATGCTGACCTGACCTATTGTGTCTCACTGGGCAGCTGGTGTCTAAGAAATTCTGCTTCCCTATTGGATTTCACAAAACTTCAGAATTCTATGTTTTACTTCATTCTTTTGTTTTACATTTTTATGCCATGAATATTCAAGGTGAATTTGGATTGCAGATCTAAGCCCAAGAAATAAAAACCCCCAGTTTTGCTACCCAAAGTGTGTTATGTATGTTTTTCTTTTGATTTGATATTATTCGTCAGTCTTGTGGGCACAATTGGTGTATTGGGGGTTTACTCCCTCTCGTCTTTTCTGCTTGTTCTTCCTGGTTTGTCTCCTTTCTTCACTACCCCTGCAGTCTACTTGCTGCTTGTCTTCTCCAGGAGTTGGTGTCACTGTACCTCTCTGATCTTTCTGGATCTCCCTGGCAGTTGGATGTGTTCTGCCACCAGGATGCAGAACTGTGCTTTCAGAACTGTTTGCTGTGCCGAGGTGACTGTACCAGTTCACGCCTGGAGCAGGGGTGCTGCTTTGTCCACAGTGCTACTGCATGAGCACCGTGTCTGGTGCACACAGCTACTGCATGAGCACTGTGTCTGGGCACCTAAGCCTGTTCTTGATCCAGTGTAGTGCAGAAGCAGTGCTGTGTGTTTCTTCATTGGAACTTGGGGAATAAACTGAGTTTCCCTTTCAGCTTTGTATTGACTATTATAAAATTGTAACCATATTTATTTTGCTGTAGAGATAAAGGCTTTTTACCAGAGGTGTGCTTTCAGGAAGAAAGCTTGGCTGTTGGGGCCATTAGGATTGAGAGGAGGTGATCTGAGCCATTCTGCTTGCCTGGGGCAGGCAGGCTCAGCTGGGCTTCTGAGAGCAGCTGAGCTCCTGGCTGCCAGGGCACCTGGTGTCAGAGCAGGGCTTGGTCTGTGCCCTGCTCCTGTACGTGCTGCGTGACCTCCAAGGAAGAAGCAATCTTCAATCAACTCTTCTTTCTGTGAAGGTACAAGGAAAAGAAATTGATTTATGACTTCAAAAGGCCCAAACAAAATTTTAGAGGGATTGCTGAATGCGATAGAGTGTGCAGGGTATAAAATGTTTCTGGCTGAAAAATTAACAGCTGCAAATAGCCCATTGAAGCACACAGGATTTTGAGAAGTACCTTCTTCACTAGTCCATAAAAACAATGAATAAACTGAGCAAAAGTTAGTGATGGTAGGATACTGCTTAAAAACTAAATCAATATCTTATTTTTGCAGTAATCCTATTTTGCCTATTTTGATTAATCTTTGCCCAGAAGGATAGGGTGTAATTAATGAAAATTGATTTAACTTGAAGAATAAAGCTTTAACAATTTTCTATTGTAAGAAAAATGAAGCAGCTAGCAAATCTGCAGGTTTTTTTATGTGCTAGACCTCAAGAAGTCTCTAATTGCTTATTATTTCAATTAGACTCACTTTATTAGTGCACATTTGTCAAATAATACATCAAGAATTTTTATTTATTTGCACAAAATAAACTTAAGTATTTTTATAAATTTTAGAGTCCAAGTGCAATTAATACCTTTTTGCAAATACATATGTTTTGAGAACACCACATCCTACACCATAACTTTATAACTCTTAGATGTGAAAGTGCTTGTTCTCCACATAGAATAGTATTGTGTCTCTGAAAAGGTGTAATTTTTAGAGGAGCACGTTTATGTGGTGCCTTGTGCATACCAGCACTCTTCATTTTCATCTAAATTATGACTCTCTGATGATGCAAATTTATTTTTTTGTATCAGTAAAGCAAGTATCCATTACTCTAAACAGCACTGGAAAATGCAGAGAGTTTTGTCATGACACCCACTTGCACCCTGGCAGGCAGTAGAGGAAACAAACTGAACTGAGTTTCCTAAACAGAACCAATTAGCAATACTGTGCCTGACTGAATTCACTGGCTCAGAATATCCCATAAGCACAAAGGAAATACAATAATACACACCGTTCAACAAGAAGGATAAATACAGACCTTCTGACCTCTTCAGAAATCCTCCCCTAATTAGTTTTAGTCCTGAAAGTAGATGTGTCAGAAGCTCCTTGAAGTCCATTAAGCATTTTGCTATTGATTTAGTATGAAAGTGTTCAGATACCCTAGCAATGGATGGCAGCATAAAGCACTGATAAATCAATTAATAAAGTTTGGCCATGGGGGGAGGATGATGGTTCATCTAGTCTCATCAGTCATAAATCACAGGCCATCAAATTTCTCCCTGCTACAGCTGTAATGAACCCAGTAATTTATTTGACCAAGGGATAACTTGTGTCCAGCTAGCCCATGCCTTTCTGAGAAATGTCCAGTCCTGGTTTGTGTGCATGAAGAAAGAAGATGCTTCCCTTTGGCTGATTGTTGCAATGGTTCATTGCTCTCACAGTGATCTGTGTTCCTCAAGTCTCATTTGAATTTTTTCTGGTTTTAGGTTTCAGCCATGGATTCTTTTTATGCATCTCCCCACTGGGGTAAAGAGGTTCTTAATATGCTGCAGTTTCTCCTTGTGGTGATTCTTAAACATAGCAATCAAATCACTTCTCAGTTTCATTTTGGAGAAGTCAAACAAATTGAGTTCATGAACTTTTACTCAAGCACATCTCAGGTTTTGTGGCTCTTTTTAATATCTTCATTAATTTTCCAGAAGCCTCCTTAAAATATGGGCACAGCATAAAATATAGTATACAGGATTTCAGTATAGTTAAGGATTTGGTAATTTTAATACATAGGTAAAATTTTCCTAGTACTTTCTAAATTTGTACATTGGGTGCTCATGTCAGCACACTTTCCATTCCTGAGCTTGGATCTTCATTCCTTGCTGTGGGGGCATTTGTCTTTGTTGGAGTGAGCTCAGCCTAATGCTGTTTCATCAGTAATGCAGATTCAGCTGTGGAATTGCTGCTGTTATCACTGTTTATCATCTTACCAGGTGTTGTCATCTGCAAACTTCATCAGCTGTGATTTTATATTTCCTTCCAAATTACCAGTGAAAGCTTTTAATAATGTTGTCCTTCATAACTTCACTGGAAGCAGCTCTTTGATAAAGATTTTCTATCAAAGATTTGTTGAGAGTGGCCAGTTAATCTTGCAGGTTTTTTGTGTTTTTGGTTTTTGTCTGCATAATTTCAGCTTTGTGCAACAACAGAATTTATTCAGGAATAAATATCATACTTGTTTGACAAGCTTTATTTTCCTGGAAAGCACATTGATTACTTCTGATTGTAGTATTTTGTTTTAATTTCTTTCCAGATAACTGTGTTGCAACTTCTATACTATTTTTTTTTTGTGTGTGTGAGACAATAGTCTCATAGCAGTCTTAACTAAAATTACTCAGTATTTTTAAATAATTTTAAAATTATTTGGATTGTTTTGTGGAGTTTTCTGGGAATTCTAAGATTTGTTGAACCAATTAACAGCAGTATTCTTCCAGAAATTCCTTCATGATTTCCTACTGTCAATTGTCTACATCTGCTGAATTTGAAATGTTTATACTTGGTCAATACAGGCTTAACTTTCTTCTGGTTTGCTAATGGGCACTAAAGTATTTCAACACAGACATGTGATGCAAACATATTTTATTTCTGAATTCAGAAGACTTACTTAATGCCTTCACATTATCAACAACATTAATTAGTAATGAACACTGTTTTAATTTCTTTTGTTCTTAATTTATTCCCAAAAGTACAGCATAATATCCCGCTTAATTGGGAAGGTGGCGGGAAGAAGTGTTGTTTTTCAAATTAATTCATTGGTAAGCACAAATACCAATCATTTTAGAGCTGGTGTCTTGGAGATGTGTTGGAGTGATGTCTTGCTAAGAAAAAGGAGATATCCTAGTCATTTATTTGCTTTGTGATCATGCTACAAGGTTCAGAGAGGCTGTGACACAGTATTGACTCAAACAAAAAATCAATACCCTTATTCCTATCTTTCTTTCTCTCTCCCTTTCTTTGTTTTGTGCACAAAGTTGCCTGTACATGTATAGTACAGAGACACAGGGAAGAACATTCCTTACCTCACCTTCCAGATTTTTTAATATCAGACTGAACATAGGAATGGAAAAGTAATGAACGATGGTTGTTGCATTCACTTTTCACGGATGTGAAACAGCTGGTAAACTGAATAAGAGTACACTTTAGAGCATTAGCAGCAGAACCCAAATACAGAGTGGTTTCTAGATCTCCTAGAAACATCTTAGAATCACAGAAGGATTGAGGTTGGAAGGGACCTTCAACCCCACTGCCTAGGCAGGGCTACATAGAGCTGTTTGCCTAGGACAGTGTCCAGTTGGCTTCTGAATATCTCCAAGAAATCCACAACCTGCAAGAGCAACCTTTGCCAGAGCTTGGTCACCCTCACAGTAAAAAAAAAAAAAGTTTCCTGATGTTCAGAGGGAACCTTCTGCATGTCAGTTTGTGCTTGTTGTTAAAATTACTGAAAGTCAAACTCCTCAGGGAATGTACACAATGCCCGTTGTCTGAAGAGAATTCTGTAGCTTGATTCATCTAATCCTAAGGTAGACATATAATGTAAATCAAAGAAATTTTACTCTAAAAGCAGGTTTTTTTTTCCTGCTGATAGAGATTAGGAAATGAGCTTAGAATCAAGTGCCAAAATGCAGGTTCCTAATGTGAGCTAAGGTGCATCCCAGCCAAAGCTGGGATCCATTTACGGTTTATTTCTTGCTATTCCAAGTATTTGTGAATATGTCCAGGAAAGAATTTTTCTTCCTAAAACATTTTTGAAGTTATTTAAATGCTAATTATTGCTCTGTGGTTAAAGAGAAATCAGTGATACGTGTTCCGCTTCCTGGCAGAATAATATCCTGCATTAGGGTTCCTCATGCAAATACAAATGTAATTTTTTTTCCCCCTAGCTACTACATCTGAAAAATTCACTCTGTGTTACTCTTGTTAATTACTCTTGTTAGTAATCTCTAAGGTGATCTAACAATGATCAGTGAAGTTCAGATTGGGTGTTAGAAAAAGTTTCTTCATGGAGAGGGTGGTCAGTCACTGCAACAGGCTCCCAGAGAGGTGGTCACAGCCCAAGACTGCCAGAGCTCAGGGAACATTTGGACAATGCTCTTGTCCTTTTGGTTTAGTTAGTCCTGTGAGGAGGAGAGACTTGAGCACAATGATCCTTATGGGTCTTTTATGGCTTGAGATATTCAGTGATTCTAGAGAAGATTAGCTTCAGGTCAACTGACTGTTGCAGCATCTACACATTACATCTGTAGACTATTGCTGATCTGAGAGTTTTGGCTGATATGGGAATTATGGTAATCTCTGTCTCTGCTCCTCAGTCAGCGTTTCTAATTCCGGCTGCTGGTTCATTTCCCAAAGTCCTTTTGATCACAAAAGAAGGCCTTTGTGTAGGTAATGCATAATTAAAATCAAAAATACTGAACTTCAGAGACTGATAGAAGACCCTTATGCCTTTCATTTCTGGGAAGTAATCCATCTCTGCCAACAAAGCCAATTAGGAAGCTTCCAGAAGTTACTGTCTTTTCATTTGTGCTCTGTGTGCGCTCATAAGTACTGGCTAGACAGCAGCTTGAACAAGTCTCAGGCAAATACTCATATTGGAGATCTGGATTAATTTTCAGCATTTTCAGCATGCAAACCATATTCACCATATTCCCACCTACTGTGATACAGGGTTGAGTAGACATAGAAGGCCCAATAACTAAATTTCTGGGCAAAGGTAACTGCTGAGGTAGTTCCAGGGAGCTACGAGCCTTCAGCCTGACCTCGATGCCAGGGAAGGGCATGGAAAAGAGCATCTTGAGAGCTGCCATGCAACATGTACAGGACAACCAGGGAATCAGGGCCAGCCATCAGTGGTTAAGGAAAGAAGGTCCTGCTTGAGCAACCTGAGCACATTTTGTGACAAGGCAATCCACTTGGTGGGGGAAGACTGTGGATGTAATTTCCCTGGACTTCAGTAAAACCTTTGAAACTGCCTCCTGTGGTGTTCTCCTGAAGAAACTGGCTTACCATGGCTTGGACAGCTGCAGTCTTCACTGGGTTAAAACTGGCTGGATGGCCAGGCCCAGAGAGTGGTGGTGAATGGAGTTACATCCAGTTGGCAACTGGCACCAGTGGGGTTCTCCAGGGCTCATTACTGGGGCCAGTTCTGTTTAATATCTTCAGTGATTTGGACAAGAGGATTAGTTGCACCCTCAGTAAGTTTTCAGATTACACCAATTTGGGAGGGAATGCTGTTCTGCAGAGGGATCTGGACAGGCTGGATCAATGGGCTGAATTTGACAGTATTGAAGTTCAGTAAGGCCAGGGCTCCATGGGCACATGGGGCACATGGGTCACACAATGCTAAAGATTGAGGGAAGAGTGGCTGGAAAAGGACTGGGGGTACTGGTCAACAGCTGACTGAACATAAGCCAGCTGTGCCCAGGTGTCCAAGAAGGCCAATGGCACCTGGCCTGTATCAGGAGCAGTGTGGCCAGCAGGAGCAGGGCAGGGTTTGTCCTCCTGTACTCAGCACTGGTGAGGCTGCACCTTCAGTGCCGTGTCCAGCTCCCCCTGAGAAGGAAGGAGCAGCAGAGACATATGAGGAACTGACTGCAGCCCCCATTCCTCATGCCCCTGTGCAGGGGCAGATGAAAGGGAGAATTGACCTTTAGCCTGGGAAGAAGGGAGGGTTTGGGGGAAGGTGCTTTTTAAGATTTGGTTTTATTTCTCACTGCCCTACTCTGATTTGATTGGTAAGGAATTAATTTTCCCTAGATTGAGGCTGTTTTGCCTGTGATAGTAACTGAGTCAGTGATCTCTCCCTGTCCTTATCCTGACCTACAAGCCTTATGTGCTATTTTCTCTCCTGTGTCCAGCTGAGGAGGGGAGTGATGTGGCTTTTGGTGAGTACCTGCTGTCCAGCCAGGGTCATTATACCACACAAGGTTTAGTGACAATAGCTCTTCCTCACTATTTCCAGCCGTGAGTTTTATAAGGAGATTTTGGGAGTGGTTTATGAGTGGATTAAATACTTTGATACTGTCAGGCATTTTCCCTGGGGCTGGCTCCACTGAATTCAGAGCTTCCCCTGCCCCATGCCCACGGCTCTCTGTGGCAGCCCCACACACCCAGCACACCTTGTGCCCCTCTCCTCTCCCCATGAATGTGGGGTGAAGCTGCAGCATCCCCCAGCTCACCTGGCTCTGATGACTGCCCAGTGTGGCTGCACTCAAGCTGCAGTGAGGCAGGCTGTCAGCTCCAGCCCTGGACTGGGGGTTGGTGTGAAACCCCTGCAAATAAATCATGGCAGTGGGTACTGAGGCTCTGGCTCCTGGCAACCTCAGGAAGAGGCAGGAATGCCCATCAGATTCCTTCTCATGGTCCTGTTTATCTGGTCCATCATATGCTGTTTCTTTTTCATCTGGAGATTGCAATAAAACACCAAGGGTTTGTTTGTATTTTTTTTTTTTTTTGCCTCTGGAAGATGTAGCATTTACTGCAACAGTCGTTATCAATGCCTATTTGGTCTCTCACTGCTGGTCTGTTGAGTGTCAAACCAGCTTGCTTTTTAACAGTTTTTACATTGGTATCTTGTTGCTCTGAATAGCAGGATTAATTTGCTTTGCATTTCAATAATGAAGTAGCTGAATGTCACCTTTAGTATTGTACTTAAAAGTAACTAATCTTTTGATACCCTAGGGCTTTGAATCAAGGGTTTTAAATCAATATTTTAGCTTTAAAGTTACTGGTTTTCTTCACCCTGCAATCTATGGACTGAAAATTGGTGGGGTACATTTGGGAATTGTAGAGAACATGGGATAGGCAAAGAATTAGGCGTTGTGTTCTTTTGGGAAATGCATGAAATTAAGAAAATTAAGTAGCACTCTTCTCAATAAAACCTCTAGTGTTATCATTGTTTTCATGCCGTTTTGTTCCTAAATATCTCTTGGGCACTAATTGAAAAGGAAACAGAATTTTATTTTTCAGGAGGCAGTGAAATCTCAAACAGCAATTAAAACAAAGAATGGTTTGGCAGTCTGTAATGTAATTGGTTCTGTGGACAGGAAGAGCTCACAAACTGCTTTGCATTTCCTTCACATTCGGTCTTAGTTTTAAGAGACCATTACTGCTTACAGCCATCTTAGGAGCCCTAGATTCAGCAGAATCTCAGGGGACAGGGAGCAACTTTAATAGCATCAGATGTATATTTATCTCAAGCTTTTTAGTTTGCTTTCTAAATCTGTTATATTAGGAGTATTACTGCAAGTTGTGTTCTTTGAACTTCTTCATATGTATATTTTTGAGAGAAGTTACTAGGTGCAAAACTGAGTTTTCTAAGAAAAAACCATTAAATTAAACATAAAATTAGTTTCAGTTTTCTTGTGTGTGAATTCAAAAGTTTCCTGTGGTCTGGAGTAAAACAGAAAGAACATGGCTGTGTTTTTGATGCCCAAAGCCTTGTTTTGTTAAAGAAGGTTTTCATGATGGGTTGGTTTTTTTTTTGGAAAGAGATGCTGTAGACCTTCAGCTGGTCACTCACTCCAGTAAAGTGATGTCAGAAAAATGAAAAAACACATGTAATTCATTAGCTATGAGAAATAGGATGTTTCTAAATCTCTTTAGCCTCTATAACTGCAGAATAAACTGGATGATACAGTTTTGATTTTGTTACTTCAGCAGATGAGAAAAAATAGTTCACCAGATGTTTTCATCCCAGACTAGTGTGAAGGATCACAGTACTGTATTTCTCCGAGGAAGGAGAATGACTTTTCCTGTATTCTCTCTTGGACTTCCTGAACCCTGTGTAAGTGCCCAGTGAAGGGGGAGAGACAGAGGAGTGCTGAAATTTATATATTGGGATCTCACTTTTGGGGTGAAATCTGCCTACTTTTGGTGGTGTTCTTTTAGTCTAGTTGTTTTCACTAGTCACTGACAGCTTAACTGTGAAAGTAAAATCCATTTGGTAGTCTCCCCTTGACTGTTACTCTTTTTAATTTCCTCTCTGGATTTATTCCCTTGTTCCCCTGACTGATGGGGGCTGCTGGCTGGGCCACTTCCACAGCAGGCTGCTCTACTGGGACTTGTGGTGCTGCCCTGCCAGCATCCACAGCTCGCTCCCCCTGCCTCACACCTCACCCTACACCTGTGTGTCCCCGTGAGGTCTGTCCATCTCCAGAGTCACCATCCCATCCTTAGGGACACCCTGGTGGGAATGTTTCCACTGTTTGCTCAGCCCACAGTGTGAGAGGCTGTGATGGAGGCTGCAAACCCACCTGTCTGCTCCCCTCTGCTTCTCATTTGTTTCAACCTCTCTGCATGATGATGACTCATCCGCCATCAGCCTAATTCACCAGTTCATGGCAAGAGACAGCTCTTTACTGCTTTTTACAATCTCAGCTGCTGGGCATCAATTCTGAGATAAACCAACCATCATGTAAATGGTATCTTGACACAGCAGCAGCCCACAAAGTCCAAATGAAATGCAATGACAAAAGCAGCTCTGTCCAAATTAGGATGATGATGGCAGCTCCATCCAGTTAAGGATTCCCTACAGACCAGACCGTGACTACCCTTTCATTCTGGGGTCTTATCCAGGTGCTTTTGTAAGCTGGACCAAACCATGGACTGTGGATCTCTGCAGGCTATTAATAGAGCTGTCTGACTTGGTAATGATTGATAAGAAGTAAGTTATGCAAGGAACTCTAATTTCTTATTTACACAGACCTGTAGAAGGGCAGTGACAGTGGCAAAGTACAGCTTTTCCTTTAAGAGAAAGAGTCAGAAATGGCTTGTGTTTCTTCTGGCTTGTTGATACAATAAAATATCCTTACACATCATGGACATGATTCAGGGCTCAGGGGAAACAATCAAAACATTTCTACTGCTCTTAAAAGTAGGGAAGGGTTGAATCAACCTTTTTTCTAATAGGTTCCACTGAAACCATGCTAAATGAATGACAGGGCTGAAGTGAGCAGGACATTTCCAGACTTTTCCAGCAGGTCACACAGATGTTTGGTCCCTCTGCTTCCAGGTTTGCATTCATTGGCATCTATCACCTTAAAAGGTGCTTAGAAAGTCCTATTCATTCTAGCTCCTCTTGTGAAGCTATAATAAATATGTAACCCCTCTCTATTTATATCACACTGTTAGGCTGGTGTTGGTTTGGGGATTTCTTGTGAAGGTTTTGTGCAACTCTCACTTTGTTGCCTTTCTTTGGACATGTGCCAGTACCTCGATATTCTTCTTGTAATGAGCAGCCCAAAATTAAATACAGGATTGGAGGTGTGGCCTCACCAGTGCTGAGTACAGAGGAGCAATCACTGCCCTGCTCCTGCTGGCCATATTATTCCTGATACAGGCCGGGTGCCATTTGCCTTCTTGGCCACCTGAGCACACACTGGATCATGTTCAGCTGCTGTTGAGCCACACCCCAGGTCCTTTTCTGGTGAGCAGGTTTCAGGCACTCTTCCCCCAGCCTGTAGTGCTGCCTGGGGTTGTTGTGACCCAGGGGCAGGACCTGGCACTTGGCCTTGTTGAACCACATACAATTGGCCTTGGTCTATTGATCCAGCCTGACCAGATCCCTCTGCAGGGCCTTCCTTCCTTGCAGCACATCAACGCTTCCACCCTGCTTGGTGTCACATGCAAACTCACTGAGGGTGCGCTTGATCCCCTTGTCCAGATCATCAATAGAGATACTGAACTGAAGGACTCCCCCAGTTCCCTGGATCCTCCTTGCGGCCCCTCTTGTAGATGGGCATCACATTTGCAAACTTTCTGTCACCTGGGACTCCCACATCAGCCATGACTCCTGATACATGATGGAAAGTGACTTGGTGGGCAATTCCACCGGCTCCCTCAGCACCCTTGGGTGGGTCCCATCTGGTGCCACAGACCTGTGTGTGCCCAAGGGGGTTAGCATCTGCTACAATATTTCTTTTCTGTTCACAGGACAGAAATCAACCACTTTTCATCACTCCTGTGCTGATCAATGGTTCATATTGGTTGTGCTGAAGACAGGTTACCCTCAGGCTTGCTGGGCATTTCAGGAGTCACTGGCACCACTTTTCCTAACTCTCACATCCTCTGCAGCCTGTGATGTGCATGCCTAAGCTTGATCTTCTTTTTGAGATTCCCCCAAAGAACTTTGGCAAATAAGGGCCCCTTAAAAGCCTCATCTTCAAATGGCTACTGACCATGAGCACGATTTGCACAGAGATGTGGGCCCTGAGCATATTAATTTTCCTGTTGCTGAGGTGTAGGCATACTAACACAACTTCTGAGTGGTTTATCATAGCAGTATTTTAGCCTGAGCTAGCGGGTCTGCCAGATGCCATGTCAATATAGTAGCACATAGATATAGACTGTCAAATTCTGTACTTTTAAAAACCACAGCCATGCTAGTCCCTCCAAAGAAACAAAACTCCTTGCTTTGCTTTCTCCTTGTAGCTTTTCACAACTTACTGTGAACCTGGATCTTCATATGTCTCTCTAATTTTGGACTCTCTCCATCCAAAGCTCATGGTCATGCATTGTTGGATGACAATGACCTTCCATATATCCTAACTATTTGCAAAACTTAAGGTAAAGATGGTTTTCTTGCAGCTTTTGTTCTGAAACATTTGCAGGGCTGTGCAGCAGGTGGTGCTCTGTTTCCCTTTCTGCTAGAGGCTGTTGTCGTTCACTAAACTTTTCAAACTGAAATTAATAATGTTTTCTGTACTGGCTGAGAAATTGGAGCCACATATTTTCAGGGATGGTTTACTTAGCCATGCACTGGTTTTGTTTAAAGGAGCAAGAGAGCATAAAGTCTGTTTGTGGGTTAATTTACAACACTAATCTATCTTCCCACTGCAGTTAGAGCAGAGAAGTGACTTACATTTATTAAGGTATTCTTTTCATGTTTGCAAAACCAGTACTTGTTTTAAATGGGTAATTATTCACTAAAATGGATGAATCACAAAGGAAAGTACAGGTTGAATTTAAACATTGAATCACTAAAACTATCAGAATCTCTAAATCCAGCAAGGAATTTCACAACTTAATTAACCAAAATGTTTATCCAGGCACCTGAAGTTGGACGAAATAAAAATGTGTTCTTTGTTTTTATGCTGAATAGTTGATTTCCTGCTCTTTCAGCACAGTAAATTCTGTTTTCTGGCACTTGGCACAGTCGGCCCAGGCTTTCAGGGGCTTGTTTCACAAGTGATGGCTCTTAGATGACTAGAAGTGGTGTGGAAAGTCAAATCCTTTTTGAGGATTTGGAGAGATACAGCTCCATAAGCTTTGAAATATTGCAGACTGCAGTAATACCATAGTAATCTTCAACAGCATTAACAGCTTAAACAGACAAGCCTATATAAATTGGTTTAAAATCAATCAGGTAGAGAACTTCACTAATTCAAATTAATAACTCTATGGGCTGTACTGTGAATGATCAGATTTTGCAAATTAGAAAGTAAAAGCATGATGCAAGGCTCATGGAAATCAAAGGAAATACTTCCATTAGCATTTCTGTGCTGACATTATCCCCTTACCTGGATTTCTGCAACAAAGACACCAAGAATACTGAAGCACAATAGGTAACTTGCTCATAGGGACAATTTTGCTTTGCTATCATTTTATGATACTACCTATTTCACTGTGTGACTATGTACTTGATAAATAATGTGTTGCTCTTTGTGTGGTGTCAGAGCTGGGAACAGCAGCCACTCACCTGAGCCAACAGCAGCTCTGTGCAAACATGGACTGGAGGGACAGTGCCTGACCTCACTGCCCCGCATTTTGCCATTGGAGGCTGCCTTGTGAACAGCCTATCAATAAGACATCTTTCTCTGAACTTCTGTGATTCTATATATAGTATTTCACACAGGGATCTCTACATTTATATTTCAATCAGAAAGAACAGCCTTACAAATTTATTATTTGTCTTCTTCATTCAGAATCTTGGAGTCAGTCCACCTATGAAAAGATAAACAAAATTCCATTTCTGTTGGTTGATATCTACTTGTTAGCAAAGTATATATCTCTTAAATAGATCCAAAGTGTCTGTTTCTCATAGAAGATTTATTTTATTTTATTAGGACCATTTATTTTCTAAAAATAAATTTATGAGTTTTTGTCTTTTAAGATGTGAGGAAGGGTGGTACGAACATCATCAATGGGAAATGAATCAAAATCCATATCTGTCTTTTCAAGAAAATAAAAAAAAAATTGATATTTTTTTTCTGACTTGGAGAGCATTTTTTCCAAGCTGTTACCTAAGAAATGTGTCTTCAGATGGATGCAAAGTGAACTATTAAATATAAGTGTGGTTTGTCCCTGACTTAGAGATATGAGGAAAAAGACATACAGAGGAAAAATAAAAAGAGGACATAAATTTCTTCTCCATTTTAACATGGTTCCATGTAGACTTATAATTATCAGGTGATGTGTTACAGCAGTGTATAATTTCCACATGGGGAGCCAGGACAGCTGACTTAGACAACTCAGATTAAGGTAAAATCAATCTGGACTGGCAACAGATGGAACATGGGGAAAGAAACGTGGCATTTCAGAGTGCAGGAGGTGGCAGAAATTAATCAGGCATTGAGTTCATTGCATAGGGCTTATGACTGGGACCAAAGGGGCCTGGATTTTCCCTGAAGCTTGGCCTTCATTGAAACCAGCTGAAATGCAGTAAAAGTGGCATATCTCATATACAACCTGTACCATGGCCTTCAAAAGAAGTGCTAAATGGATAGATTGCCTCTGTCACCCACAAAGGAAATCTTGTGGACAATGAGAAAGGAAATCTGATTCCCTCTGAGGCCCTTTGAATTCAATGCCAATATGTTTTAATCCAGCAGAAAATGGTGATAACTATATTCTTCCTTCCTCAGTTGATTTGATGAAAATTAACTTTCAACATCCACATCTGATCAAATCACAGGCTAAAATTATGTGCAAACATGAAAAAGATTTATTCCATAAATACACCCTTGGTTGTAACTTTCAAATTATGTTAACAGAGTTCACACAGTATTAGTCAAATCCCTATCATTAAGAAATGGTATTTCATAAGAAAGCTGATAATAGGATACAAAGATCCTAAAATTATTAGATGATGACTTGCTAATGGGAATTCCTTTTTGTCATAACCAATGATTTTCAGTTTACTCTAAGATATCTCTCTCTGATGGGAGATTGGTAGTATAATAAAAATCTGGAAATTGTGTAAAGAAAAGAAAATAAAGATTGAATAATAGATTCAATGATTTTGTGGAACCAGGATGATTCAATTTTAAAGACATTGTTGGGGAAAATAAGGTAATTCTAAGGCAGAGCCTGTGCCACTGCACAATGCAGATCTGTCAAAGCCCACCTCCTACTCTTTTCTCCTGTGGGCGTGCAGTGCCTCCCTTTCAAAGCAGCACTCAAATCCAAAGAAGGCTCTGTACAGGAAGCTTTCTGTCCCCTCTGGAGCAAGAGCTCGGGCTGGCAGTCTGACCACACTTCAGGCAATGGCAAAGGTCCACAGAAAGGTCTCTTACAATTGATGAGAAAACTTTATTACAGTTATTAAACTTTATTAGTATTACAATTTTTTTTCCAGGGATTGAAGGATCATTTTCCACCAAGTCTAATTATTTGAGCTGACCAATATATCAGCATAGCTCTCTCATCAACATTTTAATTTTGGCTTTGTAATTATAGGTCAGAATTTCTGGGTCTTGCCTTTCTTTGTTTTGGGTATACAACATTAACTAAATATCAAGAGGTCAGGTTTCACTGACAGTTTTTGTGTGTATTTGTGCACTGGTAGCATAACACAATGTTTGTGAGGACAAAAGAAATGCACCTTTGGATTGCCACAGGAATGCTCCCCTCTCTGATGTCCCAGCAGCACCAACTGGGGCTCAAGCTATGGGTTAGGGAAGGGCTTTCCTTTGCAGCCTGCACACACAAACAGCATTGGTACCTCTGCCTTCCTCAGTGGGACTCACCTGCCCTCCTTTCATTAATTGGCTCTAATGGAGGAGAAGGAATGTCATCTAAATGATTTCGGCTCCTGGCTGAAAACCTGTATGATTCCTGAAAGAAAAACACCGCAGTCACTGAATGTCAAAGCAGTGATTAAAAAGCAAAAAGCTGACATGCTGACATGGATACCACTGTAATAGGGTATGTCTCAGTGGGAACCCACTGCCACCATCAGCTTTTCACGGTTTTTGTATTGCTAATATGAGACGAAATGCACCGCTAGGAATACTGTTGCATATCAGACTATCTTATTTCATAAATTATTGCTATATTACCCTTTAAATGTCCCAGTGAGCATAGCAGCATCAAAATATGATGTAAAAACAATAAAACCAAGCAAAAAGCTATTATTGAAGTGTTAGGTCTGTACAATAGTTTTTTAGTTCCTTTCTCTTTGTTTTTAGCCTGAATAAATTAACAGTTTGCCACAGATAGGGTCATTCAACCACCTCTGTGGTACCCTTGTTTCTGAATGGAACAGGGTGGGTAATTACTACTGGGAATGTGTTGTGACAGGCTTTAAGAGTGGGTAAACTGGAGAATGACTTTTGATATTCAAATTTCCTCTCGTTTCCATATTCTGCTGCTGGCACTTACAAAGGAAGATGTATGATGTGTCTCATCATGCACTTGGAAGGGCTGAGAACTCACACATCTTCTCCCTTCTCAGCTCTCCATCTAGGAGCCAGTTGGAACAAACTTTAGGCAAGAAAGATGAAAAAAAGTATATATGAAAAGTCGTATTTTCTCATTTTCAGGAAATCATGGAGGATAGTTATTCATAAGCCATAACCTCTGTGGGAAGAAGGTTGATCAGTCAGCGGCCTCATAAAACCTGCCTATTCTATTTCATGGGAAGCTCTGCAATTTGAAATAAATTCCTGATCAGAGCAAATATGTCAAAATAAAAATTCTGGATAATTTATTTTTGACTTGTTTCTTATGTAATTTTACTTCATGCTGGGTTATTAAGTCAAATAAGTTTTCAAATATTTAAATATTTGAAAAGAAGTTCATTTTAAAAAAAGTTCTTTCCCAAAAGATTGAATTTGTTCTGTTGCTCCTTATCAGAAAGTATTTCCAAGGGAAATTAGAGTCAGGTACTGTTGAAATAATCAATTAGACCATTCACCAGTCAGCATTTTCCATGGAGAAATACTGTATCATAAGATCTATGAGTGTATCATTCATTCAGAATAATTTCAATAAAAACAGGAAGGGTAAGATTTATATGATTTGTCTGAAGGTGAGAAGTTCTATTTAAAACTGTGTCAAAGTTCATTTGGAAGATACTGTCTGATCTTTACAGACAGACCAGAACATAAATAATGTTCTGACAAACAGCATTAATAATGTCTTTGACAGAGATACCATTAATAATCATAGTTTATATGCCTACAGCTCCAAAATAAAAGGTTATCATGGTGCAATAAACCAAAGAAGTACACTCAACTGGTTTATGGCTTCATTAAAGTGGTAAGCTATAATTGCTACCTTGCAATCAGCAAATGCAAATGGTCTATTTGTAGAGCAGTCAGCTTTATTTAATGTGTAACTTTCTCTTCAGAGAAGGGAAGCTTATCATATTTTTCTTGGATTTCAGTACACTGAAAGTTGATTCTTTGGCAATATATTAATAAGCCAGAAATGGAATTGGGATTATGAAGTATCTGATGCCCTTTTTGTACATTTATGGTGTGCCTCAAGCAAGAGCACTGCTTGTAAAATACAAAATGGCTAAAAAGAATGTAGTTGTCATGACAGTATATGTGTGCAGATTGCAAGCCAGAAAACTGTCCCTGATAGTTGGGATATAATTGACCACAGTATATGATAAGCACATTATTGATTGATTAACGTGACCTGGTTGTATTTGAAATGTCAAAGAGGAAAATTGAGTTGTCATTTTATATCATGTTCTTTTTCGAGTAGCAGATAAATACTATAATTAATGACTTTTCACTAAGGTTATCTAAAAAATTTAGGGAATATTAAACATCACATTATTCACAGTCACCATGGGTGAATATATTATTGATGAATATTGATAAATCTTTGCTTATGTGAAACAGGCATCAAAAGAAGTTAATGTACTTTAATATTGCTTTTTAATAAGACATCTTTTCTGATTACAGTTTTTCAATCATTTAACTAGGTGAATTGACTCAATTTACCAAATTACTGTTACAGTTTAGTAAGGCTTTTTTGTCTGTGGCAAACTGGAGTATTGAACTTGAAGGTTTAAGTTCCTTCTGTTGAAATCCATTGTGAAGCTCCTGCTGTCTAGAAAAGGATTGAGGGTTGACACATGCCTTGATACCCTTTTCCGCTGTTTGGAAAAGAGCCCTGAATTTTCTCAGGTATTTGAAAACATGTGCTTTTGCAAATGAATTTCCTAAAAGCTTTCTCAACCTTGCAGCAGATCTCAGAGTCCTCCAAGCTATTATGGATAAAACAAAGCCAAAAAGCATCTGAAATATTGTCACTCACCATTTGCCTTAAGTACACCTGTAAAGGGAACTCTGTGTCACTAGGGGACTTTTTGCCAGAAAATGCAAAGTCTACAGCATTTTGAAGAAAAAGAAAAAAAAAAAAAAAAGAAGAGTCAGAAGTTTAACTGAATTGCTTCAACCTTCATATTTAATTTTGGAAAATTTGGATTTGAGTCATGTCTTTCAGGTCAGGTATTGTTTGGACTCAGAGTAAGATGATAAATTCAGTTGATGTTGATATCTTATGATGTGCTTTGAAGTCCCTGAGTGCCCAAAGTTCTTTCAATGTTTTGACTTCTTTATATCAGTTCAGTTGTGTAAATTCAGGATTCCTGTGTGACTTCAAGTGCCCCCGCCATGGATGTGACACTTGTGACACTTGTGACAGTTGTGACACTTGGTCCCTGGGAGATTTGTACCCTCCAGGATCAGCACCCAAGAGGCAGCTGGGATCCCCCAGGGCTCTCAGGTAGCTCTGGGCACCTGCATTCAGGTACAGAGCTGAGCCCTAACGTGGCTATAGAAAAGTGGGCTTAATCCTGCTTTTCTCATGTGGGTTATTGACTGAAACTGCAGAGATAGAATGGAAGCTTGGCTTGGAATGGAAGCTTCACACGTAAATATGTATTTGTAAGTTCACATGTAAATATGTATTTATAGGCATGCAGATTCTCATGTTTTAATCTGGGGCTGAATTCTAATCTTTGTTATGTGAGCAAACATTTTTCAGACTTATATGAATCACTGGAAGAGTGTTCTGGTTTTTCTGGGATAATTTTAAAAATATTGGGTTTGTTTTCTCTGGCAGTATCCTTGGGAAAGAAGTGGGTTTAATCAGAAGAGTGAGTGCATTAGAGAATAAGCCAAATTTACCACAATACATTTTAAATTTTCTTTGATTATCCATTTTCCAAAGCAAAAAATAGCAGGTAGAGGCTTGCTAAGTTGTTCTCTAATAAACAAAGCCCAATCAGTCTGCCTTCTCAAATCCTTTCAGAATTTTGACCCGGCAGGTCACACTCTATCCTCAGGTCCAGTACTACACAGCCAACATAGTTTTGAGTTGTGCTTCTGGGAGAAACTTCATTTTTCACCTGAGTTAAAATGAGGAAAGACTGAGCAAAACTTCAGCCTGTCTCAACCAGTGCAGCAAGCACGGCCCCTCTGGAGTAGAGGTGCCACTGACAGAAGGGTCAGGTCATCACTTCATCATCATCCCTCAATCATCTGCAACTAAGTCAAAGGGCCTTGCCCCAGGATATTCTCCAAAACAGCTGATTGCATTTTTACTTCTCTGTTTTCTCAGTAGTGGGATGTTTGCACGCAAGCACGCGTGCAGGAGTGGTCAGCAAGGGGAGCACAGGACCCCTTGGGTGGGAAGGAGCATCAGAGGGACACCTCACACAGCCTCCTCCCAGGTGAGCTGGTGAACAGGCTGGTGAGAGCAAACTTCTGCCTCTGAAGTCCACCATCAGGAACCAACCTGCCACAAAGCTCCTTAATCTTCCAAAGAGTTGGGAAACAAAATCATACCTTTCTAAAGGACAACCAGTTGTTTGACACAGTTATATACTCTGGGTAATGTTTTGAGCAAATGTTTAATTACAAAAGGATGGTACCTAAATTGCCATAATTAATCTGAACCTGTGCTAGAGTTCACAGCAGCCAAGACTTTTTACACTGCTGAATCACTCTTATTGAAATACTCAGTCCTTAAATAGCAGGAAAAGCTGCTATTAGAAATCTCTCTAATAGCTTTTATGAAAGCTATGGCTAATTTAGAGCCCAATTAAACCCAGAAATCCAATTATTTCTGAATAACATAATTGCAAAAATGTAACTAGCACTGTAAGTATGCACTAGCTATTATGGAAGATGCTTTAATAAAAGAAAATCAGCTCTGAGCCACTGAAAAGATATGTTCTTATCATAAGGATGATCTGCAAATTTAAAAATTCTTCTATTTCCACTGCTTTGCATTGAGGCTATGTAAACCTTGGTGCTGGGTAACTGCTATTACATGCACTTTATGGGTCCAGTTGGAGAGCAGATAACAGATGCTAGAGCAGAGCCATTTATACAGGTGCTTGAACAACCTCTGTTGAATGAGATAGTAATTATTAATTAGCTGTGGGTGTGTGATTGTGAGTCTGGCCACTACACACACAGAAAGGTTAGAGAAAACAAGGCAGAGCAAGCTCCTGCCACGCTCTGACAGTTTTGCTCCTGCTGGGAAGGAGGGTCGCTCCTGGGCTCCCCTGGCTTTGCTGCTGTCCTGCAGGGCAGTGGTGGAGCCCGGCCCTGAGCTGCTCGCCTGGGGCCCGTGGCTGCAGCTGCTGGGCACCCTGGGCACACGTGTCCCAGCCCTGCAGGGCCTGGCAAGGGTGGCACTGTCACACCCTGCTGCTGCTCCCCGAAGCCCTCCAGGCAGGCAGGCAGGCAGGCCGGCAGCGCAGAGAGCTGGTGCTTTCTCAGCACTGTGGGAGGCACTGCCTGCAGCTCTGCGCCCTCGGGACAGGCGTGGCTTGCAGGCATGGATGGGTGAGGTCCAGTTATGATGGCTTTGGAAAATACTTCATAAACTCAGGGACAGACTTTTCCTTTGACATTTCCATGGAGGCAAGTGAAGCAGACGTTCACTTCACCTAACCTCTCTACTTGCACTAACTGTACACTTTTTTACCCCCAGAGCAACAGTTCAAATTTCAATTACTATTTAGCAGAAATTTCACTATTAAATCAACTGGTATTTTGCTGGAGTGAATATATTCTAGTTAAAATTTAGTTAAAATTTACTGATTTCATTGCAATCTGTGTTGTGAAAGATAACATGAATAAAGCCCTGACCCTAAAGGAAGGCAGAAGCAGGAGAAAGAATGCCTTGCTGAAGGAGTAAGGATTTTCAAGTTGCTATATATGTTAATCTCTCATCTGCTCAGTCATATGCAAGGAAAATAATATTTCGTTAAATGATTGAGTTCTATTACAGAAATACTTGCTAAAAAAACAAATAACTTCAAATGAGTAGAGGCGCAACAAGGTTATCAGACCAACACTGTACATAAAGCTTTACACACCATACCTCCTAATTTGATGGAGTTCAAGGTCATTCAAGATAAAATAGTTGTTTTAAAGACATGTGAGTCATGAGCATTTAAAAAGCTATCTGAACAGAGCTGACAGAAGGAATTTATTATTTCAATTCTGGAAACACAAGAAAAGAAATGAAATAAACTCTAGCTCCAGAGTATAAGGTAAGAAAAGAAAATGCTCATTTTCCATATAAGCTCCCATCAATTTTGCATGCTTAGACACAGTAACTTTGTTTAATACGTGTTGGAAAATAATTGCCTTAAAGGGAATCAGCTATATAAAATGTAAGGCACTAGTTTTACATTTTGATTTTAGAAGGTTAGTAGATGTTTAGTATTGACAAAAATAACTTACTGTGTACTATTCAAGAACAGACCTCCTGGTCCCAATTTGAGACCATTTTGATGCTAGAAAATTACATTTTTGCTAATGATGGTTTTAGCATGAGGGAACCTTTGAAAGCTGCATTTGCAAATATCATTGTTAGATGAAGGATTTCTTCAAAAATTATCAAATCAGTGATCAGGAAAAGATTTCACAAATAGAGTGCATTAGCATTGTTGCCTTGTAAAGTCTGCTAAAGAAACAATTTCAGAGAAATGGAATGATTCTGCTACTGCAAAACATAATGATTTGCGTGGTTGGAGGAACTCAGCCAGAATCCAGTTTGAGTGAATTATAGGTCTTTATAACCAAGTACTTAGTTGAATTTTTTTTTTAATTTGGTTTTGCCATCATGTAAAATTTACATGTTTGAGGTATAATTAGCCAGTCTGATTACAAAAAAAAAAAAAAATTTACTATAATTTAAAAATATAAATTAACATAAAATGACAAGCATTAAAAGTTAATATTAACTCAACGTTCATTCTTTTGCATTCAAATGAGTCTTATTAAGTTATTATGTCCATCTAAATATCAGTACAACTTTCAAGTAATACACAATGTGTTTCATAATCTGCCTCTCTCCCTAGCCCTCCATTAGCTGTATTGTTTCTCTACAGTTTGTTACTCTAAGAAACCATTTTAGAATTACATTGTTTAATTTTTTACACAAAGTGCCTAATTTGAGCTTAGAAATACAATTTTGATGCGCCCAAGACCTTTAGTGACCATGTGTTGGCTCTAAATATACTGGTACAGGCAATGGCCTTTTTTGAAATGCACAGAAAGGAGCAATAACTGAATTTTAACAAGCAAATCAACTCAATTGGTTTAGAATTATGATGCTTGGCTTTCTAATGCATATTCAGAGTGGTAGAAAAGAAAGTATGAAATTTAATTGTACCATAAAACTGTCATAAGAAAATATATACTGAATATCAAGCAGGATTACATTTCTTCAGTAGTGATCATCTGTGGAAAACTACTTAAAGAACTGCTGCATCTCTAATGCTGTATTTCTGGTCAGAGAACTGTTCTAAGAGCTACATCACTGAAAAAAGTGACAAAATATGATTCATTTGGTTCATCCTCTAGAGTTTAATGTTTCTGCACAAACTCTGGTACTAATGTCTGTTTGGTACAAAAGGCAGAATAGTGAAAAAAGGTCAAGCATCTCCTATAGTGTTTTCTGGTTTTACATCACTAGCACAAGACCAATAGCAGTCTGGAAGCTACAAAACCAGAGAAGTATTGTCTGATATCTGCAAGGACCCTTTGAACAATTTGTATTATTTTTTTGCCAGACATCCTACTAATAAAATTTATACTGTCCCTCATTACATGTGAAAACACACCTTATCATAATTTCTATTACACTGCAAGCAATTAATTTTATGCACATACATTAATTCAGACATTGAAATTGTTGTTTATCTTCATACCTCTTTAAGAAAGTAAAATGAAAGGCTGATGTACACAAAATAGAATCAATGTATACAACATGGCATGAGTACATGTATGTATGCACCAAGACATCCCTGAAAAATGAGATTTCACATTTTAGTAAAGTGTTTTTACATCTGTCAATGGACATGCTGCATGAAACGATCTCAAATGTCTTGGAGTCCAAGGAAACAATCCTGAGCTAACTTGGATGGCCTTTACTGAGTCCTGCCTGCTGCTACTGATTTCTCCAAGCTGAAGATAGACATGAGCCCATTAGGAAACCAGTAAATTAAATTTACTGATCATACTTTCTGCTATATATATTTAAATGCATAACTAATTAGTGCCATCTACTATGATGATAACTAATGATTCAAAATCATTAAAGAAAAATAATATTAATGATATTGTGCCTTGCCACTGCACCAGGAGTAAGTTTAAAGAAAAGAAGATACTGTTCTTATTTTTTCTCCAGTTATTTTTTTATCAAGCAAGAAACTCCGTTGTGGAGTCAGTATTTGTAGCCTACTTGGTTTTTTTTATTTTTCTTTTCTTAAGAGACAGATATCATTCCTGTACTATTTTATGTATGACAGTATTGAGAAGATGTTCTTTACTGCCAGTACCTTAATCTCAAAAGCACAGGACCAGTCTGGAAATCTTCCTGAATAACCTTTTGTTAAGTGATGCATTCTCCTCTTTCCAATATGGAGACTTGGCAGTGGAGAAGTTGTGTTTGTTGTGCCCAGCTCTGCTTCCAGACCCGATTGAAAACAGGAGGTGTGGGGGCGCATAAAAACATTCTCTGTGCTGTGCACAAAGAAGTGAAATCTGAATTGAAGTCTTAGGTCCAGCTGCTGCTGACACAGCAAAGTTTTCATCTGGCAGAGACAAAAATCCATAATGAAAAAGATTATGTGAATCTGCAGGAAGACACTTATGAGGAATTCTGTCACCTGTGTGCGACTGAGAAGTCTTCTTATCACCTGCCAGTGACCTTGTCAACGACCCCTGTGAGCTGTGGAAGATATAGTGACTATCCTGAAAAGCAAAATTGGCTGGCCAATAGAAAAAGAACAATTTAGTCAGTGATGATCTTAACCTCACAGACAGAGATCAGTGTGTTCATAATAAGTGACAACTAGTTGGCACAACTTTCTCCTTGCAGTGATTTGCATTACTTGAACTTGAGGGCTGGCTGTGCCTAATCAAGTGCCTTGGGTCTTTGCCCCCCTGTGGGATGTGTCCAATGGTGAAACTTCTCATACAGTCTTTGCTTTTCAGTGTGCCAGACCAGAGCACAGCCCCCCTGTCAAAGCAATGAAGAATAATACCTAACACTAGGACACAGGGGTGCTTCTACCCTCAGGCCACTGCTTAAAATCCAGCACAGTGTCCAATCCTATTCTGCTCCAAAGACTGTTACCAAGTGACAGGTGTCTGGTAGCCTGGTTTCACTGAGAAAGTTGTATTGGCCTTTTCTAGGGAAAATGTGCTTGCATGGCTGCTGACATGCCCTTCTCACAGCAGAAATAAGGATTACCTGAGGGACTCCAGAGAGTAAATTGCCATTTCAACCCCGAAGCTAGTCCTTCCACAGCATGTTTTGTTGGCAGCACAGGCCTGTGTGCCCTAGTCTTGGTTGTCTTATGTCTTTTTTGAATGACAGTAGGACTCCTTCCATTTTTTCCAACACATACCAAGGAAATGATATCATATCTATGATACCTATGCAATTCACCATTTATATTTCCAATATCCTTTTGTCAATATGCTGTCTCAGGGGTTTTGAGAAGACCTGTGGTCTCCTCCAAGCAGTTGAGAATCTGAGAGAAACAAGAGGCACTGTGAGAGAGCTGAGGAGATCTGGGAGCTGGGGCAAGACCAAAGACCAAAGGGAAATAATCCACTCGTGGTAATCTGTTTTGATCACATGTCCTGTTTCTTACTGTGCACAAGGTTTGGGGTTTTTTCTTCAACATACAGACCATTAGCAAAGCTTCTCTCATCTGACAGATGGAGGCTGAACCAAGGAGACTGGGGGAGAGGATATATGGAAAAAAGGTTGCAATGACATGGTGTGATGTAGTAACATACAGAGCATGTGTGCTAACAGAGGTGTGCGAGAATTTCCTTAGTACCTCCCCAAAGAAGGCAATTCCTGCACACTACTTTCATTCCTTCACTCCCCATGTCTGTGGGAGAGGACATACACAAATACTCATTTTTCTTCCCATGGTTGGAGTTGAATGCCATTTTTTTGAGCAAGTCTTCAGGAGTCTGAGCAGACTCAGGACAATGTGGTGTGCTAGTGAGCCAGCACCCTTGTTGGCTGGGAAAAGGCTCCCCTCAATCTTCCTTAAGAGCAAGCTGCAGACCATCACCTGCACAACAGAGCTACAGAAACTGCCTTACTTGTTAAAACTATGGTGGTGTGCTTGATTACATTTACATTCATGGTTAATTGCTGGCACTGCTGAACATATGAAAAGATAATTATGACAATGGTGCTGGTTATTTTTAAACGGCTATATGAATATACATTTTTAAAATGACAATGTTAAGCACTTCTTTATAGAATGAAAAATGTATGCCTGCTATTCATTTATTAGTGAAAAATTTGCATCCTCAGTAAAATATTTAGCTCTGACTAAAAGAAGGTTCATTTCTTTTCTAAAGAAAAAGCACAGAATGGAGTGGAAATAATCCCTAAATTTTTGTTGGCAATGTGCTAGAACAGTGAGCAACACAGCTGGGAATGCTGAGGATCCCAAAGATTCCTAGTGCCGACGACCCAGATGTTGTTCATGCCTCTGCTACTCCCATCAGCAGAAGGTAAATGTGTTTGTGTAAGGAAAGGGCAAACAGACCACTGTGTGTATTGAATTTTTAAAAATATATTATTGAAAATATACACTGAGACCTGTTTCAAAGCATACTAGCAGGACGCTGGAAGCTATGTTCTGAGGCTCTCTTAAGCTCCTTACTTCTTAATCTGCTGTCACAAGGATTGCTGACTGTCCTTTCGGGGCAAGGCAAGAGTTAGAAGGCTGAGTGATAGACTCCTGATCTCTCTCTCACAGATACAGACGTTGATCCAAAGGTGAAAGGTGTGTGAGTACCTAGCTTAGGAAAAGAACTTCCTTGTCCAGCAAGAAGAAATGAAGAAATCTGTGAATATGCATGCTTCAAAGAGTGTCATTGAGTATTTGTGACTCTCAGGCAGGCAAATTAGCAAAATAGGGAGATGAACAATGAGAGCGTAGGGTGGGGGAACATCATGCTGGAAGACATGATGGAAAGGATCTCCAGCAGTGTGATCTCTATTTGCAATGCTAATTTCCTACTCTGGAGACTCTGAGCAGCAGTAACTTAAAAAATGTTCTTCAAAAATCTCTTTCTTCTTGTACACTGAACTGACATGGGGCAGGGAAAGTGAAAACCTGTTGCCCTTACATAGTTACTGCCAGCATGCAATGCACTAGCACTATTGTCCAAGAACAAATGCCCTTCAAACCTTCAGTTATTTCTTGGTTTTGAGTAATTCTATGAAAAATTGTATGCTGGAGGAGCTTTTGGCAAATTCCAATTAAATATTTCTCTTTGTGATTTCTTGCTCCAGACAGTCCTATGATGTACTTGGTGAGGCAGCAAGGCCCCAACACTGAAAATGTGGGTTTAATTAGTAACAGTGAACTTCTCCTACATGCTGTCACTAAGATCTCTCTGTGGTGTTTTATTGGTGGTAGGACTGCTTTTATCACCACAAGGATATGTGCAAAGCCCATTGAAGTCAGGGCATATTAACAGGCATGGTGAAGGCAAAATTGACATCCCTTGAAATGGGAACTAGTAAGACACTTCTGAAGCTGTCATTCTGTGTTATTTGCTGAAAGCTGGAACTTCTTCAGCCTAGGTGACAGTCCAGAGGGAACACATCTTTTTCAAAAAGTTCTTCAAAATTCATTTCTGTATCATGTAATGATAACAACAATAACCTTTCGGAGTGTTCTGGCTAACAAGTCACTTGCAGTTTTACTAGTGAAATTCAGTGGCAATTGGATCAGCCTCACAGTGAAGGAAACCTTACAATAGCAGCTAAGGGAAATAAGAAGAATGAACTCTTCTGGTGCCTAAAGACTTTAAATCTTCCAAGCATTTGCTTTATCCTTGTTCTCTTTTGGAGGTGAGTGGAATTCATCCTCATTCCTGGACTGGCAGTAAAGCTCTGCTGCATGGGTGATTGCACGAGGGATTTGGAGATCAGTCAGGATCCAAACCAAGCCTCAGCATCTCAGTCCCTTTCTGCAGTAAGTGCTTCTTTTGTATGAAAAGACAGAAAGCTATACTGTTGAAATAAATGACAAAACTCCTGCTGCCTTCATAGAGGATCATTTTCACTCTAAAAAGTGATGGTATGTTTAGTGCTACTAACCAAAAAGTTTCAGTAGGAATCCTCTAGTAAACGACATGTTGATTTATCCTGGACACAATCTTGAATAAAAACTTATTTCATGATTCAGATTGCAAAGAAAATCAGGTGAGCTTAAAGATCCTGGGAATTTTAAAAGTAAATAAATACATGCCTTAGAGACAGTCATCTTCTGCACTGGAGTTCTTCAGACTCACATAGTTACCTGCTGAGAATGCCCCCCTCACTCAAGAGAACTATAAACTTGCTTATCCTACAGAAATAAGGAATTTACTTCCCAGCAACAGCATGAAGAACTAACACTTTTAAACTAGTGATAAAATTGTGATAGCTGGCAGGTCACAAACCCACAGGTAACTCATTTAGCATGTGCTTTCAGTTGTGTTCCTGGGTGCAGGAAGGGAGTAGGAGCATTGCTTCTCTGCTCCCAGAGCTGAGGCCTGGCTCTGGGGAAGAGGAGGAGGACTGTGGACTGGGATGGTGGGAACCAGGTCCCTCACGAGGAGCAGGTCCTGGAACAAGGTACCTGGACAAGCAGGATGTGCACAAGAGATCCTGAAGGACAAGGATGGCTGTGAGTAAGTGTAAGCCAGGACCTGTGGGTATTAGCAGGACAATGGGCTTGTGAGGGTGTGGGGAAGCAGGGCCTGGAAATAGATGGGACCTAAGGCCCTGCTCTGAATATTACAAGATAATGAACACACAGAAGCCAAACTCATCAGTTAAAGCAAGAGAGCTCAGAGATGAAGGCAAAGATATTTAATAAGTGAAAAAACCCAGGCAAAACCACGTGATGCAAAGGCAATAATCACTCATCACCTCCCACCAGCAGACCGATGCCCAGCCAGTCTCTGAGCAACCTCAGCCTTGGAAGCCAAAGCCCCTGCACCTCTTTTTTACTCCAACCCATTACAGCATGACCTCGTATGGCATGGAGCATCCCTTTGGCCACTTGGGGTGAGCTATCACAGCCACATCCCTTCCCAAATTCTTCAGCCTACCTCTGCAGGGTAATGAGAAGGCAGAGCAGGAAAGAGATGGCCTTGATGCTGTGTAAGCACTCCTCAGTAATAGTCTAAACATTGGTGAGTTCTGGACATTTTTTAGCTACAAATCCAAAGTTTTGCACCATACAGGCTAAGAAGAAGTTAACTTCCCTTGGGGCAGACCTGTTACAGTATGACATGATGTTTAATTGTATTATGCTGGGAGTGTGAAAAGCCTTACTGAAGCCTTATTAATTCAGGGAAAAAAAAAGAAGAAAAATGATCCCTTCCTTTGTGGAATAAATAGAGGAGACAATACTGTTGTACCCCAGAGCTCAATGCTACCTTCAAATCTGGCAAACATTGAGCCAGAGCATCTCAAATGTGGCTGCTCTGTGTCTGAGGGATTTCATGGACTAAATCTGTGCATGGTTACTCTGACACTTTCAGTTCACATCATACTTACTGTATGTACATGAACCATCTGTGTACCACATATGTCATTAATTTGGGAGACCCTGGGGCTGCCAGATTTCTGGCTAGTCAGATGAAGCTACTGTGTGGGTATCCCATAAGTTGCCATATACCTGGAAGTCCAGCAAATGTAACAATCTCTTTCCTTCCTCAAATTCTTCCTACTTAAATTTTCAGAAAATAACCAAATACAGCTGATCTGTACAATATAATCTCATATATGGTACCACACTTGCAAGAACATCTTCTGTTTTACAGTTTACTATTTCAGGGGAAGGGATTTATGACAGACAGGTGAAAAAAAGAGTTGTGCTTTATACATACAAACAGTGTTTACTCCAGTGTTTTTTAGTTGATGTGCCCAGTATTCTCAACAGAAATTTTTGTAGCAGACTTTGGTGAATGTTGAGAGTGCATAATGAAGGCTTGAGTGAACAATACAGTACAAAATAAGAACAGGACAGATTGCTCACTGCAAAGATAAAACTAAGAAAAGGAAACTAATTATGTGCTACGTGTTAAAAACCAGAAAAAATGGCAATAATGTTGTGTATAGCCTTCCAATTTTCTCTTGCGTGCTGCTTTGCAGGTGTTCTATGGTTGTCTTTGTGAGCTTGAGTAACTAGTGAAATCTCTCTTATCAGCTACTGCCTGGACACACCAGAGCACAGTGGCTCTTTTGCACATTTATCTAACTTGGGGGTCAATATGAAAGACCTGTTTCATTCAGTTTTAGCATAAAGAAGAGTGAAAGCACCCAATTGTACAAAAAATTCCCATCACACACTTCACCAGCCCGAGCACATGGGCACTGGGAATTTTCCTTTTCTCTTATGTACTGCTTTTACTGCCTGGGCTCCCTTGTGACTATCTGAGCAGCTTTGGGAACAGCTGGGAAGCCCTGCAGAGAACTGGTGTGGAGATGCCATGTACTTCCAGCTCCTGTGGGCTGCACTCAGAGTTGTTCCTGCTCAGTGCCAGGGACAAAGCTGCACCAGGAATAGGAATGGATGGACCCCACTATGCCCAGCTTAAGGAATGCCCCCACAAAGGAAAAAAAAGACAAGTTAGGTGTCAGCCAGTAAAACACTACATGACTGTGGTATAAAATTAGCAGTGATATTTAGGGAACACATTGCAGAGTGGAAAGCAGGCTGGAATATATGTTTGATCATGCATAAGACAAAATAGGACAAAAGTATTTTTTCTTTCTTGTTAGAGACACTTAGACAAATATCTTTTCCCCTCTTTAATTTCTTCTGCTCCTAAGAGAAACAATCCACCAAACCCTTGAAAACTTGCTAACAGCGTAGGCTAACAATGACACTGTCAGAGGCAGGGCTTTTTCCAGAAGGCCCTGAGTCCATGCAGTGCAGAGGATAATAGTGAATCAAGGCAAGAAAGAATATACATTTTGCCTGAAAGGGCTGTGGTTCATTTGTTAGTCTGGTCACGCTAGACATCCTGTAATGCAAGTATGATCCTTACTGTCAGCTTCAACACCTTGTCTGCACTCGCTGGTTGATTGATCTGTAAAACTCCTCTTGGCTTCCAGGAGTTGGAAAAAATCATAGAACAAGGTCTTGCAATTGTATCTTGCAGCATGAAACACAGGCAGGAGCAAGGATAAACTGGGGTTGCACAGAAGTATCATAAATCTCTTGTTTTCTAATGTCTACAATTTTTTTTGTTAACATTTTTCTAATGTTTTAACGCCACTAAGGGAATGGAAGAGAAGGGGAGAAATGATAGACTAAGAGTATCCAAAAGTTTGGAAAGGTCATTTAAGAAAATTTTACAAACAGAGTTTAACATCATTGGGAGCAGATTGAGGGCCAACAGTGGACAGCATGATTTTTTTTTTGTGGGTGGAAGTCCATAAACACTGCTCATATAGCAAACCAGTGCTTTACTAGATGTCTGCATCTTTGTTTGTTTGCATGTATTTTTCATACTGCTCATGAAAGTTCCATTTGAAACCACTTTTCAGAAGGATTAAATTTTGTGCCCATGGATTACTACTGCTTCATACCCAGTGAGACGGTGTTATTGATTCATAAAATGAGGCTTTTGATTTGATTGAATGTGAATGTGTGTTGATTAATATTTACACACTCCTCTGAGGTGCATGGTGCTGTGCAGAGTGTAGAGATTACAAGATCCCTGCCCTGGGATGCTCACAAAACAGACAAAACAATGAATTACATTGGCTAAGAAGAGTCACAGTGGGGGTGAAAGAGGAAAGGAAACAACAGAAAGCAAAAAAAGGGAATTTGTTTCATGCAATACTCATTATTTACAAAGCATGACCATCAGGTAATTTGATTCCATTTAGCTTTTATTTTGGATTTGTTTTTCACTTTGTTTTATTAGGTTTAATGATCAGGCATGGGTGAGATAGCATATAACACTAGAGCTGAGATTAATGATGAAAGGCCAAGAGAAAGCTGTGGCTCTTGAGGAGGGATTTCAGAAAGAAAAGCATTTGGTTTTGCACTCATTAGAAGCAGGCAGGCTCAGGCACAGAAGAGTTTCACACTTGCGTGAAACTTTAAATTAACCACATGTGTAAGTCTTTGTGGGAATAGGGGACTAATTGGGTAGATTAGAATACAATTAACTGTGAAGTCTGGCTAGCACTAACTGACACTGTTCAAAGAGTGGAAAAGCTGATAAAATCCTGCCTGGTTAAAAAAATAGCTATGAAGACATCTGAGGAGGGAAGGGGACCCTTTGCCATTACAGGATGAGTGCCAGCAACAGAAGTACAGATGAACTTGGTGCTCTCTACTGTTGCTGTAGCCTTTCTCAGCTACACTGATTTTTATTCTAACATCCGTTTCAATTATCCCATGTCAACTAAGCCCACTGCTGACCTATAGAAACCTTCAGCATCCTCAGTCTTCACAAACAGGAAGATACTGTGCTGCCCCAGAGCTGGCAGGGTTGGGATGGCTCATAACCACCTCCTCCAGAATCTAGCACCGCTTCATCACAATGTCTCCTGAAAAGTACTAAATCCTTTTAACTACTACTTTAGGACATGATCACAGTTATCCAAGTGTTAAAACTTTGTGGGTATATTTCCTGAGCATTCAGACATCTAATAAAATATAGATAAAAAAGTCCTGCCAGAACTTTCTGAGAGACACCAGGTAGTTTATTTGATTCATACATAAAATTTAGTAATACATTAAAAAGGAGTCTCTCTCCAAGGTACTCATATTCCACCTGTCAAAGATGCAAAAACCATTCTTCATAGTTTTGAATTGTCTCAAATTTTATGAATTCTTAAATGAAAGGCTGACTTTCCTAAGGTCATCCAAGAGATAATATGATTTATAAATACAGTTTATATGCCTGGTATCTGCAGAAACCTGGACTTCATGCTGTTAAGTCTTAAATAATTTGCAAAACACTTGAGAAAAGTGTTTAAATATTTTATCTTTTGGAAAGATAGTATGGAAGAGCTGGACCCTGTATTTGAATCTGTTCGACCTGCAGTGCTCAAGTGCCCTTCACAATGCAGGGTCTGAAGGCCCTTGTGTCTAAATGGGATCCCTGACTGAAGGAGGGTGTTGGGTTTGCTTAGCCAGGTTTTGATGTGTGTGTGGGCTGTGGGGTGGCTTCTGTGAGAAGCTGCCAGAATCTTCCCCATGCCAGAGAGAGCCAATGGCAGTCAGCTCCAAATGGATCTGCTGCTGACCAGGACTGGGCCCACCAGCCATGGTGGTAGTGCCACTGGGATAACAGAGTTAGGACGGGGAGAAAGTTCCTGCACAAGAGTAGCTGCCCCCAAAGAGAGTACCGAGAATATTTCGCAGAAACAACTGTGCAGGCACCAGGGTCAGTGGAGAAGGAGGGGGAGGAGATGCTCCAGGGGTCAGAGCAGAGATTCCCCTGCAGGGCAAGGAGAAGACCACGGTGAGTCAGGCTGTCCTTCTGCAGCCCATGGAGGGCCATAGCAGAGCTGTGATCCACCTGCAGCCCTGGGGGGCCCCACACAGAGCAGGTGGGTGCCCAGCAGAGGCTGTGACCCCATGGGAAGCCCACACAGGAGCAGGCTCCTGGCAGGACCTCTGGCTATGTGAGAGAGGAGCTCATGCTGAAGCAGGTTTTCTGGCAGGATTTGTGATCCAGTGGGGGGCCCATGCTGGAGCAGCCTGTTCCTGGAGGACTGCACTCCATAGAAGGGATCCACAATGGAGTAATTAATGAAGAGCTGCAGACTGTAGGAAGGATTCATGTTGGAAAAGTTTGTGGAAGGCTGTCTCCTGTGGGAGGGACCCCATTCTGAAGCAGGGAGTGTGAGGAGTTAAGGAGCAGCAGAGACAATGTGTGATGAACTGATCCCAGCCCTCATTCCCTGTCTCCTTAGGCCATTGAGGAGAGAAGGGAGAGCATTTGGGACTGAAGATGACCCCAAGAAGGGATTGGTATGGGGGAGATATTTTAAGATTTGGTTTTATTTCTCATTATTCTACTCTGATTTGATGGGCAATAAATTGAATTGATTTCCCAAAGTTAATGTGATGCCAGTTGCTGAGTGATCCCTCCATTTCCTTATCCTGACCCACAAACCTTTCATTCTGTTTTCTCCCCCTGGTCCAGTTGAGGAAGGCAGTGATAAAGCACTTTTGGCAGGCACTTTGCACCCAGCCAGTGTCAGCCCATTGCAAGGAGGAAGGCAAATGTTGCAGTGCCTCCAATGGTGGCAGTGATTGAACTGAGAAATTTATCAGTTCAACACTGGTGAAAGTTTAGATGCTTGGAGTTGAGAAAGAATAACCTATAACCTACTTTGAGCACTGTATGTTAATGGCAGTTTAGGTATTATTTCCAAGAGAACAAAAATAAAGTAGTGCATATAAATGTCTGACCAATACAACTTTTCTGCTTCTTATAGATAAATAATTAACCCTGATGTCTTTTTTGGTTTTCTTCCTAAATATTGCATTCAGCAGCATACATGACCTTACAGATGGTCATATACACAAGTGTGTTCTCAGGTATGATCAAAGACAACCATCTTCCATTCTTATATCCCGAGTCAAGGTCAGGACTGTCATGCATCTGAAGAGAGGACTATATGCTCCTGCACAGAACTGAGATCATGTTCAAAAAAATAGTTATGACACGTTTTATAAAGCACAAAAATTGTATCACCTGAGATACAGGATCAAAATTACTTCTGTTGTCTCCTCTACCCTCACTGGAAAACTGACCAATCCATGAAACATTTCAAAATTAATCACTCCAGTTTTACTGTGGGTGTTGGAAAAGTTATTTGAAAAAATATTTCCAACAGAGTTTCTATTGTTTATGAAGATTTTTCAAAGAGAGTTAAAAATTTGGCTTTGTTAAACTCTCCATTGGACAACAAAATCTTTTGTAGAAGTGGAGCCCTGAGTGTTCTGTATTAATGGTGCTTCATGCTGACCTTATTGCATGCTGTCAATAAAGGGTCAATTTCAAGAACTTCTTTGCCCTGTCAAGGACTTACCCCTCTAAGAAATGTGAGTGAAACCAGGGTGCTTCCTGCCTCAATACAGGCTGAGCAGTAAAGACGAGAGCTCCATGATCTAGTCCTGAAGACTCGTTAAAAAACAGAGAGGAAGCAAAGCTTTCTTCTGTGTTATCTGAATTTTATGATAATGTGCTTGTTTTGCACACCATCTCTGATGGTTAAAAATCACTTAAGAAGAGTCACCTCTGATTTTTATGTACAAGATATAAAGAAGTGTGGCAATATGATTATGTTTGTATAACATAATATAAACACGTTCATGAAGGCAATATCCGTAAATGTGAGCTGCTGTTGAAGTGAATGCTCTTATTTTAGTATATTTCTGTTACTGTGTGTTTTCTATTTCCTTACTCCCATTTGAGCCTGCCAATCTTCATCCCCTATGCTTTCCAAATTAAAGTAACTTCTTCTTTTTGCCAGGATCTTTATTAATTACTTATCATTAGGCTGCCTGGTATTATATTGCTTTAAAAACACTCATGCAAAAGATTAATCTGATATGACTTTGAATTATACTAATGGTGACAAAAGGCCTGACTATATTGTGTATGCTCTAGAATATAAATCCCTATGTGCAAATATTTCACCACTGGATTCAGCTTGAGTAACTTATATACAGCCTGGGTGCATTCTCATTTTAAGCACAGCTTTTCCATTACTGTCAACAAAGGACAAGATGTTTACAGTTGAAGTGAGTAAATTTTTTGTCCCTCAATTTTTCACTCATTTAAAATATGCTGAAATTATTTTTAAATACACCTTTTCACAATAGGTATTAAAGAAATCCCCAAACTCTGACAGTCTTAAATAGGACTTTTTTTCTTTTTGCTGATATAAACATCAGTTCTTAATGTGGATTCAAGCATTTGACTAATTTAAAATTTATTTTTAAACTGCTGTGAAGTTATATTTGCAAACAGCTGCTAAGCATGGCCCTGTAGCTACCTTTAGCAATGTTTTATTATCTTGACTAAGCTTGTAATGGTGATTCTCTGCTCTACCACTGACATCTTAATGGCTGCCTCACCAATACTGATGCTGTAGGAAGTATGTGGGACTGACTTTTACATCTCTAATGATATGGTAATGTGAATCATTACGCTGTCAGTGGTGGTTTATTGGCATTATGGTTTAAGATTATGAGGGTATTACAATGCCAGTGCAAACAAATACTGCTGCTTTTAAAGTAAGCACATGAAAGACAGAAAAGTGTTAAAATAGTTGTAATATTAAATTCACAATAGCAAGATAGTGTTTGCTTAAGGCAGCCCCTACCCTAAATTCATGTGTTATCTGCATAATTCAGCAATACATACTGTGCAGTCATCTCCTGGTGATTCCACAGCATCAGGCAGAAATAACAAATGACCCAGGGTAAATATGTTTGCCCATTTTGAGCATTATGGAATTCACCCTAATTTTAGACCCTATCAACTGGAAGATCAGAGCCTGCAGTCAGAAACTGTCTGATATGTGGAAGAATACCTCTGAATTGCCAAAGCCAACAGTGTATAAAATAGATTTGTTGTTGTTGTTTTGTTCCTGACTTTTCAGTTCCAAAAGGAGGCAAGTTAGAAGAAATAAGAAACAGCAGATATCAGATAGCACTGTCTGATAAGAACATTTATAGATCTAAACATCAGATCTATGAACACAAACTCTGTAAGACTGCAAACTGATCTGAAATTCACAGGTTGGGGTTTCCAGAGGAGGGTTTTGAAATGCATTTGACAAAAGTCTGTTCCCATGGAATGCCTATTTGCATGCTCCATCAAGTTTTCTTATCTAAACTCTTCTCACAAAATAAAATTTAAAAGTACAATTTTCTATAGACTTGATAGTAAGTACTTTATTAACACTTTGCAGGATATTTGTAGTAGGCATAGTAAAGAACTGCTAAGAAAGGACAAAAAAATCAGTTTTACATAGATTTTGTGTTATGAAGGACATGGTAATTTCTATCTGATAAGAATAAGCAGTTTTATCTACATAAGTAATACTGTGGTGCAACAGGAATAAATCTATAAAGCAAATCAGTTGGTGCTGTGGATCCAACACCCCAGCCCCATTCTTCACATTTTGGGGATTTGCTGCAGATTAGTTTGTGTCTGGCTCTTCTGGTCTCAAGGACTCAGCAGTGGTTATGATGGGAGAGGGTTCATGTACCTCTTGATTGCATCCTCTGGGTTAGTTTTATCTGAAATGAATCCAGTTCATGCCTGTACAGCTCTGCACACAAACACTTCTAAATTGGTGCAGTCAGGAGGTTCACTTCATGGATCTGTTACTGATCTGTGCTAAACACTAACAGGGATCTCAGAATCACAGAATATTCTGAGCTGGAAGGGCCCCACAAGAATGATCAAGTCCACCTCTCCAGTGAATGGCCCATACAGGATCAAACCACAGCCTTGTTGTCATTGACATGCTCTGACAAACTGAGCTAATGCCAGAGGATGTGCATCAAGGGAATCCTGTGCTCCTGATCCAGTCCTACCAATGTCAATTTCTTGTGTAGCTCTGATGATTCTTTTTCTCAGTGTCCTCCTATCTCTGGTGAAATACAGGGAGTGTGGAAAATGAGAGCTGATGAAACTCTCTCAGCCTTGAATTTGAGGACAGGATCACTTCTGCAGGGTGTTCCAAGTGCAACAGGCAGAAGGCAGCAGAAGGCAGCAATTGTGTGTGTAATGATGTATAGACCAAGGGGTAGAGGATACAGACAAACATCTGATATTGATCCTAATCCCCTCTGATTGTTGACCTTACAGAGCTCTGAATAATCCTGCTGTAGAAGTGGTCATTGCATCTTAAAAATAACTGAGGTGTTTATTATTTCCCCTTCTTTCACTCAGAGGTGATACCAGAAATCCACTCCTCTCACAGTTAGAGGCCTTTTAATTTCTGCATGTTTGTTTAGGTAAGTGTATACCCATTTAGTCCTGGGTCAGCCTTGTGTCTGTGGAAAAAGACACTGGTCTAAATCCACCAGGACGAATTTTCCTTACTGGAGCTTGTCCTTGCTGGAAAGACTGGTATATCCTCAGATCCTTCTGGGGTCTTTTTATTGCCACAATATACTGTCACTTCACAGTCACTCATGCACTCACCTAGTATATCCAAATTTATCTATTTTCTCTTATTTCTAATAGGGGTGATCCCAGCTTTTAACAGAAACTTTTCCTGTAATATAATATCTTTGCAGGCATGACCTTTCTTGTCTTTTATTAAATTCTCTGCATTACTTAAGTCTTCAAGGTTACACAGCCCCTATATGACACTCCACCCTGGATCTTCTCTGCAAAGAATGCCTTGGCAAATTTTAGCCGTGTACCTTTTTTTTTCCCCTGTATCTTTTTCACGCATAAGAATCCTTCTAGCCCAGGGTTTAATTTTTCCATTACAAACAGGATCATCTCTCCTTCTGCTAGTAAGCTATGCAATGTGGAAATCTCATATTAACGTCCATCTTTTACTCTTTAATAAATAATTCCTCATTTGACATTGAAGCTTATAATTTCTAAATACTCTATGAATAGCTCAGTTTAATCTGTCTCAAAAATAACTGACAATATCTAAGAGTTTAACTTGTAAACTTCTAAGCAGATTATATTAACAAGTTGAGCTACTTTCAGTCAAGCAAAATGCTCCAGAAAAACATGAGACCTGTGCATAAATCCCCAGTTCTAGTCATGTATCTGCTAGGAAACACATAGTCTTCCTCTTAATCAAGACAACATGGACATTTTACCACTGAAGTGTTTTGGGCACTCAGAAAGTCTGAAGAATCTGGAGGCCCCCAAAACCAGAAGCAATTTGTGGGCAATCTGGTCTGAGGTTGAAGGAGATGATGAAGAAGTTTTTGCATTATTCACCTTGTTGTCAGGATCATTTCAGGTTCTGCTTTTCTTCTAAAGTAGATATCTGATTTCCAATTTTTGGTTTATAATATCAAAGGTATTTCCACATGACTTACTACAATGAAAGTAACAATAGCCCCAACAAGAAACCTCCCCAAAGAATTAATAACTTTACTGTTGTTCTAAGCTCACTGTTCATATATTAAAGGTGGAACCGTTCTTTCAAGATCCAGAGTAAACATCTGGCAAATAACTGCAGAATTTCAAGAGTTCTCTACAGCCTGAAGGACACAACAGTTCAGCAGCTGCTTGTTGATCACTGTTAATGCACTCAGCAGTTGGTTATTTGCAGGTAATTTTCTTTAGGAATAGTTTGCCACCATTGAAAAGGTTTCATTAGTGAAGAACCAACAGTAGAGCTCAGGCTTTGCCCAAAGGTGACTTAACTGTATTGACTGAGCTGGTGGCTTGGCTGATATCTGAGCATGGCAGCTTCAAGATTGCTTTGCAGGTCTCTGCTTTTGTCTTTGCATATTTAAAAAGGAGTTTAATTCTAGGTGGAAATCTGTGAGATGGCACTGAATAGTTAATTTTCATTGTTAAAGCCTAGATGAACTATGATTGGAAAGTAATCCTTGACACTGGAGATATGGAAAAAGTCTGTGAACAGACATCGTTTGGACATCATGATTTTCCTTTTGTCTCTTCTAGTGGTTCTCAACTCCTTAAAAGTGCAGACTGACTAGATGTGTGAACCTCTGTAGACATTTCTCATATACAGCCCCTTCTATAATAAGTAAAGTTTAGCTTTTCTTAATCACCTTTTGCAAACTCTTCAGAAGCTGGGCACAAACTCCTATGGGTCTCTCAATCACTGGCTGAGCTGTGTTTGGTAATGAAGGTATTTTATGTTAAGGGATCCTGTTTTCAGCTTGGAAGGTAATTAATCCCATTAAAAGGCTGGATACTTATGTGGCATATATAATAATGAGGATTGCAGTAGGAAAGGGAGACTGGTTGTGTTACTGTTCTGGAAGCAGGAAAAAATTGAACATGGAAAAAATTGGACCTCTGAAGCCAGTGAAACTGGACTGGGACCTGCTGTGGGAGGATGGCAGAAATGCTGTTCCAGGTACCATGCATCCAAGAAAGGAAAGCTCAGGACAAGAGCAAAGTATGAAAAGTAAGATTATAGTTATTGGGAGGAATCAGACTAAAAGAGGAATGTGGAGAGGAGCATAAGGAGATAGTGTGTCCTTTTTCAGATACGTGAGAATCCAAGGGTCTTCTTGTCAAGAGGTAGAAAACATACCTATAACAAAGCTTTGTACTATTTGATTAACAGTTATATAATTTTTAACAATTCATTTGTGAAAAGATTTATACAGCAAACCTCCAGGTAGGATCTATGGAAACAACAGAGGCAGGTGCCAGCAAAAGGGAAAAGAGAGGTTCAGAGGCTAAAGTAGGAAACCTACAGAGTGGCATAATACGCCTGGTATGTAGATACATATGTATAGCTCATCAGGTCTTTCTCTTTGCCTCTGTCTCAGCAAGGAGCAGCTAGTTATCTCACCCACTGACCTGTGTCTGTCAGCAGGCTGCTTGGCACAGGCAGCTAGGAAAACTAAATCTTCACTGCAATGGGAGAAGTGGGAATGCTGTGAGGGACTGCGTGACACAGTCAGATAAAATGCACAAGTAGAGTAAGAACCTGTCTGCAATGCCTAGAAAAATCGTCACCATTTTCTTCAGTCATTGTATCCAGCTGAGAGCAAACAGCCCAAGCTCTGTCAGCTCAGCTGGGGGAAGTGTTCAGCAGAAATTGCAGCATAAAGTGCATGGGACGTGGAGGAGGGCACCACCAGCTCTAATGTGCCATGTGCGTCTGGTGTGCCACAACACTGGCCTCCTACTCATTTCTCAGAGAAACAAACTGAGCTTGGGAGCTTACAGTGTCCCTTCAAAACCCCAAGTTGTCCCTAGCACACAAACACAGGTTTGCAGAATCACTTGCACCTGGAAGCATTGCTCTGCAAACCCATTGACATGATATCACAGCCAGCTTTAGGAGAAAATTATTTTTCCCTGAAAGACCCAGCTAGCATATCTATTTTTACAGAGTGAGTCAAAGAAGGAGACAGTAATTTTCAGACCTCTACTGACTCCGAGCAGGTCAGACTGACAAAGGCCAAGCTACTTCCAGGGATCCACAACCCTCACCAACAGGATCTAGGCTGGGGAACCATCAGGTCATTTCGCATACCAGGAGGCCACAGTAAAGTCATTGCACACCAACAATTTTCAATACCTAATATATTTGATTATATGTCAACTACTGAACTTAAGTTTAAGTGCTTTTGCACTCCTCAAGGTGACCCTTGTTCTTATTGCTCTGGTGGACATTGTATGCATAACCGTACTCTCACATGGATAGGCATGCACAAGTGAATCAAGAGCTAATAGTGCAGGATCAGCACCACACTTCATCCAGTAGATGAAGCAATCCTCCATCTGGGACAGTTATCCTCCTCTGCCAGACCCTAACTCAACCCAAGGAGAGATGCAGAGGTCAGGCTGTGATGGTACACTATTTACTTGGGCATACTGATTAAAGAGGGAGCTGAGAATTTTCAATGTAAATCTTTCAAAGCCTTCCAGAGGGTAGGGTGCCTAATTCTATATAATTCTAATGAGGAGTGACTTTCCAAATCCCTCAAGATTACAATGTTCCTAAACTTCAAAGGAAAATCCATTTATAGTTTACTCCTGAAAGCTGTTGAGACGGAATTTTGACGTGAGTTGTCATTAGGTTAAGAGAATTCAGAAAAATTTACCAACATCATTGTAATATCAAGCAATTTTTGTTGCTTATATTTTGCACAGGAGTCTACTCATTGTTTTCAGTCTACTCCATAGCATTATTAGGGGCTTCCATTTGGGACTTTGGATATTTTTATCAGTGATCTTCCCTTGTATTTAACTTTGGTGCATTCATATACCTCTGGTCTTTTAGTCTTTAGTTTGATTACAGAGTTTTAGTTTGACACAGAGTGCTGAGAAATAATTTGTTGTCTCTGGTGAGCAAGGCTTTGTGAGACAGATATTCCAGGAACAACAGACCTAGAAAGACTAGAAGCTTTCTGTAGTCCTATACATTTGTCCTATGCACTCAGTAATTATTCTGTATTGCTCTTGATTGCTGGGAGTTTGACTCAATGATCTGTGTGATCTTTTTCAGTCCTGTGCTCCAGTATTCCCATAAATGCATGAAGCTTTTAAACATCTGCTTCTTGCCTGAAATGGCAAACACTTCCTGTCCCTCTCATTTCACTCTATGAATTATGACTTTATCAAATACACTGTCTTATAAGTCAAATGGCTCAAAGCTCAAGTTCCATATTTCAGTAGTAATATTAACTATTAAGCTGGTGCTTAGTCTGGATAATGGCTGGCTAGTGAAATCATTACAAAGCTGTGGCAAATTTTCTTAGCTCTAAATATCCTGACAAAAGATTGCTGATAATGACTGCTTTGTCAAGAATTATTGATAAAAATATTTTTAAGGAATAAGAAAAGGGATGTGAATGAAAATGGTTTTTTTTCTCCCATTTTTCTTCCATATCAGTAGTGTTAAAGTTGATAGTGAAAAATTAAGAAGTGGGAAGCTGGCACTGACATTCAGTTTTAAGGTTACTGAGTAGAGCAGTAGGTATGTAAGTGCTATGGAAGGTGGTCTGTTATTGTAAAATCAGGGCACCCCTGATGAAGGAAATAATTGGCATCTGACTCTACTGATTCAGAAGGCTGAACAATTGCTTTATTAAACTACGCTATATTACATTAATACTATATTATATTAAAAAGATTATACTATGTTATGCCATGCCATGCCATACCATACATTACATACTAAAGAAAACTTGTGACTGTCTCCCGACAGTCAGGACACAGCTTTTTCTAATTGGCTATGGAAACAAAACAATTTTCAGCAGAACCCCATTGATAAATCACTTCAGGTAAACAATCTTCCTAACACATTCCACATGTGCAAAAATAACAGGAGTAGCAAGTAGAGATAAGAATTGTTTTCTTTTCCTTTCTCTGTGCTTCTCCAGGAAAAAACCTGGGAGAGAGAATTAACTATCTCTCTGTTCAGGGAACATGAATGCCACAGTCTGTGTTGTGTCACAGCTGCACAAAGCTCATCCTCTTCCTTCTTTTCTCTAACACAAAATTAAGAATGGTAATTTTTTGAAATGAGAAGTTCAAATATTAAATGTGTTGAATTGCTTGAAAAGTTATGCTCTTCACTGTAGCTGCATATATCAAGAAGTCACATTTGCAGAATCACAAATTAAGGCTGAGATGGAAGGGACCCACAAGGATCATTGAGTCCAACTCCTGGTCCAGCACAGGACCATGACCAAGAGTCACACCATGGTGCCTGAGAGTGTTCTTCAAACACTTCTTGCACTCTGTCAATCTGGTGCTGTGACCACTTCCCTGGGGAGCCTGTTCCAGTGCCCAAACACCTTCTCGGTGAAGAATCTTTTCCTGATATCCAACATAAACCTCCCTAATACAACTTCAGGCCATTCCCTCATGTCCTGTCACTGATCACCACAGCAAAGAGATCAGTGCCTGCCCCTCCTCTTCCCACAGAATACCTGTGCTGATGCCCAGAGAAGTCTGTTGCTGATACACAACAGTGTTTTTGTCCCTTGGGGTTTTCAGGAACAATGGTTAAATCAGAACATAAAATCTGTCTCTAGAATTCAGCTGAAGGGAGCAGAATTGGCAGCAAACCCAGATTTTTATTTTATTGATGTTTTCCAACTCTTTCTACATAGTTAAATCTTCTGGATGACTGTGATAATGTATTTTTTACACAGAAAGATATAAGATGCTGTCATGAGCAAAAAACTACAGAAATGATCCTTGCAACTATCCGGACAAATCCTTCAAGGTGAATGTGGTGGGAGCTTTGGACAGAGACACATTGGAGAGAGAAGAGAAGAAGAGCAAAACTCCTCTCTTTGAAAGTTGCTTTCCATGACACAAGGACTACAGACAGAAATTTGCAGGAAGCTGTTGGCCCCCCATTGGTGCCACTTCAGTGGCCCAACACACCAAAGAGCAGTGCTAGGATTTGAAAAAGTACTTTTTCCAAGAAATCAAAGTGGTGATTCCTCTGTTTGATCTCTTTGATTGCTTTTCACAGAGAGTAGGTTAGATTGCACTACAGGAAAATCAGATTACATTACAAAAATAACATATTTGTATTTGAGTGAAATTACTATAGATTGCTTAAATTTAGCAAAGACCCAAGTAGAGGTTTATAGCTGTTACTCACCACAGCAAGTTCTTGCTGTCTGAGAAATAAAGTTTGCATCCCTAATTTTTTTTCACCTTTGATAAAGCACTGGGCAGCAGTACTAGTGGGAATCCTTCTGCCAAGACATTTGCTCAGAATCTGTCAGCTGTAACAATCCAGTCCAATGATTGAGTGGGACAGGGGAGCTGTGCTAAACAGTTAAATCTCTCTCACATCTGAATGACACTTGGCAAACACTGACACATTTTCTTATTGATGTGCTTACTAACTTCCTTGAATGTTATTGGAAAAGATATGTGCTCACTGAGGAATGAAAAAAGACATACCTCATTTAAGGCAGAAGCCCCATTCTTGTTGCATGTATTCTAACACATCTTGTCTTGCAGCCAAGAGCCACAGGCTTGCCCATCTCTTCTGCACTGACAAACTGTGACTGGGTTGCTCAGGTAACATGTTGCCTAAAGTTGTATCTCACGAGGTTTCCCTGCTTTTTCTTTTCCTGCACCATAGGTTAAACATTACTATTTCAGTTTTCATAAAATTGCTTCAGTGCTCTTCTTTTCATGAGGGTGTCTCAAAGATAGCTGTGTAATATTCTCTAGCAGTATGCATGAGCAGAGATTGACTGGACTGACCGTGATCACAGAGGAATTGGAGGTGGCTTTGTTTGCTTTCAAAAGGTTGAATTGTAGCCATGCTTTTTTACACGACCCTTAATTTTGAGGCTAATGGTTTGCTATGCTGAGCCACCAGACTACATTATAAAGTGTCACCTCAATCCTGGGAGTTGCCCACCATCCCATAGCCCTGTCTCCTGTTTGAGGCAGGTTGTAATCTCTCTCCCACTCTCACACCCAATGAGCCAAGCAGTCATGCCTGTCAGTACCATGATTTATGGAACATCTTTGAATTGTGAGCCCAGTAGGCCCAGATAAGCTTCAGGATATGAAATGAGCCTCCTCTCTGGTGGCTGCAGTGCCTGTAGTCCTTGGGGTCTGCCTTCTTCCCTCCCACAGCTGGCAGGAGGAGGAAAGGATTGGCAGCTTCAGCTCCAGTCCTGCATCCAGCTGCTTGGGGTGACGGGGGAATGCAAGAACCACCAGAGTTTGCTGCCATTGCCACAGAGACAAAGAGAGGTGTGGGATGTTAGGTGAGATAGAGCCTTGTCAGGAATGCATTGTCCCCCCAGGGAGGGCAACTCTGGAAGCCACAGCTTCCTCCAAGCCATGGGTAGGTCTCAGTCTCTCCCCACAGCTGGTGTGAGACATGGGAGAGGCACGTTCCCAGGTTCTAAGTCTCAGAATGCAAATTTTCAGTCTAAAAATGGACTCAGATGAGGTAAAAATAAATGAGCTAAAAACAAATAGAATGAGTGCACAGGTGAGTGATGGCATCAGACTGTCTTTGGGAATCTGTGTTCTTGCAGAGCTAATTCCTCTCAGTAATATTAAGGGCCCTGAATCTTATCTGTATATTGACTTATTCATTAACAGTTTGTGTCTATGAATAATTCACCATCTACATACTATAGCTCCACTTTAAATGCATTGCAAAGCATATATTAGACAGAGATTGACCTCTACTGTGGTTAACATCATGATTTATTGTTCGAGGAAGCTTCAGATATATTGACTTGAATCAAAGCCTGAAGGTTCAATTAAAGTTGATACTGTATTAACAAAAGGCCACAAGTCACATTTCTTCTGCACTCTGCTTTGTGAAAGATGTCAGTTCTCTTTCTTTAATTCTTTTCTACTGGGGCTGTAGTATAGCTGTGATCATAAGCTGCTTGCCGAGCTCAGCCTGGCCTTCCTGTTTTATTTAGCTGCCTCTGGGATCCTTGCTAGAACATTATTAATGGGATGTCTTGCTCTAGCCTGAAAATAGTATTTGTGTTTTCATCTACACTAGTAAATGTTTTTCTTTCTAAAGCCATTATTTCAGTGTAATGTGGCAGACTCTCTGCCTTTTTCACTTTAACCCAGGAGCAAGCCTACATTGAAAAAAAACACAAAGAAGATCCTATTCCAGTGTGTTGAAATGGAATGGGATTGCTAACAGTAAGGCAGGACTGGGAACAAAACACTTTGAATTTGCCTCTGCTTTTGTTCCTCAGAGCTGGAGGTAAATGAGAAAAGAATATTTCATAGACAGGCTCGGGAGTATGACCTCCTCTCTAGCTGCTGCATCTGATAATGTTCCCATTTCTCTCATGATTATTAGTGTGACCTTTTTATCCTGTTCCTTTTTCCTTTTCAAAAAAATGCTCTGGTATCTTTGTACCATCACCATGTGCTGCACATTTCATTGCTAAGCAACAATCAGCAGTGCACCACCTGGGCACCACATGTGAACTTTTACTTTCATCTCCAAAGCAGAAAAACTTTCACTCTGTATTGCTGAAGCTCATCCTTGAAGGATGTGCTCCTGAGGTGGGGTGTGTGGGGAGCCAACCCTAAGGAGTTGATGTGTGTGCACTCCAGCTCCACAATGGTGCTCTCAGGGAAATCTTCCTTATTTAGACAGGAGCATGCACACTCCCACCCATGCTTCCATTTGGAAGGGATATTAAGGACTAGAGTCACATCCAAAGAGCCAAGATAACCCAAATTTGAGGATGGGAACTGTCATGGAAAGAATATTTATTAAAACCAAGGAAGAGAGAAAAGTAAAGGCACTTCAATTTATTTCAGTCTAAAGCCCTCCTAAAGGTGCCAGCTTGGATTTAGCGTGAGACCTTCCTGTACTCCCAGCAGCACAGAGCTAAAGCAGGAAGGGGAAACCAAGGAGTGTTCAATAAGAAATAAACTGAGCAGAATCTTGAAGTTATGGAAGGTAATGATGAGATTTACACTTGTTAAGGAGAATAGATTTTTTTTAGTGTGTGAATATAAGCCTCCTAAGAGACAACTTACTCTTAGACACAAAACACACAAAAAGGGGTAAGGAGTAGCATTTTCACAGCAAATACTTGTTCTCCTTGAAGAATCTACTGAAAAAGCCCCCAAACTACAGATCACTCAAAGCCTTGAACTTTCCTAAATTTAGTCCTGGAACAATAGTATTTCTTCTGATCTAGATTCTAAATCTTCAAATTTATTGCACCACAGAGAGGACACAGAGAAGAAAACCAAACTGACTCTCCAAAGAGACTGTCACAGCCTCAAGCTCTGACACCTGATTTTGGTCCAGAGACTCCAACAAAAAAGGAAGGCGTGTGCTGCATCAGAGGCAATGTGGGCAGATCAAAGTAAAGCAAATATAATATAAATATCTCTTACCACACTGGTGGCTTCTTACATTGTTATGCATATGTTATGCAGTGACATGGTGTTAAAAATATTGTCCAAGTAAAAGGTAGCCAGAAGTTGATACCAGCTAATGGGAGAGTTGCTGTAAGCAGTAGTTAGTTATCAACATGAGGTCACTCACCATTACACTTAGCTAGAGTGCCTGAACATATCCATAAATCTTACTCAAAGTTCAGATCCTGGTCTCACAGTGGATGCTTATGAGTCTCAGTGGGAACTGGTGTAAGATCCTTTGTATGGGACTATAGGGAAAAATTTACCTTCTTGCCCAATATAAAGCAAGCGGGAGAAATTCCAGTACCTGCAGGACAGATTCCTGATAATGAAGGGTGTCTGATATATTGCTTGTTGTAATGGATGGCTCCAAGCAAAGTGTACTTAGCCTGCTTTTAAGTATCTGCTTTAATTGCTTCATCTTGCACTCAGCTTGTGGCATATGTGGCATCCCCCTGATTGTACAAAACTAGGAGTAGATAACTGCAAACCACAGGCCATTATCTACAGCTTTTCTTCAAGTTGAGGGCAGATGGGAACTTTTGAATCCATTCCTTCTCTTCTGGCCATGACATGTCCTCGGAGAGCAGGTGTTTGCACTGTCTCAGCTAGAATTTAAGGGTGTGCTAATGGTTCTTGCTTAGTATACCCACATGACATGTTCTAGAAACCTGCCCTTCTGAAGGCAGTGCCCCTTAGTGCAGGTGGAACTGGTGGATACTCTTGTTAACAGAAGAGGCTGCACAGCAACTGTTCTGCTCCTGTCCTTTCCTTGAAAAAGGGAATGCTTTGGTGTTTGGCTCATTCTTTAAAATACGAATTCCCATCTACTGTGGGTGTGCCAGTACTTTAGATCTGTTCATAAATATCCCAGAAAGCATGGCTTTTTGAGCAGCATGATGCTGGGTCTACAAGAGTATAGATGGCCATTGAATCTTAGTATGTGTTGTATAGGTGGCCTTTGAGCCATAGTGAAATATATGTATTGTATAAGTGGCCTATGGCTCTCGGTAAAATATCTGTATTGTATAAGTGGCCTTGCCCCGATCCTAGTTGTTCTAAATGGGCTGCAGCTGTGATGTCCTTAATTGGGCAGCAGCTGTGGCTAATGAAAATAACTGGGATAAAAGGGGGTGGGTTGGCTGGTCAGGGAGAGCCTTTGAGGAGTTCTGATGAAGAAGCAGGAGCAACACTGCTGTGAAGAGCTGTGTGTGAGAAAATCACTCAGAAGGCATGGGACTCTAGAAATATGATAACAACAATATGATAACAACACAAGAGCCTATTAGCAGAGTGATGGTGTTTTTTCTATTCCTAGTAACAATTTGGGTAAATGCTTTTGTGAGAAAGAAGGCTTATAAATGATAAAATCATGTTTTGTTACTTCAAATAGGCAGCTGTCATAGCAGTTTCAAAGTCACCGCTACAGTCATATCAGGCCCAAGAACACTGTTGGGTTCTTCCCTGTTCAGTTTTTAGATGTAGAGAAAGACTGCTCTCACTAAAATCAAGGCACAGGCATAATATGAGTTACCTGTTACCTTTGGTGCAAGTGACACCAATAATCATTCTTTTATCATGAACAATTAGTTGTGCTTTGCAAGCCCCGCTCCTAACAGGCTTTGGCACAACACACACTGGAGACCACCTAACTCCCTGAGCTCCAGCTGGGGGGAGACCCTGGCACTGCTGGCATGGGCCTGAGACCACGGTGGCTCATTCAGAGATTGCTGATTTTATTAGAAACAAACCAGGACCTAAATATCTATCTGCCCATGGCTGTATGGGCATTGCAGAATCTCAGTTTAACATGCTGTTGGTAAGAAGGTAGCTTGTTGACCTCTGAAGCCAAAATGAAGTTTGTCTATCAGGATGTGTCTGACGGGTGCATTAACCTTTCCCAGTCCTTTCCAGAAAGTGTGAGCTATAACCTCCTGCTCTGAATGTGCAGCTGTGCTCTGTGATTTCTGTATAAGATGAGAAGCAAGGGCAGAGAGCGTAAGGATGCCACAACTCTTCATGGGCTGAACACACAGAAGAAAAAATGTGTACTACCTCCAGAGCTGCCAGCAAACAAAAAGCTTTACAAACAATTTGCAGGCTATTTTTTTCCACAGGCTCTGAAAAAATTGAGGTTGGAAGATATCTGAACTAAAATTGTCTGATATCATTCTTTGTGAAGCTTTTCTCTACACATCTGGGTTTTTTTTTTTGCATTTTTTACTTAGATTTCTGAAATAAGAAAGCTATTAGAGCCCTGACTTCTTTGTTTATATAGAAATACTCACTGGCCCTTGACTGCAGAGGTGCTCTTGCTGCAGTAAAAGCCAGGCACACCTAACATATGTGCAATCCAGGAATGCTCTGGCTCCTGGCCAACAGTCTACTTCATGCCTGGTTTCTAATACTGCTATGGCTAAAACAGTTGGGGAATTAGATATATTGTGAGCAGTTTTTCTCTTTAGTGGGCATGTGTGTATCTGAAATGCTCCATATTTCTACATTTTAATTGTTCCAAATAAGTGAAAGTAATACATTTACTTAGCTCTTTTTTATTTTTATTTGTCTTTCTAAAGCTTTTTAGTACTAGTCTGTTCTCCCCTAGAAATTAGCAGGAAATCTTTCTCAAGACATGGCAAAGAACGCCTGGGAGCTCCTGTCTCCAGTGAAGCTGGTGGGAATTCTGCCATTGTCTTTCATGGAGACAGATTTCTCCATGGGACTTTTCTGCCCTGTTTGATAAGCTTTTCAAATCACTGTAGCTTAATACTTCTTTCTGGCTGTGTGTAATGGTGTGTCACTTAGGGTGAGCTGATCTAAATGGTTGGTGTCTCTCCGTCCCCATTTCCTGGTTTCAGGGTGTGCCTCTCTTATGGATTCCCAAATAAATAGACCAGAAAAGGGACAATACTCCCTGCCATCCAGATTCTGCCAGTTTAGTGAGCTGAATGGTCCTATAGAGGCATCTAAAAAGTGCAAGACACAAAATCAGGAGTTGGAGAGTAAGTAAGTGGGGCATTAGGGATGCTCTCTGAGAGGCCCCTAGCCATAATGGCAGCTCCAATGACCCATGAAGCAGCATCATCCAGTACAAATAAAGGCGTTTTCACTGCTCTTAACTCATGTGTTTGTATAGGGAGTATCTGAATATCCTTAGCTATGTGTCCTTTTTTAGCTGGCTGCTTGAGACCTGAGGTCTGTGCTCTGGGTGTTATGCTCCTCTCAGGTCTCTTCTGACCCACAACCCTGCATGTGGGGGGCAGTTCCTGAGCTGCTGTGAGTGCTGCCCCTTTTCAGCACTCAAGAGTTCTCATCCTGTCTTTCATTTGTGTGGCAGAGCTGTGCACTGCCAGAAATGCATGGTGTGTAAACTACATATGGGTCTAGAAGCTGGCAGGTGGCCTGTGCATTCAGTACCCTCAAGATACATCTGGGACTTCAAGAAGAGCTAGGTGCTGGATCTGGGTGAATTTCACCCCTTTTAGTGTCTATATGCACCTCACATTCCTTCTCCTACCTTGTATCTGGAATTATACATAAAAAGGTCTTTGATTGTAAGGGAGAGGTCTGGATTGACTCTCAAGGGTTTACTTAATGAAAATTTTAGAAGTACCTCCTTGATTTTGTGACTGTTTTACAAATGCTAAACACATTTTCAACCTGGCTGTGAGTTTTCGGATATGTTGAGATTTTCAATCCTTTCCTTTGAGATGAAGAAGGGCTGCTGGTTTTCACCAGCATCTAGACATCTGTAGTTTCTTTACCATACCCAATCTTTAGCTTTGATCTACAAAAATACAGATTAAATACTGTTCAATCAGAATACATAAAAATACCTTCTCCCCTAGAATTTGTAACTGTCATAATGACCTCAGCCTTGGACCTCTCCTGAAGTTTAATGGCCAGTTGGGTTTAATGGCCCAAAGTTCCACCTCAGGCTATTAACACTGTCAGCAGTCGTTAATTCTCACAAAATGCCCAGGGTCTTTATTGCTGTTGCTAAAGTGATGCTCAAATGACTGTGAATATTTACACCCCTGCTGTGGGTGTAAGAAATAGGCCCAATGCACAGTATTTCAGATTTCTCACTGCTTAGAAAGGTCTGAGTACTTGCTCGTAATCTCTTGCATATCTGAGGTTAATAAAGTAACTGTCAGCTGGCCATCAAAAGTAAGAATCTAAAATTGTAGTTACTTGCATAGATGTGTACTTTGCTTTAAAGAAAGATAAATGTACAGGCAGACTCCTTGCCTTGAACAGTTTACATGCCAAAGTCTGTGTAAACATATGCTTATCTTTGTTCAGAATACTTTCAAGGTGTTACAGGCATGTTCTTGTTCATATACAGATACTTCTAAATATAAGTCAATGATGCTTGCAAATTTTTTTTTGTCATAACACCTTATGTTTAAAGGTTTTTCTGAGATGAGATGCAGGACTGAGCTGATCAAGCTCCTCACCACAGCATACTCTCTTCTAAGAAGAAATCATAGCACTGCTTGACAAGTTGTTTAAACAGTTAGTTTTTGAAGAGAAAATGTTGATTTATTAATATTATCATTTAGGAATTGTGACCAACCTTGTGGGACATGAGTCAAGTTTTTATTCTCTTGAACAGTGATGTTACATCACTGTTAATAAATGGACTGAATTCAGCTTGAAGAGACTCAGAGGTTTTCATTCAAACAGCCTTCTCAGTGACTGTTTCAGATACTCACTGCTTTGGGGATTGGACATTTTCTGAAAATGCCCAGTAAAAATGTATTCATAGCCAGTTTGGGTCTATTTGTACTTGTGCCAGCGTTCGCTTTTAGACTAAAGAGCTTTTCCTTTCCCTGGTGCTTTTACATTGGATGTGCCTGCAGAGAGGCATTATATCCTCTGTCAGCTTGTATTTCCCCAGCATTAAAAGACACAATTTGGCTTTCTGTTCCCCTGATTATGATCTGCACTTGCTCCTGGCTGACACCTCCAAAACGGTACACAACAGGCTGGGGAGCTCTTTCCAGTGCTCTGGGTAGGGAAGCTACAAAACCAGGTGAAGGGAGAGGGCAGTAACAGAGGCAGCAAAGCTGCCTGAACACAAAGATGGAAGAAGTAAGGTTTATTGATGCATGACATGAAAAAGGATATCAGAGGGATAACAGAAACATGATAGAATACTAATTGCAACTGGTGTGCAAGTACTACAGGGTGCACACTGTGAAAGGAATGCAGGAGAAATTGAAAGATAATGTGGTAGCATTATACATGAAGAATATGGCTGGCAGTAAAGAAATGTTAATTAATGGTATGGATAAGACAGGATCATCTTATATCAAAATGTTTTGGGAAAGGGATCTGTAGTGGGAAAGGGAATGGGTTCTACAATGAATGTCAAACTTGGGTTACTTTAGCATCATGAGAGAAGTAAAGCTACCTGGTGATTGTATCATTACAGGAGAGTTTAAATTCCACATTTATAGACTGGAGAATGGATGTTACATCCACAGAACAATCTAGTAATTTTTCTGAGTGGAGATTAGAAACTCCTATTTGAAGAAACTAATGGAACTGCTAAGAGTTTATAGTATTTTAAGGTGGTGATGGGCAAGTTGCAAAGTTATTATGCAGAAAGTAATATAGATATTAATGCACTATCAGGTGCTGACAGTACTGACCCAATTCCAATTTAAATGAAATAGCAGTATTCACAGACAAGTTGGTAGTTGTGGTGTTAGGCTGTAAAGGCTTTAAAACTATATTATAATAATTCACTCTGAACAGCAAAGACTCTGAATTGGGGTAGAGTGCTGGTCTGAAATTTGTATTCTTAGGCAATGGAACTCCAGGCCTCTCTAGAAAAATAATCCTAAAATATTTGCCAAAATTTGTCAAGAGAGAAATTTTCTTTCTTCTGAGACCAGAGTCAGAAGAGATTAGTTCAGAAAAAGAGACCAGAGCTTGGAGGATTGAAAGTGAAAGACCAGAATGTGAACTGTGGACTGCAGGGATAATTTAGACCTGAAGAAATCAGAAATAAGAGTTAAAGATTCAGTTGTAATAGATAAAGATCTACAAAAAAAAAGTAAGGACACTATCTATGGCTAGTGTAGGGATGGTCCCCAACAAATAGTACTTTTTCTCTACCTCTGAAGACAAGCAGGTGGAACAGAATTGTGACAGCAGGGCTGTTTATGGGAAACAGGATAATAGAAAATGGAAATGGCTCCACAAAAGCTGGCTCAGAACTCCCCACGCTGATGAAGTTGTTATGCCCATCTGAATGGAAGTCAGCATGAGTCAGTTACAAAAACATGCTAAAGGGCAAACTCAGCAGCCACAGACCAACTCTTCTCATGTGCAATATTTTAGGGAAAATGAAAGCCATGGGTAGTAACAGACAATTTCCTAAAATACAATAACAGCTTACTAATGGGGACCAAGTTTTAGGCTTCTTTAAAGACTATTTTTATCCCCTCAAGGAAAAAATAGCAACAGAGTAGCTGTAGACTACCTGTTCTTCAGTAAAACATTTCATATAGTGGTTCAGTATTCCTTGACATAAGAATTAGTACAAACTCCTCCTCAAAGGGCAGACAGTGATGGATTATGCTGAAAGAGAAACTAGCACTCTAAAACCAGATTCCAAAAGATGTTCCTTAATTACTTTTATAAGTGATCAAGAAGTCAATGTTCAATAATTGAATTTGTTGAAGGTACAAAGCATATCAACAGGGCAAATTCAGTAGAAATCTGGTTAACTTGATGCCAGCAATTATAGACTGGAATTAAAAACCAAGGCGATTCTTTAAAGAAGGAATAACAAGAATGGTTTCTACCCACTGAGAATGGGTAGGAAAAAAGACAAAAAAAGATGGGTTTGTATATTTCAGCCACAGGATGTCTCTGAGCCACTGGCGTGACAAAAACAAACAACAACAACAACAACAACAAAAACCCCCCAAAAATACAAAACCCCAAAAAAACTTCTAAAAACCCACCATACACTAGGCAGTATCAGGAGAAGTATTTCCAGTAGAGAGGGGAAAGCACCCATGCACTGTCATGTGTTACTGGGAATCACTGTGCACATTCATGTTCACCAACATTCAAGAAAGAAAAATTCAAAGAAAGAAGTACAGAAAGGTGCTGCATCACAATATAACAGGAAAAGAGCTCACCACACAGGAGTAAGGGGCTTTTGTTTGGTTTGGTTAATCAAACAAAAGCAGACTTAAGGAGATAAGACCACTGCCTATAATGCATTGATGTGGTAAAAAAAAATTACCAGAAAGCTGTTCAGCTGAAATGAAAATGTTCACAACACCCAGCTCCCCAAAAAATCCATAAATAAATTTATGCTACACATTGAAAGAGGGCTACTATTTACCAGGGGTATTTGTGGTGTACAAAATCCTGTATTTTTTTTAAATGGAGCTTGACAAATGTGAGGGGGTGACTATGTAGGTAGCCAGAAATATCAAAGGACTGGATACATGACCCAGGATCTGCCCCCCCCCCGCCCCCCCCCCCAGCTTATCCCTGGATTTCCTAAATTTCTGTAATGAATAAATTCTGTACTTGGAATCTGCACCAGGTCTTTTGACCTGGGGGACAAAGTTATTAAGGTCTTCATTTAGCTGAGCTTGGTTTTAGCCACAATATATGCACACAGGACTAAAACTTACTTGTGTTGTTCTAAAGAAACCATGCAATGATATTTCTCTGTGCAAGGCTGAAGTCAGAAGAATTCCTCCATTAGAAACCACAGTTTCTAGCTGCACATCCCTTCACCTGCAGATGGAGAGCAGAGCACTGTTTCCTAGCAACTACTAAGGACCACTGGCTTTATAAAAATCAATCTCTGCCAGGATATCACAGAAACCACGAAAAATAGGAAACATTTAGTAGTCAGAAAGCTTTCTACTTCCTTCACTTTCTGGTCTGCACTGAACAGTCTTTTCAAGAAGTAGATAATATCAGCATTCCTTCATAAGTGGACTGAATTCAAATCCTTGTTCAGGTGACTTGTTTTTCAGCTCCCTGGGGTACATGTTCTCACATCCATGGATGGTTCTTCCTTAAAAAGCCAGTTGCTGGCCTTTCTCAAAGACAAAATTATATGAAACTTCATTTGGGAAAAAAAAAGAAAAAAGAAGAAAATGAAATGCAGATAAGGAAGGAATGAATAGCAGTAGAAAAAACCCTAAATAGCTCTGGGAAGATGGGGTGTGACAGCAGTCAGTCAAAGGCTGCAGATGCAACTCTTCTGTATACTAAATTAACTTTCAGTGTCCAATTCATCTATAAAATCCAAGTAATATCTGATTGACTGCAACATCCAGTAATTTGATTTTTTTTCACAAGGAAGAATTTCTATTGATTTCTCTGTTTGTTTATCCTCCTCATTTTTCAAGTTTCCAGCATTCTCTGATGCAGCTAACAGTGTGAACTGGAATGCTACTACATTGGAAAATCCCATTTCCTTTTTGTGTAAAACACAGGAGAGATGGCTCTCGGTGTCACAACTTTCTTTGGGGTTTTGTACCAAAAATACACCTGTAGGTTTTTTCCACTCTGGTAAAATCAGGGTTACAAAGTCCTAAGAAACTCCCAGCAATATGTAAGGGGAGAAAAAACCTCTTCTAGTACATTTAAAAAAGAAACATTACTGAAAGGGTCATTAGATAGGCAATTAATAATTTAGTCTATAGTTTGATGTATGTTTTACCAGCCTGCTCTGCCAACCTCACTTCTAATAGGGGAACAGTTCTGATTATTTAATTTCTAGCATAGAGTGGTGTCCATTGTGAAATCATAGCATCAATCTGAAAATGCTCTGTATGTCATACTTTTCTATGGGCACTAACACAACAGGAGCAGTAGGTGAGTTAAAGATTAGTTTCAGAAAAAGAGTACTCAGGATACTAAGCTTTGTGATTGGTGGTATCATTTGAGAAATCTGATGCTTACACTGTGAGTTCTTTAAAGTCAAAAATTGCTTATATGTCACAGAAAAGAAGCCATGCACTTCTGTGATGTCATATAAATAGTGTGCACTCTTTCTGCTTCTGAGAAGGAACTAAATTTAGGAAGGGCTGACATTCTGTGTTTCAACTTTTTTTCTTCGGTTTTTAGAAACATTTTAAAAGTTTCTTTTCACTGACTTATTTCTGCTTTGTTTTTATTAGTAATATATCGTAATCACACAAGTTATTTCCTCTTTCACTTGTATGGTTTATTACTTTGGCTGAATCAATCTATTCAGAGATGGGTTTGTGTTATCCTACCATCTCAGACTATTCTTTGCCTGTTTGGTTGAGTGCTTTTGAAGAAGATGTGCTTATATCCCCACTGTTCAATCAACAAAGTACGCAATTACACATTTTTGGTCTTCTGGTGTGTTTAGCAACTCTTTTCAGTGTATGATTTACCACCTGTGGCTTTTCTTCATCTCTTGAAAATGCTATTATCTTAAATGGCCTATTTCTAATTGCAGTGGTTTAATTGCTTGGATACACAAGGGTCTGTGTTGGCTACTGCTGTTTTCTGGACATGTTGAGAAAAAATGGGTGTCTCTGTACAGATGTTTCCAGAAGGGGAAAGAATTTTAATGCATGTTTCCCCTCAATAGGAATGGATGTCAGCAGGTTTACAACAACATTCTTTGGAATTATTGCCCTCCTGAGAAGAATTTCTATTCCAGACCATCTCTGTTGGAGATCTCTATAAAGATGCTGCCCTGGCCATATTTCTTGTGCTTGGTACTCTCTTTGAAATGTATGGTGGCACTGGAAAACTCTGTCTTGAGCCAAATGCTGCTGCTGTTTTCAGGAATGTGTTTGACAGTGGCATATGTGGTAGTATTTATTTTAAGAAGTGAGATGAAAAACTCATTCAAAAGGGAGAAGGTTTGTTAGCAGAAAGCACCTGGACACATGTAAAATTGAACAGTGCATCTATATATTCTAATTTTTTTCCCAGAAATGTATGGTGTCATCTTTATTTGTACAGTTATGTTGCTAATTTGCAAACATTTGGAGAACTGTCAAATGTTTTTGTGAATATTTATGAGTCCTCAGTGTTTCACTGCTTTTAGCACAGGTGGTCATTTGCCCAATAATTCCTCTAGGAAATGTACTATTTACTGTTCACCATTCATCTTTCTATTGCTTAAAAGGTTTGTCATCCAGTTAGGGAACAAAATAAGTGGCCTGTGAGGCAGGACACAGAGTAACACTTTCAGTGGACAGCTGAAATAAATAGCTTCAAACACACCATACACAAGTGCAGAATATTATTTATTTAAACAACTAAGCAAATATTTATCAACTGTATGGCCTCCAGGGCACACATTATCTTTTCCTATTTATTCACCATCTACTACAATAGAATTGCAAACCTTGTAAAAGTCTTTAGGCATTAATATGATAAAAATATACAATAACAAAGATAACGAATGCTATTTAAGAAATCTTTGTTGATAGTTGACAATTCAGAAATAAAGCTAGATTAGAAACAAATTTCCTCCAAGTAGGCTTACTTCAAAATCAAAATATTGCCAAATCTTTCTTGTTTTACTCACATGAGTCCTCAAGCTGAAGAAAAGCTTCTAAGGCAGACTATAAGATTTCACTCCATAGACTGAGAATTTGTATTTTAACAAATCAGAATGAAGTTTTCAGAACTGTGAGCTGTGTGAAATTTACTCCAGGAAGTAATTTTAATGATCAAGAAAAAGAGAAAATATTTCAGAACCCAGACTAAAACCTTTGAAATTTATTTTGGTGTAATATTTTAATTCTAAGTTTTGATTTTCATCCAGCCATTAACATTCAATAACTACAAAGAGGAGCAGAAAACTATCTAAAAATATTTTTTTTCTGGATGAACCTAACACAGGGGAGTCAAGTGCATAAATTGTGCTTGCATTGTAACTACTCACACACTCTATGATGACAACCAGAGATTAGGTAACCCTAAATGTTACATCTTATTGTTTCAAATGTTGATACTTAGCAATATTTACTGAATTAGTTACCTCCTGCAGCTTATGAATTGTGATCGTTCTTTTAGAACTATGCTCGTCTTTGCAGCAAGTTAAAAAAATTAATATTATTTTTCATTTTGCTGTTAAAATTCCAGGCTCTTGTTACTCCAGGTTGATTTAAAACTGTGGAGAAATTTTTTAATCACACATGGCAAGAGTGATCAATCAGGCTTCTATTAATTTTCCAGAGAGCCAGATCCCCCAGACAAAGACGCTTAAATAAAAATTACTTAAAAGATAACTAACTTCAACCTTTGCCTTGGCAATCTCCCGCTCTTCCAAAGGAACCTGTGGTATGCAAGCCTTGTCCTAACTCCATTCAGAGGAGCTAACATTCAGAGATCTTTGCTTCCTTTCTTTCAGATGTTGGACTGGATGACAGATAGTACCTTTGGTAAGGTCAAGATCTTGAGGCCTCCTGGGTCTGGTAGATGTCTGGTTTTTAGACTTTCCCCACTCCATCCAATTGTGAGGTGATATCCCAAGGGATTTCATTAAGTCAGTTTTTGTAAATGAGCTGGGTTTGTGATCTGACCACTGCTGCCCCTACAGAGACAATGTCCTTTTCTGGCATGTACCTGAGAGTAGCACTGAGTAAAAGCCCTCATGAAATGCTGCTTCTGTGTTTGTTTTTAGTTCCTAGGGATCCTCTGAAACATGAATCAATTCAACTGTGTGATCACAGACATCTTCTTGAGGTGCCCTTGGGGGTGCTGCAGGCATTTGCTCAAGGTGGCACCTGTGACAGAGCCTGGTGGGGACACACACACTTCTGGGGAGCAGGGACCACCCAGGCCATGCCAGGCACCACCAGACACTACGGACAGGGAGCTCAGGCAGTCCTCATCCGCACTAGGAAGGGAACCAGAGAGGCTCTCTCTCTTGGGTTGGGTTTCTGTCAAATAGTCCCTGAACTCATGGGGTGTCTAGAGCAAACTGTATCAGTCTCCAGACTCCCAGGGTCTCCTGGCTAAATCTCCAGGGACGTCAAAAGTAATTTACATGCCCAAGGCACAAACAAATGCTCCCCATTCCTTTCCCCAGAACCTGCTCTTTGCTCGTTTGACCACTTAAAGTGTACTTTGAGATCATAGAATCATTAAGGCTGGAGAAAACCTCCAAGATCGTGAAGTCCAACCTTTGACCACCCATGCCCACTAAACTATACTGTAAAGTGCCACATCTACTCAGTTTTTGAACACTTTCAGGAATGGCGAGTCCACCACCTCACTAGGCAGCCTGTTCCATTTAATTCTTAACCACTATTTCACTGCAGAAATTTTTTCCTAATATCCAAACTGAGTCTCCCTTGGTGCAACTTGAGGCCATTGCCTCTTGTCCTGCTGCTTATTATCTGGGAGAAGAGACTGAGCCCCACCTTACCACAACATCCTTTCAGGTAACATGGTAGTACAACTGTCCATGTCCTCATGGACACACATACATAAGATTTGTGAGTTAGGCCTGTTACTGTGTTACTGTTGTGCTTACAGTAAAATCTATAGAAACTTTAGTTACATTTCAATTAGGCTGTTGATTAAATGTTTAGTTTAAGTGCTGCTAAACCCTGTCAAGTCCAAGGATATGTTTGTCAAGAAGGTTCACCTTGAATCTTGTGACTCAACAGGAGGGTCTCCCTTATTCCTTTTTATCCTCACTCTTTTCACATCGTTATCTTTTTCTATTCCCAGCCTCCATGTATATAATTTTTGATTGATTTTAGTTTTAGATGGATTGATTGATTTTAGGTTTTAGTCCAATTTTTCTCTGTAGCTTTGACCATCTAGTAATTAGAAGAATTAACTTTGCCAAGAAATCTTATCACACTTTCACTTTTATATCAAGCCTGCTTTGCCGATACTTTTGCTGGTGATTCTTTGAACAACCTAAAACCTCATTCATGACAGGTGGCTGTAGAGAGAAATAAAGTCACCCCTGAGCTTCCTTTTCTCCAAACTAAACAATCTGAGTTCCCTCAGACACTCCTCATATCCTGGGTGCAATTGGTCCCTGGTCACCCTGCTGGCTCATGTTCAGCTTTACTGAAGTTCAGGTAGACAACACCCACAGCTTTTCCCTCGTTCACTAGGTGGATTACCTGGCCATGAAAGGAGATCAAGTTAAGTCAAGCAGGAGGTACTTAGAAAAGGCACAGCTTTACCTCAAAAGCATAATATATTCCTGTACTCAGTTTAGATGTACAAATTAGCCCATCGATACCTATTAGGTGCAAATGTCTTTTAAGACAATTTGTCTTTCATGGCTTCAATTCTTCCACATCCAGTTCCACATCCAACCAGCACTGTGAGAGTCTTATGAGCACCAATACCAGCAATAACCTTACTATTACTTAATGTGCCTAGTTCTCCTCTCCTCCCTGTTCCAGGTGTCAGAAGGTGATGTCTGTCAGGCTGAGGCCAGCTGGGAAGGCTGCAGGAGCATGCTGGGTACTAGAAATATGCACGTGGGATGTGCAGGTTCTTCATTCAACAATACTGTTGTTCACTAAGGAAAAGGACATCTTCTAGGAGTGGGATGGCATCCTTGGCATTGCTGATCTAACTGGTCTGTATGCTGTCAGGAGATGCACATCAGCTGTGTGAGATACTGTAATGCTTCCAGAATAGCTGCTGCTTCTGTGCAGCCTGGGGAAAATGTCACCTTTCTCACTAACTTCCTCACACTTCAACATACAGAGCCAGCATGAGCTATTTTCGTTGAAGCTTCTAAATCCTACTTTGCTTTTGTGTAGCCAGACTGAGAGTAGCCATTTTATCCTCACTTCTTCACAGTTTCTGGTTTTGCACAGAAGTGGTAAAATTCAAATTTATTTCTTTTTTAAGGGCAGGGGTGGAAAAGCAATGCAAGGATGAATTTGGAACACATTTCACTTGAAGGTTGCACAAAGGCAGGGATGGAAAGAGAAAAGATGTAAGGTATTTCTTACATCTCAAGTGTGATCTCAGCCCCACTGAAACTGATGGAAATCTGACTGTCTTCAAAGCTCATTGAACCTGGACGTACTGAAGAGCAATTAAAGCTCAATATTTTTTACAGAAGAGGATCCTGCCCTGAAGCCAGCAAACAAACCAAACAGAGGCTAGTAAATCCTCTCCTCTATAACAATGGCTCTTTGCTTATCAGCCCTTCAGAATTCCTGTTTATCAGCACCAGGTTGCTGCTGGACTTTTTCGATTTTGCTTGTTAGTGTCTGATCAGAGACTGCCTTTGTCCAGTTTTAATTATGCATGAAACCCAAACAAGCATGCCATAATGGGTAGAATTTCTTCCATTGTTTTAAAAAGGTTTGTATAATCTTGCAGAACAAGAGAAAACAACAATTACTGCCTTACGTCAAACATAAGAAATACAACCAGGTTTGGCTATAAAAACAGATGTCTTTCCATCTTTTTAAATTTTTTTTTCATGTTGTTGCAGCTTCTGTTTTTAACAATCTCCTGGTGAGGCGGATAAGATCCTAATTCTATTCATGTTGTTATCAAAATTTGTAAGGCAAGTGAAGCTTACAATTTAGTGGTTTATGATCCTAAGAAATGTCGGTAGAATATGTCTTTAATGTTTTATAATCAGCACTAGACAACATTATACTCCTAAGGAGAAAACTTTCTGTTTATCATATTTACTTGCACAAAATTCTTGATCAAACAAGCAAAATATTTCTCTTCGGCTGAGATCACTTTTAAATAATAAAGAATCTAAAAAAAATATATATAAACATGGACTCGACTGATGTCCTCTTGTGTTGATGCAAGGACCTGACTTTTCTGAGAAGTCAGAAATGCATCAGATCTAGAAAATACTGCTAATGCTTAAAATTTGGTCACATCACATTTTCAAGCTCCCCAGTCTGAAGAAGGATTAGAAGAACCAAATCCAAATCTCCTTTGTACATGCTTTTCAATCCTCTCGCATCAGGCATTTGTTAATATAACTCCACTGGTTTTACAGACATATGTTAGTGATATTATAGGAAATAAGGAAGTGTTCTTAATGGATAGCTCTACTGGGCACTCCTGAGGGACTAAATAAACTCCAGGAACTTTAAAAATCTTTTATTTAAACTTCAGTTATATGGAGAGAGAATGCTAAGGTCTAAAGATTCTCACAGACCTTGTGATATAGGCATCATAGTCTACAAGAAAGGACTTTGGTTAGAATATTTCAGTTATGCATGGCCAGGTGTGTGATCAGGTCAGTCACAGAATCATCATAGAATTATTAAGGTTGGAAAAGACCTCCAAGAGCATCAAGTCCAGCCTGTGAGCAAACACCAGCATGTCAACTAGACCATAGCACTAAGTGCCACATCCAGTCAATTCTTAAATACTTGCAGGGACAATGACTCCACTGTTTCCTTGGGCAGCCGGTTCCAATGCTTGACAACACTTTCAGTGAAGATTTTCTTTCTGATGTCCAACTTGAGTCTTCTCTGTCACAGTTTGAGACTACTTCCTCTTGTCCTGTTGCTACTTGGGATCCCCACCTTGTTGCAAGCTCCTTTCAGGGAGTTGTAGAGGGTGATGTGGTCTCCCCTGAGCTTCCTCTTCTCCAGGCTAAATAACCTCAGCACCTCCAGCCACTCCTAATATGACTGGTTATCTAGACCCTTCACCAGCTCCACTGCCCTTCTCTGGACATGCCCCAGCACCTCAACGTCCTTCTTTTAGTGAGGCAGCTCAGAAGTGGACACAGCACTCAAGGTGTGGGCTCACCAGTGCTGAGCACAGAGGGACAATCACTGCTCTGGCCCTGCTGGCAACATCATTTCGGTACAGGCCAGGATGCTGTTGGCCTTCTTGGCCACATGGGCACTCTGCCGGCTCGTGTTCAGCTGCTGTCAACCAGAAACCCCAGGTCCTTTTCTGCTGATCACGTGGAGATTAGTCAGATAAAACTGTTATTTGTAAAGGCTATACAGTGCCTGCCAGATTACAGGAAACAAGCTCTGATGGTAAATTCTAAACTCATAAATTGGATGTTATTGATACTTGGCATTTTCTCTGGATTGTTGTAAAGTTCAGGAATATTTGTTGAGATCTTAGTGCAGTTACAAATATAATCACAGATATTGCCTCTAGATATTGATTAGCTGCAGAACCATCTCTTTTTTTTAATGCTTCTGTTATGTGATGAAGCTGTACTAAATCCAGCTAAATTCATACTGGTGCTTCCTGCACATGTTGGTATATGTGTTTGTTGACCAAGTTACTCAAAATGCACATGGGCACACTAAATCTTTGTTTCTCAGCAAGGAGTAAATTAAAAAGTCAGATTTTATAGGGTTAATTCTCTTTATAGAAGGATGATATTGGCTGATTTTATTTATGTCTATAATTCATACAAGCGATGCCTTAGACATCGGATATTTTTTATATGCAGGAATCCAAACTATGTCAATTGGAGTAGATGTAAAATATGATCCCCACTATTTGTGGTCACTAAAGGACCATTTTTTATAAATCTGCTGATGTAAGTTTCTCCTTGGCTTTACAAGTGGCCTGCCTTAACTGTACCTTTCATGATCACAATTTTCTAAATTATTTCCCAACATTCTCCTTAAAAATTCTATGGTGGTATTTTTGTTACAGCTGTCCCAAGTATTTTGATAATAATCAGAAGATTTCTGTACATGTAGCAGTTTGGGACCTGTCAGATGGGAGGTACTTCAATAACAAAAGGCAGTATTTTTATAACTGTTTATGTTTTTTTAGGGGAGTGGTATTACCATTTCAGAAAGTTCTGACTTTTTACATGCAATATGATCACCTTCTGTTGGTATATTATATTAAATAAAACCACTTTCAAGTCTATAATGCATTCTTTTTTTAATGGGATCCCCATCAAAATAGAAAATGAACACTTTAAGAACAGAGAGGAGGTAGTAGTACTTAGAAAATTGTTGTCATAATTCTTATGACATTTTTTTCTGCGTCTCAGTGAGGTGAATGCAAAGATGAAATTATCTTTTACAATCAGCATTACTTAGAATCTTGAGGTCTATGCTATATTTATTCCACTGTACCACCAATATACAATGATTTAAACATTTGTTTTGGCTTTTAATCTTTGCTCATATATATACACCTGCAAAATAAAAATCAGTGGAGTATGCATACCCATAAATCTGTCCAACCTTCCACTCTTCTGAGATATTTCACTAAAGGCTTGACGCTTGTAATCAGAACTAGGTTTGGATGCTGCCTTCAATTCATTCAGCAAACACCCTTCCCCCTCTTCTCCATATTCCAGCCTCCCTCTTTGTTTCATTTTTAAACCTGAAGGTTTCAAGGAGCAGAGAACTCCTTTGAAGGTGCCTGGAGGAAGAAGCCTGGCAACAGTAAGAGGTGCATTCTTAGACTAAACATCAGCTATTTTATTTTGCACCATAAGCATGCTGATTTAATATATTTAATGTACTTGTACTGTAGTGAACATTGCATAGTTTTTACTCCTCAGAGCTTCCTATCTCTAAACACTGTGTGATGCCTACTCCATCTTTTCATCTACTGATACCCCATAGTGCCTTCTTAGCTCTGCCCTGGGAGACTCTTCCAGGCTGGTCAAGTCTGATGAGGTACTGAGACAGCCCAACAGCTGCCCTGCTGATACTTGAAGGCAGTTTCAAGAATGATGACGATTTCCTCATGAAATGGTTAATGATGCAATATGGGGCAGTGGCCACAAACCACAGCTCACAAGGTCTGGTCTGGACATTGTGAGAAACATCAGGAGAACATCACAGCACTGAATACACCAGCCAGAGAGGCTATGGAATTACTACACCTTGTCTCTTTGTACCATAAAGGAGCAGCAATATGAGCCAGTGCCTTAGCACAACACCCAGCTCTGCAGGCAGGAGGAGACCACCAATGTCTCCCAGGGCAGCTGGAGACACACAGCCATGCCAGGACAGTGTGGTTAGTGGTAGAAAGGGTAGTCATGGGCTTATGGGGATCATTCAGACCAGGCAGGGGTTTGAAAGCTATTGGATGATCCAGACATGTATTTGTCTGGGAAGGATGGGAGGGTTTATTTTTTCACAGGACTCTTCCTTGCAGTCTCACTTCCTTGTATTTAAACAGCATTGAAACCAAAACAGGAAAAAAACTGTATTCCACACAAAGAAGGACAACATTTAAAACAGTATAGCAATTGGTCTGGCTAGGCAAATGCTCAGGTAAGCCAATGCTGTGTGTTGTGTTCAGTAAAGAGAGCATGGATTGAAACATGAACCTGACCTCTGTGTAATCTGTTTGTGCAGCTCCATTGGTCAATAATTTCTATTTAACCCAGAGAAAATGTCCCAATTGAAAGGAATTATTTCAGTTTAGTTACTCTGGATTTGAACAGTGTATCTGAGATCAGAACCTGGCCCAGAGGCTATAGGAATAAATGGGATTGGGAAGATATATTGTTTTGAAAAGGAAAAGGTAATTTGATATACTGGGCAGCAGGAGAACTATTACTCTGATTAAAGGCATTTTTCCTTGTAAGTTTGTGTTTGCAGGATATATTATTTATTGCTGGGATATGGCAGATTATTAGATCTTTCAAATCATTTTGGTATTTGATTATGGAGCCACGTTTTCCTTTTGAGATTTTATAGTGCTTTTTTGTTCAGCACAGAATTGTCATTGGTTTGTGCTCCTTAAAAAAATAAATAAATGCCTTTTTGTTATTATTTCCAATATTGGAGAATGAAAGTTATATTGTATTGGGAAATGTTTCCTTCTTCTAGGATGACATATTCTTACTCTTTGAAAGGTGAAAGTAAAAAATAAGCCCAGATACCATTTTTTCTAGTTCCCGAAAACTTTAAGTGCTAATTAAATAAATGATCAAGTGTTAAAAACTTTCTTCCTTTCATGTTTCAAAGCTGTAATTTCTTGCCCCATAATTTTTTCAGATTACTTATTCCATATCTCATATTTTTCTTGGAATTTGGTCATACAGCAGAAGATTCTGCTGTAATGGACTAAATTTAAATGATAGCTTAAGAATATCCCTATATTTTAGTTGCCATCACACAATAAGCCTTTTAAGTTCTTGCCACATGGAGCAAACAAATCAATAGGAGTTACCTGGCAGACACCACTATCAGACCACCATAGATTTGTCTCTTTCATTTGCCTTTGGGTAAAAAAAACCCCACAGAACATTTTCTGTCAAAGCCTGCTTTGACAGAACTGGACAAAAACAGGTTGATGAACAGTCTTTTCTCAGAGATCAATTCCATTCCCACTGAAACACTCCATGACAACTCATCCATTTCTAGTGTTTCTTTTTGTGGGAAAATTTTGAAATTATGAGGTTTGACTTCACCATTTCATTTTGTGGGGATTTTAAGCTTGTGCATTTTACATTGCAGATGAAGTGGCCTAAGAGTGTGCATCCAGACATGTATCATTTCTCATCAGACACACAGCACCTGGTTAGGCAAAAGGAACCTGATTGTGTGCGGTGATCTCAGAGGCTTTGTCTGTGGTTTTGGAGGACAAGGGCTTGAACTGGTATTTTCAGAGCTCCCAGCACTGATTGTCCATGAGTGTTCAGGACCTGAAGTGCTCTCTCTCTAGGAGAGGAGATGGGCAAGTCCTGTGAACCTGGGGAAGGGGCTTGGCCATTTGCCTTGTTTAATGTCATACTGCTGCTTGGTGCTGCAGCCAATCTCTTCCCCTATTTGAGAAAAGCTTTACTGGCATGTGTTCCTTGGTTTTATCTTGTGAAATCGCCAAGACACAATTTGGGACTTTAATTACTTCCACAGAAGAGAAAAACTCCTAAACCCCAGTGTTTGAAGGGCAGTGGTTAAAGCTGATACTGAATCAGTTGTGCCAGCCCCAAGCTGCCTGCCTGTGCCGAGGGAGGCAGGAGAATGATGCTGGCAAGCTGTCCCAAGCAGTGAGCTGGTGGCAGACTGAGACTGTGGGGACAGCTGTGAACAAACAGGCCTGGAGGGATCCCACATGTTGCACTCTGGAGAGCCTCTGTGATGCTCCTGTCACTCGATGCCATGGACTGAGCTGCTTTTGTGGTTAAGCACGGCCCTGAGCCCAAGTCCCTAAATCCCTGGCAAGGCCTGGGAGCCTCTAGCTAGACTGTTTTCTCCCCAGAAGCAGACTTTGCAATCTGTTCCATGTTCTGTGTGTGTTTGGAGAGCAAATGGAGTGAGAAAGATAAAGGAAAGCAATTAGATTGGGCTGAGGTGCTACTTGCATGCAATGTTAAAGAGTCCTGCTATCTCTTTATCTATTTCTAACCAGACACAAATTCATGCAATATTTAAAGGAGAACTCCTAACCTTTGATACAACAATAATTTAATTTTTCAAATATATTTACAATGCAAGTTTAATCTGCCAATAGATCTTTTCAAAGAGGCAGAAGGTAAGGAGAAAAAAGGAGAGATAAAGTCATTGGAAAAAGATCACAAGGTTGATAACAGAGAAAGCAGCAGTCAAACTTATGTGTTTACAGACTGAAAAAACAGAAGTGGCATTTGTTCTCTATGCTTCAGAGATCCTCACTGTGTCTTTGTCATTTCAAAAAAGAAGTCTGTGTCGCTTCTCTCAAGGCACATCTGCAGCCTGCTCTTTCACTGCAGAACATGAAATCACACCAGCACAGAGCAAAAGAGTAAAGGGAAGCTGAAAACTTGGAAAGAAAACATGGGAGAGGTGAACTGAAAAAAATGAGCTTCCGTATTTTCCTGATTCTCTGATCCACAGTTTTGTGGTCCTTCAAGCCCCCAAACAGACGTATGCCCAAATCAGTTGTGGTGGTTAACCACCTTCTGCTTTACTTTTGTCTACATTGCTCCTAGAATTAGACCCAGCTGTTGTGTGCTTGAGGTGCTTGTCTAGTTGCTAATGATGGTGTTGTGTCAGGGTGCTGGGGAAGGGGGCAGAGGGTAAACAAAGCAGAGCTGTGCTTATGCCTGCATCTGCCTCTATATCTATATGTGTAGTTGTCTATTCTTACTTCTACAAGTATTCAGATATCCATTATCTATGTCTATGCTTATATCTCTATCATCTAAATCAACATACCTAAGTCTTTATGGAGAGCTAGATGAGATTAACCCTGCTTGTTATCAAAATAACAAAAATAGATTTGCCAGCCAATGCAGAGAAAAAATGACGAAAGCAGTACCTGCTTTGGACGGCCTGAGAGGTGGGACATTTTTCATTCACCTCTCTCAGCACTTGGTAGCAGTACTGCACTCACTCCAGTTTCCCTAATCCAAGACTCAGCTCTCCTCTGAGTGTGGCAGAGTAAGACTCTCTGTGTGTCCAAACAAGTGATAGGATAATTTATTCTAGTAGCACAATATCACACTGGGGCCTTATCTCACTCTGTATGAAAAAAAACATACTCTGCCTAGGCAAGGCCTCATTTACTGACCCATCACAGCACATTTTTATAGGATATTCCACTATACATCTCCACAGAAACAAGTTTCCCTTTCCCATGGTTGGTCATTTCTCCTTATTGAAAGAAGAGACACACGGAAATGTTATTCTTTATTATTATTTCCCCTGAAAGCAGTGCACAGAAACTCTGTATTGGTGCATTACCAGCGATTTTCTATTGAGTAGTGACTTACCTGTGTCCTGATTTGCATTTGGTGTGCTGCAACAACATAACATTTGCAAGTTGTGTTTACTGAAAGGCACATTTCATATCCATGATAATCCAAAGTGTTTCAAAATTGTAATATCATCAGTAAACTGTAATATCATCATCATTAAATAGGCAATACAACATTATATGCTTTACAGTAGACTACAGGTCCATAGACAGCCACACAAATTAAAAAATTTCAGTCAGAAGTTAGCACATTAGTCCCTGAGAGTACTCTTTCCCCAAAAATGCCCAGTAATTTTTAATTAAAATATACACATTTCAAAATTTCCTGCATGAATTTGTACTCAAGTTAGAAGCATGGGTTTTACTGGAGTAGAGCAGTGCCAGTGTCAAAGCAAGCTCTGTTTGCTTATGAGCTGCAGGCACTAGATTTAACCTCTCCTACATGTAAAAGAACTGTGCAGGAGATCTATACAAGGACTGTTTCTACGCATAAAAACCTCAGATGAAAGGCCAGGTAATGGATGAATAATTCAGGTGTACATGATGTACAGAATTGAGTGCTTCTGACTAGGCTGTGAAAACTAAATTTCTCATATGTCTTATACCATTTATATGACACTGGTCATTTAATATCTATTTTTTAGTAGGAAAATCCCATACACAAAAAGCAGCTTAATTGTGCATTTTTTCCCCCCATGAACATAATTCATTTCTCTGTATAATTTCAGCTATGCAGGTGAACACTGCTGAAAAAAATGTAGCTGTTCAAGGAAATACACAGACTCTTTTGAAAATACCTTTTCTAACCTGAATTTTATCTCCATGGTCCCAAGTCTCTTCTACATGAAAGAATATCTTCAGAAAAAAAATATAGTTCGAAAAATATATTGCATCAATCAGTCTTGAGTTTTAAAGTTTCTAGATCTTGACACCAACCCTTGCAAAGAGGGAGGCAGGGAGGGTGGAAAAGTGAAGTAAGAGAAGGAATAGCAAGAGAAAGAAGCTTGGTAAGCCAGAGAAGGAATGGTAAGACAAAGAATCTTGGTAAGCCAGAGCTCTTCTTGCTTCAAGACTCGATAAATATTTTCTTCACTCTTCTGCCTGGGCTGGATCAAAGCAGCCTCTTGAGGTGGGGTGGGAGGCGAGCACAATAATTTTGTGTTTCCCTAGTCCTGAGAGCCTAATAACATTTTTATATCTGAAATCATCTGAATAGGAGAGCAAAAATGCCCTTTTTTTTTTGCCTGTCCCTGGATCTATTAAAAACAGAGCAATTTGGTACATGCTACATCCTGACTTGCACTGGTCTGAGAGGTGATATATTGCTTCGTAAATCATTTGACTTATGTACGCATTAACCAGCTTTATGCTATATATAAAAGAAAACTGATAACAAAGACTATGTATTACAGAAACATTGCTCTACACTTGATCACTTTTAGATCCCATTAAAACAAGCTGTGTTTTTCCTGTATGTAGAATAACTCTCTCAGAAGACTCTATTTTGTTCATTGTGTTTGGCAGTCACAGCCACATAGTAAATGATCACATTATATGCAGCATCCTAATGTGCAGAATGTAAATGCTGAGGAGGATAATGAATAGGGCAATTGGAGAACAAAATTACATTTCCTGCTCACGGCTCTGATCAGCCCTAGTTAACATGCTCATAAGCAAAGAGTTAGTTATGGGAAGGTGGTTGGTGATTAAATGAGTGAAAAAAACACATCCATTTTTACCATCAGAAGACTGCTAAATAGATGTGTGTGCATTAGAGCTCCCAGTGGATGGGTTGCACAGGTGAATGTCACATGGGCTGCTGAATAGCTGTAGTTCATCCAAAGGTCTTTCCATTGTCAGAGTGGTTTCTGCATACCACTCAACATATTTCTTCCCATACATCTCCAACAGAATTCAGATCTCCCACTTGGCCTCCACAGAGATTTTTTGTAAGTGTCTTCATTTAATCACATTTCTTTGAGATACTTAAATTCTGAACTAATGTAGAGAATCAAGAAGTGTCAATGCTGTTTGGGAACAAAAAATTAAACTGACTCCTATATTATTTTGGTATTGTTATCTCCAAAATGACTCTCCCACTTGTGAATAAAAAATGTTACTGATTTTGATCTATAATGTGTGTGCACATGTGTGTATATTTAGATTCTGGTTGTTTGGAGGCTTTTTTTGGTTGGGATATTTTTTTTAATGTTAATGCTCAATACATGATCCTTCCAAGTTCTCCACACTTCTGAATTCTTCGTGTTCAAAAATGTTCACATTTTTGGCCAAGAACCAGAAAGTCACACATAAGTAGATCTTTGAAAGGGGATGAGAGGCATGGTTCACAAGGCAGTTTCATGTTCTCATCAACAGCTACTGCACTGCTACAGCTACAAATTGCACATTCTCTCAGATGTGACAGACTTTGTACAACAAGAAGCTGCCTATGTGTGGGAAGGGATGAGGGAAGGAGACTGAGGAAACCCTGAAGAGTAGTTGTTACTGTTTTTCATCCCAACTCCAGCAGCCACAGCTAGTTGTGGCACTGCAGTCGATATGATGGAAGGTTTACATTGCGTAGTAATCTCCTACACAAATTTGTTCCTCTCAAATACCAAAGGACTGCTCTTCAGACCCAATGAAATATGTGTTATAGACATGTAACAGTGGGGCTGCAGACCTTGATGTGCACCACTCATCTGGAAGAGTTTTGTACATAATCACCTTTTAGGCACTGATGGTGTCCAAAATGTGTTTTCATGATGTACCATTCCCTAAGAGCTCCTATGTGTAAGAAGAGCTAGAAAAGTACATTTGAATGAAATAATAGTATTGGTTAAAATGGGTTTGTTAAACTGCATTGATCCTCATTATAGACATTCTCATTCAACATTAAAACAGCTCTAATTCAATTTAGTTTGATCCATTTTGGCAGTGAAGTAGAGAAAACTGACTTGCATTCGTTAAGTGCCCAGGCAGTGCCAAATTCAGGCACTGAGCCTGTGCAGACATCCTAGACGTTACCTGCACACATCCAGATTCCTCTCCCAGGCTGGATATCCCTTAGATCAGCTTGGGCCATTTCTCTGAAGTGTCTGCTGGGGTTTCACATGAGAATGTCTCTGATGGTTGTCTGTTTACATCAGAAAAGATTAACCAGTTGAACTGCTATGGCTATGGTATTCATCTTACAGACTGTTTTAGCCTCATTTTCTTGTTACATCAGAAAAGATTAACCAGTTGTACTGCTATGGCTATGGTATTCATCTTACAGACTGTTTTAGTCTCATTTTCTTGTGAAGTATGCACCATAGAATATGTTTTTCTATGATTATTGTAAGAAGATTAGAGTACTCCTAGAGATGTTTATACTTAAATGGATAAAACCCAAGCAGATTATTCTGTCAGAATTTAAGAGACAGACATCAAGAAGGACCATGAAGCCTTCAAACATCTTGACTCTGTCAAGACATTTTGGTCTACTATGGGGCAGTTCTATCCCTTTATAAATACACTACTGTGAGAGAACTCATCTTACAGTGGAGGATGTTGTGCTAGAGCACTCAGATCACCATTTGTCCCAGCATTGACTTTTCTCATCCATTTTTCTTAGACCCTTACATCATATGGATCATACCTGGGAGGTGGTGCTGCTCCCTCACGTTATTGCAAAGGAAATAGAGTTATCTTGGCTGGAGGAAATAACCGCAGGAAACTAGACATAATCCACTTCCAGTCCCTTCCTTTCCCCAGAGATGGAGCAGAAGCAAATAGGCAGCAGCATCCCTGCTACTGATAGAGGTTCTGGGGTGTAATGGAGGCAAAGGTGCAGGGAGAGAAAGGCCAAGAGAAGTGAGTGTGATGGGTTAGGTTACAGAAGATTATGCAGGATGAACCATAAAACTAACAGTAATGATATTCCAGTGATATTGATGATAATTAGTTTGGCTACTGTTTGGATTCTAGGAATTTCGAACTGCTGCTACTATGGAAATATTTTATAACCATATTAATAAAAATACCTATTCTCTTTCTGAAACATCAAAACAAATAAATTCAAGTCAAACAAGCACGAGGAGATGCTATTTTCAACTGAAGCTAGCAGCTCTGAAGCAGTTTGCTTATGCTGGTAAATTAGTAGCTGCTAACGTAAAAACTTTTATGGTCTCCAATACTCCTTATGTTTTGTAACAGTAATCGTGCTGCAGATGACAGGTAATGCCAAGATGTTAACTGCTTGTCCTCTCTCCTTCTGATTTGTGTAAATTAAATTAGGCACATCAATTTATGTTAATTTTTCTGCTGAATTCTTTCCTCTTTTTGAAATGTACAAGCTGTGCTAATTTTTGCTGCCGAGACCTGACAGCTACCCCTTTCATGATGCCTTTGGATTGCTGTTTTCTCAACAGTGAGGGAGGCTGCTACTGTTAGTTTATCTCTGTTCATAGAAACTGGATTTCACACTTGAACAGATAATGCTCTGTATTATCATTTCTTGGCTAACCAAATGGGAAAACCAAGATAATCTAACTGCAAAAACAATTGCAGATTTCCTACATTTCTGTAAAGGAACTCAAGACAATAAAACCTCATGGGCCCAATCCTGCCTCTAGAAAAATCAATGGTATCCTGGTGATTTTGAATTTAAATTGACTCCTACTCCCTGCTTTTGTCTCATCTATCCTTTCTTTCTGTGCGGCAATTAGAAGTGGGAACTCATTTGACTATACTTATGCTACCTCTTCTGTCTAAAAAGAACTTTTGTGTCTCCTGGGCCTGCAACAGCTCCCTTCAGACTGAGTCCAGTCAGGAAGCATCCCAAATCACTTTTTAGGCTTTGCTCTCAAACTTGTTAATAAGTCTCTCAGCCACCAAAGGGACAACAAAGTGACTAACAATACTGTCTTTGCATTTCTCTGTTTTTATAAGTACATTTTTCTATTTTCCAAGTAATTTTCAAGTGGGTATGTATCTTTTATCTTTAAGAGTTTCTTGCACTAAAGTAATGGAAAATATAATTCCAGAAACTGTTTTCAAATGTGTGGAGGACTAGAAGCTGATTGTGAATAATCAGCACAAATTTATGAAGGAGAAATCATGCCTGATTAACTTGATAGATTTCTGTTATGAGGTGACTCGGTTGCTTATCTTGACTTCATCAAAGCTTTCTGCACTGTCTGCCATAAGATCTTCCTAGAAAAACAGGATAAATTGACAGCAAGCTGGGCTGAAAACTGGCTGAACTGCCATGCTCAAAGAACTGTATTCAGCTGTACATGTCCAGTCCCTAGCCCTGAGACCCTAGGGGTGGCTATTGGGATCAGTACTCTTTAACAGCTCCATTAATGATCTGGATGATGGAGCAGAGTTCCCCTTCAACATATTAGCAAAGCTCAGAGGAGTGATAGATAGACCAGACAGATGTCTTTGCTGACATTCAGAGGGCCAGGGACAGGTTAGAGAAATGTGACAGCAGGAACCTCCTGAAGGACAGAAAATAGAAATGCAAAGTCCTGCACGTGGTGAGGAATAAACCCAGCCACCAATACAGACTGGGTGGGAGCAGACTGGCTGGGAAGTAAGTTGGCCAAAAAACACCTGGGGGTCTGGTGCACACCAGTTTGAATGCAAGCCAGCAATATAGTCTTGAAGTAAGGAAGGGTAAGGGAATTCTGGGCTGCAATTTTTTTGCACCAGACAAAAATATAACTACAGTTGTTATATTTGTTAGATGTATGGTAAATTATTTTGAAGAAAACAGGGACTAAATGAACATGTGAATCATGGTTCCAAAGAAATACCTTGTCTACATTATGATCAATAGCATAAAACTTCATTTCCTGATATTGCAGGAGTCTCTGATAGAATGCACAATGTTCTGCAGAAATATGAGTTTAATATAAGGTATGCTTGTGACAGACTGGCGATAGAAGACAGTGGTATATTTAATATCATTGTCACATTTTAAGTTAAGTACCTCAACATATGTGAATGCTGTTAGGGCTATCAGCTTCTAAGTTGGACAATCTCAGATAAGTCTTTAAGCCTCTCTCTGTATAACTGAATCACTTTGTTCATTCCAGGAAGTCTCTCCTACTCATTTACACTTTAACATAGAGTCCTTCTACACATGTTCAAGCCATCTTGGCTACAGTCACTCCTTTCTGCCTCTCCTGCAGTATTTAGTGACAGCTTGTAGGCAGAACAGCTTCTTAGTTCAGCGTGTCTTGCTTGACTAAATGGACATTGCTTTGACTTAATGGACATTGCTTTCCCTGATCAGGGAGTTGGGAAATGTGATGAGAGCAACTTGCTCCACTGAGCCAAGGGACTGCACTGTTAAGATTTAAGTGGTTGTTTCTGGGGGACTTCCAAAGACCAGCCAGAGAGAAGCTGTCTTGTTGGAGTTGACTAAGCTGGTACCCAGGAATGAGTAAACAAATGGCGTTAAAAATTCTTTCTCACTACACTGGCTCAATTAAATTATATTGTCAGTTTATTTGTCTGTTAGTTGCTCTTCTGATCCAATTAAGGCTCTTTTCATGAATTTAAAAGAAAGGATCACCTTATTGAATTGTGGGAGACATTTTTTTACCTGGGTTATTAATAATGCCTTATATTATTAAATTTAGAAGAAATTTTATAAACTGATTCACTATCACCACAGATGTTGCAGTTCATCTGTTTTATCAGTTAATGAAAAGAGCTCATTTCTTGAGCTTGATTCTCTCCTGAATTGATCTTTTGGGCCCAGTCTACCTGATTCAAAAATCAAATTAAAAGTTCTGTTGTTCTGAATGGATCCTGATCAGGCCAGTGGGACCTCTTAAGACAGGATTAGCCCCTTTTTGGCTTTTATTCATTGGTGCAACACTGCTCTTTCTTAACCAATTGCTGTAGTGCATCCTAACAACCCTATTTTCTGAATAATTTATACTTCTTCCCAAGAAACTGAGAAAAAAAATCACACAAATTAATTTTTCTTCAAACAAAATTTTCAGAATTAAATAGGTCTGTCCAAATCCTTTTAGTTGTAGTTTTAATGATATATTTCACCTTCTTCCAAACTATTTTTTCTCTTCTTCTCAATTTGTGCTTAAAGTACAACACAGTTAATTTTTAAAAGATGTGGGAAATGAACATGAACTTAAGGTCATTCAAGGAAAATCTGAAATTAAAAAGTAACTTTAAAGCATAACCCAAATAAACCAAACATTAATCTGAAGAGGAAAATATTAATAAGCCTTTGTGAAGAATGTATTACTTTCATTTTCAGGCTAAATCACAGGCCTACCTAGTTGAAAGGTGAAGATGGCTCATCTGTTAAATAGCTATTGGAGCTATCTGATATATGATGATTAATTATAATATGCAAAGTTTTTCCCAGGCGTACACACCTCATAAAGCTGAAGACAACACAAGTGCATTATTAGCTCCCATCACAGTGGTAAAATAAGCCAACTTGACCTAATTATCAATTTTTAAAAGATATGGATGTGATTATAATGAGTGTTCTGACAGCATGTAATGACAGAATTTAAGTATTCATATTTTTATCTGTAGTCCTTCATTTGGTTTAGTTGGAAAATGTAATGCTTGATTTGCCAGGAAATCTAGAAATATGGTTCCAGACTCAGATGATTTTTACTGTATTACATACTGAGGCTGCCCCTGGGAAGGTATTTATTTCTTTTCTCCTTGTCAATAATGAATGACCCTACAAAGCAGAAACCTTATTAGAGTCTATGTTTAATGATTGCCCTAGTGATATGAGTGGTCTGGTAACAAATTGAAATGTCAGACACGCTATGACCCTCTAATAATATTGAAATCTGCCAGCCCCTATTACTGCCTTCAAACTGTATTATCCTGTGGTAATAGATCAGCTACTTACCCTAATACGGTTACCACGTGGGACACTGCAGAACAATCCTTTTGATCAAAAGAGTCAAAAAAGGAGTGTAACAGTGGGCAAAAATGAGGCATTGTCATAACAAGTCATGATGAACCCACTTCATTAAGGTGGAAAACTGCCCGTAAAGGGGGCTGTGATTGATCTTCGTTCTGGTGTGTCATCCTGCAAAGAAAAAGAAGTAACTTTCAAATTTGAATTAACAGGATTTTGTCTCTCTCATCCTCTCCCTCCCGCTATCCCTGTTTTAATGGATTATCTTACTCCATAAGCTCCTTTTATAGGTCCAAGTGCAATCCAATGTGTCCCAGTATTGCCATAGCAAAAGACACAAGAAACAGAAACACTATTTTGTCATTATTTCCAACAACTCTGCATTTTTAAGTGGAGAGCATGACATTAGTTTTTTCCTGTTTCCAAATCATAAAATAAGGAGTATCAATAAAAAAAAAAAAAGTAACCTTTATAATTTTAACAGGGAAAGCAAAAGAAACAGCAATTTTAACTATAGAAAAACAGAATCACATCCTTCTTGCTTAGGACTTGTCCCTCTCTCGCTGAATTATGCTAATGCACAGAGGTCATATTTACATGGCATCATTAATTGCTCTTGAATTGGAGATTTGTGCATAGATTTATCCATAAGATTAGAATGATAAAGAGAACTCTTAGTAATCTCAGACTGTATTAAAGCACTTGATTCTCTTGAAGTTAATGAGAGCTACTCTTTCTGTTGTTAAAGGCTCTGAATTGTGCTTGCCTGTGGGATTCTTTGCGCCCTTCCTTATTATGGAAAAGAAGATGAGGTTAGGTAGGAAGTCTGCCAAGTTATAGTTTCTAGCTCCTGCACTTTTTAAAGGGATATCTTTCTCAACCAGGGTATAGCCAGCCCAAGGTCATCTTTCAAACTTTGTGACTTTCCAGCTGAAGTAACTTTGATTCTGACTCTCTAGCCACTCTTCTGAAATGCCTGGAACATCCACAGGTTGTTCTTCATAACATACCCAAGGGCACACTTGTGTGCTGAGTAGACTCCTCCTGTGACCTTCTGTCTTTCTCCTGCCCATTTCCAAATAACATATCAGCTGATGTGGGACAAAGTAAATATTTCAATGTTCTTCCCAGGGGAGTCCTGAGCAGAGCAAGAGAGATAGGTAGGAGATTTATATGGAGTCTGAGTTCAGGTTTGCACACAGCTGAGTGTGGGAGCACACTGGGCTTGAGTACTGCAGGATCTGAGCTCTAAAAGCCTCTATACCATAAGCCCCTAGATGAACAATCAGGATTTATACATTTGATATATATATATATGACATGCACCACTTGTGTGGAGAGGAACATCAGCCCGTTTCTATGTCTTCTTCCCTGTCCTGCTGCAATCTTCCCTAGCAGTACCTCCTTCTATGTGCTTTCTGCCCTGCCCAGTGTCTCCTTGTGTACCTCTATGTTAAGGTTTTGGATGATGCTGTAATCAAACTACTGAATCATAAATCTCAGTTATCTTTTCTGTAGAAACCATTTAAAGTCACATCCTAGGGCAGGAGTCTAAAAGTCTTAGTTATAACTGACCCTAATTCATGTCTATAACGAGAAAGATCAAAGTTACAGCCTGGCTTCAGAAAGATTCCCTGCAGGAACAGAAACCTGGGAGATTTTGCAAGGAGTTTTGTGTGAGGAATAGTTAAATTCACCTCTGTTCTGAAAAAAGTGACCTTGTGAAAATAGCTCCATGTTTATTGTCATTTCATCAAACAGGCATAGCTCACAAACAAAAAGATGGCCTTTGTATCTACCATTCCTGCAAAGTCACCATGGGCTTTTACTGTCAGCTGTTAGCTTCCCCCCATTTTGCCTGCCATCAGCAGCAATAAAGACCTGCAGGCCAAATGAGTCCCCCTGAGATGGCTGTGTAACACGCTGACTTATAATTGTGCTCTCATTGACACCCCTGCAGCTCCCTTAATGTCAGTGGTTTTCTGCCTGATCTTAGCAAATATTTCACTGAGGATATATGAAAGGTGTGGTAGCTTGCAGCTCTTTGCTGCCTTATTCTGTGAGGAAACAGTAGGGAAAACGAAGTAAGCTCTAGAAATCAGTTAAATTTTCATTTTCATGTAATGCATTTCATATTTGATGAATTCTGCAGAAATTCTTTCCATTGTTTAACAAGCCTGAACTGCTTCTACCTGTCTGAAAAATACATAAAAGCTTGATTTGTTTTCCCCCAGGGGCAGCTTTTGATCATGAACTGCACTTGGAAAGGCCTTACCCGACTGTGAAATATGCCCGAGGACCAGGAGGGCCAGCATGGTCTCACTGTGGGCTGGGTCCTGCTCTGACCTGACAGAGAATGCTCCTCAGCTCTGTTCCACCCACTGCCAGGAGCTCCTGTGAGTTCCCTTTGGAGCTGAAGGCAAAGGCACCACTTGTCAGCCATGAAGTTAAGAATCAACCCCAAGGATCACATACCTATTCCACTGAGCACAGATGTGCTAGTGGCTTGGATTTTCAAATTAAAATTTCAAATTTAGCATCCGAGATTATTTGAGACAAAATGCTTATAAGTTTTACCAGCTGAGATTTGCTTGGGGACATTTTTTTCATAACATGGCATGTGCTTCCATTCACTTCTGAGTGCAGAAATTGTTAAGAAAGGCATAAATAATGTCAGACAAATCAAGAACACAGTCACTCATGGATACAATTTTTTTAACACTATTTGTTCAACTCCATTGGAACTCTTAACCTGAATAAAATTGAAAGCCCTGGAAAAAATATGTTACGGTTTTGTCATGTACCTGATTAGTTTGGTTAGAAACCAAAGGATTTCATAAACATTCTTGTTTATTTTTGTATTTAGCATTCTATAGTAACCCATGTTGTTGACCTGAACATATATTAAGTGCCTTCCAGATTTTGTCATATAGTTTTTCATACAGCATAATTTATAATTCTGAATGTCCTTCTGTCTTAGTAATTTCCTTTTATCCCCAGTGGCCATTTTCACTCTTGCTGTGTCTATTGTGAGATGGCATATGGAACCTTTGGGCATGCAGGATATTAATCCATCTTTGATCACATTCCCCTGTGTATCCTCCCCATAGCTTCCTGATTTTTATCCAGAATGAACTCTGAAACAATTCAACATCTTTATTTTTATTATTATGATTGGTTCACTTTGGTTGTAGTTGACAACATGAGGTCCAATAGGTTTTCTTTAGTTCAGTGTTTTTTTTTTATTCTTTTAAACATTGCTCCTGTACTTTGAAACTGATTCCATAGAAGTTTCTTCTTTTATTGCTTTTGTTTTTATTTTCCTGAATCTCTGTTTGCTTCATGGAAGTAAATATCAGAACACACAGCTGTGACACAGATCTTCTAAACTTAATATAGGTATCAAAGAAGGAAAAGGTTTTTTCTGTCATCACCATCCTATCAATGCAGGGCTGCTTCTCCAAAGTTATCTTGCTCATGGCCCCTACTCAAAAAAACATTCCAGAAGTAAGATCCTCCAGATATTATGACTAGTTTATGCTAGCAAATATTAATTTTTTTGCTCTTGTATCTTAATAAAGATGACAACAGGACTACATGTGTTTCTTTTGCAGGATTGAACTGCTCTTTTTTCAGGCATTTGTAGGACTTTTTTCTGTGGCATACATTGAATGTGTTGTTTTCTCTGAGCTCATTCCACTTTACCTGCTTTCAGATTCTGTATCCCAAATGCCAGAGACAATTTACACACCAGAAGCTATCTGTAGAAATTTCACCTCAAAAATACATCTGAGTTAGGGAGTTGTCACGTACATTTGTCTTGGAGCTAAATTGGTATCCCTCATAAAACCTGGTGGCTTGAATCTCTCTGCTTATGAGCCAGTGCCTCTGCATTTTCAGCCCACAGCTGTGCTACCCTTTGCACCCATCTTGTTGGGAATGCTCCTATGCCATTTGTTGCCCATTGTTACCTTGAGGCTTTTGCCTTCTATTGAATTTGTGGCTTCCCCCAGCCCAAGTTATTCTTCCCTCGTGGCATGCATTAGCTTGCTTTTTAACAAGCTGAATCTCACTTTGGTATTCTCAGCCTGTATTTCTCTGAGCTGCTCTACATTACATTTCTTGATCCTGACTTGTATAATGTCTCCCAATTTAGCATCATCTGCAAATTTAATGAATGTGGTTTTATTTTGCAATCTTCATGACTGTCAATAAAGGTGGTAAATATTGGTCCTACTTTAGGTCTGTGGCTCTGCTCTTCCCCCTTCACATCCATGCCTGATTCCCCTGCCCCTCAGACTCTCTGGGCTGCAGTGCCTGGCAGTACTCTCTCCTTTGTGGACTTTCACATAAATCTAGTCTGCATGTTAATTTGTTATATAACAGATTCACCAAAATCCATATCTATAATACAGACTGTACTTCAGACATCCAGAGATTTAGGAAACATCACAGAATGCAGTGATGAGTTAAATCTCATAGGTCTGCTACCCAACTCTCATGCAATACTTGCATTAGATCACAGTAGTGCCCCTCTTTTCTTGGAACCAGTGGCAATTAACCAAGTTTTGACTTCTCATTGGTTTTGGTAAACATGTGGGATATTTTCCTCTTTACATATAGAAGGCAGTTTTTAGTGTGGATTCAAGAAGACCACATCATCTGTAAGGCTGTTACCTTAAGGGTACCCCACATCATCTGGACACTCATTCTTCCAGAACAGGCATCTTGATATTGCTCCACAGCAAGGGGTGAACAGCCAGTAGAAATTCCTTGTTTGAGCGTGACTTTGCTGACATGGTTTGCTATCATGACTGAAAAGCCATCTCACTAAGCAGCACAGATCCAATCATACATGGAAATTCACTGGCAGAGTAAACTCGTTTTACAGAAATTGTCCTCAGAGGGTTCATAGAGGTTATAGCAGAAGATTGAAGGGGAAAATATTTTTTGGGTTTTTTTCCTTTTACATAAGACATGTCTTTCAAAGAAGGCTTTATTCAAGATTAACAGGTACTTAGCAACTTTTTATCTCAACAAACATATACCAGATATTTAGGCCAATAACAGAAGGAAAAGAGAGAACGAGTAATAAATATATGGTGATATAAGTATTATCAGCAATAAGAGCTGCTTCTGGTCCAGTTACCAGTAGTAGGATCATACAATTTTAAAGCTGTGGAAAGCACAAAAGAAAGAAGAAATTGGGATGAAAGCCAGAAAAAAAGGTGATCTAGAAGATGGGTCACTAGTTTACATCTTCCAGTTTTCTGCAAAGCCCCAGCCTATGCCCATGCCCTTTGCACATCACACAACCTCCTCTACAAAATAGATCGATGTCATAAAATCATGGAATCATGGATTGGAAAGGCCCTTGAGGATACCATCTAGTCCCAATCTCCCCCACAATAGGGGATACCACCCACTAGATCAGGTTGCTCATAATCACAGACTAATTTGAGGCCTCCAGATAGCAGCATGATCAGGCAGTAGTTTTAGCTTGAAGCTATCTGCTAGGTCTTCCAAAGGCAAACATAGTTCAAGTATTTAGTAACTAATGTCTTCCCTTTCCTAGTAAGTGAAATTTTAAGAAAGGCAATTTACTCAGAGATTACATTCAATTATGCACTGGTAGATTTCTAGGCACTACCCCCAAAATAATCAGTCCCCAGTCACCCTCTAACTGTGGTGCAGACTTTTGCATCAACAAAGTACTCATGTCTAGTAGAAAGTATAAAAAGCCTATGGAATTTTATGCTTGCGTAGCTCTTCCATTTTCCTACCTATTATTCTGTTGTGAAAAATAGATTAAACCTCAGCAGCATATTTCAGTCTCTAGACATTTTTGTGCCTGGTTATTTTTAAAACATCTTTTTCTATTTTGCTTTCTTTCCCTCCTTTTTTTTTTCATTGACATATTTATAAATGTTCTTTTCTTTTCCTCTATACCTGTAGCTGGCATTTACCTCAACTTTTTTTGTTCTCAGCTGTGGCTGAATATTCTTGCTTCATTGCCTCCTTCCTTCTTCATTTCCAGTTGACAGCATCATTGTAAAGATGAGCTAAAAAGAAAATTGGAAATGCTGCTTACTTCACAACTATGCACTAAGTGCCTCAGCTATGCAGTCTTGCAGAGAACCTCACAATGAGATCATGCTGCACGACAGACAGGATTTTTCTCAGCAGATCTCAACATATCTTGCAGGAGCAGCTGGTGTTTAGCAATGCTGTTGTGTTGCTGCATAAAGTGGCCTTGAGCAGATTGATACAGGACAAGATTCACTCTATCGCATATACATTTTAAATCTTATTTCTTATTCATCCCTACTTATCATCCTGAGGTAAGTCCTGATCCTTTCCCATCAAACATGTAATGCTTTTTCTGACTAGGTGAGTTGAGAATGACTTCTGGAGGATGGAGCTCAGAGTGGGTTGCAGGTATTTGTCATAGAACTGTGTCCTGTTTCCACAGGTCTGTGCATGGGAGACTGCAAATCTAAGGGTGTGCCTGGTGGAGGTCAGGTATAAATCATCACAAATATATCTGCTGCTTTAATGTCCTGCTTCCATTTTGGGAGTATTTCTGGAGGAGGAGGCAGAAAGTGAGTAAATAACAGAAGGAATGACTTCATTTGCCTGATCTATAAGGTCTGTATCTTTCTGAGCAGTGAGAGTTATTTTTAGTGATTTGCATCACTGGCTCTTGGCAGCCATGGCAACTAAAATCCTCTTCTACCCAGCAAAAACAGGGAAAGGAGAGAAGACAACTTCACTCTTACCCTGGCCTCACTTTCCTGGTTTCTGTCCTCCCCAGTGCAACAGGTTTAAGTTTTCCATTTTGAGCCTAACACATTTACCCTTATATCTCCTCCTTCACCATAACCTGGAGGAATGAACTCTAGCAGTGAGGTTTCCCAGTTCTATACTTTGTTGTGTTTGCTGTGTTGCCATCTCAGTCTTGGATTAGCATTTCAATGAGACGTACACAGCACCATGATGTGAAACCACAGCCTGTCCTATGACAAGTGCCAAGCCCAGACTTCTACTTACTCATCCAGAAACCATGGCTTCTTCTCAGTGATAAAGTTTCTAGGTTTGAAAACAAAGGCTTTTTGCCATAAAGTACTTCCTTTTAGAAAGCAGAAAACTAGATGCATGTGAATGGAATGTGCTTTGGTATTTCCTAGCAGAAGAGGGAAGAATGAAGAAATTCTTCTGTATTTTTTTCCACTTCTGTATGCCTAAGTCTGCCACTGACTGCCTGTCAACACTTCCTCACAAGCTACCAAACAACTTGTCCAAACAGGACAAGGTAACATCCTTCAGTCTCTATTGACTTGGAAGGATCATATCTAACAGACTTGAAGTGAGATTCCTTGTCATATTACCAGTACCCTCCCCCAGTGTAATAATTACCAGACTCAGTTCATTTATAAACCTCTCATACATTGTCTGTTATCTGTGAATGTCTTTCTAGGAATGATTTTTTTTCTGCATGAAAATGGAGCATTTCATACATGGATGGAACAACCATCTTGATGCTTTGAGAGGCTGCCCAGAACAGAGGCTAGGCAGTGTTAAAGGAATAAAGTAGGTGTTTATTAAAAGGCTTTCAAAGGACACACCTTGGGCAGTACCAGAGCCTGGCTGTGGCTACACCAAAGATGGGTGCTGGGTCACACCTTTTCACACTTTTATAAGTTTTGGTCCATTTACAAATTGGAGTTAGTTGTCCAATTACAGCTTCAGGTTATGCAGTCCCATCCTCCCAGATTGCTCTCCCCAATTCACTGTTCACACTTTTTGGGCCTGAAGCTGCAATGATGTCTTTGGTTCTTGGGCTGGAAAAGGGTTGTTTTGTCTGACTAAACTGTGAAGAGAACTTGCTAGGACTTTGTATGAAGTTCAGAGTTGTGTACTAATGCAATACAGAATCTGGAAAATATGAAAGCTAAAACTTAAGGCATCAATCTTTGCAAAAAGCTTTCTTAAAAAGGACAGATAGAGAAGGAATTGGAGAAAGGAGAAGGTAATTGGGAACAAATGGAGTGGTTTGGAACAGTTTGAACCTGTAAGATCTGTGTTACTAATGCATCTTTAGGAAGAAGCAAAGCATCAAAACCTGGACACAGTAAAGTTGTGGGTTTCCTGGCAGACATTGCAATTACCTGGACTTCTGAGGAATCACATAAAGGGCCTGTGGAGATATTTGTATTGTTTGTGTTCAATGTCAATTCTGTCTCCAAAGATCAAATATACTAGTTCATTCATGCTTTTATTTTCTTGGGTAGTATACTCATAATGCACACAGGCATTGCTTTGAGGGGCAGATGGTGCCAGTTGATTGTATATTCATTATTTGTGGAAGAGATCTTATGCATTTTCACATTTTTGTGTGAAATCATCCCCTATGAGATGCTAATGTGACTGAGATTATTTGACTGACTCCTCAGCAGAATCCCTCTCACAGTGCTGCTGGGTTATGTTTGACAGCATTTCTACCCTCAGGAGCTGCCAGGCCCAACACAGGAGACATTCATTGCTGAAACATTGTGGGATGGAGCCACAATAGAGCACCTGCCCACCCGAAGATTTATTGTTCTTGACAATGCCAAATAATTGTCAAATCAGAAAGGAGGCATTGTTATCTCTATAGAAACAGAAAATTGTTACAAAGACTTAACTTCTGTATATATCTTGGCTAAAAATGGCCATTTATAAAGCCAGACTATAATTTAATGAGAATGAGAAAATGAAAATAGGAAAATATGAGAAAATCTGATATTCTTTGGATTGATGCTTATCTGCCTGCTCCTGGATCAGCTTTCTGGGCAGTGTTAGATCCTGTTTATCTTGTCTATAATACAAGAGGCCAAGATTTTGTCTGTACATTTTTTGATACCTTTGTTGATTCAAGTAAAGGGAAAGGGTTGACTGCTTAAAAAGCTGTATTTCCAGTAGAGGTTTAGAGATGGGAACTTGGGAGTGTCATAAAACAGATACCATTTCCTTCCTGGCCAGCCCGATAGGATCAAAGTTGGGAAACACTGTCTTCTGTGGGAAAGTGATCTCTGCTTTCCAGAGGGGTAAGAGGCTCTTTATGTCTTATCTTTCTTATCTGTCTTTCCTATCTCTAGCTATATTTGTATGAACATGATATAGGCCTGGGACCATTCTCATGAAATATACATTTTTGTGTCAACTTATTTCTCCAGAGTTATATGATTTAACCTTGTTGAGGAGATACCTGTAAAATAAATTCCAGTATTTTAATAGATACAGAGGGACAGAGCCTAAATATTAGGCTTACTCTGTGCACAGGCACAAAAATAATGTTGCCTGGAGTAAACTATATCTCTTTGCCTCTCAGAAGCTCATCTGAGAGTAATTGTACATACCCAGCTAAATCAAAAGAGAGCCACAGTTTGATGCAAGAGATTGGATTAGAGCCTGTGACTGAAGTATTTCAGGCTTCCCTGATCAAGGCAAGCTATACAGCAGCCATCAGAAAAGAAAGAAGGCAGATGACAGAAGGCATGACTGTCTATCAACATCACAGATGTAATAATACAGGCAGGAGAGACCTTTTGCTGTGCACCTTGTGAATGAATTCCATGCAAGACTGTGTTATGCACTCATAGAAATGCTTCTATTTCAGTGTGAATAGAAACAGCTCTTCCTACACAGGCATTAAAAAGGATCAAAATTTAAAGTTAAGACAGACCAAGCTTTTCAGAATATTTAAAATCATTAAAATACTTTATTCAAGCAATAATCTCTTTAGAATTGGTTATTACCACTATTAATGACTTGCTAGTTAAAATATTAATGGATCATAACTGAAAACTGCTGGCAATGTCTGATTTCAAGGGGTATTATCTCTTAATTAATGATATTTCACCTATCTGCAGTCAGTTTTGTAGGTATCTATTTTACTGTCTGTTGCAGGATACTAAAACCAGTTATTACAAATGAAGGAGAAATTACAAAGAGTGTGAAATAGGTGCTTATTTTCTTGGTGTTTTGCATTTTGTGGCTTGTCAGCTAGCTTGTATCTCAATTTACTTGTCTCTTATTAGTATATGGCTTCTTATTAGGCATTTTATGTGCTTTGAAATTTCATGTTGGAACTGCATACTGAAAAGCAATGCATGTTTTTGGGAGAGGTTAGTAGATGGAAATTTAAAATATTTATTTTAAATCAATGTTTTATAAATCGCCTCTTTTTGACCATTTCTTTCACAATATTCCATTTTCACCAATTGTTTGGTCATATCCTGTTTAGGAGCCTTGTTTTACCATGGTTTACCTTGTTGAAACCATGTTTTTTTTAGCTTATAATTTGTACACCATATTGCTCACAAAGGACCTAGAATTATAACTGGTGGAAATAAAGGAAGCTGAAAGGCTAGGTGGCAGGAAGTGTGGAGGGTGTGATAAACATTTGATGTGATTACTAAATATCCTCAGACTTCAATTTTGTCAGAGTTTCTGGGTGTCCATTGCTCTCTGTGCTTGCAGCTCTTTTGCTGAGGAATAGGACACAAAGCAACTTCTCAGTAACAGGCATTTTAAATACCAACACCTAATTCCTTCTTGTCCCTGTACTGCCTCACACACTGAGTACAGGAGTGAGAAAACAGCTTCATACAGGGTTTTTACCTAAGTACAAAATTAAAACTGTGTGGCTTGGATACCTTCAGTTCTTCTATGACTACGGCTTCTCAGGAGCTGGTCCTATAAACCCTTACAAGATCAATCTTCTTGTCCTGAATGCTTCCAGGTCACAGCAGCAGAACTGTTCTGGGGAGTGATAAGTTGATCATTCCCTTGATCATAAATCTGACTGTAAGCTCAAGCTTTTAGATATTCAGTAGTGCTTCCAGTGAGCCATATTCTTCTCTAAAAATTAATGGAATTATTGACAACTTTTCCAGTGTACTTCTGTTATTCATTCTTTTTTGATGGAATATTTCAGAAAATAGAAAATTTGAGAGTATACACTTCACATTGAATAGCTCTGTAACTTTCCAGGTATTAAAATTTTCTTTTTAAGTCAATTTTGATAAGCTCTGTGGAACAACTCTCCAGCCTGCCTTATTTCTAGATCTTAAGTTGAGACACTGAGAACCTTACTAAGAGCACAGGGAGGAGTTCAGTAGACACACAGATGGTAAAACTTCAGATTAAATTAAAATTTAAAAAATATTTAAATCAAAGATAATCTTTCATTTTCTAAAAAAATAGGGTACACTTACTACAATAAGGTTGTTCCTTGAGCTCTTGTGGGCTTTATTGCTTTCATTTAAGCAAATTTTGGGCTACCAAAAGATGATAATTTTAATTTAAGATGAAGGAATACCATCTGTGAATGTAGTGGACTCCTTTCCCTTATGTATTATCTACGCAAATAACACCCATTTTATTGTTTGGGGAATGTGATGAAGATAATAAAAGTTAATAGAGACAGGTGCTGATCAAACAGATGTTATTTTAGTCTGATTTCTTCTGTCTGTCTCATCAGTGTTCATCAACACAGACATGCATCACTGTTAATATTTTAAGTCTGAGCTAGTCCTATTGGCTTGCATTGTGAATTACTGTGTGAACACAAAGGACTAAATAGACAGAATAAAAAAAATCAGTGGTTTTCATTACAGATGCTTAGAGGTGAAAAGCAGGGCACTTTACTTTTGTCTCTTGTAACAATCAGCCTTCCATGGATCTCAGCCTTTATTTTTTTGTCTGAACAGATATTTTCAAATGAGTGAAGTGAGAGGAATGGCTTACAGGTATTGAGGAATGTTTTCACAAGCAACTCTGCTCTACAAAGCCAGTGTTATTGCACAGTCTATATCTGAACTTCTTCAGATACAGAATAAATTATCTCAATGTAAACTATGTGGAATGTAGGCTAAAGCTGATTTTAATGCTAAACTAAAACTGTTTTGAATCCATTTCAGTGATATGGTTTAATTAACCAGACCACTTCTTCTAGCCCCATGTACTCAATGCAAATTAATGGCACTTGGAATATCCATTCTCTCAGTGTCTGGCCTGCTGTTTGCTGCCTGTGAATTCTATCTCACATCCCACACCTTGCACTTGCACAGGTAGTGATTAACTACCTCCAGAACTCATTTCCTCCTAAGTGGCTTCATAATATTTTTCTTCCATGGGAAGAAAATATGGTGAGTGAGCCAGCACAAAACCATTTTCAGAGGTGTCAGCACTACTGTGCCAGAGCATTGTTTCTAGTATCGTGCTAAAATGTAGAACACAAAAGAAATATTACATTATTTACTTCATACTGTGTCACTTACCTAAGACCCCAACTGAAGGGTCTGTTTGTATTAGAAATATGCTACTTGTGCTAGAAGGTGATGATGGAAGATTTATGCAGGCACAGAATGCAACTTTTTAAAAAATATGTCATCTAGATAAAAGCCTGAGAAATTACACAACTTTCCTGCAGGGAGCATGAGCAGCCAAACCATGTTGAGGCTATGATATGGACTTAGTCACTCTAGTATCCTCTGTAACCAAGAGGGAATGCCATTTAAAAGCTGGATTTTCTGCTTCATGAGATTCTCACATGTAAAACTTCTCTTGCCAGAAGGAAATAAATAAGAAATGGAACTGTTGAAAATCCTTTCAAGTCAAGTTCTGACAAAATCCAGTTTTCTCAGTTCTTACTTGAAGAGCTCTGTCAAAACGTCAGGTTGAGATGAAGCCCTGACAGGTCACTTTGGCAGAGGCTATAGAGAGACCTTTGAAAAGCTGTCTTTGTTTCCATGTGCTCTTAAGCTTTAGTATTCCTGGAGGCCCCCAGCAGGCAGTGCAGCTCTGTCAAACAGGTGCCTTATTCAATCTCTGTAACAAAGACTACTGCCCAAAAGGACCTCACACTAAAAGGCCAACAGGACATAGGAGGTGATGTGAAAAAATGCTGCTGTATGTACTGTGACTGAAATAAGACCTGTCTAGATGCTTTCTTCTACCAACAGCAGCAGGCAGAGGCTCTAGTATAAACACATGAGGCCTTGGCAGATCAAAAAATTGGCAAGATCACCAATGTGGGTGATCTGCAGACAGGCAGCTAAGTCAGGAATGCCACTGCATCACTACCTACAGCAGCCAGGCTCCAGCTCCAGATCACATTTTCCTGCTAAAAGATACATCAACCTGGCAGCCTCATCAGTGCTAAGGGGAAACTGCTGTTTCCAGTACCATAAAAACAGGACCTGCAGGTTCATATCCTATGCTTCACATCTGCTGTCAGATCTGAAACCTCAGAGGAGCTGGTGGAGAAACTGAACCTGATGGAAATTCACTACTGGAAACACTGACCTACTGTAATTTGCCTTTCATAACACCTGGGCTTCTCAAATGGTGGTGCTGTATTGAAAAGTTAATATGCAACTGGAGAATTTTTCAGAAAATTTTGGTTGAAAGATAATAATGCTTTTTTTGTTCTACTTTGCATAATTTTCCAGATGTGATCCTTGTGGAAAGACAGTGTTTTGTCTCTACATTTGGAAGCTTCCTTCTCGAGTAAGTCACAAGCCGTCATCACTAGTATTGTTGAAATGTTTACATTAAGTGTTATTTAAACTGTCTGTTGCAAAGGAAACATGAGAGTCAACCTTACACTCTCATTCAAACATGAGAATGAACCTTACACTTGAAAAAATGACCTCCTTTTGATTCATTCTACATCCTGGCCATGACCACCTGGGTGCTTTCCCTGCACTCATGTGGGTCCCAGGGCTGGCTGAAGTTCTTTCCAGAGGAGAACTCAACTGTTCCCTGTAAGGTTGTGGGGTTTCCCATACAGCTGCCTTCAGACTGACCTTAACACCATGTGGGGGCAAGGATGGGGCAACTTTGTGAGATCAGTTCGCTTCTTAATGTCAACTCCACCCATTGGGCAGCTTCTACAAGAAAGAATAGAGTTTAGATCATCAGAGTTGCTAAAGAGGGTATGAAATGACTTCTAGGTGCTATACATATTTACCCATTGCACAGTGGATACACAGAATAATCCAAGGCTCATTGGCATCTGATGCTTTCCAAGGACTTACTGAATGGTTCATTTAAGCCAATACTTATTATTATCATAACTAGTTAAAGTAACAGTTTAGGTGGTATTTTATATATTCCTAACATGTCTGATTTTTATTAAATTAAAAAAAGCCAAACAGCCAGTGAAGACAAATCAAGCTAGCTGAACAAGGTACATTTTATTAATTTTCAAATTTTTTTTTTGAATAGGAGGGTGGCTTAACTATCTGCTGGAAAGGCAGCGTAAATCAGTTCACTTCACACCTTGCAGAAGAAGAGAAAAGATGTGACTCTAGAAGGAAAAGTAATCAACAGAAGGGGTGGAGAAAAAGTATAAATCAAGATGGTTTATGTTTCCTTCCACCTTGTAGATTGCTTTTCCTTCTGTAACCTCCCTCCCTCCTTCTCCCCCTTCCTCTGTCCTTCAGTAAGAATTTAGCTTACCTCCACAAATGCCTTCTCACAACATTTGAATGTGTTATAAAAGCAAAAGCATAGTTTATAGAATGTTCTGAGTGTTGTGCTAAGTCTCTTCATTCTGGACAGGGAAATGTCCATTTCAGGGGAAAGTTTTGATCAATAATAACTCACACTGAAATGATGCTTTGCTACTAGTCTACATACCAGTAGCAAAGAGAGCTAGATGATCTTTGTTTCTAAAGTGTCTGAATCCCAGCGAGGTGGATGTACTGTGTGTGAGTGCAAGACCACACTGATGGTGTCTTCTGAAGAACTTTGTAGACTTTGTCATGGATGGGATCCTAGTCTAAGCAATAACCAGTGAAAGATTGCATTGCAGATTAAAACTGCTAATACGACTTCTCATGGGACTGGGACAAAAAGTGGGGTCCTGCACAAGGACAGCTTCAGTTTTCCTGGGCTGTATTTTCAATTTGTGTCTATTGGGATTAGTGTAGAATCCTCATCCTTTTACAAAGAGTTGAAAAACCTGTTTTGAAGGGAATTGTCACAGAGATTGTATTCTTTCCTTTTTTGCAATCTTCATTTGAAAAGATAATCTTAGCAGGGTTCCAAGTCTTAGTTCTGTCTCTGTTTTCTTAACAATGCGTGACAGCTCCAATCTTTCTGTCTTCTGTCTAGTAAACAATTTCATTTAAATTTTGAAGAGAGAAATGCAACATTCATGTTCCTTGGTGTCAAACTATAATAAAAAAACTTTTGCTCTGTCTTCATAATCCTCTTACAAAAAGTAGTGCATGATAGTTCCACCCAGCTATATGTTATTGGCCAGAAATGCATGTTGGTGATGTTGTGAGGAGGGATTTGGGCTGCATTAGAGTGCAAAGTTAAGGCCCATAGTGATGGATGAACTTGTGCCAGTACATCTGATGGAAACATGAGATTTGTTTCAGAGGGTGAGTGCAGTCAATGAAAATAAAAAATGCAGTCTGTGGAAATTTAGAAAGGGGATGTCAGTCAGACTTCTGGTTTCCTGAAAATCATGATTAGGTTTGCCTTGCTCAAACGGTGGAATCTACAAATACCTGATAAAATTTTATAAACTTGCAGGTACCACCCAAACCAATACAATATGTCAGATGATAAAGTCTGAAAAGGGAATCCAAACTTCCTTTTGTTTTGTTCTTTAATTCATACAACAGCTTCACTTTTCAGTCCTGTTTATTGAGAACATATTTCACAAAGCTGCTTAGGTGATATCAGGGTTTTATGTTGAAATGTGAACATAGCTGCTGTACGGTGGCCTGATTTACTGAACGTCCATGAGGGCAAGCAAAAACAACATCACATTTCATAGATTTTTTTTAATGGATTTTTTTTCCTGTGAGGTAATAAAATGATATACAGTGAAGCCAGACACAGGATTGCAGAGTTTCGTCCTTTGTTATAAAGCATAAAGAGTTCTTTTACTCCAGGGTGAAGATTTCTAGGTGGCTGATGATATTGGTGCAGAATGATGTATTAATCTTTGCTCTTAAAATAGATTTCAAGAGCTCCATCTTGGGAAAATCTGTTAACTGGCTGTTATCAGTGACAATTGTTTGTGTTTCCTCCAGGGCTTGGCTTTTGGCATTGTCATCCTAATCATGTGGGTTAAATCTCTGAATTTATAAAAACCAATTTGTGCACTTGTGCCCTATTTTATCTTCTCTTCAAGTTCTTAAAACATTTCCAAGGCTGAATTTAACTTAGAGGGAAGCAAGTGATTCTATTCTTATTTACACATGGACTAATTAGGACATGAATAGGTTTCTTGATGTATGTTAGGATGGCAGAAGAAGTTTTGACAGAAATAGGGAAAGATTGCAGATAAACAGGAAGAGAACAGTTTCCAAGTTACAGACACCTGAAATATTCATTTCTTTGGCTTTCTCTTGCAGAAAAGAGCAATATGTTTTAGAGAAAATATGGAGGAATACATCACAAATGTATTTTTTTCCATTTGGCACTCAGAACACCCATATGGTTCAATTGATTTTTTATCTTTTTAAAATTTATATTGAAAAACAAGATACACTAGAAGGTAGTACACATTTCCATTATGTATTTAATTGTTAAAAAGTTTCATGACTAATTGTGTGAGTTTCTATAAAAATATTTAACCCTTTCTATCACAAGAACTTATGCAGCTAAGTACAGAGAAAAGACACCAGAGAGCAAAGGAATATTTGTTTTATTTTTTCTTTATATGCTTTCAGAGATAAGACATAAATTACAGCAAAGTTAACAAAGACCAAGACCCTTTGACATTTGACACAAGAGCCTTTTCTCTTTAATTTGGCATCCTAATAATGCTTGGAACCCCTCCATTCAAGCAAGTCGGTGGCAGATGCTTTATTCTGTCTCTTGTTTCTCCTCTGGGGCTGTACATTAGGTTAAAGTATCACAAATAGCTGCTATTAAAGTGTGAGTCACAGTAGCTATAATTTTTCATGACAGCCAAAGAAAATGTGACATGTTTAGGAAACTCTGTCACTGATGCTAACACTCAAGTCTTCAGGCAAATGTTTAATGACATACTCAACACATAGTGCAAACTCGGCTATCTACCAAACAAAAGGTTACTACCAGAGAGCTATAAATATTCAGAAATGTCACTAAACAATAAGAGTTATTTTCTTCCTGATCACTGAAGGCAATGTAGAAATTGGACTAATATGTGAACTGGGGGGAAAAAAAGAGGCTTTTTACATATAAAATTATTTTAGTTTGGCTGCTGTAAATCACAGAATCCCAGAAATTCTAGGTTGGAAGAGACCTTTAAGATCATTGAGTCCAACCCATGTTCTAACACCCCAACTAGATCATGGCACCAAGTGCCACATCCAGTCTTTTTGGGGGATGGTGACTCTACCACCTCCCTGGGTAGATGATTCCAGTATTTGACCACTCTTTCTGTAAAATACTTCCTCCTTAATTCTAGCCTGCATCTCCCTTGGCACAGCTTGAGACTGTGTCCTCTTGTTCTATCTGTTGTCGCCCGGAGAAAGAGACCGACCTCCAGCTCACCACAGCCACCCTTCAGGAAGTTGAAGAGAGTGATGAAGTCACCCCTGAGTCTCCTTTTCTCCAGGCTGAACAACCCCAGCTCCCTCAGTCGCTCTTCATATGGCTTGTGCTCCAAGCCCCTCACCAGCCTCGTTGCTCTCCTTTGGATACACTCAAGCATCTCAACGTCCCATATCTACCATCTGTGGAGATGTGCAGAAGCATGGCTTTCCTATATTGATTTGATTCAAGAAGTTTTCTGGCATTGAGCATCCAGTTCAACTTTTTATTCTACTCTAAAGGGAAGTAGGAGGTAACTAACACATATGAATACACCCTCTGAGACTGCAGGGCACAAAGCAAGAAGTCCTTTCTGGGAGCAGGGCAGTGCTACCCATAACATTCCTAGTGAGATCTCATGGGCTCATGGCTCATCATCACTTACCTTAAACTAGACACTACATAGCTATTCAATCCTTATGATTGCTGTCAGAAATGGGGCGGTTTTAGGAGTACCCAAATCACAAATAATGCATTGGGAAGACCTATGACTTACACAAGTAGTGCAAAGTGCTACATTTTGATCTAAAAGTGATAAGACCTATTTAATACTCCAATGTAAATTTGGTGATTTAAAGTCACTTGGGAATATCAGCAGTGTGAAGGAGATTATTATTCTGTTCCATCCATAAGGACCAGCAAGGCTGTGAACAGTAGAAGTTTAGAATTTTCCTGGCCAGGGAGCTGGGCTCTAATGCTGCAAATGGCTGTCTAAAATACCCACTTGGCTTCCCTCTATTTCCTGTGGGGTGCAATTGATTTTGCCTTTCACTGGAGAGTGAGAGTGTCTGGTGAGGAAACAGACATGGGCTTTCAAACTGTTCAAATGTATGATGGATCTTAATCATGGTATTATGACAGGTTAAGGGTTTAAGCCTGCACAACTTGGAGATGATGAAGCTGCCTGGGGATTGCAACTCACTGCAGCATATTAGCACCTAAATCAGGGTTATGAGATTTTGGACCAGGAGAAAACTGAACAAAAAAAAGCAAGAGCAGAATGCCCTGTAGATTAAAGCAAAGGAAACAGTTTCATACATTTCTGCTCTTGGAGGTTGAGGATTGCTGATTGATTTCTTCATCTCCAGAGAAAGGGATAAGGGGTTTCCCTGTTTTACTTTAGAGGGGAATAATATCACCTGTGCAGGATTCTCTCCTTTAGGCTGTGTCTGCAGTTCCTGTGACAGGGAACACAGCAGCTGCAGGGTTCATTGCACTACTCTTACAGACACACTCCCAGGGGAAAGCAAGGGCCTTCACAGCCACAGTCAGGGCTGGGATGAAGCACGTGGTGTTTCCACCAGGTCAAAGGGGGCTGCTACAGCAGACGCTGCTTAGACTGATGCCTGCTTTGCTGTGTTTTAGTGAGCACAGCTAAGCTGTTAAGCCACCCAAAAAGCTGTGTGAGCTGACATCTGTGTGTGAGTTTGGGCTCTCACACAAAGCACAGTGTGGGGAGCTCTTCTTGTCACAAATTTCTCTGCCTTACCTGGGTGCCTTCCTGGGCTTTGTATTCTTGGTGTCAGAGTTTCTTCCATTTGGCACCCAGAACACCCATATGGTTCAATGGATTTTTTAACTGGGGGGCTGGTTACCAAAGGGCAAATTTATAGCAGATAACAACTGTGATATTTTTCAGCATGGTTTTAACAGTAGGTCCTGTGCACTCTGTGGGTATCTATTTCCAGATAAGTGTTTTGGGAAATTAATCCCCTCTGAGCTCTGTGGTAGCTCACACAAAAACATGAGAGGTCCAGAGGAAAACATGTTTAGGATTCATCTCCTCAGAATTTCCTATTCACTCATTTTACAGCATGTTTTCCTGAGCACTGCAGCACTGGATAACTAGATGTACACTTTTGCACTTGGCCAGGGAGAGCACATCAGGCAGCCTCATCACTGGATGGAGTATTTGATTTCAGTCTGGACAGGTGCTGTCTGTAAAAGGAGATGAGGAGAGAACAATTTCAGGCTGAGCACAACTAGTTCAGGGATATAACACAGGACTTTTGCAGTAGTAATTAGAACATGGTGTAGAAAAGGGAAAGAAGGAAAAAGAAGGTATTTCTTCTTCTCTGCATTAGCATCATGACAGCTAGGAAGAAGGCACAGACCATCTTCAAATAAATGCAGAATTCAGGGTTAGGCCCCGTGCCATATTCATATGGCAGGAAAGGCATCATTGAGTAATAGGCTTAATCACAGGAATTTGCTTTTTGGCAAAAGGAGGAGCTTGAACCTGTGGATCTGAGGCTGGGCAACCATTTTTACGTGGTAAGTGGGGTTGGGACTTGTGACACATTTTCCTAAGTAATTTTTTATTATCTGCGTGTGAAAGTGTCATGAAGGTGCAGTCATGAGTGATGTGTCCCAAATTGGATTGGAGAGGCTAATCTTACCCTTTGCTACAGTCTGAAAAGTGTAGGAATATAAGAGAAAAAGTGGATAGCAGAGGCTATTCAGAGCAATAGACATGTCTTGAAGGCTGTAGCAGTTATTCAAAGCAGCCATCAATATGTCATTTTCAATTATTTTGAGAAAATGCAAACTACCCCAAAGCCCCTCCTAAAATATTTGGTGATCCCTTACGCACACTTGTACAGAGGTGCAATGCTGGTATTAAGGATGCCTTAGCAGGCAGCCAAAGAGGAGCACTGGGAGGTCCCGGAGGCCCAGTGTTGTGCTGCAAACAAAGTACAGCAGAGGAAGATTGGCAGACATTAGAGAATTACTGTCTGAGCTAACATCAATGGAAGCTTTGATGCAAGCCTCTTTCAGGGAATTACAATAAAAGGTAGAGTGACTGAAGTTGAGGCAGGCTTAAACAGGCATTCAGATACAGTTACCGATAGAGATAAGAGACTTCGGGATCTTGAAAGCAAAGACCTGAAAAATAGATAATTTGGGGAACTGAGGGAGAAGAAATAACACTGGGTTGAAAGAAATCCCAGACCTGACTGACATAAAGAAGGAGGAACTCTTCAAAAAATGTTAAATTCCTGCAAAAGGAATTTTGGAGCGAGAGAGATTCTGGATATGTGTGAGTGGGATACCTCATGCACACGGCAGAGAGCTACGGGCAGGAATGATTAAACTGTGAAAAATTATAATCCCACTTAGATTCTATGACAAATGAGCACAGAGTTCATCAGAGTAAGAGGGCAAACGTTGATTAGAGAAATAGGATGCCCAGGACTTGAGTGACACAAAGGGGCAAGTCCAAAGAGCCAGGACACTGAACTTGAAGCTTCCCATGGAAGGTAGGGGAGCTGAGTGTCATGCTGCAGTCCTGGGCCATGAGCTCCCTACCTCTGTTTTACCTGGGAGCTCACAGCCAGCTCTTCAGGACAGACACACACTTGTTCTTTTTGATAGCACCAAGCATGGCTCACTTCTTCATGCAAAAGTGTGACAGCTGAGAGTAGAGAAAGAGGAAGACATCATGTCCAACCATATCTGCCCACAAATGAGGAGACCTGAGGTATTTCTATCTCACTTTTCCCAACCCAGAAGCACCATTCCCAGCACTGCTTTCCAATTTTCTATTAAAAAGTCATGGTCCCAGGAGCAGTGATTAAAGTGTTAGCCCCTTCACTCCTGAACAAGTGCAGGTAATTTTAGGATACAGGTGTGTTCCTTCTTCATCCTTTTCTCTGGCTCCATAAATCCTGAGATTTGAAGGAGAGCTGAATCCCCTTGGACAGAAGGAAAAGTTGCGCAGGTTTCCCTTTTCCTCTGAGAATATGACAGCCATTAGGTCAAGACACACTAAGATCTATTGCATTTCTGACAGAAAAGAAGGTTTGGAACATTTCTCTTTTATGAAACATGTAATTCTGTTGCTATGAGAATATCTGCTTCTAAGGATCTGGGCAGTGAGACATCTGGCTTACATGCCAATAATAATTTACACCAATGTAAATAATTTTAAAAATACTTTAGTTGACCCAAGGGATACTTACACAGAGACTACTTGAATTGCAGTATTGTGTTGTTTTCAGTAAGTTCTTTCTAGGTTTAGGAAGAGTTTTGGATTTTAGCAGCTTAAAATCCTTCCTGATCCTAACTGTTCCATTACCACCCTCCGCCTTCAGTAAAACTGAATGAATCACCATTTCCGGCACTTAAAGGGGTGTTTTGATGGGTGTTAAACAGGGCATACCACAGAGGTGTAAGCACAAAGTGTATTTAATTTGCAATTAGTTATTCCTATCTAACAAAAACTGATGGATAAAGTAGTTTCAAAAGCTCACACTGTACACTAAGATAAACAGCTGATATTGAAGTAGTTCAGACCCTGGGTAAAAAACAGCTAAGAGAGTTTAACAGAAATAAATGTGAAGGAATATGTGAGGAAATCATAGATGACTAAAAAGAGCAGGACAAAGAGCCTTACAGAAGCATTAAACAGGGTAAGGGGTTGACTTGCAGCTCTGTTAAGTTTCCTGGCATCCCAGCAAATTTCAAAATCAATAGAAGCCTATCTTTAACTGACTTGAAACCTAACGACAAATTTGATTTTGCCTCTCAAAGCCCTGTCTACTTGTTCTATATTGACACTGAGATATTCACCAAGTCACTAATGGCTAATAGGCTGGACTCTGCCTGATTAGTTAGTGCAAAGCAGAGAAGCTGTGTCCAAGGGCACTAATCAGTAGGTAATATACAAAGAACTGCAATTGTATAAAAAGTATGCCATTGCACAGTGATGCAAAGGAAGTCCTAAAAGGACCTGAATTAAGTGATTTAGAGAGGAGTCTTGAATTGCATGGATAATGGGAAGCATCACAAATATTAGATCAATACATATGGTTCCATTATAAAGCTCCTTTGACTGGAGTCAAAGTTAACCACAATTCTTTGTGCTTTCAGCATATATTTCTTTTCTGTGAAAGTCTTGTCACTTTTGCAGAAGTTAGCATAAAAATTCCATCTTGCAGGTACAATATATAGAAGGTTTGGAGAATGAAGTTACACAAAATATAAATTACATTTTAATGATGATTGCTGACCCACTTCTTTGCAGGCTACTGTAATGAAAGAAATTAGGAAAGAATTCATGAAGTTATAGAAAATTCAAGGCGTAGTCAATTAAACCAAACTTCTAGCATTAGTATTTCAAACACGTAAGGCTACTCACAAATCATTATATGACAAATGTGAACTCAGTGAGAAAAATCTTAATCAACTCCTAAGGAATTTCTAGCATCTGCCTCCTGGGAAAAAGATACAATGCAAATTACATTCCTATACCAGAAAAAAAGTGGAAAAGATTTAATACAAAGGAACATGCCAATAATACTGTGAACTGCTAGAAAGAAATAAATGAATCTTCTCACCATGGGTATTATTTCAGACATTTCTACTGTCTCTCCTTATTCACTTGCAGAGGACTTGTAGTCCTCCATTTTAGCTATCATTCAAGCAGAGGAGTATGCCATCTTCAAATCAAGTATTTAATGTAGAGCAGAACTGAGAAGAAGATCAAAAGTATTTGGAGCATTAATCCTTCACCTGTAAGTGCAGCTGGATGATAACATGTCCCTGTGGAAAGGACCCTGGTGCCAGTCAGCCCAGGCAATTTATACATCTGTTCCTGTATCAGCTAATACTTCAACAGATCAAAAGTGCTAGAAGGCACTCCTAAACATGACAATCCTTTTTTCCATTTATGTCATCAATGCCAGTAAAGAGTAATTAAGTATGGATGTAGCTGGGCTCCAAACATCTCCTCAGTGAGTCCTGGAGGGTAGGCCAAAAAACAGTATGGAAATATTTGGACTATTTTGTGTGTAATCGATAAAATCAAGACCAGAACAAAACAACAAAAAAGACAAATACTTAAGACTTTGTAAAGAGAGCAATGTTTTCCAAGCAGGTACACTGCTGTACCTCCAAAATGAGAGGCAGATGGGCACAAAGCCAAGCTGTCCATGCAGCACTTCTAAAGACAGCATGTCTCATGCCTGCGGTCTGACCCATGAGCTCACCAATTATCAGGACTCACAAAAACAAGCAGAGAAACAAGCAGCCTTGTCTTGGATCAAGAGTTCTCCCTGGACACCACTGCTCCTATTGTCACGTGTGGCTGCAGAAACATTTGAGTGGGGAGGGTACACAGCCCTCTGTGCTTCACACATGTCTTTTCCTTGTCCTAATGAACAGAATATTTACTGTTCCCATCTGCATGAGGGGACGAGGAGAGCTGAATCACAAGAGGCATTTCACTGTGTCTGGCAGCAAGGGTGGTGGGCCTGGTTTCAACTACAAAGTTATTTGATGTGGACTGAAAACAGAGAACCTCACACTTTTGTGATGGGAGTCAGCCACTGAGTGCTGCTACACCAGAGAGGACAGTATTCCTTCCTCCCTTCCATCCTGAGGCTGCTGCCAGCTTGATGACAGGAGCAGTGGCTTTGGGAGAGCAGTTGAGGCGGGAACCACAGTCCCTTAGGCAAAAGCACCAGCTGGCCCTGGGAGTGGGGAGACATCTTGATCCATCTCTGTCCCTGTGCAACTGGAACGGAAAGTGTCACCTTTAAGACACACTCTCTAGTCAGTCTTTCCTCTTAACTATTTGAGACACATCTTTCCATCCTAAAATTGAGCTTGTGCAATATTTACGGTCCCCATGTAGATCTGGCTGTAAAACTGTTGCTTTCTGGATAGTGAATTTCTACCAAATCTTTAGCACAAGTACAAGCAGCTCAGCATTGTTTTCCCATTTGCAGACAGGCTGAAACTGCACTTCTTTCATGCCATTTAAGGTGTTAACCAAATAAGCTTTTTACTGGCTTATCTTTAAAGCCAAAGCATTCACAACAAGTTCTGAATCCCAAATCTCAAATAATTTCTCAGGGCTTCCTTCATGCCCCAAATCTCAAATTACCTTCTAGCCAGCATAACTGCTGTCATTGAGCCTGATAATTTTTTCACTCTCAGCTCTTCATTTCCCTTACATTTCAGAAGCAGTGCAGAAATGCAGGTGCAGGGTAAAACAAGCTTAATTTACTGTGGCAAATAATGCAAGAGATATCTTTCATGGATTATTCATTTTATACATTTATTATTGCAGTTGAATGCAATAATAATCTCACTCTTTAAAATTCACCTGAAGCTGCAGTATTTGCAGTTTGCTGTGTTAGAAAGTCAGAGAATCCAGGGCACTTACTGCATAATTTAAGCCTCTTTGTCACAAATTGGACAGGTTCTTACCCATTGGAATTATGGGGAAACAGATAATTAGCAAGATCTATGGTAACTTCAAGGTGGTTACTGGATGGGAGCTAACTTCTAGCAGATGCTACAGAGAGGGGCAGCGAAAACCTAATTAGTATTCAAAATACTTTAACCAAGGGATGTCACAGACAGTCTGGGCAAGAAGGGGATCTTACTCTTCCATCTAACTGTAAAGCTACATAAAATACCCATAAAAAAGATAATAGGCTATATTCTACACAAAAGAAGACAGCCATTGAATAAATAAGACACTTAATTGTACATGCATCTTTCAGAGAGAGAGTCTCTCTTTAACTTATCTGCATCCCACAAGCCTGTTTTGGGGACTGAAATTGCGATGAGTTAATGGATCAGTTTTATTCATATCAAAGCCAGAAAACAGCAGAAAATAAATTTTATCCATACATGGATACAGGAGAAATGGTATCATGGTTAAAGTGATGGTTAATGTAACATGACAATTAATGTTAAAGATAACAAAAGAAGGATTTCTGATGTTACAATGTGAAGACAGAGCAGAAGAAAATCCTACAAGAATAAGCATTAGAGACCTGGATGACTCCATCTTTTCTCATGGCTACCCCAAGGTGCCCTCTTTTGTTTGCATTGATACAATAACATTATGTGAGCCAGATAATCTGGGTTAACAGTTACAGACTAGTACACAATTTAAGACAATAATTATCTGACATTTTGCTACAAGTAGAGAAGGGATGAAAGGGTTAGACTCAGTTTGACCATACAGTTGGCCTGAAGAGATTTACAGGGATACTTTCATTAGTATGGTAATATTTGTATCAGCAGATAGTCCAAGGCATAGAGTGCTATTACAAGTTAGCTGAAGCATGCAACTGGGAAAAGCCAGCTTGGATTCCCTATGGGCAAATCACACCTAACAAACCTGATTGCCTTCTAGGGCAAAGTAACCTGCTTGGTTGATGTGGAGCAAGTGGTGAACATTGCCAGTAAAGAGTAATTAAGTATGAATGTCTACCTGGATTTTTCTGATGCTTTTGATGCTGTTTCCCACAGTCTCCTCCTGAAGACACCGATACATGAGGCTCTAGATAAGTGGTCTGTGCAGTGGATGGGGAACTGGCTGCCAGGCTGTACCCAGAGGATAGTGGTAAATGTTTCAAACTGGCAACCTGCCACAAGTTGGTTCTCTCAGGGACTGATATTGTGCCTGACACTGTTTCAGATTTTCATATGTGACACCAAACTGAGTGGGAAGTGGACACTTCAGAAGGGGGAATCAGCCTGCAGAAAGATCTGGATGGATTGGAAGACTGGGCTAACAAAAACATTGTGAAGTCCAACAAGAACAAGTGTAAGGTCTTGCACCTGGGAAAACAAAATCCATGACTGCAGCACAAGCTGGGATCTATCCAGCTGAGGAGCAGCCCAGTGGGGCTGCATCAAGGGCATTGCCAGCCCTTATGACATTATAAAAAAGTCATTATCCCACTCTACTTAATGCTTGTCAGGCCATATCAGGAATACCATGTTCAATTTCGGTCTGTGCTACACAAGAAGATGTGGACAGGCTGAAGGCCATCCAGAGAAGAGGATGGAAAAGGACTGCAAAGCTTGGTGTCAGGAGAAGCTGAGCCTCAAGAAGAGAAGGCTTAAAGGAGATCTTAGCACTATGTTCCAGTATTTAAAGGATGGCTATAGAAAAGAGAGAGACCCTGTTTTCCAAGGAATCACATGGAAAAGATGAGGGGTAATGGGTTACTTCTGGGGACATTCCAGTAAGGCACATGTCAGAGACTGAAATGGTTCATGCCTTAAATATTGTTATAAAGGATTTTGGCTCATTGTAACAAAACTGTATAAAGAGGTTACAATCACCATGGCCCAACCCTCTGGAGACTGGAACTTTGGATTGTGAGTTAAACTGCCTAGAGAAGATAAAGGGAACACTATTGTTCAATCATCTGTCTAGAGAGAAGTAAACAAGGCTGAGGGAAAGGAATGCATCCACAAGAAAGCCAGACCCAGCAGAAAATCATCCCTGGCTGGGGTTGTGGTGGGGTAGGCCATAGCCCACAGAGGCCAGGTTAACACCCATCTTCCCTTACACAAACTGGCTCGTCTATGAAACCCCCAACCCCAGGAAGGCTACATCCATGTGAGAAGTGACATTCAAGTGAGAAGCAGATGACAGATGAGGGGGTGTCATCATCCATCAAACACGCCCTGAAATGCTCCCCAGACTTACTCCTGAGGCCTTGCTCCACAGGACTGCAAGTGATGCAATGATGCAACAGATCCAGGGGCTGCTGCCAGGGATGGTATTAAACTTGCCCTCCTCCATCCCCCCTACAGGAGAGGTACCTGGGCATTCCTATCTGGCCTGAACATATATTAATCAATTGCATTCTTTGTTTTTTGGGGGACTCTCACCACCAAGCACACCAGCTGGAGAGGATTAGGATGCCCAGGTGGGATCCACAGAGTGGTGATATTTTCTTTAATCTGTCACTGTCACTATCTTTCTGTTCCCCCTTCCTCTTTTCTGTTTCTTTCTTTTTTCTCTCTGTTGCTCTCTCTCTCTCTCATTATTTACTATTAAATAAGATCTGTACTATTGACTTTGGCTATGGCCTCATTTGCACCTTAATTTGGGCAGAGGCATTTCTAATAATTTTAAGAACTGGACTGTAACAGCGCAAGAGGAACATTTTTCACAATGAGGATAGACGGGCATTGGAATAACCTCCCCAAGGAAGTGGTAGATTCATCTGGACAGACTGTTGGGCCATCTTGTCTAGACTGTGTTTTTTGCCAAGAAAGGTTGGAGCAGACGACCCTTGAGGTCCCTTCCAAGCTGGTATTCTATGATCCTGTGAAAGGCCATGCCTGCTCTCCACTTGCTGTAATCAAGGTCCAGGATCCATGAGGAGCTGCTAGAACAACAAAGGCTGAATTGCCCTAATTTTCTTGCTCCTACAGGAATGCTTCCAAATGAAACTGTTTCTAGCAACAGGCAACATCTAAAAGTGAAGGACCATATTCAATCCAAAATTATAGCCAGCTAAATATTGGTGTTGTGTATTTTTTCAAGAAAAAGCTATTCCCCCAAGGCTATAGGGGAAAAAGGAGTGGGCTATGTTCTCATACCACTGCCCATACTGTCACATACTAATCTGAGTTTACATGTTATAATTTGTTTACTCAACATCATCAAAATTCTGATTTAGATTACAGTAATGTAATTTTGGACTTCAAGATCATCATGTTCCCCTGCTTCAGGCCAAAGACAAAGAATATTTGGTTCCAAATCACTAATAGCTTTTGCTCAAAGGTCTGGCATAAAACAAATAAATATGCCAGAATGGCATTTATTTCCTGCTTGTATACAACAAATAAAGCCTCACTTGTTTAAAAGGAAACTTCATTAAAAAATCTTCTAAAGCTTTGTTGTGAAGCTACACACAGTGACCTCAGGCAAAGGTAGACCAACCATAGATAATTGAGTTCACAGATCTTGCAACAGATAAGACCTGCCAATTTTTAAATGTTTTTAGGCTAACTGCATTATTTACTCATTAGGAGTGGTTTGTATTTACAGAGATCACCATTCTGTGTGCACACATGAGGAACAATGGGGTCTGCTTACCCATCACCCCTCAGAGGCAGCTCTGCATCCCACTGCTCCCACAGGAGCAGGGTTGGGTGGGAAGGAGGGCAGAGGAGAGGGCACTGCCCTACTGCTACAGTGGCATTGCTCGTTCCTCCATCTGCTCTTCAGCTTTGCCATCACTGTCCACTAATAATGTAATAATTTTAATAATAATTGTAATAAGTGTAATCCTACACCTGTGAGGGGATTTTTTCTTTTTAATATAAGGACTACATGGCACGGCCAAGGGAGCATTAAATTGAAGCAGCATTAGGAAGGCTGGTAGGTGGTAGCATGGGGACATGGACTCTAAGGCTTTCCTTCTATCAGTCGTAAAAGATCACTAAAGTTAACAAAATCCCAAATTTAAAATATTCTAATTCAGAAGACATTGCAAAGTGAATTTATTTTCAGTTTTATTGCCAGATGTGAAGGTAAATAAATCACTGGGCTGGAAGAAAGTGCCTGTATAGAGACCAAAATTGTGATGATTACTTTTATTGTGGCCAAAGAGTACGGCAATCTGGACAATACAGGTCTGGTATTTTTGAAGGAGTCAAAAGACAACAATCTGGACAATACAGGTCTGGTATTTTTGAAGGAGTCAACTAGGAAAAATAATTTAGATTTCAAGAAGGTTTGTTATATAGCAAGATATCAATGAATTCACAGTCAAGAGAGACGAAACTTTGTCCCTAGGTGCTTTTTTTTGCAGGGGTGAATTGAAAGAAGCTACCACAAATGGGAGAAATCCAACAGAATGGAACAAAAGAGAACAGAAATAAACAGATAATAAGCAATATATTTTGTGAAGTTAACATAATTGATAAGAGAGGCTAATAACATGTCTCTGGGAAACATATAATGGGAAGCTTTTTAAAAGTATAGTAGGAACAAATGAAATCCCAGCAATAATTCAAACTCATAACTAGAAATGATAATGCCGTGAATAATGAGACAGGAAAAGGAAATGAAGGAGTGTACAATAAATAAATCCCTGTTCTGTTTTTGAAATTAAACTAGAGGAATTTCTTTCACATGAAGATTATGAAGTTCTCAGTTAAGAGCTGAAAAAGATATTTTAAAAAAATCCAACGCTTGTATGGGGGATAATTGCTTGTAATCAGCAGGCCTGAGTAACTTATAACTAAAGATTCCATCAAACAGATTTTAAAAGAGTTGTGAGACTATACAGGTGTCTCTAGCACAGGTAATCTTTAGGCAATCAGACCTAGACAAAATAGCAGTAAACCAAGACAGGATTCAGTTAATTATGACAAAAAATATGATTTTCTAATAATCTCAACTACATATGTAGGAATAATTAATTTTTTTGGTTTGGTTAAGCAGGCTTTTGTAAGGCATTTGTCTTATTACTGCCTGCCACAATTAATGCCCCCACACAACATCAATGAAGTGTGCATTAAATGGATTAAAGTCACGCTAATAGACAGACCTGTGCAACTTGACACCAATAATCATCTATGAATGCAGATGTTTTACAGAATCTTGTGTCATTCATTGGCACAGAAATAAACAAAAATGCCACCACTGACAAAATGTTGACTAACATAATGATTGGCTTGACCACCCCCAAAACAGGTGTAACAGAAAATATGAAATTACAAACAAAATACAAAAGGCAGATTTAAAGACTGTTAGAGGTACCACAATAACTGTGACTAAGTTTTTAAATCTACAGTCTCCTTGTTTTTTCATGTGCCTATTCCAAAGCACTGCTCAGAATATATCATCCTCCATCCTAAGCAATGAACAAATTGTAAAAGTGCTTGCTGTGTGCCCTCTGCTCCCCTTCCCAGGATAGGCAAAACAAAAAATGAAAAGGCAGCAGCCTGTTCTTTTTGAAGGTCTTCTGTGTGGCAGGGTAGAGGGCTGCACTTTAAACCATTATCAGGATTCATTCCATCAATCAAGATAAGAGATGCAGGTACCCTGTCTCCCAGATAGGAAGACTCAATTCTGTAATTTCTCAGTAATTTCTTAGGCGCTACTTAAACCCCAACAAGCCAACATGGGATATCTAAAAGGTATATTCAAACTCTGTTGATTAAACTATCATGTAATTTGGTGAAGACTGCAAAAATTCCAGGGTCAGAAGGCAGGATAGCTGCATTGTGCTAACTTGATTGCAAGCTATGATGAGCCACTAGGAAAAATGGATGGGCAGTACAGATCGAGAACTAGAGCCCAGGACTGGCACATAGTACATCTTGAGGAAACTTGGGGGTTTTATCCTTCTTCCTTGCTCTCATATTTTGAAGGTGTTTGTGGTTTTTGTGTTTTTGTTTTTGTTATTTTATTTTTGTTGGTTTGGTTTGGGTTTTTTGTTTGGGTTGGTTGGTTTGTTTTTGGGTTTTGTTTGTTTATTTGGGGTTTTGTTTGTTTTGGTTTTGTTGGTTTAGTTTTGTTTGGTTTGGGGTATTTTGGTTTGATTTTGTCTGGTTGTTTTGGTTTTGGTTTTTTTTTTTTTGCAGATGGAGGAGCTTCATAAGGACACTGGAATGGAGGATTTCTGTAGAATTGGGGGCAGGGAGTTGTAGGTCTAAATGAGACACAGCAAGAATTTTAGCCCCATCTCCCACAGCCTAGTTTAGGCTGAGCTGCAGGTCCCCATGGGAAAGGGAAGATGCCATCAGCTGCTGTGATCTCATTCCAGCTGTACTGGAAAAGAAAAACCAGCTGGGATGACCCTGGCTGCATGCCAGGCACCCACCAAAGCCTCTCTATTTCTCCTCTCCACAGTTGAACAGGGGAGAGAAAATATACCAGAGAGTTCATGGGTTGAGAGGAGGACAGGCAGAGATCACTCACCAAATACCATCAGCAGCAAAATAGACTCAAAATAGAGCCATTAATTGAATATATTATTAACAGAATCAGGATAATCAGGACAATGAAAAATAAAATAAGATCTCAAAATCACTTTTCTTCTGCCCTGCCCCTCTTCCCAACTCCACCTCTTTCCCCAGCCTTGCAGGGAGACAGGGAGTGAGGGTTATGATCAGATATCACTTGGTGCCATGGTTTAGTTGAGGTGCTAGGGCTGGGTTGGATTCTATGGTCTAGAAGATCTCTTCCAACCGAGTGATTCTGTGAATTCTGTGAATTCCGCAAATTCTTTATTCCAGTAAGATCTTTGACTAAGCCATACTAGTCATATGCAGCTATAAAATTCAAATGAGAGGTATAATGCATAAAATGTTCTGGCACATCTCTAATACTAAAAGTATATTGAACAAAGATACCAGAAACTCAGAAAAGTATAGGTGGTAGCATAGTGTTTCCACAAGCTTAACATCTAATTAAAAAATACAGTTTATGTAAAAATTTAAAGCAATAATCTTTCACTAACTCTCCCTCTCCACTAATATGTGGAATTCGTCAATGGCTTTTAGAAACTGGCCAGCAAGAGGAAATGTTTTGCCTGTAATAACATGTACTAAAAGCTCATACAACTTTAGCTGTCATGAATAAGTTCTAATTAAAAAGAAAATCAAGAAATGAGTAACATCTTACCTAAATATCATCAGTTCAGAGTAACACATGCTATTGAATCAACCGGTCTCACTAACAAATGTTAATAAAATTAACTGTAGAATGACTCATACCAGTGAGACAGAAGAGTGAGTGTCAATATATAAATTTTGAGGAAGAGGAAAGCAAAACCACATGAAGCCTAAGGATCCAATCCAGAAAAGTTTGAATTTTCTCTAAGTTTCCAGGCATTAAAGAGAACTGAAGAGGTTCATTTCTTGGCTAAAGTTAATTGCCACAAAATGTAGCAGATGCCAAAATATCAATGGGTTTTCAAAGCAACTGGAAACATTAATGAAAGAGACCATTAATTAACCACAGCCCTGTCTCTGCTGTTGAGGCTCAGGAAATTCAAGAAACTGAGGAAGCATCACTGGACTCTTCCCTTACTGTTATATTCCTGCTTTTACAAGATACAGGGGGAAATGAACACTCAGTGTAATCTAATAGAAACAATCAGAAGTTCTTGTTATGTTTCCTATCTCCTCAGAGTATCTATGTAATATTTCAATGAATTGTACTTCTAAAAAAAGAAATGCAGATCAGGTGCCAGCTGAGATACCACAAGCTGTTTTCTGCTTTGCAAAGGGACAGGGCTTTCTTCACAACTAATTGCACACCAAGCATGCAGCAAAGTAAGCTTCTTGGGAAGTAAGCCATCCAAGACAGTTTAACTATATCAGGATTACATACTCCAGGGATTTAGCTGAAGCAGAAGGATTTGCATGGTATGAGAAATCTCTCAACAAAAACATTTTTTCTTTCTTTCTTTCATGTGGTGTGTGGTCCAGCAGCTGCTACTCAGTGTTTGGATTTTATTCAACAATCCAAATTATTGAAATACGCTTAGTATTCTGAAAGCCAGCTACACTCTTCACAAACTCTGAATATTTTTTTAAAGAGTAGTCTCTGAGGAAACGGTTATTCAGAAGGGTTAGGCAGTGGTCTTCTTCTGTTGTTGAAAAACCAAGAACTCATGAACAGATGAGGATGAGACTCTTTTCAAAAAGTGACACAAGTATATATATTTGCTGAGAATATTTATGAAGGATAACATGAAGGGAACTTTGTCCACACACCTTCAATGACATTTTATTACTTATTCTAAAATGTGTAGGCATGGCAAAGTTGGTCAATAGTGCTTGATGCATTGGCATTCTTTGACAGGTCTGGATACCAGTATAATGTGGGCATCATTCACCTCCATTTGCTTTAGGTCATGTGTTGTTCTCCAGTTCATAGCTTCATAGAGCTGTGGAACAGCCTTTCTCCAGGAGAACTTTTGAAAAAAGAACACAGTAAAAAGGATTAGATGTAGCCATAAATATGATAGATGTCTTGCTAGAAACTACATTAAATAGCAGTGATATCAGCCCAGAGATGAGTTCTGCAAACCTGAGTGGATAAATTATTCACCATGTGCTTGCTTTTCATGGACATCATTTAGCAGAACATCCTATGTCACAAGTCATTTGCACTCCAAATGCAGAAGACTTGTGTGTTGCTGCTTACCATTTCATCCCACTTACCTCATTCTCCAGACCTCCATTAAATGATGGGAAAAGAAATCAGATATGGTACAAACTGTGCCTCCCACTCCTTTCTCTAGGACTTTGTCCATAATCTTTTGACTTGTCCCTCTTGGGGTTTTTCCCCCCCTTTTGCAGTTGTTGTTGAGTTTGTTTATTTGTTTGTTTTCTTTTGTCTAGTCTGGTCCAAGTTTTGCCCACTGAGCTTCTCTGCACCACAATGCCCCAGAGTGCAATTCTGGATACTCAGCTTAGTGTTGAGTCCTTCAGCAATGTCCCAAGTGCTCAAACACAAAGTTTGTCCACATTTTGCACAGTGGCTCTGTTTTCACAGTACTCGAGGGACCCTCGCTGAAAACCTACCCAGCAGGTAGGTTCATGAATGAACTGCTCCCTGTCTGCACAGAGTTACACTATATGGACTTAGCTCTTATTAGAACTCAGCCCACCACTGGATACAAACTACACACAAAATTTCAAAATGTCCAGGTTCCATCAGAAATGACTCTTGCTATATTTTTCCAAAGTATGTGTCTTCTAAATAAAAACATCAAATACTCATATACCATGGCTAAAGAAATGTTTTTTTTTTTAAAGATCATTTGCCTGGCAGGAAGTATTCCAGAGAAGAAAAAAATGAAATAGAAGAGCAAGCCCCAATGATGAAACCTAACAAAACCTACCAATTTCACGTCCTTGTGGAAAAAAAGTTGTAGTAAAAAAAAATAGCACTTTCTTTGACAGTGACAGCAAAGATTTGAAAATAGGAACAGAACATCTACTGACAGGATGACTCTATTATAGACTATGTGGGGATTTTTATCTCTAAGTTGCTTGCAGCAATACATCTCATTCAGCTCCTCAGCCTCACTGATGCACCAAGCTTGACCCTGTGTCTTGGAAATGTACTCGCTATCAGTCAAGCTTGTTTGCATTAGTGTATCCCACTTTTATTTATCATAGTAATATACTCCATTTATATTTATTGCATGCTGCCTCCTTTAGTTGAGCTTTGACCTGAGGTTGACCCAGATGTTTGTATATTGTGCATGCAGGTACTGTTGCTTTTGTGGCTAACATTGACTGAAGAGCAGACCTTCAAAGAGACCTGGGGCCAGGCTACGTGCAAAAACCCCCAGTAGAACAGACATATCAAATTGCACTTAAATCCTGCCAAATTATTTGCAACATCTCAAAAAATATTTTTAAGCCTCAAGGCTTTTATGACAATTATTTAATGCAGAATGTGTATTTTTTCAACTGCTGCCTATAACAGATCTTAGTTCTCACTGTAGCATGAAAGTCATCACTAAAGCTATCTTGCTTCAGTGTTTCAAAGTAAAATGAGAAAGCTTCAGCCAGTAATGACAGTCTATAAACCCAGCAGGTTTTATTTGGCTCTGAAGCTTTATTTGGCTTTATTTGGCACCTAGCATACCTTCACTGATGTATAAATAAAGAAACAAGACATACTTTTGTGTTCATGGCATTAAACTACATGTGATCAAGCCGCGTTGGTGCTGGCTGACCCCTCTTGCTTGGCATGTGATTCATTCCCTTATGTGAGAGCACTGGCCTGGAAAGATGTGTCACATTAAAGGAGAACAAGAAATGCTCCATGCCCATTCTCTCTTTTTGGAAAGATTTCATAGGATTTATTTTCTGGGAAGCCTGCCTCCTGCTTCTTCCAAACCATGGATATACAAGGCCTATTGCTAGCAACCAAATCAGTGAGACGTAAGGAGTTACCAGCTGGCAGATGAGCTGTGCTATCTATTTGCGTAAATGTTCCTTGTCTGCTACAAGTGAGAAGTAAAATGTGTTAGCTAAAATAATGGAGGTGGTTTGTACTAGAAAGAAATGCCCTATTTCATCAACCCTTATCTCAGTGCTACTTACACAAAATAGCAACTGTGACCTTTGCAATGTTTTAAGCTAATGCTTTTTTGTTCCACATATGGATTAGGCGACATATACACATACATCAAGCCATTCCATCTCAATGACAAGTGGAAACCTATGGAAATTAACTATAGAGACTAAGCTGCTTGAGTCTCTAGAGCTTGGCTATCTTCTAATATTTGATATTTGGTTCAGCTTTTTGTGTCAAAAGTCACAAGAAAGAGGTAAGCTTTGAAATTAGGAGAACTGAAGTAATTTGAAAATTTGAACAGGATTTCCATGTACATAAACTGAATTGTTTATGGATTCAGGGACACAGGCAATGCAGCAGAGACTGGAGAACACAAACATGAGGTCATTTATTAAGCTCATTCTCGAGCTACAATGTTGAGCATCAGCTTTCCCTCCCCTCTGTTTTCAGTTCTTTATCTTAGCCTTATCTGACCCCAGGAGGTTTGCTACTATAGGCTTGTAGATGGCTATTAGTAGATCTAAAGCAATTTTGTTATTTGATTTTCCATTCCTGTATATTTATCACTTTAATGTATTTGTTTGCTAAGTCCTTTAAGAAACCAGTGCTTGGAAATATTAGTCAAAACAGGCTTGAGACTTCTTCCTCTGCACAATGGCTCATGTGGTACATGACTACAGCTACTGCAAGGACTTTAAGGCTTCACAAATGGACAGGATCTATAGAAGAAGTGAAAAAAAAAAAGCAAAAAAGTGGAGACATTCAACTACTACTGCACTTTTCTTAAGTGAAATCCTAAGGGCCAGATTCTATGTCACTCCACATTGTGTGCACTTCAGTTACACCACTGGAAATTGCAAAGCAGATGTAATTTGCTTCCAGCTCACAGTACAGCAACACTTTACCAGATACTGCTGTTAGGGGCCACTGAAGAATCTACCAGAGGCATTATTTCCCTCCTGTAAAGATGTGAAATGGTCTCCTGAAAGAAATGGTACAAGTGTTATCGAATGGAATTTCTCTCATTAAATGAGCACTGGGAAAGGCTTGAAAAAATATAGCAGTCTGGTGACCTGGGAGTCTCCTCCAGCTCTAATTTCTATGATCAAGCAGACGAAGGATAGAGAAGGAATTGAATTATGCCTGAGGCACAAGGATTCCTGGAACTGATCACCTCTCCCAGGAAAATGTCAGTCTAAAAGGTTTTCCAATACTTCTCACTAGCAGTTTTGACATGTGAAATTCAGGTGTTTCTCTGAACTCAAGCTGATGTTATTGATAATATTTATTATCAGAAATGTCAAGATACTGTCCCAGTTGCTTCATTATTGAACATTTCTTATGTGACCTTCCACATGATTATTAGTTTGCAGTGATTTGTGAAACTTCAGAGGGCCCAGCATGAGTGTCCTGTGGTGACAGGACAGTAAATGATTAGAAATCCTCTATCTCCACCAGCCATATGGTCAGCTATACAAGAACTTTAAATACAAGTCTTTTGTTGTTGCTTTTACCCTGTTTTTTTCTCTTTAATTTTTGACCCAAGCAGTTCAGATTGAATGCTTGGGATGCCTTTCTCATAGGTTGTGGGGAGTTATATTTAGGTGTGTGCAACCTAGGAAACTCAGATATAGAAGGTTAGAAACCTACCTCTTCAGAAAGCCCTTTCAAACCAAAGGAGAAATATGATCTCTTTCATTGGCCCCTTGACTCCAAACAATGTTACTGATATAGTGGTTGATTCCACTTTCTAAAGGTTCAGATACCCACTGAACACTTTGAAAATTCTGAGCAAACAACAAAGAAAGGGAAGGGAAAATGTTTTTTTCCATGTCTTAAATGTTTCTTTCCATATTTAACATTGTGGTAAAGAACTTGAGAATCTACTTCCCCTCATCTTTTCTTTGAGATGGTCACGTGCATTTCTTCAAAGCTGGTGCTGAAACCACTGTCCACCCTGCTAGCATTTAACTTAGCTTTGTTTCATTTGGGTTTCCATAACAAAACAAAACAGGAGCCTTGGAGGAAAAACATATTTTGTGTATATTAGGAAAACACCCTTAGTAATATGAATTTTTTTAATCTTTATTTGCTTTCCTCATGTCCCAGCTTTCCTCATGTCCCAGCAATCTGCCCTACTGTTGCTAACACTGTCTGGTTGTAACAAATATTTTCACCTGTCTTTTATGGGTTTTTCTCAGATCTGACAAATATCTTAGAATCAGGAAAAGCACAAAGAGACATCTATTACTTTATGGTACTTCCTTAATTTTATCTATTATCAAAGCTTCACTAACTATGTCTATATCTTTTTTGACAAGCTAATAGAATCAACCCTGCTACTTTAGCTAATCTACTATCAGGATGGGAATATCATGTTCCAATGAAATTGTTAACCATTAATAGGCACAGTGCTGAAATATTAATCCATTTTGTCTCTCCAGGGCATTATAATCAACAGATCGAGTGAGACTTAAAATGTATGTGTGCAGATTGCCACAGTACACAGCACATTGCACTGTGACTTAAAACATACTCTGAAGAGATCTCTCCTTTTCATATGTAATATGGAACTGGAATGAGAATTAGAGGCAGAATGTTTATCGATCTTTCCCAAGAAGATGGAAAAAAGATGTCTACTGCTACACCATCAACTGTTTTATTCTGCTACTCTGTAAGAAAAATAAGTTTTAAAGGAAATACCATAATGAACTTCCCACACAGATGAGTTAAATTGAAAAAACCTCCCACCAGCATGCATTATGCAGATTGCCTTATTCATGTCTGTCATATGCTTCTGCACAAACACCAGTCTTCTTGCCCTCAACTGTCTTGCCATTTGCCACCCTAGTCAGTAAAATAAATTCTAGTATAATGCACGAACCTTCAGTGAGCTTCCGCATTTCCCAAAATCAGAATAGCAGCCATGACAAAGGCTTTCTTTTCTTAAAGGACTAAAACTACACTCTTGATACAGCCCAAAGGTGCTAGCTCTATCTCCAATATTGTGTGTCTGCCATTAACTTTCACTCTGGGAGCCCCCTCCTAAGGAATAAGCCAGAATCAGAATACCTGATATGTTAGCTACATTATTTTGCTGATAGCTTTCATTTTGTTATAGAAGACAGTGGCTACTAACACATAGCTTTGACCATCGCTGTGTACCTCTAAGATGATTTTTGTTTTATTCTTTGCAAAAAGTGGATGAGGTGAATATCCTAGGGATGATAAACCAGAGATAGAAAAAGACACTCTCTTTCCAGCTTTCATTTGTGCAAATTATAAGGCAGCCAGATAATTCTGCAAAAAATGAGGTCAGTCATGAAGAACATCACAATTATAATGGTTTTTTGTCTTTCCTTTTCCTGACAATGCCTTAGATGTGTTTAGATACCATTATTTCTGGAATGTCCACAAACACAGCTCTGATAATTAAAAGAGATTTCTTGCCCTTAACTGCTCATTTTCACAGCGAGTGTGTTAACATGAAGCATTACCCAATTTTTAAGTCTAGATATTGATTATTTCAAGCTGTACACGGACTCATATTGTTTTCCTTGTGGACAGACTAATGTATTTGTCCACAACAAAGGACAAACAGATGTACATCTTTTCTTCAGAGCTCAGAGATTAATTTTAAGAAGGAAACTAGACAAAATGATTTGCACTGCTGTTAAGCAGTTTCTTTCTCTGTGTTCTTTCTTCTCCCACTGAGGGGACTAGTGATAACACAATACTTCCTTTTTTGCCACAAAAAAAGTAGGGAGCAGCTGTTTCCATGGAGGAGGAAACAGGAGCTTTGTAGAATAAAGAAAGCTTGTGCACTTTTTATTAAAAACTGCACTTTACAACTGAAACATAATCTAAGGATGAAACCAGCTGATACGGCTATTTTGCTGGTTGTTAAAGAGTTTATACTACATTAAATTGACTCCCATGGGTTTAATTTTTCAGTGCTGTTACAATCACCAACCTCTCTTATTGAGAGGGTCAATAGGCACAATGTGAAGTCTTGTAAATCATTGCCTTGCTATTTTTGTAATATATAATGTGACCTTTTCACACACCTTAAAAATTATAAACCAGAGCACACACTGTATATCAAACAAATAAATCAGCTGCTATAAATGCAGTCTTTCTTTTGGTTCTGGAAAGATTAATTCTACTGCATTTCATATGTTTTAAATTGTTTTTGGCGTCAGAGGCAAAATCTGCTTTTGTGCTCAGAAAGCAAAGACCCTGGACATAATCTATTTTAAAAGCTTAATAGAGAAAAAGTGACCCTGAAAGCACATTTTAAAGTTATTCCAATAAAAGCCTTAGAACTATAAATGTTAAATAAATTAAGTCATTATACTGAAAAAAAAAAATCTGGACAGTTGATAGAAACTTCTAAGTGAAATTTTGAGAAGGGAAAGAACAAATGAGAATTAAACATAACAGTGACCTGATAACCTATTTAGTGCTCCAGGGATGCTTTTTTTTTACAGGTGTATTTACCAGCCATGCTTCCCATGCAAACTGAAATTCTTGATGTGACATCTGGGGAAACTGAGTCACTGAAGAATATGTTTTACAATGGAAAACTGTAGTGTTATGAGGAAAAACTTGTTTAAACAGGAGACTGATTACTCAGCTGCCCAGAGAAACCAGATGTTTTCCCCTAATATTCTTGTGCAGTTTCCTTCATGCCTTTTACCACCTGCATTAAAGGATGTTGGTTCATGCCTACAGTCTTCTGCATCAGCCAATAGTGAGAAATAGATGTCCTTGGTCTTGCTTAGTATACTAATCCTAAAGGTCCCAACTTTCCTAGTCCTCACAGTTTCTGTCTCTGCCAATGGAGGAAAAGTCACTGATCTGAGGCATTTGAATATGTAAGAAAGGGAAAATATCAGAACTAAGGTGATACAGCTTTTTAGAAGAGAGAGCTGCAAAAGTTCTGAGACCTGTGAGGTTTTGTGTTCCTGCTGTGCAAAGTCCAACCTGCAGAAGATGTTTCTCAAACACCCCTCAGCCACAATGAAGTGACTTTAGCTTTGGGGACAGGCCATTTGGATGGAGGAAAGGAGAAAATGTATTCATTGAACCGATGCCCTACACAATGCTAGCAAATTCCATGTGGTGGAGCTAAACCAATGATGAGATGCCCCTTGAATTTCAGCTGGTGAGTGCTCTACAAAGGCTTCATAGCTGCATTCTTGTGATGTACAGATCATCCTGCTATTGACTTTGCTGAAGTTTAATATGACATTTTGCCTGGTTCCTATTTACATGTTTTTATCTATTTTATCATGTCTTCATCACCTTATTGTTCTGATGACCCTTTTGTTCTTCACTCCTCTATTTCCTCAAGCCAAGATTTTTAGAGTATTCATTGTTAAAATAAACATTCATGAGGAAAAACTTGTTTCATGAGGAAAAACTTGTTTAAACAGGAGACTGATTACTCAGCTGCCCAGAAAAAACCAGATGTTTTTCCCTCATA